>NC_140998.1:72298213-73582782 GCF_052327205.1 Somniosus microcephalus | reverse complement strand
CCTCCCCTTCTCCCTCCCCCTCCCTCCCCTTCTCCCTCCCCCCTCCCTCCCCTTCTCCCTCCCCCCTCCCTCCCCTTCTCTCTCCCCCCTCCCTCCCCTTCTCTCTCCCCCCTCCCTCCCCCTCTCTCTCCCCCCTCCCTCCCCCTCTCTCTCCCCTCCCTCCCCCTCTCTCTCTCTACCCCCTCTCTCCCCCTCTCTCTCCCCCTCTCTCTCTCTCCCCTCCCTCCCCCTCTCTCTCTCTCCCCCTCCCTCCCCCTCTCTCTCTCCCCCCCTCCCCTTCTCTCTCTCCCCCTCCCTCCCCTCCCCTCTCTCTCCCCCCTCCCCCTATCACCCCCCCTCCCCCCTCTCTCCCCCCTCCCCCCCTCCCCCTCTCCCCCCTCCCTCCCCCCTCTCTCTCCCCCCTCCCTCCCTCCCCCTCTCTCTCCCCCTCCCTCCCTCCCCCTCTCTCTCTCCCCCTCCCTCCCCTCTCTCTCTCCCCCCTCTCTCTCTCCCCCTCCCTCCCTCCCCCTCTCTCTCTCCCCCCCTCCCTCCCTCCCCCTCTCTCTCTCTCCCACTCTCTCCCTCCCCCTCTCTCTCTCCCCCTCTCTCTCTCTCCCCCTCCCTCCCTCCCCCTCTCTCTCTCCCCCCTCCCTCCCTCCCCCTCTCTCTCTCCCCCCTCCCTCCTCCCCCTCTCTCCCTCCCCCCTCCCCCTCTCTCTCTCCCCCCTCTCTCTCCCCTTCCATCCCCCTCTCTCTCACCCCCCTCCCCCTTCCCTCCCCCTCTCTCTCTCTCCCCCCTCCCTCCCCCCTCTCTCTCCCCCTCTCTCTCTGCCCCTCCCTCCCTCCCCTCCCCCTCTTCTCTCCCTCTCCACTCGTCCCCCCTCTCTTCTCCCCCCTCTCTCTCCCTCTCCCCCTCTCTCTCTCTCCCCCTCCCTCCCTCCCCCTCTCTCTCTCCCCCCTCCCTCCCTCCCCCTCTCTCTCTCCCCCCTCCCTCCCTCCCCCTCTCTCGCTCTCCCCCCTCCCTCCTCCCCCCTCTCTCCCTCCCCCCTCCCCCTCTCTCTCTCCCCCCTCTCTCTCCCCTTCCATCCCCCTCTCTCTCACCCCCCTCCCCCCTTCCCTCCCCCTCTCTCTCTCTCCCCCCTCCCTCCCCCCTCTCTCTCCCCCTCTCTCTCTGCCCCTCCCTCCCTCCCTCCCCCTCTTTCTCTGCCCCTCTCCGTCCCTCGTCCCCCCTCTCTTTCTCCCCCTCTCTCTCTCGCCCCCTCTCTCTCTGCCCCCCTCCCTCCCCCTCTTTCTCTGCCCCCTCCCTCCCTCCCCCTCTTTCTCTGCCCCCTCCCTCCCTCCCCCTCTTTCTCTGCCCCCTCCCTCCCTCCCCCTCTTTCTCTGCCCCCTCCCTCCCCCTCTTTCTCTGCCCCCTCCCTCCCTCCCCCTCTTTCTCTGCCCCCTCCCCTCTCCCTCCTCCCCTCTTTCTCTGCCCCCTCCCTCCCCCTCTTTCTCTGCCCCCTCCCTCCCTCCCCCTCTTTCTCTGCGCCCTCCCTCCCCCTCTTTCTCTGCGCCCTCCCTCCCCCTCTTTCTCTGCGCCCTCCCTCCCCCTCTATCTGCCCCCTCCCTCCCCCTCTTTCTCTGCCCCTCCCTCCCCCTCTCTCTCTGCCCCCTCCCTCCCCCTCTCTGCCCCCTCCCTCCCCCTCTCTCTCTCTGCCCCCTCCCTCCCCCCTCTCTCTGCCCCCTCCCCCCCCCTCCCTCCCCCTCTCTCCCTCTGCCCCCTCTCTCTCCCTCTCTCTCTCTGCCCCCTTGTGATGAAATATTCCATTCATCACTCATCAGTATTTCTCTGCCTGTGACTGTGGTTGGTTTCAGTTTCATTTCCATTGTATTGTACTGTGTGTAGGGCTCCGCCCATACCTGGCTCCTATGTAAGCTGGCCCAGCCTGCAGCACATCCAGTACGGCAGACCTCTGGATGGAAGATACATTCTCCTCTGTGTGTTACCTTCTAAGTCAATAAAAGCCTTGTTTTGTTTCGCTAACATCGAGTCTCGGATTTATTGAGGCACATCAATTTTATTGACTTAATTTTCAACACAATGGATCAACTCTTGAAACCCGAACGTTTGGATTTGGACGAGCATGCTTCGGACGCATCGGCATGCTTCGGACACTGGTTTATGTGTATGGAATTCTTCCTGGACAATTCCGCAGCCGTCAAAGACGCTACGGACGCTGCGAGTATGAAACTCGGAATTCTGCGGAATTGGGTAAGCCACCGGGTTTACCCCCTCATCCAAGACGCCGACACGTACCCGGCCGCCTGCGACATCTTAAAGGTGCATTACCAGCAGCCTACGAATGAGGTGTATGCTAGGCACCTGCTCGCTACTCGCGCACAGCGACCTGGGGAATCGGTGGAGGAGTTCCTAGGCACCCTGAAAACGCTTGGCAAAGACTGCAAGTGCCAAGATGTAAAAGCCGCAGTATACACTGACGAGCTTGTTCGCGATGCCTTTATCACAGGCCTCAGCTCCACTTACATCCGGCAGAGACTGCTGGAAAAAACGGGATTGGACCTGAAACAGGCTGCGGACACAGCACGATCCCTGGATGTGGCCCAGAGAAACTCGGACGCCTACTCTTCAGCCCGCGCCGTCCACGCCGCCACGTGTGCACCAAGGGCGCCGCCATCTTGGAAGGCATCTTCCCCGCCCGGCAGCCCGACACCGTCGGGGCCCCGCTCTCCCCCCAGAAGCCATACGACAGCCGCGACGCGTCGGGGACCCAACTGCTACTTCTGCGGGCAGCCGAAGCACACCAGAAACCTGTGCCCGCCGAAAGGCACCACCTGCTTTAAGTGCGGTAAGAAGGGGCACTTCGGGAAGGTGTGCAGAGGGAACCCCGCCGGGAAACCCGCCACCACGCCGCGTGTGCGCCGTGGGAGCGGCCATCTTGGACGCCATCTTGCCCGACCTCGTGGGGTCCGCCATCTTGTGAGCAGACAGCGTGGACGCCATCTTGTCTCGATCAGGGCCCTACAGTGGCATCGGTCACAATGGACCAGACCAGGCCGCACCCGCTATCCAAATCAATGGTGGACATTGAGGTAAACGGGTGCAGGGTTAAATGTTTAATTGACAGTGGAAGCACGGAGAGTTTTATACACCCTGAACTGGTACAACAACTCTCCCTAAAGGTGGTCCCTACTCGGGGTACCATCTCCATGGCTGATAAAACCCAGACATCGACCATTATGGGTTACTGCACGGTACAATTGTCCGTTAACGGAACTGTATACGATAATTTTAAAGTATTAATCATGAAGAATCTATGTGCGAGCGTGATCTTGGGCCTGGATTTCCAGTGCTACCACCAAAGCATCACGCTCAATTACGGTGGGTCCCAGCCGCCCCTCACAGTGTGCGGTCTGGCTACCCTGAAGGTAAAGCCGCCTTCGCTATTCGCGAACCTTACCCCTAACTGCCGGCCAATAGCGACCAAAAGCAGGAGGTACAGCTGGGAGGACAGGCGGTTTATCGCGACCGATGTAGACAGGCTCCTGAAAGAGCGCATTATTGAACGCAGCAATAGCCCGTGGCGCGCCCAAGTGGTGGTGGTAAGGGGTAGCGAGAAGAAACGGATGGTGATCGACTATAGCCAAACGATCAACAGGTACACCCAACTAGACGCCTACCCGCTACCCCGCATATCAGAAATGGTGAACCAAATTGCCCAATACCGGGTGTTCTCCACCATTGACCTCAAGTCAGCGTACCACCAGCTCCCTATCAGACCAGAGGACCGCCCGTACACCGCCTTCGAGGCGAACGGGCGCCTCTACCAATTCCTCAGAGTCCCCTTTGGGGTGACGAATGGGGTCTCGGTCTTCCAGAGGGAGATGGACCGCATGGTCGAGGACCACCACTTGCAGGCAACCTTCCCCTACCTCGACAACATCACCATCTGCAGTCACAACCAGCAGGATCACGACTCGAACCTCGAGAGGTTCCTGAAAACCGCACAAAAACTCAACCTCACCTACAACGAGGACACGTGCGTTTACAACACCACGCGCCTCTGCATACTAGGCAGCGTGGTGGAGAATGGGGAAATCGGACCAGACCCCGACCGATTGCGCCCCCTACGGGAGCTGCCCCTGCCCAACACTCCCAAAGCCCTGAAAAGGTGCCTGGGGTTATTTTCTTATTATTCCCAATGGGTCCCCAACTACTCCGACAAAGCCCGCCCCCTCTTGAAAGCATCCTCTTTTCCGCTCTCTGCTGAGGCCCATGCCGCCTTCAAAAGCATTAAGCAGGATATTGAGCGGGCCACGCTACAGGCAGTGGATGAGAATACTCCCTTTCAAGTGGAAAGTGATGCGTCTGACTTTGCCTTGGCGGCCACCCTCAACCAGGCGGGGCGGCCCGTAGCTTTCTTCTCGAGGACCCTCCAAGGGCCCGAGATCAGACACTCCTGCGTAGAAAAGGAGGCTCAAGCCATCGTAGAGGCAGTGCGCCACTGGCGCCACTACCTAGCCGGCAAACGCTTCACCCTACTTACCGACCAGCGGTCGGTAGCGTTTATGTTCAATAATAAACAGAGGGGGAAGATTAAAAATGATAAGATTCTTAGGTGGCGGATCGAGCTCTCCACCTTCGATTATGACATCATTTACCGGCCAGGGGCCCTTAACGAATCCCCCGACGCCCTCTCACGAGGGATGTGTACCAGCGCCACCAGGGATCGGCTACAGACCCTCCACAATGACCTCTGCCACCCAGGGGTCACACGGCTGTTCCACTTCATAAAGTCCCGCAACTTACCCTACTCGATTGAGGAAGTTCGGTCCCTGACCAGGAACTGTCGCACTTGCGCTGAGTGCAAGCCTCGGTTCTACCGCCCAGATAGAGCCCACTTAATCAAAGCTACACGGCCCTTTGAGCGGCTCAGCTTAGATTTCAAGGGCCCCCTCCCGTCCGTCGACCGCAATGTTTACTTCCTGAACATTGTGGACGAATACTCCCGGTTCCCATTCGCCTTCCCCTGCCCAGACATGACCAGCGCCACGGTCATTAAATGCCTCAACAGCCTGTTCTGCCTGTTCGATATGCCGAGCTACATCCATACGGATAGGGGGGCGTCCTTCATGAGTGAAGAGCTACGCCAGTACATGCTGTCCAAGGGGATCGCCACGAGCCGTACTACCAGCTACAACCCCCGGGGTAACGGTCAAGTGGAGCGAGAGAACGGGACAGTATGGAAAGCAGTCACTCTAGCTCTAAGGACCAAAGGCCTCCCTATCTCCCGCTGGCAGGAAGTCTTCCCAGATGTGCTCCATTCGATACGGTCGCTATTGTGTACTGCCACTAATGCCACGCCTCATGAGCGAATGTTTGTCTTTCCCCGGAAATCCACCTCAGGCGTATCCATGCCGTCATGGCTCTCCACCCCAGGTCCGGTATTCGTGCGAAGGCATGTGAGGGGCCACAAGACGGACCCTCTCATGGAGTCAGTGCACCTACTCCACGCCAACCCCAATACGCGTATGTCCGGCACGCCGACGGAAGGGAGGACACCGTGTCCATAAAAGACGTCGCCCCAGCCGGTAACGACAACAACCACGACAACAGCAGCAACAACGACCACAGCAACTCTTACCCACCCACTACTCTTTTATCACCCCCGGAAGAACACCGACCAACAGTACCCCCACCAACTACCCCTTCAACAACCCTGGCAGCACCCCCCGCAGAGACCCAGGAGGCCACCGGGGACACCCAGCCGACACCCGCGGCACCACAACAGCCACGTCGGTCGCAGAGGACTATCAAACCCCCGAACAGACTAAATCTATAGAAGGGGTGAATGTGATGAAATATTCCATTCATCACTCATCAGTATTTCTCTGCCTGTGACTGTGGTTGGTTTCAGTTTCATTTCCATTGTATTGTACTGTGTGTAGGGCTCCGCCCATACCTGGCTCCTATGTAAGCTGGCCCAGCCTGCAGCACATCCAGTACGGCAGACCTCTGGATGGAAGATACATTCTCCTCTGTGTGTTACCTTCTAAGTCAATAAAAGCCTTGTTTTGTTTCGCTAACATCGAGTCTCGGATTTATTGAGGCACATCAATCCTCCCTCCCCCTCTCTCTCTCTCTCTGCCCCCTCCCTCCTCCTCTCTCTGCCCCCTCCCTCCCCCTCTCTCTGCCCCCTCCCTCCCCCTCTCTCTCTCTGCCCCCTCCCTCCCCCTCTCTCTCTGCCCCCTCCCTCCCCCTCTCTCTCCCCTCCCTCCCTCCCCCTCTCTCTCTCTCTCTCTCTCTCTGCCCCCTCCCTCTTCCTCTCCCTCTCTCTCTCTGCCCCCCAGTCACTCTCTCTCTCTCTGCCCCCGTCGCTCTCTCTCTCTCTGACCCCCAGTCGCTCTCTCTCTCTCTCTGCCCCCCAGTCGCTCTCTCTCTCTCTGCCCCCCAGTCGCTCTCTCTCTCTCTGACCCCCAGTCGCTCTCTCTCTCTCTGTGCCCCCCAGTCGCTCTCTCTCTCTCTGCCCCCCAGTCGCTCTCTCTCTCTCTGCCCGCAGTCGCTCTCTCTCTCTCTGCCCCCCAGTCACTCTCTCTCTGCCCCCCAGTCGCTCTCTCTCTGCCCCCCAGTCGCTCTCTCTCTGCCCCCCAGTCGCTCTCTCTCTGCCCCCAGTCGCTCTCTCTCTGCCCCCAGTCGCTCTCTCTCTGCCCCCAGTCGCTCTCTCTCTGCCCCCAGTCGCTCTCTCTCTGCCCCCAGTCGCTCTCTCTTCCCCCAGTCGCTCTCTCTCTTCCCCCCAGTCGCTCTCTCTCTTCCCCCCAGTCGCTCTCTCTCTTCCCCCCAGTCGCTCTCTCTCTTCCCCCCAGTCGCGCTCTCTCTTCCCCCCAGTCGCTCTCTCTCTTCCCCCCAGTCGCTCTCTCTCTCTCTTCCAACAACAACATGCCCTCAAAAAAGCCTCGGCACCGCCGGGCACTCCAGCTAGTTACTAATAATTAAAACACAAGCAATAATTAGAGCTGTCAAAGAGCAACTTATTTTTATTTTAAAAAGTCCAGTTAAGATGTGGAAAGATTCTCTCTGACAGTTTTATTTAAAACACAGGTAATCAATTTCTCTTTTGAAGGAATTCATTATAAACTTCATTTGGAATGAAGCTTTAGAAATTTGTCCTCTAGCTTTTCTTGAAATAATTTTGGAAAAGTTTAACTGAGCACAAACTGCCAGAAGCTGAAGAAACTACCCCAGCAGTTCAGCTACTGAATGATACTGATGCACTTTGGGAAATGTTATACACAGCAGGATCTGCCATTAGCTAATATTGTCATAGTCCTGGATAAAAATATCAAGTCCAAGCCTAAGCATTTGCGAGAGACAGAGAGCTTAAGGTAAGAACTTTAATGAATGTATTAAAAGACATAAATACCATTTAATGGATAAAGTTAGGCATGTTATTGTGCAAAAATGTAACTGTTAAATGTTTTCCTTTGTCTAAAACCTTATTTTGCACAATAGAATTTTCAGTTAATGAGAAAAAAGGCAGATGAAATATTTGCAGAAAGCATTTTGAATGGTGCTGTGGCAGACAAGTCACAAAGTTAACATTGAAATGACATTATGTGGAAGTAACTGTCAATCCCAGATTTGATTGAACAGAAGATGCTAAGACAAACATAAGCTGTTATTTATTAACCATTACCTAAATAATGATAAGTTTTATTTCATCTTTACATAACTGATGTTTCAATGTAATGATTCAGCACTCATAGAATCTTACAGCACAGAAGGAGGTCATTTGGCCCATCGGGCCTGTGCTGGCTCTTTGGAAGAGCTATCCAATTAGTCCCACACCCCTGCTCTTTCTGCATAGCCATGCATTTGTTTCCTTTCCAAGTATATATCCAATTCCCCTTTGAAAGTTACTATTGAATCTGCTTCCACCAGCCTTTCAGGTAGTGCATTCCAGATCATAACAACTCGCTGCGTAAATGTAGCTTTACAAGCATTGACAAATTTACTTCTAAAAGGCTGTAGTTGTTTTAAGGTGTATATATAATATACACACAATATATAAATACACCCACCATTTTCTGAAAAGAAGCGATCAGGCCAACTGACAAAAGCAAGTGAAACAAAGTCAACATATTGATTGGAGTTTTTTTTGAAACAGCATGTTGTTTCTAGAAAAAGGAAGGATACACTTAACATACAGGGGTCGATTTTCCTGGAGCCGTTAGGCAGGGTTTCAGGCGTGGGGGGGAAAAAAATATTCGCAAAAATAGGGGGTCGCGACCACCCCCCCCACCTGATTCCCCGCCCCGTCTGACTTTCACCCAGGCGTTTCTATCCGACCCAAATCAGTCCTGCCCGCAGCAGGCGGGACTGGTCTTTAGGCAGCCTAATCACCAATAATTGGCATCTATAATGCCATTTTAAGGGGCCCTTGCGATTTTCAGCCTTTTCCCACACTAAACACGCCTGGTGGGAACCCCGCTGATGAAACCTGGCGTGCACAATATCGGATTGCTTAATAGCAGCTGCAGGTCCATCAGGAAAGAAGATATTTAATCAGACAGCATTTGTAGGTTGCAGGACCTTGCGGATTCAGACTTGGGGCAACTTGCTCCAGGCTTAGGCACAGCTGTGGAAGGTTGGAGCCTCACACACTTCTCCAATGTGAGCTCCTGGGAAGCCCCTCTCGCCACCCTCACTCAGTGCTTCCTCAACTGAGGCACCTACCAGAAGCATGAGAGGCCTTTTTTTCCTTCCCTTCTTGCCATTAGAGGATCTCCAGCAGCAGAGGCGGCAACAGCAGAACCAGGAACAGCAGCATCAGCAACAGGAGCACCAGACTGCTGCTCACTCACCTGAAGCTGCACAGGGCAGAATGGGCCAACGCTTGGAAGTGGCTTGAGAGCACCTTGCTGCGCATCAGGGGGCCATGGGGACCCGTATCTGCACTGGCAGTCCTACTCAGAAGGACTTCCATGAAGGTCTGGTTTTTCTGTTCAATAGATGCCCATCGCTCCTCAAGAGATGTCATTCTATTATGAACACTCACCATGTTTTCCATACCCTGGCAACTTATCTCCTCCATGGAGGTTGCCAACCTTTCCATGGTGATGCGTTCATGCGCCAATGACTCTGCAAAGGCTCTGCTCATCTTCACTATGGACTCCTCCATTCGCTGCACACTCGCAGCAACCCTGGAGACAAAACCTGCCAGAGACTCCTGCATCTGTGCATGGAGATCCATCACCTCTTCTCCTGCGGATGGACCCAGAGGCAGAGGGTCGACATGCAGCTGAGCTGAGCTGGCAGAGTCCTGCACCCTCCGACGAGGACTCTCCACTGCTGTCCCTGTCTCCACAATCTGCTGATGCTCACTTGTGATCTGTGAAAAACCAGGTGACAACTCTACTCTATGTCCCGAAGGTCCCACCGAGGTGTGAGTGTCTGCGCTGGTGCTGGGTGCGCTTACTTGTGCTGACGCTGCGCCCTCAGAGGTTGGAGCTTCCTCTGAGGAGTCCGGCTGCACAGCCTCTTCCTCCTCCACAGTGAGGACGGGGGCTCTGGATGGTACTGTGGGGGAGTAAAGGAAGGAGCTGGAGATGTGATGCCAAGGTTACATGCACATTGGATTTTGCAGATGTTCATAAGTCCAAATGATGTAGCTTCAGATTCATAACAGCGACTCATGCTATGTCAATGGGAGAGATGGAAAACTATTCTGTCACCAGCTTGCGGGCCTGCCCCTGTCTCTCCTTCCCCAGCTTCCGCAGCCACATCAGCCCCGACAATCTCCAGCACTCCTTCCTCCCAGGGGGTCAGGTGGGCTATTGAGGGTGGTCCTCCTCCAGTCCTGGCTCGCTCTCTGTTGTTGTGAGCTCTCTTTTCCTGCAATGAGGGAGACAAGTGGAGTTTAAGTGAGAGTGCAGGAGTGAGTGTAGATATTGCATAGCATAGATACTTAGAGGGAGACAAAGATGGTGTGAGGCTGCAAGACCAAGGGCCCTCCCTGTGTGCTGTCAGTTGTGTTCCAAGCATCAGAGTGAGAGGCAGTGTGCATGTTGGAATAGTTATGTGAATGTGAGCATAGAGAGAGAGGGAATGGGTAAGGGTGCATGGATGTGACTGTGAAGTGGGATGTGGAGGAAGAGAGTGCTGAAGCTGAGTGCTGTTGGGGAAAGGCAATGGGGATCAGGTTGAGGGTGATGGAAACTTCATACTTACTTTTTCTGTACGGTGAAGGTCATGGAATCGCTTCCTGCACTGCATCCATGTTCTTCTGGTGACTCCCAGAGAGTTCACATCTGCTGCCACCAGCATCCATGCAGCCTTGGTCTCAGTGGGAGGCCTCTTCCTCCCTGACCGAGGGAAGAGGACCTCCCTGTGGGCCCTAACCCCATCCAATAATGTCTGTAGTGACGACTCGTCGAATTTGATGGCAGCTCAGGGTCTGGCACTGGCCACAGCTGCTGCAGGCTCCTCTGCCATACTGAACGGCTCGTTGGGAAGCCTGCAGAGGTTGCAATGCTTGCTATAGATTTTAAAAGCACCACGAATGATGACATCATACTGTGGGGCTTTCTGACTGGAAATAGTCAATTAGCAAGGGTGCCCACACACTGGAAATGAATTGGCCAATTGAGGGAAAATTGCATCCAGCTGGCAGACCCATTTAGATTCGTGTGGGAACCCCGACATTCGGGGAACCCGACAATCCCCGCACCTGCGGGAAAATCGGCCCCACAGTTTCTGAGAAAGTTGTCTGCTGATTAGATGCAAATTTGTTATTTGTTAGCAAGTAATCTGAACACTAATTTAATAAATTTGTTGTTGAGAAAATACTGCCAGATCTGATAAATAATACAATACAATTTATTTGAGTTAACTGAATTCCCTTTTTCTGGATCTGCTGGAGTCCCTTGTGTAAAGTCAAAATATTCTTATTAAATATTGAATCCTGTTGAAGCTCTGAGGACTTACATCACATGCTGAAGAAACTTGGTCAAAGAAAGAAAGACTTGCACTTATATAGCCCCTTTCACAACCACTGAACGTCCCAATGCACTTTACAGCCAATGAAGTACTTTTTGGAGTGTAGTCACTGTTGTAATGTGGGAAATGCGGCAGCCAATTTGCGCACAGCAAGATCCCACAAACAGCAATGTGATAATGACCAGATAATCTGTTTCAGTGATGTGATTGAGGGATAACAACAACTTGTATTTATATAGTGCCTTTAACATAGTAAAACATCCCAAGGTGCTGCACAGGAATATTGTAAGACAAAAAATTTGACACCAAGCCACATAAGGAGAAATTAGGGCAGGTGACCAAAAGCTTGGTCAAAGAGATAGGTTTTAAGGAACGTCTTAAAGGAGGAAAGAGAGGTAGCGAGACGCAGAGGTTTAGGCAGGGAATTCCAGAGCTTAGGGCCTAGGCAACAGAAAGTACGGCCATCAAAGGTTGAGCGATTATAATCAGGGATGCTCAAGAGGGCAGAATTAAAGGAGCGTAGATATCTCGGGGGGTTGAGGGGCTGAAGGAGATTACAGAGATAGGAAGGGGCAAGGCCATGGAGGGATTTGAAAACAAAGATGAGAATTTTGAAATCGAGGCGCTGCTTAACCGCGAGCCAATGTAGGTCAGTGGGCACAGGGGAGATGGGCGAGCGGGATTTGGTGCGAGTTAGGACACGGGCAGCCGAGTTTTGGATGACCTTAAGTTTACTTAGGATGGAATGTGGGTGGCCAGCCAGGAGTGCATGGAATAGTCAAGTCTAGAGGTAACAAAGGCATGGATGAGGGTTTCAGCAGTGGATGAACTGAGGCAAGGGCGGAGACGGGCGATGTTACGGAGGTGGAAGTAGGCGGTCTTTGTTATGCTGCGGATATGTGGTCGGAAGCTCATTTAAGGGTCAAATATGACACCAAGGTTGCGAACAGTGCGGTTCAGCCTGAGACAGATGTTAGGGAGAGGGATGGAGTCAGTGGCCGGGGAACGGAGTTTGTGGCGGGGACCGAAAACAATGGCTTCGGTCTTCCCAATATTTAATTGGAGAAACATTTTGCTCATCCAGAACTGTATGTCGGACAAGCAGTCTAACAATTTAGCGACTGTGGAGGGGTCAAGGGAAGTGGTGGTGAGGTGGAGCTGGGTGTCGTCAGTGTACATGTGGAAACTGACGCTGTGTTTTTGGATGATATCACCAAGGGGCAACATGTAGATGAGAAATAGGAGGGGGCCTAGGATAGATCCTTGGGGGACACCAGAGATAACAATGCCGGAGCAGGAAGAGAAGCCGTTGCAGGTGATTCGCAACCATTGCAGGTGATACGCCGCTGCTCCTCTTCAAAATGGTGCCATGGGATCTTTTACATCCACCTGAGAGAGCAGACGGGGCCTCGGTTTAACGTCTCATCCGAAAGATGGCACCTCTGACACTGCAGTACTCCCTCAGTACTGCACTGGAGTGTCAGCCTAGATTTTTTTTGTGCTCTCTGGAGTGGGACTATGAACCCACAACCTTGACTCAGATGTGAGGGTGCTACTAACTGAGCCACAGCTGGCACAAAGGCCCAATGATGGGAGTTATCCAGTTCTAGACTGATAAAACAAAACAGTGAACCATCCTGTTATACTCAACATATCATTCAGGCACTTACATCAACTCTGCTGAGTGTACATCACAATTTTAGTGAAATATGTAAAAAAGCATCAATGTATATTAATTCCACTGAAAATATAGATCATTTGCTAATACAGCAATATACTTCGCTTCAGTATTCATCACTGTGACAGAAGGGAAATAGCCACTGGGTTTTACATAGAATCTACAACACAGAAACAGACTATTCGGCTCAACTGGTTATGCATGCCTCTTGTGGAGGTGTGATAAACTTGACAAGAAAAAGAACTTACACTGAAAGAAAGGAGCGTGTAACTTAGACTGGAAATGTAAATAACTTTTAAATCTACTAATTATTTACCTGTAAAGTTTCTGTCCATGGACTGCATTTACTTGGTTATAATGATTACATTTGAGATTTTAAGCATAATGTATGAAGTATAATGTTATACTCCACATTAGCATCCTCCCACTCTCATTACCTCTTCCTACCCTCCCCCTATTCCCATCTCCTTCATGTATGCATTAAGTCTCCCCTCAAATGGATCAAAGCTGTCTGCTTCAGTCACTCCATGTGGCAGCGAGTTCCTCAACCTCATCACTCTCTGTGTAAAGATATTCCTACTAAATTCTTTATTTGATCTGTTAGTGGCTATCTTATAGTTTTGGCCTCTTGTTCTGGACTCACCCTAAAGTGGAAACAGTTTCTTCACCCTATCAAGCTCTTCCTATGAGTCAGCTGTGGCTCATTTAGTAACACCCTTGCCTCTGAGCCAGAAGGTTGTGGGTTCAAGTCCCACTCCAGGCACTTTAGCACAAAAACCTAGGCTGACACTCCAGTGCAGTGCTGAGGGAGTGCTGCACTGTCAGAGGTGCCATCTTTCGGATGAGATGTTAAACTGAGGCCCCGTTTGCTCTCTCAGCTGGCTGTAACAGATCCCATGGCACTATTTCAAAGAAGAGCAGGGGAGTTATCCCTGGTGTCCTGGCCAATATTTATCCCTCAATCAACATCACTAAAACAGATTATCTGGTCATTATCACACTGCTGTTTCTGGGAGCCTGCTGTGCACAAATTGGCTGCTGTGTTTCCTACATTACAACAGTGACTACACTTCAAAATTGTACTTCATTGGCCGTAAGGCGCTTTGGTCGTGAAAGGTGCTATATAAATGCAAGTCTTTCTTTCTTTATAATTTTAAAAAGCTCTATTTTAAAAGTCTCCTCTTAGTCTTCTCTTTTCCAGAGAAAAGAACCCCAGTCTGCTTAATCTTTCCTGATAGTTTATATTACATTTTTAAACAATGCTATAATGAAGTGTTTGAGTTTTATCCTTTCACACAAACTGCATGGTAATAAGTTGTTTACATTAAAGAATTTACTATCTTTTATGTAAACATTTTAAATGTTGCGGTTGCTTGATAACAAAGTTCTGTCAAGAAAAAAATCAGATTAATTAGAATGTACATTGATATTGAATCAGTTGGCAAGTGCCTGCTCTCAACTATTTCCTCCTGGAGAGGTAGCAGCATAGGCTAGATGCTTTCTCTTAAAGAAGGAGGGGGAAAATTGGCAAGTAACCCCAGACCACTGTTGACCACTGTCGAGGAACAGCACCTCATCTTCTGATTAGGCACTTTACAGCTTTCCGGACTCAATATCGAGTTCAACAATTTCAGATCATAACCTCGGTCCCTATTACATTTTTACTTATATTTTTTATCCACACCTTTGTTTTGGCCTTTCCCCCCCCCTTTTTTTTTCTCTCTCCCACATGGCAGCTGTCTCCCATTCTGCCAGCGCATTTCACACCTAATCTAGAGCTGCCTTTTGTCTCCAGTAGTCCTATCACCATCTCGTCTCGTTTTGAATACCTCTTAATGTCTCCTTCTCTTTTGTTCTCTCCCAGCCTGGCCTCTTAATCTATTTCATTCCCTGTGCCTCTTTAGTCTTGACAAAGGGTTTTGACCCGAAACGTTGACTCTAATTTCTCTCCACGGATGTTGCCTGGCCTGCTGAGTTTTTCCAGCATTTTCCACTGTTGAGCACTTCCTAGCTGTCAGTTCCAGCATGGAATTGGGAGGCCTAAGAGCATGACGTATGCTTGACTTTTCAGCTGGAGGATGGAGTTGCATGAAGAGCAACAAGGGGAAGGAATAGAGGAAGATAACATAAACCTCAGGCAACATTGAAGACAATAACAATATTTTGTTTCAAAGAATTTGAGGAGCATCCAAAACAGTTGACAAATACTTGTGTTCATATGGGCATCACAATAACGCAGCGTGCTGCTCCACAGGCCAGTATGATAGAAATTCACATGTATATTTCCCAAATGGTGCGTTTCACTATCTCAATCATGCCATAAAGAGCAAGTGATAGGAAGAGGCCAATTACTTCTCCACAGGGAGGGAAGCAAAATGAAAGGGAAGGTCACCACAGGCTCCTCTCTTAACAGGCACCCACTAATTACCATTGATGAAACCTGCTCTTCAGGCTTTCCTCTCAACTGGAGAGGGTGTGTGGTGCAGAAACAAAGAAAAGAAAGAAAGACTTGCATTTATATAGTGCCTTTCATGACCACCAGACATCTCAAAGCGCTTTACAACCAATGAAGTACTTTTTGAAATGTAGTCACTGTTGTAATGTGGGAAATGCGGCAGCCAATTTGCGCACAGCAAGGTCCCACAAACAGCAATGTGATAATGACCAGATAATCTGTTTTTGTTATGTTGGTTGAGGGATAAATATTGGCCAGGACACCGGGGATAACTCCCCTGCTCTTCTTCGAAATAGTGCCATGGGATCTTTTACGTCCGCCTGAGAGAGCAGACAGGGCCTTGGTTTAACATCTCATCTGAAAGACGGCACTCCCAACAGTGTAGCACTCTCTCAGCACTGCACTGGAATGTCAGCCTAGATTTATGTATTACAAGTCCCTGGAGTGGGACCTGAACCCACAACCTTCTGACTCAGAGGCGAGTGTGCTACCAACTGAGCCACAGCTCAGGAAATATTAGCAGCAAGATCACAAATGTTAACATTAGATTAATGACAGATAAAGAGTTAGACAAATGCATTAAACTTTTGCAGTAAGATTTATGAAACATGTTATATTTTTCAACCAAATATGTACCTCACTTGGGTTTAGTCCCAATATTTAAATGTTTATGGCTTTGAACTCCCAAGGGTGGCAAGATAAGTCAACGCACTGATGCCAATCCACAGCCTCTACCATTGATAAGAGTCTTCATGCATCTTGGTACCTATCATACACATAGGTGTCAGGAATATTTACTTATGCAAAACACGTGGAAACACAGCTTACTGTGAATATACATTTACTTATATTTATATTTACTTATATTTACTTATGCTAGCACGGTGGCATAGTGGTTAGCACTGTTGCCTCACAGCGCCAGGGACCCGGGTTCAAATCCGGCCTCGGGTGACTGTCTGTGTGGAGTTTGCACATTCTCCCCGTGTTTGCGTGGGTTTCCTCCGGGTGCTCTGGTTTCCTCCCACAGTCCAAAGATGTGCGGGTTAGGTTGATTGGCCATGATAAAAATTGGCCCTTAGTGTTAGGGGTTATGGGGATAGGGCTTGGGTGGGATGGCTGTCGGTGTAGGGACCGGGTGCTAGGGTTTGGATGATCAGCCATGATCTCGTTGAATGGCGGAGCAGGCTTGAAGGGCTGAATGGCCTACTTCTGCTCCTAGTTTCTATGTTTCTATGAAACCTCCACAAACACGCAAGCACAATCTTTACTCATAATCACTCAATTCAATAGTAGTCTTCAAAAGGGAATTGGATAAATACTTGAAGGAGAAAAAATTGCAGGGATATGGAGAAAGAGCCGGGGAGTGGGACTAACTGGATTGCTCTTCGAAAGAGTCGACGCAGACTTGATGGGCCGAATGGCCTCCATCTGTGCTGTACTATTCTATGATTCTATGATTCACATTACCTGGCACAAGGCCTACTACTAGTCTTCAAGGATACTTAATTTAAAGGGACAATGCACCTGCACCTCTCACCATCATGGGGTGCATGAGTTTATATGGGGAAAGTGTCCACACCACTCGCATGCCTTTAACATTGTACTTCTCTTCCTCCAAAGGAAAAGCTGGGAAATGCTCATCATAGGTAGTGTTAGCTTTCTCAAAGTTTTGCAATACCCAAGCACTTAGGCCCTGATTTTAACCCAACCCACCAGGCGGGAACAGGATGGGTGAGCGACTAAAATCAGGAAAATCGACTTACCGCCCCATTCCCACTGGAAACGCGTTACCATCAATGTTGACTCTGCAGCTGACTGAGGTTGTAAATGCACCTGTCGGAAAGAGGCAGGTGCCTCATGAATAAATTCAAATAGGGGCCCGATGACATCATAAGAACCTTAATGTGATCTTAACTAGGCAGTTCAGAAGTCCCGCCCAGCAGCCAACCCGCTGTGTAAAACATAGCGGCATTGGCTTCACAAATTGACTAACATGAATGGAAGCTGCATTTAAAGGGCACTCACCTGCAGACACTCAAGTCATTAGGATCTGTGTGTTATTGTGAGTAGTGCATTTCCAAGCCAGCTTTGAGCTCTCGGTTGAACTTTTTTTCTGGTTTTATTCCCCCAGTATCTACTCTCATTACGCACTCACGACTTAGCATGGGTGCTGTTTTTGCTGCACTCCTTTGGATGGATGAACAGTTGGAGGAAGAGGAGCAGCAGCCTGAAGACCCAGGACAGGCAGCAGTTGGGCCTGTTAGAACAGTATTGTTCAATACATCGGCCACTAGCCACGAGTGGCTAATTGCATTTCTGATTTGTAATTAAAAAAATGAATAATAGACACCGTAATTGAGCATGTGATCTCAATACTCATTCACACGGCATATGCATGTGTACTTTAACACTTTTTGTGCGTTTGTTGGTAAAAACGGTAAGACGAAAAGCAGAGTGTGCAAGTGTTTTTTGATTGTTGTGAGTACTTTACTTCCTTGGTTACTGAATAGTGGTAGATGTTTGTTAAGTAAATATACACATGAAGTACATTTACCTGCATTGTGTGAGGCATTTTCTCCTAAAATCAATGCATAGAATTACATAGCACAGAAACAGGCCATTCGGCCCAGCCAGTCTATGTCAGCATTTATGCTTCATTCGAGCCTCCTCCCGTCTTTCCTTATCTAACCCTATCAGCATAACCCTCTATTCTCTTCTCCCTCATATGCTTATCCAACCTCCCCTTAAATGCATTTATACTATTCGCCTCAACTGCTCCCTGTGGTGGTGAGTTCCACATTCTCACTACTCACTGGGTAAAGAAGTTTCTCTTGAATTCCCTATTTGATTTCTCGGTGATTTATTGATGACCTCGAGTTTTGCTCTTCCCCATAAGTGGAAACATTCTCTCTGGGTCTATTCTATCAAAACCTTTCATAATTTTAAAGACCTCTATTAGGTCACCCTTCAGCCTTCTCTTTTCAAGAGAAAAGAGACCCAGCCTGTTTATCTTTTCCTGATAGGTATAACCTCGCATTTCTGGTATCATCCTTGTAAATCTTTTTTGCACCCTCTCCAATGCCTCTATATCCTTTTTATAATAGTTGACCAGAACTGTTCACAATACTATGTACAGTTCTGGTTGCCAGATTATGTGACTTAAATGTTTTTAAATGCATGTGGCTTAAGCAGTTTTGTTGTAGCCACACCTGTGGCTAATCATCAATTTCTATTGGACAGCAGTATTCAAAGCCAGCTTGTGAGGGAGGCTGCTTGTAGAAGACCTTACCCAACTCACAGGATCCGCCGGCGCGCTTGAGTATTTCCGCGACTGGTGGGCGCCGCGGGGACTGGAGTGCATTATCAACCCGGAAAACCAAATTTTGATTTGATTTGTTAAGTTTTAGTTGAACTTTTGTTTATTTACAGTCCGATTGGGTTTTTTTTTGGGTTCAAACAAAAAGAGTACCCAACTCACAGGATCTATAGGCCAAGATTTGCTATCTTGGATATTTCTGAGGAGCAGTGCAGGAGGAGGCTGCGCTTCACCGGGCAGGCTCTCACTGACCTATGCAGCTTCTTAAAGCAGTACCTGCCGCCTGCTGATCTAGAGGGGTTATGCTTTGCCAGTGGCTGTCAAAATCACCATCACCTTTTAAGTTTCTCACCACAGCCTCCTCCCAGGCTGTTACAGGGGAAATCATTTGCATCTCCCAGTCTGCATCACACAGGACATCAATGCTCTCCTTGCCAGAGCAAACCAGCACATTACCTTTTGTGATGGATGGCAACAGCCAAAATGTGAGAGGTCTGGGATGTGCAGCAGTGACCGGCTTCCCTCATGTCCAGGGCATGCAGACTGCACTCATGTAGCTAACAGGGCACCAGAAGACGAGCCAGCAGCTTATGTGATGGAAGGGCATACACTCCATCAATGACCAACCGGTGTGTAATCACTGCAGAAGGATAATGCAAGTCTGCGCCAGCCTCGTAATGTCCTATCCTAACAGCTCTTGCAGGGTCACTGATCTCGAGCACTTGCTGCTCTAGCTCCGACAGCACATTGACTGCAGTCCTCCCCCAGTCTTAGTTCTTTCCCTATTGTTGTGCTCTGCCTTGTCCTGTAGAAATAGAGGGTGAGAAATAGTGAGTGTCTCGTACAAAGGTGAGTGCAGACGTGTGGTGCTTCTAGCTGTTGTGCAGATGCTGAGTGAGAAGGAGCAAGGTGCAATCAGGAAAGGGAGGTGTAGTGTATGTGCTTTAAGTCAGAACTACTTTTTACAGCTCCTGTATACTGTAGTACCGGCCGTAACCACACCGGTATATAAGCTGTGCGCATGCCTCTGTACTCCAGTCTAGAGATGACCCTCCTCCAGTAAAGACCTGGGCCTAGAAATTCATTGACGCCACTTTTGGGGTGCTAAAGTGGGGCGTCCGCTAAAGTTTGCGGCCGCCGCCAAATCGATGCCACTTCTCCGATATTCATTAGCTTCACCCTAGGAGTTCGGGCGAGCGCTAAAACTGCTGCTGGACGCCTCTCTTTGGGCGCTAAGCCGGAGGTGGTGATCGATAGCGCCGAGGCCGGGCGCAGCGCAGGTGCGGCCATCTCGTGATTGACAGCAGACACCCTGGCGCCGGCCAGCTCTTAAGGGGGATGGGTCGACTGTGTCTGCTGCCACGCCCTGGATAGTGGAGCCCTCCAGCTAGGCCTGAACACTGCTGCTGGACCCAAATAGCGCCTGAAGACATGGAGAAGGCCCGTGAACGTGCGCAACGCTTCTCAGAGCATGATCTGAGTGTGCTGCTTGCTGCTGTGGAGAAGAGGCGCCATGTTTTGTACCCGGACAATGGCAAGAAGGCGCCGTTCCGCGTCTACAGGAGAGCCTGGAGACATGTCGCCAGCAAGCTGTCAGCCAACAGCGACGTCCCCAGGACCGGTGCCCAATGCCGCAAAAAGTTAAATGACCTCACACGCATTGTCAGGGTGAGTACCCTTTCCAGTGACCTCCTCATCCTTGCATGTGCACCTCACATTATGGGCAAAGGGACCTGAAAGCTCTAATGGCCAGCCTTCATCCAGCAGCTATGGGACAGGCATGAGCATCAATTGCACATTCTGCACTTAACACACTGGCCAAGCTATTCCACCATGGGAGGCAGTGCACACCAGATCATGGCGACACACTGGCCAGGCTATTCCACCATGGGAGGCAGTGCACACCAGATCATGGCGACACACTGGCCAGGCTATTCCACCATGGGAGGCAGTGCACACAAGATCACGGCGACACACTGTACTTAGAGGCCGTCCTTTCTCTTGCAGGCCAAGCTGGCGAATAATCGCAAGAGCCGGACTGCGACCGGGGGAGGCCGACCCCATATCCAGCCACTCACCGACCTGCAACGTCGCGTGGAGCGCCTCATGGGTGGCCGGGTGATTGGGCCCGTTGCATGTGAAGATGCCGACCCTGTTCTGGGCAGCAATGGTAAGGACATCACCTTTTGCACCTCTCTCGTCCCACTTGCGCATCAGATCTACATCCTTTGCCACTGTCCGACCAATGCGCTGAATGCCACCACTCATGCATCCCGCACTGACGCCCTCTCCTCACTCTAAGGCTACTCTTGTGCCTTCCTGCTTTCAGATGGTCAAGAGGAGGTCCCTCAACTTGCCAGTGACAGACCCTCCGAAGAGGAGCAGGAGGAGGAGCAAAAGGAAGGCGGCCCATCAGGGGAACCCTCAGCCGCGGCCACCCAGGCCAATGTAGGGGACACGTCTTCCCTGGAGGGCAGCGTGGCGGAAGTGTCGAAGGGGAGGGGAGCTCCTGGGACCTGCGGGCTGCAGAAAGGCGGGAGGGGGGTGGAAGCTCGGCGGCCTTCTCCCCAGAGGGGGGATGCGTCGGAGGGGAGTCCAATTGCTGGGCCCAGCGGCCTCCAGCAACGCAGGAAGGGTCGGCCAGCTTGGCGGCCTTCTCCCCAGAGGGAGAGTCCGGCTTCCAGTCAGGAGATGCTCTTCGCCGAGGAGATGGAACGCCTCGGAGACTTGTCCGCGGGCTTGGAGCACCGGCACACGGAGCTCATGGCGGCAGTGGCACGGTTGCCTGAGTCCATCGATTCCCTCTCTCGGAGTGTGGCCGAGTTCGGGCCCTCAGAGGCCACCAGTCGGGCGGAATACCGGGCAGATCAGGCAGCGAGTCGGGCGGAATTCGGGGCAGCTCTGTCAGCGACTGGCCAGGTGATCAGTGGTGCCGTCCAGTCACTGGCTGCTCTGATGCGGTCAGTGAACAGGTCAACACGGGCACTCACTGCTGCCACACTCGCTGTGTCAGCCAGGCATCGCCAGGGCACCCGGCACGCTGCAGCAGCACAGCGGTCTGTCCCTCGGCAGATTGGTGTGCATGCTGCAGTGCTGGCCCGGGCGAGTGCCAGTGTCTCAGGCGACCAGCGAGCGCCTGCCATCCGCCAGCTTGCCGCCATTCCTCCAGCCGCCACTGCCACTCCCCCAGTGGAGCTGCCAGGAGCTGCTGCAGCGACTGATGCCAGCCACAGCTGCAGCAATCAACAGCCGCCCGCTCGACGGCCAGACCTCGACTAGGCCGACCCCCAAGGGCATCTGCCGTCACGACATGTGCCCCTCAGGAGCCTGCCCCCAGCCTTGCAGCAGCCAATGGCCTTACTTTGAGGTGGAGCAGCAGGGCGGGCAGGGGCCACCCAAAGATGGCCAAGGCATCGCCCTAGCGGGCCAAATAGTCGAATGTGTGGCCATTTGTGTTTGTTTCTTGAGGCCGAGAATTGGATGTTTGTTTTTTGAAGGCCGATGATGTGATGTTTGTTTTGGACGAAGGCCGAGAATGACGGCCATTTTAGTTGCCCTATTTTGTTAATCCTCTCCAGGTTGTGGGAGCGAGTAATGTGTTTGAGTGTTTTTTGGGGGTTTCGTCTGTTTTTGGTTTTCATGTGGGAAGGGCCCAGAGTTTGTACAATAAAGCATTTTATTTATTCACATTGTCCATGTTTGATCTTTGAAGTGTTTGTTGCCTTAACCGGCTGAGGGCTTGCGGAGCGGCTGCAATCATGTTCTATCATTGGCACAAGCCATTCCCTGACAGGGGGCCTAGAAGTGACGTTCAATAAGCCGCCGACGGGCGGCCCTTGGACCTTGTGCGTCCCTCCTGGGCTGGTACTCCTCGTCCTCGTCGTCCTCATGCTCCTCCTGCTCCTCCTCCTGAGGTGGTGGTCCAACGTGAGGTGGCAGTGCCTGAGTCCTGCGGATAGCCAGGTTGTGCAGCATGCAGCAAACGACGACGAATTGGGAGACTCGATCCTGCGAATACTGGAGGGCTCCCCCGGAGCGATCGAGACAGCGGAACCGTTGCTTGAGCACGCCGATTGTTTGTTCTATGAGGTTCCTCGTCGCTTGATGGCTCTCGTTGTATGCCTCTTCAGCAGGGGTCGTGGGCGCGCGGAGCGGGGTCATGAGCCAGGTACACAAAGGATAGCCTTTGTCCCCTGTAGAAGTGCCTTACTTCTTAGCTCTGGGTAATGACTCAATACACACTTGGATTCGTCAGACGGACAGGCCTTTTATTTTCTCTTGCAAGGGGAATCAGCACCTCTACTCAAGGGGTGAGGCTACTATTCCAATGATACAGCGTAAACGTTCCATATTTATACAGTGTAACAAACAAGTTTGATTGACATTCCTTTGTTCCTCTATCAGGATACATTTTAGATTAATCATCAGGTAGAAATAACATATTGACAGAAGGATCCTGGACACATAAGCCAACTGTTAATCTATAACAGGGCATGAATTGTGTAACCGGAGGTCCTCTTTAATCATATATTGGGAGGCTAGCTTTGCTTTCGGTCACAAGTTATCAGGTCATTGGTACATCAAAGGAACTCATTATTTCACTTCTACATTCTCATTAGGTGGGCAGACATCTGTTCTTGGCTGTAGTCCGAGTACGTGCAATAGCTCTAGTTACACATCGACACTTGCCCAGTGTCAAGTCTGAAAAGTTTTACCCAGCAAGCACTTGAAATTAACCCCTTATATCATGTAGATTTCCTCATTCCCCCCTTTTGTCCTTTCTAAGGACAATCTATTTCGCTAAGTTTAAGAAACTCTACATCAAAGGTCTCACCCTTAATATCCTCATATTCAGACATCATTGGTACTGGAGGAGTTGACGTTAATAAGGAAAGGACTTTTGTACACAATAATTTTAAACAACCAATCAATAAACTAACTAAAATTATCATCACAATTGCGATTAAGGCTTCCAAAATTTGCTTTCCTAGTGCTCCTCCCCATCCTGAAATCCAATCCCACATGGACCATGGTTCAGGTTGACGTAGTTTCTCTACAGCCTCCTTTATGTGGTTTACCAGGTTGGTGATATTTTCTGAGCTATCTGGGATATAGGTGCAACAGTCGGTTTTTATGATTGCACATGTGCCCCCTTCTTTTGCCAACAAATAGTCCAGAGCCATGCGGTTTTGTAAAGCAACAGTGCGCATAGCCACCATTTCTGCGTTTACATCACTAAGAGCATCAGCAGTATCATTGGCTATTTGTTCCAACACTGCTGCCATGTTTATAGATTCTCTTGCTAGCTTCCCTGTTCCATACCAGGGAAATGCTATAGCAAAGAACCTTTCAGTTTCTGTAATGGCTCGTTTTACTCGTGTCCCAGGGTGGCTATCCAAAGATGAAATATGATGTAAATAGGGCACTACATATCCCAAATAACATGACCCAGTCCAATTTTGTGGCAACCAAGGGTATGCTCTATGCCCACAGATGAAATAGGTGTTATTATAGGCTTCAAATTTGTTCCATATCTGGTGCATCATTCCTATTCCTTGTTCTCCTTTCCAGATTTTTTTTTACTAGTCAAATTTTGTACTGTGGACAGGTTCCACCATCCCCAATAGGGCCATTCGACTGCACCCGGTGGTTTAGTAGTAGTTTTAGTCAAAGTGTAGTTACATTTGCACTCACTCCATCCAACCATCAATCCTTCTCCATTGTCGTTTACCAGACAGACTTCTCCTTTTGTTTTATTTACGGTTCCCATTGACGTCACTAATAGACTCTCTGGATTCCTTTGATTATCATATTGGGGATGAAACCATCCTTCGAATTTCGTTAGGTTATATCCTGCTCCCTTCCACTCATCTTCTAGTTGTTCTGGATCTGTCTTATTAAGTTTTCTTTTCTAAGTGGCTAATGTTGAAATAAAGGGCTCTGTAACTGGATTGTTACAAAACATTGGCCTGGCCGTCAGGGCCAGTCCTCCCTTTGGATTACCACTACAGATAACTCCTTCATTCGCAATTCTTTCACTTGGTGACACAGTATCGGGACATATAACCCATAGCTTATCAAGCTTCTGTCCACTATCTTCTTCTACTATCTTATTCTGCCTAATCCTAAGACTCAGGGGTTGATACGGGGGTACCTGCATAGTGTGATCCTGAAGCTGAACCTTCATAGTCTCGTTATAGCATATAATATAAAAGAAATCACTGTTTAAAAGTACACATTCTTCTATGCATGGTTTGCCCTTCAGGGGATCTGATAAATCAATATGGCAGTTTCAATTATCGTTAACAAAGGGAACAGTCTTATTAGAGTCCAAATCCAGTTCATCTTGGCAGTGTATCGTCTTCAACTGATGCCTTCTTACAATGGGACACGTGTATCCATGTTGGTCGCGCCTTTACTTTTACAGCGATGTTTGTGGTCAGGAGTACTTGGAAGGGTCCCTCAAATCTGGGTTGAAGGCTATTCTTTTGCTTGAAGATTTTTATATAGACGTTATCTCCTGGCTCGAAAGTATGGCACTTTCCTTCAGCGGGATCGACCTGGGCTTCCTTCACCTGTTGATGGAAACTAGAAATGCATTTGGTTAGTGCAATGCAATAACTCAACATATCTTCCTCCATTTTATGAATGTCCATTTGTTTAGCTGTTAAAGGTGCCGAAAAAGGCAATCTTTGTGGTCTTCCCATGACGATCTCGTGAGGCGACAATCCTGTAGTTCTGTTGGTCGCAGACCGCATTGTCATTAAAGCTATGGGTAACAAATCAACCCATTTAAGTCCAGTTTCTTTACACAGTTTTACAAGCTTGTTTTTCAGCATCCCGTTATATCTTTCCACTAGTTCAGCCGACTGTGGATGATAACTGCAATGGAGGTGCTGGCTAATCTGTAAGGCTTTGCATAGTTCCTTAATCACTGTTCCTGTAAAATGGGACCCATTGTCACTTGACAGTTTTGTTGGTATCCCAAAGCGAGGTACAATGTCCTTCAATAAACATTTAGCAACAGTGGTAGCGTCATTCTTTCTGCAAGGAAAAGTTTCAATCCATCTTGAAAACATATCAATAATAACTAATACATATTTAAAGCTCATACATACAGGTAGTTCAATAAAATCCATTTGCAAGTGTACAAAAGGACCCATGGGGTTTGGATGGGAGGCGGGCTGTACCTTCTTTATTTTTTTCCTGCATTCATGGTCTGGCAGATAATACAATTTTCACAAATTTGTTTTGCCAATTTTGAGATTCCTGGTGCATACCAGGTCTTGAGGATACAGTCCGCCATCCCCCCTTTGCCCGCATGGGTGAATTTATGAACACATCGGGCAATTGGTGATAGTAATGATTTGGGTGCCACCATGCGGCCGTCATGATGAACCCATAAGCCGTCAGTGTTTTTTAAAACAATGATTAACAACCCATTCCTTTACTTCATCAGAACTGGCCCTATCTTGATGGGTCAGCACATCATCTAAGGACGGGGGCTGCGGTATCTCTGGCTTTTCCCTAACAGGGAAGGCTGAAACTTGTCGTTCAGTACTTGATATAGCTACTGACTTAGCAGCGCTATCTGCAGCAGCGTTTCCAAGCACAACCTTGTCCAAATGCCCCGTGTGCGCTTGGCACTTAATAATTGCAATCTGTTTACGTCTCTGAATAGCTAGTAAAAGATTTTGCACTTCTTGTGCATTTTTAATCTGGGTTCCCGAGGAAGTCAGGTAACCGCGAATTTTCCAAATTTGTCATGCTCATGTCTGGTTATTTCTGAATAGTTCAATATCCATTGTCTACAATAGCCAGTCATTCCTAGAAAATGCTTCATTTCTCTTTTAGTTTTTGGCAACGATGTGTTGCAAACGACTTTTATTCTATCCGGCGTTAGCTCCCTGTTTTAACAATGATTCCATCACTGGCTCAATTCCTTTTTCTGCTTTCTCTGACAATGGATACTGTGACCTTTTGGGTAATGGTGCAGCTGGATTAATTGTAACTTTATAGGGCTGTGCAGTCTAATAGTTAGGAGGTATTTTAAATTAAAAAACGGCTGATAATCTTGTCCTGTTTTGTCATAGCAGGCCGTGCAGTGCAATTTTGGATGCCATTTCCCTAGTTTCAGGGATTCCTGGTATTGTTTTATGGAGCTTGTAATGAATCCCCATGCTCCTAACAGACTGACAAGTTTGGGACTCAAACTTGGGTCGGCAATTTCCCGTGCGTAAAGAACAGGGTGTTTTATTTCTGTTACTGGGTACGCATATGCCTTATCTACTTGGATTTCTACCGTTACTCCTGATGGGGAGCAAATGATTGTAGCATTCATTTTGCACAGCAAGTCTCTTCCACATAAATTCATAGAGACATCTCCTGATAACAGAAAGGAGTGTTCTTCCTCAAATTCTTCTACTTTTACTGTGAGGGGAGTCGATTGATTCAAGCATTGTAGTATTCCAGCCAATCCAGCTATCGGGGTCTTTTTCCCATTAATAGGCATTCCTTCAGAATATCCTTTCCCTAACACCGAAAAGGTTGCTCCTGTATCTACTAAAATGACATAGGTCTCCCAGCTATTTACATTTTAATTTCAGGTTCGCTGCGTGAATTTAAAGAAACAACGGGCATTTGGTGGTCTGTGGCGCCTGGGGCTGCTGGTGTCAGTCAGTAATTCTGATCTCTATTTCTCCTAAATCCCTGTCCGTTTGTAGGGTAACCTCCTGACTGGTCCGAAAAAGGGTTATGGACAGTGAAATTAGGACCTTTATTCTCTAACGGAGGTCCATTATTGGAGGTTTGGTTCTGACGATTTTTCGCAGGGCATTGGTTTGCCCAATGTCCGGGTTGTCCGCAATTGTAACAATTACCAGATCGTCCATACCCTCTTATTCTACCACGTCTTCCTCTATATTCCCCTCTATTCATCCTTCTATAGTTACCTTGTTATCCTACCATAATAGAGGAGAAAGGTGTTTCTTCGGGGTAATTAATTATTTATTTTTTTCTGACTCAACAAACAAAGAGGCAGTCTTTTTATCTGGCTGTTCTCTATTTCTCCGTTAAACATTCCTCGAGGCAAGTAATTCTTTCTATGTTAAATGAACCATCTGAGGGAAAGGGTCTAGTCTTATTTACAGTCCATTTGGACCAATTTGGTAGGTGATCAATGGATGATTGACCAGTTCTTTAACATAAAGGCTGCTGGCGTGCCTTTCTCGGGTGGCTTACTGGTGCTAGCACTCATTTTAGCAGCTTAAATGGTTCACTTAAAACAATCTAAACTCCCGTGACAATCCATGATCTGCGTTGTACGCCCCTACAGATCAGATTAATAAACTATACATACGTATAAAACTCGAGGGTTCTCAACCCTCGTGGAAGGTATTTCTAACTGGGGAAAATACTGAATCCACAATAGCTTAGTGGATCATGTAAAAGACATCACTATTTTCTCAACAATACATTCCGCCGCGGGACTCACTTCCCCGGCTTGGGTCTTTTCCAACCCCTTCTGCAGTTTTTTTTCAGCTTAAATATTTTAGTTAAAACATACAACAATTCCGTAACACTCTATGATCTGCGTGGGACGCCTCTACAGATCAGACATGACTAAACATTAATACATATAACAATAAACAATAAACAATACACTTGTTAAACAACAACCAAAGTGTTACTAAATCCCCAACCTATGCAGCCTTACTGGACAAAGCTGCAAAGTTGATTGATAATAACAAGTAGTTAAATACTCACTCTCATAAACATTAAACATTGACACTGTGTTTCAGACAACCGCCCACTCTTCTCTCTTTTTTTTACCCTATTCCCTTTAGCCAAATCTTTAGCAAAAAGGGCCTTCAATTTGTCCCAGCTAACTTCAAGCTCTTCTCTCCTTCTACCCTACTCCCTTTAGCCAAATCTTTAGCAAAAAGGGCCTTCAATTTGTCCCAGCTAACTTCAAGCTGGAACCTTGCTAGTTCAATTTCCAGTAAATCGCTAGCTCCTTAGTTAATCAAATTCCTGACTTAACCTTCTCTCTCAGCAAGCTGGAACCTTGCTAGTTCAATTTCCAATAAATCGCTAGCTCCTTAGTTAATCAAATTCCTGACTTAACCTTCTCTCTCAGCAAGCTGGAACCTTGCTAGTTCAATTTCCAATAAATTGCTAGCTCCTTAGTTAATCAAATTCCTGACTTAACCTTCTCTCTCTGGTACCTTTATACAGTCCTTTCTGCACGATCCTGTTCGCGGGGCGTCAGCGCCTCATGGCTGGTCCTCTGTTCCGTTTCTGAAAGGGAAGCAGTCACAATGGCAGTTTAACCTCCGAACCTTGTGAGTCAATTACCCGATGGCAGTACTGTCCAATGGAATAAACAGACTATGCGCAGCTATGCTTCTGGCAGGGAAAGTCCCAAAAATGTGGCAAAACACCACCTTCGGCCGATGGGATTTTCCCAACCGAGCAACGTACTCGGCATCTGTTAACTCACCAATTGGTACAGCAAGCCATCTCGGTGGAACCTCCAAATTGTAGAAGTGCCTTACTTCTTAGCTCTAGGTAATGACTCAATACACACTTGGATTCGTCAGACGGACAGGCCTTTTATTTTCTCTTGCAAGGGGAATCAGCACCTCTACTCAAGGGGTGAGGCTACTATTCCAATGATACAGCGTAAACGTTCCATATTTATACAGTGTAACAAACAAGTTTGATTGACATTCCTTTGTTCCTCTATCAGGATACATTTTAGATTAATCATCAGGTAGAAATAACATATTGACAGAAGGATCCTGGACACATAAGCCAACTGTTAATCTATAACAGGGCATGAATTGTGTAACCGGAGGTCCTCTTTAATCATATATTGGGAGGCTAGCTTTGCTTTCGGTCACAAGTTATCAGGTCATTGGTACATCAAAGGAACTCATTATTTCACTTCTACATTCTCATTAGGTGGGCAGACATCTGTTCTTGGCTGTAGTCCGAGTACGTGCAATAGCTCTAGTTACACATCGACACTTGCCCAGTGTCAAGTCTGAAAAGTTTTACCCAGCAAGCACTTGAAATTAACCCCTTATATCATGTAGATTTCCTCATTCCCCCCTTTTGTCCTTTCTAAGGACAATCTATTTCGCTAAGTTTAAGAAACTCTACATCAAAGGTCTCACCCTTAATATCCTCATATTCAGACATCATTGGTACTGGAGGAGTTGACGTTAATAAGGAAAGGACTTTTGTACACAATAATTTTAAACAACCAATCAATAAACTAACTAAAATTATCATCACAATTGCGATTAAGGCTTCCAAAATTTGCTTTCCTAGTGCTCCTCCCCATCCTGAAATCCAATCCCACATGGACCATGGTTCAGGTTGACGTAGTTTCTCTACAGCCTCCTTTATGTGGTTTACCAGGTTGGTGATATTTTCTGAGCTATCTGGGATATAGGTGCAACAGTCGGTTTTTATGATTGCACATGTGCCCCCTTCTTTTGCCAACAAATAGTCCAGAGCCATGCGGTTTTGTAAAGCAACAGTGCGCATAGCCACCATTTCTGCGTTTACATCACTAAGAGCATCAGCAGTATCATTGGCTATTTGTTCCAACACTGCTGCCATGTTTATAGATTCTCTTGCTAGCTTCCCTGTTCCATACCAGGGAAATGCTATAGCAAAGAACCTTTCAGTTTCTGTAATGGCTCGTTTTACTCGTGTCCCAGGGTGGCTATCCAAAGATGAAATATGATGTAAATAGGGCACTACATATCCCAAATAACATGACCCAGTCCAATTTTGTGGCAACCAAGGGTATGCTCTATGCCCACAGATGAAATAGGTGTTATTATAGGCTTCAAATTTGTTCCATATCTGGTGCATCATTCCTATTCCTTGTTCTCCTTTCCAGATTTTTTTTTACTAGTCAAATTTTGTACTGTGGACAGGTTCCACCATCCCCAATAGGGCCATTCGACTGCACCCGGTGGTTTAGTAGTAGTTTTAGTCAAAGTGTAGTTACATTTGCACTCACTCCATCCAACCATCAATCCTTCTCCATTGTCGTTTACCAGACAGACTTCTCCTTTTGTTTTATTTACGGTTCCCATTGACGTCACTAATAGACTCTCTGGATTCCTTTGATTATCATATTGGGGATGAAACCATCCTTCGAATTTCGTTAGGTTATATCCTGCTCCCTTCCACTCATCTTCTAGTTGTTCTGGATCTGTCTTATTAAGTTTTCTTTTCTAAGTGGCTAATGTTGAAATAAAGGGCTCTGTAACTGGATTGTTACAAAACATTGGCCTGGCCGTCAGGGCCAGTCCTCCCTTTGGATTACCACTACAGATAACTCCTTCATTCGCAATTCTTTCACTTGGTGACACAGTATCGGGACATATAACCCATAGCTTATCAAGCTTCTGTCCACTATCTTCTTCTACTATCTTATTCTGCCTAATCCTAAGACTCAGGGGTTGATACGGGGGTACCTGCATAGTGTGATCCTGAAGCTGAACCTTCATAGTCTCGTTATAGCATATAATATAAAAGAAATCACTGTTTAAAAGTACACATTCTTCTATGCATGGTTTGCCCTTCAGGGGATCTGATAAATCAATATGGCAGTTTCAATTATCGTTAACAAAGGGAACAGTCTTATTAGAGTCCAAATCCAGTTCATCTTGGCAGTGTATCGTCTTCAACTGATGCCTTCTTACAATGGGACACGTGTATCCATGTTGGTCGCGCCTTTACTTTTACAGCGATGTTTGTGGTCAGGAGTACTTGGAAGGGTCCCTCAAATCTGGGTTGAAGGCTATTCTTTTGCTTGAAGATTTTTATATAGACGTTATCTCCTGGCTCGAAAGTATGGCACTTTCCTTCAGCGGGATCGACCTGGGCTTCCTTCACCTGTTGATGGAAACTAGAAATGCATTTGGTTAGTGCAATGCAATAACTCAACATATCTTCCTCCATTTTATGAATGTCCATTTGTTTAGCTGTTAAAGGTGCCGAAAAAGGCAATCTTTGTGGTCTTCCCATGACGATCTCGTGAGGCGACAATCCTGTAGTTCTGTTGGTCGCAGACCGCATTGTCATTAAAGCTATGGGTAACAAATCAACCCATTTAAGTCCAGTTTCTTTACACAGTTTTACAAGCTTGTTTTTCAGCATCCCGTTATATCTTTCCACTAGTTCAGCCGACTGTGGATGATAACTGCAATGGAGGTGCTGGCTAATCTGTAAGGCTTTGCATAGTTCCTTAATCACTGTTCCTGTAAAATGGGACCCATTGTCACTTGACAGTTTTGTTGGTATCCCAAAGCGAGGTACAATGTCCTTCAATAAACATTTAGCAACAGTGGTAGCGTCATTCTTTCTGCAAGGAAAAGTTTCAATCCATCTTGAAAACATATCAATAATAACTAATACATATTTAAAGCTCATACATACAGGTAGTTCAATAAAATCCATTTGCAAGTGTACAAAAGGACCCATGGGGTTTGGATGGGAGGCGGGCTGTACCTTCTTTATTTTTTTCCTGCATTCATGGTCTGGCAGATAATACAATTTTCACAAATTTGTTTTGCCAATTTTGAGATTCCTGGTGCATACCAGGTCTTGAGGATACAGTCCGCCATCCCCCCTTTGCCCGCATGGGTGAATTTATGAACACATCGGGCAATTGGTGATAGTAATGATTTGGGTGCCACCATGCGGCCGTCATGATGAACCCATAAGCCGTCAGTGTTTTTTAAAACAATGATTAACAACCCATTCCTTTACTTCATCAGAACTGGCCCTATCTTGATGGGTCAGCACATCATCTAAGGACGGGGGCTGCGGTATCTCTGGCTTTTCCCTAACAGGGAAGGCTGAAACTTGTCGTTCAGTACTTGATATAGCTACTGACTTAGCAGCGCTATCTGCAGCAGCGTTTCCAAGCACAACCTTGTCCAAATGCCCCGTGTGCGCTTGGCACTTAATAATTGCAATCTGTTTACGTCTCTGAATAGCTAGTAAAAGATTTTGCACTTCTTGTGCATTTTTAATCTGGGTTCCCGAGGAAGTCAGGTAACCGCGAATTTTCCAAATTTGTCATGCTCATGTCTGGTTATTTCTGAATAGTTCAATATCCATTGTCTACAATAGCCAGTCATTCCTAGAAAATGCTTCATTTCTCTTTTAGTTTTTGGCAACGATGTGTTGCAAACGACTTTTATTCTATCCGGCGTTAGCTCCCTGTTTTAACAATGATTCCATCACTGGCTCAATTCCTTTTTCTGCTTTCTCTGACAATGGATACTGTGACCTTTTGGGTAATGGTGCAGCTGGATTAATTGTAACTTTATAGGGCTGTGCAGTCTAATAGTTAGGAGGTATTTTAAATTAAAAAACGGCTGATAATCTTGTCCTGTTTTGTCATAGCAGGCCGTGCAGTGCAATTTTGGATGCCATTTCCCTAGTTTCAGGGATTCCTGGTATTGTTTTATGGAGCTTGTAATGAATCCCCATGCTCCTAACAGACTGACAAGTTTGGGACTCAAACTTGGGTCGGCAATTTCCCGTGCGTAAAGAACAGGGTGTTTTATTTCTGTTACTGGGTACGCATATGCCTTATCTACTTGGATTTCTACCGTTACTCCTGATGGGGAGCAAATGATTGTAGCATTCATTTTGCACAGCAAGTCTCTTCCACATAAATTCATAGAGACATCTCCTGATAACAGAAAGGAGTGTTCTTCCTCAAATTCTTCTACTTTTACTGTGAGGGGAGTCGATTGATTCAAGCATTGTAGTATTCCAGCCAATCCAGCTATCGGGGTCTTTTTCCCATTAATAGGCATTCCTTCAGAATATCCTTTCCCTAACACCGAAAAGGTTGCTCCTGTATCTACTAAAATGACATAGGTCTCCCAGCTATTTACATTTTAATTTCAGGTTCGCTGCGTGAATTTAAAGAAACAACGGGCATTTGGTGGTCTGTGGCGCCTGGGGCTGCTGGTGTCAGTCAGTAATTCTGATCTCTATTTCTCCTAAATCCCTGTCCGTTTGTAGGGTAACCTCCTGACTGGTCCGAAAAAGGGTTATGGACAGTGAAATTAGGACCTTTATTCTCTAACGGAGGTCCATTATTGGAGGTTTGGTTCTGACGATTTTTCGCAGGGCATTGGTTTGCCCAATGTCCGGGTTGTCCGCAATTGTAACAATTACCAGATCGTCCATACCCTCTTATTCTACCACGTCTTCCTCTATATTCCCCTCTATTCATCCTTCTATAGTTACCTTGTTATCCTACCATAATAGAGGAGAAAGGTGTTTCTTCGGGGTAATTAATTATTTATTTTTTTCTGACTCAACAAACAAAGAGGCAGTCTTTTTATCTGGCTGTTCTCTATTTCTCCGTTAAACATTCCTCGAGGCAAGTAATTCTTTCTATGTTAAATGAACCATCTGAGGGAAAGGGTCTAGTCTTATTTACAGTCCATTTGGACCAATTTGGTAGGTGATCAATGGATGATTGACCAGTTCTTTAACATAAAGGCTGCTGGCGTGCCTTTCTCGGGTGGCTTACTGGTGCTAGCACTCATTTTAGCAGCTTAAATGGTTCACTTAAAACAATCTAAACTCCCGTGACAATCCATGATCTGCGTTGTACGCCCCTACAGATCAGATTAATAAACTATACATACGTATAAAACTCGAGGGTTCTCAACCCTCGTGGAAGGTATTTCTAACTGGGGAAAATACTGAATCCACAATAGCTTAGTGGATCATGTAAAAGACATCACTATTTTCTCAACAATACATTCCGCCGCGGGACTCACTTCCCCGGCTTGGGTCTTTTCCAACCCCTTCTGCAGTTTTTTTTCAGCTTAAATATTTTAGTTAAAACATACAACAATTCCGTAACACTCTATGATCTGCGTGGGACGCCTCTACAGATCAGACATGACTAAACATTAATACATATAACAATAAACAATAAACAATACACTTGTTAAACAACAACCAAAGTGTTACTAAATCCCCAACCTATGCAGCCTTACTGGACAAAGCTGCAAAGTTGATTGATAATAACAAGTAGTTAAATACTCACTCTCATAAACATTAAACATTGACACTGTGTTTCAGACAACCGCCCACTCTTCTCTCTTTTTTTTACCCTATTCCCTTTAGCCAAATCTTTAGCAAAAAGGGCCTTCAATTTGTCCCAGCTAACTTCAAGCTCTTCTCTCCTTCTACCCTACTCCCTTTAGCCAAATCTTTAGCAAAAAGGGCCTTCAATTTGTCCCAGCTAACTTCAAGCTGGAACCTTGCTAGTTCAATTTCCAGTAAATCGCTAGCTCCTTAGTTAATCAAATTCCTGACTTAACCTTCTCTCTCAGCAAGCTGGAACCTTGCTAGTTCAATTTCCAATAAATCGCTAGCTCCTTAGTTAATCAAATTCCTGACTTAACCTTCTCTCTCAGCAAGCTGGAACCTTGCTAGTTCAATTTCCAATAAATTGCTAGCTCCTTAGTTAATCAAATTCCTGACTTAACCTTCTCTCTCTGGTACCTTTATACAGTCCTTTCTGCACGATCCTGTTCGCGGGGCGTCAGCGCCTCATGGCTGGTCCTCTGTTCCGTTTCTGAAAGGGAAGCAGTCACAATGGCAGTTTAACCTCCGAACCTTGTGAGTCAATTACCCGATGGCAGTACTGTCCAATGGAATAAACAGACTATGCGCAGCTATGCTTCTGGCAGGGAAAGTCCCAAAAATGTGGCAAAACACCACCTTCGGCCGATGGGATTTTCCCAACCGAGCAACGTACTCGGCATCTGTTAACTCACCAATTGGTACAGCAAGCCATCTCGGTGGAACCTCCAAATTGTAGAAGTGCCTTACTTCTTAGCTCTAGGTAATGACTCAATACACACTTGGATTCGTCAGACGGACAGGCCTTTTATTTTCTCTTGCAAGGGGAATCAGCACCTCTACTCAAGGGGTGAGGCTACTATTCCAATGATACAGCGTAAACGTTCCATATTTATACAGTGTAACAAACAAGTTTGATTGACATTCCTTTGTTCCTCTATCAGGATACATTTTAGATTAATCATCAGGTAGAAATAACATATTGACAGAAGGATCCTGGACACATAAGTCAACCGTTAATCTATAACAGGGCATGAATCGTGTAACCGGAGGTCCTCTTTAATCATATATTGGGAGGCTAGCTTTGCTTTCGGTCACAAGTTATCAGGTCATTGGTACATCAAAGGAACTCATTATTTCACTTCTACATTCTCATTAGGTGGGCAGACATCTGTTCTTGGCTGTAGTCCGAGTACGTGCAATAGCTCTAGTTACACATCGACACTTGCCCAGTGTCAAGTCTGAAAAGTTTTATCCAGCAAGCACTTGAAATTAACCCCTTATATCATGTAGATTTCCTCACCCCGATAAGCCATCCTCTTGGGGGAGGCTGTGCCTGGAACATGTCAGCCACAGTTGTCTGTCGCAGGATAAAGGCATCGTGGCTGCTGCCTGGAAAGCGGGCATTGACAGCTAGGATGCGCTGCCTGTGGTCACACACCAGCTGTACATTGAGGGAATGGTAGCCCTTCTGGTTGCGGTAATCCTCGGCATGCTCAAGAGGTGCCCGCAAAGCCACATGCGTGCAGTCAATGGCGCCCTGCACCATGGGGAAGCCCGCTATTCTTGCAAACCCCACTGCACGCTGCTGCTGCTTGTCCAGGGTCATGGGGAAGGAGATGAATTGATGTCTCCTTCTGAAAAGGGCTTCGGTCACCTGGCGGATGCAGCAATGCATGGCGAACTGGGAGATGTTAGCGATGTCCCCAGTAGCGAATTGGAAGGAGCCGGAGGCATAGAAGTTGAGAGCCACCGTCACCTTCACTGCCACCGACAGAGACGTCCTGTGCATCAGCTGTGGCTGCAGATCTCTCTGAAGCAACCGGCAGATGTCTGCAACCACCTCCCTTCGGAATCGCAGCCTCCTAACACACATCGCGGCAGACATGGTCAGATAGGAGGTCTGCTGGCGGTATACCCTGCGTGGGTAAGGCCTCAGTTGGCGACGCCTGTTGCCCCCTCTGTGTCTAGCCAGGGCTGCCACTCTCTCACGGCGTCTGTAAGCCCTTCTGGCATAAGGCTGAAATTCAGCGTTGCCACCCAATGCAGCCCCCATTATATGCTGGCAAACACTGAGCTCTGAATGAAGGCAAAGATAATTGGTAAGCTCTGGCCTGAGCCAAAAATACCTGTCCAAGTGTTGGTCCAAACCAGTAAACTCTCCTCCTTGGTCTCTGTCCAAAAAACCGTTGCACAAGAGTGAATGCTGCAAAATGGCTGGCCTTTATACTGCTGGGTAAGTGCCCTTTAATTTGCGCTCCCCGCGGCCCGGCTGGGCTGTGTACCGTTCCACTTCACAGTCGCTCGGGCCGCCCGGCGCACAATGGGCCGGCGCGAGTGAAGTTCCGGTTTGGGGCGCACAAAGGGCGTTGCACTATTAAATGACGTCATGATCCGCGCGCAGCAGGGCGCGCGCTAAGACTTTGCGCCGGCGCTAAATGTGTCCTGAAGTTGGGGAGAGGCGCAGATCGCGCTGCGCCCGGGCGATAAGCGCCTAGCGCTCGAGATCTACTCCTCCTAAGGCGCTAATGGCTGGCGCGCCCAACTGAATTTCTAGGCCCTGTTGTTTGTTATATACAGCATCCATGTAATTCTTTATCCACTGAACCACGGATCTAACAGTGGCGATGAGTGTTGATGCGAATCTACCTGCAAAAAAAAAAAAAAAATAGTCGAGTCCAGGAACACGGGCGTCGACCGCGAGCAACCGCCCAGCAGTCAGGCAGAGATCCAACTTCGCTGGGGAGGCTGTGGAGAGCCGGGCTTGGTTCCCCAGCCACAACGAGCAGTAAGAGACCGACGACAGGCCCTGAGCAGACCCTTCCCGAGCAGCGGCGGCTGGAGCCGACCAACGGCAGAGAGAGAGAGCCGGGCAGCGTCGACGGGGTAAGAAAAAGGGTGAAGAGAGCAGGGCGCAGCCAGGGGTTGATCACCGAGCGGCGTCGTGGAAAAATACTGCAAAACCGGAGAGAGAGAGGGTATGAAACAGCCGGGTTCTAGACCAAGCGGCGTCGACAAATATCAAGAGAAGAACGTGCAGTGCACAGCCAGGGATCATGGGCTGATCAGGGTCCACGGGGTGAAGCAAGGGGAGACGCCATTGAGCCGTGGAGAAGCAGGGAGAGCGCGGGAGATGCCATTGAGATGCGGAGAAGCAAGGAGAGCGCGGTAGGCGCCATTGAGCCGCGGAGAAGAAGGAAGAGCGCAGGAGACGCCATTTTGCGAAGCCGCAGCAGAGAAGACGGGCGAGCGCGGGAAGGAAGGAAGGCGCGGGAGACGCCATTTTGTGCCAGCGGAGAAGAAGGGGAAGCGCGGGAGGCGCCAATGGGGATAGTTAACGCACAACCAAGGATGCCGAAGAGTGGCAGTATCTCTACGTTCGACAATGAAGTCGAAGATTGGGCGACATTTGGAACGTATTGAGGTGTACTGCAGGGCGAATGAAGTGCCAGATGCTAATAAAGCACTGGTTCTGTTAAATTCCATGGGTGCAAAAACTTATGGGTTACTGCGGAATCTAATAACCCCAGAGAAGCCGGTAAACAAGGATTTTGGAAGCATAGTAGAAATCCTACAGGACCACTTAAGCCCCACACCGCTGCTGATAGCAGAATGATTTAAGTTCCATAAAAGGAACCAACACAAAGACGAAAGCAATGCTGAGTACCTAACGGAACTGTGCAAGCTATCGAAATACTGCCAGTTTGGAGCGGGACTAGCAGACACATTAAGGGACAAGTTTGTGTGTGGGCTACAAAGTGAAGGAACCCAGAAACGGCTTCTATCAGAAAAGGACCTTACGCTGGACAAAGCTTTCAATATGGCAGTATCACACGAAACAGCCGCAAGGGGCGCTGCAGAGATACAACGGAGACTGCAAGAATACGGCACCAACGAAATGACCTATGGAACAGGGAAGTGCTATCGCTGCGGCAGAACAACACATGACCAGAAAGATTGTTGGTTCAAGGACCAAGTGTGCAGACAGTGTGGGAAAGCAGGACACATAGCAAGAGTCTGCAGGTCTGGGAAGAAAACCAACAGTAAGAAACCTCCACAGGAGAAGTACAACAAGGTACACCAGGTGATGGACAGTGGTTCAGACGAACAGAAAAGTGACACAGACTCCGGAATCAAGGAGCTGGGTTGTCTGAAACTACATAATGAAACCGAAATAGAGGATCACCAGACTATCTGGGTTACACTCAAGATAGACGGAGTCCAAGTGGAAATGGAATTGGACACAGGGTCAGCTCTAACAGTCATAAATCAAAGAGACTACAAGCGGCTATTTTCACACATACCCTTGAAAGCTACAGAGATTGTCTTGAAGACGTATATGGGGCAAAAAGTCTACCCCAAAGGAAAAATAAGGGTGAAAGTGACATATAAAGGTCAGGAAATACCTAAAATGGATATATATGTATTGCCAAATGGAGGACCACCACTGCTAGGACGTGAGTGGATCCGGAAGATACATTTAGATTGGCATTCCATACAGGCACTGAAGGTGGAGGCCAAAAAGGATGATGAAGTCACACCTGGACGACTGCCAAAAATGCTAACTGACGCAAAAGAAATGTTCCAGGAGGGACTAGGAACACTAAAAGGAATAACAGCAACAATTAAAATAGAGGACAATGCAAGCCCAAAGTTTCTGAAGGCCAGACCAGTGCCTTATGCGATCAGACCAGCGGTTGAAGCAGAGCTGGAAGGGTTGGAACGTTCAGGAGTGCTGTCCAAAGTGGACTGGAGTGAGTGGGCTACACCCATCGTCCCTGTAATGAAGAGGTCGTTGAGTAATACGCCTGGGGAACCAAAGAAGATCCGCATCTGTGGGGATTTTAAGGTGACAGTGAACCCAGTCCTTCACATGGTGCAATATCCACTTCCACGAATTGAGGATATTTTCGCCTCACTATCTGGTGGTAAACGCTTCACCAAAATTGATCTAGCCCAGGCGTACTTACAAATGGAGGTAGAAGAAGCTTCGAAACATTACCTTACGATCAACACCCATAAAGGTCTCTATCAATACAACCGGCTGGTGTTTGGAGTAGCCTCGGCTCCGGCTATCTGGCAAAGGGTGATGGATCAGGTCCTGCAAGGGATTCCAGGGACCCAGTGTTATTTGGACGACATCTTGGTCACGGGCGAAAATGACGGTGATCACCTCGCTAACTTGGAGAAGGTGCTCGCCAGATTAAAGGAGTATGGGCTATGAGCTAATCGCCTCAAGTGCGAGTTTTTCCAGAAACAGATCTCGTATTGCGGCCACGTCATCGATGAAGAGGGGTTACATAAGTCCCCTGACAAGATTGAGGCAGTAGTCAAGGCTCCAACACCGGAAAATGTGTCACAACTGAGGTCGTTCCTCGGGCTGGTAAACTATTACCACAAGTTCTTACCAAATTTGTCTACAGTACTACACCCGCTGAACACCCTACTGCAAACAGGGGTGCCATGGAAGTGGGATGATGAACGTAGACAAGCTTTCCAGAAGTGTAAAGAATTGATCACATCAAAAGAGGTGTTGGCCCATTTCAACCCAGCACTACCAATTCGTTTGGCATGTGATGCATCACCCTACGGCATTGGAGCGCTGCTGTCGCACAAATTCCCAGATGGGTTGGAGAGGCCAGTGGCCTTTGCATCTCGGTCACTAACCTCAGCCGAGCGCAACTACGCCCAGATTGACAGGGAGGCCCTCAGCCTAGTATGGGGAGTAAAAAAATTCAACCATTATCTGCATGGGCAGAAGTTCACCTTGCTGACTGACCACCAACCACTTGTCTCCATCTTTAATCCTAAGAAGGGCGTGCCAGTAATGACTGCACAGCGGTTACAAAGATGGTCCCTGTTTCTCGGGGCGAATCAATATGAAATAGTATATAAAGGCACGAAACAGCATGGGAACGCTGATGGGCTATTGCGCCTGCCACTGCCTACGGTGGAGGAAGCACCAGCAGTGGACCCTATCGAGATATTTTATTCGTCGATAATTGAACGATTGCCAGTAACAAACGCGGACATAGAGAAGGAGACCCGCAATGATCCGACGCTGTCACGGGTATATGAATTGACGGTGAGGGGATGGCCAACACATGGCAACTCACTGTTGCCAGCATTCTCATCCAGAAGAGAACAGCTGTCAGTATGCCAGCGGACAGTGATGTGTGGATCCAGAGTGGTGATTCCACCCAAGTTAAGGGAGAGAGTGCTAAAGGAGCTACATGAAGGTCATCTGGGGGGAGTGAAAATGAAAAGCCTTGCTAGGGCTTATGTGTGGTGGCTGGGAATCGATCAACAAATTGAAGACCTAACTAAGAGCTGCTTAGGATGCCAGAAGGTCCAAAATGCACCACCACATGCCCCTCTACACCCATGGGAGTGGCCCTGATCTCCATGGCAACGGGTGCACATTGATTTCGCTGGTCCATTCATGGACTCAATGTTCTTAATAGCAGTGGATGCTCATTCAAAGTGGCCTGAGGTGATAAAGATGTCTTCAACCACTACAGAGAAAACGATTGCAGTCCTACGGACCAGATTTGCCAGAAACGGTTTGCCAGAGCAGATCTGCTCTGATAATGGACCACAGTTTGTGTCCGACGAGTTCCAAAAATTCATGAAAAGGAATGGGGTAAGGCATTACACATCCGCCACGTATCATCCAGCCACCAATGGATTGGCTGAGAGGTTCGTATAAACCTTTAAGAAGGCGATAAAGGCCATGTGTGACGAGGAAATTCCACTACAGCATAAGATGGACAATTTCTTATTAGCCTACCGAAACGCGACACATGCAGCTACCAACCAGACCCCGGCCATGATGTTCTTTAACCGAAGGTTGAGATCTCGTCTGGATTTGCTCAGACCAAATGTGCGAAGAAATGTTGAGGACAAACAATTCCAGCACATCAACGAGAAGCCGACAAGGAGCTTCAATGTAGGGCAATCAGTCTTGGCCCGTGACTATCGAACAGAGAAGTGGCAACCCGGAACGATATGTACAAGGCAGGGGCCATTAATGTACACAGTGGATGTCGGGGAGAACATTATGAGACGCCACGTCGATCAGATCTTCGCGTCACAGGAAGGCATCAACCCCATGTCTCGAGTACCTGGGGATGAACCTGACATACCGGTAGCATCTACTTCAGTCCCAGTAGCAGTGGAACCCGATGAACTACCCGATGAAAAGGGGTCAGAATCGCCTCTGCACCAAGAACAAGAACCTCCGGAAAGGCGCTATCCCGAAAGGGTCAGGAAGCCGCCCCAAAGGCTGAATCTATAAATGGACTTTTTGTTATTGAATGTACATGTAAAAATGTAATTGTTATTTGAATATTAAGTGGGTATTATTAATCTAAAAAGGGAGGAATTGTAGTGTATGTGCTTTAAGTCAGAACTACTTTTTACAGCTCCTGTATACTGTAGTACCGGCCGTAACCACACCGGTATATAAGCTGTGCGCATGCCTCTGTACTCCAATCCAGAGATGACCCTCCTCCAGTAAAGACCTGTTGTTTGTTATATACAGCATCCGTGTAATTCTTTATCCACTGAACCACGGATCTAACAGGAGGTGTTGAATTGAAAGCAGGTGTGTGGAGTATGGAATGAGAGATGTTTGTGATTTTGCAAAGGCGAGCAAATGGGAAGAATGTGATGGAGGGGAGGGAATTGTTGAGAGTGGTGGGAGAGGTCGGATAGGAGTGCTGCCATGTTTTATTGAGAGAGCTGAATAAATGAAGAGCTGCATCACCCTTGCTACTCTTGTGAGATAATTGACGTGCTTCCTGCACTGTACCCAGGTCCTGGGGGTAACACTCTAGCAGGTGATGGCCACTGAAATCTCTCTCCGTGCCTGGTGAACTTGGTTTTTGTAGATCCTCCTGACACTGGCAGGGAAGAGAACATCCATCCTCACCCTGACCTCTTCTAGGAGGACCTCCACGGAGGCTTTAGAGAACCTGGATCTCTTATCTGCAACTGATGCTGCCTTAGTTTCTTGATGCACTACTTCAAATCTTGTAGAAGGGAATGCAACCTCACTTTAAGAGGTAATATCCCACTTTTAATAGGCCTCTGGCTGACCCACTAGAAATTGCGCTCTGGAAGTGACACTTTTCCAAGATGGCATTTGAACTTCTAACTTTCGGATTGTTAGTATAGTAGCATAACTTCTGTACCTGCTGTGGGTTTTATTCATCTTTTAAAAAGAATGTAAAAAGTGAGAATGACTTGTGGTTGGCATGAGATGCAGTGAAACCCTAAGCCTCGATTTTAACAGGGTGGGAGTCATGCGGGTGGGGGCCGAAGTGGACAGAAACTGTCCCGACCTCGCCAGCATGAGGCCCAAGAGATTTTAACTCCAACCTCGGGTGTCTCGCCAAAAACGAATAGGATGCAGGAGCTGGCCAGCGGACGGGAGGGGAATGTAGTGCGGCACCAATTACCAAAGGAAAGGTACGTGGGTAAGTGGTTGGGGGGGGAAGGGGGGTTTGGGAGGGCCTTGCAGTCGGGGGAGGCCTACACTTTACACTTACCTTGTGGGGGCTGGAGGAGTGTTTCTGGTCCTCCAGATCCCACAAGTAAAAAGAAAGAAAACCACTTACCGGTTGTGCCTCTTTTGGCCCCTGCGCCTCTTATTGTTAGGTTGCCCTGCAAAGGCCCCCAGTTAAAATTATAGTTGGGCCCCAATGATGTCATCGGAGCCCGATCTGCATTTTTAAGGAAGGACCTGTTGGCTTCCATTGTGTGTGCCTCTTGCCTGCTCAGAAGAGCAGATCAAAATTGAAACCTCCAGAAAGACAGCAGAACCTTGGCAGTTAGGTCACATGGGTGATTTTAACAGCCAGCCTACCCAGTTTACAGGTGGGGAAGGCTAAAGTCAGCCCTCTAGTGTTAGGAAGCAGACTATAATAGGGGTGAGGACAGGTGCATGAACCAAGCAATTGTATAGGATATCAGACTTTTCGTGAGGTGAAAACATGCAAGGAAATTATTGAAATTTTGCTTGCAGGAAAAGGTTGGGGGTATAAAGGGCTCTGCGCTATTTATAACATTGATGGTAAGCTAGTGAAGTACTTTAACAGTGAGGGGGAGGTGATTGCAAATTTTAGACATGGTTACTTCAGTGTATTCTTAGATATGGCAGGCTGCCCTTACCTTGTTAAAACTGGTAAGGTCATTAACATTTTTGAGACACTCGGTTGCCGTGCATGGGTTGAGCTGGTTTGACTGACCGAGACATTTCCTGCCACTGATGTTATGTTGCTCTCCTTGCAGTATAACATCATGGAGTTCCAAATAATCTAACACTGCCTAAATTTATTAATAAGCACTTCCAATGTCTCATCATTGAACCTAGGGGCTCTCAAGCCTCCTGGGGCTCTGGAAAACATCTTTCATGGAAAGAGCTTTCAGAAATGCTGCTAATCCATCTTTCTGTTGCTGCAGGCCTTTAAAATGCTGCAGCAGTACACAAGTTTCCACTCCCACCGAATGGCAAGTTCCCAGTGACTAGTTGTTATAAATTTGGGTCTGCGGTAGATACCTAGTGGGGTTCAGTGGCAGCAATTGTTCCCGAAGGGGTCTGAGTGCCTTACTTTTATGGGAGTTGACTTACACTGCCCTACATCTACTTGCAGGATAGCGTAACCTCGGGGTGTAACTTTGTGACCTGAAGTGGATATTTCTGTCTTTTGTACATCTGCTTCTTCAATCTCTCTGAAGACAGACTGAGCCAACACTTAATGAAATGAGGCCCAATACGAATTGATAAACTGCTTTATTTCACAACAACAACAACAACTTGTATTTATATAGCACCTTTAATGTAGTAAAACGGCCCAAGGTGCTGTATAGGAGTATTTTAAGACAAAAAATTTGACACCGATCCACATAAGGATAAATTAGGGCAGGTGACCAAAAGCTTGGTCATAGAGGGAGGTTTTCAGGAGCGTCTTAAAGGAGGAAAGAGAGGTAGCAAGGCGGAGAGGTTTAGGCAGGGAATTCCAGAGCCTAGGCAACAGAAGGCACGGCCACCAATGGTTAAGCGATTATAATCAGGGATGCTCAAGATGGCAGAATTAGAGGAGCCCAGATATCTCTGGGGGGTGGGGGTTGTGGGGCTGGAGGAGATTACAGAGATAGGAAGGGGCGAGGCCATGGAGGGATTTGAAAACAAGGATGAGAATTTTGAAATCGAGGCGCTGCTTAACCGGGAGCCAAATTAGGTCAGTGAGCGGGACTTGGTGCGAGTTAGGACACGGGCAGCCGGGTTTTGGATGACCTCAAATTTACGTAGGGTGGAATGCGGGAGGCCAGCCAGGAGTGATCATATAGAACAGTAGTTATGATTGGACTTACTTATTTCAAACGGTACAAGTTATCCTCACGTAATAATACAAATGAATCTCCGCATTAGTGAGTCATCTTACGAGACTTAAACAAGATCATTTTTGACCATTCTCTCCTGCATTCCAACTTCTCACAGCCTTTTGTTGCATGTCTCCGTTGCAGCTGTCTGTTTCAAAGACTTCCCTTTCTTTCACTGCCTGTGTCTGCGTGTTTTATCTCTCGCTGTTCACAGCCAGAAAGGGAAGGCCTGCTAGACCTCCAGCTGAGCATCCAGGACCAGCAAATCCTGAAGACAATGTGTGTCAGCTATTTATCCATCATTGAGACAAGCTAACAGAATTCTTTTTATTTACAGTATATGAGGAAAGAACATCAAAATTAATTCATTAATACCTTAACTTAGACACTTTTTTAAAAACTTGCATGAATACACACTGCTCTAAAATGCAACAACTAAAGTAACTATTTTTCCAAATCTTTCTGTGGAAAAATAATCCTGGGAGGAACTTCAAACTTTCGCGAGGCATAAAACGTCTGGGTGCAGATTGGCCGCTCATTATATACCCTGGCCCATGTTCCTTTCTGTTGTATAATGAACAGCTGATCCACTGCTGCTCGTTTAACACTGGACATATAAATGCAAGTCTTTCTTTCTTCTTTCTATATCCCTTCATTATGTAAATTTGGCTGACCCCAGAAATTCTGGTGGGCTTGGGCCACTTACTGGCAACAGAACGTGTACCAAGCGCCACAATGTTTCCACTCAGGTATTTGTCTGCAGATAATCTGCATTATAGACACAGACATCATGCTTGCATCAAACTTTGTCCCTATTCTTGCATGTGACTAAGAGGATTAGAGAGACGTTGAATGCTTATTGTTTCCTTGAAAATGACTTGTTTATTCATTGATTTGCATATATAGTATTTCTAATTTTTCTCTTCCATGAAAAGAATCAATCAATTTTTATGACTGTTATTTAGAAAATGTTACAGCACAGAATTAGGTTTTAACTCCAGAACATAGTGAACAGGCTCATAGTGACATGCTACACAGTTCTACCAAGGCATGAGTCAAATACTGAATGATAGCAGCCATAGCATGTAGTTATGTTTTAATTTAAAAAAATCAAATAATATTCTTTTGCGGTCTTTCCAGAAGATACCACAGCACAATGTGAAGGCTATCTGCTGTTGCAGAATGCAGGGTCAGTACTGTAGCATCATTAAAACATGAATATGTTACAATATACACAGGAATATAACCTAGAACGTATAATTATTGACTACACCTTGTAATGATAATTATGAACTTTACTGTTTCACTAAATATCTGAAAGGTTAACTTTTAATTTCTTTTGGATAAGCAATATGACTTTATACTAACTATTCAATAAAATCAAAGCACATATATAATAACCATAATCTTGGATTTTCTTTTGCAGATTTCAAATTGCAACCTGCTTTTCATCCCAAGAGAACATAAATCATAAGTTACACATTATTTTCTAAAATACCATAATTAAAGTACTGCACCCCCTAATATTTCCTATTTGCAGCATTCATTAAATAAACAAAACACTCATAAACTTGTGGCATTATTTATTTTAGTGAGTAAATATTACTATAGCAATCAAAGAGACTCATTAGCATTTCATTAATCACTATATTTTATCATTCTAAAGAAGTTTCATATGTCATCTCTTGACTGACAATTCATGTAAATTGTTTTTATTATGGTAATTTCTTACCAGCAGTAAGTCCCTTTTTCGCACATTAGATTATTAACCATAACCCAAATGGTTTTAAAAACAGCTGTGACCAATTGGTTTGTAATTCCCACGATGCACAATGACTGGTATCTGCCTCTGTGTTGATGAACAGCTTTGAAAAGAAAATAAGGCCCATATGTGGCAAAAGCAGGCAATGGAAGTACATTACTCACTTCTGTAATAGGTATTGGTTACATTTTCACCATAGCTGTACGCATTGGCCTAGTCCACACCTGTTCAGTGTTAATCACTAAAATTGTGGAATCTAATTGCTGAGTGGGTCACATTTGTATAATGGGGCATGACTTATTAATTCGCTATCTATTAATTAGCCAACCAAATTGTGAACCATTCCTAAATATTGTAATCTGTTTTAATAAAACCCTAATGAAATATATTTTATTCCACAGATGTAAACTTTTTGGCCTAGAAATTCAGTTGCGTGCGCCAGCCGTTAGCGCCTTAGGAGGAGTAGATCTCGAGCGCTAGGCGCTTAGCGCCCGGGCGCAGCGCGATCTGCGCCTCGCCCCAACTTCAGTAGACATTTAGCGCCGGCGCAAAGTCTTTGCGCGCGCCCTGCTGCGCGCGCAGATTATGACGTCATTTCCTCATGCAACGCCCTTTGTGCGCCCCAAACCGGAACTTCAGTCGCGCCGGCCCATTGTGCGCCGGGCGGCCCTAATGACTGTGGAGTGAAACGGTGCACAGCCGAAGCGAGCTGCGGGGAGCGCAAATTAAAGGGCACTTACCCTGCACTATAAAGGGCAGGCATTTTGCAGCAATCACTCTTGTGCAATGGATTTTTTGAAAAAAACCAAGGAAGGGAGCTTACTGCTTTGGGCCAACACTAGGACAGGTATTTTTGGCTTCAGGCCAGAGCTTTGCAATTCGCCTTCACTGATATCTCATTGTTTGCCAGCATATTATGGGGGCTGCATGGGGTGCCAATGCTGAGTTTCAGGATTATGTCGGAAGGGCTCGCAGACGCTGTGTTAGAGGGGCAGCCCTGGCTAGACGCAGAGGGGGCAACAGGCGTCGGCAATGTGGGCCTTACCCACTCAGGCAATACCGCCAGCAGGTCTCGTATCTCAACATGACTGGCGCGCAATGTGTTAGGAGGCTGCGATTCAGAAGGGAGGTGGTTGCAGAGATCTGCCATCTGCTTCACAGAGATCTGCGTCCACAGCTGAGTTGCAGGACGTCTCTGTCGGTGGAAGTGAAGGCGACGGTGGCTCTGAACTTCTATGCCACCGGCTCCTTCCAATCAGCTGCTGGGGACATTGCTAACATATCCCAGTTCGCCGTCCATTGCTGCATCCACCAGGTCACCAATGCCCTTTTCAGAAGGAGATGCCAATTCATCTCCTTCCCCATGACCCTGGAGAGGCAGCAGCAGCGTGCAGTGGGATTTGCAAGAATCGCGCACTTCCCCATGGTGCAGGGCGCCATTGACTGCATGCATGTGGCTTTGCGGGCACCTCTGGACCATCCCGCGGATTACCGCAACCGGAAGGGCTACCATTCCCTCAACGTACAGCTGGTGTGTGACCACAGGCAGCGCATCCTAGCTGTCAATGCCCGCTTTCCAGGCAGCAGCCGCGATGCCTTTATCCTGCGACAGACTACTGTGGCTGACATCTTCCAGGCACAGCCTCACCCAAGAGGATGGCTTATCGGGGACAAAGGCTATCCTTTGTGTACCTGGCTCATGACCCCGCTCCGCGCGCCCAGGACCCCTGCTGAAGAGGCATACAGCGAGAGCCATCAAGCGACTAGGAACATCATAGAACAAACAATTGGCGTCCTCAAGCAATGGTTCCGCTGCCTGGATCGTTCCGGCGGATCTCTGCAGTATTCGCCGGAGTGAGTCTCCCAGTTCGTGGTCGTTTGCTGCATGCTGCACAACCTGGCTATCCGCAGGACTCAGGCACTGCCACCTCACGCTGGAGCACCACCTCAGGAGGAGGAGGAGGAGGAGGAGTACCAGCCCAGGAGGGAGGCACAAGGTCCAAGGGCCGCCCGTCGGCGGCTTATTGAACGTCACTTCTAGGCCCCCTGTCAGGGAATGGCTTGTGCCAATGAAAGAACATGAATGCAGTCGCTCCGCAAGCCCTCAGCCGCTTAAGGCAACAAACACTTCAAAGATCAAACATGGACAATATGAATAAATAAAATGCTTTATTGAACAAACTCAGGGCCCTTCCCACATGAAACCCAAAAACAGACAACACCCCCCAAAAAACAGTCACACACATGACTCACTCCCACAACCTGGGGAGGAATAACAAAACATTTAAACAAAAATGGCCTTCATCCTCGGCCTTAACAAAACAACCATCCCCAGAAACAAAACAACCATCCCAATATAAACAAACATTTGTCCACACCCTCTACTTTGTGGCCCGTGAGGGCGATTCCTTGTCCAGCCTTTGGCGGCCCCTGGCCGCCCTGCTGCTGCTCCTCAAACCGTGCCCAGTGGCTGCTGCAAGGCTGGGGGAAGGCTCCTGAGGGGCACATGTCGTCACGGCAGATGCCCTTGGGGGTCGGCCTAGACGAGGTCTGGGCCTCGAGGAGCCGGTTGGTGAATGCTGCAGCTGTGGCTGGCCAGCATCAGTCGGACCAGCATCTCGTGGCAGCTCCACTGGGGGAGTGACGGTGGCGGCTGGAGGAATGGGGGAAAACTGGCGGATGGCAGGCGGCCGCTGGTCAAGTGACACACTGCCACTCGCCCGGGCCCGCAATGCAGCATGCGCTGCAATGTGCCAAACGACAGACCGCTGTGCTGCTACAGCGCGGCGGGTGTCCTGGCGATGCCTGGCTGACGCAGCGAGTGTGGCAGCAGTGAGTGCCTGTGCTGCCCTGGTCTGTGACCGCATCAGACCAGCCAGTGACTGCACGGCACCACTGATCACCTGCCCACTCGCTGCGTGAGCTGCCCCGAATTCCACCCAACTCGCTGCCTGTGCTGCCACGAATTCGGCACGACTCGCGTCCTGTGCTGCCCCGAATAGCTCCAAACTCCTGGCCTGTGAGGCCCCGAACTCGGCCACACTATGAGCCAGGGACTCGATGGCCTCAGGCATCCGTGCCACAACCCCCATGAGCTCGGTGTGCCGGCGCTCCGAGTCCACGGACATTTGATCGAGGAGGCGCAGCTCCTCGGAGTTGACCGTCTCCGGACTGGAGGCCGGACTCTCCCTCTGGAGAGAAGGCCGCCGAGCTGGCCGACCCTTCCCGCGTTGCTGGATGCCACTGGGCCCAGCAACTACACCCCTCTGGGAAGAAGGCCGCTGAGCAACCGCACACCCCCTGCGTTGCTGCACGCCACTGGTCCCAGGAGCGACACTCCCCTCCGACACTTCCCCCACGCTCTCCTCCAGGGAAGATGTGTCCCCTACATTGGCATCCCCTGGCGCGGGTGAGGGTTCCCCTGATGGGCCGCCTTCCTCTTCCTCTTCCTCCTCCTCCTCTTCCGAGGGGCTGTCACTGGCAGCTTCAGGGACCTCCTCCTCACCATCTGAAAGCAGGAAGGGACAAGAGTAGCTTTAGATTGAGGAGAGGGCGTCAGCGAGGGAGGCATGAGTGGTGGCATTCAGCGCATTGGTCGGACAGTGGCAAAGGATATAGATCTGATGCGCAAGTGGGACGAGAGAGGTCCAAAAGGTGATGTCCTTACCATTGGTGCCCAGAACAGGGTCGGCATCTCCACTGGCAATGGGCCCAATCACCCGGGCTCCCATGAGGCGACCCACGCGCTCTTCCAGGTCAGTGAGCTGCTGGATCTGGGGACCGCCTCCCCCGGTCTCAGTCCGGCTCTTCTGATTGTGGGCCAGCTTGGCCTGCAAGAGAAAGGACGGCCTCTAAGTACAGTGTGTAGCTCTCATCTCGTGTGCACTGCCTCCCATGGTCGAATAGCTTGGCCAGTGTGGCACCCTGATCTGGTGTGCACTGCCTCCCATGGTCGAATAGCTTGGCCAGTGTGGAAAGTGCAGAATGTGCAATTGATGTTCATGCCAGTCCCATAGCTGCTGGATGAGGGCTGGCCATTAGGGCTTTCAGGTCCCTTTGCCCATAATGTGAGGTGTACATGCAAGGATGAGGAGGACACTGGAAAGGGTACTCACCCTGACAATCCTGGTGAGGTCATTGAACTTTTTTCTGCATTGGACAGAGTTCCTGGGGACCTCACTGTTGGCTGTCACCCTGATGGCGACCTCCCTCCAGGCTTTCCTGTAGATGCTGGTCGCAGGCTTCTTCCCACTGTCCGGGAACAGGTGTTTGCGTCTCCTCTCCAAAGCCCCAACCAGCAGCTTCAAATCATGGCCAGAGAAGCGCTGCGCTCGTTCATGGGCCTTCTGCATCTTTCCCGGCGCTATTTCTGTTCAGCAGCAGTGTTTAGGCCTAGCTGGAGGGCTGCAGTGTCCAGGGCGTGGCAGCAGACGAACTCAACCCTTCCCCCTTTAAGAGCTGGCCGGCGCCAGGGTGTCTGCTGTCAATCAAGAAATGACCGCACCTGCGCTGCGCCCGGCCTCGGCGGCTTAGCTCAGCACCGCCGGCTTTGCGCCTAAAGATAGTTGTGGAACGCCAGTTTTAGCGCTCGAGCAAACTCTTAGGGCGAAGCTACTGAATATTGGCGAAGTGGCCTCGGCTTTGCGCCGGGCGCAAACTTTAGCGGCCGCCCGACTTTTCCGCCCCAAAAGTGGCTATACTGAATTTCTAGGCCTTTGTTTTTTATTTAATGCTTAAAAATATATAAGGCAATGTATATTTTATTGTATTTATGCAGTGATTGCAGTGGCATTTTATGCATTACTAGTGACATGAAGCAGCTGTATTAAATCAACAAGTGACAATTAACAAACACCCTGACACAAATAAGTTTATAAGCCTGGCTAATAAATGTATTCATCCTGCTAAATCACCACCCCATGCCATATGCCTTATTTATTATATATAGCTGTTGTATTGCATGTATGAATACTTGTGCTCATCAAGGTGAAGGATATCAGTGTTGATGACGGTGTAGGAATGGAGGTTCCTATCAAAAGACTGAGTTCGACTCACATAATTAAATTAATGAACTTTAATGAAAACAAACTAGTTTAAACTGGAAACTGCTAGGACACATCAATAACAGGTCTATTCTCTCGGAGGACTCTACGAGGACTGAACCCCAGATCAGGAGAGTGACGTCATGACGTCATGACGTTCCTCCCGCTGTTGGGGCATCACGTGACTAACAGCATGACATCATCACGTGCTGTAAAAGGTAACTGGCATTGTACAGTCAAACAGTGTAATTAAAGGTACAGGCACAGACAGTAACTACATTGCCGTTAAAGGAATTATGTACAACCGCTCTGAGTCCTTTGGTGGCTCTGCCACATGCACCCCCCCAGAATTGTCTTTAACAGAAAAGGTGAGGCGTGGAGGAGGCCTGATGAGCCTGTCCGATCGACTTCGATACCCTGGTAGAGGAAACTGACGACCGGTGGACGTGTTGGCAGAGGTGACGGCTGAGCAGGCGTGGCGAGCGCAGGCGGGATGTCAGGCGGTTTTGGTTGATCAGGTGCGGCGGCCACGTTTGGGTGGTTGAGCGACTACGACAGGGTGATCCAGGTCCAGGTGAGCCGGCTTCAAACGGTCCACTGAGATGTGATCTGGTTTCCTTCTGACGTCGACCAAAAAGGATTTGTCACCCGGTTCGATGACGCGGAAAGGACCAGTGTAAGGAGGCTTGTGCGGATCCCGTGAGCGTCGTGTCGGATGAAGACATACTCCGCAGTCTTCAGTCCCGGTGGCACGTAAGAGGTCTGCAAATCGTGATTGGACATAGGGATCGGGGCAAAGCATCTGGCCGCTTCTTGGTGGCGAACGAGTTGCCGGGAGGCGGACCATGGCTCTGTGGGCGAAGGGAGGAAATCTCCTGATACCCGGAGTGGCTGGCCATAGACAAGTTCAGCTGAAGACGACTGTAGATCATCTTTTGGCGCCATACGGAGACCCAACAGGACCCATGGGAGTCTGTCCACCCATCCTGTGCCTTGAAGACTGGCCCGCAGAGAGGCTTTAAGCGACCTGTGGAATCGCTCACAAAGGCCGTTTGCCTGAGGATGGTAGGCGGTGGTGCGATGAAGCTTGGTACCGAGCCCCTGAGCCACAGCATTCCAAAGATCCGAGGAAAACTGCGGTCTGCGGTCAGAGGAGATGTCCGCCGGTACTCTGAAACGGGCGACCCAACAGGAGATGAAAGCTCTAGCGACGTCTGCCGACGTGGTGGAAACCAAAGGAATTGCCTCTGGCCACCTAGTGGTGCGGTCCACTATGGTAAGGAGATGAGTATAACCCTGAGAAGGCGGAAGCGGCCCCACGAGGTCTACATGCACGTGGTCGAAACGATGCTCTGGAACAGTGAACGCAGCTACTGAAGCCTTGACATGACGCTGGACTTTGGCCTTCTGGCATACGATGCAGGTATTAGCCCAGTCACGGACATCGATGTGCATCCCCTTCCAGACGAACTTGGCTGACATAAGCCGTTGCGAAGCCTTCATCCTTGGGTGCGACAACCCGTGTATGGCATCAAAAACCTTCCGGCACCATTCAACTGGCACTATGGGATGAGGGACTCCCATGGAAACGTCGCAAAGGAGCGTGGCACCTGTGTCCTGGAAAACGACGTCGGTCACTTGGAAGCTGGAGGGAACAGTTCGATATGATTGGACCTCCAAATCCGAAACCTGATCTTTCGCCATGAGGGCGTCGTCGATCCCCAGGTGCAACGCGTGGACCGTCGCACGGGAGAGGCAATCTGCCACCAGGTTGTCCTTACCAGACACATGTTGAATGTCCGTAGTAAATTCTGAAATGAACGTCAAGTGACGTTGTTGACGAGCGGACCAGGGTTCGGTGGTCTTGGCCATGGCGAACGTAAGGGGTTTGTGGTCGACAAAAGCTGTGAAGGGGCGCCCCTCCAATAAAAACTGGTCGACAAAAGCCGTGAAGGGGCGCCCCTCCAATAAAAACCGGAAATGGCGAATGGCGAGGAACAGGGCCAGTAGTTCCCTATCAAAGGTGCTGTACTTTTTCTCATTTGTTCACAATTGACGGCTGAAAAACACCAGCGGTTGCCACGTGCCGTTGACCCATTGCTCTTGCACCGCACCAATGGCGTAGTCTGACGTGTCGGTGGTAAGGGCGATAGTAGCACCTGGAAGTGGGTGTGCCAGCATGGTTGCGTTGGCCAAAGCATTCTTGGTGTCACCGAATGCCTGGATCATTTCAGCTGTCCAGCTGATTGGGTCTTTACCGGACTTGCCCTTGAGGGCCCCGAATAAAGGTTGTATGAGTTGAGCCGCCTTGGGGATGAAACAGTGGTAGAAGTTAACCATCTCCAGGAACTCCTGCAAGGCCTTGACTGTCGACGGCTGTGGGAAAAGAAGTAACCGCCTCAACCTTCGTCGCCAAAGGGAAGGCGCCGTCCGATGTTATGCGATGTCCCAGGAAGTCGATTGGTTGTAGGCTGAACTGGCACTTGGCCGGGTTGATGATTAACCCGTGCTGGCTGAGGCGCGTAAAGAGGGAATGCAAATGGGAGATGTGCTCCTCCTTGCTGGCACTGGCGATGAGTATGTCATCCAGGTAGACGAAAAGGAAACGTAGGTCCCGTAGAACGGAGTCCATCAGACGCTGGAACACCTGTGCTGCGTTCTTTAAGCAAAACGGCATCCGCAGGAACTCAGAGGCCAAAAGGGGTGATGGCCGCGGTTTTCGGAACGTCTTGTGGGTGCACTGGAACCTGGTGATATCCACGGACGAGGTCGACTTTAGAGAAGATAGTATTTCCCGCCAAGTGGGCCGAGGAGTCCTGGATATGCGGGATCGGGTACCGATCCGGAGTGGTGGCGTCGTTGAGGCGTCGGTAGTCACCGCATGGCCGCCAGCCGCCGCCTGGTTTCGGCACGATGTGTAGAGGCGAAGACCAGGGACTGTTCGATCACCTAATGATGCCGAGCCGCTCCATTGTGGTGAACTCCGCCTTCGCAGCTGCAAGCTTGCCGGGTTCGAGCCTTCTAGCCCGTGCATAAACCGGGGAGCCAGTAGTGGTGATGTGATGTTCAACACCATGTTTCGTCGCTGAAGAGGAGAAGGTGGGCCTTGTCAGCTCCGGAAACTCCCCGAGGAGCCGCGTGAAATCATCTGGAGGAGGAAAAGCACAGGCAATGGAACGGGCCACGGAGGTACCGTGGAAGCACGGGATCGAGTGGAAGGTGGCCGCGTTGATCAGCCGGCGGTGTCGGACATCGATTAGCAGGCTGTTGGCACACAGAAAATCTGCCCCTAGGATAGGCTGTGAGACTGTAGCTGTGACGAAATCCCAAAAGAAGCGCTGACCGCCGAAACAGATTCGACCCGCCGCTTTCGGAACGTTCGAATAGCTGCGCCATTAGCCGCTACGAGGGAAAAACCGAGGTTCCCAGTCTGCGTGTCGAGCTTCGATGCAGGTAGAATGCTACACTGCGCCCCGGTGTCACAAAGGAAACAACGGCCCGAGAGGGAATCGGTGATATAGAGGAGTTTCCCCGTAGAACCGACGGCCATCGCCACTGCGGAACGCCCGTTAGATTTGGTCATCCGTCGCCAAGGACGCCGCCTGCGCCTTCTTGGTTTTTTTTGGTGAAAAACTGCAGGGGAACAGCAGCATCGTGCTTTCGCGCCAAAACGGGTGTGGTAGGAGCACCAGCCCGCTGTAGAAGAAGCCAGGACCGCGTCTGTGGGGGGTGGGCGCCTCGTGGCCACAAAACACTGCCGGGTAACCGTGAAAATCTTATCGGCTTCGGCCGCAAGCTTGGCGCAGTGAGTAATGTCGGAGCTGGCCAGGGCAGCCTGAATCTATTCAGGCAGTTGGTAGAGGAAAAGCTCCCGGAAGATGAAACATTCCAGTTCAGCACCCAAGAGCGTGAGCATTTGGCTCTTGAGCTCGGACGGTTTGGAATCCCCGAGGCCGGGCAGCGTGATGAGCCGGCGAGCACGCTCCGATTTTGCTGCCCGAAAACCTGAAGCAACCGCGCCTTAATTGCATCATACTTGCCGTCAGTAGGAGGACTACTGAGGAGGCTGATGATCCATGATGCAGTTGCGCTGTCGAGGGCGGAGACCACGTAATAATAACGGGTCTGATCCGCGATGATGTTCCGAATGGCGAACTGGGCTTCAGCCTGGATGAACCAGGCGTCTGGTTGTTGCTCCCAGAACTGTGGCAGTTTCAGCGTGACGGCGTTCGTGTCCATGTCGAATCTTCCGCGAAAATCGTTCGTAGAAGTCGGGGTCACCAATGTAGGAACAGAGGTTCCTATCAAAAGACTGAGTTCGACTCAGATAATTAAATTAATGAACTTTAATGAAAACAAACGAGTTTAAACTGGAAACTGCTAGGACACATCAATAACAGGTCTATTCTCTCTGAGGACTCCACGAGGACTGAACCCCAGATCAGGAGAGTGACGTCATGACGTCATCACGTTCTTCCCGCCGTTGGGGCATCACGTGACTAACGGCATGACGTCATCACGTGCTGTAAAGGTAACTGGCATTGTACAGTCAAACAGTGTAATTAAAGGTACAGGCACAGACAGTAACTACATTGCTGTTAAAGGAATTATGTACAACCGCTCTGAGTCCTTTGGTGGCTCTGCCACAACGGACATTTTGCAGAACCAATGTCAGAATCGGTCACTAGTCAGATATAGCTTAGGCAAATGCAGCAGAATGCTCCCTCTATTGTATCTCAACAATATACCTCAACATCAATCTCAAAGAAGGACTCCTATGAACTCAGTTATATTACAATTTTCCACACCAGTTAAAAACTGTGGTCTGTGTGAAAGAATCTACCAACATATTACCAAACTGTAAGCAATTTTGTACTGTGATGTAAGCTTAGAATACTCAAATTTATTTTCGTAAATATCCTTTCATCCTATTAATCATGGACTCAAACCCAGGTCCAAGAGATAAAAGAATAGTATTCTATCTAAGTCGCTGTGCCACCCAGGCCCCTTACACCAGTCTGATATTAATGAAATAGGAAAATATAATTAAGCCACTGATGATAGATTCCACACATGTAGTAAGAATTGGTTTTGCATCTATGTTACTAATTACTAATGTTAAAGAAATTTATTTTAGTAGTTTGTATCTGACAAAGAAAACTTGTAAAACTAGAACTAGCCCAAACTGGCTGAGAATTAGCACTGAAGTAAGTTTGGGGGCATAACTTCATTAGCGCCCAAACCCAGATATTATCCGCACAGTACACAGCCAAGATGCACGAAATAGGAAACGCTCAAAGCCCATTCTAAATTTGTCCTCGGGGCCCCATCATCATAATTACGGTAGGCTGCTGGCGCCATGCTTTGGCCTCTCATTCAAAAGAGAGCAAGATTAAAGCATATATTGGCTTAAGTGCAGATGGCGATTGCTACCAACATACTAAATACACTAAACATACTAAGAAAGCCCTATTCAGCCTGCGCCTCACAAACAACCTGACTACTCCCAGTGATGCAGAGACACAGAGTGTCCACAGGGCCTGGTCTGCACTCAAGGCCTCCATAATCAGCACCTGTGAAGAGACGCTTGGTCACTCGACCAGGAAACACCAAGACTGGTTCGATGAGAACGACCAGGAGATCCAGGAGCTAATAAGCCGCAAGCGCAAGGCATTCCTGATCTGGAAACAGCAACAGAACTCGAGAGCAAGAAAGCAGCTCCACAGATGCCTGAAGGCCAAGGTCCAACAAAAAACTCGTGACCTAAAGAACAGATGGTGGGTGGAGAAAGCCCAGGAGATCCAGCAGCTAGCCGACAGCCATGATGTGCGTGGATTCTTTAGCACAGTCAAGACCATCTACGGCCCAAGCACCCAAGGCCCTATCCCACTGCGGGCCGAGAACGGAGAGGTACTCATCAAGGACAGAGAGGCAGTCAGTGCCCGATGGAAGGAGCACTTCGAAAATCTCCTTAACCGAGACACTGTCTTCGATGCAAGTGTCCTCAACTCCATCCCGCAGCATGCTACCTGCCACCATCTCAGCACAACCCCAGCCCAGCATGAGGTTGAAAAGGCCATCCGACAACTGAAGAACAACAAGGCCTCAGGAGCAGATGGAATCCCCAACGAGGCACTAAAGCATAGCGGAGAAGCACTACTGGCGTGAATTCATGAACTCATTTCTCTTATCTGGAATGAGGAGAGCATGCCAGGGGATCTCAGACGCCGTAATTGTGATCATCTTCAAGAAAGGTGACAAGTCCGATTGCGGTAATTACAGAGGAGTTTCCCTGCTGTCTGTCACAGGGAAAGTCATCGCAAGAATCCTCCTCAATTGCCTTCTCCCAGTGGCCGAAGAGCTCCTCCCAGAGTCGCAATGCGGATTCTGCCCACTAAGAGGCACAATGGACATGATCTTCACCGCATGTCAATTACAAGAGAAATGCAGGGAACAGCACCAACCGCTCTACATGGCCTTCTTTGATCTCACAAAGGCCTTCGACACTTTCAACCATGAGGGATTATGGAGTGTCCTCAAATTCGGCTGCCCTCAAAAGTTTGTCACCATCCTCTGCTTGCTTCACGACGACATGTAAGCCGTGATCCTGACCAACGGTTCCACCACAGACCCAATTCACGTATGAACCGGGGTCAAGCAAGGCTGTTGTGATGAAATATTCCATTCACCACTGCCTGTGACTGAGATCGGTTTCAGTGTCATTTCCCTTCCCCCAGACCTCATTGTATTGTGTACTGGAATGTGCTGAGTGTAGGGCTCCGCCCATACCTGGCCCCGTTTGTAAGCTAGCTTCATTCTGGCCTCAGTCTCCAGAAGGAAGACATCTCTCTCTCTTACATGTTACTTTCTAAGTTAATAAAAGCCTTGTTTTTGTTCTGCGAACTTCGAGTCTCGGAATTATTGAGGCACATCAATTTTATTAACTTATTTTTCAACACTATGGATCAACTCCTGAAACCCGAACGTTTGGATTTGGATGAACATGCTCCGGACGCATCAGCACGCTTCGGACACTGGTTTGAGTGTATGGAATTCTTCCTGGACAATTCCGCAGCCGTCAAAGACGCTACGGATGCTGCGAGGATGAGACTCGGAATTCTGCGGAATTGGGTAAGCCACCGGGTTTACCCCCTCATCCAAGACGCCGAGACGTACCTGGCCGCCTGCGACATCTTAAAGGCGCATTACCAGCAGCCTACGAATGAGGTGTATGCTAGGCACCTGCTCGCTACCCGCGCACAGCGACCTGGGGAATCGGTGGAGGAGTTCCTAAGCACCCTGAAAATGCTTGGCAAAGACTGCAAGTGCCGAGATGTAAAAGCCGCAGTGTACACTGACGAGCTTGTTCGCGATGCCTTCATCACAGGCCTCAGCTCCACTTACATCCGGCAAAGACTGCTGGAAAAAATGGGGTTGGACCCGAAACAGGCTGCGGACACCGCGTGATCCCTGGATGTGGCCCAGAGAAACTCGGACGCCTACTCTTCAGCCCGCGCCGTCCACGCCGCCACGTGTGCACCGAGGGCGCCGCCATCTTGGAAGGCATCTTCCCCGCCCGACAGCCCGACACCGGCTGGGCCCCGCTCTCCCCCCAGAAGCCCTACGACAGCCGCGACGCGTCAGGGACCCAACTGCTACTTCTGCGGGCAGCCAAAGCACACCAGAAACCTGTGCCCGGTGAAAGGCACCACCTGCTTTAAGTGCGGTAAGAAGGGGCACTTTGGGAAGGTGTGCAGAGGGAACCCCGCTGGAAAACCAACCGCCGGAAAACCCGCCACCGCCGCGTGTGCGCCGTGGGAGCGGCCATCTTGGACGCCATCTTGCCCGACCTCGGGGGGTCCGCCATCTTGTGAGCAGACAGCGTGGATGCCATCTTGTATCGATCAGGGCCCTACAGTGGCATCGGTCACAGTGGACCAGACCAGGCCGCACCCGCTATCCAGATCAATGGTGGACATCGAGGTAAACGGGTGCCGGGTTAAATGCTTAATTGACAGTGGAAGCACGGAGAGCTTTATCCACCCAGAACTGGCACAACAACTCTCCCTAAAGGTGGTCCCTACTCAGGGTACCATCTCTATGGCTGATAAAACCCAGACATCGACCATTCTGGGTTACTGCACGGTACAATTGTGCGTTAACGGAACTGTATATGATCATTTAAAAGTATTAATCATGAAGAACCTATGTGCGAGCGTGATCTTGGGCCTGGATTTCCAGTGCAACCACCAAAGCATCACGCTCAAGTACGGTGGGTCCCAGCCGTCCCTCACAGTGTGCGGTCTGGCTACCCTGAAGGTAAAGCCGCCTTCGCTATTCGCGAACCTTACCCCTAACTGCCGGCCAATAGCGACCAAAAGCAGGAGGTACAGCTGGGAGGACAGGCGGTTTATCGCGACCGAGGTAGACAGGCTCCTGAAAGAGCGCATTATTGAACGCAGCAACAGCCCATGGCGCGCCCAAGTGGTAGTGGTAAGGGGTAGCGAGAAGAAACGGATGGCGATCGACTATAGTCAAACGATCAACAGGTACACCCTACTAGACGCCTACCCGCTACCCCGCATATCAGAAATGGTGAACCAAATCGCCCAATACCGGGTGTTCTCCACCATCGACCTCAAGTCAGCGTACCACCAGCTCCCTATCAGACCAGAGGACCGCCCGTACACCGCCTTCGAGGCGAACGGACGCCTCTACCAATTCCTCAGAGTCCCCTTTGGGGTGACGAATGGGGTCTCGGTCTTCCAGAGGGAGATGGACCGCATGGTCGATGACCACCACTTGCAGGCAACCTTCCCCTACCTCGACAACGTCACCATCTGCGGTCACAACCAGCAGGATCACGACTCGAACCTCGAGAGGTTCCTGAAAACCGCACAAAAACTCAACCTCGCCTACAACGAGGACAAGTGCATTTACAACACCACGCGCCTCTGCATACTAGGCAGCGTGGTGGAGAATGGGGTAATCGGGCCAGACCCCGACCGATTGCGCCCCCTACGGGAGCTGCCCCTGCCCAACACTCCCAAAGCCCTGAAAAGGTGCCTGGGGTTATTTTCTTATTATTCCCAATGGGTCCCCAACTACTCCGACAAAGCCCGCCCCCTCTTGAAAGCATCCTCTTTCCCGCTCTCTGCTGAGGCCCACGCCGCCTTCAAAAGCATTAAGCAGGATATTGAGCGGGCCACGCTACAGGCAGTGGACGAGAACACTCCATTTCAAGTGGAAAGTGATGCGTCTGACTTTGCCTTGGCGGCCACCCTCAACCAGGCGGGGCGGCCCGTAGCTTTCTTCTCGAGGACCCTCCAAGGGCCCGAGATCAGACACTCCTCCGTGGAAAAGGAGGCCCAAGCCATCGTGGAGGCAGTGCGCCACTGGCACCACTACCTAGCCGGCAAACGCTTCACCCTACTTACCGACCAGCGGTCAGTAGCGTTTATGTTCAATAATAAACAGAGGGGGAAGATTAAAAGTGATAAGGTTCTTAGGTGGCGGATCGAGCTCTCCACCTTCGAGTACGACATCATTTACCGGCCGGGGCCCTTAACGAATCCCCTGACGCCCTCTCACGAGGGATGTGTGCCAGCGCCACCGGGGATCGGCTACAGACCCTCCACAACGACCTCTGCCACCCAGGGGTCACGCGGCTGTTCCACTTCATAAAGTCCCGTAACTTACCCTACTCGATTGAGGAAGTTCGGTCCCTGACCAGGAACTGCCGCACTTGCGCTGAGTGCAAGCCTCGGTTCTACCGCCCAGATAGAGCCCACTTAATCAAAGCTACACGGCCCTTTGAGCGGCTCAGCTTAGATTTCAAGGGCCCCCTCCCGTCCGTCGACCGCAATGTTTACTTCCTGAACATTGTGGACGAATACTCCCGGTTCCCATTCGCCTTCCCCTGCCCAGACATGACCAGCGCCACGGTCATTAAATGCCTCAACAGTCTGTTCTGCCTGTTCGGTATGCCGAGCTACATCCATACGGATAGGGGGGCGTCCTTCATGAGTGAAGAGCTACGCCAGTACATGCTGTCCAGGGGGATCGCCACAAGCCGTACCACCAGCTACAACCCCCGGGGTAACGGCCAAGTGGAGCGAGAGAACGGGACAGTATGGAAAGCAGTCACTCTAGCTCTAAGGACCAAGGGCCTCCCTATCTCCCGCTGGCAGGAAGTCCTCTCGGGTGTGCTCCATTCGATACGGTCACTATTGTGTACGGCCACTAATACCACGCCTCATGAACGAATGTTTGTCTTTCCCCGGAAATCCACCTCAGGCGTATCCATGCCGTCATGGCTCTCCACCCCAGGTCTGGTATTCGTGCGAAGGCATGTGAGGGGCCACAAGACGGACCCTCTCGTGGAGCCAGTACACCTACTCCACGCCAACCCCCAATACGCATATGTCCGGCACGCCGACGGAAGGGAGGACACCGTGTCCATAAAAGACGTCGCCCCAGCCGGCATCAACAACAACCACGGCAATAGCGGCAACGACGATCACAGCAACTCTTACCCACCCACTACTCTTTCATCACCCCCGGAAGAACACCGACCAACGGCACCCCCACCAACTACCCCTTCAACAACCCTGGCGGCACCCCCGGCAGAGACCCAGGAGGCTACCGGGGACACCCAGCCGACACCCGCGGCACCGCAACAGCCACGTCGGTCGCAGAGGACTATCAAACCCCCGAACAGACTAAATCTATAGAAGGGGTGAATGTGATGAAATATTCCATTCACCACTGCCTGTGACTGAGATCGGTTTCAGTGTCATTTCCCTTCCCCCAGACCTCATTGTATTGTGTACTGGAATGTGCTGTATTGTATACTGGAATGTGCTGGAATGTGCTGTGTGTAGGGCTCCGCCCATACCTGGCCCCGTTTGTAAGCTAGCTGCAGTCTGGCCTCAGTCTCCAGAAGGAAGACATCTCTCTCTCTCTTACGTGTTACTTTCTAAGTTAATAAAAGCCTTGTTTTTGTTCTGCTAACTTCGAGTCTCGGAATTATTGAGGCACATCAGCTGTGTCATCGCACCAACGCTCTTCTCAATCTTCCTTGCTGCAATGTTCCATCTCACCCTCAGTAAGCTCCCCACTGGAGTGGAGCTAATTTACAGAACAAATGGGAAACTGTTCAACCTCCGTCGCCTCCAGTCCAGATCCAAGGTCGTCCCATCCTCTGTCATCAAATTACAGTATGCAGATGACGCTTGCATCTGTGCTCACTTGGAGGTCGAACTCCAAACCATCATCAACACCTTCACTGAAGCGTACGAGAGCATAGGCCTTACACTAAACATCCGTAAGACAAAGTTCCTCTACCAACCTGCCCCCGCCACACAGTACTGCCCCCCGATTATCAAAATACACGGCAAGGCCTTGGACAACGTGGACCACTTTCCATACCTCTGGTGCCTACTGTCAACAAGGGCAGACGTCGATGACGAAGTCCAACACCACCTTCAGTGTGCCAGTGCAGCCTTCGGTCGCCTGAGGAAGAGAGTGTTTGAAGACCAGGACCTCAAACCCAGCACTAAGTTCATGGTCTACAGAGCAGCAGTGATACCCGCTCTGCTGTATGCCTCAGAGACATGGACCATGTACAGCAGGCACCTCAAAGCACTGGAGAGGTACCACCAACGCTGCCTCCGCAAGATCCTGCAAATCCTTTGGCAGGATAAGTGCACCAATGTCAGTATTCTCGCTCAGGCCAACATCCCCAGCATCGAAGCTTTGACCACGCTCGATCAGCTCCGATGGATGGGTCACATTGTCCGCATGCCTGATACGAGACTCCCAAAACAAGCGCTCTACTCGGAGCTCCGGCACGGCAAGAGAGCCCCAGGTGGGCAGGGGAAATGCTCTAAGGACTTCCTCAAAGCCTCCTTGAAAAAGTGTAACATTCCTATCGATACCTGGGAATCCCTGGCCCAAGACCGCACAAAGTGGAGGAGAAGCATCCGGGAAGACGCCGAACACCTCGAGTCTCTTCGCCGGGAGCAAGTGGAAGCCAAGCGCAGGCAGTGCAAGGAGCGCATGTCAACCCAAGCACCCCACCCACCCGCCCCTTCAACCACCGTCTGCCCCACCTGTGACAGAGACTGTAGGTCCCGCATTGGACTCATCAGTCACCTGCGAACTCATTTTTAATGTGGAAGCAAGTCATCCTCGGTTCCGAGGGACTGCCTAAGAAGGAGAAGAGAAATACACTAAGGACAAAGGTCTATTCAATCAACAAATATGTCCTCAGTTTCATAAACATTTATGAGTTTTCCAGATATGAATATGCCAATTTCTGTCATCAGGATCTTGGTCTATTGCAGACCAAGAAATAACTTCAAACATTATTCCTCAGTGCCCTGAATCACACAACTTTCCTGATACATTAAGCCATTGGTGCTGCAATATGAAGATTTCATGCATTGGGACCAAGTCAATTGTAACTTCTGAGTCTTCACACCCATGAAACAAACCCTGTAACACATTGTCATAATATGTTAACATTCTAATTTTTTAACACTCCTTTTCAAGCAAGATAACCTTTAAAAGAAAAGTAATTAATTGTAATTGGTATGAGGCATTGAAAGTTTACATTTTTAAAAAGTTTTGATTGTGATTTTCTTGAATTTAGACAAAAGAACAAAATAGTTACAATGTAACATCTAAATATTAATATTTTTTGATGACAATGCACATAGATATACGGACATGCACAGTGTGACAAATACATACACACATATTCAGTGTTCCGCATGGTTTTGGGTACTCCCCAGTTTAAATTCTAATAAACAGGGACAAGTAGGGATTCAATGAAAATTATAAAGGAACTTCTCCAGTGAGCACCTTTTTGAAAATCTTGCTCCCCATTTCTAATAATTAATGGAAGCTTATTTGTACTTTTGTTAATATGTACAAAGACTCAATGGGGTCTAAATTCAACATCGTTCTGCCTGTTTTACAAGCGTAAAATAGGTGCAACAATGATAAAGTCTGCAGTGGGATGGCACATGCCCAATTTGCATACATGCTCGGGCCACTGCTTAGTTCAGCAGGGCCTTTTTATTTTTAGGCGGCCATAGCAGCCGCTTGAAATGAGTGCAGGCGTCTGCAGCACTGCAGAAACCACTCTGAAAATAACTAAGCTGCATGAAAGAAAGTAACATTACACTGAGAACAAAGCACCATAACAAAATCACTTGAAGTACAAGAAACCAAGGGCAATTTCCCCATTTACCAGGTCCCTGCTGAATTCAATAAAACAGAAGATAAACAGTGCAACAATTATCCCAATGATTCAAGTAGTTTACTGCTAAATACACGGAAAATAGGTCGAGATAAACTGAAAATAAATAAAAACGAACAATAAAACCCAGCGGAAAACCCAAAAAGCAATATTTAAAAACATTAGGGGTCATAGTCTTAGGATAAAGGATCGGGCATTTAGGACTGAGATGAGGAAAAGAAATTTCACTCAGAGGGTTGTGAATCTGGAATTCTCGACCCCAGAGGGCTGTGGATGCTCAGTCAATGAGTATATTCAAGATTGAGATTGATAGATTTTTGGACACTAAGGGATAAGGGGACAGGGCCAGAAAGTGGAGTTGATGTAGAAGATCAGCTATTATCTCATTGAATGGTGGAGCAGGCTCAAGGTGTCTTATGTCCTATTCCTGCTCCTAGTCCTTATGTTCTTATTTCTCATGGTAATGTTACATTACCACCGGAAGAGATTTCCTCCTCACCTGGATGCTATTTTTCATTTTAATTGATGATTTTACTTCCAATTTAAGCAAGCTAATCACGTTCTTCAGTCCACATGGATTTACACCTCTGCTGTTGAGAAGACAGATGGCCAGCCCTTTGGTCTATTGTTTGGAGGGGAGAGGTACCAGGCTGGACAACCCTGTCCAATTTTAGATTTTCCAGAATTCATCCAGTTGGAGTTCTGATCAACTGTGGACATTAAGCAAAACATTTGCCCTGTCCATGTAACAGTGGTGACAGGTCTTGTCGTGGATCACACTCATTGTTATCTTTCTGACTGATTTACAGGAAGTCATGGATTTCAATAATTAAATATAGAATCTAAATTCAGATACTTTACAACTGACTTGTTTAGCTCCATACAGAATAATGAAATATGTGGCAGAACATTGAGTAAAACTTCATATTACACCATAACAACTATTTTTTATTAAAGCAGCTCCAATCCATTTCCCCTCCAAGTGTTCTACTTGACACCTGCTTTATTGTTCTGACTGAGATTAGGAACTCAGTCTGTTGGAAATTATGGGCATGAACCTATGCCGTTATGTTCTACAGGAAGCCTTCATCTATATGATCATTATACCTGTTTCTGTTTGTGGATAGAGCAATTCTTGTTGACATGAAAACAGATGGACAAAGGAACAAAATATTATTGATAGTTACTAACTCTGAGATAATTTAATTACAGTTTTTATGTGCGCGAGTTAGGTAGCTACGAGACAGGTTTCTGTTTTTTATACATTTTTTCAAAGCTCAGTATGTTATAGAATAGATAGTTGAAAGAATAGGTAGTTAATAGAATAGTTACATGCAAAAAATGGTACATGCATGAAGAAAAATTCAGAAAACTCCAGAAACTCAGTTTAGTTCAGACATTTTAGGGCGCAATACCTATTGTAAATGTTGATTATTAATATTGAACTACAAAACAGATTCTGATTTTCAGTGGCATAAATTTTGGCATGGAAGAAGTAAATTATTAAACGTCAGCTGAAATTGATATGAAAGCTTTCCTGATCTATGGGTGAATAATTGTTGGATGAAAGCACTTGAAGGATAAATATAGTTAAAAAAATCATGCGGAAAACTAAGAGATGGTGATTAAGATTAAAAAAATGAAAAAGGAAACTCTCATTGCAAAATGTTATTAAAAAGAGATAATCAGTAAGAATATGTTGAAGACAGTAGTGAGATGCCTAAGCAACACACCCTCCTACAACCCAGGCTTTCAATCATTCTAGTCTCAAGGAATTGTCCTTAGAGAGTGTCACTTAGGTGGTGCACCACCCGCTTGTCCAGTTTCTTCTCAACTGAACTGGAATTCCTTACATCTTAGAGGCTTACCTGCTTAATGCTCGCTCCTGTATTTCAAGCTATATCTTTTCTTTTGTTTCCAAATTGTAACAACACATTTATCGGATAATTTTCTGACTTCTCACTGTTGGCAGGGAGGCTCGACCTCTGGCAGCACATACAAGAAATCCAGGCACATACAACGCACCATTATCTGACCATTAAATGCAATGTGTGCCCAAATTTCCAATATTCGTTGTTGGCAGGCAGGCTCCCCGTAGGCAGTTCAAAATCTGAAAATGTCCCCTTTTAGTGTACAGTCATTTTTCATGATTAGTTTCCAAATGCATACTTTGCAGTTCAAGTTGCTTATACCTCTGTTACACTGTGTCATGGAATGGTAAACACCAAGGCTGGGACTTTCCAATTTTGTGAAATCCTAGTGCGTTTTTGGAACAGCAACACAACTATCGCCTCAAGGATAGGCCCTTCACCCCAGCCAAGTTTCCAAAGTCAGGCTCCCTCTGCCGTGAGTTTGTCGCGGGGTGGGGCGTCAGTCAGAGTGGGCTGGGCAGGAAACACAGAGATGGACTGTGGCAGGCCTTGAGGATGGATCTGCTGTAGCACAGCTCGACCAGTGGCCTCTGGGGCATCCAAAGAGGGGGATCATTTCTTTTTTTTTTACTTTTTCCAAATCTAAGCTGTGGAGTTAAAATTTTAAATTTCAATTCCCCCCCCCTCTGCCACTCATAGAAACATTGGACTCCAGGGATAAACCAGTGTCCCTTGCAAATTATGGGAAATATATATATATAATAATATGCCCACCCAGATCTGGGCAGATTTGCCTGATGTCACTTTCGGCAGATATTCTCAAACTGGCAGGGTGAGTGTTTTTCGATGTATTTCGATGCTTTGGCAACATAAGATGTACCTTATCATGCCAATAAAGTGATTTGAATTGAATTGAATTGAATTGAACTGGCATAGTATTACCAGAAAATCTGGGCCTAACTCTGTACTGTGGTTCTCAGAGTGTGTTCCTGATATCAGCTAGACTACTTAGTGGTACAGTATTAAGTAGAGGCCACATACTTCCTTTGTGAGAAGGAGGTGATGTTTTAAAATTTAAAACAAGCTTAACCCACACAGTTTCATCATGTTTACATCAGAGTAACAAAGACAGAACCTTTGAATTGCTTTCTTTCCCACCTTATAATTGAAGAATGCTGCACACTTTATATGTAGGAAGCCTTTTTTTTTAAAATTCGCTTATGGGATCTGGGCATCGCTGGCAAGACCAGCATTTATTACCCATCCCTAGTTGCCCTTGAGAAGGTGGTGGTGAGCCGCCTTCTTGAACTGCTGCAGTCCGTGTGGTGAAGGTATTCCCACTGCTGTTAGGTAGGGAGTTCCAGGATTTTGACCCAGCGATGATGAAGGAGCAGCGATATACTTCTAAGTCAGGATGGTGTGTGACTTGGAGGTGGAACTTGGAGATGGTGGTGTTCCCATGCGCCTGCTGCCCTTGTCCTTCTAGATGGAAGAAGTCACGGGTTTGGGAGGTGCTGCCAAAGAAGCCTTGGCAAGTTGCTGCAGTGCCTAAGATTATCTAATTAACCTAACAACAAAGGAAGTAATGTTAAAAATGGAGGTAAGCTTTCCTTATGATTCAGTAAGTTTATCTGGTGAGTAACTGAATCATAGACTTTTTAGGTCCTAGGCTTGATCCCCAGTATGTGCTGGATTAGCTGATCTGAACTTGGGCAGCAGAAAGAGCCATTACAATTGGCCTCAGGGTTCATAGGTTAAGGAGGGGTAGTTGGAAGTGCAGATGTATGGTCATTGGGGAAGGATAGGATCAGGCTCATCTGTAATGCTCCTACCATCAAATAGATCACCAGCACTCACTGGCAAGGCTCACACATAAATATTAACTGCTTGGGTAAGACACTGGAGAGTGACTGGCACCTATAAACTGTGCCCCATAAAGAAGTCAGCATCTTCTGAAGACGGGAGGGAAGAAAACTGGCAAGAAAAGAAAGATGTCTGTGTTTACCCACTTGCCAACTTGCTAATCTCAGATATTAGGGGAGATTCCAAGGGGGAAGCTATATGGATCCCCACAGACTGGGAAGGAAAATTAATGGATGGGTCACCTCATGTCCCTTTCAGGCACTTGACTTATGCTGGGTCAAGGTCAAGTGTGGTACTGAGAGAGGCTTCAGGTGAGGAATGGTGTGTAATAGGGTGGGGGAACCAGAGGGTGCGGGGTTTATGAATCTGAAAAATAACTTTAAACTGTAAAAATAAATGAGACCAGCTATTGTCCCCAGTTTCCTGTATATATTGCACATACTACCATGCTTAATCAATTGTGAAAGCCAGTTCAACCTTTCAGTCTCCATGTGTTCAGTCCATCTATTTGTACATTCATAAATATCTGGAACATTTCAACTCAACTGTTAACCTCATTTACAATTACAGTTTGGAACGACTTCAACATTCATGTGGTGCCTGTGCTGAGGTTCTAATCTATTCATCGTTAGTCATTGGTCCCACTGGAACCAATTTCTGCAGTCAGAATATTCAGCCACAAGGCAAAGGAAGCTGAAAACATGGATAATGACACAATGCAGACCACCAAATATTATAAAATTATAGGCAGGATCATCACACACAACAAAAGGCAATTGAGAGGTAGAAAAACTACCCCAAAATCAAACAACAGTAACCTAGCATCCAATAACATGTATTAGGAAATAACACTACATGGAGTGTAAGCAGTTACAATAGCTTGAAAACTGGGAGATAGACTCACAAATACGGTTTCTAGCTTTATAGCTTGCAGAATTCAACTTAGTGTCACAAATGACAAAAAGCCTCTCTGTACTTACACGAATTAATCCATCACGTTCAGTCAAAACGTATCTTAGTCTGGAGAAGAAAGTAACAAAAGTCATGAACAGATCATCTGAACATTTCAAAGCACTCATAATTGCAAAAATCCCACATTCAGTATCTCTATGAATATTAGGGGGGGGACAAAAAAACAGATTTCTAAAATCCTTCTCTCAAAAAAATCTCCAAAGCTGGTCAGAAACACACAATCCACAAGCACTAAAACCAGACTCCATAGCACCATTAAGCAGCCTTCCCTCATATTATAACAGCAGTTACATTATACAGCTCTTACAGCTCTTAATACAGTACAGACATACAAATGGATGCTGTATAGATCTCCCAGATTCAAACTGCTACACAGACAGGACCAGCCGTAGCTGCTACACTACTTGTATAACTGCCAAGTGCTGTAATAGCAGGACAACTTGTGTGCAGAGATATAAATGTACAATTAGAGTGAATCTCACTCACTGGTTAAAAAAATGTAACCTGTTTTGATGTAAAAATAAAAGTAAACAGTTCCATGAAGATGAAACTCCTCCTATTGATAATTTTGCTAAAAAAGCCATTTTACTGGAGATTGGATTTCCCATCTGTCTTCATACCAATTGTTCTCATAAAATTAGGAAACTGAAAACAGAAATACGTAATTTTTTAAGTTATAGCTGTAATATATTTTTAATCCAATTCACTGTCCTTTCTCTGTGTTCCCTGATACACAAGTCAATAGCTATCTTCCTTTTAAACACCTCACTCGATTCTGTACCATTGGCCTCCCTAGGCAATGCATTTCATAGTCTCACAATCCTTTGTATGAACAACTTTTTTCTGGCTTTGTTTTTAACCAGTTTAGCTTGAATTCTAAGATTATGTCCCCTTGTTCTGGATTTTGCCACTAGAGAGAACACTCCCGATCTACCCTGTCAATTTCCTTCATACTTGAAACCCCTCAATCACACCACCTCTTAGCCTTCTCATCTCCAGGGAAGATAACCCACATTTACCCAGTCTGTCACCAATGTTCCCTCTTACTTTTTTTTCATGCATGATCCCTTTAACTGGCTGCACAGCCCATTCAAATTTTACCGCATGCATGGTTTCTTCCATATAAAAGCCGGTGAGCAGCTTATGCAGGACCTCCTGTGCCTACCCGGCCACATAGCTTAGCAGGAACATTGTCTGTCACCACATTAGGCCACAGTTAAAGTACTGTGTGCAGTTTTGGGCACCCTATTATAGAAAGTCATAGAGAGTACAGCACAGATACACCAGGATGATACCAAGAATGAGAAACTTTTGTTAGGGAGACTTAAGATACTCGGACTAGCTCTCCAATCAGGTTTACGCCACAGTCACAGCACTGAAATGACCTTAATCAAAGTCATCAATGACATCCTCTGTGACTGTAACTGTGGTGCACTATCCCTCCGCATCCTTCGTGACCTCTCTGCAGCCTTTGACTCAATCCACCAGACCATCCTCCTTCAATGCCTCTCATTCATTGCCCAGCTGATTAGAACTGCTTTTCCTTACCTATTCAATCATAGCCAGAGCATCTCCAGCAATGCATTCTCTTCCTACACTCACACCGTTAGCTCTGGATCTATCCTGGGTCCCCTCCTATTCCTCATCTACATGCTTCTTCCCTGTGTCACCATCCAAAGACATGGGTTCAGGTTCCACATGTATGCTTATGACACCCAGCTCAACCTCACCAACACCTCTCTCGACCCCTCTACAGTCTCCGTGTTGGCAGCCTGCTGAACTGAGATCCAGTCCTGGATGAGCTACAATTGCCTCCAGTTAAACATTGGGATAACTGAGGGGATCATCTCCAGTCCCTGCCACAAACTCCCTGCACTCGCCACTGATTCAAGCCGACTGTTTGCAACCACGGCATCCTATTTGACATCGAGCTGAGCTTCCAACCCTATATACTCTCCGTCACAAAGACCACCTGCTTTTACCTCCATAATATTGCCCATCTCCACCCCAGCCTCTCCGCTCCTGAAACCCTCATCCATGCCTTGGTCACTTCTAGACGCGGTTATTCCAATGCTTTCCCGACTGGCACGCCAGCTTCCATCCTCAATAAACTTCAACTCATCTAAAACTCTCCTACCCATATTCTTACTCACACCAAGTCCTGCTCATCCATCACCCATGTGCTTGTTGACCTACATTGGTTCCTAGTCCTCCAACACCTCCAATTTAAAATTCTCATCTTAGTGTTCAAATCCTTTCATGGCCTCGCCCCTCTCTATCTCTGTAACCTGCTCCAGCCCTACAACCCTCTGAGAAATCTGCATTCCTCCAATTTTGGCCTCTTGTGCATCCCCTTTTAATTTCACCCCACCATTGGTGGCTATGCCTTCAGCCATCTAGGCACTAAGATCTGGAATCCCCTCCCTAAACCATTCCACCTCTCCATCCTTTAGAACCCTTCTTAAACCTACCTCTTTGTCCAAGCTTTTAGTCACCCCTCCAAATTTCTCCTTTGGCTCTGTCAATTTTTGACTGATTATGCATCTGTGAAGCACCTTGGGATGTTTTTCTACGTTAAAGGCGCTATATACAAGATCCTGCAAATCCATTGGCAGGATAGGCGCACCAACATCAGTGTTCTTGCTCAGGCCAACATCCCCAGCATCGAAACTTTGACCATGCTCAATCAGCTTCGATGGACAAGTCACATTGTCTGCATGCCCGATACGAGACTCCCAAAACAAGCGCTCTACTCGGAACTCTGGTACGGCAAGAGCGCCCCAGGTAGGCAGAGGAAACGCTTCATGGACACCCTCAAAGCCTCCTTGAAAAAGTGTAACATTCCCACCGACACCTGGGAATCCCTGGCCCAAGACCGCACAAAGTGGAGGAGAAGCATCCGGGAAGGCGCCGAACACCTCGAGTCTCTTTGCCGGGAGCAAGCGGAAGCCAAGTGCAAGGAGCGCACATCAACCCAAGCACCCCACCCACCAGCTCCTTCAACCACCGTCTGCCCCACCTGTGACAGAGACTGTAGGTCCCGCATTGGACTCATCAGTCACCTGCGAACTCATTTTTAATGTGGAAGCAAGTCATCCTCGGTTCCGAGGGACTGCCTAAGAAGAGATAAATGCAAGTTGTTTTGGTTGTTGTTATTTGCACTGAAGCCGAGAAGGTTTGCAGGAAATTTAATATGTTCTTGAAAATTATGAAGGATTCTGAGAAGGTGAATAGGGAAGGATTATTTCCTCTGGTTGGTAAATTAGTGACAAGGCAACATCAATTTAAAACTTCCATGAGGAGAGAGGTTGAGAGAAATGTATTTATTCAGAGAGTTGTTAGAGCATGGAATATTTTGCCACAGGGAATGGTTCCAGCATAGACCTGTACATCTTTTAAGGCAAGACTAGATAAACATTTAAGATGCAGGGCTATGGAGAGAAAGCAGGGCAATTGATTCCTCCGATGAAGAGATGGCTGTGACACAAGTGGACAGATGGCCTTCTTCTGTAATGTAAACTTCCATGGTTCCAAAAGCAAATCCAAGATTAACTTTTGCATGAAGCTATAAAGTCCGCGCCTCAATAATACACGGACTTCGGGAGAACAGTTTAACAGGTACTTTACTGAACAAGAGGCAGCTTGAAACTGAAACTACAGAAGTCTGCTAGGGCCTTTTATACAGGGGTGGTCACTGCCGGTACTGCAGTCTAAGACCAGTTGTTCCCTTAAAAGGTACATACACAACAATTCCTCCCCTTTTAAATAAACAGTACATAACATTCATTTAACAACTAAATAATAACTAATTACAATTACAATTTTCTCAGTAATATATACATCAACTGAAATAGTCATTTATAAGTTCAGGCTTTGAGGAGGCTTCCTGATCCGGACTGGATAGCGCCTTTCTCGAGTATCCAGTTCTGGCGGTGGAGTCAATTCTGGCTCATTGTCATTGGTTGGTTCGTCAGCTTCCAATATCCCTGCTTCTGAGGTAGACGCAATCTGTACTTCGGGCTCATTACCAGGTGCATATGCTTGTGGTACAGGTTTGGCTTGTTCCTGTGACTCTAGAATCTGGTCAGCATGGCATCTCACGATGCTCTCTCCAACGTCCACTGTGTACATTAGTGGTCCCTGCTGTGTGCATATCGTGCCTGGCTGCCATTTTTCTGTTCGGTAGTCGCGGGCCAAGACTGGTTGCCCTATCTTGAAACTCCTGGTTGGCTTCTCATTTATGTGCTGGAACTGCTTATCCTCAACATCTCGTCTTATGTTTGGTTTGAGCAAATCCAAGCAACATCTTAGTCTCCGGTTGAAAAACAGTACGGCTGGAGTTTGGTTGGTTACTGCATGTGTCGCATTCCGGTAAGCAAACAGGAAGTTATCCACCTTGTGTTGCAGTGGTATGTCGTCATTATACATTGCCTTTATGGCCTTTTTAAAGGTCTGAACAAACCTCTCAGCCAATCCATTTGTGGCTGGATGATATGGGGCAGATGTGTAATGTTTCACCCCATTATTCTTCAGGAACCTCCGGAAATCCTCAGACACAAACTGTGGGCCATTGTCGGAACAGATCTGTTCTGGCAACCCATTCCTGGTGAAGATGGTCCTTAGGACTGCAATAGTTTTCTCCGTGGTGGTGGAGGACATTTTAATGACCTCTGGCCATTTCGAATGGGCGTCCACAGCAATTAGAAACATTGAGTCCATAAATGGACCAGCGAAATCAATGTGTACCCGTTGCCATGGAGATGAGGGCCACTCCCATGGATGTAGCGGGGCCTGTGGTGGAGTGTTTTGGACCTTCTGGCATCCTGTGCATCTCTTGGTCATATCCTCGATTTCTTTAGCGATTCCCGGCCACCACACAAACGCCCTGGCTAGGCTCTTCATTTTTACCCCTCCCAGATGACCCTCGTGAAGCTCATTGAGTACTCTATCTCTCAACTTGGGTGGAATTACCACTCGGGATCCACACATCAAGGTTCCCCGGCACACTGACAGCTGTTCCCTCCTTGGCGAGAATGCTGGCAACAGTGAGTCGCCATATGCTGGCCATCCCTTCACCGTCAAATCATAGACCCGAGAGTGTGTCGGGTCATTTCGGGTTTCCTTCTCAATGCTTGCGTTTGTAACAGGCAAACATTCGACTATGGTCGCATGGAATATCTCCACCAGGTCCACTGCAGGTGCTTCTTCCGCCGTAGGCAACGGTAGGCGCGACAGCCCATCAGCGTTTCCATGTGTTTCGTACCTTTGTACTCTATGTCATACTGATGTGCCCCTAGAAAAAGTGACCATCTTTGCAGCCGTTGCGCCGTCATCACCGGAACGCCCTTCTTTGGGTTAAAAATTGAGACCAGGGGTTGATGATCAGTCAATAGGGTGAATTTCTGCCCGTGCAGATAGTGATTGAACTTCTTCACCCCCCACACCAGGCTGAGGGCCTCCCTGTCAATCTGGGCGTAGTTACGCTCGGCTGAGGTTAGCGAGCGCGATGCAAAGGCTATTGGCCTCTCTGAACCGTCACGGAATTTGTGTGACAGCACCGCTCCAATGCCGTAAGGTAACGCATCACATGCCAACCGAATCAGTAGTGTCGGGTTGTAGTGGGCCAATACTTCTTTTGAAGTGATTTGGCATTTACATTCCTGAAAGGCACGCTTACACTCATCACTCCATTTCCATGTTACACTAGTTTGAAGGAGGGCGTTCAGTGGGTGCAGAATTGTAGATAAATTCGGCAAGAACTTATGGTAGCAGTTCACCAACCCGAGGAACGACCTCAGTTGCGACACATTTTCTGATGCTGGAACCTTGACTACAGCCTCAATCTTGTCCGGCGACTTATGCAACCCTTCCTCATCAATCATGTGGCCACAATACGAGAATTGTCTCCTGAAGAACTCGCATTTGGGATGGTTGGCTCATAGCCCATATTCCTGCAATCTCGTGAGCACCTGTTCCAGGTTGGCAAGGTGTTCATTGTCATTTTCGCCTGTAACCAGGATGTCGTGTATTTAACACTGGGTCCCCGGGATCCCTTGCAGGACTTGTTCCATTGCCCTCTGCCACATAGCCGGGGCCGATGCTACCCCAAATACCAGTCGATTGTACTGGTAAAGGCCTTTGTGAGTGAGTGTTTATCGTGAGGTATTACCTAGATGCTTCTTCCACCTCCATTTGTAGATACGCTTGAGCCAGGTCAATCTTTGTAAAACGTTTCCCTCCAGATAGTGAGGCGAAAATATCTTTTATCCGCGGAAGCGGATACTGTACTGTGTGCAGGACTGGGTTCACAGTCACCTTGAAGTCCCCACAGATGCGAACCTTCCTTGGCTCCCCAGGCGTGCTGCTCAATGCTTTCTTCATTACAGGAACGATGGGTGTGGCCCACTCGCTCCAGTCCACCTTAGACAGCACCCCCGAACGCTCCAGACTCTCCAGTTCAGCTTCCACAGCTGGGCGTATCGCGTATGGCACCGGTGTGGCCTTGAAAAATTTTGGGGTTGCGTTATCCTCAATCTTTATGGTTGCCTTTACTCCTTTTAGAGAGTCCCAAGTCCTTGTTGGAACACCTCTTCCGCGTCAGATAGAATTTGTGACAGACGTCCAAGTGCGACGTCATCATCTTTTTTGTCAGTCACAGTTAGTGCCAGAATGGAATGCCAATCCAATTGTAGTCTTCGGATCCATTCACGTCCCAATAATGGTGGTCCTCCATCTCGTAGTATATACATGTATAGTTTCTGTGTTTCCTTTCCGTTATATTCAACTGGCACCCTTATTTTTCCTCTGGGGTAGACCTTTTGCCCCGTGTATGTCTTCAATACAATGGACGTGTCCTTTAAGGGTATGTGTGAGAATAGCCGCTCATAGTCTCGTCGATTCATGACAGTTAGGGCTGATCCGGTGTCCAATTCCATCTTCACTGGGGACCCTGCTATCATGAGGGTGACCCAAATGGTTCGTGATCTTCTTTTGCGATCACGTTGTGTAACTTTAAACAACTTAGTCGCCTGCTCCCGGAGTCCTTATCACTCTCCTGATCTTCTGAACTACTATCTGTCAGTTTCTTTACTTTCCTGGACTGTTCCTCAGTAGTTCTTGTCGTGTTGGTCTTCTTTCCCAACCTGCAGACTCTTGCTATATGTCCCATGATGTGCCTCAATAATTCCGAGACTCGAAGTTAGCAGAACAAAACAAGGCTTTTATTAACTTAGAACGTAACACGTAAGAGAGAGAGATGTCTTCCTTCTGGAGACTGAGGCCAGACTGAGTTAGCTTACAAACGGGGCCAGGTATGGGCGGAGCCCTACACACAGCACATTCCAGTACACAATACAATGAGGTCTGGGGGAAGGGAAATGACACTGAAACCGATCTCAGTCACAGGCAGTGATGAATGGAAATATTTCATCACATTCACCCCTTCTATAGATTTAGTCTGTTCAGGGGTTTGATAGTCCTCTGCGACCGACGTGGCTGTTGCAGTGCCGCGGGTGTCGGCTGGGTGTCCCCGGTAGCCTCCTGGGTCTCTGCCGGGGGTGCCGCCAGGGTTGTTGAAGGGGTAGTTGGTGGGGGTGCCGTTGGTCGGTGTTCTTCCGGGGGTGATGAAAGAGTAGTGGGTGGGTAAGAGTTGCTGTGATCGTCGTTGCCGCTATTGCCGTGGTTGTTGTTGATGCCGGCTGGGGCGACGTCTTTTATGGACACGGTGTCCTCCCTTCCGTCGGCGTGCCGGACATATGCGTATTGGGGGTTGGCGTGGAGTAGGTGTACTGGCTCCACGAGAGGGTCCGTCTTGTGGCCCCTCACATGCCTTCGCACGAGTACCGGACCTGGGGTGGAGAGCCATGACGGCATGGATACGCCCGAGGTGGATTTCCGGGGAAAGACAAACATTCGTTCATGAGGCGTGGTATTAGTGGCCGTACACAATAGCGACCGTATCGAATGGAGCACATCCGAGAGGACTTCCTGCCAGCGGGAGATAGGGAGGCCCTTGGTCCTTAGAGCTAGAGTGACTGCTTTCCATACTGTCCCGTTCTCTCGCTCCACTTGGCCGTTACCCCGGGGGTTGTAGCTGGTGGTACGGCTTGTGGCGATCCCCCTGGACAGCATGTACTGGCGTAGCTCTTCACTCATGAAGGACGCCCCCCTATCCGTATGGATGTAGCTCGGCATACCGAACAGGCAGAACAGACTGTTGAGGCATTTAATGACCGTGGCGCTGGTCATGTCTGGGCAGGGGAAGGCGAATGGGAACCGGGAGTATTCGTCCACAATGTTCAGGAAGTAAACATTGCGGTCGACGGACGGGAGGGGGCCCTTGAAATCTAAGCTGAGCCGCTCAAAGGGCCGTGTAGCTTTGATTAAGTGGGCTCTATCTGGGCGGTAGAACCGAGGCTTGCACTCAGCGCAAGTGCGGCAGTTCCTGGTCAGGGACCGAACTTCCTCAATCGAGTAGGGTAAGTTACGGGACTTTATGAAGTGGAACAGCCGCGTGACCCCTGGGTGGCAGAGGTCGTTGTGGAGGGTCTGTAGCCGATCCCCGGTGGCGCTGGCACACATCCCTCGTGAGAGGGCGTCAGGGGATTCGTTAAGGGCCCCGGCCGGTAAATGATGTCGTACTCGAAGGTGGAGAGCTCGATCCGCCACCTAAGAACCTTATCACTTTTAATCTTCCCCCTCTGTTTATTATTGAACATAAACGCTACTGACCGCTGGTCGGTAAGTAGGGTGAAGCGTTTGCCGGCTAGGTAGTGGTGCCAGTGGCGCACTGCCTCCACGATGGCTTGGGCCTCCTTTTCCACGGAGGAGTGTCTGATCTCTGGCCCTTGGAGGGTCCTCGAGAAGAAAGCTACGGGCCGCCCCACCTGGTTGAGGGTGGCCGCCAAGGCGAAGTCAGACGCATCACTTTCCACTTGAAATGGAGTGTTCTCGTCCACTGCCTGTAGCGTGGCCCGCTCAATATCCTGCTTAATGCTTTTGAAGGCGGCGTGGGCTTTGTCGGAGTAGTTGGGGACCCATTGGGAATAATAAGAAAATAACCCCAGGCACCTTTTCAGGGCTTTGGGAGTGTTGGGCAGGGGCAGCTCCCGTAGGGGGCGCAATCGGTCGGGGTCTGGTCCGATTTCCCCATTCTCCACCACGCTGCCTAGTATGCAGAGGTGCGTGGTGTTGTAAACGCACTTGTCCTCGTTGTAGGTGAGGTTGAGTTTTTGTGCGGTTTTCAGGAACCTCTCGAGGTTCGAGTCGTGATCCTGCTGGTTGTGACCGCAGATGGTGACGTTGTCGAGGTAGGGGAAGGTTGCCTGCAAGTGGTGGTCATCGACCATGCGGTCCATCTCCCTCTGGAAGACCGAGACCCCATTCGTCACCCCAAAGGGGACTCTGAGGAATTGGTAGAGGCGTCCGTTCGCCTCGAAGGTGGTGTACGGGCGGTCCTCTGGTCTGATAGGGAGCTGGTGGTACGCTGACTTGAGGTCGATGGTGGAGAACACCCGGTATTGGGCGATTTGGTTCACCATTTCTGATATGCGGGGTAGCGGGTAGGCGTCTAGTAGGGTGTACCTGTTGATCGTTTGACTATAGTCGATCACCATCCGTTTCTTCTCGCTACCCCTTACCACCACCACTTGGGCGCGCCACGGGCTATTGCTGCGTTCAATAATGCGCTCTTTCAGGAGCCTGTCTACCTCGGTCGCGATAAACCGCCTGTCCTCCCAGCTGTACCTCCTGCTTTTGGTCGCTATTGGCCGGCAGTTAGGGGTAAGGTTCGCGAATAGCGAAGGCGGCTTTACCTTCAGGGTAGCCAGACCGCACACTGTGAGGGGCAGCTGGGACCCACCGTACTTGAACGTGATGCTTTGGTGGTTGCACTGGAAATCCAGGCCCAAGATCACGCTCGCACATAGGTTCTTCATGATTAATACTTTAAAATTATCATATACAGTTCCGTTAACGCACAATTGTACCGTGCAGTAACCCAGAATGGTCGATGTCTGGGTTTTGTCAGCCATAGAGATGGTACCCTGAGTAGGGACCACCTTTAGGGAGAGTTGTTGTGCCAGTTCTGGGTGGATAAAGCTCTCCGTGCTTCCACTGTCAATTAAGCATTTAACCCGGCACCCGTTTACCTCGATGTCCACCATTGATCTGGATAGCGGGTGCGGCCTGGTCTGGTCCACTGTGACCGATGCCACTGTAGGGCCCTGATCGATACAAGATGGCGTCCACGCTGTCTGCTCACAAGATGGCGGACCCCACGAGGTCGGGCAAGATGGCGTCCAAGATGGCCGCTCCCACGGCGCACACGCGGCGGTGGCGGGTTTTCCGGCGGTTGGTTTTCCGGCGGGGTTCCCTCTGCACACCTTCCCGAAGTGCCCCTTCTTACCGCACTTAAAGCAGGTGGTGCCTTTCGCCGGGCACAGGTTTCTGGTGTGCTTTGGCTGCCCGCAGAAGTAGCAGTTGGGTCCCTGACGCGTCGCGGCTGGCGTAGGGCTTCTGGGGGGAGAGCGGGGCCCAGCCGGTGTCGGGCTGTCGGGCGGGGAAGATGCCTTCCAAGATGGCGGCGCCCTCGGTGCACACGTGGCGGCGTGGACGGCGCGGGCTGAAGAGTAGGCGTCCGAGTTTCTCTGGGCCACATCCAGGGATCGCGCGGTGTCCGCAGCCTGTTTCAGGTCCAACCCCGTTTTTTCCAGCAGTCTTTGCCGGATGTAAGTGGAGCTGAGGCCTGTGATGAAGGCATCGCGAACAAGCTCGTCAGTGTACACTGCGGCTTTTACATCTCGGCACTTGCAGTCTTTGCCAAGCAAAGGAACTCCTCCACCGATTCCCCAGGTCGCTGTGCGCGGGTAGCGAGCAGGTGCCTAGCATACACCTCATTCGTAGGCTGCTGGTAATGCGCCTTTAAGATGTCGCAGGCGGCCAGGTACGTCTCGGCGTCTTGGATGAGGGGGTAAACCCGGTGGCTTACCCAATTCCGCAGAATTCCGAGTCTCATCCTCGCAGCGTCCGTAGCGTCTTTGACGGCTGCGGAATTGTCCAGGAAGAATTCCATACACTCAAACCAGTGTCCGAAGCGTGCTGATGCGTCCGGAGCATGTTGATCCAAATCCAAACGTTCGGGTTTCAGGAGTTGATCCATAGTGTTGAAAAATAAGTTAATAAAATTGATGTGCCTCAATAATTCCGAGACTCGAAGTTAGCAGAACAAAACAAGGCTTTTATTAACTTAGAACGTAACACGTAAGAGAGAGAGATGTCTTCCTTCTGGAGACTGAGGCCAGACTGAGTTAGCTTATAAACGGGGCCAGGTATGGGCGGAGCCCTACACACAGCACATTCCAGTACACAATACAATGAGGTCTGGGGGAAGGGAAATGACACTGAAACCGATCTCAGTCACAGGCAGTGATGAATGGAAATATTTCATCACATCCCATTTTCCCGCATTGCCTGCATATTTTGTCTTTAAACCAGCAGTCCTTCTGCTCATGGGTTGTTCTGCCGCAGCGATAGCACTTTTCGGCTCCATACGCCATTTCGTTAGCGCTGTATTCTTGTGGTCTCTGTTGTATTTCCGCAGCTCCCCGTGCTGCTGCTTCGTAGGATACTGCCACGCTGAAAGCCTGTTCTAGCGTCAGGTCCTTTTTTGAAAGTAGTCGTTTCTGGATTCCTTCACTCTGGAGCCCGCAGACAAACTTATCCCATAAGGTGTCTGCCAGTCCTGATCCGAACTGGCAGTGCTTCGATAACTTGCGTAGTTCCGTAAGATAGTCAGCATTGCTCTCATCTTTGTGCTGGTTTCTTTTATGGAACTTGAATCTTTCTGCTATCAGCAGTGGTGTAGGGCTTAGATGTTCCTGTAAGATATGAACAATCTCCTCAAAACTTTTCTCCATTGGTTTAGCTGGGGTAATTAAATTCCGCACTAGGCCGTACGTACTCGCACCCATCAGATTTAATAATACCGACGCCCTCTTTCCATCAGCCACCTCATTTGCCTTGCAGTACACTTCAATTCTTTCCACATACGTGGTCCAGTCTTCTACCTCATTGTCGAAAGCAGTGATACTGCCACCTTTTGGCATCTTGGGCGATTTAAAATGGCGCCTCCCGCGCTTTTGCTTCTTCCCCTTACTGCCACGCTGCTCCTAGCGTTCTACGGGGTAATGGCAGCGACCCGCAGCTTCGGCACGTCTCGCTTTCCTTCCCCCCCCAGTTTAGTTTCTCTCCGCTGTCCTGTTCTCAAGCACCGACCACGCCCTGTGCGCTCCACCCTCTCTCTCTCGTTTTCTTTTCCCGGCGACGCTGCGTGGCCCGATTTGTAGAGTTGCTCGATCGAGCTCGAGCCCGCCGCAGTCCGGAGGGGTCAGCGCGCTACCTGCTACCAGCACGATTCGCTGGAACCACAGTCTCTCCCGCAATTCTCCAAACACCGATGGATTCTTCGGGCGGTTGCCCTCGGTCGACGCCCGTTGCTCAGACTACGACCTTCCAGGACCTTCCTTTCAGGCGAGATCCCCGTGAGATGATGCCACACTGCAGGTGAGTTCGAACTTACTCGTCGCCACTGTAAAGTCCGCGCCTCAATAATACACGGACTTCGGGAGAACAGTTTAACAGGTACTTTACTGAACAAGAGGCAGCTTGAAACTGAAACTACAGAAGCCTGCTAGGGCCTTTTATACAGGGGTGGTTACTGCCGGTACTGCAGTCTAAGACCAGTTATTCCCTTAAAGGTACATACACAACAGAAGCGTTGTGAGAATCTCAAATGTACTGCCCCATAAACCAAAGATGCGAAATCAATTGAGGTATTTAAAAGAGAGATAGACACTTACGTGGGAAGTAAGGGTATATGGTGAAAAGGCAAGGAATTGGGATTAAAAATGTAGAGCTGCCATGGCTACGTTATACCAGTCACTTTCCTAAAATCCTTTGTTTCTGGTTTTGAGTGGTAGATAGCAGTAAACATTTTGAGAAACCGGTCAGTAACAACTTTGCAATTACTTCATCAGCTCCAGGGGGGTAATTATTTTCGTGGGCTTTGAAGCACTTGGTCAATTTGTCTCTGGAAGGGGATAAATCACCCTTTGTTAACCACCTATGCCAATACTGAGGCTAAATAGACTTCTTCGGTTCTTGGCTTAGTCTCTGCCCACAAAACCTCTGGTCTTCATTTATATAATTTTTCAATGTTGCTGTTAATTAGATAAATCTTGCCTCAGGTGTTTCACTGCTACAAATTAGTATATGAGTGGTATTGTTGCAATATTGTTGTTCTACAACATGCAATGTGAAGTTGACCATTTCTTTTTCTTATTTAATTTTGCTTTATTTACATTTTTGCTTGGATTTCTCCCTCAGCAGGTTGTAGTTATGTAATTAAAAATTCCAGAAATGAAAAACTTACAAAATAAAAATCAATTACTGTATCAAGATTGGCAGATGTGCTCTCTTCCTTACTCAGGAGGTTATCAAATTATAGCAATTTCTCCCTCTCATTTTTCTCACTGTTGAAGTATTTTTTTCTCTCTGCAAAGCAGCTCTACCCTGGAGCTTGCTTTGCAAACTTTTATTTTTGAGAGTCATCTTGACTATTTTTAGGTCATTAAAATTGTTTTCTGCAGTCCTTTTCAGCTTTGAGATTTTATTTAAATTTTGAGCAACGTTAAAAAGTTAACATTGAAATAAACAAGTTAAGTCAATGGCTACATTCCTTATTAAAAAAAATTCACTCAAATATTAAATCTGTTCTCACTGCTATTTTGGATTACACCTTAGTGGGGTTCGGTAAGCCAATTTGCTTCAATTATCAGCACAGTATAAATCAGAGCCATTAATAAAAAGGTCCAGTGGCTACTTGCCAGTTGTAATTTATATTAAAGTATTGCTTTGGATAGCTTAATTGACCTTCATTGAATAATTTATATTTGTGAATGCACTAAATCACGTATTAACAACTAGACACTAGATTTGCACAATTACATTTATGGCTCAAATAGACTGCATTCAGGATGAATCATACCAAAAATGTTTATATGAGCATTACCCATTAGATTTTAATATCCATACTTGATATTCAAAATTTCTCTGTTGATATTGATAAATCTAAAACAATACCTTTTCATCAACATCCTGAAAATGCAAATGCAGCTTAGTATTTTTTAAATCCTTTTCCACCAACTTTCTGGCCTCTCCAGAATCACAGTTGAGCCCAATCCTGTCCTGCCTTGACATCCATTTCCAGCAGGGGCCACTGGATAGCAATCAAAGATAGGAACTCTGGCTGATTAACCCTTTAACTCAGCAATGCTGATGAGGCCCATAATAACACCTCCAACATCACCCAGGTGAGATCAGCTAACTAGATCGCAGATTGAACCTGGGATCTCCCTGGTCTGTTAAGCTCAGCTACTCACTGGATAAACTTACTCAGCCATCAGAAAGCTGTATAAAATGTTTTCTTTATAAAGTAGATCAGCACTAGATACAATCAGTGGCTGACAGAGTTTCATAAATACCTGCTATAAGAATGAGCCTTCTGTCCTTGACCCTGTGCTTTGCATTGGGTATGGTTTACTTCCTTCATTCCCAGGCTTCTATCCAAATAACACTTTGTTTTGAAAGGAAAAAATAAACCGAGAAAATAAACCACTCGTGTTAGACTTTGAAATTTTACTAGCCTTTTCAAGGTGTGGATTATGCAGAATATTTTTCAGTGGATCATTGCCCTCCCCAAAGCATTATCCATGAAAATAATTGTGACATGATCAGGGGTAGGGGAAGTATCCAGTGGTATTATCACAAATATTATCAACCACAAATGTTGTCAAAATAATTTTTAAACATATACTGGAATTGTTAATGAAGCATGCAGCCTGGTAGCTTTAGTGATGGACCTCCATCAGAGAGCCAAAGTTGCATACAAATGCATCTGTCTTCACTGGGTGGGTTTTGCCTGGTCTCAGCTGAGCTGACAGATGGAGCACTGTGAAGAAATGGAGTGGCTTCATCTCAAGGGCAGCAAAAGCTGGCAGGATCTTGAATGCTCCACACAAGTGCTTTTCTGCAGCCAATCATGTAGTGACATCAACAGCAGCTGTAACCACGACTGCAGTCCTGACAGTTCCACTCCTGGGTGAAGATAGAATGGCACCAGATACAGGAGGGAAAACCTTTTTTTTTTTTTTGTTGAAAACTGCATTTCTTTCCAACTGCAAGATATTGATGTAGGAAAGTTATGAAAGGAAATGAAGTTAAACATAAAAGCAGTAAATGTAATAATTTAAATATGAATATGAGCCAACAGTCAGCCCATTGGTCAGTTGTGTTATTTCGATTGCTAAATTACTGTGATGCAAAACACTATTTTGAATTTATGCTTGTGTTCTCTCAAATAGTAATACTTCCAGCCTGTTACAGAAGATTCCAAACTAGATGCTGCCTCTGTGGTAGGGAAAGACGATTAAAGGTCACATTGCCCTGAACCACTGTTGCAGCAACTATATAGCAGCATGTGGAATAATATAATGCCATATGGTGGGTTAAGGGAGAGATGTGGGTGGTTCAAACAAACTCTATAACTAAATGTAGTTTGTGCAGGAAAATGGAGGGAGGCAGCGCCCAGTGAAGGAATGAGTAGGGATTTTTATTTTGCTTTTAATTTGGTGTCTATTTTCAGTACAGAGCAGCTCTGATATGTGCACGGTTAGTTTTGTACATGCATATGGGATCCTACCAGGGGAGCTTGCATATAGAGTGAAATACTACTCCGGGCAATGATTGGGCTCTTAAGGGGTGTGTGTGTCTGCACAATAAGCATGTAAATGACAGAAGAGAAGACAAGGAAATGCGCATCAATGCTGGCTAAATAGAAGAGTATTGCAGATGATCAGAAATGCACATCTTAATATACATGGGTCCAGGTATAATAATCTAACTCCTATGGTTACTGTACTCTATCCATGATCTTCCTATTGCAATACCCATATTATGCACAAAATTAGACAAGCAATTCTAATAGTAATAGATATAAACTTTTGGTAGGATATGCATATAGAATACTGAATGTAATGAATTTTGTATTTCTGGAGAACTTTCAGCACTAATAGCAGCAGCATATGCCACTGGATTTATTAAAAATCAAAAATATTTAATGTTTTCACAATATTAATCCAATGTTTATATATACACACATTTACTGAAGGTTTAACAAGAAAGCCTTTACAAGTCACTGAAAAGTATACATACATCAAATGCATTGATCAAGATTACAACCGAAAATAAGGTGGGAATTGCTTTCCTGTAAGGAATGGTGGTTACCTCCGCCACCACCTTTCTTGACCCCTCCACTGCCTGTGTCGTTGGACTGTTTTTCTGACCTACAGTCTTGAATGAGCTGCAATTTCCTTCAGTTCAACATTGGGAAAGTGAAGCCATCATCTTCGGAACCGGCCTTAAACTCTGTACCCTCGCCACCCATTCCAGCCCCCTCTCCAATCACTGTCTCAGATTGAAACCGGCTTCCTAGGCTGTACACACTGGAATTCTTTCCCTAAACCTCTCCCCTACCCTCTCCTCCTTTAAGGCTTTTAGAACCCACCTCTGCAACAAAAACTTTTGGTCTTCCCTCCGAATCTCTCATTTGGCTCGGCAGCATTTTTATTCTGATTAGGCTTCAGTGAAGCGCCTGGAGTGCTTTTTTCTGTTTTGTTGTTGCACCTTTATAAAACACGAGTTCAGCTCCAACTGGAGTATTGTGTCCAATTCTGGGCACCACACTTTAGGAAGGACGTGAAGGCTTTGGAGAGGGTACAGAAAAGATTTACTGGAATAGTTCCAGGAATGCGGGGTTACGGTTACGTGGATAGACTGGAGAAGCTGGGGTTGTTCTCCTTAGAGCAGAGAAGGCTAAGAGGAGATTTGATAGAGGTGTTTAAATTCATGAAGGGTTTAGATAGAGTAAATAAAGAGAAACTGTTTCCAATGGCTGAAGGGTCGATAACCAAAGGACACAGATTTAAGGCGATTGGCAAAAGAACTAGAGGCGACAGGAGGAAAAGGTTTTTATGCATAGAGCAGTTAGGATTTGGAATGCATTGCCCAATAGGGTGGTGGATACAGATTCAATAGTAGCCTTCAAAAGAGAATTGGATAAATATGGGTAAGAGCGTGGGAGTGGGACTAACTGGATTGCTCTTCAAAAGAGGCAGTGCAGACTCAATGGGTCAAATGGCCTCCTTCTGGGCTGTACATTTCCTACATTACAACAGTGACTACACACTTCAAAAATTACTTCATTGGCTGTAAAGCACTTTGGGACGTCCGGTGGTCGTGAAAGGCATTACATAAATACAAGTCTTTCTTTTCTTTTACTATTCTTTGATTCTATGATTCCATGCTAAGATCACCATTAACCAAAAGTAGCATTAATGGTAATTGTGGAAATAAGAAAGTGATTTGGAAAATTGTTTCATTAAAAAGGAGAAAATTACAAAAAGGAATGCACAGAAAAACCAAGGGGCAAAATTCAGGATACAATGAGATTATGGTGGCTATAATATATAAAGGCAAAGGATCTATGCTGGAATTAACTCTCCAACAGAAGCACTGTGATAACAACAGAAAATGCTGGAAAAACTCAGGTGGTCAGGCAACATCCGTGGAGAGAAATTTGAGTTGACGTTTCGGGTCGAACCCAAGAAGGGTTCGACCCGAAACGTCAACTCAAATTTCTCTCCACGGATGTTGCCTGACCTGCTGAGTTTTTCCAGCATTTTCTGTTGTTATTTCGGATTTCCAACATCTGCAGTATTTTGCCATCGTAGAAGCACTGTGATATTGCATTATAAATCAATAGCAGAATAGTTTAATTAGCTCACATTCCAGAATAGAACCTGGGCATTCATACACATTTGTAAAGACTGAGTTACAATTCCTTTAATAAACATGTGGACCATACTTATTTTGAATGTAAATCAAAATAAAAAGCTGTATTGGGATTTTAGACCTCATGACAACTAAATCATTATTTAAATAAACTAATGATGAAACATAAAACTTGAAGAATTTATATTTAAAGACAACTTTAATTACCACAGCCTTAAAACCATGTTTTGTTATGTGAATTCATTAAAACAACTTAAAGAAACATTCCCTTTAGTCACCCAAATGCTGTATTCAAAGGAGAGATTTCAGAATGATCACTAGGTGGCATTGTTGTACCATAATGTCAACCATAGGTCAGTGAGATTTCAACAACCTCACGAGTTGCTTAGCTCTAAATCAGCATACTGTACTTGGAGCACCTGATATTTGCACAAATTTAAGTGAAGCAAAAACTTTAAAGTTACTTACAGCAACATCTTCCATAAAAGCACGCGTACCATTTTCATTTCTTTGCAATCCTTTATAGTTCTGGTCTATTCTTTTTTAGCTACTCCTAGAGAGAGGGATCTCATCCATGGACATCTCCATGACCACCATTAATACTGTTCTGAAACAGCATACAAGATGTTAATTTCTTGCTTTCGCATTTTTTCCCGGAGATGCGCAATTCTTCACCACCACAGGATATTACATATTACTAGGAAATCAGCTCCCTTTCAGCAATGCAATATAGTTGTAATAGATTAGGCACAATTTATATATGCCTTAAAGTTTCAGTAACTATAATCTGAAGCTAAATCAGTAAAACTTAATTTTTAGTGTTTTAAACACAAGTTCAAATAAGTATGGTTTAATTGAACAAAATAGTGTTTAGATATATTATAAAAGTTAAACCTGAAAATGAGTATATTCAAATACAACAGTTAAGTAAAATATACAAAAGCAAAAGTAAAATATACATTAGTGTAATGCCCAGTATTAAAACATATAGAGAACAACTTTTGCCCTGCTACTAAGGACCAAAAGCACAGAGACCCTATGAAGTGTTGCAGTTAACAGAATACAGGCCATATCTATATCAGTCATGACTATACACGACTTCACCTTGCTCAGTTCTGAATTAGTATGTCAGTCAAAAGCAGACTCTTCCTGGTAGGTGTTTTTAAAGCATAGATTTATCCCCGCTTGGAGATGTATCATTAAGGTAATAATTATGCTCTATAAGCTTAACCTAAAACATTAAAATTGGTTGCTAGGTTATGAAATTAGTTTTAAAAAGATACTTTCCCAATAGTGATCCAGTACAAATATTGCACTTTGGTAACAAAATGTACATGGAACTAGTGACCAAAACAAGCAGCAGCTTAGGGCTTTTGAAAAGGCATTGAGAGTAATCTACTTGTGATATTTACAAGGTTACATTTTGAAACCCATCTCATTTAATGTTACACTTTATATTAAACAGCGTGCAGAGTATTCCAGAGTGCTGTGAATTTGAGAGTTTACAAAATCACCTAGGAGTGCAGCACATGGTGCACCAAAATACTGTGCTGCAGGAATATAAAGACTTGTGTTGATATTCACAAGTCCCTTTCTAATCTCACTTAGGCAATTTAGGAAAGGCACATCCAGATAGGAAGAAAAATTGTCATATGGCAACAGCTCACGTGCTGTACACTTGGTACAAAAATGCCAAAGTATTACATTTTGTAAAATTTTAAACATTAACATTTAAGGATTAGTACAGCATGAAGGACAATATCAGAGTCAGAAGTAATGGGTTCAAACCCCACTCCAGAGACTTGCCTTATACTTCAGTGTAGGACTGAGGGAATGCTGCATTGTCAGAGGTGTCGACTTTCGGATGAGATATTAAGCGGAGGCCCTGTTTGCCCTTTCAGGTGGACATAAAAGATCCCATGGCACCATTCAAAGAAGTTCTCCTGGTGCCCTGGTCAACATTTATTCCTCAACTAATATCACTAAAACAGATTATCTCGTCATTTATCTCATTGTTTGTGGGACCTTTCTGTGTGCAAATTGGCTGCCACATTTGCCTGTATAAGAACTGTGACTACACTTCCAAAGTGCTTCACAGCCAATCAAGTATTTTTGAACATCCAGAGGATGTGAAAAGGTGCTAAATAAATGCAAATTCTTTGTTCCTCATTATCTTTGCTAAATCACCACCAGATCAGTAGTGTATTAATTTTAGGCTGCATTTTTATAGACCCAATAGTTATAAATTGACCATTATGTAGCTTAACTTGTAAAATTGAAAATGGCCTCAGTTGACCCAAAAAGTCAGCGTGCTTCTTCCATCTGTTTGTTGTTAAAGAACTTAATGTTGCATGTTAATCCATAAATCAATCAATAATTTTCACCACTCATGTTTTTTGTTAGAGATGGCAATGAGATAAGCCACTGCAACATTTCAAACTCCAATCTCAAAACAAAATTAAGTATTTTGTAGAAAATGTTCTGCATGAATTTCTGTTCTTTGGAGCATCTAATAGATACAGTACAAAGGTCATAAATAGGTATGGTCAATAACTTGATACAAATATTATTTGTGCCTTTTGTGAAGACAAGAATGGGCCATTAATAAATGGTTCTAGCATTAATATATCGCACACACAGAATTAATGTTTTGTTTAATAAAAAAGGTCATTACCTCCATCATGCCAGACATAGCAGTGTGTGATTAACAAGAAAGCAGTTCAGCATTTACATATGCAGGTAACAGTGAGCGTATTAACATTTGATGTAAATATTTCAATGTATTCAATGAGCATTGCTGGTACAACCTCTCACAATCCTTTGATACAAGGGCTCCTCACTAAATAGAGAAATCATACCAATTACAGTACAAACAACATGCTTTTTGTATGGTTCCAAAAGCAGTCTTGTAAATGGGTTATTTTTACCAAAACTTGTTATGCAAGAAATAGCACACACCTGTGAAAATAGCAAATGAACTATTAAATGGATTTTAAAATGAGATCAAACAATGGATGTACTATTAGCACAGTATGCTAATAGTGGAGGTGCATTGCCATAGAACTTACTACTATAGTACCTTCAAGTGTTACAGATGTTTCACACATGCAAAACAATGAGAAGGCTCTATCACTGGTGCAACAGCCTATATTTATTCTACAGAGATTTTAAAAAAGCACATGCCACAGTGATTCTATGAAAAATAACAATCCAATCAAAGTCATAACCCTGGAACGTAACAAGTTCATCAGGATCACTTTTCCAGCAAGGTAATGGATTAAACAAATCTAAGACTGTAAAAATCATAATGGTGGTACTCGAGTTCCAAGCTCTCATTTGTAACAACCCACATTCAATGTAGTTAGCTTATCTTTCATCATTTAAAAAAAAAACACGCACAAGTAAACGTCAGTTCTTTTAATAAGAGTTGTTCAATTTTCTGAACAGGTTGCAACCGTGCACTGGTTATTCAATCCATTGAATGAGGTAATATATGAAGGCACGTCTTCACAAAATATACAGGCATTTAGACTTTGCCATGAACAAAAATACATAAGCACACGAAATTAGGAATCTTAATATACTTGAATTTTTTAATTTTGCTAGAACTAAAAAAAACACACAAAAGTCTAGTCACGATTGTCACAGTTTTACAACACACTGAAACAGTGGCAAAAACAATTTAAAAAACAGACATCTTGCTGTATAAGCGCTAACAGGTTTAATTAAAAAAATCACCCTTCACTTTCCGATTGTCCTCTATAGACCATACAGAATACTATTGTTAAAATTTAGACAAGGAAACATTTCCTATAAAAATGCAATAAAAGTTTTGTAAAAAAAAAAATTAGACTCCATTCTAATGCCTCTGCTACATTCTTACTATAAAACTCTCCATTAATAAATTTCAAGGATAGGAATTATACACAGCAACTCTGTAAAGATCACAAGAAACTATAAATAAAATGCTTTTTTGATTATACAAAACCCTTACAGATCTTACCTGTTTTATAGTTTAGATTAGATGACTAGTCTCCAGTTTTTAAATTTTCCTCAAAACTGCTTATTTTATTAAGCAGTTATGGTAAATTGAATTAAAAAAAATCAAAAAAACCCAGAGTGCAACATAAATATTTTCAAGTGTGCAATACAAGTTTTTTTAAATATACATTAAATGAGTGGTTTTTGATCTTCAAATTTAAATTCACATTTTACTTCTTCAAAACATTTTCTTTTTTGTTCTGGTATGATTCAGTAATACCCAATAATGATCAGGGAATTCATTACTGAAAAAATTCACATTAACAATAAGAAACACCAGAATTATTTTTTGAGAATGAGATTTATGCAGTTAAATGAGAAAACTCTAAAAATTATCAGTAGTAATTGCTATTGTATGAATCTTTTATCAGTCATAGAACTCAAATTTTCATAAAATTACCCACTTGCTGCATCAAGATTTTAAAATACCATTATATTTGAAGAAAATTAAAGTTCTATGAAATATTTCAAAATTTAATTTTCTAAATACAGCATGTAACACAAAAAAACCCCACTGCATCCCAAACCATCAAAATGCTATAAATACAGTATCAAGTTTCATCAGGAGAAAGCAATAACATTTAATAGTTGTTCTTAGTGCTATATTCCAATCACAGCAAACAACAAAAATACAACACTTCATAACTGAATTTCTCCAGGAGGTAAGACCACAGTATCCCAAATTCACAGGTTAAAGCTGCAGTACTGTATAGTAAAACATCACCGTTGATTTAACTCTCATTTGGAATGGTATTGGGTCATGTTGCTAAGTGAAAAGTCATGATGTCATCAAGCGTAACTATGTACAGTAAAACTGTATTTCAGAAGGGGTTGCAAGAGTATTTGCTTAGGTATTAACAGACGAGGCTAGCCATTTAGCAATTGCCAGTATTAGCTTTATTTTACAAGCTCATTTTTCATTTGACAATAGTCTGCAAAACAAAGTATTGCTTGATTAGTGGGTTGATACGGATTTTCAAATGTGGCTACTATATTTGATGACTGACTAATGATTGAAAAAAGAGGAAGATAGATCATGCTACTACTAGTTATGCTCCCTAAATGGTGCCACATTTGTAAACTGAAATCCAAGGGCTGGCAGGGGGGCGTGAAGAGGAATTAAAACACACTTTTAGGAATGATGTTTCTGAATTTTTCAGATATTTTAATGGAGAAAGTATGACATTACTTTAGTATGGCAACTGGATCTTATTTAAACAAATAAGAAAACTATTAAAATATTACAAAATTGTTTCCTATGAAGTATTGCAGCTTTAACAGATTATTTTTTTAAATATTGAAAGCAGACTTCTTTTCACACATTTTATGCAAGAAAGCCATGCAGTGGAATTTGTTTCTTTATACTTTAACCTAAACCATGCAAGGTTTCCAGAGATGGAAATTGATTTTAAGCAGATATTCAGATTTGCTGCTAAACATTATCTAATAGCAACACTCTTTACAAGACCACAATGGAACTTGCGTATGTGCCTGTACAGGTCACCCGACTGCGTAAATCGTCTTTCGCACCATTTGCAGGCATGTGGTTTCTCCCTGGTGTGCACAACTGCATGACGGCTGAGATTATGAGAGTACTGGAAGCTCTTTCCACATTGACCACAGGTGTAAGGCTTCTCGCCTGAGTGAGTTCGTTCATGACGCTTTAGTGTGTACATGCAGGAAAAGGTTTTCCCACACTGTGAGCAGGTGGGCACGGAGCCATCAGTAGGCATTTTGGCCCGAGGACCATCTTTTTCCCTGAAGTGAGTGCTCAGGTGAAGCTGAAGAACATGTGGGCTTGGGAAGCCTTTGCTGCAGAGAGGACAGATAAAAATATGTCCTGTCGACATTACCATCCTTGTGTTTGAAATATCAGATGATGGCATGTCATCCTCACTCCCGTCCCGTTCATGTTCTACTCCTTCAGTATGTGTCACACCATTCCCTGGGAACACAGGTCCAAATCCTGCCATCATACTATTGGCAGAATTCCCACTCTGACTTGCTGGATCCATTTCTTCACTGTCCTCCTGGTCTGACAGCAACTCTTGTTCATCTCCAACAAGTGGCGCGGTGCCCTGCTGCTGGCTGTCGGAGGACAGCTGTCCAGAATCATAGGGGGAGTAAAAGAAATCTCTTCCAGACACAGGCTTGAAAGACAGATCTAGAGCACAGTCCACATCAGCTGAGGCCTTGATATGGTCAACAGCTCTTTGAGACAAAGGTCCTGTGGAACTATTGACACTGGACTTTGTTTTTCCAGCTGCTGCATTACATGATTCAGGTTCTGTAGATACAGAAGTGACACCTACAAGATCAGAGAAGCTCCGAGAATGTCCATTAACCTTCTCACTGCCGGTGGGCTTTTTATCATCTGCAATCGTACAATTTTGCTTGCTTTGTGTGTCAAAATTATGCGCTATTGGCTCATCACTTTCTGAAGAACTCTCTTCTTTGACAGATCCAAGTGCATTACCATTCATTTTTTCATCTACGCACAGTTCTTTATCTTTCAATTTTCCCTTACAGACTTTCACAATGTTGTACATGTGAAGGTAACTGGCTGCAGCTAGCACATCTTCAACTGGTAGACTATTAAACTGAAGTTTCCCCTCATACATGAATTCAAGAAGCAGGCCAAAGGCAGGAACTGTGACAATGTCACTGTTCAAATGCACAATGTCTCTTTTGTCCAGCTGGTCCCTGTAGAATAGATGGAAGTACATGCTGCATGAAGCAAGCACTGCACGATGGGCTCTAAACTGAACGTCTCCAACTAGAACAGTACAATCACAGAGAAAACCCTGGTGACGCTGCTGACTCAGACACTGCAGCAACTGCCGGCTATGGTCTGGAAACTCCATTCTTCCTTCATAACCTGCTAAAACACGAAAATCGAACAGAAATTAAAAAAGACATGCTAGCATGCATTTAATTAAAACTGCGCCATCAATAGCTCAATACATTAAAACACGAGTCTAGAATAGTAAAAGACTCAAACTTAACGATTGTACGGATTTGTAACGAGCACCAGTGTTCGTGCAGATGGCATCTGAAAGACGACAGCTGTCAGAAAAATGTTATCAATTAGGCAAATTAAGCAACGATCATTTAAAGCAATTAGTTTCCCAAGTAACCACCAAACTTCGACACTTCAAAATGACAAAACAGCGTTAATTCAATGATCGCTCGAATCGCCAGCAAACAACTGTTTACTTTATACCTTGTCCACAAGCGAATAAAACAAATTTTCACGCCCCCTTTTAGTTCCCTCCTCCCTTAAAAAGTGAGAAAGCTTTTTCGTGTTTTTTTTTCCGGACACCCACTGAGTAAATACGTTGGAAATCCGAAATGGATCCTGAGGAAAAGTGCCCCCCAAAAGCAGAAGAAAAGCAGGGTAGAGCTACGTTTGCTAACTACAGGAACAAGCTGGAGAGTCAGCTGCTCTGACATCACTGGCAATGTAAATGCTACCTCCAGCTGTGCTCCTTTTAATGCCATATGTTACTTTAAATCGAGTTCGCAGGCAACACTATCATGGAAGGGGGGGCTGGTGGGGAGGAGGAAAGAGTTCCATTTCTTCACCATTGTCCGACGAAGGAACATTTTCAATGTTGCATCCTTCGCCTCTCCCTTCCAGTTTAAAATGGGAGGGGAAAAAGTCCAACTTTCTAAAGTTAAAATTATATATATATACCCACTCACTGTAAATCGTAAGAATTACTCGCTGGAAAAGTAAAACTCTACCTTGTTACTTCGGCCTAGGGGGGCAGTAGCGATAAGCCACTGAAAGAAAGGAGGAGGAAGCAAACACACACAACATAACTCCGAGCAAAGCCCAAGCCACAACAAAACTTGGAGCGGAGAGGAGAGGAGAGGGAAGGGAAGGGAGCAGCGGCTCGCTCTGCCTGCCTGCCCGTCCGTCCGTCTGCCGGGCTGGCTGGCCCGGAGCGCGCGGCTCTGTGCGGCCAGCGCGCGCCCCACCAGGTGCCCCACTTTACCTGAACGCGGCGACTGGTGCGAGAGTCCGGCCCGGGACAAGCGCTCATGGGGACAGTGTGTGCGCAGCTACTGTGTGGTCCCTTCATCTGCGGCCCAGATGTTAGTGTCCGCGCAGCCAACTGTTGTTGAGTGTTGGGACTCGTCTGAGCGCCCGCTCTCGCGATACTTTACCTATTCAACAGCCGCTCCAGCGCCGAAAGGTCAGTCAGTGTATTTATTTCTCCCTCCCTTCCCACTTCGCCGCTGCATTGCTGCCGTATTAATAACGCCGCCTCTTAGGTCGTCCCCCGTCCAGCGTACCTGCACGAGAGAGTCACGCTAGCAATGCCCGTAAATAAATTAGATTTTAACCCGGTTCTATTCATATTAGTACTTTAATTCCCATCAGAGCTGCAGACCAACTTTTACACATCAGTCTATTATAATGTTTTCGGGGGCTCTTCTATTTAAAAATGGATACTTTTTCCTCCTCTATTTATGCTTTCTCTGTGCCACTATTCCTAACTCGACGGGACTTGCTCCTTGTTCAGTTAAAGATCCGTGGCACTATTCAAAGAAAAGCAAGATGTTCTTCCAGTGCCCTGGCCAATGTTTGTCCTCGACCAACTCTATCCAAAACAAATGCCGTTTGTGGAATCTTGCTATGTGCATAATACCTCTTGTGTTTACCTACATAGCAACAGTCACTGCACCTCAAAAGTAATGCTGTGAAGCACTTTGGGAAGTTTCCAATAAAATATGATAAACAGTTATATGAATGCAAGCATTTCTGATTCTTTTCCTAGTCTTTGCCAATATTAATTGTGAATTGGCTGCAAAAAAGGAATGTGGCAATGGCCAATGGTTACTTTTGATATTTGATTTCCACCCTTTTGTTGAAGTCGCCAGTCTCCTCCCCCAACCCCCCACTACTGCTGGCATAGGTGAGATCATTAAAACACCACATGGAGATTCACAAATGAAAAGCCACATCTTATCACTCCATGGCACAACATATGCACACAACATAGCACTCTGGTGTCATGACAGCATTAATTTATTAAAGGACCCATAATGGGGTTGATTAAAAAAAACGAAAAACATCCTATTTCTAATGCTTTATTAAACTTACTTGCGGAATCAATTTAAATTTAATGGAATCAAGGGATATGGGGATAGGATGGGAAAGTGAAGGTGAAGTAGAAGATCAGCCATGATCTTATTGAATGGTGGAACAGGCTGGAGGAGCCATGTGGCCTACTCCTGCTCTTATGTTCTTAAATGGGTGTACATCAAAAGGAAAGTTGGTTGAACACTGTGGCGTCATTTTGATTTTGATTTGCTGCAAATTTCAAAGCAGAAGCACTTTGCACTGATGCTAAAATTGTACTACAAACCTGGAGTCAGGGCCTGACCTGACTGCAGAGCGAGGTGGTGTGAGATTCCTGGAGGGGATAGTCTCACTGCTTTGGTTCACCACCACATGGAATGTAATTCCAGTGCAAAGTCAAACTGGGTGGAAAAAGTGCCCTTGGACCTCCTGAATGCTTTTCACACCTATTTGCAGCATTCAATATTTAACTGCTGAGGGAGGAGTTCTGTCCATGTGTGTAAACATAGACGTGCAGAGTTCTCTTCTGGGCAGAAGAATTGAATCTTCAGCCAGGCAGTATAAGCAGGGTACTGAATTGCAACAATAAGTCTCAGATAGTCAGATGTAAAGATATAAATGAGTCAGACATAAATATGAAGGAACAGAAATATCAAATCATACGATAAAGATAAAAAGCAAAATGACCCACTGTGCTAGTATTTATTGGGCTGATACTACAAGGTAAATGTGGGTACAGATGATGGTCAAAAGATTCAAAAGTGTGGCAGTGTTTTGGCACATTGTATCAGTACTGTGCCACAGAGTAGAAGGACATAAATTCATGTTTGTGATTTTTTTACACAGCAAGTTCTCACATTCAGCTATGTTATTAGGAGGAGGCACCTTCCCATAGGGAGAGAGTGAAAATTGGAGGGAGAGGCACCCTCCTGGGCCACTCTTGGCAACCTCATAGCAGCTAGTTACAGAATGGCATTGGCAGAGTGCTTGAGAACAGATTGTCTTCTTGTCATCTTGGCTAAGATATAATGTGTGACTCAGGGGAGGTGGCTAGAAAGGAGAAAAGGAAAATAAAATCTAAAAATAAAACCGCATAGAAGCGAGTCTTTACAGATTATTTTTAATAGATTAATTATTATTCAAAAACACATGGAAGTGGTTTTATACCTGGCTTATTTTGGCACTTTGACACACAGAAACTTAATCAAATAATGTCTCATTTTGATGTTTTCATATTTTGCCAGATCCAAGTTCAGCTGCACTCCCCAATGGCTTGATGAGTTTTTGCAGTGCGTAGCTGAGCTGTACAGACAGGACTGCAGTGAGTTAGGTGATCTCAGCCAGGGCGGCAGTAGGGACTCTGTAATTCACCTCAGTTAGGGCTTGGGAAGGAGAAAATCAGCCAGTGTTCTTGCTCCTGATCATTATTTAATGCTGGGAGTGCATGTGTCAAATAGCCTGCCAACAGTCATTGTCAGATAACTACTTGGGGAAAGTACTCAAGGGCATCCATGGAACAACCATACCCCATCAAGGAAAGAAGTGGAGAGGAGAACATTTGTGAGAAAAAAAGATTCAATTTCAAATTCATTTTGAATGTCAAAAATCAAATGTGACAATTTAAAAAAAATAATTACAGTTTTGAAGTAAATGCAGTTTAGCTCACTATATAGCAAAGATATAAAACATACCTAAATATTTATGATTTAAAAAACACTACATTTTAATTAGTTCCATGAAGGAAAATAATCCACGATGAACAATGTCAGAGGAAAGATTGTTCAAAGCAGCAGATACCTTGGTAAAAGTACCGTTGTATTTTGTGCACAAAATGATTTTTTTAATGAACTGTAATTATTTTAATTATTAGGTTTAAATAAAACTACTAAGAAATGTATATATTTATATGTTTTTCATCTAACAGCATTCATCATATCATATTTTTTAAAGCTGTCACATTTGAATGTGTGTACTATCAGGAGTATAACACCTCCAAAGTGTTACATCTCAGGGCATCATACCTTTAGAACACCACAAGCCCATAGGGCAAAAAAAATTGGCTCAGGTATTTGCATATTTGGTTGGCGCTTTTTGATTTGTTCACATGTACCTAATGAATAACCAAAAGATAACCAAACAATTATTTTACTTTCCAACATGCAACCGGTATCACAAAACCACTAAATTACTGCAGTAGTTGTTGCACACGGTTTTTCACAACCATTTTTCTTTTTCACATCAGATGAATGTATATAGCTAGAAATAAAATTTATACCACAACAAGCATATAACATTTTTTTAAAAACTATGATTACTCATTAAAGCCATTATTTAAAGTTACAAAAGTCTGTGAGGAGATTTTCTAGGTGGTTGCTCTTTGGTTTGGAGATTGGGCTTGAGTTGGAAATTTCATCTTGGTCTAAGAATTTCCAGCTGTTGAAAAATTGTGTGTGAGAAGTGTGAGAGTGAAATACTTTATCAAAGTTGTATTCTTCAACCTGTTAATTGTGGTCACATTACAACCAGGCATGAAAAGGAACAGGGAGTTCTAGTTCTTCTGGAGAAATTCTCTGTTGGTGAGAAAGGTTCATCACAGGAACTACAGTTTTCATCTTCAACAACAATAATTTGCATTTATATAGCACCTTTAATGTAGTAATACATCCCAAGGTGCTTTGCATGAGCAATTATCAAACAAAATTTGACACCGAGCCACACAAAGAGATATTACGACAGAAAGAGGTAGGTTTAAGGAGCATCTTAAAAGAGGATAGAGAGGCGGAGAGGTTTAGGGAGGAAATTTCAGAGCTTAGGGCCTTGGCAGCTGAGGGCACAGCCACCAATGGTGTGAAGGGATATTTACTAGTCTTAGCCCCTTCAAGGCTACCCCAGATCAGGCGTATTTCTCAGACGTTCACTTTCAACTAAAGTTTGAGATAGCTGAATCCTAAAGACGCTTAATTGGGTCTAAAGGTCCGGGCTATCTCTCCCTAAAGGAAAGGAACAATCCGAGAATGTTACCATCCTCCAGATAGCGCTTTTAATAAGTTTAGCTAGACAGTAATGTCCCGGATAGTCTGAGGAAAACTCCCTCAGAATTCTGTAACTCTTCACCAAAGAGTGCACAGAGATTGAGTTTGTGAGTTATTGATACAGAAGACTTATGTGAGACAATTCTAAAAATATATAGAGATTTATTAAAAGAACCAACATGTAATTTACAGTTGGTGAATCAGTCAATCGCAATGTTAACAGTTCTAAAAAGAGAAAAAATACTATTTTATTATTAACAGAGAATCTTATTTTTCAATCTTAACTTCGCTACAGTATTACAGTTCTTAAAGTTTTCTATACAGGATATCCATCAATAGCAAATACCTTTGATCCCCGAGGTACAAAGAGTTGGAGACTACAGAGCTGCCTCTGAAGCTGAGAATCACTTTGCCCAATTAAAGCGAGTCTGATATCCCATTTGAGAGTTCAATATTTATACCCTTTTTCAGTGGTATTTCCTTTAAAGTTTCTGCTGACCTAAGTTAATTATCCCTATTCCTCTTTCTGCCGACCTCTGCAATTCTTACTGCTACATCAGCTTGTAACATTCCAGAATCTTGTCTCATCTCCAGGTGTTCTGGGTTGACCATATAAAAACGGTGTGATGGGCAGGTGTTCCTTATTTTATGTCATCTTTACGAGGGCAGATGTTCCTTATCTTACGTGCCATCTTTACAAAGTTTAAATTAGAACACCTTATCCAGGGTGAACCATTGTTTTTGTTTCCAAAGGTCAGCCTGTCAGAGCCATGCACCTTCTGTTTCAATAAGGTTATTTATTCAGGGTCAACAACTGTCTTATCTCAATAGCCAGAATTCTTTCATAGCTATTTCATAGTTAGATTTCTAAATTTCCAAACCCAGTTTTGTCATGTTTTAATAAGGCCAGAACTCTTTCATAAGATAGTGTATTTTTCTGAATAGGTTATATGGCTTATTCCTTCACAGATGGGGCGATTAAAATCAGAGATGTGCAAGAGGTCACAATTGGAGGCGTGCAGAGATCTCGGAGAGCTTTAGGGCTGGAGGAGGTTACAGAGATAAGGAGGGGCAAAGCCATTGAAGAATTAACATAGAAACATAGAAGATAGGAGCAGGAGTAGGCCATTCGGCCCCTCGAGACTGTTCCGCCATTTAATGAGATCATGGCTGATCTTCCAAAGTCAATACCCTGTCCCTGCTTTCTCCCCATATCCCTTGATCCCTTTAGCCTTAAGAAATATATCTAACTCCTTCTTGAATATATTTAATGAATTGGCCTCAACTGCCTTCTGTGGTAGAGAATTCCACAGGTTCACCACTCTCTGGGTGAAGAAATTCCTCCTCATCTCAGTCCTAAATGCCTTACTCCTTATCCTTAGACCGTGACCCCTGGTTCTGGACTCCCCTGCCATCGGGAACATCCTGCATCTAGTCTGTCTAGTCCTGTTAGAATTTTATAAGTTTCAATGAGATCCCCTCTCATTCTTCTAAACTCTAGCGAATATAAGCCTAATTGACCAATCTCTCTTCATACGTCATTCCTGTCATCCCAGGTATCAGTCTGGTGAATCTTCACTGCACTCCCTCCGTGGCAAGAACATCCTTCCTCAGATAAGGTGACCAAAACTGCACACAATACTCAAGGTGTGGTCTCACCAAGGCCCTGTACAACTGCAGCAAGCCATCCTTGCTCCTGTACTTGAATCTTCTTGCTATGAAGGCCAACATACCACTTGCCTTCTTAACCACCTGCTGCACCTGCATGCTTACCTTCAGCGACTGATGCACAAGGACAACAAGGTCTCTTTGTACTTCCCCTTCTCCCAATCTATTGCCATTCAGATAATAATCTGCCTTCCTGTTTTTGCCACCAAAGTAGATAACCTCGCATTTATCCACATTATACTGCATCTGCCATGCTTCTGCCCAATCACCAAACCTGTCCAAATCATACTGGAGTTTCTCTGCATCCTCCTCACAGCACACACGCCCACCCAGCTTTGTGTCTGTCGTCTGCAAACTTGGAGATATTACATCTAGTTCCTCATCTAAATCATTAATATATATCATGACTAGCTGGGGTCCTAGCACCGATCCTTGTGGTACCCCACTAGTCACTGCCTGCCACTCGGAAAAGGACCCGTTTATTCCAACTCTTTGCTTCCTGTCTGCCAACCAGTTCTCTATCCAAGTCAGTACCTTACCCCCAATCCCATGTGCTTTAACTTTGCACGCTAATCTCTTATGCAGGACCTTATCGAAAGCCTTCTGAAAGTCCAAATACACCACATCCACTGGTTCTCCCTTATCTATTCTACCAGTTACATCCTCAAAAAATTCCAGTTGACTTTGTCCGATCCTGTCACTGTTTTCCAAGTGCTCTGCTATTACATCTTTTATAATGGACTGTAGCATTTTCCCCACTACCGATGTCAGGCTTACCGGTCTATAATTCCCCGTTTTCTCTCTACCACCTTTTTAAAATAGTGGGGTTGCATTAGTTACCCTCCAATCCATGGGAACTGCTCCAGAATCTATAGAATTTTGGAAGATGACCAGCAATGCATCTACTATTTCTAGGGCCACTTCCTTAAGTACCCTAGGATGTAGATTATCAGGCCCTGGGGATTTATCAGCCTTCAATCCCGTCAATTTCCCTAACACCATTTCCCAACGAATACTGATTTCATTTAGTTCCTCCCTCTCATTAGACCCTATGTTCCCCGACATCTCTGGGAGGTTATTTGTGTCCTCCTTTGTGAAGACAGAACCAAAGTATGTATTTAATTGGTCTGCCATTTCTTTGTTCCCCATTATAAATTCCCCTGATTCTGACTGCAAGGGACCTACGCTTGACTTTACCGATCTTTTTCTCTTCACATAGCTATAGAAGCTTTTACAGTCAGTTTTTATGTTCCCTGCAAGCTTACTCTCATACTCTATTTCCCCCCTCTTAATTAATCCCTTTGTCCTCCTTTGCTGAATCCTAAACTGCTCCCAATCCTCAGGTTAGCTGCTTTTTCTGGCCAATTTATATGTCCTCTCCTTGGATCTTATGCTATCTCTAATTTCCCTTGTTAGCCACGGTTGAGCCACCTTTTTTGTTTTATTTTTATTTGCAAACAAGGATGAGAATTTTAAAATTGAGGCATTGCCCGACCGGGAGCTAATGTAGGTCAGCAAGTACAGGGTTGATGGGTGAATGGAAATTGGTGTGAATGGTGTGATATGGGCAGCAGAGTTTTGGATAAGCTCAAGTTTTTGGAGGGTGGAAGTTGAGAAGCTGGCTAGGCTAGTTATGCTGAGTCACTTCACTAGGGAAGTTGGGGGGGGGGGGGTCTCAGCAGGTGAGTCATCCTGAGCCATCTGAACCAAATCTGGCTTTACTATAGGCAATATGTGCAGCGGCACATGGATCAACAAGGCCTGGGACCCACTGAGCTGCAACATCTACATCTTTTCCTTTAGTAAATTAATGTGTTTCTGGGGAAGGTGAAAAGCAGCAAGACAAACCTTTTATGTAGGAGCTCGGAAGGCCTGGAATGGCATTGAGACAGACTTAGGTTTTTCTTATTATATTTATATAATATGTATACAACTCTTAGTCCATATTATGCCATGTTGTTCATCATTCTGTTAGTTCTGTACTTGTAAAATTCAATAAAATGAAAGTAATATTTAATTTAAATTATATTTTCCTGCAGTAGCACAATGGCACAATATTTTATTCCTTCTTGGAATGGTAAGATATTGATTTAGTCTTCACCACAGGGAGGGAGAGAAAACTGGAGCGAGTCATCCCAGGCGGAGTTTATATGCCTCTTAACTGCTGGATCAAGAGTGGAATTAGCAGAGACTTGAGATCAGATTGCCTGTCTTTCTCCCTGCTGTCTTAACCTATTCACATACCTGTATAGTTCTTAATGATCACCAGGTTATGATGCTAGATCCAATGAGACCGGAAGAATAGCAGAATTTTTTTTTTTTAAAGATTGTAAATGGGATCAACATATATATATTTCCATTATCAGTCAGTACATCAAAAGACAGAATATAGCTTGAATAGGGACAAAACATAATTACCTGAAGTGTTCAGCTAATTAATGTAAGTATCATAACCTAAAAATAACTACAAAATGTATTTACTTGTTTAACCATGTATTCATAAATGCACAAGGCTAAGGAAGTTGTCACAATGGTTGGTTAGTAATAAGAGGAATTAAATGTAGTTAGCTTTCTTAGAATTATAAGTAAATGGTTGACTAATTCACAAAGTTCCCTTTTTGTGTTCTTCAAAGCAATGAATGGCAGTACTAGTTAAAAGATATAAATACATTTTCTTCCTCATTTCCATTAGATGAAATGAGGTCCAGTTCTCAGTCACTGTAAGGTCAAACAAATTTGTTATGCTGAGTTCAAAGGTGTACAGAGGTAAGGTAGCACTGACCTCCTGCCAAGAAGGCATACACACCCCTACATGTGTCACATCTCTTCTTAGGCAGTCCCTCGGAACCGAGGATGACTTGCTTCCACATTACAAATGAGTTTGCAGGTGACTGATGAGTCCAATGCGGGACCTAGTCTCTGTCACAGGTGGGGCAGACGGTGGTTGAAGGGGCGGGTGGGTGGGGTGCTTGGGTTGACGTGCGCTCCTTCCGCTGCTTGCGCTTGGCTTCCGCTTGCTCCCGGCGAAGAGACTCGAGGTGTTCGGCGCCTTCCCGGATGCTTCTCCTCCACTTTGTGCGGTCTTGGGCCAGGGATTCCCAGGTGTCGATGGGGATGTTACATTTTTTCAAGGAGGCTTTGAGGGTGTCCTTGAAGCATTTCCTCTACCCACCTGGGGCTCTCTTGCCATGCCGGAGCTCCGAGTAGAGCGCTTGTTTTGGGAGTCTTGTATCGGGCATGCGGACAATGTGACCCGTCCACCGGAGCTGATTGAGCGTGGTCAAAGCTTCGATGCTGGGGATGTTGGCCTGAGCAAGAACACTGACATTGGTGCGCCTATCCTGCCAATGGATTTGCAGGATCTTGCGGAGGCAGCGTTGGCGGTACCTCTCCAGTGCTTTGAGGTGCCTGCTGTACATCAGCTCAATTGATAGCACTCACACCTCTGAGTCAGAAGGTTGTGGATTTGAACCCCATACCAGGATATACCTCCATATAGGCTGACACTCCAGCACAGTACTAAAAGAATGCAGTTATTCAGAGTGATGTTAAACTGATCTTCTGTTTCCCTATCCCAGTGGCCATTAAAAATAAAATAAGATTGTTACGTGTGTTGGTATAAAGTGTAATTGCCCACCAGTCTCAATTGTTCTTAAACCTGCTCACACCATTGACTCTCAAACTGGGTGAGACAAAGTCAAATACATCCAGTAAAGGGCTTTCCTGAGTTTAGTAAGTTTATCTAATGAATAGCTGAGCCATATTGACCAGAAAGGTAGTAGGTTCAATTCCAGGTCTGTGCTGAGGTAGCTGATCTCAGCTGCAGTGATAGAAGGGTACTTACAATTGGCTAGTTGTGATAAGTATACCTGAGAGCAGTCAAAGTTGAATTGTTTGGTATGGGATCTTTGCAGATGGAATGTTCTTGTTATTTATCAATCACTTCTTCAGGCAGGGTTCCACCTCAAGTGGACTGACTTTTCCTCAAATCACGTTGGCCTACAACTCAAGCAGGAATTTTTATACTGGTATAACACTCAACTATATTTAACTTCCATATATCTGTTTAATAATATTGCAGTCGTCAATCTTAGTTAGAAACTTAATGATATGCATATCCCATAATACTGCAGTAGAAAATACTTTCAGGGCTTATGTTTGAAAGGAAGTTTATAAAGAGATGATTCCGGTCATTGGATCAGACACAGAAAACGTTAGTTTACAGAGCTGAACCCTTGGGATTTTTATAGACAGTAGCTGGGTCACCTGAAGCAAACTAAATTATGGATGCTATATGACCTGGATCCAAATGTTGAGAAAAATAACATGTAAGTAAGTTATTTGTAAATTGGTTCCCTATCTCTTGGATGTAGCGGCTCAGATAATTGGCATATATGTGTGTCATTCAAATGTCAATTGGTGATGGGACTTATTCCAGGTTATACTCATGTATTTCCTCATGATTAATAAAGTTTATATTAAACAAGAAATTGTGCTCTATGATTAAGTAGTTAGAATTAACTCTTGGTAAATTGCTGACAAGGGTAGCAAATCTCAGCCATTGCATATGTTAGGTATTGGTTTACAAGCCCCTCCTAAATGAGGCTTCATCTGAAGGGATATTTACTCGTCCTAGCCCCTTCAGGGTTACCCCAGATCAGGCGTATTTCTCAGATGTTTACTTTCAACTAAAGTTTGAGGTAGCCGAATCCTAAAGATGCTTAATTGGGTCTAAAGTCCGGGCTATCTCTCCCTAAAGGAAAGGAACAACCCGAGAATGTTACCATCCTCCAGATAGCGCTTTTAATAAGTTTAGCTAGACTGTAACATCCCGGATATTATGAGGGTCTGGAAAACTCACTCAGAATTCTGTAACTCTTCACCAAGGAGTGTACAGAGATTGAGTTCGTGGGTTTTTGACACAGAAGACATATGTGAGACAATTCTAAAAATATATAGATTTATTAAAAGAATCGACATGCAATTTCTGTTTCAATAAGGTTATTTATTCAGGGTCAACAACTGTCTTATCTCAATAGCCAGATTTCTTTCATAGCTACTTCATAGTTAGGTTTCTAAATTTCCAAACCCATTTTGTCATGTTTTAATAAGGCCAGAATTCTTTCATAAGATGGTGTATTTTTCTGAATAGTTTATATGGCTTATTCCTTCACACCCCCCTCTTGACCAAAAAATGAGCTCGATCATCAAGGGCAGTGTTTGGTCAATGTTTCAAATAGTACATTAATTTCTCAAGATTCACAAGAGCCCAATCATCTGCTACATGAAAATACCTTTAAGTCATCCTTGGACAATGTTTTGCCTTATTTTAAGTTGAACAGAAATTAAAAGAATGATAGGTACATTGCCATGCAATTAACGAAACAATTTGTAATTAGAATGTCCATTTGGCAGATGTACATTCCGTAGAGGTGAGTTATTCATACAAGTCGAGACATTTGGAGTCATTTGGAGCTGGCTGAAGCTTGACATGCTGTTCCATTGATCCAGCGTGAGGACAGATACTTGTTTTTGTAAAAGGCCTTGCCAGAAGCTCAGTTGATTCCTTCTCCATCCGCAGTGTTTCCCTCCTTCATTGAAGTAACTTGTTGGTCTTTACTTGTTTTGGTTGTGGCTTTTTGCGAATCCAATTGCCGAGGCGTTGCCAAGCATCGTGTGGAGGAGTCAGCGACACTGTCTGGATGACCATCGTCAGTAGTTCAATCGCATCCATTTCCTGTGTCGTGCTCCAAGCTGGGTCTTGGAAGACAGTGTACGGCTGCATCTTGTATCGTTCCTCCATTTCGGTATCCCACAGGACATCTTTTTATATTGTCTATGGAGACAGTTTTAAGAATACGCTTGCCATTCGGCAGATTAATATGTATTTCAATAGTTCTTTCATTAATAACGGAACATATTTGAACAGGTTTTTTCCACTTAGGTCTTAAACCAGGTTTTTGCTTGAACTTCTTTTCCTGCACCCATTCCCCTGCTAGGGGTTGCCATGCCTTGTTTGTCAATTTTTTCTGCCTATTTGTCTCCCTTATCCTCTGATCAATTTGACGTATCTCCTCTGTTACTTCTTTTTTTAAATCTAACTGTCGCTGTCGGGTCAAGGAATCAGAGAGTGTAGAGGCAATAAAGGAACCATGGGTAAGCAGTGTATGCATCTCAACCCTTTACATTAGATAATATGGAGTTTTTGAGGACACTGTCCCTGATGCAGATGCGGGCACATTATTAAGTAATAGCTGCGCCTCCGGAATGATGGTGGTCCACTTATTTCCCCTGGTTCTCAACAGTTTGACCAATAGCTTTTTTACTTCCTGGTTTTTATGTTCCACCAGCCCCGCTGATTGCAGATAACGTGGTGTGCTGTGCTCTAACCCAATCCCCCTTTGTTCGCAGTAGTCTTTGAAGACCTTGGAGACAAAAGGCTCCGCCTTGATCAGAGTGTAAGATTTTGGGTGCACCAGCTACAGTAATTATGTCAGTAATAGCATTGGCAAGTGTGTTTTCCGAAACAGTTTTTGTGGGGACCAGCCAGCAGAAGAAGTGCATCCATCAACACAAATGAGAACATGTCTGTATCCTAAAGACGGGGGAAGTGGTCCAATGAAGTCAATAAAGAATTTTCCCATTGGTTCATCAGCTTTCACAGGAGCCAAGGGTGGTGGCTTAATTAGTGATGACTTATTGGTTAAATTTCATGGCTCACAATTTGCCATGTATGTTTTACAGGCCTTAAGCATGCCTGGCCACCAATATAAGGGAGTCAATTTGCAGAATGTTGTTCTGGCAGCACAATGTGCTTGACCTATGCCCTCGTGAGCTTTTACAAGCTGTTCTCGTTTGTGTCTCGGAGGTACTTCTCGGTTTCCCTTGGGCAACTTAACTAGTACAATACCAGTAGGGGTTTCCAAGTAAAAGTACTTTGATGGATATCCTGGTGGATTCTCTCTTGTTGGGTCTAATAGCTGAATCAGTTCCTCATCCTGATTAGCTGCCCGCAATGCCCTAGTGATAACACTAATATTGGCAGGCCCCTCTCGAGGGGGTGTCATGCATACCGAATGTTTTGCTTGTTCATCTGCAAGACTGTTGCCTTTTGAGTGTACTGTCTCAGTGGTATGCCCATTTACATGAATCACCTGACAATTCTGTTTCTCCATCCTCGAATGGCGAATGTCTTCCCACAATGACTTATGTTTTATGGGTTTACCCTTATGATTGGTAAAGTTTGTTTGTTCCCAGAAAACTAGATCTTGGTTATATCCTCTTTTTCAATAGTCACTACCTGTACAGATTAATGTGGGTTTAATAGGGTCTGCCTTTTCTAAAGCATATCGTATTGCTGCGGCTTCAGCATATTGCACTGTCTTATGGCCAAGGGGTATGGACAGTAATTCTCCTGGATAAAAAGAATAGGAATCTCAAAAAGTCCCTACTACTATCCCCATTCCAGCTGAGGATTGTTGGGATGTCCCTTTTTTAATTGTCATTGACGATCCATCACAGTAAATAACTTGATGATATTCTGTAAGCTGTCTCATAGGTATTTGTCTGATTCCCTCCTCCGTATCATCATCCTCCATGATGGGGAGATGCTCTAAGTCCATTTCTGGGGAGAAGAATTTAAAAATGAGTGTAGGATCATTTAAGAATGATGCCCATTTATCATATTGGATCTGGGTGGCTCTTTTTTCATCAGAGGCCATCCTCAATACTGATCTTAAATCAGGAATCTCAGTATAGATGGTAATGGGGTATTTCCCTTGAAGGGTTCGTGCCTTGATGAGGCATTAGACTACCATCATCATGACCCTTCCTTTTTTAATGTACCTCCTTTCGACATTGGAAAAGTTATAAGAATGGAACTGAATGGGCACTATGCTCTTTTCATTATAGAAAACTGTAACTGCCACTTTAGGTGATGACCTGAGGTGAATATTGAGGGGAACTTGTAAGTCCCTCTGTTCCAGGTCTATGGCTTTTTGTACCTCTTGGCATAATTGTTGCAATTTTGAGTAATTGTCTGGTGAAAATACAAATGGTCCTTTTGCCGCTTCACCCACTCTAGCATACAGGGGTGCTGAGAGCTCGGAAAAGGTTGGCGTAAAGGATTGAGCAAAATTCAGGAGTCCTAAACTTGCTTGCAGATTTTTCAGAGTTTTAGGATATTGAATGGTGGCTAATTTTTCTTTATAGGATTGAGTTAATCCTCTACCGTTTCCAGTTATTCGCAGGCCCAAAAAATCTACCTCTTCCCTAACTAGTTGACTCTTTTTTATGTTGATTAAGTACCCAGCAGTTGTAAGTCTAAATAAAATACTATCAATGACTTTCAAGTGCTCTTGGAGATTGTCATGTGACAGATATATATCATCCACATAAGAATTGATGTTAGGTAGGTCTTTTAAAAGATCAATGATGTGGGCTGAAAAGAGAACGGGGCTGTTTTGAAATCCCTGGGGCAATCTGGTCCAGCAGTACTGATACCCATCAGGTCCAGTCATCGCTGTTTTTGACCAATCAGCTTTTTCGATTGGATGGGACCAGAAGCCGTTTGCTAGATCAATACAAGATTTATATTTTCCCCTCATGATTCCAGAGAGAAGGGCTGTGGGATTTTGCTGTTGTGCAGTATGTTGGACCATTACCCTATTTAAGGCTGTATAATCGACCGCTAATCTTCACCTCCCATCTGGGTTAGCAACACCAAACAATGGTGAATTAGTTCTAGATGCCATTTTTATTAGGACACCTTGTTCGGTTAGTTCTTTGAGGATTGTTAGGAGGTCTATTTTTCCCTTGTGGTCTTGAATAGGCCACTGTCTTTTAGGTTTGTGCCAGCCAGCATCAAGTGGGTGGGGTTTGATGTCTATCTTTCCACATTGATTTGGATGGTGTTGTAGATAAGGGTAGTATCTATTAATGAGTTGATGTAGGAGGTCTTTGTCTCCCCCCTCTGTAATGATCAGTAACATGTCATCCTAGGATGGTACACTAGGTGGAGCTGTATGTATATAAGAGTGGGCTACCCACGATGCACTAGGCTACCCACAAGGCAGTAGTCAAGATGGATGCTGTTCAAGTCCACATGGCTGAATAAAGTGACTAGCTCAAGCTAGCTGTTCATAATAAGAATGTCTATTTATTTATGAACATAACATGGTACCAGGATTGGTAAAATCTGCTGAATATTGTGAAACGCGACATGGAGAATTTGAAGCCACCGGAGGGTTTGAAACTCACGGGGAATGTTGACTGCAATTGGCGGACTTTCAAACAACAATTCGAACTCTACATTGCTGCCATCAGGTACGGTACGAAGCCAGACACAAGGAAAATAGCGTTGCTGCTCACGGTTGCAGGCCCACAGGTGATAGAGGTATTTAATACGTTTGTATTTGATCAAGAGGAGAACAGAGAAAAATTGGACGATGTGCTAAAGAAGTTTGATACACATTGTTCTCCCAAAAAGAACGAGACCTATGAGAGGTACGTGTTCCGTTCATGGACACAGCAGCAAAATGAGACTTTTGATAGCTTTATGACCGATCTGAAACTGAAAGCACAGACATGTAATTTCTCTGAACTGAAATCATCCATGATTCGTGACCAGATTGTGTTTGGTATTCATGATAAAAAGGTCAGGGAACGTCTGTTGAGAGAAACCGAACTAACATTGGAGGATGCTGTGAAAATATGCCAAGCCAGTGAGTTAGCTCAAAAGCACGCGAAGACTTTCAGTGAAATTAATAATAGTGATAGTGCTGCTGTCGGTGCTGTGTCCTACAAGGGGAAGAAATGTGGGCAGTACAGAAATGAAAAGCAATCGGAGGAAGGAATTTTTAATTGTAAACACTGTGGTTACAAACACCAGTTAAAACAATGCCCAGCATTTGAAAAAATGTGCACAAAATGTAATGGAAAGAATCACTTTGCCAAACAATGCTTTTCAAAAGTAAAAACAAAGAAAGGGCAACAAGTCAATGTGATTGAGGACACTGATTTAAGTGAGACATTTTTTGTAGGAATGGTGTCATGTGACAATATAGAAAAGGATACAGAAAATGTGCAGCCCTCAGGAATGGACAATGCTGAACATAAAGTTAATGCAGTAAAAGAGGACAAATGGATAATGTCACTGCAGGTAAATAGAGCATTAGTTACATTGAAACTAGACACTGGGGCAAAAGCAAACTTAATCAGTATGAGTGACATTAAAAATATGAAAGAAAAGCCCAAAATACAGAAAAAGTCAGTACTACTGAAGAACTATAATGGACAGAAAATAGATAGCTTAGGTGCATGCAGACTTAAAGTGACAGTCAAAGACAAAGTGCATCATCTCATGTTTTCTGTTGTAGCTGAAGGACTTGATTCACTACTAGGTGACAAAGCTTGTGAGGACTTAGAACTGGTCAAGAGAGTCTACTGTATAAACTGTGCCATAAGCAGACCAGATGACTCAGTGGATTCTGTAGTGAATAATTTCCAGGATGTGTTCAAAGGATTTGGAGTTCTACCATTCACTTACAGGATCCAGCTAAAGGAGGATGCTCAGCCAGTGGTACATGCTCCACGGAGAGTTCTAGCACCCCTGCGTGACCGGCTCAAGAAAGAACTGGACAGAATGACCACACTAGGAGTCATCAGGAAAGTCAAAGAGCCAACAGACTGGGTTAACTCCATGGTATGTGTAAAGAAAAAGAACAATGATCTACGAATATGCATGGATCCAAAGGACTTAAATGCAAACATAAAACGTGAACACTACCAGATTCCCAAGCAAGAAGAAATCACCAGTGAAATGTCAGGTGCCAGATACTTCACAAAGCTCGATGCCTCACAAGGATTTTGGCAACTAAAACTGGATGAAGAGAGCACCAAATACTGTACCTTCAACACACCATTTGGTAGGTATTGTTTCCTCAGAATGCCTTTCGGGATAATATCTGCATCTGAAATCTTTCATAGAGCGATGGAACACATAATTGAAGGTCTGGAAGGAGTTTGGGTCTATGTTGATGACATCATCATCTGGGGCTCCACACTGAAAGAACACAATGAGAGACTGACTAAAGTGCTACAGAGCATATGCCGGAATGGACTGAAGCTCAACAAAGCCAAGTGTCAGTTTGGCATCCAGGAAGTCACTTTCCTAGGAGATAATCTATCTGGTAAAGGAATAGAGCCAGATATGGAAAAAGTAAACACCATACTCAACATGCCCCGACCCACTGACAAAAAAGGAGTGCTACGCATCATGGGGTTGATAAACTTCATTGGAAAGTTCATTGCTAACTTGTCAGCCAAGACAGCCTGTCCTCGAGACCTGCTACATAAAACAAATGAGTTTGCATGGACAGAAAGACATGAACATGAGTGGATGAACCTCAGAACAGTGCTGACAACCACACCTGTACTCACCTTCTTTGACCCAACAAAGAGAATCAAAGTGTCAACGGATGCATCAAAAGATGGCCTAGGCGCGGTCTTGCTACAAGCAGAGGGTGAAGATTGGAAGCCTGTTGCCTATGCCTCCAGGTCTATGACTGATTCTGAGTGTCAATACGCCCAGATTGAAAAGGAATGTCTAGGCTTGGTAGTTGGACTAGAAAAGTTCCATGGATACATATATGGACTTCCCACCTTCACAGTTGAGACAGACCACAGCCCACTGGTTGCCATCATAAAAAAAAATCTGAATGAGATGTCTCCAAGGATTCAACGACTCATGATGAAGCTGCAAAGATATGACTTTGAACTGATCTACACACCAGGCAAACACATAGTGTTAGCAGATGCACTATCCCGAGCACCCACAATGAGTCATGTGAGCTCTACTGAAGAAGACGTGTATGTTCATGTGAGTATGGTCACTGCTGCGCTGCCCGTGTCAGACACAAAATCAAAGCAAATAGCAGAAGAAACAGTAAAAGATACAGTGTTACAAACAGTAATAGAGAAAATTCACAATGGTTGGCCAAAAGGTTCCTGTCCAAAGTATTATCACATCAGGTCAGAGTTGAGTGTCGCAAGTGGACTATTACTAAAACAGAACAGAATAGTCATTCCACAGGCTCTACGTCAAGACATGCTCAAAAGGATTCATGAGGGACACCTCGGAATTGAAAAATGCAAAAGGAGAGCAAGAGACACTGTTTATTGGTCTGGCATAAGTAAGGACATTGAGAACATGATAGGTGAATGTGAGACTTGTCACTCACCACCAGAACAATCTCATGAAAACACATCAGACTTACCTGTGCTGAGAAGATCCACATGTGAAGTAAAAAAGCCTGATAGACTTAATCTTTGAGTACAAAGAAAACTATATTGAAAATGTATTGACTGTTGTGAAGATGTTTATGTCGTTATGATTGATTGATATTGATTGATATTGATTTTGTTTAACCTCAAAGAAAGGGGGATGTAATGATCAGTAACATGTCATCCTAGGATGGTACACCAGGTGGAGCTGTATGTATATAAGAGTGGGCTACCCACGATGCACTAGGCTACCCACAAGGCAGTAGTCAAGATGGATGCTGTACAAGTCCACATGGCTGAATAAAGTGACTAGCTCAAGCTAGCTGTTCATAATAAGAATGTCTATTTATTTATGAACATAACACCCTCTAGGCAAGTTCAATCAAGCTGTGTCTGAACATGTTTTTCCCTGTCATCCTGGTCTGTGGATGCTTCTACAGGTCTGGTTGAGATTTTAAGGTAATGTTTCATGTCTGGTTGTCCTATAATGAGGGAACAGGCCAATTGTGGTACCAGTCCTACATCTAGGGTCACTGTGATTCCGTATATAGTAATAGGTATTTTGTAAAAATTAATGATTTGGGTTTTATCTTGTGTGAATCCCCCTAATGGTCTTTTACAAATTGGGCTCCCCAAATCTGTCCACTTAGTTTTTATAATTTCAGGGTCTATTACAGTGTAATCAGCTCCCATATCAAACAGGGCCTTCACTTGTGTGTTTGTGGGCAAGGTTGCCAGGGCATAGGGGAATTCAAGGGGCCCTGGCTGGGTGCTAGGCCTTCAATCCTGAGATTGTTTATCCACAGAATCCCAAGTTTCATTTGCTGCCTTGTCTTTGATCATTTTAACTGTTTTTTGTTCCTCCCTCTTGGGGGTATCATGCTTTCCAGATCCCTTAGGGGGTCCGTCGGACCATTTATTATCTCGACAATCCTCCCGTTGGGGTGGACAGTGGTTCTGCCGGGAATCTTTTTGATCCTTATTTCGGTTTCCTCCCATGGCTCTCTGATAGTTTTGGGCCAGTGTAAAAGCTGTCCCCATAGGTAGTCCACTGTCCTTCGCTTTCCTTTCGAGGTCTAGCCCCTCATCTATCCCATCTTTCCGGGGAGAAATCTTTCTCGTGTTGTGGGCGACTTGGTGGTGTAAACCTTCTGGAATATCCTCCTGGGGGTCCCGAGCCACGAGTTTGTGTCTGGGCGGGGTGGACTTGAGACTTGGGTCTATGCGGTCCTTGTTTCTGAGTACTAAAGGTACCTTCTCCAGTACTTTTATCCCTAGTTTCTGGTCTCATTATAGGTTTAGTTTGGGGTAGACCTAAGAGGTCATGATTTAATTGCATAATGCGATTGACATTATCCCATCTTGGTTGGTTATCTTGATAATCGTTTAGAGCACCCTCACAGGCAGGTTTGAGGGCTGTATTTTGGTATTGATTGGCCAGGCAACCGTGGACAATGTCCCAGTTATCCTGTGTGAGTACCTTGCCTAATCTGTAGGCAGCTACCAGCCCTTTAGTTGTGGCTTTATTAGTGATTATTTCCTTGCTGGAACCCATTACATGCCCTCCCTGAGTTGCCGTGAGAACATAGGCATATATTTGAACCCAGTTGTCACACTGGTTTGATGGGGGAATTAAGTCTGAACTTAGCATCATTTGTAGTAGTTGCCTCAGGTGTTGGGCATTCCAATCTTGGCAACAGGTTTCCAATTTATCAAGGTTAATTAGAATCCAGCAGGTTTTTTCCTGGCTGGTGTTTCCCGGTCTACCACACATTGTGTAGATAGAGCTCAGGTTTACTTGACCTAGGGGCACAATGTGTGGTTGCTGGGGTTGGCTTACTGGAACAGTAATCATTGCGCCTCCAGCATTTAGATAAGATTGAGCTAGTGCCTGTCGGCATTGATTATAATGGATTCTAAGCTGTCTCTAGTCTTCTCAAAGATTCTGGTAATTTATTTCATCATGAGCTTGCCACCTTAACCGGAATCCATGGCCCCCAGGATCTATTATTCGGCCATGGTTGCCACCACCTTGTTGGGCACCGTTCATTAGGCCTCCCAATTGTGTGGGTGTGTACCTTAGCATTAAGGAATTTAGTAGGTTTGGAGTATTGGTTTGATTATTCTACTGGATATTCGGTATCCCCTGGTTCTGGGGAGCAACAGCAATCGTGCCATGAGTTCTAACGGCTCCATCAGCATCAAAGCCTTCTATTTCAAAAATTATTACTTGGTCTTGTGGAGGTACAGGGATAGGATTATTTCCCCTAATAAAGCAATCATTTGAATTTCCTAATAAAAAGACTTGGCCAATTCCGACAGGGTTTGCCATTTCGGCAGGACCTAACCTCGGTTAGGATTTAATATGAACTTTATAAGAAATTTCTAGACCTCAATGGTATATTGAGGGAGTTCTGATTTAAGTTCTACAAGGCCTGATCAGGGACTTGTCATCTCTAGGGACTTAAATCTGGGTCTTAGTACCACTGCCAGTAAAACACTCCTTCTATACTTAACAATCTACAAGATGGATATAGATATAAATATAAGTATAGGGTTCTGTATCAACTTGTTAACACACACTTTGCTCGCCAACTGAAGGGATAGTTACTAGTCCTAGCCCCTTTAGGGCTACACTGGATCAGGCGTATTTCTCAGACGTTCACTTTCAACTAAAGTTTGAGGTAGCCGAATCCTAAAGATGCTTAATTGGGTCTAAAGGTCCGGGCTATCTCACCCTAAAGGAAAGGAACAACCCGAGAAATGTTACTGGCCTCCAGATAGCGCTTTTAATAAGTTTAGCTAGATTGTAACGTCCTGGATATTATGAGGGTCTGGAAAACTCCCTCAGAATTCTGTAACTTTTCACCAAAGAGTGTACAGAGATTGAGTTCGTGGGTTTTTGACACAGAAGACATATGTGAGACAATTCTAAAAATATATAGATTTATTAAAAGAATCGACATGCAATTTACAGTTGGTGAATCAGTCAATCACAACGTTAACAGTTCTAAAAAGAAAAGAAATAGTACCTTATTATTAACAGTGAATTTTACTTTAAAATCTTAACTTTGTTACAGTATTGCAGTTCTTAAAGTTTTCTATACAGGATATCCATCAATATCAAATACTTTTGATCCCCAAGGTACAAAGAGTTGGAGACTACAGAGCTGCCTCTGAAGCCTAGAATCACTTTGCCCAATTAAAGCGAGCCTGATATCCCATTTGAGAGTTCAATATTTATACCCTTTTTCAGTGGTATTTCCTTTCAGGTTTTCTGCTGATGCAAGTCAATTATCTCTATTCATCTTTCTGCCGACCTCTGCAATTCTTACTGCTACATCAGTTTGTAACATTCCAGAATCTTGTCTGTTCTGGGTTGACCATATAAAAATGGTGTGAAGGGCAGGTGTTCCTTATTTTATGTCATCTTTACGAGGGCAGATGTTCCTTATCTTATGTGCCATCTTTACGAAGTTTAAATTAGAACACCTTATCCAGGGTGAACCATTGTTTTTGATCCCAAAGGTCAGCCTGTCGGAGCCATGCACCTTCTGTTTCAATAAGGTTATTTATTCAGGGTCAAAAACTGTCTTATCTCAATAGCCAGAATTATTTCATCGCTATTTCATAGTTCGGTTTCTAAATTTCCAAACCCAGTTTGTCATGTTTTAATAAGGCCAGAATTCTTTCATAAGATAGTGTATTTTTCTGAATAGGTTATATGGCTTATTCCTTCACACATCCATTAATTCTAGTACTTTTTTCTGGCACTTTAAAAGTATGTATATTAATAATACTTTCTGTTTTTTTACAATGCGACTACATTGTTCACGATTTTTTTTAAAGAATGTAGCTACATAGAATAGAGCCAACTAATGGTGCATTACTTTAAACTTGTCCAGTACAAGCCTATGTAATGACTGTTGCTTAGCAGAAATTAGCTCATATGAATCTCGAGGAATCAACACAATAGGCATGTTCACAATTAATCATCCAAGGGTCATTTGATTTACTCTCAACAACATTTCTACTTTATGCAATTAAATATACTCTGCTGATCCCACACCTGGCTGTGTTCAAGGCCAAAATCTTTACCAAAGGCCTTCAATAGGTAAACAGTAATGTCATGCCTGGGATAATCGCATCTTTGTGACTAATAAATCAATTACCCTCTGACTAAAAATAACTCTACTTTGCAGTACAGAACCTAACTACAATGCAAAAATACCCTGGATTTTCTGCAATCAGCTGATCTAAATTCTACAGCTCCAGTTACCAAAAACATGTATGGAAATAATTGTGCAATACCGGTGAATAAAAAAACACCAAGACGATTTGTCTCTGTTTAGCACTGCTCTAACGATTTCTTCTATTCAAAAATGGGTTCAGGGATATGCATAAAGAAAAAAAGTTACACTTGTTAATGTCTTATTAAAGACCATTCATGATAAACACCTGTAGAATTACATGGGGAGCCGTATTAGCAAAAGTGAATTTTGAATACCTGATCACAACTGGCATTAGTCAGCTGACCAAAGCCAAGATTTCAAACAATCACTGTAGCATCCACAAAGTAAAAGTGGTTTCTGCATGGCACACAGGATGGATCCAGGAGCTATTGCCAAATGTCTCTTAGTGCAGCAGGAGGAGAGGGTGGACCAAAGGGGCACAGCCCATAAAAGGTACATAACTGACAGAACTACCCAGGCAGCACATCTACCACAACAGTCAGGTATGTGGGTATGAAGGAGGAGAAATTGATTTTGAGGCTCAGGATCAGCAGGGACGCTGTGGCGAAGGCCCACTACACTACACTATCAGTGGCAGTGAAGGTCACTACTATGCTGAACTTTTATGCCACAGGGTCCTTTAAGACATTCACAAAGGACTACTGGAGTCAACTGCTTTTCCACGTAACAATTTATTAAGGAGGTAACTGAAACCCTATTTCAGCCTCTACACTTTAGCAATAACAACCATCTACAGAGGCAGCTAAAATCGTTCCATATTTGTGGTTTCTTCAAGGTACAAGGCATCATTCCTTGTATGCGTATAGTCATTTGTGTGTCTACTCACAATCCTTCGATATACCAAAATAGGATCCATCAGCTTAGAAATAGTGTGTAAATCCTGCTGTAAAATAATGTACAATCTCCAGGGGCACACGTGATGGTTTCATTCTGAGGTAACCAAACACAACATAGCTCTTTGAAGTGGTGAGAAGGAAGAATGGCTGGCTTTCTCCTCAGAGATGTGAGCTACATTAGCAATCGAGAATAATGACACCTTCGTACAACCCCATACCTAGAGAACAGAAACAACTATGAATAGCTATTTGGGTTGTGAATGCAATGCTTGCTTATTCAAGAATCATAGCCGTATACTGCAAAATATTGCTGTGGACTGAAGCCTCAAGGCTTGGATGAGAACAGCCTGCAAGCTGTGGAAGCCCAAGAGGACACTGGTGCAGTGTACCCACCAATAGCAAATCAGCCACTACAACCAGAGGGTTGTCTGAGGTTCTTATTGTCGAATTATTTCAGTGACTTTGTAATTAGTCATTATTACTTTCTGTTGGAAATATTTACAGTTGTGGAAATGCCAGTTACTTTATTGCGGCTATTGGGAGCAGCAGCGGAAGCGGACCAACCTATGAGGAAACCAGCGGTAGCGGAGCGAGTAAATAAAGCCTGAGGCTTGAGGCCCAGACTGAGCTATTGGGAGCAGCAGTGGGAGCGGACTGACCTATGAGGGAACCGGCAGTAGCGGAGCGAGTAAATAAAGCCCGAGGCTTGAGGCCCAGACTGAGATATTGGGAGCAGCAGTGGGAGCGGACTGACCTGTGAGGGAACTGGCGGTAGTGGAGCGAGCAAATAAAGCCCGAGGCTCAAGGCCCAGACTGAGCTATTGGGAGCAGCAGCGGGAGCGGACTGACCTGTGAGGGAACTGGCGGTAGTGGAGCGAGCAAATAAAGCCCGAGGCTCAAGGCCCAGACTGAGCTATTGGGAGCAGCAGCGGGAGCGGACCACTTTCAAATCAGTTCGAAAAACAGAGGGGAAAAAAAATCAAAGTGTGACGTCACAGGGATGCAGGTAAGTATTTCTCTTTTTTTCTCTCGCTACACTAGGGCATTGGCTTAATTAAGAGCCGGGAAACTAAAAATTCCAATCGGGGTAAGTAAAACAGGAAATGAATTAATAATAAGAGTATTAGTTAAAGTTAAACTAGGACTTGTGGGCTAAGTTACAATAAAGACCTAAAGCATATAACTAAATGTAATAACTTAAACAAGGTTATTACCTAGATTAAAAACTATAAATAGAACTATAAACTTGACAACCTAATTAGTTAAATAAAATACAATAGAGATGGCAGGGCAGGTGATATGTTGCAGCTGTAGCATGTGGGAGCTGGTGGACCCCAGTGTGATCCACAGCAACAACATCTGCAATAAGTGTCTGCAGCTCGAAGAACTTCGGCTCAGGGTTGATGAGCTGGAGTCTGAGCTTCGGACACTGTGATGCATCAGGGAGGGGGAGAGTTACCTGGACACTTTGATCCAGGAGGCAGTCACACCCCTTAGATTAAGTACTTCAGATTTGGTCCGTGGTCAGGGACAGGAGGGTGTGACTACGAGTGAGGCAGGTATGGGAATCCAGAAGGTAGCATTGCAGGAGCCTCAGCCCTTGCACTTGTCCAACAGGTACGAGGTTCTTGCAGCCTGTGTGGATGAGAGCAGGGACTGCAACGAGGATGAGCAAACCAACCACAGTACTGTGGTATAGGGGGCCATTCAAGTTGGGGGAGTAAAAAGTAATGTAGTAGTTGTAGGGAACAGTATAGTTAGGGGGATAGATACTATTCTCTGCAGCAGAGAGCATGAGTCCCGAAGGCTGTGCTGCCTGCCAGGGTTAAGGACATCTCCTTGGGGCGGAGAGGAACTTGGAGTGGGAGGGGAAGGATCCAGTTATCGTGGTCCATGTAGGTACCAACGACATAGGTAGGACTAAGAAAGAGGTTCTGCTGAGGGAGTATGAGCAGCTTGGGGCTAAATTAAAAAGCAGAACCACAAAGGTAATAATTTCTGGATTACTACCTGAGCCACAAGCAAATTGGTATAGGGTCAATAAGATCAGAGAGATGAATGCGTGGCTCAAAGATTGGTGTGGGAGAAATGGATTTCGATTCATGGGGCACTGGCACCAATACTGGGGAAAGAGGGAGCTGTTCCATTTGGATGGGCTTCACTTGAACCATGTTGGGACTAGTGTCCTGGCAAATCGAATAACTAGGGCTGTAGATAGGGCTTTAAGCTAAATAGTGGGGGTGAGGGTTCAGGTGAGGGGAAATTTAGAAAGTTAAAGAGAAAGGACAAGGCAATAGTGCAGGGTAGCAATAGGGGTAATGATAACCAGAGTCTGACAGGAAGGGACAGAATGTACGAACATAAGATTGCACTGGCAAATAGGGTAAGAGTAGGGAAAATGGTAAAAAGACAACATTAAAGGCTCTTTATCTGAATGCATGCAACATTCATAACAAGATAGATGAATTGACGGCACAAATAGAAATAAATGGGTATGATCTGATGGCCATTACAGAGACGTGGTTGCAAGGTGACTAAAGCTGGGAACTGAATATTCAGGGGTATTTAACATTTCAGAAGGATAGGCGGAAAGGAAAAGGAGGTGGGATAGCTTTGTTAATAAAGGATGAGATCAGTACAGTCGTGAGAAATGATACTGGCTCGGAAGATCAAGATGTAAAATCAGTTTGGGTGGAGATAAGAAATAGTCAGGGAAAGAAGTCACTGGTGGGAGTAGTCTATAGGCCCCCTAACAGTAGCTACACAGTAGGACAGAGTATAAATCAAAAAATAATGGGGGCTTGTAAGAAAGGTACTGCAATAATCATGGGAGATTTTAATCTTCATATAGATGGGACAAATCAAATTGGCAAAGCTAATCTTGAGGACAAGTTCAAAGAGTGTATTCGGGATGGTTTCTTAGAACAATATGTTGTGGAACCAACCAGGGAGCAGGCTATTTTAGATCTGGTAATGTGTAATGAGGCAGGATTAATTAATGATCTCATCGTAAAGGACCTTCTAGGGAAGAGTGATCATAGCATGATAGAATTTCACATTCAGTTTGAGGGTGAGAAACTTGGGTCTGAAACTAGTGTCTTAAACTTAAATAAAGGCAATTACAATGGTATGAAGACAGAGTTGGCTAAAGTAGACTGGAAAAATAGGTAGATAATCAGTGGCAAACATTTAAGGAGATATTTCATAATGCTCAGTAAAGGTATATTCTAGTGAGAAGGATGAACCATCTGTGGTTAACTAAGGAAGTTAAGGATTGTATCAAATTGAAAGAAAAGGCATACAATGTTGCAAAGATTGTGGTAAGCCAGAGGATTGGGAAATTTTTAGAAACCAGCAAAGGATGACAAAAAAAAATAAAGAGGGAGAAGATAGATTATGAGAGTAAGCTAGCAAGAAATATAAAAAAAGACAGTAAGAGCTTCTACAGGTATATAAAAAGGAAGAGAGTAGCTAAAGTAAACGTTGGTCCCTTAGAGGATGAGACTGGGGAATTAATAATGGGAAACAGGGAAATGGCTTTGAACAAATATTTTGTATCTGTCTTCATGGTAGAAGACACTAAAAGCATCCCAATAATAGTAGATAATCAAGGGGCAAAAGGGAGGGAGGAACTTAAAACAATCACTATCACTAGAGAAAAAGTACTTGGCAAACTAATGGGACTAAAAGCTAACAAGTCCCCTGGACCTGATGGCCTGCATCCTAAGGTCTTAAAAGAAGTGGCTGCAGAGATAGTGGATGTATTAGTTGCAATCTACCAAAATTCCCTGGATTCTGGAAAGGTTCCAGCGGATTGGAAAACCGCAAATGTAATACCCCTATTCAAGAAAGGAGGGAGACAGAAAGCAGGAAACTATAGGCCAGTTAGCCTAACATCTGTCTTTGGAAAATGCTGGAATCCATTATTAAGGAATTATTAGCAGGACATTTAGAAAATCATAATATAATCAAGCAGAGTCAACATGGTTTCATGAAAGGGAAATCATGTTTGACAAATTTACTAGAGTTCTTTGAGGATGTAACGAGCAGGGTGGACAAAGGTGAACCAGTAGATGTGGTGTATTTGGATTTCCAGAAGGCATTCGATAAGGTGCCACATAAAAGGTTACTGCACAAGATAAGAGCTCATGGTGTTGGGGGTAATATATTAGCATGGATAAAGGATTGGCTAACTAACAGAAAACAGAGAGCCGGGATAAATGGATCATTTTCAGGTTGGCAAACTGTAACTAGTGGAGTGCCACAGGGATCAGTGCTGGCGCCTCAACTATTTACAATCTATATTGATGACTTGGATGAAGGGACCGAGTGTACTGTTACCAAATTTGCTGATGATACAAAGATAGGTGGGTTAGCAAGTTATGAGGAGGACACAAAGAGTCTGCAAAGGGATATAGATAGGTTAAGTGAGTGGGCAAAAATTTGGCAGAGGGACTATAATGTGGGAAAATGTGAGGTTACCCACTTTGGTAGGAAGAATAAAAAATAAAAATATTATTTAAATGGAGAGAAACTACAGAATGCTGCAGTACAGAGGGATCTGGATGTCCTCGTACATAAAACACAAAGTTAGCATTCAGCTACAGCAAGTAATTAGGAAGGCAAATGGAATGTTGGCCTTTATTGCAAGGGGGATGGAGTATAAAGGTAGGGAAGTTTTGCTACAACTGTACAGGGCTTTGGTGAGACCACACCTGGAGTACTGCGTACAGTTTTGGTCTCCTAATTTAAGGAGTGATATACTTGCATTGGAGGTAGTTCAGAGAAGGTTCACTCGGTTGATTCTTGAGTTTAATGGGGTTATAATAACATAAGAACATAAGAAATAGGAGCAGGAGCAGGCCATTCGGCCCCTTGAGCCTGCTCTGCCATTCAATAAGGTCATGGCTGATCCGATTTTGGCCTCAACTCCACTTTCCTGCTCGCTCCCCATAATCCTTGACTCCCCTGTTGCTTAAAATCTGTCTATCTCAGCCTTGAATACATTCAATGACTCAGCTTCCACAGCTCTCTGGGGTAATGAATTCCAAAGATTTCCGACCCTCTGAGAGAAGAAATTCCTCCTCATCTCTATCTTAAATGGGTGACCCCTTATTCTGAGATTATGCCGCCTTGTTGTAGATTCCCCCATGAGGGGAAACATCCTCTCAGCATCTACCCTGTCCAATCCCCTCAGAATCTTATGTGTTTCAATAAGATCACCTCTCATTCTTCTAAACTCCAATGAGTATAGACCCAACCTGCTCAACCTTTTCTCATAAGACAAGCTTTCCATCCCAGGAATCAACCTAGTGAACTTTCTCTGAACTGCCTCCAATGCAAGTATATCGCTCCTTAAATAAGGGGACCAAAACTGTACACAGTACTCTAGGTGTGTTCTCACCAGCACCCTGTACAGTTGTAGCAAAACTTCCCTACTTTTATACTCCATCCCCCTTGAAATAAAGGCCAACATTCCATTTGCCTTCCTAATTACTTGCTGCACCTACATGCTAACTTTTTGTGTTTCATGTACGAGGACACCCAAATCCCTCTGTACCTCTGCATTCTGTATTCTTTCTCCATTTAAATAATATTTTTCTTTTCTAATCTTCCTAGCAAAGTGGATAACGTCACATTTTCCCACATTATACTCCATCTTCCAAATTTTTGCCCACTCACTTAACCTATTTATATCCCTTTGCAGACTCTTTATGTCCTCCTCACAACTTGCTTTCCCACCTATCTTTGTATCGTCTGCAAACCTGACTACATTACACTTGGTCCCTTCATCCAAGTCACCAATATAGATTGTAAATAGTTGAGGCCCCAGCACTGATCCCTCTGGCACCCCACTAGTTACAGATTGCCATCCTGAAAATGACCCATTTATCCCAACTCTCTGTTTTCTGTTAGTTAACCAATCCCCTATCCAATCTAATATATTACCCCCAACACCATGAGCTCTTATCTTATGCAGCAATCTTTTATGTGGCACCTTGTCGAATGTCTTTTGAAAATCCAAATACACTACATCTACTGGTTCCCCTTTATCCACCCTGCTCATTACCTCTAGCACATTTGTCAAACATGATTTCCCTTTAATAAAACCATGTTGACTCTGCTTGATTGTATTATGATTATTTTATGAGGAAAGGTTGCGCAGGTTGGGCCTATACTCATTGGAGTTTAGAAGAAAGAGAGGTGATCTTATTGAAACATATAAGATGTTGAGGGGGCTTGACAGGGTAGATGCTAAGAGGATGTTTCCCCTCGTGGGGGAATCTAGAACTAGGGGGGGCATAGTTTCAGGATAAGGGGTCGCCCATTTAAAATGGAGATGAGGAGGAATTTCTTCTGTCAGAGGGTCGTGAACCTTTGGATTTCTCTACCCCAGAGAGCTGTGGAGGCTGAGTCATTGAATATATTCAAGGCAGAGATAGACAGATTTTGAAAAACAGGGGAGTCAAGGGTTATGGGGAGCAGGCAGGAAAGTGGAGTTGAGGCCAAGATCAGATCAGCCATGATCTTATTGTATGGCGAAGCAGGCTCAAGGGGCCGAATGGCCTACTCTTACTCCTATTTCTTACGTTCTTATGTTTAGCATTAATTTTTGCTGAGAACTGCATATATTCTGTTTCCTTGGTCAACTGGCTTTCCTTTCTCTGAATAATAAAAGAATGGTAGAATACAAGCTATTAACAGTAAATTCACTTCAGTGTTTGAGTGTGGTTCAATGTTTTTTTCTGGTTTGCCCACCCCTGGCGAGTCATGAACTTCTGCATGTCTTGTGTTTTTACCCGCATAAATTAAAAGAGCTATAGTGGTGCTCAGCTAACTGGCAAGTTGCATGGTATACAGAGGTCTCATAAACTGTATCAGTATCTAACTAGATATAGCTACAATAGTGTCATGCATCTCCTTTGCTGGAGTCATTGTGGTTCATTGCTTTCAGAAGCAGTGCCTATAGTCACTTGTGCAGGGCCACATTACGGCACAGACCTGTCACTGACATGCTCCTGTGCTTCTGCAGGCTTGCCACTGCTGTATTTTGTTTCATAATGTCCACTAATGTCTGACCATAGAATCACTGGGTATTTATGAGTTCGATGAATCCCTCTCTTATGGTTGTCTGTGATTGTTCTTGAAGTAGGCCATAATTGCTTCTTGGAGGTTTAGACACCACAGCACAACAACTTTGATGTCATCTATCAGCAATGCTTCTATTACTGTCTATGATCTGCATTACTGGGATTGCCATTGATGTGGCTCAGTTTGGACCATATGCTCTAAGATCCTCTATTAGAAAGCAGGCCCTCTAATGCCTGTATCTTGAAACAACTCAAGAGGGTCAATCAGTATATGCTGAACCTGCACCATACCTGCAGTTCCTCATCAGCCTTCATCACCAGTGTCATGTGTTCTCCATGTGCTTCTTCAGTCTCAATACTACCCAATTACTGCAAAGTGTCTGTGCTGGTGTTTATTGCAGCTATGGGTGATATTGTGGTGACTGTTCTTTGAACGTGCCTACAGGATTACTTGGTTCCCTTTGCTTTGAAAAGATTACAGATGGGAAACACAGCCACACTTATTGGATGCTGTATTGTCATCACACATATTTTTGCACAATCTGCATGGACATGTTGATATAGCATATTGTGCAAATCATAGAATCCATGATTAATATGGTACATATCAGTTGGCTTGTGCACCTCTCCAACACGTTGAAAAGTCTCGCTCCTGAAGAAATCAACAATTCTATCTTCATATTCTGAGCAAGTTTTCTGCTGTCAGGATCCACCATCTGTTCCACTCCTTGCCTTCTATTATGCACAATTTTTTCCTTTAAACAAACGGGAAAATGACATGGTGATTTGATCTGTGGAAATTCCCCCGACCCCCCCCCAGTACATTCTTTTTGGCATCATGGCTCGTGTAATGTAACTTTTACAACCCTGCTATTTTCACTTGTACTACCTGCCTTGTTACATCCTTGTTAGCATTTTTTGTCAATACAGTATTCTCTGCATGGGCCAGATTTATTACCCATTGACTATGAATGGGTGGAAAATCTAACCCATCTCTAACAACCAAGATGTTCCTTCAGTCCCACATATGTTCTGTGCTGCTATTTACAGCAATGTTCTAGCATTATCTTAGTGATATTTTTCAAGTCTTGCAACTTCTTCTACATATTCAATAAAGGTCCTGTGAGTAGCAAATACCAAGTTTACATGCTGTTTCAGATCTCCTTGCATTTTATCTCCGTATCCAATGTCATTTTCCTATTATGCAGTCCACTAGGACCATCAGGATCCAGATTTACAATCATAACACTGAACTGCAGGACTGGTTTAGCCATCCATCACCAGATCTGGCTGGCCCACATAAAGTGCTATGGGGCCTCCCTCTCCGCTGTCAAAACTGTTCACTACTCCAGTATCAGCCTGGAGAACAAAGATAACCCCTGGCCTCTTTTCTCCACTATCAACCATCTCCTTAAACCCCTCTCCCCTGCCCCTTCACCTCCAACAGCAGGTGAGATGAGCTCATGGACTTCTTTGCCACTATGATTGAGACAAACCTGTTCATCTGCCTCTGCTGCTTCCCTCCACCCCCTCTCTCCTACTTTCCTTCCAAGTCACATCTCCCCTCAGGCTCTCCCCTGCCCTAGCACTGAACCTGTGTCTCTTTCTAGTTTTTCACCAATCTCCACTCATCCCCTCTCTAAGCTCATCTTGTCCATGAGTCCCAGCTCCTGCTCCCTTGATCCCATTCCCATTAAACTGCTGACCGCCCAACTTCCCTTCCTTGCCCTCTTGCTAGCTGACATTGTAAATGGTTCCCTCTCCCACCCTTGACCCTCTTTTCTTGCAAACTACCACCCCATCTCCAGCTTCCCTTTTCTCTCCAAAATGCTTGAACGTGTTGTCACTTCTTAAATTCATGCCCATCTTTCCTGAAACTCCTGTCTGAAGCTCTCTAACCAGGTTTGGCCCCTGCTGCAGCACCAAAATGGCACAATGTCACAAATTACATCCTCTGTGACTGTGGTGTATTATCACTCCTCATCTTCTCTGCAGCCTTTGATATGGCCAAGTGGATCATCCTTCTCCTACACCTCTCTTCCATTGTCCAGTTCAGTGGGAGTACCTTAGGTTGGATCCATTCTTACCTATCTGATTGTAGCCAAAGCATCTTTCCTGCATCAACACCATTACCTCTGGAGTTCTCCAAGGATCTAGCCTTGACCCACCTTTTCCTCATCTACATGATGACCCTTAGCAACATCATCCACAGACACGGGGTCAGCTTCAATATGTATGCTTACAACTCCCAGCTCTACTCTCCATCACCTGTCTCGATTCCCCCATGGCCTCGGTGTTGTCAGATTGCTTTCTGATGAGCCAGAATTTCCTTTAGCTTAACATTGGGAAAACTGAAGCCTCTCCACCTCCCTTTCCTCCTTTAAGACCTTCTTAAAACCCACCTGTTATACCAAGACTTTGGTGACCCCTCTTAATATCTCCTTCTTTGGCTTGTTCAATTTGCCTGTGAAGTGCCTTGGGATATCTATTTTCTACATTAAAGGCGCTAAATAAATGCAAGTTGTTGTTGTCATTGGTTCTTAATTTTTTTCAAAGAGGAAATTATCACTCAATATGCAATTTCATATAAACTTCCAGCAGTATTGATATTGCATTGGTGGTGCTCAATACAGTCTAACAGTTTATAATTACTTTTTTTTTTTAAAAAGACACTATGACTGGCCAATATTTAAAAAATTCATATTCTATCAAAATACATTGTTACAATTTTACAAACAGTTTTAATGAAAGCAGCTCTATTCAGCAGCTGAGACACCAATTATGTTTTTGTCTGATTCATAGTAGCAATTTCATATATAGATAAAAGCCAGTTTCAAACTGTCAAAGACATTTGTTTCATCAATGCCACAGATCTCAGAGTCTGATAGAAGCATTCTCTCGTGTAAAGTATTTAGTAGCAGTCATCTTTCAGACTTATTCTTAACAGTCCTATTCCAGGCAAATAGTTTCATTAAAGCATGATATTGCAACCACAGCTTAATAAAATACAGTTTGGAAGTATAGTGAACAGTGAGGAGGATAGTAATAGACTTCAGGAAGACATAGACAGGCTGATGAAATGGGCGGACATGTGGCAGATGAAATTTAACGCAGAAAAGTGCGAAGTGATACATTTTGGTAGAAAGAATGAGGAGAGGACATATAAACTAAATGGTACAATCCTGAAGGGGATGCACGAACAGAGCGACCTGGGGGTATGTGTGCACAAATTGTTGAAGGTGGCAAGGCAGATTGAGAAAGTAGTTAAAAAGGCATATGGGATCCTGGGCTTCATGAATAGAGGTACAGTTTACAAAAGTGTGGAAATTATGATGAACCTGTATAAAACACTGGTTCGGCCCCAACTGGAGTACTGTGTCCAGTTCTGGGCACCACACTTTAGGAAGGATGTGAAGGCCTTAGAGAGGGCGCAGAAAAGATTTACGAGAATGATTCCAAGAATGAGGGACTTCAGTTCTGTTGATAAACTGGAGAAGCTGGGGTTGTTCTCCTTGGAGCAGAGAAGATTGAGAGGAGATTTGATATGTGAAGGAATAAGCCATATAACCTATTCAGAAAAATACACTATCTTATGAAAGAATTCTGGCCTTATTAAAACATGACAAACTGGGTTTGGAAATTTAGAAACCGAACTCTGAAATAGATATAAAAGAATTCTGGCTATTGAGATAAGATAGTTGTTGACCCTGAATAAATAACCTTATTGAAACAGAAGGTGCATGGCTCTGACAGGCTGACCTTTGGGATCAAAAACAATGGTTCACCCTGGATAAGGTGTTCTAATTTAAACTTTGTAAAGATGGCATGTAAGATAAGGAACATCTGCCCTCGTAAAGATGACATAAAATAAGGAACACCTGCCCTTCACGCCATTCTAAATGGTAAACTCAGAACATCTGGAGATGAGATAAGATTCTGGAATGTTACAAACTGATGTAGCAGTAAGAATTGCAGAGGCCGGTAGAAAGATGAATAGGGATAATTAACTTGCATCAGCAGAAAAGCTTAAAGGAAATACAACTGGAAAAGGGTATAAATATTGAAGTTTCAAATGGGATATCAGACTCGCTTTAATCAGGCAAAGCGATTCTCGGCTATAGAGGCAGTAGTCTCCAACTCTTTGTACCTCGGGAATCAAAGGTATTTGATATTGATGGATATTCTATATAGAAACATTTAAGAACTGTAATACTGTAGCGAAGTTAAGATTTAAAAGTAAGATTCTCTGTTAAAAAGGTAGTATTTTTAATAAATCTCTATATATTTTTAGAATTGTCTCACAAGTCTTCTGTATCAATAACTCGCAAACTCAATTTCTGTACACTCTTTGGTGAAGAGCTACAGAATTCTGAGGGAGTTTTCCGGACCATCATAATATCTGGGACGTTACAGTCTAGCTAAACTTATTAAAAGGGCTATCTGGAGGATGGTAACATTCTTGGGTTGTTCCTTTCCTTTAGGGAGGGATAGCCCGGACCTTTAGACCCAATTAAGCGTCTTTAGGATTCGACTACCTCAAACTTTAGTTGAAAGTGAATGCCTGAGAAATACGCCTGATCCGGGGTAGCCCTAAAGGGGCTAGGACTAGTAAATATTCCTTCAGATAGAGGTATTCAAAATCATGAGGGGTCTTGACAGAGTAGATATGGGGAAACTGTTCCCATTGGCAAAAGGGTTGAGAACCAGAGGACACAGATTTAAGGTGACTGGCAAAAGAACCAAAGGCGACGTAAGAAAAAGCTTTTTTACGCAGTGAGTGGTTAAGATCTGGAATGCACTGCCTGAAAGGGTGGTAGAGGCAGATTCAATCACGGCTTTTAAAAGGGAGTTGGATAAGTATCTGAAGGAAAGAAATTTGCAGGGCTATGGGAAAGGGCGGGGGATTGGGACTAGCTGAAATGCTCTTGCAGAGAGCCGGCACGGGTTCGACAGGCCAATTGGCCTTCTTCCGTGCTGTAACTATTCTATGATTCTATAGCAATCTCTCAGTAGGGGCAGAGGCAGAGAATGGAGGTGGTGCAGTGGACAGTATCCCTTGCCAAAGATCATGATCCCACCCAGAATTCTAGATAATGATTAAATGAAATAATGTCAGTTATCTAGATCCTCTAAAGTCAGTCTTTCCTTGACCCAATACTCTTTTGCCAGGACTCTCATAGTCTTAGCTGGATAGCAGAGATTTTAAACACGGTTACTGAGTACCAAGCTAAGGTTGTAAATGGCTTATTAGCTTCCCTATAGTAATTTTGCTGTTCAGTTTCTTCCTGTTCCCAGTCACAGCAGATAGCTGATTTGCTGTAGATGTAGCAGTTAGGTCTATCCCTCTCTCGAACACTTAGCATGCCCCTGTACTCAGCAGTCAGATGTTTTGTATTTTTTCATACAATGTGAAAGAGTAATGAACCCTGGACAATCCTTAGCAAGCTCCCACAGTTTATAGGAATAGTAGCAGTTACCGTTTCTAGCAAGTAGTAGTTAGTGTACACTCATGTCCCAACAGTAGATAGTTGGATGGTTTGTCCCATTACCCACAGTAGTTAGTGAGTGGCTGGTTCAAATCATTTAATAATAGAACCAGTAGTTGCATTTTTAGTCGTGGTTTCATAGCTAGTCCCTGGTAGTTACTTTGTTTCCTAGAAGTCTCAGTAGTTACATTGCTCAGTATCAGTTCCATAGTCAGCCCCAATAGTTACTTAGTTTATTAGCAGTTTCAGTAGTTACTTTCAACATGCCACTGGTCCAATTCCCACCCAGAACAGCTGTCAGTCTCTGGAAAATTGGGTAGCCAAGGGCCGCTCACTGACACTCAGGTAAGTGTGTGGAAGGAGGTTCCGCGGCAGGGAAGGCCTATACTTTCCTTGTGGGACCTGAAGGCGTGCTGCTAAGCCTCTTGGCCCCACAAAGGCAAGTGTAAAACTTACCTTTTATGTCCTTTACTTCTTCCTGGCAGGTCCTAACTGGTCAATTGATGGGAAAGCTGCAATGGCATTCCCCTCAGGCTGGAGGTAAAATTGTAGTCAGGGCCTGATGGTGTCATCGATCCTTGATCTCCACATTTAAAGATGGACCCCGCAAGCTTTGGGCGGACAGTTTATCTTCCCGTTCAGAAATCCGAGTGAAAATCGTGGTTTCTGTGGGAGCTGTGCGGCTTTCTGGTGGGCAAGTAACCAGGGCCTGGTTTCCAGTAGCAGGTAGGGTTACTATCGCCATTCCCCACCCACCCCTCTTGTTTAGTAGTTCCATAGTTAGTCCCAGTAGTTATTTTGTTTACTGCCGATCCCAGTACCCTGTAGCTACTTTGAAAAGTAGTGGTCACAGCACTTAGTCCAAGGAGTTACTTTGTTTAGTAGTAGTTCTGTAGTTAATCCCAGCAGCTATTTGGTTTAGTGATGGTTGCAGTGGTTAGTCCCAGGAGTTACTTTCTTTAATGCCAGTGGTTAAATTGTTTCGTGGTAGTCCCAGTCATTATTTTGTTTAATGCTATTCCCAATAATTATTTCCAGTAGTTATTTCTGATGAGCCGGCAGTCCAAGTAGTAATTTAGTTTATTGCCAATCCTAGTAGTTACCTAGACAGTGCTGGTTTCAGTAGTTTGTTTGCTGCTGGTCCCAATAGTTACTTTGTTTAGTGCTGGTTCCAGTATCATAGAATCTTACAGCACAGAAGGAGGTTATTCATGCCCGTGCTGGCGCTTTGAAAGAGCTATCCAATGTCTTTCTCCATAGCCCTGCAATTTGTTTTTCCTTTCAAGTATATATCCAATTCCATTTTGAAAGTTACCATTGAATCTGCTATGACCATCCTTTGAGGCAGTGCATTCCAGATCATAACTGGTTCTTTTGCCAATTATCTTAAATCTGTGTCCTCTGGTTACCAACCCACCCGCCAGCGGAAATGATTACTTTGTTCACTGCCAGTCACAATGGTTTGTCCCAGCAGTTACTTTGTTTTGTGCTGGACCCAGAAGTCATTTTGTTTACTGGCAGTCCCAGTCCTTGTTTTTCTTAGTACCACTTCCAGTAGTATTTTAGCTTATTGAATCCCAGTAGTTACTTAGCTAGTGCCAGTTTCAGTAATTTGTTTACTGATGGTCATAATAGTTACTTTGCTTAGTGGTGGTCCCAGTAGTTAGTCCAAATAGATATTTTGTTTACTGCTGATCCTAGTAGTTACTTTGGTTGTCAGTCCCAGTAGTTAGTCCTAGTGGTTACTTTGTTTGGTTATAAGTTCCAGTAGTTATTTTGTTTAGTGCGGATCATGGTAGTTACTTTGATTGGTTATCGGTCCCAGTAGTTACTTTGTTTGGTGCGGATCATGGTAGTTACTTTGATTGGTTATCAGTCCCAGTAGTTACTTTGTTTAGTGCGGATCATGGTAGTTACTTTGTTTGGTGCGGATCATGGTAGTTACTTTGTTTGGTTATCAGTCCCAGTAGTTACTTTGCTTGGTGCAGATCTTGGTAGTTACTTTGTTTGGTTATCAGTCCCAGTAGTTACTTTGCTTGGTGCAGATCTTGGTAGTTACTTTGTTTGGTTATCAGTCCCAGTAGTTACTTTGCTTGGTGCAGATCATGGTAGTTACTTTGATTGGTTATCGGTCCCAGTAGTTACTTTGTTTGGTGCGGATCATGGTAGTTACTTTGATTGGTTATCGGTCCCAGTAGTTACTTTGTTTGGTGCGGATCATGGTAGTTACTTTGATTGGTTATCAGTCCCAGTAGTTACTTTGTTTAGTGCGGATCATGGTAGTTACTTTGTTTGGTTATCATTCCCAGTAGTTACTTTGTTTAGTGCGGATCATGGTAGTTACTTTGTTTGATGTCAGTTAGTAATCCATGAGCTCAGCTCGGCGGTGTGTAGCCCCTGTACTGACGCACCGGGGAGCCCAGGCCAGCCTAACGTCACCAATTCTCACACAAGGAGGAAGCTGTCCCACCGATGACTTCAGCGCTCAGCAGCTCATCGCCGTGGTGGCGTCAGGCATGGTGCGGAGCTCAAACTAGGGGTAGTGAGAGAGAGAGAGGGGCCGGGCCAGGTGGAGCGGAGCGGCTGCAGGTAGGAAACCAGGGCTCGGAGTAAACTTTCCATTGAGACCCGGTCCCAGCGCTCCAGGCCCTGGCCGAGCGCTAGGCCTGTTTCCATTTGCCTGTCCGGAGAAGGGCGAAGGGTTGGCGGAGATGGGAGGTCAGTCAGTTGCCCGGGCTGGGCTCCGCTCCGCTCCTTTAACCATGGAGTCGCCGCTCCTCCTGTGGCTGTGAGCCGAGAGCAGGATGCTCGCTGCCGATGCTGCACCAGAGGCGTTGCCGTCCCTGCCATTCAATAGATCAGTTTCTGGACCGTAAGTTTACAGTAGCTTGGAAACGACTGACTGCGAGCGACTGCGGAACCCAAAACACACTGGTGCTCATTGACATAATTCCCTGCTACTTATCCTTGATTTTTTTTGTCTACTGCAGGTTGCTGTGAAGAACAAGGGGTTTCAATCAGGAGTCAACTCCCTTTAAGTGAAGTTCTGCTGCTGTTTAACTATTTTGTACCACTATGACTGAAGGTGCAATAGTGAAAGAGGGATGGCTTCACAAACGAGGTGAGATTTTGCTTTTGATCCCAGTGAAAGTGCACAACACACTTCATATATTTTATTCCACTTGTCAAAGTCTGTAATGATTTAGTGTACAGAATTGGAAAATGATTTACTCCTCTCAAACTGCTTGCATGAGATTCTCTTTCATATTAGATGATGATCTTGTGCAATGAACTATTACTATTTGATCTGATAGTGTAGGTTAGGTTTCATTAAGCTTGGGGAAAATAAGCCTACAAGGCCATTTTCCTGAAATATGTTGCTTATATTTCATTATAAAATGACAAAAATAACCATTTTTAAATGTGGAAATAGGAATGAAAAGTCCCTCTAGCTGCTTCTAACTGAATCTCAATTATAACATTTGCTAAAGGTGTGGTGCCTTATCATAGTCAAAAATGATTTTATTGTACAAAACACTATCTTTCAATAATTTTTATTGGGCCAGTGTTCTACAAGTCCAAGATTATGTTATGGAACTGATAGTGCAATCTGAACAGGAGGTTGAAACATTAGCACAAACACTGGAATTGAGCTTCAGTGCAGTAATGGGTGTGTTTTACTCTTCACTTCTGACATGAATGCCTTTTGAATGATGGAGATTTTTTTTTTACCACCCAGGCATTTCCACTACACTCTCTTCTCCAAATTGACCTGATTAATACTTTAAACTCTTCAATCACACATTGACAATTCAGTCCTATCTCTAATTTGCCACGAGTGCTTGTAATAAAATATTGTTAATAAGCAACGGATTCGTTTAACTCTGTTACATACAGGAAGGTATTGCATAGGAAATAAAATATAGATGAAATGCTGTAATCATAACTAGCTATACTGGCAAAGTGTTCTTCGACCAAATACTGCACATTGCAAAATAGGATATAATGTTGCACAACAGGAATGTTTATACATTACAAGTTAGGATCAAGGATGGGTGTGCATATCCTTACATCACCAAAGTATATATTTTTGGAAAATGTCATTAAATCTTTATATGTAACTATTTGTGTTGGGATGGCCAATTACTTTTAAATTAATGTTAGTTATTAATACAGTGCCACTCTTAGTTTGTGACAGTTGTTGCATTTAGTCACATATAACACATTCAGAAAACATTACTCAATATTATTGGAGGTTGGTTTAATACATTGGGAAGTAAATGTCTGTAGTAATATTTGGGAAAATTTAGAAATCTAAAATTTCCACTTCATTATGTTTAATGTCAGTATAATTTTTATTTAAAAACATTTTAACTAGACTAAGGAATGTTGAGTGTTTCCCATTTAATATAATGGTTTCTTTGAGACCTTTTATTGAAATTAATTTAGATTACAAAGTGTAAACAATATATTTCAGGATAAGTGGGTTCCTTTATCTGGTAGGTAAAATAACCCAAAAGGTCTGATATCCAAATTATATCAAAAATAGTTGAAAAAGTGGACTTTGTGAGTATCCCTGATGAGTCTCAGTGATCTGCCCTCAAGTGGACGTAAAAGGTCCTTTGGCACTATTTTGCAGATGAACAGGGGAGTTATCCTGGATGTCCTAGCCAATATTCATCCCTTAGTGAACATCAAAAACAGATTATCTCATTATTATCACATTGCTGTTTGTGGGAGCTTACTGTGTGCAAATTGTCTGCATTACAACAATGACTACACTTTATAAAAAAAAAAAAAAAAAAGTACTTAATTGGCTGCAAAGCGCTTTGAGATGTCCGGTGGTTGTGAAAGGTGCTATATAAATGCAAGTCTTTATTTCTTTCTTTCAAACAAAATTACTTGTAAAGAAGTGTGAAGATTTATTACCAACAACAACTTGCATTTATATATCGCCTTTAATGCAGTGAAATGTTCCAAGGCACGTCACAGGAGCGTAATAGACAAAAATTGTCACCGAACCCAAGAAGAAGACATTAGGAGAGGTGATCAAAAGTTTTGTCAAAGGGGTAGGTTTTAAAAAGAATCTTAAAGGTGAAGAGGTTTGGGTAAAGAATTCCAGAGCTTAGGACGTAGATAACTGAAGACATGGCTGCCAATAGTGGGGAATGCACAAGAGGCCAGAGTTGGAGGAACGCAGAGAGCTCAGAGTGTTGTAGGGCTGGAGGAGGGAGAGATAGGGAGGGGTAAAGCCATGGAGGGATCAGATGAGGATGAGAATTTAAAATCGAGGTGCTGATGGACTGGGAGCCAATGTAGATCAGCAAGCACAGGGGTGATGGGTGAACGGGACTTGGTGTTTTGGATGTGGTCAGGTTTTATATAGGGTGGAAGATGGGAGGCCGGCCAGGAGAGCATTAAAGCAGTTGTCTCTGGAAGTAACAAAAGCTTGGATGGGGCTTTCAGCAGCAGATGGGCAGAGGCAGAGACGGACGATATTATGGAGGTGGAAGTAGGCGGTCTATGTGATTAGAGGGGATATAGGGTCAGAAGCTCAGCTTGGGGTCAGATAGGAGGCTGAGCTTGCGAACAGTCCTATCTCTCCCCTCCTTTGTTCTGTTTCTTTTTTAAATGCCGTTCGTTTGTACAGGTAGACTACCCTTTATCCGAACTTCCGAAAACCAAAACCCTCTAAAAACCGAAGGTTTTTTCGTTCAGCGTAAGTCGTGCGCACGACCCCGACCCCCACCGCCGACCCCCAGCCGACCCCCCACCCTTTCGGATAAGGGATAGTGTATCCTTTATCCGCACTTCCGAAAACCGAAATCCTCTGAAAACCGAAAGGTTTCGTTCAGCGTAAGTCGTGCGCACGACCCCGACCCCCACCGCCAACCCCCCGCCGACCCCCGACCCCCCGCCGACCCCCACCCCCGACAAATTTCCCAGTCTTATAAAATACCTTCTGAAATCCGAAATTTTCCGAAAACCGAAACACGGCTGGTCCCGAGGTTTTCGGATAAAGGATAGTCTACCTGTAATATCTTCAGTTCTAAGGAAGGGTCCTGTACACAAAATGTGGATGTGTTCTCTCAACAGATGCTGCCTGACCTGAGTGTATCCAGTGCTTTCTGTCTTTTGTTTCAGATTTCCAGCATCTGCAGTATTCTCGGTTTTGTAAAACAGATTTGTTTTAAAATGAAAAGTGGATAGCTGTTTAACAGACAGGCAGCATATAGTTAAAAAATAAACAATCCTTGTTGAGTTGAATTTCTATGTACTGATGTTTATATTTTATACATTTTATGAATTATCAACCCGAAGAGGAGTGTTGGAATGTACTGTGAAACAAATGTGCTACTTTTGTTCTTTTAAATATTAATTTAAAAAATCCCTTGGATAACTTCAAGAACTCAGAAACCACAAGAAAACTACATATTTTTAGAACATTCAGTGACAAATATTCAAAGAATTTTAATGATCTTAAGTAACAGCTCATTTAGTAATCAGCAGGTGTTGCTAGATTTTTTTTTAAAGGCTACCTTGGAGGACATTTTATTTTTTGAGAAGTTTAGTTTTCATATACTTTGTGCTCTGCTGAAACTTAATTCTGTTGTGTCTGAATTATAGTAAACAGTTTGCGGATCTAAAGTGTTAGCATTTAATCACATTTCTTTACTGGATTAGATTCAGTTACTTTTATATAAAACCAATAGTTAGTTACCTATTTCTTATTTTCAGTGTTTTTAACAATTTTCAGATTTACAGTCAGTTTCTCGTTTTATGTTTCACCTTTGAGTCGAATCTTGCAGGGAAAATGATGCCGTGCACACCCTTATTAATGCGTAAATCGACCAGAAAGTTCAGGGGATTAAGCGATACGGACATGTTGAATAATTACTTTGCATCAATATTCACAGTAGAGGAAGAGGATAGCATGCCAGACATCCCAAGGAAAATAATATTGAATCAAGGACAAGGACTCACTAAAATTAACGAAAGCAAAATAACAGTAAAGAGTGACAAATCCCCAGGACCAGATGGTTTCCATCCCAGGGTTTTAATGGAATTAGGTGAGAACATTGCAGATGCTCTAACTATAATCTTCCAAAGTTCTCTCGATTCAGGAACCATGCGCATGTCACTCTGCTATTTAAGAAAGGTGAAAGAGGGAAACCCGGGAACTATAGACCAGTTAGCCTAACATCTGTTGTCAGGAAATTACAGGAGTCTAATATTAAGGATAGAGTGACTGAACACCTTGAAAATTTTCAGCTGATCAGAAAGAGCCAGCATGGATTTGTAAAGGGTAGGCCATGCCTGACAAACCTGACTGAATTTTTTGAAGAGGTGACTGAAGTAGAGGAATGTCTATGGATGTTATTTATATGAACTTCCAGAAGGCATTGGAAAAAGTCCTTCATAAGAGACTGTTAGCCAAAGTTGAAGCTCATCGAATTGAAGGCAAATTATTGACCTTGTTAGGAAATTGGCTGAGCGGCAGGAGACAGGGAGTAGGGATAATGGGCAGGTACTCTAATTGGCAGGATGTGACTAGTGGTGTCCCATAAGGATCTGTGTTGCGGCCTCAACTATTCGCCATATTTATTAATGACTTGGATGATGGGATAGAAAGCCACATATCCAAGTTTGCCAATGACCCAAAGATAAGTGGCATTGTAAGCAGTGTAGATGGAAGCCTAAAATTACAAAGGGATATAGGGCATCGTTCCCTCTCAGCTGCACAGCTGTCTGCTGGCCCTGTGCAGCCCGGGACCGTTTTAAAAAATGTGCATGCGCAAAATTTTGAATGGGCTGCGCAGCCCATTAAAGTGGCCGTGCATCCCCTCAAAAAATTAGGGGGAACATTGATATGTGGCAAAGGCAAGTATATGGAGTTAGGTCACAGATCAGCTAGGATCTCATTGAATGGCGGAACAGGCTCGAGGGACTAAATGGCCTACTCATGTTCCTATGTGAGTTGCAAATCTCCAGAACTTGCTGGTCGATTTACATCGCTCTGTTCTTTGGTTCATACAAACGGCATCTCGCCCTTAGCCTCCCCGTTATTTTTAAGAACTTGCTGGATTTGCACATTAACTGGCCATTAACCTCACTGCAGAAAGTTAGGCTGGAACTTAACAGTGGAAGTGCCTTTTTAATAACGCGATAATTTTTAATGCAATGCCAATCAACCTCTCTGGCCCTGAAAGGGAACAATTTAAACTGTTCAACCTCATTCCTGAATGTAGTAAATTGTTGGAGATTTAAAAAATGTAATTTAACATTTTTTTTCTTACTTTTCCTTTCTGTCTCTTTTTTCCTTGCTCTTAATCCAATCTTTATTTCCCTCTCTCTATTTATATTTCTTTACCTGATTTGACTCTAATCCATCCTCCTACTCGGTCCTTCCTCTGTTTATTTCTAAATCCTTAAACCTCATTGGTTAAGGAAATACACTGTTGGTCCCGCCATTCACTAAGGTCCCCATTGGCCTTGCCACGGTGTTATCAGCTTGCACTTCCAGCAAGTTATGGCACCAAATCTTTTTGAGCTGAAGGGTGCAGGAAAATCACAAACACAGCCAACTCTGACCAGTTCCATGTATCCCTCACCACCCATACTCGCCTTCCAACCCCATTTCCTTCTGCATCTGCCGCTTGGGAAAACCTCTCCCCAGGGCCACTAACAACTGCATTTTCAAACAACAACTGCCTAACCTTTGGCCCTCCATTTGCCATGATACTTCAGCAGCCATCAATTTGCTCAAACACTCCCTCACTTCCATTTTTGATGCTCTTGTCCCCAATACCTCTTCCAGTGAAACACTGGGAAGATTGAAGCCATGGTCTTCAGTCCCTGCCACAAACTCTGTACCCTTGCCACCAATTCCACCCTCCTCCTTGGTTAATTTCTCAGGCTGAAGCAGACTGTTCACAAACTGTGTCCTATTAGACCCTGAATTGAGCTTCTGACCTCATTTTTCCATCGCAAAGACTTGCCTGCTTCCACCTCTGTCTCCATCCCTACCTCAGTCCATCTGCTGCTGGGCTTTAAACTCTTGTCCATGCCATTACTAGACTATTCCCATTCCTGCATAGTCAGCCTCACATCCTCCACCCTGCATAAACTTCAGGTCATCCAAAACTACTCTTCCTGTATCTTATCTTGCACGAAATCCGACTCGCCCACTTGCTGACTTTGATTGGTTCCTGGTCCCCCAGTGCCTCTAATTTAAATGCTCATCCTCATGTTTAAATCCCTTCATGCCTTGCCTCTCCTATGCCTGTAAGCTCCTCCAGCTCGACTATCCCGTTCCCCATAACACTCTGCACATTTGACTCTTGGCTCTTGTGCATCCCCCACCATTGGCGGGCGTGCTTTTAGCTCTATGATCTGGAATTCCTTACCTTTTGAAATGGACAGGTATTTGGTGCAATTTAATTTTATTCTGTTAATGGGATTCAGATGTACATCATTGTTACAAATAGATCAAATGAGCATTGTGACCATTGCAAACAGGATGATGCAGCATCGCATAACTAGTATAAGGGTAAAAGTGTAAAATAACAACAGACAATGCTGGAATTACTCAGCAGGCCAGGCAGCATCCGTGGAGAGAGAAACAGAGTTAACGTTTCAGGTCTGGGACCCTTCATCAGAACTGGAAAAAGCTGGAAATGTAACATATTAAGCAGGTGCAGAGACAGGGGGGAGGAAGGAATTGGAAGAATTGTCACTTTAATTCTCCGCTTCACTCCCACTCTGATCTCTCTGTCCTCGGCCTATTACATTGTTCCAATGAAGCTCAATGTAAGCTCGAGGAACAGCACCTCATCTTTCGATTAGGCACTTTACAGCCTTCCGGACTCAATATTGAGTTCAACAATTTCAGATAATAATCTCTGTCCCATTTTCCTGCTGTATGATTTTGCCATTCCCATTTGCAACATTTTCACAGTATATTCTTTCAATTCCTTCCTCCCCTCCTAACCCCGCCCCTGTCTCTGCACCTGCTTAATATCTGTTACATTGCCAGCTTTTTCCAGTTCTGATGAAGGGTCCCAGACCTGAAACGTTAACTCTGTTTCTCTCTCCACGGATGCTGCCTGGCCTGCTGAGTATTTCCAGCATTTTCTGTTATTTCAGATTTCCAGCATCCGCAGTATTTTGCTATTATATAAGGGTAAAAGTATTGTGTTCCAACATGATGCTGTTTAATTTATTCTCTCTTGTACTTTGTATGTTCTGTATTATAAAATGCTTTAAATATGGGAATGTTTTCATTTTCTGAGTAAAAACTGGTAACACTCATGGAATTCTAAGTAACAGCTGAGATTTTTCTCATCCCTAAAACTGGAATATAATACAAATGTATAAAATCCATTATCTTGCATCAAAAACACTGATATTGATTTCACTGAAATAAAATTCATTAATTGCAATGTTAGCTATATTATATTTACAAAAATCAATGCGGTAATATACAAAATAATATCTTGCCACTAAGCTGCTCTATTTGATATGTATGCCACTGGGCTGCTTCATTTGGTTGATATGCTACTAGTACCCAGTCATCTAAAGACAAACTATTATTTAAGTTAGTAATTTAATAAGGTTTTTGCTTTCTGTTAATTTCACAATTTGCAGTGTGGTGATTGAAATCCACAGGAGCATGGATTGGAGTAAGAGGGAAGGGATCCCCTACAGTGTCCCTCACTTTGTGATGCACTCTGTATTGTTGATTCTTCTATAAGTGCCACAGAAGTACTTCTGATGCATAGATATCACCTTGCACAAAGCAGAAAAAGTAGGTTTCCCAAGATGATTAAACTTTTATATCTTGCCTAGTGAGGTATTGTAGCGGTTCGTGTAGATCGCCACTAAATAAGAGAGTTTGACTTTGACGAACTATAAATAAGTTGTTTATTTACAGGAACAGGCTAATTACAGCAGGTAAGATAGCAGGTAAGATGGCTGACTGTGGGAGCACCGTGGTATAGGTCTTGTTCCAGCGGGAACTCCACGAGGACTGAGTTCGCAGTCCTGTGGGGAGCGTGATGATGTCATCGCGTTTGTGTTGTGACGTCATCACATTGTTCACGTTTCCCGCGCTTAGGGCATCACGTGATGCGCGTCGTTGCGTCGCTGGCCGTTGAGGCCGAAGACGCTAGGCCGGGCTGTGCCGGCGCACGCACATCACGTACGTGACGTGACGTCAGCGCGCTAGGGCGCGTCTTAAAGGGGCAATGGCCCCAACAGGTAAGTTAAAAGGGCAACAGCCCCAAAAGGTAAGTTAAACATACAGTAAGGTAAGTTAAAGGGAATTATGTATATCTCAATGTAAGGGACAACCAGTGGTACCGCCACATAGGCCCCCCCAGAATTCACTTTAACGAAAGTCCAAGGATGCGATGGTCTGACGAGCTGGTGGTCACGGCGGTCGTGCTGTCTCGACTTGGTAGGCGAGGTATGAAGATGCTGCTCGTGAGCGAATTCTTACGCGCGTCGTGGTGAATAAAACGTATCCATCAGGCGAAGGACCGTGGAGACGTGCGAAACAGCAGGCCTTGTCAGAGTGACGGGCAGGTTGGGCGGACGCGGGCGATGTCTCCGTTGATGTTGAAACAAGTCCTTGTTCCGACGAAATCTGCAGGAACGCCGACGGGCGATCCAGGAGGACTTGACTGGTGAGGTCGGTGAACTCACCGACAGGTGAGCGAAACCTTCGGGAGGCTGGAACGCATGGAACGGTGCGTGCCATAGTGCTACGATGATAACACAACGGAGGGTGAAGAGTTGCTGCATTGATCAGTGATCGGTGAGGCCAGCAACTTTCACGTGGCTGATCGCGGCCGCAGGATGCCCGTTGGACCCGTCCTCGATGTGTGCAGCTTCAGTAGATGTTTGCGTTTGCTAAAGGGAAAACTGGAGAAAGGGCGGCAACGGTCCAGGTTGTTGTTGCTTTCGGGCGGGGTAAACTCTGCCTGGAGGGCGGCAACACTTGAAACTGTTGTAGATTTAGGAGAAAACAGCCGGGAGGGTGGCACGCTTTTGTTCACGCCGAATCGTGTAGTAGGTAACACAACCAGCAAGCTGAAGGGCTGGTGCGTCGTCGGCGGAGAAGGAGTCGTCGGTGTTCACGAGGGATGGGTTCTCGTGGTTTGCGAGGGATGGGTCCTCGTGTGCGAGGAGTGCGTCCTCGTGTTTTGCGGGGGTGAGTCCTCGTGGTATCCCCGCGGGGCGCGCTTCGATCTTGTGGGCCCGAACATGCTGTACCCTGTGCTTGGAGAGATGTATACTTGCTGTTGCTTTGGATGTAGAGGCGGACGATCCGTGTGGCGGTAGAAGAGTCGAATACGGAGACCGTGAGCACGTGTGTGGTCTGTGCCGCATCGATGTTCTCGGCGAACGGGGCTTCTTCCGTCATAAAGCACGAGGGAGACCGTGGCTCCCTGGATTGCGGTAGCGACAGCAGAACGGCTGATGCTTCCATAGCGTGCTTCGTTTGTGAAAGACGTTCACAAACCCACCAATTGTAGCGCTGGTGGACGACGGTTGCCGTTGGTCGTGCTCTACCCCTGAAATCGTTCGTGAAAAACGGGCTCCCCTCCAAGCTACGCTTCCTTTGCGAAGACGTTCGCAAAGACGGGGTCGCTTTTGGTGGAATCGGTGTTAGGCGGTTGCTGTTCCGTGGTTGTTCGTCGGTTGTGCGTTGGTCGTCTGGTGGGAAGACGAGGGTCAGGCGCGCGTTGCTACCGTGAAAATCGTTCACGGATACGGGTTCACCAATTGTAGCGTTGGAATTGATGAGCTCCCGTACTCACGTCGTGGGGTCACCAATGTAGCGGTTCGTGTAGATCGCCACTAAATAAGAGAGTTTGACTTCGACGAACTATAAATAAGTTGTTTATTTACAGGAACAGGCTAATTACAGCAGGTAAGATGGCTGACTGTAGGAGCACCGTGGTATAGGTCTTGTTCCAGCGGGGACTCCACGAGGACTGAGTTCGCAGTCCTGTGGGGAGCGTGATGACGTCATCGCATTTGTGTTGTGACGTCATCACGTTCGCGTTTCCCGCGCTTAGGGCGTCACGTGATGCGCGTCGTTGCGTCGCTGGCCGTTGAGGCCGAAGTCGGGAGGCCGGGCTGTGCCGGTGCTTGCCGCGGGAGCGGAAGATCGCGTCGCTCCCGTTGGCTGGCCGTTGAGGCCGAAGACGCTAGGCCGGGCTGTGCCGGCGCACGCACATCACGTTGTACGTGACGTGACGTCAGCGTCTTAAAGGGGCAATGGCCCCAACAGGCAAGTTAAAAGGGCAACGGCCCCAAAAGGTAAGTTAAACATACAGTAAGGTAAGTTAAAGGGAATTATGTGTCTCAATGTAAGGGACAACCAGTGGTACCGCCACAGTATGATAGACATGGATAACCACAGAGAGTAGCTTTGCCTGCAGCATCTATCAGGAAATAAGTTTTTGGATTTGAAATATATATATGCCCCAGCTAATGTTACTTGTTGCTTCCTCTATCTCTGTCCTTGGCTTTTTCAGTTCCTTTTTTTCTTTTTTCGTTATTTGTTAAATCTTTTCCTTTTTTTAAATGTACCCTTTTTAAAAATGAAAACACTCCCACAAGATTACATACAGGTAAATGGCATCCTGGGACAGTACATTGAAGCACCAATAAGCTGTCCCATAGAGTAATGGCACCTAAGTTTGCTCAAGTGTGTTGGGCTTGTGGCTGCAGCCTTCCAGCTATTCACTTCCACACTGAAAAGTTTCACAACACTGAAGATGTGGGAACTGCTTACCCTTTCAGTGGGAACTTACCCTTTCAGTGGGAACTGCTTACCCTTTCAGTGGGAACTGCTTACCCTTTCAGTGGGAACTGCTTACCCTTTCAGTGGGAACTGCTTACCCTTTCAGTGGGAACTGCTTACCCTTTCAGTGGGAACTTACCCTTTCAGTCATAGGGAGGGGAACCAAGAAAGCAGAAGGGGAGAAAAATAATTAAAAGCAGGAGTCACACACTCGCCACTTAATGACTGTCATTTATTGTGCTGTATAATAGAATGTATATTTTAAAATCATTGTCAATTTTTAATATTTATCAGTTACTTGGTGGGCGTAGAACAGGCAGTGATACGCTGGTGAAAGAGTAATAATGATCTCAAACCTGATAATATGTGGGGTTTTCTGGCCCTGGATTAACAATGAAACGTAGTGCATAGTTTATTGATTTCAGGAAGGTACTTTTTATAGCCTCAGAAATGCTAACAAGACAGCATATATTTAAGTGGTGAAGTGCTAGGGTGCCAGTTTATTTTGTTCCTTTATTGAAGCTGTGAGTGTTACATAAGAAAAATATTTAAAAGCAGGAGTCACACACTCACCACTTAATGACTGTCATTTATTGTGCTGTATAATAGAATGTATATTTTAAAATACTGACAACCTGTCCCTCAGGGCACTTTTTACATAGAATTTGCTACAGTGACATTATTTGATTTACATGTGGATTCGGTACCAAAAAATGTGACAGTAGTACACGCCTGAGCTAAGCAGCACCAAAATAAAATTAAGAGTATAATACAGCCTTATTATATTACTGTGTATAATTGGATTCCACAGTGTGTACCACCTAATGCATTGTGCAGTGATGCACATGACTTCATGCTCCAGAATGCACCGAGACAAGACATGCACTAAAACCTTTTTTTTAGGGCTGATCTAATTACCCACAAGAAACATGATTAAACCTTGTTTCGCATTTCTTTGACTTCTATCCGCATGTATTGGCCCAACAGTGCTCAATACTCATAGGAAATCTGCACTAGTTTCTTAACTCTTGTAATTGCATCCAGTGTTAATATAGCACCTTCCCTGTAGAAGAATATTTCAGAGTAATTTAAAAGGGGGAGAGAATGATGCCATGCAAGAGACGGGAAGGATTGGGGCTGAAGAATGGGGTTGAAGAGCAGTAGCAAGACAAAGTGATTTTGGGAGAAAGTTCCAAAGAGCAGGGTATCGTGGCTGAAGGATTGGTGGAGTGGAGGGAGTGGGGAAAAATAATCCCGAGTTGGTAGAGCAGAGGGTGTGGACTGTGACATCTGGCTGGAGAAGGTCGCTGAGAGAAAACTGGAAGAATTTGAGCACTAGGATCTTGATCTTAAAGCCAGTACACATGGGGAATATGGCAAGGAGGGGGTAATGGATGTGCATAATGTGAGAGAGGAATTGGCTACAGAGTTTTGGATTAACTGAAATTTGCATATAAGATTGACCACATCATTTATGGGTGACTGGTATAAGACTTTGGGGAAATAAAACTCGATAGTTGCTTGTCTGAAGGATTAGTGGTCACGATGTTAACCTTGGGCCTTGACTAATGTGAAAGGCTGTTTTCTTTCTGACCAGCTTCTGTTGCAATGTGTAGAAGCAGCTCCGCTGGCTACTGAACTCTCAAATTTCACTGTTGTCTTTAGTCTTCCACATCTCATTTTTATTGAGGGTTGAGTCCAATAGCACATGTGCAAAAGTATTGTTAGCAGATTCATGTGCTGTAAGGTATAAAGGAATCTAAGTGCCAGGATAAAGTGTTTACTTTTTATCCCCACTACCTTAAAAAATAACTTGGAATGTTTTGTTTGTTTTTTCCCCCATTTAAAGTCTTTCCTCTTCCCTGTTTATTTCTCTTTCCAGGTTTGCTCCCTACACAGTATTTCTCTCATCAACCTGTTCTCTGGCTTCAGACTGACCAAGAGTGTATGGGATAGATTTTCTTTTATGTTTCATGTAGTGTTACAAAGCAATTGTTTTAATGTTAGCTTATTGCTACACAGTGACTGCAAAGGGTTTTTATTTAAAAAAACACACATGCAAGGTGAGATTCCAGACCAGCCTCTCCTTTTTATCTGTTTAAGCACAAATATTCAGACACTTCTATTTGCTGCCTGATATTCACTTATCCAGCTAAGTTGCTGACTCCAGCATGTCAGGAATAACAGAACAAAATCTTTGCTTTTGCACAGCCATTACATTTGAATATATGAAATTATGAGCTAGCACTTGGGAGATGAATGTGGTGTGTTTGTATTACTGATGGTGAGAATGCTTATGCTGTGTAAGTGGAATGTTTAGCCCAAGGCATGGAACTTCTCTTTAGCTGTACCTAAGTTACTATTTGTCCTTTTTTCAGTCAACAATTCAAAATGTTCAAATCGTACTATGAGGCCATTTATGGGTATTACATGATGAGGCTATTGCTATTGAAAAGGTGTTGCAAGGCATTTTGTTGCAGCTTTTAAACAAAGCGAATAAAACCCAACTTGTTTAGACAGTACAATTGATGCTTTTGTTCAGAATGTACAACTTTCCCCATTAGTTTGTCTGAAGAAATTGTATTGCGTATGCTGCAGCTGAAAGAGTGGAACAGAAACATTGTTTAGCAATTATGGCTAAGTGCCCACCGGATCTTCTGTACATGCAGGAGGTCTGTCTAAATGCCAGTGTGCCAGGCTTTCATTGAATTATTGCAAGCCAGATGCAAAAGCTTGCTCTCATTTCACATGGTTTGGTAACGCATGATAGAATACGTCTCTTACTGAAGTACAGATTCAGTAATCTGGTAGCCCAGACTGAATTAGTATTGCAAGCTTTTCCATTTGCAGTTTTATTCTAGCTAAATTTTCAGAATGTAAATACAGCATTTTTATCTAATTAGGTGCTCATTTCTAAGGAGTAGATTAGGAGAAATTCTTCCGTATGCAGTTGGGGCTGGTGATAAACACATTTTAAATGCTAAATAGAGAAAATAATACTGTTTGATAATGTGTAATTGATTCAGTGTTTGCTAAATGTTATGTAAAAAGTAAATTGTATTGGAGCAGATGTTGGGATTTGGCTGCAGCTTTCATTTTAAAAGGGGATGCTGACAGCCATTGCCATCAGCTGTCTCTAAGCTCCATAGGCCTGCTGTGTAGCTACTTTGGTGTATAAAATCAGCTCGCTTTACAACTGCAAAACGTGGCATTTCTTTTGGCATCACTGGAGTATTGTGGTAAACACTTGAATATAGAAATTTGGTAAAGAGGAAACAATATCAACAAATGCTGATGATAGTGGGAACAGGAAAACCTTTCACTGAAAAATAGAAGATGAGTTAAATTTGAATATGGACTAGTGCAAGTTGTTGTATTGACTACGTTGATGTTTCAAATTAGGTGAAGAAACTCATTGTGGGTTAAAGGAGTTTAAAAAAAAAAAAAACTATCCAGTCTCAAAAGATAGCTGCATAATGTTTATTATGGAAGTCTATACTGAGGTATGGTAGTGTAGTGGTTATGTTACTGGGATGGTAATCCAGAGGCCTGGACTAATCCAGAGAACATGAGTTCAAATTCCACCATGGCAGTTTAAAAGTTCTAGAAATAACGGATTGTGGTAAAAACCCAACTGGAAAGGAAACCTGCTGCCCTTACCCGGTCTGACCTATATATGACTCCAGTCCTGCACCAACATGATTGACTCTTAACTGCCTTGTGAAGTGGCCTAGCTAGCCACTCAGTTCTATCCAGGGTAACTAGGAATGGGCAATAAATGCCAGCCTTGCCAGCAATGCTCACATTCCCAAGAGTGAATGCAAAGGTTTTAGCAATTTAAAAACTTTTTTTTTTGGACAAGAATTATATTTTGGGGGCAGGCGGTAAGAGGACCACCACCACCTCCTGCTGTTTTATTAATCTTGTATTAGAAATGTGCCTTACCTAAAATTAGCGTTAGGAAAATGACCAAAATGATTGCGACATCACTGAGGAATAGCTGGAGGAAACCTGTGTCATCCCCATTTGCGGTTTAGGATGTACAACAGAACCCTATTACCAGGCAGCCCTGCAAATGGGGTTCGAATGTCTTGACTCTTATCGTCTTCAGCCACACATGGGACTGTTTGGACCTTAGCCATAGTTCTGTGTTGGTGACCATTGAAGCCCACTTGAGGTTGCCCATCACATCTTTGGCATGAATAACAATTGGGAATTGAAATGTACATGCAAGTTTTTAAAAAGCTATTTTTGATACTTGCTTACCACAATTGTAGTTTACCACAAGTTTTGGACTAGAAATGTGAAACAATTTTCAACAGGCCAGATTCTTCCTTTTTGCCCTCCTCTGCGTCACCTTTACTATGTGTATTGATTTCTTTGTGGGTTCAATGACGAGACATTTATGAAAGAGAATGTCTTTTAATCTAAAGTCTTGTTCAACTCTTTTTTAACAGCATTTACAGGAGACATCAAGCTAGTGATGCATCTTAAACGAAACTGAAACTAAACTCCCTTGCTTGTCTCGGTCACATGACCTCTGCTGGTCAGGCATAAGTAATCAATACCTGCAAACCTGCTGGTAAGGCATCATAATCAAACAGGCAAATAACATCACTATTTGCTGATCTCATTACATCTCCTTTTCTTAAAACAAAAGTATTTTACTTTTAACTAACAACATGTTTTCTTTGTATTAATCTGCATTTTAACTGTAACACTTAATGAACTTACATTATCATTATCATGATCAAGGTTTTTTAACCTTGTTTTGTGTGTTCACATGAAATATGTAAATACACTAGAACTTGAAGAAAGAATAAGATAACATTACTTCCTTCTATAACAATAGTCCTTAAATTTGCTCAATGAGTCTCTCCGGAGGCTTCACGTGTCTTGAGGATTTTCTGATTGACTGTCCTTGAATCTGAGTTGTTGCCTCAGATGATGTGTTCTCAGCTGTGTGATCAGGTTGTTCAACAGTATCAGTCTCTTGACCTGCTGTGACTGGTCCCATGAGAAGATCTCGACGATTTCTTCTCAGAACAGCACCCTCATCTGTCTGAATGGTGTATGATCTTGGTTGAACTTCACTCAGGACAGTTCCCTTCTGAGTCCATGTGTTTGTTTTGTCTTTGAACCTTACTTGGTCACCAGTGTGGAGTTCAGGTAGGTTTTGTGTTCCTCTGTCATAGTGGTACTTTTGCTTTTCTTTCTGTTGCTCTTTGAACTTCCTCACTTTCTCCTCCTCTTTTGTTTTCAGGAGGTTCTCCGGGATGGGTAGGTTTGACCTTAGCCGACGTCCCATAAGGAGTTGGGCTGGTGACTTACCACACTCGAGCGGCGTTGTGCGGCATACAAGCATGCGCTGGTAGAAGTCAGTTCCACTGTCTTTTGCCTTGTACATCAGTCTTTTCACTGTCTGGACCGATTTTTCCACTAGTCCATTGGACTGTGGAAAGTGAGGACTTGACGTTGTGTGGACAAAGTGTCGGAAACTTGCATTGTAAAACTGAGGTCCGTTGTCTGTGAAGACCTCGCTTGCCACGCCATGTCTGGAGAATATGGCTTTCATACATGTTATCACAGCATCTGCAGTGGTGGTGTGCAGTCTACAAACCTCTGGATGCAGGGAGTAATAGTCTGTGACTACAAGATAGTCCTTCCCTTGACATACGAATAGGTCAGCGCCTACCTTCTGGTAAGGTCTGTCTGGTGCTGGGTGTGGCTTTAGTGGTTCTACCGGATTGCTTGCTCGATATTTCAGGCATATTGTGCAGTTTGACACCTCATTTGTCACATCTTGGTTGATTCGTGGCCAGTACATCACCTCTCGTGCTCTTTTCTTACACTTTTCGATTCCCAGATGTCCTCCATGGATCTTTTTTAGCATCTCTCTTCTCAGACTCTTTGGGATAACTATTTCACTTCCTTTGTAGATGATGTCTTCGACCACTGATAGTTCCGCCCTGCAGTTCCAGTACTCTGCTATATCAGGTGAGCAGTCTTGCTTCATGTTGGGCCATCCATCCAAGATGCTTTTTCTCAGTCGTCTCATTGTTTCATCTTTGTTTGTCTCAGTCTTTATGAGCTCCATTTTTGCATCTGCTATGGGCAGTGCACTTGTGATCATGTCCACGTAGGCGTTCACTTTGTCATCCATTGTGGTGTTTGCGGGCTCACTTGGGTCTACAGCTCTGGACAACGTGTCTGCTGTATACATCAGCTTACCCGGTGTGTACGCAACATTCAGTGTATAGCGTTGCAGCCTGATCATCATTCTTTGTATTCTAAGCGGACAGCTATTTAGTGGCTTTTGGAACAATGCAATCAAGGGCTTATGGTCAGTCTCTACACTGATTGCTTGTCCTGCCACAAACTGGTGAAATCTTTCACAGGCGTATGTGATGCTGAGCAGCTCCTTTTCTATTTGAGCATATCGCGTCTCCGCGTCTGTCATTGAGCGCGATGCATATGCAATAGGTTGCCAGTAGTCATATTGTTGCAGAAGAACGGCACCGAGCCCACTCTGTGATGCATCTGATGATATCTTGATGGGTCTCGCTGGGTCATAAAACCTCAGAACTGGTTCCTCTGTGAGCAGTTTCTTTAGATCGCTCCATGACTTCTCATGCTCATGATTCCATTCCCATTCTATGTTCTTTTCAGTTAGTCTTCTCAGTGGCGCCATCTTTTCTGAGAGGTTGGATATGAATTTCCCCATGTAGTTGATCATTCCATTAAACCTCTGCACGTCCTTTTTGCATTGTGGCTTTGGCATATTCTCAATGGCGGACACCTTTCTGGGATCTGGTCTGATGCCCTCACTGCTAAGGATATCTCCCACGAATGTCAGTTCTGTCACCCCGAGCTGGCATTTCTCTCTCTTCAGCTTCAGGTTTGTTTTCCTTGTTGCTTCCAGCACTTTTTTCAGTCTCTCGTCATGCTCAGTTCTCGTGGTTCCCCATACTATGATGTCATCCATTGATGTATCAACTCCCTCCAGGTGCTCATAGATTATATGGATAGTCTTGTGATACACTTCAGGAGCTGAGGCAATGCCAAATGGTAACCTTAGGAATCTGTATCTGCCAAATGGACTGTTGAACGTGCACAGTCTTGAACTTGCTTCGTCCAGCTTCATCTGCCAAAATCCTGATGATGCATCTAACTTGCTGAAATATTTTGCATTTGCAAACTGTGCCATGATTTCCTCACGTGTAGGAAGCTTGAAGTGCTCTCTCTTTATTGCTCTGTTTAGATCTCTTGGATCCAGGCAAATTCTGAGCTTTCCATTCTTTTTGTCCACTACGACGAGGGAACTCACCCACTCAGTTGGCTCATCTATCTTCTGAATCACGTTCAGGCTTTCCATCCTGTCCAACTCTGCCTTCAGTTGCTTTTGAAGAGCAAACGGAACTTTTCTGCATGGATGTATGACCGGTGTCATACTTTTATCTACTCTGATCGTGTGTTCTCCTGGAATGCAGCCTAGACCCTTAAATAGGTCGTTGTACTCTTTCATGAGTTCATCATAGACTGTCTCTCCTTCGCTTTCCACAACGAGGTCTCTCTTTACCAGGTTCAGTCTCTCACAGGCTTTTAAACCTAGTATGGCTTGCACATCCTTTGGCACCACGATTAATGCTAGTGTGTGCTCTCTGTCCTTGTGTGTTACTTTGACAATGCATCTTCCTTTCACTGGTATATCAGTACCTGAGTATCCTGTCACTTTCACTTTTATTCTATGTATCTTTGGTCTGGGTCTAATTTTCTTAAAATCAGTCTCTGATATCACATTAACTTGTGCTCCAGTATCCAATTTAAATGGAATGTGTACGTCATTCACTTTTAGTGTCAACATCCAGTCTCTTTCTTCTTTTTTGTTTTCAGACACAACATCTACATAGAACTCCTCTATCTCGCTTTCATCTACTGCATGGACCTTGCTTTGTTGCGCTTGGTTCTTGCAGCAACGGGCATAATGATTGTTCTTGTTGCAACTATTGCATGTTTTACCATATGCTGGACACTTTCTTGGTGGATGCTGTGTACCGCATCGACTACATGACTTTCGATTGTCCCTTTCATTTTCGTTCGCTGGCCACGCCTCTTTTTTCACATTGGCGCTCTTTTTGTTAAACGGTTTGTATCCGTTCTTTCTCACTGCATCCACGTTGCAGCTACTGTCACTGAACAGCTCCTTTGCCTGCAACTTCACAGTCTCTGTAGCCCTACACAGTGCTATGGCTTTTCCCAGGTCTAGATCTTGCTCTCTTAGCAGTCTTTCCCTTAGACCATTATCTGGAATACCACACACCAGTCTGTCTTTTATCAGCGAGTCTGTCAGTCCCCCAAATTCACACGTTTTGCTTTGGTTTCTCAGTTCAGTCACATACTGATCAATAGTCTCTCCCGTTTTCTGTACACGTGAAAAATCTGTGCCTCTCAAACGTCACGTTACGTTTAGGTATGCAGTAGGCCTCAAATTGTTCCATTATTTTATCTAACTTCATTTTGTCTCCATCAGCAGCGAATGTGAAGTTATTATACACCTCCAGCGCTTCATCACCCACGACATGTAAGAACAGTGACGATTTCTTTTTATTACTTTTCTTGTCCGCTCCGATTGCCGCTAAATACAACCCCACACGTTGTTTGTATCTCCTCCAATTTTCAGCCACGTTACCTGTCAACTGAAGCGTCGCCGGTGGGTGTAAACCTTCCATTTTTCACTTCGTTAGCTATTCTCTAATGGTAAGTAACGATGTTCTCTTTTGGCTTGCTAATCTGTGGAGAGCTGATTTAACTTCAGATTTTTTGTTTTCATCTCTTTCAATCACTTCTGACACCATGTACTGATTTCTTTGTGGGTTCAATGACGAGACATTTATGAAAGAGAATGTCTTTTAATCTAAAGTCTTGTTCAACTCTTTTAACAGCATTTACAGGAGACATCAAGCTAGTGATGCATCTTAAACGAAACTGAAACTAAACTCCCTTGCTTGTCTCGGTCACATGATCTCTGCTGGTCAGGCATAAGTAATCAATACCTGCAAACCTGCTGGTAAGGCATCATAATCAAACAGGCAAATAACATCACTATTTGCTGATATCATTACACTATGAAGTGAACTTGTCTGCAGCTATGAAAAGATCCTAGATTTTACATAACTTGCCCAATCAGGACCAGTACGTTTGACTAAAATTGGGATTCCAACTCATGGTACTCATCAAGAAGCCAGTATTCTACTGATAGCTTCTGTGTTGGATGTATTTTATCTTTTTATAAAGATGGAATATATATAACCCAACCTTATAGGGACAAGTGAGCATACAGGAGAGGAAAAGGATGATTTGTTTAAGTAAATACATCAAATATTTGCTGTAGCGCACTCTTGATTTACCAAGGTGAATCCTAAGCTCATGATTAAGATGCTTTATTGGCCTCTGGTTTGCTTTCAGATTCAAATTACGATTATATGTACCATTTAGTTTTAAAAAGACATGAGCATGCTTTAGCATTCATGGTTAGATCTAGATGGCCTGAAAGCTTAAGTTTTCAGCATTTGTACATCTATTATCTGAAATCACACACTTTCATTTTAGTAGTAAGTACATTACTCTTTTAGAGCAAATGATTGTCTTGTTCCCTTCCCTCCTGGATTGAAGTGTCCCACGGAAAGTAGTGTACTGTGGATGGGTCTGGAATTACTGCAGCACTAACAGTGCAACAGAATGATCATATTGCAATACAGATTGTACAGATTATAAAAATGCGACTAAATATATTCAAAGCAGTGTACTTTTAATGCTGTAGGTGTAATGTATGTACCTTTAAGGGGGGAACTACTTTGTACAGCTCATGTATACTGTAGTACCGGCAGTGACCACACCTGTATATAACGCTAAGTAGTAATCTGTACAGTTCAGTTGCAGTCTGAGCCACGTTGAGTAAACATCGTTTGTACCGTTCTCCGCAGTCTGTGTCTGATTATACACTGACGTAACATAGGGAGGTATTGCTTCAGTTGTACAAGGTATTGGTGAGACCGCACCTGGAATACTGCGTACAGTTTTGGTGTCCATACTTAAGAAAGGACATACTTGCTCTCGAGTCAGTACAAAGAAGGTTCACTCGGTTAATCCTGGGGATGAGGGGATGGACATATGAGGAGAGGTTGAGTAGATTGGGACTCTACTCATTGGAGTTCAGAAGAATGAGAGGCGATCTTATTGAAACATATAAGATTGTGAAGGGGTTGGATCGGGTGGATGCGGGGAGGATGATCCCGATGATGGGTGAAACTAGAACTAGGGGGCATAGTCTTAGAATAAGGGGCTGCTCTTTCAAAACTGAGATGAGGAGGAACTACTTCACTCAGAGGGTGGTAGGTCCATGGAATATGCTGCCCCAAAAAGCTGTCGAAGCTACATCATTACATAAATTTAAAACAGAAATAGACAGTTTCCTAGAAGTAAAGGGAATTAAGGGTTACGGGGAGCGGGCAGGAATTTGGACATGAGTCTAGGTTCAGATCGGTCATGGCCCTGTGGGTAGCGGAGCGGGCCCAGGGGCCGTGTAGCCTGATCCTGCTCCTATTTCGTGTGTCTAATTCTGTTAGATTCAGGAGATGGTTCTGTGATAGTGGATTGGCGGTTAGGATCAGATCAGCCATGATCTTATTGAATGGCGGAGTAGGCTCGAGGGGCCGATTGGCCTACTCCTGCTCCTATTTCTTATGTTCTTATGTACCTGCAACTCTGCATCTCCTCCCGGGGATTCGTTCCTGGAGATCAGTGGATTGGAGGTCAAGGCCAGAGACTCGGGCGTCGACCACGGGCAACCGCCCAGTCATCCAGCAGAGACTCGAGAATTGCTGGGGAGGCTGTCGAGAGCCAGGCTTGGCTTTCCAGTCGAGGTGGTCCAGCGAACGGGCTGGCAACAGGTAGTGCGCAGACCCTTCCCGGACAGCGGTGGGCTAGAGCCCGACCGAGCAGCACAGCAAAGGGCCGAGCAGCGTTGACAGGAGAGAGAGAGGGTAGAGCGCACAGGGCGCAGCCGGTGTTCAGGGGCCGAGCAGCGTCGGAGAGAGGGAGAGAGAAGCGCGTGAAACCTACAGTACGCCGCCATTGCCACGAGAACCGCCGGGAGCGGCGTCGGCAGCAGCGGGGGAGGAAGGAAAGCGCGGGAGACGCCATTTTAACCACACCCAAAATGCCGAAGAGTGGCAGTATCACCGCATTTGACAATGAAGTCGAAGATTGGACTACATATGTCGAACGAATAGAGGTGTACTGCAAGGCAAATGGGGTGTCAGATGACAAGAAAGCGTTGGTATTGTTGAATTTAATGGGTGCAAAGACGTATGGTTTATTGCGAAATCTAGTAACCCCAACGAAGCCAATGGAAAAGAGTTTCGAAGACATAGTAACGATACTAAAGGAACATTTAAACCCCACACCACTGCTGATAGCAGAAAGATTCAAGTTTCACAAACGGAACCAGCATAAGGATGAAAGCAATGCTGATTATTTAACAGAACTGCGCAAACTATCGAAACACTGCCAGTTTGGAGCGGGACTGGCAGATACCTTAAGGGACAAGTTTGTGTGTGGGCTTCAAAGTGAAGGAACCCAGAAACGGCTTTTATCTGAAAAGGACCTTACGCTGGAAAAGGCTTTCAGCATTGCGGTATCATATGAAGCAGCAGCACGGGGCACTGCAGAGATACAACAGAGACCGCAAGAATATGGCACAAACGAAATGTCATATAGAACAGAGATGTGCTATTGCTGCGGCAGAACAACACATGACCAGAATGATTGCTGGTTCAAAGACAAAGTGTGCAGACAGTGTGGAAAAGTAGGACACATAGCACGAGTCTGCAGGTCGGGAAAGAAAACCAGCAATAAGAAACCTACCAAAGGAAAGTACCAGAAGGTACATAAGATGACGGAGAATAGTTCAGACGAACAAGAGTGATAACGACTCCGAAAGCAGGGAACTGAGTTGTCTAAAACTACATAATGTGATCACAATGGAGGATCACCGAACCATTTGGGTCACTCTCAAGATAACAGGAGTCCAGGTAAAGATAGAATTGGACACAGGATCAGCCCTAACAGTCATAAACCGACGGGACTATGAGCGGCTATTCTCACACATACCCTTGAGAGACACAAAAATTATTTTGAAGACGTACACTGGGCAAAAAGTCTACCCCAAAGGAAAAATAAGGGTGACCGTTATATATAACAGTAAGGAAACACCAAAACTAGACCTGTATGTATTGCAAGATGGAGGACCACCAATACTGGGACGTGAATGGATCCGGAAAATACAACTGGATTGGCATTCCATACAGGCACTGACTGGCTGACAAAAAGGATGACGACATCACACCTGGGCGACTGTCAAAGATCCTAACTGATGCGAAAGAAGTGTTCCAGCAAGGACTCGGAACACTAAAAGGCATGACAGCGACAATTAAAATTGAAGAAAACGCAAGCCCAAAATTTTTTAAGGCCAGACTGGTACCTTATGCAATCCGCCCAGCCGTCAAAGCAGAGCTGGAGAGTCTGGAACGTTCAGGTGTACTGTCCAAGGTAGACTGGAGCGAGTGGGCTACACCCATCGTCCCTGTGATGAAAAAGTCGTTGAGCAGCACGCCTGGGGAACCAAAGAAGGTTCGCATCTGTGGGGCCTTTAAGGTAACAGTGAACCCGGTCCTTCACACTACAATATCCACTTCCGCGGATTGAAGATATTTTCGCCTCGCTATCTGGAGGGAAACGCTTCACTAAGATTGATCTGGCCCAGGCGTATCTGCAAATGGAGGTAGAAGAAGCATCAAAAAAATACCTCCCAATCAACACCCATAAAGGTCTCTACCAATACAACCGGCTGGTATTCGGGGTAGCATCAGCTCCGGCTATTTGGCAGAGGGCAATGGAACAAGTCCTGCAAGGGATCCCAGGGACCCAGTGTTATTTGGACGACATCCTGTTCACGGGCGAAAATGACACTGATCACCTTGCCAACCTGGAGCAGGTGCTCACTAGATTGCAGGAATATGGGCTCCGAGCTAACCGCCCCAAATGCGAGTTTTTTAGAAAACAAATCTCGTATTGTGGCCACGTTATCGATAAAGAGGGGTTACATAAGTCCCCAGAGAAGATTGAGGCAGTAGTCAAGGCCCCAGCACCGGAAAATGTGTCACAACTGAGGTCGTTCCTCGGGCTGGTAAACTACTACCATAAGTTCTTGCCAAATTTGTCTACAATACTACACCCACTGAACACCCTACTGCAAACTGGGGTGCCATGGAAGTGGAGTGACGAATGTAGATGAGCTTTCCAGAAGAGCAAAACACTAATCACATCGAAAGAGGTATTGGCCCATTACAACCCGGCATTACCAATTCGGTTGGCATGTGATGCGTCACCCTACGGCATTGGAGCGGTGCAGTCGCACATTCTCGGATGGCTCAGAGAGGCCAATAGCCTTTGCGTCACGATCACTAACCTCAGCCGAGCGTAACTACGCCTAGATTGACAGGGAGGCCCTCAGCCTAGTGTGGGGAGTGAAAAAGTTCAATCACTATCTGCACGGGCAGAAATTCACCTTGCTGACTGATCACCAGCCTCTTGTCTCCATTTTTAATCCGAAGAAGGGCGTTCCGGTGATGACTGCGCAACGACTACAAAGATGGTCACTTTTTCTAGGGGCGCACCACTATGAGATTGAATATAAGGGCACGAAACAGCATGGAAATGCTGATGGGCTATCACGCCTGCCACTGCCTACTGCGGAGGAAGCACCGGCGGTGGATCCTGTCGAAATATTCCATTCGACTATAGTTGAATACCTACCAGTAACTAACGCTTGTATCGAAAAGGAAACCCGAAATGACCCGACACTGTCTCGGGTATATGATTTGACGGTGAAGGGATGGCCAGCACATGGCGACTCACTGTTGCCAGCATTCTCGACAAGGAGAGAACAGCTGTCAGTGTGCTGGGGGACCTTGATGTGTGGATCCAGAGTGGTAATTCCACCCAAGTTAAGGGAGAGAGTGCTCAATGAGCTTCATGAGGGTCATCTGAGAGGGGTAAAAATGAAAAGTCTAGCCAGGGCTTATGTGTGGTGGCCGGGAATCGACAAACAAATCGAGGACCTGACCAAGAGTTGCTCAGGATGCCAGAAAGTCCAAAATGCACCACCACAGGCCCCTCTACACCCATGGGAGTGGCCCTCATCTCCATGGCAACGGGTGCATATTGATTTTGCTGGTCCATTCATGGACTCAATGTTTTTAATAGCCGTGGATGCGCACTCGAAATGGCCTGAGGTCATCAAAATGTCCTCCACCACCACGGAGAAAACTATTGCAGTCCTATGGACCATTTTTGCCAGGAATGGCTTGCCAGAACAGATTTGCTCCGACAACGGACCACAGTTTGTGTCGGAAGAGTTCCGGAGGTTCTTGAAAAAGAATGGGGTAAGGCATTACACATCCGCCCCGTATCATCCAGCCACAAATGGATTGGCTGAGAGGTTCGTACAAACCTTTAAGAAGGCAATAAAGGCTATGTACAATGACAACATTCCGCTGCAGCACAAGGTGGACAATTTCCTGTTCGCCTACCGGAATGCGACACATGCAGTCACCAACCAGGCCCCAGCCATGATGTTCTTTAACCGAAGGTTAAGATCGCGCCTGGATTTGCTCAGACCAAACGTACGAAGAGATGTTGAGAGTAAGCAATTCCAGCACATCCATGAGAAGCCAACAAGGAGCTTCAATGTAGGGCAACCAGTCTTGGCCCGCGACTACCGAACAGAAAAATGGCAGCCAGGAACGATATGCACACGGCAGGGCCCACTAATGTACACAGTGGACGTTGGGGAGAGCATCGTGAGACGCCATGCTGACCAGATCCTAGAGTCACAGGAACAAGTCAACCCCATGCCTCGCCCATACGTACCTGGTGATGAACCCGACGTACAGGTCGCATCTACCCCAGAAACAGTAGCATCGGAAGCTGATGAACCAACCGACGACAGGGGGCCAGAATCACCTCCGCGCCAAGAGCAAGACACTCGGGAAAGGCGCTATCCAGAAAGGATCAGGAGGCCTCCCCAAAGACTGAATATATAAATAGACTATTTTCAGCTAATGTTGCATGTTAACAGTGTTAATTGTAATTAGTTTGATATTTAATTGTTAAATGAGTGTTATGGTACTGTTAATCTAAAAGGGGAGGAATTGTAATGTATATACCTTTTTAAGGGGGGAACTACTTTGTACAGCTTATCTATACTGTAGTACCGGCAGTGACCACACCTGTATATAACGCTGAGTAGTAATCTGTACAGTTCAGTTGCAGTCTGAGCCACGTTGAGTAAACATCGTTTGTACCGTTCTCCGCAGTCTGTGTCTGATTATACACTGACGTTACAGTAGGCACATTTGCTTTTCTATATGTATAATATTTATGTTTCATTTAGGCTAAAAGAATCAAGGAATTTGACCAGTAGTATAATTTGGTAGACCACTACAGTGCAGCTTCGACTTTGCTGTCATTGGACCAATAGTATCCAATGATATTCTATTGAGCTGTCATGCTGCTTACATTCTGATTTTTGATGCTCACTGCAACAATAAAGTGCGAAAAACATAATGGGCCAGAATGTACTGTAGCTGTGGCATGGTTCATTAGACTTGCCCATGCCTATTTTAATTTCTGTGACCATTTCTGTGAAGTAGTTGTATGTTCGAGATCCAAATGGCACGGCACCCTCTACAGGGTATCTGGGACCTGAACAGGGCAAGCAACTGTGTGTCTCCTTAACCAATCAGATTGAAGTATTGTTAATGAACAGTGCAGGGTCTGAAGTGTAAGTTCGAATAGTGAATTGCAATGTCAAATCAGGCACAGAAAGCGAAATAAAGAGAGGGAAAGATTGGATTAAGAGAGAGAGCAAAATGAGATGGAAAGAAAAAGTAAATAAAAATGTAAATAATAATTCTTCTTTTTAAATCTCCAACAAGAATTAAAATCTGAAGGAATGAGACGCCACACTTGAAAAGTTAATTTTCAGTGCCAGATTGGTGGTTTGGCAGTAATTATGATTTATCATGCCATTAGAAAGGGTACTTAGACTGAAATCAACAAACCCTTTCTGTAGCGAGTTTAGTCTTTATTTATCAGGCAAGTACAGGAACTTCAGTGTTCAATACATTTGAAAGGGGAGCCAGACAGGGAAATGCCATTTTCATGCAGCTTATGGAGGAGCGGCGCACCTCGGACAGCAACTTCCGGATTTTCACGTTTAACTGCACATCTGTGCTCGCCTGAAGTTGCTGTCCAATTTCTGCATAAATAACAGTGAGCACCATTAGCCTCACTGTTATTTTTACAGTAAATTCTGGCCCAAGAATTTCTGTTTACGCTTAGCTCATGTTGATCAAACTGACAGGTACTCTCGGCTTTCATAGTTACATCTTCGTACTGCATGAATTCACTAAACTCACTCTTCAGAAACCTGCTAATCAGCAAGTACCTGTAATGATCAGTTTTGCACATCTCAGGTAACTAACAAGATGCTTAACTGTGGGGGGAACAAAACAAGAAGATAATCTGCTCAGTGAGGGAAACTGATAGCTTTGTCAACTGTTCAATATGTTAGGAAACCCAGATTACTATTCGCTTTGTCCTGGTCCCCACTCCGATCTGACTGATGGCCTGTTTTGAGACCTCACTCCCATTCCGTCTGTTGGATCAAACCTAGCCCATCCCAAATGCTAAATATTAAATATGAGATACTGTATGGTATTTTCATTGTTCCCCAAACATCCACTCAGCATATCAAACCATTTGGCAAAAGATTCATTCATGTGAGTCAGAGCCTTTTCAGAGTATATTGTGGAAGCAGTTAATAACTCTTTATTTTCCAGACCAGATGATGTACAGTGTCTGCAGAGGTTTGCTAGATTAATGCTTTAGTATTGTGAGGGTGGGTGTTTGGGCAATGAAATTACTACACAGCATTTTGTACTTCAGACTTAGCAGCAATTGGATTAAGCCAGGTCGGTCAGTCTGACCGTGGAATTGGAGTCTGGGTTTGGTGGGGGGCATGCCTGACGAGAGGAGCAAGAGTTGAGTCTGAAATGACAGTGGAATCATCACTTGCATCCCATCTAAATCCAACTTGCTGCTACTGATAATGTTCCACTGATGCTTGGATAACTTGGATCTTCTGCACAATAACTAAAGCCAGGTCTGAGTCGAAGTAAGTAACTTTTTGTTTCTGCTTTTTCCCTTAAGGAATGCTAAACACATTTTTCTCCATTTTAATGTAGCAAGGAACTCCCATGCATTTAACAATCCATTAACAATGTTTTCTTAAGCATTTTGCCTTTTTAGCCATTTAACCTTTGAAACTGACTGCAACTTTGGGATTTGGCACATTCGCAGGCGCATGTGGAATCCCTGAAGTTGCGGTCTGTCATTCACAGCACCAACACAGGCTGCGCTGTGCCCCACCACAGTGCCGGCAATCGTGTAATTACTCAAATCAGGGAAACTGACGAAAACTTCGGCTCTTCCACAGTAATTACGCTGTTAAATACCCCACTAAAGTTAGACCCAAAGGGATTAAGTGTAACTGGGGTTTAACAGCGTATTGACCGCTAAACAAAGGTTATGGCCCTGAAAAACTCATTTTAATTTTGTGCAGTGTGAAATTTATCCATTTTAATAAAAATTAAAAGTTTTAAGAAAATTTTGTTCACCTTTATTTCCAGTTTGCCTTTTCCCCCACATGAGAGCCCCAATATTTGTTTTGCTCTCTCTAACATTTTTTAAAAGTTAGAATTTTAGGAGCTTACCCACTTCCTTGTTCGCTGTCTGTGAGAATTCTGCATTTTGATTGGCTGCTTAGACAGCCTGTTGACGTCACAGCAGCTCGCACAAGGGGATCCCCCTTATACTCCGTTGATTTGAATTGAACCTCAGAAAACCCGAACTTCTCAACACAGAGATCACGAGATCTTTATGTGAAGCTTACTTCGGGGCCAGCGGCGAACACCTTCGCTTCACCGCTGACCACAAATTCCGGGCCAATAACACGTTTTCATTATTTCACACATGGTACTTTTTGGGGTGGGGGTGAGAGTAGGAGAAGTTTTGAGCAAGACTGAATAGATTTATGAATCACTGATGTTTCCAGGATGCAGTGTAGTTTGTCTTCACACATGCATGAAAGGGATGTTGTGACAGTATATGCATGTGCACTAGTGCGTTGTGCCATGGAATAGTAGGATACAGATTTATCCCATACAGTGAGTTACTGAGCTCAGTCAGACTGTCTGAAGAGGTTGTAAATGGAGGCAGGTTGTAGGAAGTGAGAGGCTGGTGAGAACCTTTCCCACACAACTCGTGTGCAACTTCTACAACAGTAACAACAACTTGTATTTATATAGCGCCTTTAGTGCAGTAAAATGTCCCAAGGCACTTCACAGGAGCATTATAAAACAAAATTTGACACCAAGCCATATAAGGAGATATTAGGGAAGATGACCAAAAGCTTGTTTAAGGAGTGTCTTAAAGGAAGAGAGAGAGGCGGAGAGGTTTAGAGAGGGATTTCCAGAGCTTAGTGCCTTGGCAGCTGAAGGCATGGCCACCAATGGTAGAGCGATTAAAATCGGGTTTTCAAGAGGCCAGAATTGGAGGAGCGCAGATATCTGAGGTTTGTGAGGCTTGAGGAGATTAGAGATAGGGAGGGGCGAGGCCATGGAGGGATTTATAAACAAAGATGAGAACTTTAAAATTGAGGCGTTGCTTAATTGGGGGCCAATGTAAGTCAGCGAGCTAGGGGTGACGGGTGAATGGGAGTTGGTGCAAGTTAGGACACAGGCAGCAGAGTTTTGGATGATCTCAAGATTACGGAGGGTAGAACGTGGGAGGCTGGCCAGGAGTGCATTGGAATAGTCAAGTCTAGAGGTAACAAAGGCATGGATGAGGGTTTCAGCAGTGGATGAGCTGAGGCGGGGCGGAGTCGGGCGATGTTCTAGAGGTGGAGATAGGTCAGCTGAAGAATGTTTACTTGTTGGCTGGGGTATGGTGTGTGAGGGGACCTAAAACAAAAAATAAGCACAAAAATATCATCCAAAAAGGAATAAAATACTCTAATTAAATGCTTTAAAAAAATTGATATTTAAAAGAACATTTTGTGGCACTTTGAAGAAAAATGTACTCCACAGTGAATGGTTGGTAGTTTGAATACAATTTAAAGAAATAAGGATTTTCTAACAGCACTGTTCAGACATACAGCTACTTGATGCCTGTTTTGAGTCTCTATATGTTCACAGATGCAGCATGTAAAATTGTCACCTTATGTTGTATTCTTATGGGATTAATTGGATGGTTTATTGATGTAGAATTAAGCTGAGAAGTTCAAGAATATTTTTAATTATTGCTTGCCATCAGGATTTAGGCAAGCAAGCTGAATAGTTTTTGTAACAAAATAAGTCCGGAGTTACATTGTCATATCCTTTTAATTGTAAATTCAGAACTTGGGGTACAAACATATGCATAGTGGTATGATAATTAAGCAGGTGCAGTATGTAATGTGCGAGCGTGAGAATAAGGTTTAGCTTAAAAAGGCTGTAGTGGCACTTGAGACGCTGGCATTTCTCATCAACCTGTTGACGGCAATGTCAGTCATCCTAATGCAGTCTGTTGTAAGTCCATTAATGCAAAATTCATAGGACCGAAGTGCATACAAAAACAGCAAGTGGATTTGCCTTATTGTGAATAGGTGGTTTTAATGGTGAGCTGCCTTATATGGGCAGTGAAAGACGCAGAGCATCGCTAAGCTGTGGAGCGCCAGTCTAGTGCAGACAGTCTGCTGACTCAGGCTTGACCTCTCCATTGGGGTGCACTCCTGACTGCAGTCTGAGCAGGCTCATTGAGATGCAAGGCACAGCAGAACAGTCCGCAGCTGTATGCTGGAGGCAAAGTTAGAGAATGGATACAGAGAGTGACCGTAGAAAATCAACAAAGAAGCAGTCCTATACACTCTGAATAGCCAAACAAAACAGAGGTCCTCAGTAAACACATGTTCTTTATTTAGCATACAGGGGGGAGAAAAACACACTGGCTCTCATTTGAGATTTATTTTCCACATCTTTATAGCAGAGATCTCCAGTTTGAACAAATCTGTAATACAGTTTGAAGGCAATCTATTCTGTTAATGGGGAGAGGGTGTGGTATTGGCAGTGCATCGACTTGGTGCAGTAACAGAAATGCAGCAGTTGGCAAATAAAGATGAATTAACTTTTATTCTGGTTAGAGCTTGGTTGGTTCATTATTGCATGTTACCCAGATGCTTGCTTGAAAGTGGCAGCTTGTGATATTAGACAATCTATATTGGCGTACAGCGCTGGGTTTCATTGGCTCAGTGCTAGTGAAAGACAAAGTAGTAAACACGGTTCGATTACTACATGAAGTTTACCTTTTTAAAGTTACTTTTATCTTTTATTTTTCTAATTTTACCAACACCTTTTTACTGATATTTCATTTTCAACAGAACAGACCCCACTCAATGAGACGCTGAGATAAATGGTAAAACAAATTAATATTTCTTCAGTGCCTCCAAGTTTGAGCTCAGATCTCGTGTTTATGGCATTCTTTCCTTTATTTACTTTATCTAAATATATTTCAAGCTTCATGTTTCATTGTTGGATAGAGGATACTGTATAATTCTTGGATTGGGACTATAAGAATTTACAGAAATAAATTAGAAGTTGTACCAGTGCAAAATGTATCTGTGTAGATCTCTCAAAGATTTGTGGCTCCAATTGAGACTCTTTTTGAAGAGGTCATGAATTATACGAACAATCTCATTAAATGAAAACATTGATTCAACTCATTTATCAGATTATTTTGAGGGGACTGATTTAACTCCATTGTGTCTTGCTCCTTCATCATAGTATATATTTTAATATAGTTTAGGTTCGGAATATTTCTTTCACATAGATTGCCTGCGCACCAAGTCTAGTTCTATTACTATTAACTGGGAAATGCTATAATTGAGCTATTTTTTCACCTCTAATTTGCATGTTTGTGATGTGGCAGGTAGTGGACGTGGAAAGATCAGCAATTTTTGGGTGGTGCATCATCTGCACATGATTCCACAGGCACTAATGACCTTCTGCTGCTTTGCTTAAGTTACATTCTATGTGTGAATCTGGGCAGAGTGTCAGTGGGTATTTGATCATAAAGGCAATCACATGCAGCTCAATTCTCTCCTTAACTGGGATTGACACGAGGTTTGACTTGGTTTCTTCCTGATTTCAGCTGTGTTGCTATGCAGTTCCAGCAGAGTATGAAGATCAAACTTGTGTCACAGTGCAAAGTAGTACAGTTTGTATCCAATGTTTTTGTACCATGTTGCCATGTTTAAGGCAGTATGTCAACATTAAAGTGACTTTTCAGTTTAATGACCCTTCCAATCTTAATTTAATATGTAGAATACCAGGTTACATATTTGTCTCTTAATCTATTCAGGTTGTACATGTACAATCTACAGTATCTTGATGTACAATAAAATCAAACTGTCTAACACAAATAGGGGGTCACTTTTTGTGAGTGGCATAAATCGGGTGGGTAGGACGACCGCTCCATTTGCTTGATGCAGTCTGCGAGGGGCCAGCGCCATTTCTGTGGCAGGGCCCAATTCAAATACAGTTGGTGAGCTGCTGGTGCTAATCCCGATCCCGATAAACAGCTTGCCGATTGGGAGGGCTGGAAATCCGAAGGGTCGGCCTCTAGCTAAAGATAGCCTGCAGCCCCTTAAAGGGGAGGTGTATTTTTCGATGGGACATAGTTAGCAGCATTTTTCTGGAGCAGCAGGCAACCTGACTTCAGCCAGGGCCCTCAAATTCTCTGCAGTGGTGGAGGTGTTCATAGCGCAAGTGATCAGCAGGAAAGTGGTCCTCTTCCCCTGCAATGAGCGACAGATACAGAGGTGGCAGAGCAATTAAATGCCATAAGTGTTGTTCCCAGAAACTGGCTGCAGTGCAAGACGCAGAGCATCGCTAAAATGTAATGACCATACCAGAACTGCCAAAGGAAGACTGCCATTCACATCTCTCTCACTCTCTGCACAGCCCTACACCTCTTTACTTTAGCCCCACTCTATCAATCCTTCCTGTGGTAAACCACTGTATTGTATATTGCCACCTCTGGGTGGCGCTGTGTATGGAGGCATGCCTCAGCTGACTCCACCCACCACTGTGTGGGTTTCGTTCAGACTTGTTCAGTCACTCACGAAGAAGCATGGTCTCTTCTTAGCTAATAAAAGCCTTATTCATCTCTTCTTTCGACTCATCATCTCTTCTTCGACTCATCACCTTTTATGAAGTAATTGATAAGCGTATCAATTTTATTAGCTAAAAGTTAAATGGCGACACCTGAGGAGCAACAACAGCAACGGATACAGCAGACATTGCTGAGAGCCCTCAGACCACCACGCCTGGACCTCGACCCTCAAGATGTGGGTGCATCAGCCAAGTTTGAACACTGGCTGAGCTGCTTTGAATCCTTCCTCGCAATCTCACAGGTTACAGAGGAGGATCACAAACTGAAAATTTTGACCGCCCAGGTGAGCCATCAAGTATATATGCTAATCCGGGACTCTAATACGTACGTGGCGGCCCTCGAGCTACTAAAAGGGCAATATACGCGCCCAGTGAACACAATTTACGCCCGACACCTCTTGGGATCCTGCAGGCAGCAACCGGGAGAATCGGTAGGGGCATTTGCACGGGCGCTACTGGCACTCTGCAGAGACTGCGATTGTAAAGCGGTAACGGCTGTGGAGCACGCGCAGGGACTCGCCTGTGATGCCTTTGTCAGGGGCCTCCAGTCAGACCACACCCGGCAGAGACTGCTAGAAAGCAAGGAACCCGACCTGAAGACGGCCATTGCCCTTGCGCTCTCGTTAGAGGAGGCCCACCGAAACCTCGAGGCATACCCCCGTAACGGCGCCGAGACATGGCAATCGAAACCGTGGGACACGGGACCGCCGCCCCCGGCACCAACCGCTGCAGCGACCCAACCGAGACAGCAGCCTCCGGTAAGAACTGCTTCGATGCCCAGTAACCAGGCCCAAAAATGCTATTTCTGTGGCCAGTTAAAACATCCCAGAGCGCACTGCCCAGCTAAGACAGCTACCTGCTCGGGCTGCGGGAAGAAAGGCCATTACGCTAACGCCTGCAAGGGGAAGCCAGCCAGCAGCGCAGCGTGCGGGCCGTGGGAGCAGCCATCTTATCCGCCATTTTGTGTACCCCCGGCTGCATGGCATCCGCCGCCATCGTATCCAACGCACTCAACCGCCATTTCGTCACCGGAACCGACCACCGTCTCGGCGGATGACTATAGTGACTCACTAAGCCACATACTGGCCTCCGTGACGCTGGATCAAGGCCACCCTCACCATCTATCCAGCTCCATGATGGATATCGCGGTAAACGGCCGCGCCACCAGTTGCCTGATCGACAGCGGGAGCACAGAGAGTTTCGTCCACCCCGACACGGTACGTAGCCACTCCCTCACGATTCTGCCAACGCACCATCGCATTTCTATGGCGTCCAAGTCCCAGTCAATGGACATCAGCGGCTACTGTGTGGTGACCCTGTCAGTAGGGGGCACTGAATATCAAAAATTTAAACTGCTAGTCCTGCCCCGTCTTTGCGCTGCCGTCCTGCTAGGGTTGGATTTTCAGTGCCACCTTAAGAGTGTCACACTAGCATACGGTGGACCCCTCCCCCCACTCACAGTCTGCAACCAACAACTTTTAAATCGCCCGCTGCAAACCACCTGCAGCCTTTCCACATTAAAAGTCCCCCCCCCCCCCCCCTCCCCTGTTCGCTAACCTCACCCGCGACTGTAAACCCATCGCTACCAAAAGCAGGCGGTACAGTGCCGGGGACAGAGCTTTTATCAGCTCTGAGGTGGAGCGGCTCTTGAAGGAGGGCATTATCGAAGGTAGCACTAGCCCCTGGCGAGCCCAGGTTGTAGTCGTTAAAACCACTGCAAAACGCCGCATGGTAATCGACTACAGCCAAACCATAAACCGGTACACCCAGCTGGACGCGTACCCCCTCCCTCGCATATCTGATATGGTCAATCAGATTGCGCAATACAAAGTATTCTCCACCATCGACCTTAAGTCAGCGTACCACCAGCTGCCCATCCGCCATGAGGACCGCCAGTATACTGCCTTCGAGGCAAACGGCCGCCTCTACCACTTCCTTAGGGTCCCCTTCGGCGTCACCAACGGGGTTTCGGTCTTCCAAAGGGAGATGGACCGAATGGTTGACCAGAACGCGCTGCGGGCAACCTTCCCCTATTTGGATAACGTCACCATCTGCGGCCACGACCAGCAGGACCACGACGTTAATCTAGCAAATTTCCTCCGTACGGCCCAACGGCTGAACCTAACGTACAATAAGGAAAAATGTATGTTTCACACCAAGCGCCTGGCCATCCTCGGCTGCGTGGTGGAGAACGGAGTCATCGGGCCCGACCCCGACAGAATGCGCCCCCTAATGGAGCTACCCCTTCCCCACTGCCAAAAAGCACTGAAGAGATGCCTGGGGTTTTTCTCCTACTACGCCCAGTGGGTGCCCCTCTATGCAGACAAAGCCAGGCCCCTCATCAAAGCCACCTCCTTCCCCCTGACACCAGAGGCGTGTGCAGCCTTCACTCTTATCAAGAACGATATCGCGAAGGCCGCAATGCACGCGGTGGATGAGTCCATCCCCTTCCAAGTGGAGAGCGATGCCTCCGACTTCGCCCTAGCCGCGACCCTTAACCAGGCGGGCAGACCCGTGGCCTTTTTCTCAAGGACCCTCCAGGGCCCCGAGACGAGACACTCCTCCGTCGAAAAGGAGGCCCAGGCTATTGTAGAAGCGGTGCGTCACTGGAGGCATTACCTGGCCGGGAAACGATTTACCCTGCTCACTGACCAGCGTTCAGTAGCTTTTATGTTTAATAATAAGCAGAGGGGTAAAATCAAGAACGACAAGATCTTGAGGTGGAGAATCGAACTCTCCACCTACAATTATGATATCTTGTATCGGCCAGGGAAACTCAATGAGCCCCCAGATGCCCTATCACGTGGTACATGCGCCAACGCGCAGAGTGATAGGCTGCAGTCCCTCCACAATGACCTCTGCCACCCGGGGGTCACCAGGTTTTTCCATTTTATCAAATCCTGTAACCTGCCCTACTCCATCGAGGAGGTCAGGACCATGACCAAGAGCTGCCAAATCTGCGCCGAGTGCAAACCGCACTTCTATAGGCCGGACAGAGCAAGCCTGATCAAGGCCACCCGCCCCTTCGAACGCCTGAGCGTCGATTTTAAAGGGCCCCGCCCCTCCGCTGACCGCAATGTGTACTTCCTCAACATAGTTGATGAGTACTCCCGTTTCCCCTTTGCCATCCCTTGCCCAGACATGACCAGTACCACGGTCATCAAGTGTCTGAATGACATCTTCGCTCTGTTCGGGTTCCCCAGCTATATACATAGCGACAGGGGCTCATCGTTCATGAGCGACGAACTTCGGCAGTACCTGCTAACAAGAGGTATCGCCACGAGCAGGACCACCAGTTACAACCCCCGGGGGAACGGCCAGGTGGAAAGGGAGAACGCGACGGTTTGGAAGGCAGTCCTCTTAGCACTAAAATCTAAGGGCCTTCCGACCTCCCGCTGGCAGGAGGTCCTCCCTGCAGCGCTTCACTCCATTCGGTCACTGCTTTGTACTGCCACTAATGCGACCCCTCATGAGAAAATGTTCGTTTTCCCCCGGAAGTCTACATCGGGAACCTCGCTACCGGCATGGTTGACTTCTCCTGGGCCCGTCCTACTGCGGAGGCACGTGAGGACGCATAAAACGGACCCCCTGGTCGAGCGGGTGCACCTCCTACACGCCAACCCCCAGTATGCCTGGGTGACATACCCAGACGGGCGGGAGGGCACGGTCTCCATACGAGATCTCGCACCCTCGGGTACCCCTGAATTACCACCGTTATCCCCCTTACCACCGTTATCCCCCTTACCACTGTTATCCCCCACCACCCCTCCCAACCCAACCCCTGCAGACGGCATGCCAAAGCCCCAGGAATCTTCGCCAACCACCCAGACACCAGACCCGACGTCGGATGCTGCAACACCACCGCCGCCACCACGACGATCAGGACGTCAGACAAGGCCTCCTGATAGACTTAACTTGTAGTACCCTTCACCCCGCCGGACTTCACATTAAACAAGGGGTGAATGTGGTAAACCACTGTATTGTATATTGCCACCTCTGGGTGGCGCTGTGTATGGAGGCATGCCTCAGCTGACTCCACCCACCACTGTGTGGGTTTCGTTCAGACTTGTTCAGTCACTCACGAAGAAGCATGGTCTCTTCTTAGCTAATAAAAGCCTTATTCATCTCTTCTTTCGACTCATCATCTCTTCTTCGACTCATCACCTTTTATGAAGTAATTGATAAGCGTATCACTTCCCTTCCCTGTTAATCATGCCTCTCCTCCAGTCATTATTCATTATTCAGATTCTTCATTACTCTTCCTTCTGTTTGCACTCCCGCCCTCAAAACCTGCTTCTGGCCTCGCATCTATTTCCTTCTCTTGGCCACACTTGCTGCTTCTTTCCTTCATCATGCACATTATGCTAAGCTGCCACAAACATCTTAAAAACCTTTCCACAAGGTACAGGCTAACTCACTTCCACTTTTCTTGTAGGAGAAGCTGGCACAGAACATAACAGTAGGAGGTCCTGCCTCTGTACAGATCTTGAGACCAATTCAAAAGGCCACCATCATTATCATTTGCAGAGAGTGGGTATTGGAGATGGCCAGGCTGGAGGCCATGCACAGTTGGGTGTTTGGGCATCTTCCCTCCATTTTCTTTTTCTGCTTAACTCTCTCAACTCACACACATGCACACTTAGCATGACACTCTGTTGCTGCCACTCATCTGCTACTGTTTACCCTTGCCGATACCCGTTAACGCTTGTTCCGCTTCCCTTTCTTCTAGGTCTATCAGATGTGTCTAGCCTTTCTGGTACAGAGGCTGAGAGGGGGGGGAGTCATCCCAAAGGTCACTTGTTCTTGCCCTTCCAAGCACCAGCACAGAAATCAGTACCCTGCGTGATATAGACCCTGAAATATTAGCTGACATGAATAAAAATGTTGGTCTTTGGGCAGATGCAGTTTATTTGAGGTTGGAGGAACTGGGAGACATGTTGGACATGACTGTTGATGTGGGAGGAGGGCAGGGATTGGTCAGCTGAAGCACTCTACAATAACTCTGGCTGCAAGCAGGTGTTGGAACTCTCTCATTTCTTTACCATCCTTTATATCATCAGTGTCCTTTCCATCATCATGCTGAAAGTCCCCGTCCAGTGGTATCTTTCCTGTGTTATCTCTAATGCAGAACAAAATTATACAGCATAGAGAAAACCACTATCATACAGGTCAAGCTTTGTGAGCTGTATTGCAGGAAGCCACCAGACCTTGCATTGTAATTGTTGCCTGAGGACTTCAATGGTCTGCACAACGAGGACTTTAGTTGACCCATGGATCTGATTGTAGTGCAGCTCAGCCACTGAGTGGGAGTTCCTGAGAGGAGTAATGAGCCAAGTGTGAAGGGGATAGCTCTACTCCTGAAGCAACCAACCTCTCGCTTGCTGTGCAGGGACACAGAGTGGGGGGTGGGGCGAGGTAAAATGCAGGATTGCCACAATATAAAATGTCATGGCAGCTGCCAGGAAAGCAGGCACAGACCTGCATGATGCACTGCTGGTGATCTCACACCCATTGCAAATTAATGGAGTGGCAGCCCTTGCAATTTGAGAAGGCAGTCTGAAGGAGCCCCCAGGGTGACATGGGTGCAGTCAATGACACCCTGGACTTGAGGGAGGCCGGCAATCTTTGCATACCCCAGAGCCCTATCCTGCTTCTGGTTGTCCATGGGGAAGGTGTTAAAAGTGTTTGCTCTAGCAAAGAAGAAATCAGTAACCTGCTTAATGTAAGCATGAAGTGCTGACTGGCTAATGTTACTGATATCCCCTGTGACAGCATGGAAGGAAATGGAGGCAAAGAAGTTAAGGACTGCAGTGATCTTGCCTGCAATGGGCAGTGTTGTGCTAGCTTTGGCATTTGATTGCTGGTCTTGTTGCAGGTGGCAGCAAAACTCTGTGACCGCCTCCCTGGAGAAGCGAAGCCTCCTTATGTACTGTTTTTCGGAGAATTGCAGGTATGTTGCCCTGGGCTTAGAAACTCTGTTGGGAAGCTAAGGATTCCTGAAAGCATGCCTCCTTGACCTTCCTGCAACTGCAGCGTTCATTGCTCCTTCTTCCTGTTGCTGCTCCACCCCCTCTTGCCAGAGTGGAATTGCCAAGAAGACTCCCATGATAAAAAAAAAGTGCATTGCCAGAAGCCCTTCAAGAGCCCAGAACATTCTACAGCAACCAAATGAATATAATTCTGGACCAGCTACCACCCTGTTTTTAGATGTAAACTGGGCAAGATGAAAGTAACCCCCATAGTTTGCTGTGTGATCTTATTTGATCGAACATGTACAAAAGTGATTGCAGGGAACAAATGATTGGAATTGGCTTAGAAGATTTAACATTTTCTAAATGTCCACCAATTAATTTGTTGTACGATGCTTTCAAATCAATTTGATCAGTTCCATTTATCTCTCTCTCAATATGCATTGCTTAAAGTTATTTCTTAATGTCTCTCTCTCTTTGTCTCTCTCTCCCTCCCTTCATGTATACCCTCATGCCTGAAGCTAGTTGGCCATGTGCACAGTCCTGCACCAATGTTGTGCTGTTGCTGTTATCAATCTGCCATTCCTGACCAAACCGTATGTATTTTTGCTCCTCCAAAGTCCAATACGCAATTAAACCACAAGACAGCTGTTGTGACACCAGAGTGATTAATTTGCCAATATAAAGTCTATTTAGAATGTGAATACCATGACTTATAGAATAAATGCTTATGATGCAGAAATACAAGTTATTCTGTGGGTTATACCCCACACTTGTAGAATTGCATTTCATGTAGCTTTCATCAAATTATATCCTGGCCAGCAGTACTGTTACCTGATTTTGTTGCCCTGTTGACCTCCCTGTGCTGGTCACATTTATAGCATTCTGTGAGTAGGGAGTATCATTTGTGAATAAATGGTAACGGGGACTGCTGCTGCTCACTAACGGTCTTAATTGACAATAGAAATGAGCAAAATGAAGCTTTAAAGATAATCAGAAGTGCCTCATTCTGAACTTTTCAGTGAAGTTAATGTGCTGCTGAATGGACTGTATCATCAACTTACTCTGCCAACAGCATAATTCTACGATTTAAGGAATCTGTATTATGCACAACTTGGTTAACCTGAAACATTTGTTAGTAACTGCTGATAAAAGCTTGGTTCAAATTTTCCTGATAGTTTTATTCACAGGGCAGAAAAATGAACAGTATAACTCAACGGTGTATAAATCCATTGTTTCTTCTGTCATCTGCCCATATGGGATTTAGCTAGAATGCTCCCAGCTGTGTAATTTCAATTCAAGATGTAGTTAGCAGTGTAGTACTGCATCAGAATTCACCTCTGGGCAACTTTGCATTTGTGTGCACGTAGAGAGTTATTTTATACTTCATATATGCTGCACTGTGTGTGTATTTTATCACACACCTGACTTGTGCCTTGTAGATAGTGAAGAGGCTTTTGGGGGCCAGTTGTTGCAGAGTACCCAGTCTCGCCAACTCTTGTAGCCATGGTGTTGATATGGCTGGTACAGTTAAGCTGGCCTATATATCTTTGTATATCTTTGTATGTTAACACCCCCCTGGAAAGGTATTTCCTCTTGTTCCTTGCACAATACAGCTACCATTGATTTTTTGATAAGCTGCAGCACCTGTTAGATTCTATACTTTACAAAGAGGGAAGACGTAGGAGCCTTCATTATTTTGTAGCCATCTGCAGCTTATGCTTAACCTTTTAAAATCTTTTTGTGTATTATTCAGAGCCTTAAACACTGGTGTGTTGTTTAGCTTCTCCAGCTCCATTGCACTCCTATTACAAGATTCAAGTCAATGCAGATGCACGGTAGCAATGATAGTATTTTTGTTTGAAGTTCTTTTAAATTAGTAAAATCTGAGAGTTGGCTTTAAATGTATTTTTACCGTACACTTTTTGTCTTGTAAAATCAACTGGAATTCAGCCCGTTGAAGTGAATGGAAACCGTTAATGATGAAAAGTGACGAGTGTACTGTGCTTAATCTCTGATTACAGCTTCAAATGTTGTTCTGTGTTAATTTATTGTTAACTAAATTATGGGTATTTGTAAATGTTGGCCTTCTGCAGTGTTGAGTTTTGTGCAGGAATCCTGGATAATTTTTAAAACCAAAATTTCCTAAAGCTGAATTCAATTTTTTTTGTGTGTGAGCTACTTCATCATTAATATATATTGTAAGTCAGTTTGTGCAGCTCCATTATTACCAGTTAGTTATACATGTGATCTAGGAAATTGTGAAAGAATAAACATATTGAAAATAAACCTGAGCATTTTTCACAGCTTAAATTTTGCAAACTTCCAGAACTACCCACATCTGACATACTCTCTTTTAATATGTGGGAGAAATCTTAGAAAAAAGGCTTTTTCCTTTTTTGTAAATTTCATGCTGTTTCACACAAGATCCCAGTGCTTTTGCTTGTGATAGCCTTCAAATTCAGTCTGAATGTAGCATCAGAATGGGCATGACTTCACCACAGATTTGCAGAGCAACTTTTCTGACCACTGATTCAATGACCGATAATATTGTATATTACTATATACAGAACTGATTTACATTCTGATAAAGAAGAACAGAGTTTGTCAGTACACAATATTTCCAAGTTATTGCAGGACAATATTAAAGCTGGTATCTGTATCAAGACAGTTAAACAAAGCTTGCACAAAGAGTTGTCTGGTCAAGTTGTATGTTCACAGGAAACCAAACCAGTGCAAGAAACCCCAAGAAGACTTGTGTTTGTGAGAAAGTATGTTGAAAAGGATGTGTGGCGGATTTCTGAAGAAACTGCTGTGGACAGAGGAATATAGAAAGAACTTGCTATTCTTATGAGTGTGATTACAATCTATATCAGCTGCTACTCATCTTCCAGTGCAGCAAGTCAGTTACAGTTATTGGAGTCTTATTATGTGGAAGATATTTGGACAAACATGTTAACAAAGGATTTTTCCAGAACCGCAGTATCCTACATCTTGGCTGTTTGGATGGAAGAAACAAAGAACTTGAATTTATATAGTGCCTTTCTCATCCTTAGGATATCCCAAAGCACCTTAATGAATTAATTTTGGAGTGTAACACCAAATTGCGCACAGCAAAATTCCACAACGGCAAATGAGATCAGTGAACAGTTTATCTGTTTTGGTAGTGTTAGTTAAGTGATGAATGTTGGCTACCACATCAGGTGAATTCCATGAAGTGTGCCATGGAATCTTTTACAACACGTAAACAAGAGGATTGGCATCAGTTTAAAATCTCGTCCTAAAGAAAGGCATCTCTGACAATACAGCACTCGCTTAGTATTGCATTGAAGTGTCAGCCTACATTACGCGCTGAAGTCATGGGGTGGGACTTGAAACCACTACCTCCTGACTCGAGAGTTGAGAGTACTACCAATTGAGCCAAACATTTATGCCAAAATGCACATTGCAGAATGATGACCTAAAGTGTATGTTTATGCTTATGAATGACTTAAAGAGCAAAGTGTTGGAGAGGCTTGTACCAATGAGTACCTTAGAATGACTAGCACTTTTTGTTAAAGGTTCTTGTACATTCTCTAATACAATGGCCCGTATTTTCCGATCGCAGGCCTCCCGCAGGCGGAGGCCTGCGATCTGGAAAAATCTGCGCACCTACCTGAGGGCTCCCGGAACGCGCACACTTCCGATCCCGGGCCTCACCAAACTTGAAGTGCGCAGGGCCCACGTATCCTGGGGCGCATGTAGTTCGCAGCGTCCCTGGGATCACGTGGGTCATGGGGAGCCAATCACAGAAGGGAATCTCCCTTCATACATTTGACAGGAAGACCTGTCAAATATATGAATGGAGAGCAATGAAAAAACATAGTAAAACTTTAAATACATTTTTTTATCACATTTTTAAAATGACTTGAAATTACAATAGATTAAGTATTTTAAACAAAAATTTAATTTTTTGAAAAAAATAATTGAAGTTTTTTACGAAGCTAAAAATAAACTTACCTTTCTAAAAGTATTTTAAAATGATAAATCAGTGAAATTTAAAAAAAACAAAAACTTTTTTCAACTCTTATCCTGGTAAAAGCAGGCCTTGCTTTTACCAGGCGTAAGAATTGTAAGGGTTTTCTGCGGGCGGAGGGTCTCCAAAAAGCGGAACTCTCCGCCCACAGAGGCCCTTCACCACCAGGGCAGCCGGAGGATCTGTCGAGACCATTCTTGACAGATCGGAAATGCCGGTTTTCAGTGCATGCGCTGTGCATGCCTGAAAACGGCATTTCCAATGTCCCTACGGGTGGGTACACAGCGCGTATCCACCCGTAGGGATCGGAATATCCGGGCCAATATAAATTCCCAAAGTGTTCATTCAGTGAATGAAGTGAGTAATGGTGTAACCTGCACCAACTTACACCAGTCTCCACAGCCAGCCAACTATACTGTGACAACACCAAATATTAATGGCCCCGATTTATAGGAGCTAACACAATTCTTCCTGAAAAGTTATGTGTGAAGGAACCTTTAGATAAATATCAATTACTTTTATTATTGATTTTCCTCTGTCTTAACTATTAATTACAGTATATGCAAAACAAGTTCTAATCATACAGTATTGGTACATTAATTTTGTAATTAGTGATACTCTTGCCCAGTTATGAACATACATACGAACAATGATGGACAGGTAAAGATCCTCTAGTCCATTGAGCCTATCCCACACAATTGCGATACCTTGTGTATCCCAATATATACACTCCACCCCACCCGAAATCATGTGATCTCCTTTGAGAGGCGAGAAACCAGATTTTTTTAAAAAGGTCAATTTGGGGGGGAAATAAATCTGGGAAATTCCTCTCTGACCCATCTAGGCGATCAAAACTAGTCCAGGAGATCACACAAGCCCTGAATTCCCTGCAGTATCTACCTTCTGTAAGAGGTGATCTCTGCCCCAGCCAGAAACAGGTCCAGCTCTCGCTTGAAGGAATTCAGTGAATCAGCGTCCTCAGCACAAGACACGAGCCTGTTCTAGAGGTCCACTGTTCTCCGGGAAAAGAATCACCTCCTGACATCTAACCTAGATCTGGCCTTATACAATTTAAATTTGTGACCCCTGGTCCTCCCTAACCTATTTAATTGGAACAAATTGTCAATTAGAACACAATCTATTCTCTTCATTTATCTTATAAACCTCAATCAGATCCCCCATAATCTACGCTTCTCTAAAGTGTAGAGTCCCAATTCTTTTAGCCTATCTTGATAACTAAGATGCTTTAAACTGGGAATTAGTCTAGTGGCCCTCCTCTGCACCCTTTCCAAAGCCTCAATATCACCCACCATGTGAGGAGACCAAAACTGGATACCGTATTCCAAGTGAGGCCTGACCATGTTGTGTTATTTGTGGGATGAATTAATTTTGTACAATGTTTTAACTGTAACCCTGTTCTTTTTCTTCACTCCCATCACAACTAAAGTGACTAAACATCTCTGGGGTGGTATAAAAATGTAATATTTAAAGAATTTTTTTTATATCTTAATCTCGCATAGCAGTTCCTAGTCAAAAACTTTAAAAAGTTATTTTTGTGTAACTGTCTCTCTAAATCATTTCCACTCTAATTCTTTGCCTCTCTCCTTTTCTGTTTGTCTTCCACTTTGTCTCCCTCTCTATTTCTTTCACTTTTCATGGCATGACTGTTGTTGCAAGGAACTATAACTTGATTTTTGTTTAAGGCACCATGTGTGGCTCTCAAATAGCATTTTTCAGCCATCCTGGATTATTCTTTAAGAAGGAATTTTTTTTTAATAGTCCCAAGCTAACAGGTTTTAAAATAAATATCAAAACAAGAAATGATTTGCTAATAACATATATAAAACTGTAGATTTTTTGCATGTTAAAGTAATGAATTTTGCATTACATTTCACTCCGCTCTTTTACCTTCTATAATTAATCAAAAGATAGATACTGTGTTACAACTTTATTTGTTAATTAGAGCATGCATAAACTATTTACAATGTAGACCTTCCCAAAATGAAGCCATTCTTGGTGTGTCATGATAAAAAATGACAGCAGCAGAATGAATGTATCAGACAGCTGCTGTGGTAATTTGAAGAGTTCATTTTAAAGCAGATGTTTCAGAGCTGAAAATTATTCATTTTGCTGTGTCAAGAAGTGGGAGTTACTATTTTTATTTGTGTGGCCAATTTTCTAATCAGCCATGAGTCTTTGTGTTAAAGTAGCTGTTTGCAACTGGAATTCATCTTGCTTGAAAGCTGTTGCTCCTGAGCAAAATCCTCCTGTCCTTCCGGGTAACATTATGATTCTTTTTGCACTCTAGGATAGTGCCCATAAGAATATCGTGATGTTTGAAGCATTTATTTAATTGGAGTGCAGTTTATCTTATTAAAGGTTTAGGAGCTTGCATGTTGTGATAAATGTTTGGAATATATTTTTCAGTTATTATGGTATGGGTCGGTTGCTCAGCTGGCTAACTTTTCTTGTGCATGGGGAAGCATTTTGTTGTTTGTTGTTGCAGTGATATATCCAGTTTTGTCCAGAACCTCAGTGATGTGAATGATAAAGCAAGGGCACAGTACTGGACTTTATACAAAACGGGAGAATCTAATGACAGTTTGACATGGATTCCCAAAATGGTTGGCTGTCGAATCCGATTTTAATCATGACAGTAAGCAAATCTTGTAAATTTTATGGGCAGTACCAGATTATTTTAAGCTGCTTTAGTTATGAAAGCTGCCAGGTTCCTCTCTTCTGCCCGCCTCACACCAAATAAACAAAAAAGAGGTTGTGCATAATCCTTGCCTTGTTATAAATGACTGATCCTAACTTAAAGTTGGATATTAATTAGTTGGATCATTCTTTTCAAAGACATGGGATAATTTTCTGTTCACAGCAATCTTGTATTCACTGTCTGTGTGATTCAGCCCTTAATGTTACTGATAACTGCTACCTTAGTCATTTTATAGGCGTGTTGCCACTTTAATTTTGAAAACTGTAATGCTGTTGCTCACATTGGATGCCTCAATAGATGTGATATCTGCTGCAGCGCAGACTTTTTCAGTGACGCTTAATTTATACTGAAGCTAAAGAAAACAATTAAGATTTAAGCAGGAGACACAATTGATGATACAAGTGTTGTGTTGGCAATTAGTTTTACTCTCTGTTTTTAAACTCTTAAAATATGGTAGTTCCATCAGTTGATGCCAGTTTTATTTCATCCTTAACACAAGAAGCTTGAATATATTCCCGTAATAATAGGTTTCTTGGTTTGGAAAATTTAATTCTAACTATTGGTAATATGTAATATTGTTAAACACTTATTACGAGTTTTCACACGCTATTGCGAGTCTTCACACGCTGTGAGCATGCATTACAAATTTGTGGATTTTCCAATACGTGTTTATGGTGTGTGAGGTCCTTTGTCATGTGAAAGGACTTGGAAAATCTACCCTAAAGAGTTAAAATTCAAAAGTTTCTGTTTACATACTTGGATTTCTTTTTTGCAAATGTTTGCTTTTAATTGTGTTTAGTATGTGAATTGTATTCAGAATGTATTTAAGTGTTCGCATCTGATATAAATAGTGTCATGGTACTTTCACAAGACTTGCTGAGGGGATCCTTCAGGAGAAGGAAGATTTTTTTTTTAAAGAGTCCAGACAAATAGGCTGAATGAATTTTCAGCAACTCTGCTTTTGTTATTTTTTTTCCCTCCTCATTGTTATTGGAGAGGGGGGTTTCTGAAGTTTGTTTTTCTATATTCGTTCTTCCCTCTTTGCATTCTTTGCCTTTCACTTCCACAGCTGCAGACCCATTGCCAGGGAATAGGTGAGGGAAACTGCACACTTCTCCCCAGCACAGATGCTCCTGCTCCACACATCAGCTGATAGGAGGCAGATGTCTGCCCAAAGGCAGATTGAATTGAGCTGGAGGCTTAGCATTCTCTCCCCATCCCCATGCACCACAGTGGGGAATTCCACCAGCAGCTCTGTTCTGAGATAACACAACTATTTTTTGCAAGTAGTTTGCATCATTGCAGCATCCATTTTCTCTGTGTTTATAGAGTAAAGTATCAGTAGAATGTTTGATAGTATATTTAATTTAAATTATGTTAATTCTTTAAGTTTATTCATCTTTTCCTTTCTTCCCCAAATAACTATCTGTAGGAATGATTCCAATCAATAGGATACATAACTGGAAGGATATAAATTTGTTTAGAAGAGGCTGTAGCAGGAGAAAAGGAGGTGGTGTGGCAGTATATATAAATTCAGTATTGAGGCACAAGTGAGCGAGGATATAAAAAAAGATAGGGCAGATACTGAATCGCTTTCAGTAGAATTAGTAGATGGTAACAGAGCTAAACTATTATTCCCAGGTCAGGCTGAAAGCCTTGATCTGGAACTGTGGGATGAGATGAGGGTGACAACTGGTAAGGGGCCAACTACAGTAGTTGGAGATTTCAACTTACCAGAAATGGACTGGGACAATAATATCTCCACTGGTAAGACAGGGAAGGGATTTCTAGAGTTAATGGAAGACTGTTTTATAACCCAGTTTGTAAAAGGGCTGACAAGAGCAGTAAACATCCTGGATTGGATATAAGGTGGGTAAGGTTTAAGTACCAGTGATCATAATGTGATCACATTTTGACATTAGAAGAATTAGAGAAGTTACTATAATCCCATTCCACAATAAGGAAGTGGGAATTTGTGAGGCTGCTGTCCGTGCCCATTGGCTTGTTACCTGCATCACCTAAAATTAAATCTGACGACATCATCATCATCTTCTTTCGTATGGTAGCAGCAAAGCAAATTAAATGTCAATGTCTAAGTTGGATATCCAGGCCAAAGCTCCAGTGTAACAGCATGGATATCTTGTAGGCTGCCTGCGAATTTCCTGAGGGCAGTACTCAATGATGTGCTCCAGGGGGATGCTTTAATCTTCCATCTATGGAGAAGGTGGCAGCATCTATCATGAACGGTTCTGAGGCAGCTGATGGTTGTCCACTGTTTGCGAGGAAGGTTTGATCCTTCAGGTTGTACTGTGGGGTCCTCTATAAGGAATCCATTCCGTATGTTGCAGTTCTTCCAGGCATTTTGCCATCGGTCATCAAAGCTATGGGGAGATCGCTGAAGGGCTTTGGCGACGGTCCAAAATGGCCACCTAGATTTGAGATGGGTTGGTGGTAGGTTGTTCAAGTCGGCCTGGATTGGCATGTCTTTGCTGGTGTAGCGGTTGTATTCACTGGAGACTGTATATTTGTGGTGTAGGTGTGATGGTGTGATGTTTGCAAGCACGGGCAGCCAAGGCGTTGGTGTCGATAAAAGCGTACCGGTGATAATTTTCATAGTAGAATTCAGCTGGACATCAACGGATTTGACATGCGGACTTGCTAGCCATGCCGGCGAGCAGTATAGTACTCCACTGTAGAGTACACCAGGGCGAATGCTGCCATTAGATTTCTGTTTACACAATATGTATAATTCAAACTACAGAGCTGCCTTGGTTTATTCTACTGGGCATCTCCTTCAAAGTATGGATTCTTTCTGATCCATTCATCTGCTCCTTTTTTTGTACATCCGAGAGAAGTGAAGGATTCCTGCAAAAATTGGCACTTGTATTTTTAACCAAACTTGACAAGTGCCTTCCTCCATTATTCAGTGTTCCTTTTGGCAGTATTGATACTAATGAATGGTATCAGCTGTGGCTCAGTGGTAGCATTCTCGCATGAGTGAGAAGGTTGTGGGTTCAAATCCCACTAGCAGGGACTTGAGCACAAAATCTAGGCCAACACTTCAGTGCCATACTGAGGGAGTGCTGCACTGTTGGAGGTACCGTCTTTCAGATGAGACGTTAACCTGAGGCTCCGTTTGTTTTCTCGGGTGGATGTAAAAGATCCCATGGCTCTATTTCGAAGAAGAGCAATATTTAGCCCTCGGCCAACACCCAAAATAAAACCCATTGTCTGGTCGTTACTGTTTGTGGGAACTTGCTGTGCGCAAATTGGCTGCTGCATTTCCTACTTTACAACAGTGACTACACTTCCAAAGAAAAGTACCTTATTGGCTGTAAAGTTCGTGAAAGGTGCTATATAAAAGCAAGTCTTTTTCTTTTCCTGAGTGAATTGGGATCTTTTAAATCCATCAAAGACTGGATTGAAATTCAGAAACTTAAAAGCTTTGTTGAATTTTCATCTCAATTCTTATTTCATATCAGTTTAAAGGATCAAACCTAGAAACTGAGTTCTGGTAAAGTGTACACTCCCGAAATGGTAACTTGTCATTTCTCTTTACAAATGATGAATAACCTGCTGTGCTTTTCCAGCATTTTCTGTTTTTTATCCTAGAAACTGTACCTGATGCATATTTATACTCCGAAACGCTTGATGTGTGATCTTAATTAAATCAAATTAATAAGCATTCATCATAAATTTGACATCTGACACAGGATTATATTTTTAAAAACATAACCCAATCTTTGACTAAATTAACCTGCTAAATTATGTACTTAATTTTTGCTGCATCACAAAATATCCCAGTGCTTAGCTGTAGTATAAACTGCACATTTGAAAAATCAATACCTGAAAAACGCGAAAGCAACATTGTGCAAAAAGTTTGAAATAATACTTTAAGTTTACAAGAATACTTCCATCCACATGTATTTCTTCTCGATGTTTAATTCTTTTGAATGATTCTTTTGTATCCACATTTAAATTTATTTTCTCTCCAAGTTTTCTTCTCCTTTCCCTTGCCTTGCCCATGCACTGTTGACTGAACTAACTGAAAAGCTAGGCTTGTGACAGTTCCCAGAACTATACTAGTGCCAGCTGTTGGGATCTGTGTGGAAGTGCTGCAAGCTAACTCAGTCTCCATACTTTTCTTCTTTCCCTGTAGGAAATGCTTTGCCTTCCCTCAGTACATCCATTAAGAAGTGTAGTGGTACGGTAGTGTAATGCTTATGTTACTGGACATTAAACATGAGTTCAAATCCCACTATGACAGTTTGAGAATTTGAATTCAGCTTTTTAAAAAAAAAAAAAAAAAATCTACTGATAAAAAGCTGGTATCAGTAAAAGTGGCTACAAAGCTGTCTGATTGTCATTAAAAACCCAACTGGTCCGCTAATGTTCTTTTAGGGAAGGAAACCTGCCATCCTTACCCAGTTTGGCCTGTGTGTGACTCCAGTCTCACACCAACGTAGTTGACTTTTAACTGCCCTCTGACGTGGCCTAGCAATCCACTCAGTTGTATGAAGACCCACCACCTTCTCAGGGTAACGACGGACAGGTACTAAATGCCGGGGTTGCCAGCGACGTCCACATTCTGAGAATGAGTATTAAAAAAAAAGTGATCCAGTTGAGATCGGACACTGACCAGCTGGAGAAGCTCTAGCAGAACCTACAGCTCCATGCTGCAACGTCTTAGTGAAGGAACATTACACCACAAGGCTTCCTGTTTTAATAGGTTCAATCGAGAAATTGCCTTTCAAGCAGTATCTGCTCTGATGCACATCCTTTTACTTTTACAGTTGCCAGTCTGCTAGGGTGAGCATCAGTCTGCTGTGCCTCATATATGGTTGGGATTGAAGGAATGTTACATTGATTCTGCTGCTGTGCTGTTTGTAAATTAAGGTGCCCTTGAGAATTAACTCCCCTCCTTCTACAATTATAAATCTTTTAGTTACTGAATAGCATTATATTAATGGCTGCAAATGGTAGAACATCTTACAGCAGCAGTTTTAAAAAAATTGAGTTTAATTGTACTTGGCACTGGAGAATGTGACACTTTCCCATTTGAACACACCTAGAGTCAGCAACAAGCACTCTCAGCTGAGGTTCAGCACAATCAGGTGCTGATAAAAGCTCTTTCTGTTCTGCCCCAACAATATGCATTCACCCTTATTTTTGAGGACCCACAAACAAACGATCCATTATTGTGTTGTGGACTTGCAGCTTACTAGGACCTAATTTGAGACTGTCTAAACTCATTGCACTTATTTTTAAATAATCAGATTGGTAGTCAATATGAAGTTATGTTTCATAATTGTGAAATGGCATCTATGGAGTGCATTGATGTTCTAACATGCTGTGCCACAGAGTGGATAGAATGTGGTATTACACCCATGAGTTCTCACACGAGAGAGTCGCATCTGGAGGCCATACACTCCCTGAAAAGGAAGAAAAAGGGAAAAATGATGGTGAGTCACCACAGGCCTATACTTTTATAATGCCCAACCTGAGAGTGACGATGGCAGAGACTTGGAAGGTCACCTTTTTGCCCTTGTGGCTGGATGGTAGATTGAGGAGAGGGGAGAAATTTCCCTTTAAAATATGGAGGGGCACACCTGGGGATTTAAAAGGTACAGTTAGAATTTGTTTTCTGTGGAGCAGTTAACTGAATAGTTATTTTGAAATCTGGTGACTGACCCTTTTTGTACGGTTATATCAAATATTGGTGAAAAATCTAGTGCCATTTTTAGCTAACACAGTACAAATTCTACAATGGCATTCTGTCATTCAGAAGTGAAGAGTTACAAGGCACCTTCCCGTGCAAGCACAGGAGATGTAACACCTGCCCTTTTACTTCCTCCCTTCCCACTGTCCAGGGCCCCAAACACTCCTTCCAGGTGAAACAGCGATTTACTTCTACTTCTTGCAATTTAATATACTGTATTCGCTGCTCACAATGCGGTCTCCTCTACATTGGGGAGACCAAATGCAGATTGGGTGATCGCTTTGCTGAACACCTCCATTCAGCCCATAAGGGTGACCCCAAGCTTGTCACTTTAATTCTACGCTCTATTCCCACTCTGACCTCGGCCTCTTGCTCTGTTCCAATGAAGCTCAACATAAGCTCGAGGAACAGCACCTCATCTTTCGATTAGGCACTTTACAGCCTTCTGGACTCAACATCGAGTTCAACAATTTTAGGCTATAACCTCCGCCCCTATTTTTTCAGACAGCAGCTGTGGATGATTCTGCCATCCCCATTTGTAGCATTTAACCTGTCCTGCCTTCCACCCTATCACAGACCATCCCTTTTGTTCCTTACTCCCCTCCCCCTTTCCCTGCCTCTGCACCTGCTTAAAATCTGTTACATCTCTAACTTTTTCCAGTTCTGATGAAAGGCCAGTGTTGTGTATGTACCTTTAAGAGAAGAACTGGTTCTGTACTGCAGTACCGGCAGTGACCACCCCTGTATATAAAGCCATAGCAGGCTTCTGTACTTCAGTCTTAAGTTACCCTCTGTTCAGCTGCAAGCACGAGCAGAGGGAGCAGCCAGACTTTGGAGAGTGGATTAAAGTGGTGGTCCCCTGACCAGGAAGAGGAGGAGAACATTGGACCACCACCACCACCAACTCCACCATCATTACATCAACTGAGGTGCCTGGAGAGAGAGGACAGAGGAGGAGAAGGAGAAAGGAGGCCTACATCAACATCAACCAGGGGAGAGGCCTTTTCTATCACTGCCTCCCCAAATTGGCCTCCACTTCAGGAGAGGGAGAGAGGGGAGAGAAACCAACTGCTTGAAAGGAGGGAAGAAAACTTCATCCGGAACATCTACAGGTGGGTGTTATTTGGGGCACTCTCCCAAGACTTTGTATTTTAGGTGGGGGAGAAAAGAAGAAGCAAGGCCGGATCATCAAGGGGTGTAGTGTGTGTGTGTGTGGCTCTTGTTAAAAGCTAGGCCACACACACCACTAATTAGCATCCCTTCTATTGCCTGCCCTGGGAGAGCTTGGAGCTGCCCAAGGTGAAGTCCTTAATTTAATTTAATTACATCGTTAAGACCTGTTGCAGGACTGAGCCTGGGCTTCTCCAGCTTTTCCAGGTGAAGACGTCTTCTCCCCCTGCCAGAAGACCACCACCACCAAAGACTTTTTCCATCGGAGAGTGCAACCCTGCCAACACCCACCCACCATCCTGAGTGGCAACACTGCCCTTTGCGGCCTCCCTCCTTCCCACCCCCCCACCTCTCTCTCTCTCTTTGTCTCTCTCTGCCTGTCTTTCTAAGGCACCTTAGTTTCATCTATTTTATTAATTGCCAATTGAGCAGAGGGGAGAGGGCCCCTCTCCCAATTTAAATCAATAAGGAGAGAGGTGTGTCCTCATTTTAATCAGCTCCCTCTGCTCAATAGAGGACAAAAAAAATATATATACACCGAGGCCATTAACACCTTCAGGCCTGTGACTTGGGGTGAGTGTAGCCCTTAAAAAAAAGCACCCCAGAATGGCGACTGCGTCTTCGCCGGTGGCGGGGCCAGCCGGGACCTATGCGAGAGTGGTAGCCACAGCCACAGCTGCTCCCGCTGTTCCTGCTGCCCTGTCACCTTTTCGATTAATAACAAAAAAGCTTGGGGTGAAGAGCTACACTCACCCCACTATGACCATCGAGGCCTGCGTCAAGGCCATGGCTGGGGTTGTCGGCCCCTCGGCCATCGTCGCGGCCTCTCAAATGTATGGGAAGGCTGTGTTCTTCCTGGGGTCGGAGCGGGCGGTGTCCCTGGCTGTCGCCAAGGGGCTCACCGTGGGCGGGACCTTCCTGCCGGTGGATCCTCTCGAGGCCACCGCGCAGAGGATCATTATTTCCAATGTCCCGCCCTATGTTCCTGGTGAGCTCCTCCTTCCCCATTTGCGACAACTTGGGGAGGTGAGGTCGGGGATCACACCCATCCCGCTTGGCTTCCGGGAGGCCAGCCTTCGCCACGTCTTCTCCTTCCGGCGCCAGCTGTTTATCCAGCTGGCGCGGGAGGAGGACACTGACGGGGCGTTCGTCGTCCTCCACGAGGGGACCGCCTACCGCGCCTTTTGGACGTCGGACGGTGTGAGGTGCCATGCCTGCAAGGAGGTGGGGCACATCAGGAGGAACTGCCCTGCCTCCAAGGCCGTTGGATCATCTCGTGCGGCCGAGGCTGGCGCCGCCGCCGCCGCCCTTCCCCCCGGATCTGCCCGCGCGTCAAGTACGTCTGATGCGCGGTTGACGTCGGGGGCCGATGCCACCAAGGCCTCCGGCGGGGGGGAGGGAGCGTGTCCGGCCGGAAAGAAGGCGCGGGGAAAAAAGAAGCACCTTAGGGCGGGTCCCCCCGTGGATGGCGAGCCCTTGCCCCTTGAGCCCCTTACACCCGCGCTCCTCGCGGAGTTGATCAGGGCAGATGTGAGCGGGAGGGGCCTCGTGCCCGAGCCTGTGGCCGCTACCGCCGCAGCGGTAATGCCAATACCTGCGGCCGGGCTCGGGCCCGAGGAACCCGACAAACCTGCTCCGCCGGAGGGAGTCGAGGAGGAGGCCTTTGCAGACATGGAGGTCTCCCTCGCTCCCTCTGTGCTAAAAAGAAGGCGCGACCCCCTGGATGAGGAGGAGGACCGGGAGGAGGAAGGTCCCTCCGAGCAGGGGGAGTCGTCGCCCGCCGCGGGTACTGCGCGCACCCCCCCCCCCCCCCCAGCGCTGTCGTCATCACCAGCGATCGGCAGGGGTCGCCTGTCCCTCGGGAGGCTGAGGCAGATGTGTCTGTCCAGCACGTGCCTCCCGGGGATGGGGATGAGACCCTGCCCGTGGGGGGGGTTGCGGAACAACCCGCGGCAGTAATTGAAATTGACCTTTTATCGGTGCCGTTACCCCTCGCCGGGTCGGGCAGCCTGGCGGCTGGGTCGGGCGAGCTCGAGGATAATGAGCTCGCCCAATGCGACCCGGACGTCTCCCAGGGGATGCTCGTCCTGGTAGAGCTTTTAATTCAAAACCCCCCGTCCGCTGGGTCGGAGGTTGGTGGCGGGGAGGAGGATGGCCCCCTGGCTGCGTCTCTGGTGCCGGACGTACTGGAGGAGCTGGAAATTGTTCTCTTCTCCGGTCGTTCCGGCGTCTGAGGCGGAGGGGAGCTCTGAACCGCCGCCGTCTTCTGGCCCGGCACCCCTAGAGGAGCCCAGGGAGAAATCCTCTGCCGCCGATCCTGGGGGTGGGATCCGGGCGGAGGCGGGGCTGGCTGGCGCGGCCGAGTCGTTCGCTTCGCACTGCGCGGCGGACGGGTCGGCCGCTGGTGACGACCCCCTGGAGGAGGATGGGGACTCGGTGATGGGCACGGAGGACAATTCGGACTCCAGCGCCGACGTGGCGATGGATGACCTCGTGCCCCTTGCCGAGTCTCCCCTCATTTCCGTAAGGGAACTCCGGGATTTTATGGCCACGTGCCTGGGTCAGCGCAATAAGGTCCGGCTGGCCCTCGACAGGTGGTCGGAGCTGGCGCTGCTCATCGATTCCGTCCGCGCCGCCGTTAAGATCATGGGCGCGGACGAGGGTGTGAACCCGCTCGAGCTGCGTCGGCTCACAACGTTTCTCACTGGGCTGCTGAGGAAGTGGCGGCTGACCAGCGGCTGCGCTTCCTCCCCCCGTTAGGTGTAGGTAGAGGTTGCACTATGCTTCTGACATGAAGATAACCATAGCCAGCCTCAACATCAACGGCAGCAGGGAGGCGCGCCGCAGATTCAATAACTTCTTGGTCCTTCGGGACGGGAAGTATGCGGTGTGCTTCCTGCAAGAAACCCACACCGTTCCGGGAGACGAAGCCACGTGGCTCCTGGAGTGGCAAGGAGGGGTCAGCATGAGTCACCTCTCCAACAATTCCAGCGGGGTGGCTATCTTGCTGGCCCCGCATTTTCAGCCGGAGATCTTGGGGGTCAAGGAGCACGTGCCGGGCCGCTTGCTCCAGGTCACTGTTCGCCTGGGGGGCGTGCCGCTCCATCTAGTGAACGTGTACGCCCCTCAGACCAGTGCGCAGCAAGTGCGCTTCTTCGAAGAAGTGTCCGCTCTCTTGGGCTCCATCGACGTGGGCGAGTGCGTCATCCTCGGGGGGGATTTTAACTGCACCCTCGAGGCGAGGGACCGTTCGGGTCCCCCGCGAAGCCCGGCGGCGATGGAGAAGTTGAGGGACCTGGTTGGGTCCTTCGACTTGGTGGACGTCTGGCGAAATCTCCACCCCGACTCCAGCGCCTTCACTAGCGTGAGGTCTGGGGGAGGAAGGTCCAGAATCGACCGCCTCTACATTTCCCGGGCGTACGTCTCCTGCGTTCCGGCAGCTTCCATGCGGCCGGTGCCGTGCACGGACCACCACCTGGTGTGGGCGGAGCTCGCTCCGCTGCACGCGCGGGGGGGGGTCCGTGTACTGGCATTTTAACAACCTGCTGCTGGAGGACGCACGGTTCCGGGATTCGTTTCGTCGATTCTGGGCCGACTGGAGAAGGAAGCAGGGGGGCTTCCCCTCCTTGAGGCTATGGTGGGATGTGGGCAAGGCTCACATCCGTCTCTTCTGTCAGGAGTACGCGAAGGGGTCGACCAAGAGGCGGGAGGCCCGGGTCGGGCGGTTGGAGAAGGAGGTGCTCGACCTGGAGTCCCGTCTTGGTCAGGTCGTCGAGGACCCAGCCCTGCGGAAGGTGTACGAAGAGAAGAAGGGCGCGCTGAAGGACCTGCAGCTCGTCGGGTCCCGAGGCGCGTACGTGAGGTCGCGGATCCAGCTCCTGCGGGACCTGGACCGCGGCTCCCCCTTATTCTACTCGCTGGAAAAAAGACGGGGGGTCCGTAAGCAGCTCTTGGGGCTGCTGGCCGACGACGGATCTCTGGTCTCGGATCCGGAGGGAATCAGCGCGGAGACCCGCGCCTATTACGGGGCTCTGTTCTCTCCGGATCCGTCCAGCGAGGATGCGCGCAGAGTTTTGTGGGAGGACCTGACGGAGGTTGGCCCGGAGGGCGCCGAAAAATTGGACGCTCCGCTAAGTCTGGCGGAGCTGACCGGCGCCCTCCGCCAGCTCTCCAGGGGAAAGTCCCCGGGGCTGGACGGGCTGACCGTGGAGTTCCACAGGGCGTTCTGGGACGTCTTGGGGGGCGACTACGCGCGGGTCCTGGGGGAAAGTTTGGCGACCGGGGAGATGCCCCTCTCTTGGCGCAGGGCGGTCATTGTCCTGCTGCGTAAGAAGGGCGATCTCCGCCTCCTTAAGAACTGGCGCCCGGTCTCCCTCCTCAGCACGGACTATAAAATCTTTGCCAGGGCCATGTCTGCTCGCCTTGGCACCGTGCTGGCCCACATGATCCACCCCGACCAGTCCTACACGGTCCCGGGCCGGACCATCCACGATAACATCCATCTGGTCCGGGACCTGGTCCACCACTCCCAGAGGGCTGGTCTGTTGGTCGCCTTCCTTTCCCTGGATCAGGAGAAGGCGTTCGACAGGGTGGATCACGAGTATCTCTTCGGGACTCTGCGCGCATTCGGGTTCGGGACGCATTTCGTCGCCCGGATCCGACTTCTGTACGCCGCCGCGGAGTGTCTGATTAAAGTTAACGGGTCCTTGACGGCGCCCCTTCGCTTCGGGAGGTGGGTGCGTCAGGGATGCCCCATGTCCGGTCAGTTATATGCCATTTGCGTGGAGCCTTTCCTGCGCCTCTTGCGGAAGAGGTTGACGGGACTGGCTCTGCAAGGGCCGGGCGTGGAGGTGGTCCTCTCGGCTTACGCCGATGACGTGCTCCTCACGGTCACGGATCCCGCTGACTTGCGGAGGATGCGGGAATGCCAGCAGATTTACTCGGACGCATCCTCCGCCAAGATCAACTGGGAGAAATGTTCCGGACTCCTGGTGGGTCAGTGGCGGGTGGACTCCCTGCCGGAGGAGTTCAGGCCTTTCGCCTGGAGCACCACGCACCTCCTCTATTTGGGAGTCTACCTTAGCCCTGCCGAGGACGCTTGGCCGGCGAACTGGCAAGAGCTGGAGGCCAAAGTCACCGCTCGCCTAGGACGCTGGACAGGACTGCTCCGAGTGTTGTCCTACAGGGGTCGAGCGCTGGTCATAAACCAGCTGGTGGCCGCCATGTTGTGGTACCGGTTGGTCACTTTGATCCCTCCCCCTGCGTTTGTCGCCAAGATTCAGAAGAAGCTCATCGACTTCTTCTGGGACAAAAGGAAGCACTGGGTCTCTGCCGCGGTTCTGTGTCTCCCGCTTAGGGAGGGCGGTCAAGCGCTGGTGTGCCTTCGCACCCAGGCTGCGACTTTCCGTCTTCAGACGCTGTAGAGATACCTGTACGTCGAGAATCCTCCGAGATGGTGTGCGCTGGCGACGTTTTTCTTCCGCCAGCTGCATGGCCTCAATTACGACACGCAGCTCCTGTTTGCGAAAGTGGGCAGCAGGCGTGCCGGCCTGCGGGAGCTGCCTGTCTTCTACCAGGAACTACTATGGGTTTGGAACTACGTCGCTTCCAGGCGGAGCTCTCCCCCGTCAGGAGCGGCGGCTCTCCTTCGGGAGCCGCTGCTCAGGAATCCGCACCTCCACGAACACGGGTTCGCGCGGCTGGCGGAGGGTAGGGCTGTGGCTGGCAAGGTGACCAGAGTCGGGGACCTGCTCGATGGCGGAGGAGCGGGCTGGATGGCGCCGGAGGAGCTGGTGCGGCGCCTGTCCTGGGCCAACGTCCGGCTCGCGGTCGAAACCATCGAATCGGTAAAAGTGGCATTGGGCCCCGACTCCACTAGGTGTATCGAGGCGGCTCAAGCACGTGGGGCGATCCCGTCCGAGCTTACCCCCGTTCGGACGGAATTCCTCATCGGCGCCCGGCCCCGAAACTCCCCTCGGGAACCGGCGCCTCACAACTTGAGCCGTCTCGAGGAAATACCCTCCGTGCTTTTTCATTCCGCGCGGAGGGGTTTCCTGTACGGGCTGCTCCTGCACACTCTCCACTTTGCCATCTTCGTCTACCGTCCGGACACGCCTTGGCGTGGCGTTTTGCCGACCGGCGGTAGCGGAGGTCCCCAATGGAGGGCTCTCTATGCGGGAGTCCTCCCTTGTTCCATCGGGGACTTGGCCTGGAGGGTGTTGCACGGAGCGGTCCCGTGCAATAAGGTTTTAAGTAGGTTCACGGACTCCCAGGCCGCCTGCATTTTTTGCGGCCTGGAGGAGTCCGTGTTTCACGTTTATATGGATTGTGAGAGGTTGCAGTCCCTCTTTCACTACTTGAAGGGGCTGCTCCTCGATTTTTGGTTGCACTTCAGTCCCACGCTCTTGATCTACGGTCACCCGGTGCGGAGGGGAGCGGACAGGTTGGAGGACCTCCTTGTGGGCCTGCTCCTGGGCCTGGCTAAAAGAGCCATCAATTGGTCCAGGCAGCGGGCGGTCGAGGGGGTCGTCCAGCCGGATTGCCTGCATCTCTTCCGCGGCCATGCTCGCGCCCGGGTGGCCCTGGAGATGGAGCACGCGGTGTCCGCTGGTGCGCTTGAGTATTTCCGCGACCGATGGGCGCCGCGGGGACTGGAGTGCATCATCAACACAGAAAACCAAATTTTAATTTGATTTGTTAAGCTTTAGTTGAACTTTTGTTTATTTACAGTTGAATTGGGTTTTTTTTTTTTGGGTCCAAATAAAAGAGTACCCTCTGTTCAGAACAAAACAAAAAGGGTACCTTCTGTTCAGTAAATACCTGTTCTTATTGTTCTCCTGCAGTCCGTGTATTATTTATACTCGGACACTACAGCCAGAGACCTGAAATGTTAACTCTGCTTCTTTCTCCACAGAGGCTGCCTGACCTGATTATTTCCAGTATATTCTGTTTTTATTTCAGATTCCAGCATACGCAGTATTTTGCTATTGAGTTACAAGGTCACTATTTGTTTATCATAAAAAATATCTGGCTTCTTGGGTACAATGTCCCATGACCTTTCAAATCAATCGTGAATATTGTAGAGAAAGATGTATTTTCAAAAGCGTGTTGCTTTGCAAAATGCTAAAATTAAGCAATTGATAGTGAATTGATTTTAAATTAACAGTATAGAAACTAAGCACAGTTGTTGTTCTTTGTTTGAGGATGGATTAATATAATGGTCACAATTCCAGCCTGGACCCTTGAAGAATAATGTTTAAAAAAAAATAATTTTATGCTGGCCACGTCCAGGATTCTTCGGCAGAACTTTCCAGTCTCTTTGTCAAGAGTGCCCCAGATGTGCCCCAAGCCCGCCAAAGGTATTTGAATTGCAGGGTCTCTCCCTGACCCTGCAAACATTGGCGGGGTCACCAGCGGAGGTTGTGGAAGAACCCATCTAGGTCCCCCTCACCCTGTGGATTTGAGGCCATTGCATATAGAATTTTTAAATATAGAATCATAGTCATAACGGCACAGAAGGAGGCTGTTTGGCTCATTGAGTCCGTGCCGGCTCTCTGTAGAGCAATCTAGTCAGTCCCATTCCCCCGCTCTATCCCCATAGTCCTGCAAGTTTATTTCCCTCAAGTGCCTATCCAGTCTCCCCTTGAAAACTTTGAGTGTCTCCGTTTCCACCACTTCCGTTGGCAGCGAATTCCAGGTCCTCACCACTTGCTGCGTAAAAAAAGTTTTTCCTCACGTTCCCACCTGTATCTCTTGCCCAAACCCTTAAATCTGTGTCCCCTAGTCCTTGTACCATCAACTAGTGGGAACAGCCTTTCCCCGTCTAGCCTATCCAAACCCGTCATAATCTTGTACACCTCTATCAAATCACCCCGCAACCTCCTTTGCTCTAATGAAAACAAATTCAGTTTTTTCAACCTGTCCCCATCCCCGGAACCATTCTGGTAAATCTCCTTTGCACCCTCTCAAGGGCCTTCACATCCTTCCTAAACTGTGGTGACCAGAACTGGATGCAATATTCCAGTTGTGGCCTAACCAATGTTTTATAAAGGTTCAGCATAACTTCTCTACTTTTATACTCAATACCTCTATGAAGCCCAAGATCCCATATGATTTGCTAACCACTCTCTCAATATGTGCTGCCACCTTCAGGGACCTATGCTCATAACTCCCAGGTCCCTCTGTCCCTGCACACTCTTTAAAACTGTGCCATTAAGTGTATATTGCCTCTCCCTGTTCCTTCTGCCAAAATGCATCACCTCACACTTCTCTGTATTAAATTCCATCTGCCACTTGCCTGCCCATTCTGCTAGCCTTTCTATGTCCTGATGCAGTTGATTGGTATCATCCTCACAGTTTGCCACCCCCCCCCAGATTTGGTGTCATCGGCAAATTTAGAAATTCTACTCTATTCCAATATCCAGGTCATTTATATCTCAAAAAAGCAGTGTCCCCAGCATTAATCCTTGGGGAACACCACTGTCTACCATCCTCCAGTCTGAAAAACAGCCATTTACCACAACTCGCTGTTTTCTATCCTTAAGCCAATTCCTTATCCAAGCTGCCACTGACCCACCTATTTCATGAGCCTCAATTTTGTTAACTAGCCTTCTATGTGGTACTTTGTCAAACGGCTTCCTAAAATCCATGTAGACAACATCCATTGCATTCCCTTCATCAATCCTCCCTGTTACCTCATCAAAAAATCAATTAGATTAGTCAAACACGATCTGCCTTTTACAAATCCGTGTTGGCTCTCCTTAATTAGCTTAAACCTCTCCAAGTGCCTGTTAATTTTTTCCTTAATTATTGTTTCTAAAACTTTATCCACCACTGATGTTAAACTGACTGGCCTGTAGTTACTAGGATTGTCCTTGCACCCTTTCCTGAACAATGGTGTCACATTTGCCACTTTCCAATCCTCGGGCACCTCCCCCGCATCTAGGGAAGATTGGAAAAATACGGCAAGCGCTTCCACTATCTCCTCCCCCAATTCCCTTAGCAACCTGGGATGCAAGCCATCTGGACCAGGCGACTTATCCACTATAAGCATACCCAGCCTTTCTAGTACATCCTGTCTATCAATTTTCACCCCTTCCATTGCTTCTACCTTTTCCACTTCTACCGATATTTTGTCAGCATCTACCTCTTTAATAAACACAGATACAAAGTACTCATTGAGTATTCTAGCCTTGCTCTGCGCCTCTAAGCATATATCACCTTCTTTGTCCCTAATAGGCCCCACCCCGCTTCTTACTACCCGCTTACTGTTTACATGCCGGTGGTAGATTTTTGGGTTCCCTTTTATGTTAACTGCCATTCTACTCTCATATTCTCTTTGCCAATATCTCCAAATTCTGTACAAGTCATTGATGTATCCATGAGGATTAAAGGATTGCATGTTTTGTGCATTTTCTTTGTGCTGAGATCTGTTTGCTATTCAGTAGGATTTTATAATCCCTGCTTTCCTATATTTTCAGGAGAATATATAAAAACATGGAGGCCCAGGTATTTTTTGTTGAAGACTGATGGTACATTTACTGGGTATAAAGAGAGGCCACAAGATGTAGACCAACGAGAGACACCTTTGAATAACTTCTCTGTAGCAGGTAAGTATGACCGACCATTTCATTTTATGATTCCCCTCACTGCCAGAATACAAAAATCCCCTCAAATTAGGCAGTATTTGAAATCCCGATGTGTAAAAAGGGAAGAGCAAACTGCAATATTCGTGATACAAAAACCAGCTACTGTATGATGCTATCAACAGGTGAATTGGTTTGTAATAATTATAGTTTGTAACATTTGAGTCATAGAGTCATAACGGCACAGAAGGAGGCCATTCGGCCCATCGAGTCCCTGCCGGCTCTCTGTAGAGCAATCCAGTCGGTCCCATTCCCCCGCTCTATCCCTGTAGCCCTGCAAGTTTATTTCCCTCAAGTGCCTATCCATTCTCCCCTTGAACACATTGAGTGTTTCCGCTTCCACCACATCCGTCGGCAGCGAGTTCCAGGTCCTCACCACTCGCTGCGTAAAAAAGTTTTTCCTCACGTCCCCCCTGTATCTCTTGCCCAAAACCTTAAATCTGTGTCCCCTAGTCCTTGTACCATCAACTAGTGGGAACAGCCTTTCCCCGTCTAGCCTATCCGAACCAGTCATAATCTTGTACACCTCTATCAAATCACCCCTCAACCTCCTTTGCTCTAATGAAAACAAATCCACCTTCTCCAACCTGTCCTTGTAGCTGAGATCCCCCAACCCCGGAACCATTCTGGTAAATCTCCTTTGCACCCTCTCAAGTGCCTTCACATCCTTCCTAAAGTGTGGTGACCAGAACTGGATGCAATACTCCAGTTGTGGCCTACCCAGTGCTTTATAAAGGTTCAGCATAACATCTTGACTTTAGTACTGAATTCCTCTATTTATGAAGCCCAAGATCCCATATGCTCTGCTAACCACTCTCTCAATATGTCCTGCCACCTTCAGGGACCTATGCACATTAACTCCCAGATCCCGCTGTCCCTGCACACTCTTTAAAACTGTGCCATTAAGTGTATATTGCCTCTCCCTGTTCGTTCTGCCAAAATGCATCACCTCACACTTCTCTGTATTAAATTCCATCTGCCACTTGTCTGCCCTTGAAAGGCAAGTTGTACACTATGATCGCAATTCTGTTAAAAATGGTTTCTGAAAGCATGCATGACTGTCGGTGCGACGTGCTGCTAATGCAGAGCCTGATCGCACACTGTACAGGTGCTATAGGTACTTCTGGTTGCTTACAGGAAGCTGCTTTAACTACATCTTGTGTATTATTGAAACCAGTGTTGAATTTTAGAGGTGCATATTATTACAGATGCTTTCTGTAATTGTAAGATTTCTTTAAAGCAGTTCCTGCTTCAAGCTGACAGAGGTATACCTGAGTTTTTTTTAATGGGAATTTCTGGTTCAGAGAATTCTCTTTATTGTTAATTAATATAAAAAGACCCAATCAATTCCAATAGTCTGTAACTTTTTTTTCATTTTGAGGAATCACGAGATTCTGTTTGAGGGTATTAAACTAAAATAAATACTAAACACAGAAATGTTTGTAGATGTAATGTACAACATTTTTTTATTGTCTTCAAGCAGAGTTTAGAGTTTCAACAAAAGTCCATAAAAAAATGACTGTGTAAACATGTTTGATTAAACAATGTTTTATATCATAAGTGTATGCTATTATACTTTATTTTGTAAATATTTAATTTGTACTGTTTCATATTGGTTAGTTTTTATTTTATTTGTAGATATTTACTGCACTTCCAATGTGCATTATAATAAACTAAAATTATTGATCAGTCATTTGTTCTACTTAACGGATTCATTCTTGCTGAATGAAATTGAAGCATCTTGAACCAAAGCAATTTCTTTAAGCCACAGGTTTTTAAATCAAGATCTGTGAACCTAAGAGAGTCTCCCAAGGAGATTTCAGAGGATCCACAGGTCATCAGATTTCTCTAAATGGTTGGGGACAATGTCTTGAATTCTGTTTTCTATATTCTTTCTGTATTTATTGACTTACTAGCACATTATTTATTTTGCTGTGTTTTTTTTTAAATTCTGGAATTGGATCACTCTCTCTTCCAAAAGACATTGTCAACTAACAAAAGGAAGAGCATGGGGTTCCCAGGAGTGGGTCCCGGCAGTGTGTTAGTATTTGCATGGGATTCCTCATGTGGATAAGTTTGAAAATCAATGCCTTAAATAGACTCTACTGTAACTAGTTACTGTTTGCACTGTGTGTTCAGTTCTGTTCATTACAACTCTGCTGAAAATACTAGAAAAATGTGGTTGTTCTTAACTGCCAGAGGATGGGAAAATAACCATGTGTTGGATGCTGCTTTGAATCTGAACATTAATGTTCGTGCAGCATTGCGGTTCTTGTTAGTCAAAAGGCTCAATGTTCATCTGTGATCTAGTAATGTGGCTGTAATGATAGAACTGGGTAATTAGGCAGCATATTGTTCCATATGACAAAGGCTTTCTGTGTGACACTCTTTATTTATAGTGGTTATTAGTAGACAAAATTCTTGTTTACCTCGTTTGCATTTATAGACTGCTGCATCAGCAAACTTCAGATCTGTGTGCAAGGAAGGAGATTAATATCTTGCTTAAACCACAAGCTCAATCTTACTTTCTTTCCTTCCTCCAACTGTGCATACAATTCACAAGTAAACTGAAAAACATTATTTCACCTCCTCATTTTAATAATCCACAGTCATTTCAAAGTCAAACTTCTTCTTCAAATTATGTGTGCATGGATCCTTTTCAGTTTTGTAGTATTTGTTTCTACAGCCCTTTTTAAGACTTCCCCCAGCAATAGGACCTATTTCCAACCCTCATTCAGTGGTACTCCGACCAGATGCCACATGCTGTTTAAAACCAGTTTTCCTCCTGTTCCCTTTAGGAGACATGCCTACCTTCCATTGATGATAGTGTGGCCAAGATCAATAGTCACTGTGACAGGAATTCAAATGTTACCATTCTGACCTCATAAAATGTTGGAAGAGAAAAACAAATTGCACCACCGCCCCACTCTCTCATCCCTCATCTTTTATAAACAACCAAATTAAGAGCAAGTTTATTGTATTGATCAGAATATAATTCTAGGACATGTTGCTTAACATTTTTTGAGGATTTTTTTTGTTTTACATATTAATGAGTATGGATCAAGTGATGTTGGGTGTATAACTCAATACCATGTCACTGAATAAGTTAAGTTATGTGGTGCAGCCCCAGGAGCTTTTTCTCACACCAGAAATCTATCCTGTTTATTGATAGAGCCTGGTTTCATTGTCTGGTATGAGTAATTTCCTTACATGCAACTTACTAATGTAAAATGAACAGTTGTTACTTACATTGTGGCTGTCTGGAATACCGGAGATCCGTTTAAGTGACTGAGGCTTGGTGGCCAACTCTGTACCTCACTGAATTAGCAGTCACATGTGAGTGGTAAACCACTGCTGGAGCAACCCATACACATTGTGCAAAAGTTCTAATCTATTTTGAGCAGTTTCTGTTGTACTTGAATCATGTTAATTTCTGTCTGATTATGCTCCTGTGAAGCACCTTGGGATGTTTTTCTATGCTAAAGGCGCGATGTTGTTGTTCTTGTCCCTCAACATGCATTATCTGCCTTGGCCCAGCACAGATTGTCCTTGTTTTCGCCCTTTCTGATCAGAATGTATTAAAGTTGCCTCTGATCATATTAAAGCTGAACTCCTACCAACGTGCAGGGATGCTTACAGATGTTGCTAATCATCCTGTGAGCAGAGATCAAGGACACAAGCAATTTGGATAATATGCATGAATGTGGTTAAAACTCCTATGTACAAATGTGACCACTGCTGTAATGTATTTCAGTGGCACCTTTGTCAATGATTCCTGTCACTGGAATTGCCTGAAATTAATTAGGTAACTTTACGTAAGAACATAAGAAATAGGAGCAGGAGTCGGCCATTTGGCCCTTCAAGCCTGCTCCGCCATTCAACAAGATCATGGCTGATCTTCTACCTCATCTCCACCTTCCTGCACTAACTCCATATCCCTTAGTTCCCAAAAATGTATCAACCTCTGTCTTGTATATACTCAACGACTGAGCATCCACAGCTCTCTGGGGTAGAGAATTCCAAAGATTCACAATCTTTTTTAGTGAAGAAATTTCTCCTACTCTCTGTCCTAAATGGCTGACCCCTTATTCTGAGACTGTGGCCCCGTGTTCTAGATTCCCCAGCAAGGGGAAACATTTTCCCAGCTTTAACCCGTCAAGCCCCTTAAGAATTTTATATGTTTTAATTAGATCACCTCTCATTCTTCTAAACTCTAGGGAATATAGGCCTAGTCTACTCAATCTCTCCTCAAAGGGCAATCCCCTCATCCCAGGATCCAGTTTAGTGAACCTTCATTGCACTCCCTCTAAGGCAAGTATGTCTTTCCTTAGGTAAGGAGACCAGACTGTACACAGTACTCCAGGTGTGGCCTCACCAATGCCCTGTATAATTGTAGTAAGACTTCTTTACTCTTATACTCTAATCCCTTTGTAACAAAAGCTAACATAACATTTGCTTTCCTAATTGCTTGCTGTTACCTGCATGTTAACTTTCTGTGATTCATATACAAGGACAGCAAGGTCCCTCTGAATGCAAACATTTCCCAGTGTCTCACCATTCAAAAAATATTCTGCATTTTTGTTTTCCTTCCAAAGTGGATAACCTCACACTTCCCCACATTGTATTCCATTTGCCATGTTCTTGCCCACTCAGTCATATCTCACTGCAGCCTCTTTGCGTCCTCCTCACAGCTTATTTTTGCACCTAACTTTGTATCATCAGCAAACTTGGATACGTTACACTCAGTCTCTTCATCTAAATCATTAATATAAATTGTAAATAGCTGCGGCCCAAGCACTGATCCTTGTGGTACCCCGCTAGTTACAGCCTGCCAACCTGAAAAAGTCCCATTTATTCCTACTTTCTGTTTTCTGTCCATTAACTAATCCTCAATCATGCTAATATATTACCCCCAATCCCATGAGTCCTAATTTTGTGTAATAACCACTTGTGTGGCGCCTTATCGAATGCTTTTTGAAAATCCAAATAAACTACATTCACTGGTCCCCCTTATCCATCCTACTAGTTACATCTTGAAAAAACTCTAACAGATTTGTCAAACACGATTTCCCTTTCCTAAAACCATGTTGACTCTGCCTAATCATATTACGATTTTCAAAGTGCCCTGTTGCCACATCCCTAATTATAGATTCTAGCATTTTGCCTACTACTGATGTCAGGTTAACCGGCCAATAGTTCCCTGTTTTTTCTCTTCCTCTCTTAAATAGCGGGGTTATGTTTACTACCTTCCAATCCTTGGGAGCTGTTCTGGAATCTAGGGAATTCTGGAAGATTAATCTACTCTCTCTGCAGCTGCCTCTTAAAACCCTAGGATGCAGGTCGTCACTTAGTCCCATTAATTTTTTCAGCACTATGAGGGAAATATTCAGTTGGTAGCGCCACCCATTAGCACCTTAAGAGAGCGCTAAGTGGGGCGCAAACCAACTAGCATCCGGGCGCAGCGAGATCTGCGCCTCTCACGAAATTGAGCGGACATTTTGCGGCGGCGCTAAACAATACCGCCCGATCTCTTGCGCACGCAGATCTTGACGTAATTCGAGAGTGCAACGCCCTTGGGGCGCCCCGGACCGGAAATTCAGTGGTGCCCCCCTCCTTTCCGCCTGGCGTGACCAACAACAGGTTGACTGGAACGCTTCCCAGTCGCTGTGGGGCTGGGGGGGGGCGCTATTTAAAGGGGGCCTCTTCCTGGCTTTTGTGTGGTAGCCATTTTTGCACCACTCGTTCTGAGATAGAGAGAGATATTTGGAGAGAGAGAAAGAGAGAGACTTCTGCATTGAGTCAACACTGTCTGAGGTAGTTTTGGCTTCTGACCATAACTTTGCAGGTACTTTGCTTTTTGACCGTCATAACTTTGATTGCCCAGGTACTATGGGGGCTGCAATGGATGGGAACGTCGTCCTTCTCCATCACATTCGGAGGGCACAGAGACACAGAGAGAGAGTGGCAATCATGGCCAGACAGAGGAGGGCCAACAGGCGTCGGTACAGGAGACCTTACCCTCCCAGGGTTTTTCGACAACAGTTCTCATACATTAACATGTCTGAGGAGCAGTGTTTGCGAAGGCTGCGATTCAGCAAGGAGGTGGTCACTGAGCTCTGCCACCTGCTTCAGCCAGATCTGCAGCCTCAACTGAGGAGCAGGACGTCTCTGTCGGTGGCAGTGAAGATAACAGTGGCTCTCAACTTTTTTGCCACTGGCTCCTTTCAATCCGCTACTGGGGACATCGCCAATATCTCCCAGTTCGCGGTGCATTGCTGCATCCGTCAGGTCACAAATGCCCTCTTTAAAAGGAGACGAGAGTACATCTCTTTCCCCATGACCCCGGACAAGCAGCAAGAACACGCAATGGGCTTTGCGATGATAGCGGGCTTCCCCATGGTGCAGGGCGCCATTGGCTGCACCCATGTGGCTTTGCGGGCACCGCAAGAGAATGCCGAGGGTTTCCTCAACCGAAAGGGTCTGTGACCATAGACAGCTGATACTCGCTGTCAATGCCCACTTTCCAGGCGCCAGACTTCTGTGGCAGACCTTTTTGAGGCACCACTTCACCCAGGAGGTTGGCTTCTCGGGGACGAGCGATATCCTCTGTGCACCTGGCTGATGACCCTGCTCCGTTCACCCAGCACCCCTGCTGAGCTATGATAAAACGAGAGCCATTAAGCTACCAGGAACATCGTTGAGCACACAATCGGCGTGCTCAAGCAACGGTTCTGCTGTCTGGACCATTCTGGAGGAGCCCTGCAGTTCTCGCCTGAGCAAGTCTCCCACTTTGTTGTTGTGTGCTGCATGCTGCATAACCTGGCAATTCTCAGGACCCAGCCAATGCCACCAGACGAGATGGAGATGGAGGAGGAGGCTCCTCCGACTCTGACTCCTCCTCCTCCGACGAGGACGACTCCGACTCCTCCTCCTCGAAAGACATTTTGCAACTCCCCCTCCTCCTCGATGAAAGACATTTTGCGACGACGACGACTCAATAAAAGACATTTTGCGACTCCCCCCTCCTCCCCCTCCTCCAAAACAATGAAAGACATTTTGTGACTGCGACGACTCCTCCTCCAAAACAATGAAAGACATTTTGCGACGACGACTCCTCAATAAAAGACATTTTGCGACTCCCCCCTCCTCCTCCTCCCCCTCCTCCAAAACAATGAAAGACATTTTGCGACTCCTCCTCCTCCTCCTCCAATAAAACAATGAAAGACATTTTGCGACACCTCCTACGTTTTGCCCCTCGAGGGTGATCTGCCTCCCTTGCGAAATTGCCCCCTTCCCACCCTGCAGCTCCTCCGCAATGGGACCCCAGTGGCTGCAGCAACGCTGGGGGAAGGCTGCTGAGTGTCAGAAACTGAGACTGCAGATGCCCTTGAGGGATGGCCTGGACCAGCTCTGGGCCTGGAGGGGCCTGGCTGCTGACTTCTCCAACTCTGCATGGGCGGCAGCAGTCTGTCCTACAGGTGGTGGCAACTGCAGTGGAGAAGTGACAGTGTTGGCAGCAGGAATGCTGTCATCTTGAGCGAGGACAGCAACTCCCTGCTCGACCGACGCACTGGCCCTCCGACGGGGCAGCACCTCAGCATGCGGAACAATCTGCTGGAGCACAGATTGCTGGCCTGCTGCGGTGCGGTGAGAGCCCCAGGGAAATCTGCCCGATCCAGCGAGGGTGGCAGCAGTTAGTGCTCGCGTGGTCTCAATCTGCGTCTGCATGAGACCAGCCACTGACTGTATTGCAGCAATTAGCATTTGCGTGGCAGCCACCTGTGCTACAGTGAAGTGCTCCACACTCCTTGCCAGTGATTCAATGGATTCGGGCATCCTTGCCACTGCAGCCATGAGCTCAGTGTGCCTTTGCTCCGCCTGGGCGCTCATTTCAGCGAGGACCCGCTCCTCGTCTGCGTCCAGTGCAGCAGGACTCGAGGCCATACTCTCCGTCCGGGGAGAAGGCCCCCGAGCTTCCCTAACCCCCTCACGTTGCTGCAGCCCGCTGGGTCCTGGAGCTTCACCCTCATCAGACCATTCCCCCCCTGCTCCCCTCCAGGGAAGGCGTGTCCCCAGTATGGGCATGGGCTGCCTTGGCAGAGGGTTGCGTTGATGGTCCGGCTTCCTCTTCCTCCTCGCCTTCAGCTTCACTCCCAATGGCAGCTTGAGGGCCCGTCTCCTCACCTGGTGAATCACCATCTGAAAGCAGGGAGGTACAAGAGTGGCTTTAGCATGAGGACAGGGTGGCAGCAAGGGAGACATGAGTGCAGCGATGTACTGATTTGGATTGAAAGTGTCAAAGGCTGCTGTTGTGAGGAACAAGTGGAAGGAGAGAGGGCAAAAAGGTGATGACCTTACCATTGCTGGCCAGAACGGGGTCGGCGTCTCCAGTGGCGACGGGACCAAGCATCCGGCTTGCCACAATCCTGTGGACGCGCTGCTCAAGATCGCTGAGGGCTTGAAGGTGAGGCCGCCCTTCACTAGTCCGTTGCTGCTATCTCCTATTATGAGCCAGCTTGGCCTGCAAGAAAAAGGATGGCATCTGAGCAAATATGCAGCCATGATCTTGCCTGAAATGCCTCCCATGGCTGAATAGCCCTCACTGTATGCAGCCATGATCTTGCCTGAAATGCCTCCCATGGTTGAATAGCCCTTACTGTATGCAAAGTGTGGAATGCGCGTGTGTGTTTCATGAAAGGGCCATAGGTGTTGGATGAGTGCTGGGCATTGGGGCTTTCAAGACCCTCTGGCCATAAAGTGAGATGGAGGGATGAAGAGGTTTTGAAAAAAGGCACTCACCCTGACGACCCAAGTGAGGTCGTTGAACTTTTTCCTGCATTGCACAGGGGTCCTAGGCACCATGCTGCTTGAGGTCACTCTGTGAGCCACCTCCCTCCACACTTTTCTGTATTCGCTTGGCAAAGGCCTCCTGCCACACTCTGGGTACATTAGAGATCTTCTGTGCTCCACCGCGCCAACCAGAGCCTCCAGGACACGCTCGCTGAAGCGCTGTGCTCGCTCCCTGTCCCTCTCCATGGTCCTTGGCTGGAAGATTTCGCCACAGGTCTGTCCAGGCTGAGACTCGAGGCTCCAGTGAGCAGGGCGTGGCTGCAGAGCAAAATCGACCCTCCCCTTTAAGAACTGACCGGCGCCAGTGTGTCTGTGTTCAATCGCTAACTGACAGCAGCTGCGCTGCGCCCGCCCCCTGAGGTAGCGCCTCGCTCCTCGGGCTTAGCGCCTTGTGTAGCGCCTGATTTAGCGCTCCAATCACCTCCGGGGCGAGAGAGGCGAATTTTGCAGTCGGTGGCAATAATTTTGCGCCCGGCCGATATTCGCGCCTCAAAATGGGCGATACCAAATTTCTCCCCCTATGTCTTTACTTATACTGATTTCTTTAAGTTCCTCATTCTCTGTAGACCCTTGGTTCCCCATTATTTCTGGAATACTTTTTGTGTCTTCTACTCTGAAGACAGATACAAAGTATTTGTTTCATGTCTCTGCCATTTCCTTATTGCCCATTATTATTTCTCCTGTCTGTGCCTCTAATGGACCCACATTTACTTTCACTAATCTCTTCCTATTTACATACCTATAGAAACATTCACAATCTGTTTTTATGTCTCTTGCGAATTTACTCTCATTCTGTTTTCTCTTTCTTTATCAATTTCTTGGTCCTCCTTTGCTGAATTCTAAAATCCTCCCAATCCTCAGGCTTACTACTCTTTTTGGCAACATTATAAACCTCTTCATTTGATCTAATACCATCTTTAACTTCTCTTGTTAGCCACAGTTTGACCACTTTTCCTGTGGGATTTTTGTGCCTTAAAGGAATGTATATTTGTTGTAAATTATGTATTAATTCTTTAAATGCTAGCCATTGCTTGTCTACCGTCATACCTTTTAATGTAGTTTCTCAATCAACCTTAGTCAACTCACCCCTCATACCTATGTAGTTTGCTTTGTTTAGATTTAAGACCCTAGTTTTGGACTTAACTAAATCACTTTCGAACTCAATATAAAATTCTATCATATTATGGTCAATCTTCCCTAAAGGCCCCTTTACCACAAGTTTTTAATTAACCCTTTCTCATTGCACAATACTAGATCTAAAATAGCCTGTTCCCTAGTTGGTTCCTCAATATACTGATCTAGAAATCTGTCTTGTATACATTCCATGAGCTCCTCCTCCACACTATTACTGCAAATTTGGTTTGCCCAGTCTATATGTAGATTAAAGTCCCCCATGATTACTGTATTACCCTTGTTACATGTGCCTCTAATTTCCTGATTTATACTCTGCTCTGTATTACAACTACTGTTTGGGGGCCTATAAACAACTCCCACCAATGTTTTCTGCCCCTTGCTGTTTCTTAGCTCCAACCAAACTGATTCTACTTCTTGATTTTCCAAGCTAAGATCCTTTCTATCAACTGTTTTTATTCCATCCTTTATTATCAGGGTTACCCCTCCTTCTTTTCCATTTTGCCTATCTCTTCTAAAAGTTAAGTATCCAGGAATATTTAGTTCCCAACCTTGGTCACTTTGCAACCACGTCTCCATAATGGCTATTAGATCAAACCTATTAATTTCTAAAATAACAGAAATTGCAGGAAAAACTCAGCAGGCCAGGCATCATCCGTGGAGAGAAAATAGAGTCAACGTTTCGGGTCAAACCCTTTGTCAAGACACATGGCAGCTGTCTCCCATTCTGCCAGCACATTTCACACCTAATCTAGAGCCGTCTTTTGTCTCCACTAGTCCTATCACCATCTCGTCTCGTTTTGAATACCTCTTAATGACTCTTCACTTCTCTTTTGTTCTCTCCCAGTCTGGCCTTTCAATCTGTTTCATTTCCTGTGCTTTTCCAGTCTTGACAAAGGGTTTGACCCAAAACGTTGACTCTATTTTCTCTCCATGGATGTTGCCTGGCCTGCTGAGTTTTTCCAGCATTTTCTGTTGTTATTTCGGATTTCCAGCATCTGCAGTATTTTGCTATCATACTATTAATTTCTATCTGTGCTACTAATTCATCTATTTTGTTGCAAATGCCTTGCGCATTCAGATATAGTGCCTTTAGTTTTGACGTTTTTCTATTTTTCCCTGAGGTCACCGATGCCCTCTTACCTTTGTTACTCTCTGTCCCTTCCTGACCCACTCTGCCTATTTTTACCCCAACTCTGCTTTGCTCTAGAGCCTTGACATTTCCCTTGCTGCTTTTAAATTTACTCTTTCCTGAATTCTCCCACCCCCCACTCATTAGTTTAAAGTCCTGTCTACTGCCCTAGTTATTCGATTCGCCAGGACACTGGTTCCAGTCCGGTTTAAGTGGAGCCCGTCCCAATGGAACAGCTCCCTCTTTCCCCAGTACTGGTGCCAGTGGCCCATGAAGCGAAACCCCTGCCACTCTTTCAGCCACGCATTTAACCTTCTAATCTACTTATCCCTATGCCAATTGGCACGTGGCTCAGGTAACAATCCAGAGATTATCATCTTTGAGGGTCTGCTTTTTAATTTGGACCCCAACTCCTCACACTCTCTCAGCAGAACCTCATTCCTATGAAATTGTTTAATGTTAGAAATGTCTACAAGAAGTTCCCTCCACATAGGCCTTTCCTTTTCTGTTTGCAACCCGGGACATGAATTGGAAATTCTATCTGGATGAGATGATGTGTGAGAGAGACGTGCATCATGGGAGTTTTAGTTTTCACCCTGCTCATGTGAAACTACAATACCCAAACAATTGCTGTATTACTGCCACTGACATCAAGGAGGCCTGATACTTATACCAGGTTCAGAGGCATTTGATGCTGACCTTGGACATTGTGGCTGGAGTCAGTTTGATCAGTCTGAACCATGATGAATTAGACCAACCTCATTGGGTACTGGCAATTGGAGGCTTGACAGTGGGGGAAAAAACTGTCCTGGGCAACTAACAAAAGCTTTAGCAAGAACTACAAATTCACCATGGAAGTAAGGGAGCAAAAGAAATCTTCATTAATTATATAAAACCAGAAAAAGAAGGAAGATTTTAAGGAGGGAATGATAAATAAAATGCAGTATTTGCATCTTAAGCAGATACTGCGAAATTGTAAATAACTCGCAATAAAGGGTTTGGGAGGGAAGAACAAAGTTATTTGCATCTTTGTGAATTTTATAAAGTAGTAGGTGAACAGTATTACAGATATTGTATCTGTGAGGGTTGTATTTTTCAGTATCAGTAAGGTGTGTAACATTTTATCTTGTCGTGTGATATCTTCTTTCAGTAAACTTGCTGTATTGCAGTGATCAGCGAACTGTTGTGTTGAGGCTGTGGCAGGACTGCAGTAAACATCAGAAACAGCATTCCAAGTCTTAGATTATCCATCCATGAGCAGCACCATGGGAAATCTGCCAATCTCTTGTCATGATTCATATCCCTTCCTTGCGTTATATTCAGTGCCCCAATATTGTATTTTTAATTGCCTTTTGCATGGCTTTTCTGGTTTTAAAAATGTGTGTACCTACACTCCTGGATCTCTCTGTTCCTCCACTCAAATTTTACCATTTAGAGAATATTTGCATTTTGTCTCTTCTCCCAAATGTGCTGCTTCACATTTAGCTATGTTGAATTGCATTTGCCAGATATCTGTCTACTTCCCTAATCTGCCTAACTCCTCTTGCAATCTCCTCCACAGTTTAGTATCAACAGATTTTGATATCCTTCCTGCCCTTGTGCACATCATTTGTGTATATAGAGTCAAGAAAGGTTCCAACACATATCCTTGGGGCATGCTACTAGCTACATTTTGGCAGTCCAAGAGCATTCATTCAGTCGTAGTCTCTCTGCTTTTTATCCTTCAGCCATCCCTTTATCCTTGAATACCATTAACTTTAATTTATGCAACAAGTTCCTTATGTGGCAGTTTATCAAACACTTTTTGAAAATCCAAATACATCACATTCACTGCATTCTGTTTCATGCTCTAATTTTTCAAAGAATTCAATAGAAATAATCAAGCATGACATGCCATTTACAAAACAATGTCGACTGTCCTTGATTAGATCGTACTTTTCCAAGTGCTTAGTAATGTTAGCCTTAATGGTTTCTCCCAGTTTTCTTACTACTGATGTGAGGTTAACTGGTTTGCAGTTAGGCCGAGCGGCTTATCTTGTTCTTTTTTGAACAGGGGTGTGTAACCTTTGTCACCCTCCAGTCCTTTGGTGTATTTCCTGTTTCCAAAAAAAATTTTTAAATTGTGATTAGCGATAAAATATCAGATGCTCTAATGTGCTCAGTATCTGGAATGTAGGCTATTTGGGTCTACTGACTTATCAAAGCCTCATTTACCATTTCATTGCCAATTCATTTTTATTTATACATATATTAGTTGTTCCTCATATTCTCTAAGTACCCTTCCTTCATTCATCTTTGTCGATACAGAAGCAAAATGATTAAGAATCTCTACTGTTTTATTCTCTACTATAAGATTGCTGCTTTCATCCTTCAGTGGCCTCACCTTTTCTTTGATTATCCCATGCTTGTATTCTTTATGCTGAGCATCAGTCATTTTTCATTCTCTCTTAGCTATTCTAATTTCCTTTCTATGCAATTCTATGCTGCTATATCTCCTGGTTTTCTTCAGTATTACTAGCCATAACTTTATTGCATGCCTCTATTTTAGATTTTATTTTGACCATGGAACTCTGACCTTTGAAGCAGGTCCTTTATTCCTAGTCAGGTTATTTTTAGGCTTCACTCTACCCATCCCACTGTGCTCTTCTGTTTTACCTGCCAACATTTTTTTCCCAATTAATTTTTTTCATCCCATATTATCCCTCTAAAATTTGTTTTCCTCCAGTCCAAAACCTTTATTTTTGACTGATTTTCTGTGTGTATTGTTACTGTAAACCCAACAGGATTACTGGCACCTAAAAGTTGTTCTACCTTCAGGTTGTTAGGTGTTTATTTAAACTCCATTTTCTTTCATTTCTTTTCTTTCCCCTTCATCTTAAAGGTTTCTCTGCATCGAGCACCATTCCACAGAGGGCATTTCTGTTTCTGTGTCTACCAATATTGCTCTTGAGTTGATAGCTAGGAGATGCACCAGACCAGACCAGACTCCCCCACTGATCGTTGCTGTGTTTCCCCATCTCGCCCACTCCCCAATTCCCTTCCTTGATGCAAGCATTTATTTTCACATTTTGCCTCTCTCAAAGTGTGGCTGAAATCTGGAGTTTGGCGATGGGAAAGAAGAGGGGTGTTATCAGTTATATTTACATGTATGCATGGCAACCGTGCGGTGGAAGTCAAATGAAAGTATAGTATTTTGAAATGTTGCAATTTCAGGCTAATTTTATCTTTCCATTAGAATGTCAACTGATGAAGACAGAGCGACCAAAATCGAACACATTTATCATTCGGTGTCTCCAGTGGACCACAGTAATTGAAAGAACATTTCATGTTGATACCCCAGGGGAACGGTATGTCTTAGTAAAGGATGTGCGTTTATCAGTAACAATACTTATCAGGAGGGGGAATGCTGAACATTTTTTTTAACAACACAAAAATGATAACGCAACCAAATGAATTAATGCATGTCCAATGTAGTATTTCTATATTCTTAAATTATTTGACTACTGAAATGTTTTTAAAGAAGAACGTAGTCTAGTGTAGTCATTACTTTTTTGTTTGTGTCTTTCAAAAATGTGTTTTATTCTTGGAGCCTTTACTTCCTTGTAGGGTTTTAAATCTAAGGACTTTATGCATATGTAGAACGGTAACATAGTGGTTATGTTACTGGACGAGTAATCAAGAGGCCTGGACTAATGATCCTGAGGCGCGAGTTCAAATCCCACCACGATACCACGGATTAAATAAATCTGGAATATAAAACTAGAATCGGTAATGGTGGCCATGAAACTATTGGATTGTCGTAAATGTCCTTTAGGGAAGGAAATCTGCCATCTTTCCCTGGTCTGGCCTATATGTGACTCCAGACCCACAGCAATGTGGTTGACTCTTAACTGCCCTCTGCCTAGCAAGCCACTCCGTTGTAACAAACTATGAAAACAATAAGAATTAAAAAAACGGATGGACCTCCTGGCACCGACTTTGAACACGACAACGGCACACCTAGCCCAGTCGACCCTGCAAAGTCCTCCTCACTAACATCTGGGGACTTGTGCCGAAATTGGGAGAGCTGTCCCACAGACTAGTCAAGCAACAGCCTGACATAGTCATACTCACAATCATACCTTTTAGCCAATATCCCTGACTCCTCCATCACCATCCCTGGGTATGTCCTGTCCCACTGGCAGGACAGACCCACCACGGGTGGTGACACAGTGGTATACAGTCGGGAAAGAGTGCCCCTGGGGGTCCTCAACATTGACTCCGGACCCCATGAAGTCTCATGGCTTCAGGTCAAGCATGGCAAGGAAACCTTGAAGGGATATCTACTAGTCCTAGCCCCTTTAGGGCTACCCTGGATCAGGCATATTTCTCAGACGTTCACTTTCAACTAAAGTTTGAGGTAGCTGAAGCCTGGGTCTAAAGGTCCAGGCTATCTCTCCCTAAAGGAAAGGAACAACCCGAGAATGTTACTGTCCTCCAGATCACGCTTTTAATAAGTTTAGCTAGACTGTAATGTCCCGGATATTATGAGGGTCCGGAAAACTCTCTCAGAATTCTGTAACTCTTCACCAAAGAGTGTACAGAGATTGAGTTTGCAAGTTTTTGATACAGAACACTTTTATGTGAGGCAATTCTAAAAATATATAGAGATTTATTAAAAGAACTGACATGCAATTTACAGTTGGTGAATCAGTCAATCGCAACATTAACATAAAAAGAGAAGAAATACTATCTTATTAACAGAGAATCTTACTTTTAAATCTTAACTTCGCTACAGTATTACAGTTTATAAAGTTTTCTATACAGGATATCCATCAATATCAAATACCTTTGATCCCCGAGGTACAAAGAGTTGGAGACTACAGAGCCGCCTCTGAAGCCGAGAATTGCTTTGCCCGATTTAAAGCGAGCCTGATATTCCATTTGAGAGTTCAATATTTATACCCTTTTTCAGTGGTATTTCCTTTAAGGTTTTCTGCTGATGCAAGTTAATTAGCCCTATTCATCTTTCTGCCGACCTCTGCAATTCTTACTGCTACATCAGTTTGTAACATTCCAGAATCTTGTCTCATCTCCAGGTGTTCTGGGTTGACCATATAAAAATGGTGTGATGGGCAGGTGTTTCTTATTTTATGTCATCTTTACGAGGGTAGATGTTCCTTATCTTATGTGCCATTTTTACAAAGTTTAAATTAGAACACCCTATCCAGGGTGAACCATTGTTTTTGTTCCCAAAGGTCAGCCTGTTGGAGCCATGCACCTTCTGTTTCAATAAGGTTATTTATTCAGGGTCAACAACTGTCTTAACTCAATAGCCAGAATTCTTTCATCGCTATTTCATAGTTCGGTTTCTAAATTTCCAAACCCAGTTTGTCATGTTTTAATAAGGCCAGAATTCTTTCATAAGATAGTGTATTTTTCTGAATAGTTTATATGGCTTATTCCTTCACAGCCTCCTGTGATGACCACCTATCGCCCTCCCTCAGCTGATGAATCAATACTCCTCCATGTTGAACACCACTTGGAAGAAGCACTGAAGGTAGCAAGGGCACAGAATATACTCTGGTTGGGGGACTTCGATGTCCATCACCAAAAATGGCTAGGTAGCACCACTACTGACTGAGCTGGCAGAGTCCTGAAGGACACAGCTGTCAGACTGGGCCTGCGGCAGCTGGTGAGAGAACCAACACAAGGGAAAAACCTACTTGACCTCATCCTCACCAGTCTACCTGTCGCAGATGCATCTGTCCATGACAGCATTGGTAGCAGTGACCACCGCACAGTCCTTGTAGCAACGAAGACCCGTCTTCACACTGATAACACCCTCCATCGTGTTTGGCACTACCACCATGCTAAATGGGATAGTTTCAGAACAGATCTAGCAGCTCAAAACTGGGCATCCATGAGGTGCTGTGGGCCAAGAGCAGCAGCAGAATTGTATTCCACCACAATCTGTAACCTCATGGCCCGGCATATCCCTCACTCTACCATTACCATCAAGTCAGGGGACTAACCCTGGTTCAATGAGGAGTGCAGAAGAGCATGCCAGGAGCAGCACCAGGCGTACCTAAAAATGAGGTACCAACCTGGGGAAACTGCAACACAGGACTACATGCATGCTAAACAGCGAAAGCAGCATACTATAAATAGAGCTAAGCGATCCCACAATCAATGGATCAGATCAAAACTCTGTAGTCCTGCCACATCCAGTCGTGAATGGTGCTGGACCATTAAACAACTAACGGGAGGAGGAGGCTCCATGAATATCCCCATCCTCAATGATGATGGAGCTCAGCACGTGAGTGCAAAAGACAAGGCTGAAGCGTTTGCAACCATCATCAGCCAGAAGTGCCGAGTAGATGATCCATATCGACCTCCTCCTGAGGTCCCCACCATCACAGAAGCCAGTCTTCAGCCAATTCGATTCACTCCACGTGATATCAAGAAACGGCTGAGCGCACTGGATACATCAAAGGCTATGGGCCCCGACAACATCCCGGCTGTCATGCTGAAGACTTACGCTCCAGAACTAGCCGCACCTCTAGCCAAGCTGTTCCGGTACAGCTACAGCACTGGCATCTATCCGACAATGTGGAAAACTGCCCAGGTATGTCCTGTCCACTAAAAGCAGGACAAATCTAATCCAGCCAATTACCACCCCATCAGTCTACTCTTAATCAACATTCAGGCTTGGGCTGATAAGTGGCAAGTAACATTTGCACCACACAAGTGCCAGGCAATGACTATCTCCAACAAGCGAGAGTCTAACCACCACCCCATGACATTCAACGGCATTGCTGTCGCCGAATCCCCCACCATCAACCTCCTTGGGGGGGGTCACCATTGACCAGAAACTTAACTAGACCAGCCACATAAATACTGTGGCTACAAGAGCAGGTCAGAGGCTGAGTATTCTGCGGCGAGTGTCTCACCTCCTGACTCCAAAGCCTTTCCACCATCTAAAAGCCACAAGTCAAGATTGTGATGGTATACTCTCCACTTGCCTGGATGAGTGCAGCTCCAACAACACTCAAGAAGCTCGACACCATCCAGGACAAAGCAGCCAGCTTGATCGGCACCCAATCCACCACCTTAAACATTCACTCCCTCCACCACCGGCGTACCGTGGCTGCAGTGTGTACCATCTACAAGATGCACTGCAGCAACTCGCCAAGGCTTCTTTGACAGCACCTCCCAAACCCACAGCCTCTACCACCTGGAAGGACAAGGGCAGCAGGCGCATGGGAACACCATCACCTCTAAGTTCCCCTCCAAGTCACACACCATCCTGACTTGGAAATATATCGTCGTTCCTTCATCGTCGCTGGGTCAAAATCCTGGAACTCCCTCCCTAACAGCACTGTGGGAGTACCTTCACCACATGGACTGTAGCGGTTCAAGAAGGCAGCTCACCACCACCTTCTCGAGGGCAATAAATGCTGGTGTTATCAGCGACGCCCACATCCCAGGAGCAAATAAAAGAAAAATATGGGCTTCAATAGTACAACTATGAGCAGTTATGAAGAAAGGGTTGAAAAATTAAGGCTTTTTTTTTACTGGAACAGTAAAGGTTAAAGTGACCTAATAGAGATTTTCAAAACTGAGAGATTTTGAAAGGATAAATAGTAAATTGGTAATGAAGGAATCATTACTAGAAGAATAAAGGGGAAGGTTACAAGAATTTTTTTCACATGTTTATTAGAATATGGGATACTTTACCTCAAGTGGCTATTAAGGTAGAGACTGTAACACAATTAAAAGGGAATTGGCTAAGTATTTGTAAAAGGAAAATATAAAAAGATACAGGTAAAAGGGCAAGGCAATGGCAGCAGAGTACATAGTTCCACATGAATTGCTAGCATTGGTATTGCTGCGATGCGCTGAATGGCTGCCACCTTGCTGTAATCTCTGAACTAGCGCCTATTCTCTGTTAATGCCTATTGCAGGTTTTTTTATCCACTGACTTTCCACCTTTGTGCCTTTGTCTTCTGTTGCACTATTGAAATGTTCAGTTTGCCGTTATGGTTTTATGCACTGTGTTCTATTAATAACATGGTGCAGGTACTTATTAATGTACATAAGAGGAAAAATGAAAAATCAAACTACACACAGCGTGAACCTCCAAGGCTGATTTTTTTTAAAAATTCCATTCTGTGTTGCAAGAGGGTGATTCAGTGTTTTTGTTTGTTCCCCCAGTAACTGTTGCTGTTAGTGACATTTGTGGTGATATCCCCAACAGCAGCACTCTTTGAAACATGGGCATGCAGCCACTGAGTTAGATAAAGGGAAAGTAGCTGTACCCAGTATACAATGCAATGGTTCAACCACGGGCAAGAAACTACTGGGTACCGTCCCTGATTCTGTTTAGCCTTTTACAGGTTGGGGAAAGCATTTCACAGAGAAATTGAGACTGCATTTTGGAGCAGGGAGGAAAACAGACCTCTCTCTATTTGAATAGAAATAAGAAGCGAAAGGGGAGGTGAGAAAGTAAAGAAGGGTAATAAAGAAAAGAGAACAGTGGAAACCAAGGAAGGAAAAGGGAAACTGGGGGAAATAATTAAATAACAAAAAAGGGAAACTGGGGAAAAGAAGAAATATGTTTGTGTCTTTTTCTGTGGGTTTCTTGCTAGAGTTGACCACTGCATCAGGTATTTTGTTTTACCTTAGCTTTGATGTATTTTTATGTTTAATGCTGGTGAGTTTTGTGGCTGGCTGCCATAATACACCCAAGTACCATCTACAGTCATGTAATGTGGCTGTAAATCTAACCACGTTTGATGACTGTGACAGAGAAAATGTACCTACCCCTAATGGCCTGACAAAGTAGGGATCCATTTGTTTTAACCAGTTCTAGATACCATCCATTAATGCCTGGTTGTGGAATGCTAATAACTTTTATGACCTGAAAACCACTAATACAAAAGCTACAGTAACTCCAGTTTTGAAAACAAATCGCAATTAGGGGAAAGCTATGCAACTGGTAGAATTGTGCTGTTTAGCTACTGATCATTTTTACTGAAACTTAAGATGAAACTTTGTGACAGACAGTTTAATTTAAAAAAATAATGTCTATTACAGATATAAGCATTTCTCGAAGAAAAAAACAAGATTATTAAACGCATTTGCGAAGCTTTAGTTTTGGGCTATTTAAACTGTAATTTTTCTTGTTTGCTACTTTTATACATACAAGGTGAGGTTTACAATGATTATTTTGATTACAACATTACAGGGAAGAATGGACAAAAGCCATCCAAACAGTAGCAGATAACCTTAAGCAAGATGATGAGATCATGGACCACCATCCAGAGTCCCCAAGTGATAATTCAAGGACACAAGGCATGGACATTTCTCGCACTAAACCAAAACACAAAGTGGTAGGATACCTTAATCACATATATGCAAGCACGAAATATATAATGTTCATTATTTTGTAGAATGGCTTATTTTTGATATATTGGAGAAATACCCCATAGATTAAAAATTACCATTGGTGATAATTGCAGATAATTACTTAATGCATTGACATGACATCCCTCAGTGCACTAGTTTAACAACTCAATTAAAATAGATCAAGAAATGTCATCCAAATACATTAAATATCCATCCAGTATTATCACTAATTAATTCATAGACTTCTGTGTATCAGTTTATGAGGGGTGTGAGGAGAAGGTAAGTATTTTGATTGCTGAGATTCAGTAAGTTAAAGAAAGACTTGAATTTATATAGTGCCTTTCCTCAGAATGGCCCAGAGAGCTTTACAGCCAATTAATGTACTTTTTGAAGTGTAGTTTATGTAGTAATGTAGGAAACATGACAGCCAATTTAAGCACAGCAAGGTCCCACAAACAGCAATGTCATGATGACCAAATAATCTGTTTTTTAGTGATGTTGGTTGAGGGATAAATATTAGCCAGGACACTGGGGAGACCGCCCCTGCTCGTCTTCAAAATACCCGAGAGGGCAGACGGTGCCTCGGTTTTAACGTCTCATCTGAAAGACGGCAGTGCAACGTTCCCTCAGTACTGCACCAGGTGTGTCAGCCTGGATTATGGGCACAAGTATATTACTCAGTACAGTGTCATGCTTATCAATCAGAATTTCTATTAAGGTGACCAGGGTCAGTCTGTGGTTGTTTGCCCAAATGAAATTCATAGCTAGTCAATACATTGACATAGAAACATAGAAGATAGGAGCAGGAGTAGGCCATTCGGCCCTTCGAGCCTGCTCTGCCATTCAATGAGATCATGGCTGATCATCCAAATTCAGTACCCTGTCCCTGCCTTCTCCCCATATCCCTTGATCCCTTTAGCCTTAAGAAATATATCCAACTCCTTCTTGAATATATTTAATGAACTGGCCTCCACCGCCCTCTGTGGCAGAGAATTCCACAGTTTCACCACTTTCTGGGTGAAGAAATTCCTCCTCATTTCAGTCCTAAATGGCTTACCCCTTATCCTTAGACTATGACCCCTGGTTCTGGACTCCCCAGCCATCGGAAACATCGTTCCTGCATCTAGTCTGTCCAGGCCTGACAGAATTTTATAGGTTTCGATGAGATCCCCTCTCAATCTTCTAAGCTCCAGTGAGTATAAGCCCAATCGACACAATCTCTCCTCATACATCATTCCTGCCATCCCAGGTATCAGCCTGGTGAATCTTCGCTGCACTCCTTCCATGGCAAGAACGTCCTTCCTCAGATAAGGCGACCAAAACTGCACACAATACTCAAGGTGCGGTCTCACCAAGGCCCTGTACAACTGCAGCAAGACATCCTTGTTCCTGTACTCGAACCCTCTTGCTACGAAGGCCAACATACCATTTGCCGCCTTAACCGCCTGCTGCACCTGCATGCTTACCTTCAGCGACTGGTGCACAAGAACACCCAGGTCTCTTTGCACTTCCCCTTCTCCCAATCTATTGCCATTCAAATAATAGTCTGCCTTCCTGTTTTTGCCACCAAAGTGGATAACCTCACATTTATCCACATTATAGTGCATTTGCCATGTTTCTGCCCAATCACCCAACCTGTCCAAATCGTACTGGAGTTTCACGACATCTTCCTCACAGCATACCCTCCCACCCAGCTTTGTGTTGTCTGCAAATTTGGAGATATTACATCCAATTCCCTCGTTCAGATCATTAATATATATTGTGAACAGCTGGGGTCCTAGGACCGATCCTTGCGGTATCCCACTAGTCACTGCCTGCCACTTGGAAAACGACCCGTTTATTCCAACTCTTTGCTTTCTATCCGCCAACCAGTTCTCTATCCAAGTCAATACCTTGCCCCCAATCCCATGTACCTTAATTCTGCACGCTAATCTCTTATGACACAAGTTACATGCAATTTTTGCCCAACCATTATGTCACCATGTAACCTTTTTCACTTATTTGTTTATATCATGTACGTTCTTGACAAGCTGGAACATTTGAACATGTTAAAATCTCTTTCGCCGTACCGCCGTTCCCCCTGCCCTGCCCCACAGTTCAGGTGAAGGTGATTGAGTGAGATCCACTAGTCTCATGTAATGAAGAGTTAGAGACCCCAGGTGGTAAATTGTTCTGTTGTATTCAGTAGAAATATGGAAAAGCTGGAAGAGGCTATTGATCTATTTAGTCCACTTTCCTCCTGTCTTAGCATTTCTCTTTTTATTTTTGCTTCTGATGTTTCTTTTCATCCCGTTCCCATTCTAGTGTTTCTTCTTTTAACTCCTCTTGTTTGTGTTTTTGTCAGTTCAGTTTATTTTTGTCCCACTCCATCTCTGGTGGGTTTTTTTTTTAGCTCTTTCCTGGCTGTTTGTGGTTTTTAGTTCCACTCCCAGTGTCCTGTATCCTCTCTGGTGATCTTTTTTTTAAATTCCTGGTCCAGGTGTTTTTCAATCTGGCTCCTGGTGTAAGTATGTTTAAGTACAGCTTTGCTGCTCCTTTTTTAGTCTGCTCTCATTCTGCTGCTTTTTTTTGAATGCCCAATCCTAGGGTTTGTGTTTTTCTTGGTCCCATTCGTAGTGCTTGTGTGTTTTAAGTCCACACACCTTGAAACCCCCCAGTATTCCCAAACCTCAAGAGTACCCTCTCCATTGTTTTACAAATATATATGTTTTACTTTTCTCCATATCTGTCCTTCAGTATTGTCTTTCACAATATAATTATGGATGAGAAAGGCCATTCAGCCCATCTTGGTTCATTCAGAATAACCCTAACGTTTCCCATTGCAGCATCCAATTAGTCCTTAAATGACTTTAGGATTTGCGCTTACATCATAATTGCCCAACTTCATTTTTGCTCTTCCTTCAACCTTTTCTATGCTCACCGCGCAGGATCACCAAACTCCCTGGAACTGATACACTTTCCGCTACCTTCATTCTATTCACCTTTCCCCGCCACTCAACTTTTACCACCCATTCAATTCAATTCAAATCGCTTTATTGGCATGACAAGTTACATCTTATGTTGCCAAAGCATCGGAAAACATTCATGTTTGTTCACAAAAATACAGATCTATCCATACAGTGCATAAACAGATATATCCCTGAGTGTATAAATATACTTTCATATAATTTATATATACTCTTTTCTTATCTTTAGTGGTTGTCCCTCTGTTTATGGCAAGCTGTAACATAGTGTGCCGCTAGTGTTACGCAATTTCTCTCTTCCCCTAGTAGGTATGGGAGTTTTTGGTCGTCATTCAAATTTCTGAATTCCGGGCATATTTTTGTGAATTTTGGGAATTCACCATCACCAATCTCTCCACAGCTATGTTGTTACCTCTCTTCCTCTAACTTTCTATTCCTCCCCACCACTCAACCAAACTTCACACGTGCTTAACCAACTTCAACATGATTCCTTCCTCTTTGAAAGCAAGTCTTCCATTTAAAGACTCTGCTCCATTTTCCTGCCTCTTGACACACTCACTTTCACAAACTCACCTAGATTAACATAAGCTTCCAGCCAACATAGAAACTGACATTAGCACAAGTATAAAATTCTACAAATATTTTTGCTCTATATCTGTATGCAGAATACCCCATACAATTAAATTGAATATATATATATATCTCACAGGCACATGCAACTCCATGAGAAATCCACTAGTATATTCTAATGAATCCTTTCATATGCAGTCATGAATAAACTGTAATATAAATCTTTCTGCAGTAACTTAACTGTATTATGACCCTAAAATTGTATCAGTGCAGTGGGGCTATGCTTGTTTTCTGTTGGACAGTTTGTGGTTATTGTTTGGTGTGTTACAGACTATGCATAATTTTGAATACTTAAAACTCCTTGGAAAAGGCACATTTGGAAAAGTGATTCTCGTAAAAGAGAAAGCCACTGGACGGTATTATGCTATGAAGATTCTTAAGAAAGAAGTAATTGTAGCAAAGGTAAGTTTTCAAAAGTTAATTGACAGCACTGTTGCAAAATAGCTTAATTCATGAAGCTTTATTGACTTTATACTAAAACCTTTTTTATAAAGCAGTCTATTCAATCAACATCTGTTATTTGAATTGAAATTCCGTTCTATTATTGTTATATTGGTTTTCTAAATCTGTAACACTTACATTTTATGCAGGATGAAGTAGCACACACTGTGACAGAAAACCGAGTGTTACAAAATTCTAGGCATCCATTCTTAACTGTAAGTACACAGTCAGAAGACTTCAGTAAATGTCAATTACCTATTCTTTTGTCACAACATCTCACAATAAAGATTCACGCAATACATCAAATTTGTGACTTTGTAAAGTTTTGAAAAAATACACTCTTTCATTTGAACAGTCTCTCTCCTGTTCGTTCTTAAACTCATTTACGTAATTTGTTTTTTGAAAAGTGCATAGGTTTTTTTTCCAGTTTTTGGTTTCTGAACTGCACTTTGATTCTTGGTTCAATTTGATGTTTTCCACCATCAACTCTTGCGAAAAGTGAAAACAGTTTGCTAGGCATGGCAATGCAGCCTTGCTGCACATTGCTCTGGGAGCAGTTTCAAGTTCGAGACATTTGAGCCCTGAGGTGTGAGCTAGGTAATGAAGTTGAACATCTCGGAGCCTTAATGGGGAGAAAGAAATTGACTTTTTAAAAATCTGATCTGGCCACGATAACACAATGTGAGCACATCTCAGATATTGAATGTAGTAAATATCATTAAAATCACTAAATTGGTTCTTTGATATTGTTCTTCAAATCCTGTCTCACTTTATTTTGTGTTCTGAGCCCCACAAACATTTTTTCAACAGTTAAAATACTTAGCTGCAAGGACTATGTTGTAATCATGGTGTGGAGCATATTTGAAAATAAATTCATGCAATGTGTACAATGAAGTGAAAAGCCAAGTAATTGATTTCCACTTACCTTATTATCATGGTTACTCCTATATTTCAAATCATGTATTCAGTGCTACAGTACATGCCAACAATATCTTGTTTTTAAATACATTTTACAAAGAAAGAAAGACTTGCATTTATATACCGCCTTTCACGACCAGCAGACGTCTCGAAGGGCTTTACAGCCAATGAAGTACTTTTTGAATTGGAGTCACTGTTGGGAAATGCGGCAGCCAATTTATGCACAGCAAGCTCCCACAAACAGCAATGTGATAATGACCAGATAATCTGTTTTTGTTATGAAAATTTCAGGGAAAATTTTGCATCATTGCAAACTGCCGCCGTGACATCGGCCATCTCCATTTCTCTGCTCCCCTCACTCACTCCAACCTACCTCCCTCTGAACTTGCAGCACTCCATTCTCTCAGATCCAACCCTGACATTGTCATTAAACCTGCTGACAAGGATGGTGCTGTTGTTGTTTGGCGAATCGACCTCTACCTAGCGGAAGCTGAACGCCAACTCTCCGATACCTCCTCCTACCTCCACCTGGACCATGACCCCACTGCCAAACATCAAGCCACCGTTTCCAAGACTGTCACTGACCTCATCTCCTCTGGAGATCTTCCCCCATGGCCGCCAACCTCATAGTTCCCCAACCCCGCACAGCCTGCTTCTACCTCCTTCCCAAGATCCACAAACAGGACTGCCCTGGTAGACCCATCGTTTCAGCCTGTTCTTGCCCCATGGAACTTATCTCTTCCTATCTCGACTCTACTTTTTCTCCCCTTGTCCAGTCTCTTCCTACCTACATCCGCGACTCTTCCGTTGCCCTCCACCACTTCAACAGTTTCCTGGCCCCAACCGCCTCCCTTTCACTATGGACGTACAATCCCTCTACACCTCCATCCCCCACCTGGATGGCCTGAGGGCGCTCTGCTTCTTCCTTGAACAGAGGCCCAACCAGTCCCCATCCACCACCACCCTCCTCCGCCTGGCTGAACTTGTTCTCACATTGAACAACTTCTCCTTTGACTCCACTCATTTCCTCCAAATCAAAGGTGTTGCTATGGGTACCCGCATGGGTCCTAGCTATGCCTGCCTTTTCGTGGGATATGTGGAACACTCTTTGTTCCAGTCCTACTCGGGTCCCCTCCCTCACATCTTTTTCCGGTACATTGATGACTGTATCGGTGCCGTTTCCTGCTCTTGCCCTGAACTAGACAATTTCATTCACTTTGCTTCCAATTTCCACCCTTCCCTCACCTTCACGTGGTCCATCTCTGACTCTTCCCTTCCCTTCCTCGACTTCTCTGTCTCCATCTCTGGGGATAGGTTATTGACAAACATTTACTACAAGCCCACTGACTCCCACAGCTACCTGGATTACACTTCCTCCCACCCCGCCTCCTGTAAGGACTCTATTCCATTTTCCCAGTTTCTCCGTCTGCGCCGCATCTGCTCTGATGATGCCACCTTCCATACCAGTGCTTCTGACATGCCTTCCTTTTTCCTCAACCGAGGATTCCCCTCTACTGTGGTTGACACGGCCCTCTACTGTGGTTGACACGGCCCTCGACTGTGTCTGTTCTATCTCCCGCACTTCTGCCCTCACCCCTGCCCCTCCCTCCCGGAACCACGATAGGGTTCCCCTTGTCCTCACCTTTCACCCCACCAGCCTCCACATTCAACGGATCATCCTCCACCATTTCCACCACCTCCAGCGTGATCCCACCATCAAACACATCTTCCCCTCACCTCCCCTTTCAGCATTCTGTAGGGACTGCTCCCTCCGCGACACCCTAGACCACTCCTCTATCACCCCCAGCACCCCTTCCCCTGGCACCTTCCCGTGCAAGCGCAGGAGATGCAACACATGCCCTCATACCTCGCCCCTTCCCACTGTCCAGGGCCCCAAACACCCCTTCCAGGTGAAACAGCAATTTACTTGTACTTCTTGCAATTTAGTACACTGTATTCGCTGCTCACGATGTGGTCTCCTTTACATTAGGGAGACCAAACGCAGATTGGGTGACCGCTTTGCGGAACACCTCCGTTCAGTCCGTAAGGGGGACCCCGAGCTTCCGGTCGCCTGTCACTTTAATTCACCACTCCATTCCCAATCAGACCTCACCATCCTCGGCCTCTTGCATTGTTCCACGGAAGCTCAGCGTAAGCTCGAGGAACAGCACCTCATCTTTCGATTAGGCACTTTACAGCCCCCTGGACTCAACATAGAGTTCAACAATTTCAGATCATAACCTCGGCCCCTATCACATATATATTTTTTATCCACACTTTTTGTTTGTGTTTTTTTTTCTCCCTCCCACATGGCAGCTGTCTTTTATTCTGCCAGCGCAATTCACACTCCATCTAGAGCCGTCCTTTGTTTCTTAACCTGTCCCATTACCATCTCCTCTTGCCTTGAATATCTCTTAATGCCTCGTGTCTTCTCCTGCCTTCCATCCTATCACAGACCTTCCCTTTTGTTCTTTCATCGCCTCCCCCATTTCCCAACCCCTAAACTTGCTTTAAAATCTGTTCCTTGTCCTGCTTGTTCCCAGTTCTGACGAAAGGTCTTCGACCTGAAACGTTGACTCTGTTTCTCTCTCCACGGATGCTGCCTTGGCCTCCTGAATTTTTCCAGTGTTTTCTGTTGTTATTTGCAATTTTTTAAATGCTTATAAGTATAAGTTGCATCTAGTATCTTGCAGAATATTTGTAGAAATAATATGTGCAGTAACAGATATTTTATATTCCTCGTGAACTAGTTTATAAATTATGGCCTAGAAATTGAGTTTTGGCGCAGCCAGGGCTTTAGCGCCGGAAGTTAGTGCCGGAGCTAAGTCGCGCTGGTCGGGCCCAAAATTCAATAATTCTGCGCCCAAACGGCTGCCGGCGCTGCTGAGAGGTGTTTGCGCCTGAAAACTGGCGCTACGTGCTGAATATCGGCGCTATTCCGGCGCTGCGGCGCCCGCTGCGGTGCGGCAGGTTCGGGAAGTGCAGGCCTCCTCCTTCCCTTAAGGAGGAGCTGCCTGCACCCGGCCGCGGCCCGCGAAAATCGTTCTAAAAATGAGCCCGGCACCTCGGACAAGTGCCGGGCTTGCTTCTGTTCCGGGGGGGGGGGCGGGGGGAAGTCCGGGGAGGGAGCTGCGGCCAGGCGGCCGGCGGGAAAGCGGCCGGCCGCCGCGGGGCCTTTAATGCGCCGGCGCAAAGTCAGGTAAGACTCTGTTGCCAGAGTCTTAGTTGCGGCTGCCACGGGCGAGGCGGCCGCAACTGAATTTCGGCGCTGGGGCCCGTCGCCATGGCAACCGGGACGCTGCGCACACCGATGACGTCATCGGTGCCGGCGCAGCGCTACCGGTCTAGCGCGGCGGAAGGGCCCCAGGCAATTTCGGCGCCGGCGCCAATTGCAGCGCTAGGCCCTCTAGCGCCGCAAAAGCGGCGCTAAGGCAACTCAATTTCTAGGCCTATGTATTGTACATACTAAGGAGTTCCTTCCTGGCTGATCTATGTACATGTGGAATTTTAAAAAGGACAAGGATAGACCAGAAATAAAAATTCTAAATTGGGGAAAAGCAAATTTTGCTAAGCTCCGAGGGGATTTAGCCATAGTGGACTGGAAACAGCTACTTGAAGGTAAATCAGTGTCAGAGCAGTGGGAGGCATTCAAGGACGAGATCCGGAGGGTTCAGACCAAATATGTGCCCTTAAAGAAAAAAGGTGGGACTAACAAACCTAGAGCCCCCTGGATGTCTAGGGACATACAGGGTAGGATAAAGAAAAAAAGGGAGGTGTATGACAGATACCGAGGGCTAAATACTGCAGAATCTTAAGAGGAGTACAGAAAGTGCAGGGGTGCAATTAAAAAGGATATTAGGAAAGCAAAGAGAGCATGAAAAATTCTTGGCAAGTAAAATCAAGGATAACCCAAAGATGTTTTATAAATATATTAAGAGTAAGAGGATAACTAAAGAAAGGGAAGGGCCTATTAGAGATCATGAGGGTAATCTGTGTGTGGAGGCAGGAGATGTCGGTAGGATTCTTAATGAATACATTGCGTCTGTTTTCACAAAGGAGAGGGGCGAAGCAGACATTGCTATCGGAGGAGGAGTGTGAAATATTAGATGAAATAAACATAGTGAGAGGGGAAGTATTAAGAGATTTAGCAGCTTTAAAAGTAGATAAATCCCCAGGCCCAGATGAAATGTATCCCAGGCTGTTAAGCAAAGTAAAGGAGGAAATAGCTGAGGCCCTGACCATCATTTTCCAATCCTCTCTGGCTTTAGGTGTGGTGCCAGAGGACTGGAGGACTGCTAATGTGGTACCCTTGTTTAAAAAGGGAGAAAAGGATAGACCGAGTAATTACAGGCCAGTCAGCCTAACCTCGGTGGTGGGAAAATTATTGGAAAGAATTCTGAAGGACAGGATAAGTCTTCGTTTAGAAAGACATGGATTAATCAAGGATAGTCAGCATGGATTGTTAAGAGAAGGTCGTGTCTGACAAACTTGATTGAATTTTTTGAGGAGCTAACAAGGAGGGTAGATGAGGGTAATGCGTTTGATGTAGTGTATATGGACTTTAGCAAGGCTTTTGATAAGGTTCCACATGGCAGACTGGTCACCAAGTTAAAAGCCCATGGGATCCAGAGCAAAGTGTCAAGTTGGATTCAAAACTGGCTCGGAGGCACGAAGCAGAGGGCAATGGTTGATGGGTGTTTTTGTGACTGGAAGGCTGTTTCCAGTGGGGTTCTGCAGGGCTCAGTACTAGGTCCCTTGCTTTTTGTGGTATATATCAATGATCTAGACTTGAATATAGGAGGTATGATTAAGAAGTTTGCAGATGATACTAAAATCGGCTGTGTGGTTAATACTGAAGAAGGAAGCTGTAGACTGCAGGAAGATATCAATAAATTGGTCAGGTGGGCAGAACAGTGGGACATGGAATTCAATCCGGAGAAGTGTGAGGTAATGCATTTGGGGAGGGCTAACAAGGAAAGGGAATACATATTAAATGGTAGGACACTGAATAGTGTAGAGGAATAAAGGGACCTTGGAGTGCATGTCCATAGATCCCTGAAGGTAGCAAGTCAGGTAGATAAGGTGGTTAAGAAGGCATACGGAATGCTTGCCTTTATTAGCCTTGGCATAGAATACAAGAGCAGGGAGGTTATGCTTCAACTGTATAAAACACTAGTTAGGCCTCGGCTAGAGTGCTGTGTGCAGCTCTGGTCACCACATTACAGGAAAGATGTGATTGAACTAGAGAGGGTATAGAGGAGATTTACAAGGATGTTGCCGGGAGTAGAGAATCTTAGCTATGAGGAAAGACTGGATAGGCTGGGTTTGTTTTCCTTGGAACAGAGGAGGCTGAGGGGAGACCATATTGAGGTGTATAAAATTATGAGGGGCCTATATAAAGTGGATAGAAAGGATCACAGCGTCGGCGAGAATTCAGCGGCAGCAGCGGAGCTATGAAAGTCCCAGAGACCCAGGTAAGGCCTCACAGCGTCGGCGGGAATTCAGCGGCAGCAGCGGGGCTATAAAAGTCCCAGAGACCAGGTAAGGCGTACCAGTCTCCAGTCTGGGAACTCGGAGGGAAGGAGAGAGGTAAAAAGTAATCCAAGTGTGACGTCACCAGAAAGCGGGTAAGTGATTGGTTGGTAAGTAGTTCTCCCTTTTTAAGCTTAAATCTCTTTGGTTTATAGTTTCTAAGGTGCGATATTCATCATATACAATCGGGACAGAGGGTATTTAAAAATAATATCAAATTTAATTAATTACATAGAATGGGAGATCAGGTGATGTGTTGCTGCTGCAATATGTGGGAGCTGGTGGACACCATTGATGCTCACGGTGATCACTTTTGCAGCAAGTGTTGGCTGCTCGAGGAATTCCGGCTCCGTGTTGAAGAGCTGGAGTCCGAGCTTCAAACACTGAGACACATCCGGGAGGGGGAGACTTACTTGGACTCTGTGTATCACGAGGTATTCACACCAATTAGATTAATGAATTCAGATGTAGTCCGTGGCCAGGGTCAGGATGGTGTGACTAGAAGTGAGGCAGGTACGGGGATCCAGGAGGTAGTGTTGGAGGAGCCGCAGCGCTTGCACTTGTCCAACAGGTTCGAGGCTCTTACTCCCTGTGAGGATGGGAACAGGGACTGCGGGGAGGATGAGCAACCTGGCCACAGCACCGTGGAGCGGGGGGCCATTCAAGTGGGGGGAGTTAAAAGAAATGTTGTAGTGGTAGGGGATAGTATTGTTAGGGGGATAGATAGAGTTCTTTGCAGCCGAGAGCGAGAGTCCCGAAGGCTGTGTTGCCTGCCCGGTGCCAGGGTTAAGGACATCTCCTCTGGACTGGAGAGAAACTTGGAGTGGGAGGGGGAGGATCCAGTTGTCATGGTCCATGTTGGTACCAACGACATAGACAGGACAAGGAAGGAGGTTCTGCTGAGGGAGTTTGAGCAGCTAGGGGCCAAATTAAAAAGCAGAACCACAAGGGTAATAATCTCTGGATTATTACCTGAGCCACGAGCGAATTTGGCTAGGACAAATAAAATTAGTGAGTTAAATGCGTGGCTCAAAGACTGGTGTGGGAGAAATGGGTTTTGCTTCCTGGGACACTGGCACCAGTACTGGGGCAGGAGGGAGCTGTTCCGTTGGGACGGGCTTCACTTGGCCAGTGCTGGGGCTAGAGTCCTGGCGGATCATATAACTAGGGCTGTAGAGAGGGCTTTAAACTAACTAGTGGGGGGGAGGTTCCTAGAGAGCAAATAATAAAAATGACAAGAGAGAAGGTCATAGACTTAGGTAGCAGTGGGGAAATTAAAAACCAGAGCGTGTCAGGAAGGGGCAGAAGGTATGGAGTAAAAGGTAAAGTAATAAAAAGGGCAAAAGCAGGAACTAAGTGTCACAAAACATCTTTGAAAGTTCTCTATCTGAATGCACGTAGCATTCGTAACAAAATAGACGAGTTAATGGCACAAATAACTACATATGGGTACGATCTTGTGGCCATTACAGAAACATGGCTGCAGGGTGACAATACCTGGGAATTAAACATACCAGGTTATTTAACGATCAGGAAGGACAGGCAGGAAGGAAGGGGAGGTGGGGTGGCTATGTTAATAAAGGAAGGAATCACTGTAATACAGAGAAATGATATTGGGTCAAAAGATCAGGATAATGAAACAGTTTGGGTGGAGATAAGGAATAATAAGGGGAAAAAAACACTAGTGGGCGTAGTCTATAGGCCTCCGAACAGTTGCAACTCTGTTGGACGGAGTATCAATCAGGAAATAGTTGAGGCTTGTAATAAGGGAACATCTATAATTATGGGGATTTTAACTATCATATTAATTGGACAAATCAAATTGGGCAGGGCTGCCTTGAGGATGAGTTCATTGAGTGTATTAGGGATGGGTTTCTTGAGCAGTATGTAACTGAACCGACCAGGGGGCAAGCAACCTTAGATCTGGTCCTGTGTAACGAGACAGGATTAATTAAAAATGTCCTAGTAAAGGATCCCCTTGGAATGAGTGACCATAACATGGTTGAATTCCATATTCAATTAGAGGGTGAGAAGGTTGGATCTCAAACAAGCGTGCTAAGCTTGAATAAAGGAGACTATGAAGGTATGAGAGCGGAATTGAGTAGAGTGGATTGGGAAAATAGATTAAAGGGTAAGACGATACATGATCAGTGGTGTACATTTAAGGAGTTATTTTACAACTTCCAAAAAAAATATATTCCACTGAGAAGAAAAGGGTGTAAAAGAAAAGACAGCCATCCGTGGCTAAGTAAAAAAATTAAGGATAGTATTCGACTAAAAACAAGGGCATATAAGGTAGCCAAATCTAGTGGGAGGATAGAGGATTGGGAAAACTTTAAAAGACAGCAAAAAATAACTAAAAGATTGATTAAGAAAGGGAAGATAGATTATGAAAGTAAATTAGCAAAAAATATAAAAACAGATAGTAAGAGTTTTTATAGTTATATAAAAAGAAAAAGGGTGGCTAAAGTAAATGTTGGCCCCTTAGAGGATGAGACCGGGAAATTAATGGTGGGAAATATGGAGATGGCAAAAACACTGAATATTTTATATCAGTCTTTACAGTAGATGACACTAAGAATATCCCAACACTGGACAAACAGGGGGCTAAAGGGGAGGAGGAGCTAAACACGATCAAAATCACTAAGGAAGTGGTACTCGGTAAAATAATGGGACTCAAGGCGGATAAATCACCTGGACCTGATGGCTTACATCCTAGGGTCTTGAGGGAAGTGGCGGTAGGGATTGTGGATGCATTGGTAATAATTTTCCAAAACTCCCTGGACTCAGCAAAGGTCCCGGCAGACTGGAAAACTGCTAATGTAACACCCTTATTTAAAAAGGGCAGTAGACAGAAGGCTGGAAACTATAGACCGGTTAGCCTAACATCTGTGGTAGGTAAAATTTTGGAGTCCATTGTTAAGGAGACAGTAACAGGACATTTGGATAATCATAATTTAATAGGACAAAGTCAGCATGGTTTTATGAAGGGGAAGTCATGTTTGACAAATTTGCTGGAGTTCTTTGAGGAAGTAACATATAGGGTGGATAAAGGGGAACCAGTGGACGTAGTGTATTTAGACTTCCAAAAGGCATTTGACAAGGTGCCACACAAAAGATTATTGCTTAAGATAAAAAATCACGGGATTGTGGGTAATATTCTGGCATGGATAGAGGATTGGCTATCGAACAGAAGGCAGAGAGTTGGGATAAATGGTTCATTCTCAGACTGGCAATCAGTAACTAGTGGTGTTCCGCAGGGGTCAGTGCTGGGTCCCCAACTCTTTACAATCTATATTAACGATTTGGAGGAGGGGACCGAGTGTAACATATCAAAGTTTGCAGATGATACTAAGATGGGAGGGAAAGTAGTGAGTGAGGAGGACATAAAAAACCTGCAAGGGGACATCAACAGGCTAAGTAAGTGGGCAGAGATTTGGCAGATGGAATACAATACTGGAAAGTGTGAGGTTATGCACTTTGGCAGGAAAAATCGTACAGCAAGTTATTATCTTAATGGCAAGAAACTGGAAAGTACTGAAGTACAAAGGGATCTGGGGGTCCTGGTGCACGAAACTCAAAAGGTTAGTATGCAGGTGCAGCAAATGATTAAGAAAGCCAATGGAATGTTGGCTTTCATTGCTAGGGGGATAGAATATAAAAACAGGGAGGTATTGCTTCAGTTGTACAAGGTATTGGTGAGACTGCACCTGGAATACTGCGTACAGTTTTGGTGTCCATACTTAAGAAAGGACATACTTGCTCTCGAGTCAGTACAAAGAAGGTTCGCTCGGTTAATCCCGGGGATGAGGGGATGGACATATGAGGAGAGGTTGAGTAGATTGGGACTCTACTCATCGGAGTTCAGAAGAATGAGAGGCGATCTTATTGAAACATATAAGATTGTGAAGGGGTTGGATCGGGTGGATGTGGGGAGGATGTTCCCGATGATGGGTGAAACTAGAACTAGGGGGCATAGTCTTAGAATAAGGGGCTGCTCTTTCAAAACTGAGATGAGGAACTACTTCACTCAGAGGGTGGTAGGTCCATGGAATATGCTGCCCCAAAAAGCTGTAGAAGCTACATCATTACATAAATTTAAAACAGAAATAGACAGTTTCCTAGAAGTAAAGGGAATAAAGGGTTATGGGGAGCGGGCAGGAATTTGGACATGAGTCTAGGTTCGGATCGGTCATGGCCCTGTGGGTAGCGGAGCGGGCCCAGGGGCCGTGTAGCCTGATCCTGCTCCTATTTCGTGTGTCTAATTCTGTTAGATTCAGGAGATGGTTCTGTGATAGTAGATTGGCGGTTAGGATCAGCTCAGCCATGATCTTATTGAATGGCGGAGCAGGCTCGAGGGGCCGATTGGCCTACCCCTGCTCCTATTTCTTATGTTCTTATGACCTATTTCCCTTAGCAGAGGGGTCAAAAACCAGGGGGCCCAGATTTAAAGTAATTGGGGGAAGGTTTAGAGGGGATTTGAGGGGAAGTTTCTTCACCGAGGGTTGTGGGGGTCTGGAACTTGCTGCCTGAAAGGGTGGTAGAGGCAGGAACCCTAACCACATTTAAAAAGTACTTGGATGTGCACTTGGGATGCTGTAACCTGCAGGGCTATGGACCAAGAGCTGGGAAGTGGGATTAGGCTGGATAGCTCTTTGTTGGCCGGCGCGGACAGGATGGGCTGAAATGGCCTCCTTCCGTGCTGTAACTTTCTTTGATTCTATGATTCTATTTAATCCACAACCTCTTAAAAACACTCCTTGATTGGTTTTAACATTGTTGATGCATCTCAGTTTACTTGAGACTTCAGGTGGAGGTTCGGCTGTTTTTTGTTTGTAGCAAAAATAAAACCAGTAAAACCAGAAAAGAGTGCTTGACATGTATTACCCTGCATTCAGTAACCCACACATGACTGCTGCAGGGTGCACCCCAGCCAGTGGTGGCTTTTCATTAGAATCAGACTTTTTATTTGCTCTGAGAAGTCAAGGAGCTAAAACATCACAACTTAACCTAGTTATTCAATGAAGACATTTTAAAACTAATAAAACAGTTTAGTTCTGTTAAATAAAGTTTTTGATTAAGTGTTTTTTATCTTAAAGGCTCTGAAGTATTCTTTTCAAACAAATGATCGTTTGTGTTTTGTTATGGATTACGCGAATGGAGGCGAGGTAAGGAAGTTATTAGTTAATTGAACAACGGAATCTTGACGTTTTGTTTCTCTTCCAATTATCTTTCCTTATCTACCATTTTTAGGCTGATGAGCCCTTGCTGGGTACAGTTTAATATTTCTGATGTGAGAGGTCCAGCTATTTGACCATTGGGCTGGCATCACTGCTGAGTCCTCATTCAACAGTGCTTCCACCTGGAGTGACTGGAAGATGATCAGGAGTGGGAATATTAGATTATGTTTTCCCCCTCTTTCCTAATCCAATGGTGCTGAAGTCAGTTGTAACATCCCTACCACTATCCTGGCTAAAACAAACTAACTCAGCACATAAGGGCATTGAACCCGAGACCGATCTTCTGAAGGAATATTTACTAGTCCTAGCCCCTTTAGGGCTACCCTGGGTCAGGCGTATTTCTCAGGCGTTCACTTTCAACTAAAGTTTGAGGTAGCTGAATCCTAAAGACGCCTAATTGGGTCTAAAGGTCCGGGCTATCTCTCCCTAAAGGAAAGGAACAACCTGAGAATGTTACCGTCCTCCAGATAGCGCTTTTAATACGTTTAGCTAGACTGTAATGTCCTGGATATTATGGGGGTCTGGAAAACTCCCTCAGAATTCTGTAACTCTTCACCAAAGAGTGTACAGCGATTGAGTTCGTGAGTTTTTGATACAGAAGACTTATGTGAGACCATTCTAAAAATATATAGAGATTTATTAAAAGAACCGACATGCAATTTACAGTTGGTGAATCAGTCAATCGCAACGCTAACAATTCTAAAAAGAGAAAAAATACTATCTTATTATTAACAGAGAATCTTACTTTTAAATCTTAACTTTACTACAGTATTACAGTTCTTAAAGTTTTCTATATAGGATATCCATCAATATCAAATACCTTTGATCCCCGAGGTACAAAGAGTTGGCAACTACAGAGCCGCCTCTGAAGCCTAGAATCGCTTTTTGCCTGAATAAAGCGAGTCTGATATTGCATTTGAGAGTTCAATATTTCTACCCTTTTTCAGGGGTATTTCCTTTTGCTGACCCAAGTTAATTATCCCTATTCATCTTTCTGCTGACCTCTGCAATTCTTACTGCTACATCAGTTTGTAACATTCCAGAATCTTGTCTCATCTCCAGGTGTTCTGGGTTGACAATATAAAAATGGCATGAAGGGCAGGTGTTTCTTATTTTATGTCATCTTTACGAGGGTAGATGTTCCTTATCTTATGTGCCATCTTTATGAAGTTTAAATTAGAACACCTTATCCAGGGTGAACCATTGTTTTTGTTCCCAAAGGTCAGCCTGTCGGAGCCATGCACCTTCTGTTTCAATAAGGTTATTTATTCAGGGTCAACAGCTGTCTTATCTCAATAGCCAGAATTCTTTCATAGCTATTGACGTAATAAAACTCACTATGCACTTGGTTTGAGCATAGAGCAAGGCTTTAATCAACTTATTTCAGAACATGGAAGTCTAGTTGTATCCACTAGCTCCCTTGTCTTTACAAAATGTCCCTGGCAAGCTGGGGCCAACGCCCGAGTATTTATACTCCTTGGACGGCGCCACCAGCTGGCCGTCCAGTGTTATTTCATAGGTAGTTTCTCGATGATGAGATTTATGACATTTCATAGTTCGGTTTCTAGATTTCCAAACCCAGTTGGTCATGTTTTAATAAGGCCAGAACTCTTTCATAAGATGGTGTATTTTTCTGAATCGGTTATATGGCTTATTCCTTCACACTTCCTGGCATGCATGGCTCAGTTACTCACTGGGCAAACTCGCTGAGTAACTAACTCATGATTTGAAACATGAGTGAAGCTGCAAATATTTTAAACAACTCCTCGTGCTTGCTTTTATTTCAGTTATTCTTTCACTTATCAAGAGAACGTGTCTTTTCTGAGGACCGCGCCCGTTTCTACGGAACAGAGATTGTCTCCGCCTTGGATTATCTTCATTCTGAGAAAAATGTAGTGTATAGAGATCTTAAGGTAGGAAAGACATACTGTAGTGCACAGCCTTTGTCTGCAGTAAACTGTTAATGACATAATTAGAAGATATGCTGGAGTGATATGATAAATATCTCTCTTTGTGAAATTAAATATCAAGATTTCCCAAGAGGGGATACTGAATCACACAAAAAATTTCAGTTCATTAAATTGTCGAGATATTTGTCATGACGCCTCCTGTATATATGTGCGAGTTAATTTACCAGTAAGCAGAATAATAATGACTGTTTCTTGTATGTGCTGTTGCTTAATTTTGTTTAGTTGGAAAACCTTATGCTAGACAATGATGGCCACATTAAGATAACTGACTTTGGGCTTTGCAAAGAAGGTATCAAGGATGGAGCAACTATGAGAACATTCTGTGGAACTCCAGAGTATCTTGCACCAGAGGTTTGTTATTTCATTTTATTGCTCACTTTTTTTGCTGTGTGCTCTGCCAGGTGAGGGATTTCTGTGCTGGAGAATGAAACACGTTTACACATTTAACTTCCATTGTTAGCATCAAGCTTTACCAGGTCAGGTACAGTAGAGCCAGATGTTGTGTAAAAATGTTTCTGCGGCATCTCAACAGTGTGAATTTAGTTCAGTCTCAGCATTGCACTACACCAACCATCCTTACAGTCTGAATCAGGGTTTCAGATTAGTGCCGATTTGCACTACTGTCTTGTCAGTTTTGTCTTGTGGATCTGAACTTACTAGGAACCATTAACATTCAAACTCATTTTACTTCCTTTGGCTGTCAGAGAGAGGAGATTTTGATCCCATCATTGTGAGTTAGGTATTGCACTATCTAATCCCAGTTGTGTAACATATATCACAGAATCACAGAAATCACAGAAACCCCACAGTGCAGATAGAGGCCATTTCGGCCCATCGAGCCTGCACCGACACATATCCCACCCTATCCCCGTAACCCCACGTATTTAATCCCCCTAACACTAAGGGTCAATTTATCATAGCCAATCAACCTAACCCGCACATCTTTGGACTGTGGGAGGAAACCGGAGCACCCGGAGGAAACCCACGCAAACACGGGGAGAATGTGCAAACTCCACACAGACAGTCGCCCGAGGCCGGATTCGAACCCGGGTCCCTGGCGCTGTGAGGCAACAGTGCTAACCACTATGCCACCGTGCTAGCATTGTTTCACTATATTTCAGTGCAGTACAGGAGACTTTGGTTTATCCGGAGGTTGTATGTCCGGAAACCTCGATCTACCGGCAGAAATCCGGAGCCGTTTTGTTTTTTTTTCTTCTCGTGGCTTTTTTTCCCCCAACAGTCAGGCTCTGCAAAGTCTCTCTGTAACTTAGCAACAGCTTCAGAGACGCTTCCAAGGTACGGCCGACTGTTTAGAAGCTGTTACTAAGCAACAGTGTTTATTGCCAGATACGGAGCTGCAAATCTCCGTATGCTTCAACATTAACGCTGGTATGTCCGGCAGTTTTGATAGATCTGCAACAGCTCGGTCCCGTCGGTGCTGGATATAACAAAGTTTCCTGTACTAAGGAAATGCTGCACTGTCAAAAGTGCCGTCTTTCAGATGAGACATTAGACCGAGGTCCCATCTGCTCCCTCAGGTGGACTTAAAAGATGACACTATTTGAAGAAAAGTAGAGGAATATTCCCAGTGTTTTGGATAATATTTATCTCTCAATGAACATCACTTTAAAACAACAAACAGATTATATGGTCATGTATCTCATTGCCTTTTGTGGAACCTTGTGTGCAATTAGGCTGCCGCATTTCCCTACATTGTAACAGTGGCTGAAATTTTCTGTACCTGGTCGGGTGTGGGCGGTCACGACCCCGCTGTTCATTCCATTCCGCTTCTGAGATCGACTTTCTGTTAATGGCACCTATTAAGGCAGCCCTGCGCATTACCCGGCCCTATTAAATGGTGCAAGTCTGATGACATCTTCGATGACGCATTTTCAACTGAGATATTTAAAGGAGTCATGGCCACATTGCATTTGAAGGTTCATCTACGATTGTGCAGGCACTACACTGGAGCTTTTGAGTGTTCCAAACACTTGGAAACATGACTGCACAGAAGGCTGCACCCAGGTCCTCAGATGACTCCCCTCCATATGCTTGTGGAGGGAGTGAGAGCATTCAGGGAGGTCCTCTTCCCTTCGGATGGGCAGAAGAGCCCTCCCCAGCACACCAAAGGAGCCTGACTCCAAATAGCAGAGGAAGTCAACAGCAGGGATGTTGTCAGGAGGACCTGGGTGCAGTGCCGGAAACGCATCAATGATCTCATTAGATCAGGAAAGGTGAGTGCAAAGCCACACTCAACTGCATCCTGCTGTGCCTCTAATCACAGCCCCATCACTCTGCCTTCCCAAGCCTGCTCCTGCACATCCTTACTCACACCAACATACCTTGCACGTCCACCCATCCCTCTCTCTCTATCTACATTCACATGCCCATCTGATTAACCACCCCTCACTCTCGCCCTCATCCTAATGCAAACATACCAACTAACAACAGACAAGGAGGCCATTTGGATTTGGCACCCCACTCCATCATAGTCACCCTCTAATGATGCTACCCATCCATTCCTTACATTCATTCCATCACTCTCACTCAAACTTCTCTTTTTTTCCCTCCTTGCAGGAGTGTGCAGCCCACAATGAGAGGGAGAGAACCGGAGGTGGCCCTCCATCATTGGCCACCTTAACTGCAGCAGAGGAGGTTGCCCTCAAAGTCTCAGGAGTCGCAGAGCAGCTGGAGGTGGGAGGCAAAGAGACGGGCACATCTCAGCAACCTGGTGACAGAATTACATCTCATACAGCCACATGGCATACAGCAGTCACTGATATGGGGACTGATATCAGCAGCCAGTGAATGTTCATCATGTGCATAATGGTATCGTTACCCATTCTTCAGATGACATTTCTAAATCATCTCTTTACTCTCTTTAATATCCATCAAGAGCGCCCCCTCCCCCACTGTCCAGGAAGAAGAGGAAGACAACTCCTCAGAGGAGCCTCCAGCCTCTGAGGGTGCACCGTCGGCAGATATAAGCGCACCCAGCACCAGCAGATACGCCCAACTTGATGAGTCCCATGCGAGATAGAGTGGTGTTGTCACCTGGCGTGTCACAAGTCACAACTGAGCAAGAGGAGATGGTGGAGACAGGGACAGCAGTGGAGACTCCTCGCTGGAGGGCACTGGAAGCATCTAGCTCTGCTCAGCTGCATGCAGACGCTGAGAACATAAGAACATAAGAAATAGGAGCAGGAGTAGGCTATATGGCCCTTCGAGCCTGCTCCGCCATTCAATGAGATCATGGCTGATCTGCTACCTCATCTCCACTTTCCTGCACTATCCCCATATCCCTTGATTCCCTTAATATTCAAAAATCTATCAATCTCTGTCTTGAATATACTCAACAACTGAGCCTCCACAGCCCTCGGGTTGAGAATGCCAAATATTCACCACCCTCTGAGTGAAGAGATTTCTCCTCATCTCAGTCCTAAATGGCCAGCCCCTTATTCTGAGACTGTGACCCCTGGTTCTAGACTCCCCAGTCAGGGGAAACATCCTCCCTGCATCTACCCTGTCAAGCCCTGTAAGAACTTTGTATATTTCAATGAGATCACCTCTCATTCTTCTAAACTCCAGAGAACATAGACCTAGTCTACTCAATCTCTCCTCAAAGGACAGTCCCCCCATCCCAGGAACCAGTCTGGTGAACCTTCGTTGCACTCCCTCTATGGCAAGTATATCATTCCTTAGGTAAGGAGACCAAAACTGTACACAATACTCCAGGTGTGGTCTCACCGGGGCCCTATATAATTGCTGTAAGACGTCTTTACTCTTATACTCAAATGCTCTTGTAATAAAGGCCAACATACCATTTACTTTCCTAATTACTTGCTGTACCTGCATGTTAACTTTCAGTGATTTGTGTACAAGGACACCCAGGTCCCTCTGAACACCACATTTCCCAATATCTCACCATTTAAAAAATACTCTGCTTTTCTATTTTTCCTACCAAAGTGGATAACTTCACATTTCTCCACATTATATTCCATTTGCCATGTTCTTGCCCACTCACTTAGCCTGTCTATATCCCCTTGAAGCCTCCTTGCATCCTCCTCACAACTTACATTCCCACCCAGCTTTGTATCATCAGCAAACTTGGATATATTACATTTGGTCCCCTCATCCAAATCATTGATGTAGATTGTGAATAGCTGAGGCCCAAGCACTGATCCTTGAGGTACCCCACTAGTTACAGCCTGCCAACCCGAAAATGACCCGTTTATTCCTACTCTCTGTTTTCTGTCCATTAACCAATCCTCAATCCATGCTAGTATATTACTCCCAATCCCATGAGCCCTAATTTTGCTTAATAACCTCTTGTGTGGCATCTTATCGAATGCCTTCTGAAAATCCAAATACACCACACGCACTGGCTCCCCCTTATCTATTCTGTTAGTTACAACCTCAAAAAACTCCAACAGATTTGTCAAACACAATTTCCCTTTCATAAATCCGTGTTGACTCTGCCCAATCCTATTATTATTTTCTAAGTGCCCTGTTACCACGTCCTTAATAATAGATTCTAGCATTTTCCCTACGACTGATGTCAGGCTAACTGGTCTGTAGTTCCCCGTTTTCTCTCTCCCTCCTTTCTTAAATAGTGGGGTTACATTTGCTACCTTCCAATCTACAGGAACCGTTCTAGAATCTATGGAATTTTGGAAAATGACAACCAATGCATTCACTATCTCTATAGCCACCTCTTTCAAAACCCTAGGATGTAGGCCATCAGGTTCAGGGGATTTATCTGCTTTCAGTCCCATTAATTTCTCCAGTACTATTTTTTTACTAATACTAATTTCTTTCAGTTCCTCATTCTCGCTAGAGACTTGGTTCTCCACTATTTCCAGGAGGTTTTTTGTGTCTTCCGTGAAGACAGACACAAAGTATTTGTTTAATTTCTCAGCCATTTCCTTATTCCCCATTATAACTTCTCCTGTCTCAGCCTGTAAGGGGCCCACATTTACTTTTGCTAATCTTTTCCTTTTTACATATCTATGGAAGCTATTACAGTCTGTTTTTATGTCTCTTGGTAGTTTACTCTCATTCTATTTTCCCTTTCTTTATCAGTTTTGTTGTCCTCCTTTGCTGAATTCTAAAATCCTCCCTATCCTCAGACTTACTACTCTTTTTGGCAAAATTATAAGCCTCTTCCTTTGACCTAATACTATCTTTAACTTTTCTTAGCCACAGTTGGACCACTTTTCCTATGGGGTTTTTGTTCCTTAAAGGAATGTATATTTGTTGTAAATTATGTATTCATTCCTTAAATGCTAGCCATAGCTTGCCTACCCTCAAACCTTTTAACGTAGTTTTCTAATCTATCGTAGTCAACTCGCCCCTCATACCTACATAGTTTGCTTTGTTTAAATTATAGACCCTAGTTTCAGATTTAACTAAATCACTTTCAAACTCAATATTAAATTCTATCATATTATGGTCACTCTTCCCTAAAGGCCCCTTTTCTACAAGGTTATTAATTAACCCTTTTCTCATTGCACAATACTAGATCTATAATAGCCTGTTCCCTAGTTGGTTCCTTAATGTACTGATCTAGAAAACTGTCTTGCATGCATTCCATGAATTCGTCCTCCACTCTATTACTGTAAATTTGGTTTGCCCAGTCTAAATGTAGATTAAAGTCCCCCATGATTACTCTATTACCCTTGTTACATGTGCCTCTAATTTCCTGATTTATACTCTGCTCTGTATCACAACTACTGTTTGGGGGCTGATAAACAACTCCCAACAATGTTATCTGCCACTTGCTGTTTCTTAGCTCCACCCAAACTGATTCTACTTCTTGATTTTCGGAGCTAAGATCCTCTCTTTACTGTCTTTATCCCATCCTTTATTATCAGGGCTACCCCTCCTCCTTTTCCATTTTGCCTATCTCTTCTAAAAGTTAAGTATCCTGGAATATTTAGTTCCCAACCTTGGCCACTTTACAACCACGTCTCCATTATGGCTATTGGATCAAACCTGTTAATTTGTATCTGTGCTGTTACTTCATCTATTTTGTTGCGAATGCTTCGCACATTCAGATGTAGTGCCTTTAGCTTTGACTTATTTCTATTTTTCCCTGATGTCACCTTAGTCACTGATGCCTTATTACCTTTGTTACTCTCTCTGTCCCTTCCTGACCCACTGCTTATTTTTACCCAAAACTCTACTCTGCTCTAGAGCCTTGACATTTCTCCCGCTGCTTTTAAATTTATTCTTTCCTGAATCCTCCCACCCCCAATCCCCCCCGCTTCAATAGTTTAAAGCCCTGTCCACTGCCCTAGTTATTCGGTTTGCCAGGACACTGGTACCAGCTGGTTTAAGTGGAACGCATCCCAACGGAACAGCTCCCTCTTTCCCCAGTACTGGTGCCAGTGCCCCATGAACTGAAACCTCTTCCTCACCACTCTTTGAACCATGCATTTAAACCTCTAATCTGTTTGTCCCTATGCCAATTTGCGCGTGGCTCAGGTAACTATCCAGAGATTATTACCTTTGAGGTTCTGCTTTTTAATTTGGATCCTAGCTCCTCAAACTCCCTCAGCAGAATCGCATTCCTAGTTCTACCTATGTCATTGGTTCCTACATGGACCACAACAACTGGATCCTCCCCCTCCCATTCCAAGTCCTTCTCTGCGAGGAGATGTCTTTAACCCTGGCAACCGGGCAGGCAACACATCCTTCAGAACTCTCAGTCGCAGCTGCAGAGAACAGTATCTATCCCCCTGACTATACTGTCCCCTACCGCAAGTACATTCCCTTTCACTCCCCCCACTTGAGTGACCTCCTGCATCATGGTGCCATGGTTAGCTTGCTCATCCATCATACAGGCTTTTCCTTCATCCACACGGGCAGCAAGAACCTCATACCTGTTGGACAAGGGCAAAGGCTGAGGCTCCTCCAGCACTGCCCCTGGGGTCCCCTTAACTGCCTGAGTTGCAGTCACACCCTCCTGTCCCTGACCACTAACCAGACCTGTACCACTACCTAACCTAAGGGGTGTGACTGCCTCCTGGATCAAAGTGCCCAGGTAACTCTCCCCATCCCTGATGCCCCGCAATGTCTGCACCTCAGATTCCAGCTCAAAAACTCGGAGCTGAAGTTCCTCAATATGCAGGCACTTGCTGCAAACGTGGTTGTCCGGGATCACAATGCTCTCCACAAACTCCCACATGACACCACCTGCACTGCCATCCCTATAGGACCTTGTTTTATTTAATTAAATTTTTATTTAGGTAACTTAGCTTACAGTGTAGTTTCTTGACTACTTGATCTAGCTTAAGTTAAGGGTACTGAAATTAAATATCTACCTGTAACACAAAGCACTACAAATAGTGTAGGCAAAAAGCAGCAACTCCTTCCCCCTCTTCGAATTCCCACTCTTTCCAAATTCCCAAATAAAGCACTCTGTTCAAGTCCACTCTGTTTAATCCTGCTCTGTGCAGGGGGGAGGGTGGGCATCCAGAAAGGGGGTGATCCTGGAGATGCAGGAAGAAGTGCAGGAGACTTTGACAGATTTTGCGACCACGATGTCTGCAAGTGTGCACCACCAACATGAGCACCACCTTGTCGCAGGTGATGGCAACTGTAGGCTCTTCCATGGAAAGGATGGCCACCCACAATGAGCAGCTAATGTACCACTCACAGGAGTGCATGGTATCTATGGAGAATAGATGGTTATCTATGGCGAATAGATGGCAGACGCTCATAGACCTACTCTCTAGGAGTGATGTAAACGTAGACTTGGGTCCTCATGGCCCCACATGAAGTGCAGCTAGGTGCTCTCCATCTCCTTGCTAGCCAGTAAGTGCAGGTGGCCCTTGAGAGGGATGATGGTGAGAGGGGATGTGGAAGTGGGGGCTCCTCTCCAAGCATTCACACTTCTCCCCCGTTGCCTCCCCCTCAGTCAGAGCCCCACACATCTCCTGGGATCGCGATGGTCAAGTCTGCCCCTGCACAGGAGCAGACTTTGGTGGGGCAATCACAGGCTCCAAGAACCAGAGGATGTCTGCCAAAAGTGTCTATGCAGTCACAGCAGGGAAGTGAGGAGGCTGCCTCTACCTCTGCTGAAGCCATAGGGATTGCACCTCGTAGAAGCACGTGCAAGAGAAAGATGAAACTCAAGTAGATGCACAAGTGGAAGCACTTGGGTGTTTTAATAACTGTTTGTGTGAAGTTTACATTAATCTGATGCCACAGATAAAAATTACTATTTTCACCACTTTCCAGACATGGCCAATTCTGTCTGCAACTTTGGAAGTGGTTTAGTGAGTTGGAGTGAATGGTGAGACAAAACATTATCTCCAGCAATGGTAGGCAGTGTGAAAGGAATGGCTTGGTCATTGTAGGGATGCTTTATGGTGTTGCTGTGGGGTGGTGGGAACCTGGTGCAGCCATATGGGTGTAATGCCTGAAGTTAAGCATATCTGGCCATGATGAGGCCACCCCTGGCCTCCCAGCCAGCAATGTGCTCAGGTGCTGGTGGGATCTGGACCACAGATTCCTCCTGCTCCTCCTCCTCCTCATCTCCCAGCTGATGTTCCTCCTCCTCCTCTGAAGAGGCTGTGTGCTCAGAGCCTTGCTCCTCATGCAGCACTAATCCTCGCAGCTGAGCTCTGTTATGCAGGGCTCAGCTGACCACGAAGACTGGAGACCCTGGCTGGTGCATACTGAAGGGCTCCTCCAGATCTGTCAAGGCATCTGAAGTGCATTTTCAGCATGTCTATTGTCTGCTCTATGACACATCTGGTGGAAATGTGGCTTTCATTATATCACTCCTTGGCCTCAGTACTTGGCCTTCTCAAGGGTGCCATGAGCCATGTCTTCAGTAGATGGCCCTTGTCTCCAAGCAGCCAGCCGGAAAGTCTGTTTGGAGGAGCGAAGAGCTGAGGGAGGGTGGACTGATGCATGACAAAAGAGTCATGACAGCTGCCAGGGAATTTGGCGTACACATGCATGATGATCTTCCTATGGTTGGAGACAAGCTGCACATTGAGGGAGTGGAAGCCCTTGCGGTTCACAAATACTCTTGGGTGATGATGGGGTGCCCTGATGGCCAGATGTGTGCAGTCAATGATGCCCTGCACCCATGGGAAGCCAGCTAGAGCGGCAAAGTCGAGCGCCCGCTCAGTAACACTGAGTTCATCAGTGGCAAAGTTGATATAATTGGCTGACTTGTCAAAAAGGGCATCAGTGACCTGTGTGATGCATCTGTGGGCGGCTGACTGCGAGATGCTGCAAATGTCTGCTGCAGATCCCTGGAAGGAGCCTGAGTTGAAGAAGTTGAGGGTGCTGGTGACTTTGACAGTCACTAGTAAGGCATGTCCACCCACTCCTCTGGGCTGCAGGTCTTGCTCCAGCAATCTGCAAATGTCTGCAACGACCTGGCGCGATAGCCTGAGCCTCCTTTGGCATTGCTCTTTAGTCATGTTGAGGAAGTTCATCCTCTGCCGGTATACCCTGTGTTGGGGGTATCGCCTCCAGTGCGGTGCGGTACAGCCCTGCACTGATGTCCTATGCCCTGTGCAGCATCAGCTGGTTGAGGAGAAGGTTGGTGGTGTTAGTGGTGCTGGTGTGCCTGGTGTTGGGGCTGGTTGTGGTCCGATTCTGAGGACCAAGGTGAGACAGTATAAATGGCACCCATGCTTATGTATTAGATGGCAGGTCAAGTAGAGATAACAGAAACAATCTGTCAATGGTGTGATAGGTTCTACCAATGAGGTAAAAGACTTGCAACCTGTAGAAAGCTAAATCTGTGCTGACAATGCACTCAGCAACAGCATCTGCCTTAGGAAAGTAACCAGGTGTCAGTTGGGAGTATTTACTGTGCTTTCCACACTATGCACTTATGAGCTGGATCAGTGGCCACTGAACTTCTGTGTCAGGTTCACAGACGTGGTTCCCGAGTCGGGTGATTCCCGTGGCTTAAAAAGAAACTTTAGGGTCTGTCAACTACCTAATAATCATCTAAATTAGCTCAGCCGCCTCTGCCGTTCGGGATGCTGGCAAACGCGCCCGAGGGAAAGAAGCGTAGGGGCGGGATGATGGCGGGTTCTCGACCCGCTCTGTTATTTCAAATTTCCCTCCTGACCTGCCTCCAATCACGCCCACACGGACGCCAGAAAATTCCGGCCACTGACTAAGTTTCAAAAGTACTTCATAGGCTATAAAGTACTTTGGGATGTCCTGAGGTCGTGAAAGGTGCTATACAAATGCAAATCCTTTCTTTTTACTTTAGCACAGAAAATGTTATTGGAACTGGCTTTGGGATAAATTTTAAGCAAGGCCACCTAGGGCAGTTTAAAAAATTCTTTGAATTTAACGTGTTCGACTGATTTAGTTCGTAAATCTACTGAGGTATTTCTCTAAACAGAAATGTCAGGATTTACTTTTATGGCATTATTGGTCCATCATTATTTTTTGTGCAAATGACAACTTGTTACCTTGTTAATTTTAACATACTTCCTCATCTTTTAACCATGAGACTTTGTTGCTAGACACTAAGTTCCTTTTGAAAATACCACACTGGGAACCATCCGTTTGTCTCATTTGCATGTCTGTAAGCACAGAAGTATCACTTCAGTAACTTTGGAACCTTATGTGATTTTTTTTATTTTACCACACTTGAATCACTTTCCTGTCATCCGTCTCTGGGTTTGTTTTGAAAATCGCCATGTTTGGAGCAGTTGTTTCAAACAATGGGTCTGCGAGGAGTTTGTTGTACAATAATATATTACATGAACAATTTTAAAATGCTTTATGGTACAGTGCTTTGGCTCAATTTGGAAAAAATGACTTCCTGTACTCTGGCTTTTAGTACCTTTTTAAAATGTGGGGTTATTGAAAAACGACATCTATCTTAAAGTCTAAACTAAAAGTACTGAAATGTTACTTGGTAATTAAAGGAGCTTTAATAGTATATTGTGTATGTATGTGTGGTTTGATTCCAGGCTCCCATTTTTGTAAACCTATATCATGACACGAGGTTGTAAAGTTCATTGATACCAGTTTCAGCTGCAGTTTAAACATCAGTGCCTTATGCTAGAAAACCTGACTCTGTGGGTTAAGTGAGAAATGTTTACTAATAAATTTAAGGTCTCACTAGTAAAATATCAGTTTTATTTACTACCCAGAGAGAAATAGTTTAGTAATATAAATTCTCTCCAGAAGCAAAACTAAGGAATTAGTACTCAATTTATAAATAACAGTGCCATTTTGAATATTATGTAGAACTCAGTTAATTATTAGAAATATGACCTAAAGGGCACAACTGAAGGTATATTCTATTACCATATCTGGAGACTGATCAGAGATACACTGGAATGAATAAAAGGAACTTGTGAATGTGCAGATAATGAAACTACACATTCAGGAGCATTTCCTTCTACCCTCCTCAAACTCCAAGTAGTATTGTACACTTGGACTATAGTTCCATAAATTGTAAATGAAGATGCCATTAATAAAAGTTGAAGGTGGACAGAAGCACAGCACAGCATAAAGAAAGAGCTAGAGGTGTTTAAAGCTAAGAAAGTTGTTTAAATAAGAACAATTTGGTTCTTCACTCAAATTTGGAAGATTGTGCTGAAGCGACCTTATACAATTCGAAACCGCATACTAAAGGATTTTGAATTTTTTGGTTACTAACCTAGGAACAATGCCCTTAAAATGAAAAAGTAAATGTTCTCTGCTTTAATGTCATCTTTTGACTTGGGCACTGGAATGTAGAATAGTTGCTTCTGTTTACACAGTTGTTGTATAGTTGTTTTTAGCTGCATGCTGGAATTTGGTTCAGGGGATGGTAGTATCTTGGAAATGTGAGCTTCTGGTTATCAAAGGCTTCAATGTTTATAGCTGCCTTGGTTTCTCTTGTAAATTGTGTTAAACAGCTGTCACACATTGTCCTTGTGATATTCTAGTGCTGCCCATTTTAACAGACTTCAGTTTTTCTCATTGTTTCACCATAATATTCACAAATGGGGATGTGGTGTGGGCATTCTGCGGATACCACCAAACTTCCTTTATTTTTGCAGCTGAGTTATCAGCAGTCTGTGATTAATTGGAGTTACTTTTATTGATGGTACCTCACCATGAAATGTGTAAAACCTGAAAGTCAGGAACCTTTTCAGAGGCCCACCCTACTTAAAAACAACTCCCCCCCCCCCCTACACACACACAGAGTTTACCCAATGAATAGCAGGTCTATCCAGACCAGGAAGGTCCTAGGTTTGATCCCAGGTTTGTGAGCAAGCAGAGGGCTGCTGCAGTTGATTTTGGTGGCTTTTATTAGGGAGGTTGCCCCTTCTGATCACTATCCAGCATTACAGAAGTACAACTGATGGGAGACTTCTTGCTCTCCCTCTGTTAGCTGCATTTCTGGATTTAAATGCCTGACACTCGAGGAACCAACAGCATTGTAAACCCATAGTGAATGTGCTGTTGGATTAAGGGAGCTGGTTTCAAGAAGGTAAGTGCATGGAGCCAGTCCTACAAAATTGCACTGAAAGGGCAACTGGGTGTCTTCATTACGCAGCAGAGCTCAGTGCGACCAGCAGTATTAAAGTAAAAGGGGGAGAGTTTTTGTATGGAGGTCCCTCCATAAGACAGGAACAATAATAATAGACCACATAAAAGCACCTTCTAACTGGCTGCTGCTGTGTGAGAGCAGCCTGGGACAGCTCGTTCTCTTTCCTATAGGTAGTGCCTGGCCATGGCTGGGTGCTTTTTTTCTGACAGCACAGCTGAGATCAAGAGGTCTCCATGTGAGGAACTAAAATCTTGAATATGTGTCCTATCCTTCTAATCCTGACCATGTTGCAGTAACTATATTCTTTCTTACCAAACACCAGGCCTTTTAAAGATGGAACCTGAATCAATTCTAAAAATGCCGAGGCTGTTGATGGTTTGCCGAGAAAGATGAGCTTCAGTTGCCTCTTGTTAATTGATCCATAAAAATGACACTGGGTGTCATCAATAGAGAAACAAATTTGCCATGCTCCATGGTTTTCAGGAGGCACAACTAATAAAGGAATTGAAACATAAAGTCTGATTTCAGCAGAACCAAAAGAAACTTGTAAAATTAAATCCTAGTGTTATTGCATGTGTCTATTAGACACGTTATTCCCTGCGGTGCTCGCCGGTCACGGAAGGCCTCAAGTGTACTGGTGGACTCCCTCTCTGGAGCCACCAGGGAAGAGGCTGCTAATTACAATTGAAAACAAAGAATGTCATTTATTTTTACATCAGAGTTTGAGGTCTTTTCTTTACTGTATTCAGGCAGTTTCTATAAATGATTATCATTTTCAGAATCTAATTTTAATCTCCCTCTCTGGCTTTTTTGTAAGTATTTTTGGTATTTTATAGACTAATCTAGGGTATATTAATATTGCTGCATAGATGCCAAATTTCTATTCTTCCTTCGCTTATCCAGTCTGTGGTGCAGTGTGGGAAGAATTTGCTCTGACTAGTACATTTGTATGTTGGACCAATGCAATACAACTCGATGGCTGTCCCTGCCAGTAAAGGGTAGTTAGTACGATATGGATCAGGAACTCTATGTGGGGATTTGAGAAGCTGTGAAATGACAGCTGTAGAACTTGTGATGAAATGCACTGCAAGCCAGTATTGCAAGCACCTGAAGAGGGGGGGAGGGTAAGGTTATTCCTAATTAAGATACATTTAATTAACTACAACTTATTTGAAAGTTGTGTCTTTTAACAGTTGATTTGTAAGGTTTCGGTTTCATCGATAAGATCATCAGGAATTTTGAGTCCAGGGTGATACCTTCTGAGCAGTAAAACTTTCTGATTACTCCTAACAGAGTTGATGAGTGTAGCTCCTGGAATTCTGGCAGGCAAGCAGCTGTGTTTCTCCTATACATATATGGGGCAGCTGTACAACCAGCTGTCGCTTGGTTTGAATCATACAGGCAGGAGCTGCTGTAAATAGACCTGTGTGTAAGTAACATAATACCTGCTCAGATTCTTGACGGCAGATGAGTTCTGCAATTCTCCACAAACCTTATTAAGAATTAAAAATGAACAATTACACCAGCTATTAATGTAGACAAGATCAATCAAATCACCCTAAATGTATTGAGGCAATTTCAGAAGACCTCTGACTCATGAACTCAAAAGAAATGCTTTTTTTTAATTGAATTTAGATTCGGTAATGGTCTCGACAAAAATAAGTTTCACTGTAAAGTTTCTAAACATGGGTTGTTACATCAATGGGTGAACTGTGAGTTTTCGAGTATTAATCAGAAAGGTCATACCATTAATTATACTGAAAACTGAAGTGATTTTACTCTAAACCTGTTGGCCTTGCATTTTATGAAATAGATTGTAGTTTTATCCCTTTACAAATTGATAGTGAGGAAGGATAATTTTTTTGCGGTGCATTGCATCTGTAATTACAAAATCAGTGTTTAGGGTGAAACCTTTCATTGCATTGTTTCTAGAACATTCCAGTTAAGTATTCATCTTTTTAGATAAATGATTATGGGTCAGTTTTATTTCAATTTCATCATTTAAGTTTTATTAATTTTCATGGAAACAGATCTTGGAAATTACTAAGTATGCCTTGTGGCTTTTTTTAACCATTCTGTTTGGATTCACCTATTCCACAAGTGTACACTTATGACCTGCCTTCTCTGTGACTGGTACACTATCTCTCCTCGTCCTCCTTGACCTTTCTGCAGCTTTTGACATGCTTAACCATGCCATCTGCTCCAGTGCCTCTTCTCCACTGCCCAGCTCTGTGGAACTGGCCCATAGTTCCACGCTCATCTAACTGGGCATAGAGCATCTCCAGCAATGGTTTCTCTGCACCTTCACCTCCGGAGTCCTCAGAAATCTGTCTTTGGCCCTTTCTTTTCATTTACATGCTATTCCATTTTGACCTCATCTGCTGAATTAAGATCAGCTTTCACATGTTACACCAATGACACCCAGCTCTCGCTCCCAACACCTCCACTGCCTCTTTGTTGTTAAACTGCTTGTCCAGTATCCAATCTCATTCAGTCTTCACTTCCTGCAGCTAAACATTGGAAAGACTAAAGCTATCAACTTTGGACCCCTGCAACTAATTCTGCTCTCTTACCGTTGAATCCATCCCCCTCCCCAGCTACTCGCTCCAGTTGAACCAGTCCGCTCGCAATCTCTGTGTCCTGTTCAGCCCCGAGCTGGGTTTCTGACTCCATATATTCTCCATCATAAAGATTGCTTACTTACACCTCTGTAACATTACCTGCCCTGCTTCTACCTCAGTCCATTTGCCACTGAAATCTTCATACTTCATCACCTCCAGACTTGATTACTCCAACATTCTCATCTTCCATCTTTCACTTCCCATAAACTTCAGCTTATCCAAAACTGTGCTGCCAGTATACCATCATGGACCAAGTGCTGCTTGCCCATCAACTCCTTCCATGCTGACTTACATTGGTTCCCAGTCCTCCAACGTCTCAAATTTAAAATTCTCCCTTACTCTGCCACCAGCTTTTGCCTCACCATTGGTGGTGATGGATTCAGCTGCTTCATTGCTACTCACTGGAATTTCTTCCCTAAACCCTTCCACCTACCTCTCCTCCATCAAGGCTTCTTAAAACCCACATCTTTGACCAAGCTTTTGGTCATCCCTTGTAATCCCTTCTTTGCCTGTTTTCTTTATGTCTCTGTGAAGTACCTTGGGATGTTTTTCTACATTAAAGGCAGTATATAAAAGCACCTTGTTGTTATCCTTCATGATCTTGAACACCCCTATCAAGTCATCTCTTAGTCTTCTTGGGTCTGGTGAGAAAAGTCCTAATTTCTTTACTCTCTTCATAATTGTGATCCCTCATCCATGGTAACATCCCAGTGTTACACTGCACCTTTTCGATTGCTTTTGATATTCTTCCTATAATGGAGTGCCTATAATTTTCTTCAGTCCTGTTTCTCAGCACACATGCACTCTTCCCCTCTGATTTGGGCCTAGTGCGTGTCCCTCCCCTTCCTCATCTGGCAGCAGATACTTCAGACAATATGTCCCTGTGCTCTGAAAGTCTGTTCCTGCACCCATGTCTCTCTACCTTCAAACATCTCCTCAAAACTTACCGCTTTGACCGCCACACCCTTGGTCACCTCTCATCATTTCCTTTCCACTTCCTGTCCAGACTCTCTCAACTCTTATAAAGCACTTTGGGACATTTGTTACGTGAGAGTTGTTGCGTACATGTAAATGATTTAATTTGAGGATGTTAAGTGGACAGTCAGCACATTTTGGAGATGAGAAAAAGGGTCATATAATTTTTGAAAGAATAGGTTTTATGGACATGAATGATGCTGTCATATTGTTTATTGATAAACTGTGGAATAAAACTTGCCCAACAATTGTAGATCTGATGCAGATTGTTTATCTAGTTACCAACAACAGTTGCAGTTGTAGCTAGTGAAGTGCCTAACTATTCACTGGATTGCTCTTCCTTCCTGGCCAAAAGGTTGTGCCTGAAAGTGAGTAATTCTTAGAAGAGCTGAAAATAATGTTAAATTAATTGTTCACACTTATAGGAATGTTTGATCTTTCAGATAATCTTACAGCTAATCATATTTATCTGTATAATTTATACTACGCCTCCATTTTCTTGTGTTTCAGGTTTTAGAGGATAATGATTATGGGCGAGCTGTAGACTGGTGGGGCCTTGGAGTTGTGATGTATGAAATGATGTGTGGTCGCCTTCCCTTCTACAATCAGGACCATGAAAAGTTGTTTGAGCTCATTCTAATGGAGGAGATCAGATTTCCACGCACTTTGTCACCTGACGCCAAATCTCTTCTTTCTGGGTTGTTGAAGAAAGATCCTAAACAAAGGTGTGTGTCAGCTTTTTCTGGGTTGCAGTCGCCATATAATTATAAGCAATCCCACCAGCAATGCTTGCAAATCTGAACAATAGCTGCACACCGTTCGAGGTGGAAAGCTGATACTATCAAAGTTAAATTTTAAACTTCAGTTGAGAAATTTGTACATTCTCCTAGCACGCACACTTTTGAAATGTCACCGCTAATTTATATTTATATAACTTCCTTTACCAGCTATGAATATTGCCTCTGCCATTTTAACATATATAACTTGTATAACTAAGTTTTTCAGGAAGAAAATGGCATTTAAACTGAGGCCTCATCTGCCTGCTTAGGTGGAAGTAAAAGATCCCATTGCTCTATTCAAAGAAGTGTATGGCAGCTCTCCCGGCGAGCTGGCCAACATATTTTTATCCTTCAGGCAACAGCACCAAAACTGATTATCTGGTCAATTATGTCATTGCTGTTTATAGAATCATAGGAATTTACGGCACAGAAGGAGCCCATTCGGCCCATCGTGTCTGTGCCGGCCGTAAAAGAGCTATCCCGCCTAATCCCACTTTCCAGCTCTTGGTCCCATAGCCTTGTAGGTTACGGCACTTCAAGTGCGTATCCAAGTAGTTTTTAAATGTGATGGGGGGTTTCTGCCTCTACCACCCTTTTCAGGCAGTGATTTCCAGACCCCCACCACCCTCTGGGTGAAAAAGTTTCTGCTCAACTCCCCTCTTATCCTTCTACCAATTACTTATATCTATGCCCCAGTTATTGACCTCCCTGCTAGGGGAAATAGGTCCTTCCTATCCACTCTATCTAGGCCCCTTTATAATTTTATACACCTCACTCAAGTCTCCCCTCGGCCTCCTCTGTTCCAAAGAAAACAACCCCAGCCTATTCAATCTTTCCTCATAGCTAAAATTCTCTAGTTCTGGCAGCATCCTTGCAAATCTCTTCTGTACCCTCTCTAGTGCAATCACATCTTTCCTGTAATGTGGTGCCCAGAACTGTACACAGTAATCTATCTTTGGCCAAACTAGTGTTTAATACAGTTCTAGCAACGCCTCCCTGCTCTTATATTCTATGCCTCAGCTAGTAAAGGAAACTATCTCGTATGCCGCCTTAACCACCTTATCTACCTGTCCTGCTACCTTCAGGTATCTGTGGACATGCACTCCAAAGTTCCTCTGTTCCTCTACATTTCCCAGTATTCTACCATTTATTGTGTATTCCCTTGCCTTGTTAGACCTCCCCAAATGCATTACCCCACACTTCTCCGGATTAAATTCCATTTGCCACTTTTCTGCCCACCTGACCAGTCCATTGATATCTTCCTGCAGTCTATAACTAACTTCCTCACTATCAACCACATGGCCAATTTTTGTATCATTTGCAAACTTCTTAATTATGCCCCCTACATTGAAGTCTAAATCATTGATATATACCACAAAAAGCAAGGGACCTAGTACTGAGCCCTGCGGAACCCCACTGGAAACAACTTTCCAGTCACAAAAACATCTGTCTACCATTACCCTTTGCTTCCTGCCACTGAGCCAATTTTGGATCCAACTTGCCACTTTCCCTTGGATCCCATGGGCTTTTACTTTTCTGACCAGTTTGCCATGCGGGACCTTGTCAAAAGCCTTGCTAAAATCCATGTAGTCTACATTAAGCGCACTACCCTCTTCGACCCTCCTCGTTACCTCCTCAAAAAGTTTAATCAAGTTGGCCAGCTCGCCGGGAGAGCTGCCATACACTTCTTTGAATAGAGCAATGGGATCTTTTACTTCCACCTAAGCAGGCAGATGAGGCCTCATTTAAATGCCATTTTCTTCCTGAAAAACTTCCCTTAACAAATCCATGCTGAATGTCATTGATTAATCCATGCCTTTCAAATGACGATTAATACTGTCCCTCAGAATTTGCCCACAACTGACGTTAGGCTGACTGACCTGTAATTACTTGGTCTATCCCTTTCTCCCTTTTAAATAATGGTACAACGTAAGCAGTCCTCCAGTCCTCCGGCACCACACCTGTAGCCAGAGAGGATTGACAAAGGATGGTGAGAGCCTCTGCTATTTCCTTGCTTGCTTCTCTTAACAACCTGGGATACATTTCATAGAAACATAGAAGATAGGAGCAGGAGTAGGCCATTCGGCCCCTCGAGCCTGCTCCGCCATTCAACGAGATCATGGCTGATCATCCAAATTCAGTACCCTGTCCTTGCCTTCTCTCCATATCCCTTGATCCCTTTAGCCTTAAGAAATATATCCAACTCTTTCTTGAATGTATTTAATGAACTGGCCTCCACTGCCCTCTGTGGTAGAGAATTCCACAGGTTCACCACTCTCTGGGTGAAGAAATTCCTCCTCATCTCTGTCCTAAATGGTTTACCCCTTATCCTTAGGCTGTGACCCCTGGTTCTGGACTCCCCGGCCATCGGGAACATCCTTCCTGCATCTAATCTGTCTAGTCCTGACAGAATTTTATAAGTTTCAATGAGGTCGCCTCTCATTCTTCTAAACTCCAGCGAGTACAAGCCCAATCGACCCAATCTCTCCTCGTACGTCATTCCTGCCATCCCAGGTATCAGTCTGGTGAATCTTCACTGCACCCCCTCCATGGCAAGAACATCCTTCCTCAGATAGGGCGACCAAAACTGCACACAATACTCAAGGTGTGGTCTCACCAAGGCCCTGTACAACTGCAGCAAGACATCCTTGTTCCTGTACTCAAACCCTCTCGCTACGAAGGCCAACATACCATTTGCCTTCTTAACTGCCTGCTGCACCTGCATGCTTACCTTCAGCGACTGGTGCACTTCCCCTTCTCCCAATCTATTGCCATTCAGATAATAATCTGCCTTCCTGTTTTTGCCACCAAAGTGGATAACCTCGCATTTATCCACATTATATTGCATCTGCCATACATCTGCCCAATCACCCAACCTGTCCAAATCATACTGGAGTTTCTCGGCATCCTCCTCACAGCACACACACCCACCCAGCTTTGTGTCGTCTGCAAACTTGGAGATATTACATCTAGCTCCCTCGTCTAGATCATTATATATTGTGAATAGCTGGGGTCTAAGGACCGATCCCTGCGGTACCCCACTAGTCACTACCTGCCACTCGGAGAATGACCCGTTAATTCCGACTCTTTGCTTTCTGTCTGCCAACCAGTTCTCTATCCAAGTCAAAACCTTGCCTCCAATCCCATGTGCCTTAACTTTGCACGCTAATCTCTTATGCGGGACCTTATTGAAAGCTTTCTGAAAGTCCAAATACATCACATCCACTGGTTCTCCCTTATCTATTTTACCAGTTACATCCTCAAAAAATTCCAGTACATTAGTCAAGCACGATTTACCTTTCATAAACCCATGTTGACTTTGTCCGATCCTGTCACTGTTCTCCAAGTGTTCTGCTACTACATCCTTTATAATGGACTCTAGCATTTTCCCCACTACCGATGTCAGGCTCACCGGTCTATAATTCCCCGTTTTTTCTCTACCACCTTTTTTGAACAGTGGGGTAACATTAGCTACCCTCCAATCCATGGGTACTGTTCCAGAGTCTAGCGAATTCTGGAAGATGACCAGTAATGCATCTACTATCTCTAGGGCCACTTCCTTAAGTACCCTCGGATGTAGATTATCAGGCCCTGGGGATTTATCGGCCTTTAATCCCGTCAATTTCCCCAACACCATTTCCCTACCAATACTGATTTCTTTCAGTTCCTCCCTCTCATTATACCCTATGTTCCCCGACATCTCTGGGAAGTTATTTGTTTCCTCCGTTGTGAAGACAGAACCAAAATATGTATTTAATTGGTCTTCCATTTCTTTGTTCCCCATTATAAATTCCCCTGATTCTGACTGCAAGGGACCTACGCTTGACTTCACCAATCTTTTTCTCTTCACATATCTATAAAAGTTTTTACAGTCAGTTTTTATTTTCTCTTTAAGCTTACTCTCATACTCTATTTTCCCCCTCTTAATCAATCCCTTTGTCCTCCTTTGCTGAATCTTAAACTGCTCCCAATCCTCAAGTTTGTTGCTTTTTTTGGCAAATTTATATGTCCTCTCTTTGGATCTTATGTTATCCCTAATTTCCCTCGTTAGCCACGGTTGAGACACCTTTTTTGTTTTATTTTTATGCCAAACTGCGATGAACAAATTCATCCGGGCCTGGCGATTTATCTACTTTCAAAGATGCTAAACCTCTCTCATTATGTTTATCTCATCTAATATTTCACACTCCACCTCCTTAACTACAATGGGACCTTGCTGTGTGCAAATTGACTGCCGTGTTTTCCTACATTACAAGTGACTGCACTTGAAGTGCTTTGGAACATCCTAAGGTTTGGGGGAGGTGCTAAGAAAATGCAAGTTCTTTCTTTTGAAAAATATATATTAATACTTATATGACCTGGAAACACTTTATTAATTTGCCTTAGAAATTTTGGGTGGGATTAAATTTAACTTTTGATAAATATTTGATCGAATGTAGAATTGTGATGTTTCAAATTATTTCCCTTTTACTTGTTTTGTAAAGAATTCCTGATCCAGGCATAACATGAACTCTAAACAACTATAAAATGTTGCTAATTCAGTTGGTAGCACACTTGCCTGAGAGTCAGAAGGTTGTGGGTTCAAGTCCCACTCCAGGGACTTGTGCACATAAAGCTAGGCTGACACTCCAGTGCAGTGCTGAGGAAGTGCTGCACTGTCGGAGGTGCCGTCTTTCGGATGGGATGTTAAACCTGCGCTCTCAGGTGGACATAAAAGATTCCAAGGCACTATTTTGAAGAAGAGCAGGGGAGTTATCCCTGGTGTCCTGGACAATATTTATCCTTCCATCCACATAACAAAAACAGATTATCTTGTCATTATCACATTGCTGTTTATGGGAGCTTGCTGTGCGCAAATTGGCTGCCGCGTTTCCCACATTACAACAGCGACGACACTTCAAAAAGTACTTGAGATATCCGGTGGTTGTGAAAGGCGCTACATAAATGCAAGTCTTTGTTCTTTAATTACTTTGCTGTTATTGGTCAGTCCAGTATTTTCTATTATTTTTATACACAAATGCCTTTTCTGAACAAAATATCTTTGAGTAAGAAAATATTTTATTTGTGTACAGTTATAGTCTAAGTGATTAATTAGGCTGATTGATTAGAAATCTGACATTGGTGTTTGGTGGGGAGGAGATGTCCACAGCGCAGCCAGTGTCAGAGCAGTGAGTGACTGTCCGCAGCTTCAGGATTTCCGCGTTTAGTTGCGCATGCGCTAGATCCTGATGTTGCGGTCAGTTTCCGAGGGGTAATGACAGCGAATGTTTGGTAGTTCGCCGTCATTACCCACTGCAAATTCCGGGCCAATGTTTCTGTCTAATTTCAGCTCTACTTTCACCCATCTGTGCATGCAAATTCTTATTTGGATATTATTTGGCTCATAATTTTTTTTTCCTTGCGCCTCAAGACATTTTTCTATGTTAAAGGTGCTACATAAATGCAAGTTGTTGTTGTTGTATAATCTGTTTTCCTCACTAGGTTAGGTGGTGGCTCTGATGATGCAAAGGAAATAATGCAAGACAAATTCTTTGCTGGAATCGAGTGGCAAGATGTCTATCAGAAAAAGGTGATTGAAAAAATGTTCTATTTGACCTAGTCACTCGGTTTAGACCATAGATGCACAATTTATTGAATAAAAGGGGTCTGAATATATCCATTTGAGGATGAGCGTATTCCCCCATCCCATGGGGAAATGCTCAATTTGCACTGATATATCCCTCAATGGTATATTCAGAATTGGGGCCTAGCTTGTATGCAGGGATCACAAATGTAAACCTACATCCTACCAAAGCCCCACAGCACTATCTGTTTAATTCTGCTTTTTTTCTGTCCTTTCTTTGTACCTCTTTTCCTGTTGTTAGCCGCTTCTTTCTCACCACACCATTATCTCATGCTGGTCAGGGGGAGTTTGATTAGGAGGCTGGACAAGTGAGCAGGTTCTCTGCGAATGATGCGGCAAAACAACAGCAAGAGTGGCTAAGCTACCCCGCTAAACCAAACTGTTGCAGCAGGGATACTCTTCTTGGGTTAGGGCTGAGATACTGAAGGGATATTTACTAGTCCTAGCCCCTTTAGGGCTACCCTGGATCAGGTGTATTTCTCAGATGTTCACTTTCAACTAAAGTTTGAGGTAGTCGTATCCTAAAGATGCTTAATTGGGTCTAAAGGTCCGGGCTATCTCTCCCTAAAGGAAAGGAACAACTCGAGAATGTTACTGTCCTCCAGATAGCACTTTTAATAAGTTTAGCTAGATTGTAACATCCCAGATATTATGAGGGTCCAGAGATCTCCCCCAGAATTCTGTAACTCTTCACCAAAGAGTGTACAGAAATTGAGTTCACGAGTTATTGATACAGAAGACTTATGTGAGACAATTCTAAAAATATATAGAGATTTATTAAAGAACCAACATGCAATTTACAGTTGGTGACTCAGTCAATCACAACATTAACAGTTCTAAAAAGAGAAAAAATACTATCTTTTTAACAGAAAATCTTACTTTTAAATCTTAACTTTGCTACAGTATTTATAGTTCTTAAAGTTTTCTATAAAGAATATCCATCAATATCAAATACCTTTGATCCCCGAGGTACAAAGAGTTGGAGACTGCAGAGCTATCTCTGTAGTCGAGAATCGCTTTGCCCGATTAAAGCGAGTCTGATATCCCATTTGAGAGTTCAATATTTATACCCTTTTTCAGTGGTATTTCCTTTAAAGTTTCTGCTGATGCAAGTTAATTATCCCTATTCATCTTTCTGCCTACCTCTGCAATTCTTACTGCTACATTAGCCAGACTCTTGTCTCATCTCTAGGTGTTCTAGGGTCACCATATAGAACGGTGTGAAAGGCAGGTGTTCCTTATTTTGTCATCTTTACGAGGGTAGATGTTCCTTATCTTATGTGCCATCTTTACGAAGTTTAAATTAGAACACCTTATCCAGGGTGAACCATTGTTTTTGTTCCCAAAGGTCAGCCTGTCTGAGCCATGCACCTTCTGTTTCAATAAGGTTATTTATTCAGGGTCAACAACTGTCTTATCTCAATAGCCAGAATTCTTTCATAGCTATTTCAGAGTTCGGTTTCTAAATTTCCAAACCCAGTTGGTCATGTTTTAATAAGGCCAGAATTCTTTCATAAGATAGTGTATTTTTCTGAATAGGTTATATGGCTCATTCCTTCACAATACATTGTTGGGGTAGAATAAAAGGAGCATAGCCGTGCTATACCTGAGCTGGGGTGCTTGATGCTGGCACCAGGTTCTTGAAATGAAAGGTGTTCCGTTCCCCAGCACTAACATCCCTTACATTGGTGAGCATAAAAAAAGGAACTGATTATGTGTTTAACCTTAGATTAAAGCCCACATTCTGTGTTTCTGTAACGCTGTTCTGTGTAACCAAATTATCACATTTTTATTCCAGTATTAACTGCAACTTGTGTATTAGATTGTTTCTTTATGATGTAAGTACGATAAAATAATGACATTTTGTATATTCAACAGCTTACTCCACCATTTAAGCCTCAGGTGACATCTGAGATGGACACAAGGTACTTTGATGAAGAATTTACAGCACAGACAATAACGATCACTCCGCCTGATCGAGGTATTCTGACTTGCATTTTTATTGTATATTTTTGAACTCGTCGAGATGAACAGGGATGTTTTTCATTTTGTTGTACTGATCAGTTCCAATATGGGAATAGATGCTATGTGAATCTCCCCTTGCATTGCTCTTTCTAAACCCTCATCTCAGAAGTTATCTACTGATTACTTTGAATGTGTGTCTGAAATGATTAGTCAAACATTAAAAAATGTAACATTTGTGATGTAAAATGACCTGTGTCTGCTGTTATTGATGAGGCTCTTGTGTTGAACAGATGGCAGTATGGAATCCATAGACAATGAGAGAAGACCACACTTTCCCCAGTTTTCTTACTCAGCCAGTGGAAGGGACTGAACTCAACTGCCTTCAAAAAAAAAAAAATAATTGAGAAAAGAAAGCCAGATTGGATTTTAAGAACTTCTTATCAGAAACACAAGAGAGGTTATCAGACTTATCTGGCTGGTTTATCCAACTACATAATGTTTGTAGGTAATTTGGGGGAAAAAAAATGTTGGTTGTTTCGATGAAATCTTTCCTTCATTTGCGATACGATGATGGCAAATTAGCTGCTTTTTAAAACTGAAATACTGGCTCCTATGCAGTAACTTAATTTTAAGTGAGCAGTCATGATGGCATGCATTTAGAAGGCACGAGTATCATTTTGATTGACAGCAGAGTGGTAATTGATATTGTACTTTGAACTGAACTCTCTTTTATTATCTCTACATATTTATGGTCTGCATTGAAGGTACCCAACTTAGCAAATAGATTTAAAATTCTGTTTCAGTAAACCGCTCATTGTAATCGATTTCTTGCGAGATATTTTCTTACCTATAAAAACTAGGTAATGATCAGTCCCAGCCCTTTCTATTGGTAACGTGTATGACAGATCTGACTAATTTAGTAGCTAGTGCAATAAGTAAACCTCTAAGTCACAGACAATTCATGAAGCTTACTGGTCCAATGTACTTTAAAGGACAAAAGTAGCCTGGAGTCCAACCAGAGCTTCTCCTGTAATATGTTTACCTCTTCTAAAATGCACAAACAACAAATGGCCTGAGTGAGGCACAACAACAGCTGCAGCAGCAGGAACTTTGCTGTAGTTTGTGAGAAAAAAGATCGAATCTGGAACAAGATCCTGGATTTCAGTTTTAAACATCTGCTGAAATCCGCCACTGAAGGATGCAACTTGTTCCTTTTTTTAAAAAAAAAACACTTTACTGACTGAAATACATTTCACATAATATTGTTTTGTTCTTGTGCCAGTACCCTTGCCATTTCTTTGACACTTGCTGGGCATCATTGGACGTCACTTCCACATTTTGCTAATGTCACTTATCAGTGTTTTCAATTAGATCAATTGTGTCAATACCATATTTAGTAATTTAATGTTTGACAGTGAATGTTGAGGAATATTGTTTCCCCTTTTTATGTTTGTTTCTGTATATGATTGTCCTGCAATGGAGCAGAAAAATCTCTCTCTTACTGTGTCCAAACTGTAAAGAATCTGTTCAGTCATCAGTCACATTCCCTTAAGGTTGCTTACTTCCATTCTAGCTCCATTAAAACAGCTGGGCTGAAGCTGCAGGATTGAGCGAGCAGTTAATACAGCATTTGTAGAGTGAATATTCTACACCGACAGCATTTAAAACACTCAGTATTTCCTGTTTCCCTCATGGCATTGGAGGGTCCAAGATAATAACTACCCAACTGGGTGTTGGTAAACAAAACCAGTTACCACAATTTTGTACACTGTACTGTAGTATTTTTACATGTATAATATACCATTTTCCTTTAAAAATGAACAAATAAAACAGATATAACATCTGAAGTCTATTTTCTTTGTATGCTGACAATTCCTTCCCATTTTAAATTGTGTACTTGTGTGCATCAAATAAACTTACCAGTGGACAACTAGCTGGACAGTGTTCCTAAGATCACACAAAATGTTAAATCTATCTTTTTAAGAATATTGAGATTTTTTTTTAATCGCAAAAGTTTGTGAATAATCTCTTGGGTTTAAACAGTGGATACCTATCTGAATTCAGGAACAAGTAGATTGGCTAATGATGTAACAGGGAGGAAGAGAGAAGTAATTAGGATCCAGTAGCAGAAATATCCAGCAAGTTTGTAACCTGCACAGTTGCACCACTATTTGTAGTACTTGACAGAGCTTTGCACTGTGCTTGGTTGCACACTAATCATCATCATTTATTAAACTCTCCAGTTATCACCAGGCAGCATCCATAACATACATTTTTAATTGTAATTGACCAGCCAGGTTTGGCCCAATTAGTCGGGAAAAGCTCCAACATGAATTTCTATGGGTATTGGTGTTGTGCCCAATATTTCAAACAATACTTTAAAATGCCCAGATTTGTCGATCTTTTGTTTATACATTTCCCTCTGAAACTGCTTGTTTGATAACCAACTTGTTAAGCTTACTGCATGGGTTAAATACTTCTTTCCTCAGGTTCTTCACTCAAATTTTCATTGAAAAGGTACAATTAGTCATTTTTCTTTGCAGTAAATAAATGCGCAATACATATTTTTGTAAGTAAAAGATTAACCTACACCATGTGGTAGTTTAGCCATCGCCATTTGGCACTTAATTCAGGTCCAGGTGGTATGACAGACAGACCATATTCTCTTGAGCTGCTAGAATGTGACATCTGTTCAGCAACCAGATGTTAATTGTAGTGAAGTTCAGACCACTTTATGTTGAACCTGAGTATGTGAAAGGATTCAACTGGAACAACCATACAATAGAACACACTGCTTTTTATTCCATTTAAGTATTCTACCATGTACTTCATTACAGTATGCTTTCTTTATAGTAGAATGAATGCACTTTCTCTTGGTTTTTTGTGTTCACCCAAATATCTTTCAGACTAAAACCATTTTCCATTAAATTAGGACTGAAACATATGTCTATATATATTTCCATAATTGCAGGCCAAATTCATAAGCGGAATAATACTACAGATCTAACATATACTTCTGCCATTTAACCTTTCCTCTCTTTAATTTAGTCCTGCTCTTCCTTCCCTGTGCCAGCCCTGACTTGATCATTGGCTAGGATCGGCCTGTCCTTGTGCTACTGTTGTGCACTCACTTGAATCTGGAATTTGCTGCATAGGTAGCAATGGCTGCAAATCAACATTCAGCTGGTCCGTGGCACAGTGTTAACATCTGTATCTGACTCTCTTTTAATAGGCAGAGATATGGTGCTACATACCTTTACAATGATTCTCTAGTAACTTTCATGTAAGATATACCAGACTACCCTGATCGCTCAGCTGTGTAGACTAGGGAGATGCCAGGTTCAATCTCGGGTCTGTACTGAGTTAGTTGATGTCCGTTAGAATAGAAGGAGGTTCATTATATTTGGTCTCAGTACTTCCCACATCTGATATTTACTGCTCCTGCTGGAAGTATATGTCTGTGGACATTGGCGGAGAATTGGTTTGGGCCTAGATGGGATGATTGAACAGCCTTCTGAAGGCAGCTTGCAAATAACCACTTGGATGAAGTACTAGAGGTTGACTATGGAACCATATCCCATAAGGGGGTCACCACCTTCCAGAGATTTTATTTACATACTAATTATTTTAACTGCATGCCCTTTCCTGACGTGTAGAACATCCATTCATAACTCTGCTTGTGAAATGGGTATCCAGGATTGCTTGTAATGATAAGTATGGAAGTTCATGAAAAGGACACAGCAAAGTTAACGCAAGTGTATTTTGGTCATTTTTAATGTTTTTTCTGCTGGTATTTGGGTTCTTGTGAGCCTTGATGCAAATTATTCTAATTTGTTTTAATTTGATCCCCAGTATCACTATGGGCAACAATGGGAATTCCCCTGTCTGAAGTGTTTGACATTCCTCCATTGGTGGTCCTCTTCCAGACCGGTCAGGCTGCACAAGAGGCAGTCTGTGTCTCTTTCCCGCCCCCCTCCCTGTCAGTGCCTACACATCTGCATCTTTAAACGGAGGTTAAAAATACCTCCCTTTGGCATATGATTACTCATGCAGAGGCTCCTATTCGCAAAGGAAGCCGGGACAGCAGACCCAATGACACAACAGTATCCCGACCAATTGTAATATTGAATGCATTTTCAGAAGTACCCTAATCACAGTATATAATTCTTTCAGTAGCATTGCAAGAAGGAAGTGATACTAGGGCGATCAGCCATTGTATTTCCCAAGATGGCACCATCCATACCTGCAGGCCTCAAAACATCTCCATGGTAATGACCATGGGGAACTCTCTTCACGGGTTTTGGGTCATCAGAAAGCCAGAAGCGGAGCTATGCCATCTACTGCAAGGATAAAATCATGATGGGTTTTGAGAGTAAATAAGGAAAAACTGTTTCCACTGGCAAAAGTGCTGGTAACCAGAGGACACAGATTTAAGGTAAGAGTCAGCGGTGAGATGAGGAGAAATTGTTTTACGCAGCCAGTTATGATCTGGAATGCACTGCCTGAAAGGGTGGTGGAAATAGATTCAGTGGTTACTTTGAAAAGGGAATTAGATAAATACTTGAAGGGGAGAAAATTGCTGGGCTATGGGGGGGAAAAAACAGGGGAGTGGGACTAATTGGATAGCTCTTTCAAAGAGGTAGCAGAGGTATGATGGGCTGAATAGCCTCCTGTGCTGCATGATTCTGTTATCTGCAACTGACGTGCATCATAAGGCTGGCACATCCAGTGACAGTAATGGTCTGCTGTGCACTGAAACGACCTTACAGGCGCACTGCAATGCAGATTTATGGAGATGCTGCTATGAAGTAACACTGAGGATAACCCTTATTGCAATTACCTCATATAGCACCACCGCTGCTGCAGCAGTCATCAAATAGGACTGGGGGCTGGCTGCTCCGTTACTTACCTGGAGATTCATGATCCGACTTGGGTTTCCTATTCCTTTGCTTCTGCCTGTAACATTTTAGTCCTTTTCCCCCCCCCCTTCATCCTCGAAAAGGCTACCAATGAACTGACATGCCGTCTGAGCCTCCCTAAGGCGGTAAGAACTTTTATCTCTCTATTCTAACACACCCCTATAGTTTTCTGTACCATTTACATTTTCCAACAGAGAATTTTCTGCTCCCTATACATATTTAAATATGTATAACAGTAATGAACTGTGGAAAACTGGGTGTAAACAATGCACTTCCATTTGGGTGAGTTTTGCACCTGTTTCAAACTGTACCAATGCCAGAAGTTCTCGGGTCATGTTTCTATACATTTGTTGTAGTAAACTGAAAAGTGCACATTGAGATTCATATGCTACAAGTCAGCAGGATTTAATGAGAGCTAAAAATAAATCTTTACTGATGGTTGTAATCAAATTCAGTGGCGAACTGAGAAGCAAAAATGAATCTCTGGTTTAAAGCCAATATTTAATTATATGTTAATACAGAATTACTTTTTTAGTTGTATAGTTGCTGTGTGTCTTTGTTTTTTGGGGGGGGGAGGGAGGTGGGGAAACATTATACCATCCTCATGATAGCTATGGAACTTGGACATCAAGAAAACCTAAATCTGAATCTGGAGGACTGTTGTGCCCATAACAGCATTTCACCATCTGGTGCACATACAGCCCTCCAGTCTGAAATTGGCATTGAACAGCAGGCTTAGAAGTTTGAGAATTCACCTCACATAGGGACCCAGCTTCATTTCCCACCATGATTCAAACTGGAACCCAACAGTAGGAAAAAAACACAACATAGCCACAAAGCCACCTGTGCTCACATTAATAATTTAATAACATTGAACTACAAACAAACTCAATGTCTTTTTGTGTAATTAAATTTCTTACTTTTCACAAAACAATAAATGTTTGAAGCTTACTAAGCTAGCATAACCTAATTGAAAATCAATTGCATGCAGCCATTTTGTAGGCAACAATTTGTTACCATCCATATTCTATTTTGGATGAAAATGTTCTGTGGTGCGTGGTAGGTAGGTGCTTGTCGCTACCCACTTGCATATATAACTGCACTTAAAATACCAGTCAACTTTCTCCTCTATTGATGGGATGCAGTTATCAGACTGGGGAGGCTAGAGGAACTAACAAGAAACCAGTATTCATAATTGACTGGTCTGAACCTCGTCAGTATCCTGCTGTAATTGAGTGATGCACAGGTCCACTTTGGTCAAAAGGTCAGGGCCCTTGGACTGCATGCTGCGTTTGTACTCTCTGAAACAAAACCGCCACAGAGAATATACTGGGAACCAGCCATGTTTTCTTTCCTATCCAGAGACACAAAATATTTCATGGGTCTAGACTTGTTCAGAAACTCTGCATAAAAGCAGTTGTGAATGACTGACAGATTGAATCATTCTTTGTCTTGCAGAAGTGGGAACATGTGTCAGCTGTCACTGCATCTGCTCTCAGTGGATGTGATGGGCTTGAGCCCTGAAGCAACAGATTGCAAGTCCTAATTCTAGAAATCCTTGACTTTTGTAAGAAAGGGGTGAATTTTAATAAAGAGAACAAGCTACCATTTCCCATAACTCCAGCAAATTTAAAGCTAAGCTGCAAAGGGCAATTATTCTGCAAGCATTATTCAACTGTCTGGTGAATAGTTCACCAAAAGTTTTACATCTGCATCAACACAACAAGCCTGCTTCATAATGACACGCTGGCTTATAGGGGAACAGAAAGCTCATAGAAGCATTGTTTTGCATTTTAAGGTTAGATTCAACTCTATTCCACCAAGAAAGTATCAGCCACCTACTTCATACCACAATTATTTTTCAAGTCTTTTAAAATATGTAAACACAATAGCAAACGAACTATATCATTTATTGAATTTACCTGATTAGATTATTAAATCCAGTTTGGAGTGTAAAATGTGTGCCTTTCTTTACAATGGTATGCTCATTTCATACATCAGTCATTTCAAGATCAACCCCATTTAAAGCAGAATAGCCTCACCAAAGGGGCCTGCTGTTTTATTTTGAAAATTGAAACGTGCCATTAAGCTTGGCTGAAATAAATATTTTCTTGTAATTTTTGTTTATTCTTGTGACAAAAAATTGCTAGCTAGTCTCCTGGATTGTAGCTGTTGTATCTCTTCCAGGTTTAAATGTGTTTACTGCCTTAAAGCCAGTACTTACCAATATTTGAAGACAAATCTCCCAGCACTTTGACAATATTTATCAGTGCATCTTGTCTAAAGGTTTCACTTGAGCAACGTTCAGATGAACTGTATCACTCTACAGAGCCCTGCAATAAAATTGAACTCTTGTCTTGCTGAGCAGGAATTTATGCTCATTTTGAATTTATAATCTATGCAGTGCTGTGGGGAAATACAATTTTTTATGTGGCATTTATATGGGGAAGGGGCAGCTTTGCTTGCTACCTCAGCCAGAGATGGTACACAGCAGAATAGAGATAAAAAGGGGATGTGAAGACTTGCCAACATTTTTTAAAAAAGTAATCATGAGTAAAATAATGGGACTCAAGGCGGATAAATCCCCTGGACCTGATGGCTTGCATCCCAGGGTCTTGAGGGAAGTAGCGGTAGGGATTGTGGATGCATTGGTAATAATTTTCCAAAACTCACTGGACTCAGCAAAGGTCCCGGCAGATTGGAAAACTGCTAATGTAACACCCTTATTTAAAAAGGGTAGTAGGCAGAAGGCTGGAAACTATAGACCTGTTAGCCTAACATCTGTGGTTGGTAAAATGTTAGAGTCCATTATTAAGGAGACAGTAACGGGACATTTGGATAAACATAATTTAATAGGGCAAACTCAGCATGGTTTCATGAAGGGGAAGTCATGTTTAACAAATTTGCTTGAGTTTTTTGAGGAAGTAACATACAGGGTGGATAAAGGGGAACCAGTGGACGTAGTGTATTTAGACTTCCAAAAGGCATTTGACAAGGTGCCACACAAAAGATTATTGCTCAAGATAAAAAATCACGGGATTGGGGGTAATATTCTGGCGTGGGTGGAGGATTGGCTCTCTAACAGAAAGCAGAGAGTTGGGATAAATGGTTCGTTCTCAGATTGGCAACCAGTAACTAGTGGTGTTCCGCAGGGGTCAGTGCTGGGTCCCCAACTCTTTACAATCTATATTAACGATTTGGAGGAGGGGACCGAGTGTAACATATCAAAGTTTGCAGATGATACAAAGATGGGAGGGAAAGTAGTGAGTGAGGAGGACATAAAAAACCTGCAAAGGGACATAGACAGGCTAAGTAAGTGGGCAGAGATTTGGCAGATGGAATACAATACTGGAAAGTGTGAGGTTATGCACTTTGGCAGGAAAAATCATAGAGCAAGTTATTATCTTAATGGCAAGAAACTGGAAAGTACTGTAGTACAAAGGGATCTGGGGGTCCTGGTGCACGAAACTCAAAAAGTTAGTATGCAGGTGCAGCAAGTGATTAAGAAGGCCAATGGAATGTTGGCTTTTATTGCTAGGGGGTTGGAATATAAAAACAGGGAGGTATTGCTGCAGTTGTACAAGGTATTGGTGAGGCCGCACCTGGAATACTGCATACAGTTTTGGTGTCCATACTTAAGAAAAGACATACTTGCTCTCGAGTCAGTACAAAGAAGGTTCACTCGGTTAATCCCGGGGATGAGGGGGTGGTCATATGAGGAGTGGTTGAGTAGATTGGGACTCTACTCATTGGAGTTCAGAAGAATGAGAGGCGATCTTATTGAAACATATAAGATTGTGAAGGGGCTTGATCGGGTGGATGCGGTGAGGATGTTCCCAATGATGGGTGAAACTAGAACTAGGGGGCATAATCTTAAAATAAGGGGCTGCTCATTCAAAACTGAGATGAGGAGAAACTTCTTCACTCAGAGGGTGGTAGGTTTGTGGAATTTGCTGCCCCAGAAAGCTGTGGAAGCTACATCATTAAATAAATTTAAAACAGAAATAGATAGTTTCCTAGAAGTAAAGGGAATAAAGGGTTACGGGGAGCGGGCAGGAAATTGGACATGAGTTTGGGTTCGGAATGGTCATGGCCCTGTGGGTAGTGGAGCGGGCCCAGGGGCCGTGTAGCCGTGTTCTGCTCCTACTGTGTTCTAATTCTGTTAGATTTCAGGAGATGGTTTTATTCCTGTTCCTGGCTGGGGTGGAGATCGCCTTTACAGAAGGTAAGTACTGTAGAAAATATAGGGACAGAGTGATCTCCTGGAAGAATTTCGATCGCCTAGATGGGTCGGAGAGGAATTTCCCAGATTTTTTTCTCCCAAATTGGCCATTGGGTCTTTATCTGGTTTTTCGCCTCTCCCGGGAGATCACATGGGTTCGGGTGGATGCAGAGTGATAGAAGATTTGAGGTTAGGATCAGATCAGCCATGATCTTATTGAATGGTGGAGCAGGCTCGAGGGGCCGATTGGCCTACTCCTGCTCCTATTTCTTATGTTCTTATGTTCTTAAAAAGATGCATTCATAGGGTTCATTTGGCAGTTACATTGTTAAAAGTGCTAAATCTTTGCTAGGTTTTTGGGGAGGTGTGGATGGCAAAACAGCAGGAACATAAAAGTGATCAGAAGTCCTTTGTATTAAACTCACTGTGCCTTTTAGCAGGATGAACAATTAGTGGTATTAACATCCATGACTATACGTCCGATACATTCTCCAAGGATATTTCTGCAGGTGCTGCGAACAAAAAATAGAAAATCTTTTTTAAAAAATTACCCAAACAATAAGCAGAGCAGAGGCTTTGTGCTTTCCATATTGGTAAACTGGATTACCTTATGTTTTGCAATAATTAAGCCCCTATCTATAAATATATTAAAATTCTTATGTAGCTTGCATGCTCTATTGAATACTGCTTTGTGAACATTTCCCATGGAGATTCCCATGTTAAAATAGCTATGATTCTAGCAGTTTCTGCTCAACTCTTTTTCAAAATGATTAAGCTAGAGAACAAATTTCAAAACCTTTATTCAGGTCAACAACAACAACTTGTATTTCTATAGCACCTTTAACCTAGTAACAACATCCCAAGGTGCTTCACAGAAATGTTATCAGACAAAATTTGGCACCGAGCCATAAGCCAAAAAGAAATATTAGGACAGGTGACCAAAAGCTTGGTCAAAGAGGTAAGTTTTAAGGAGCGACTTAGAGGAGGAGAGAGAGGTAGAGAGGTTTAGGGAGGGTATTCCAGAGCTCGGCACACCGCCAATGGTGGGACGAAGGATGAAAATATTAAAATCAAGGTGTTGCCGGACCGGGAGCCAATTTGGATCAGCGAGCACAGGGGTGTTGGGTAAACGGGACTTGGTGCGAGTTAGGTTACGGGCAGCAGAGTTTTAGATGAGCTCGAGTTTATGGAGGGTGGAAGGTGGAAGGCCGAACAGGAGAACATTGGAATCGTTGAGTTTGGATGTAACCAAGGAATGGCTGAGGTTTTCAGCAGCAGATGGGCTGAGGCAGGGGCAGATATATATTACAGTGGTGGAATACCTACACCACGAATATGCAGTCTCCAGAGAATACAACCGCTACACCAACAAAGACATGCCGATCCAGGCTGACTTGAACAACCTACCACCAACCCGTCTCAAATCTAGAAGGCCATTTTGGACTGTCGCCGAAGCCCTTCAGCGAGCTCCCCTCAGACTTGATGACCGATGGCGAAATGCTTGGAAAAACTGACATACGGAATGGATTCCTTATAGAGGACCCCACAGCACAACCTGAAGGATCAAACCTTCCTCACAAACAGTGGACAACCATCAATGTCTCAGAACCAGTCACGGTAGATGCTGCCACCTTCTCCATAGGTGGAAGATTAAAGCATCCCCATCATGCGACTGTGGAGCTCCTGATCATAAACCTGGAGCACATCAGTGAGCACTGCCCTACAGGCAGCCTACAAGATATCCATGCTGTTACACCGGAAGCTTTGGCCTGGATATCTGACTTAGATATTGACATCTGATTTGCTTTGCTGCTACCATATGAAAGAAGACGAGAGTAGTGGAAGTAGGCAGTCCTGGTGATGGAGATGATATAGAAACATAGAAGATAGGAGCAGGCATAGGCCATTCGGCCCCTCGAGCCTGCTCCACCATTCAATGCGATCATGGCTGATCATCCAAGTTCAGTACCCGGTCCCTGCTTTCTCCCCATACCCCTTGATCCCTTCAGCCTTAAGAAATATATCCAACTCCTTCTTGAATATATTTAATGTATTGGCCTCTACTGCCTTCTGTGGTAGAGAATTCCACAGGTTCACCACTCTCTGGGTGAAGAAATTCCTCCTCATCTCTGTCCTAAATGGCTTACCCCTTATCTTTAGACTGTGACCCCTGGTTCTGGACTCCCCGACCATCGGGAACATCCTTCCTGCATCTAATCTGTCCAGTCCTGTCAGAATTTTAAGTTTCAATGAGATCCCCTCTCATTCTAAATTCCAGTGAGTACAAGCCCAATCGTCCCAATCTCTCCTCATACGTCATTCCTGCCATCCCAGGTATCAGCCTGGTGAATCTTCGCTGAACTCCTTCCATGGCAAGAACATCTTTCCTCAGATAAGGCGACCAAAACTGCACATAATACTCAAGATGTGGTCTCACCAAGGCCCTGTACAACTGCAGCAAGACATCCTTGTTCCTGTACTCAAACCCTCTCGCTACGAAGGACAACATACCATTTGCCTTCTTAACCGCCTGCTGCACCATATGGGGTAAGAAGCTCAACTCGGGGTCAAATAGGGCACAGAGGTTGCGAACAGTCTGGTTCAGCCTCAGACAGTAGCCAGGCAATGGGATAGAGTCAGTGGCTAGGGAACAAAGTTTATGGTCTTCATTGACTTATTTTTGTGCGTGCCTGGGAGAGTAGGTAAATGAAGAATGTCCTGATTATATACCAGTTATAGCTTCTGTTTTGTTTTCTTATAAACTTCAGAAAGTGTATTAAGCTGGGAGATAATAACTGACTTGAGGTACTCATGGCTGATTAACATGATACAAGATTAGAATTAGTATAATTTTGAAAAATACATGTTAGTTTCTCACTCCCTAGGGGTTATCAAATGAATACAGAACATAAACTCTAGGATGTAAACCATTTTTCAGAAATGACAGTAAGTATATGCTTATCTATACTTGATCTGTATCTTCAAAAATAGTGTTTTACTTTCAGGAAGTAAAGGAAAAGCACAAAGCACAAATAACCATTTTTTTTAATACAGAACTCTTCTGATCTCTTAAGGATATTCCAGTATTGGCATCCAACTTAGTATATACTGTTGGGGAGAAAGCACCAAATGTGGATCAGAAATCTGAATTGGACTTTTTCAAAAAAAGAAACAAATGACTAATTGCTGATCCACATAAGTGTTGAGAAACTAGAGCAGCTTTTTGTGTTGAACCAAAGGTAGGTGATTTACCCTTTTTTGCAAAGGGAGGATGAGGGTCTAATGTTAGGATTTTTAAAGAGCTATTTTCACTTTATGTTATACAATGTAAGAATATAGGCATAGGAGGGTATTTAGAGGGACTAGGCTTGAAAGAGTTAAATAACGAAAGCTTTGGCTGGAATTCCTGTTCTGCAAAAATGGACTGCTTTTAGGCCTTCAAATCAACTGGTTGCAGGTGGAGGATGACTGATCATGTATTTTGTTATTGCACGCTAAGGGAAGGAGGACCAGATTGATACATGAAGCTGTCTACAGCGTTATCTCTCATCACTCCCTAGATATACGAGAGAACTCTTATCTGTTAATATATCAAATATAATGCCCTTTTATTATTTTTCAGTATTAAAGCTTTGCTAGGTTGCAGTTTAATATTAGGTTTGTTAGACTACAGTTTTATTTCTTCTTTATTACATAGAAACATAGAAGATAGGAGCAGGAGAAGGCCATTCGGCCCCTCGAGCCTGCTCCGCCATTCAATGAGATCATGGCTGATCATCCAAACTCAGTACCCTGTCCCTGCTTTCTCTGCATATCCCTTTAGCCTTAAGAAATATATCTGATGTGCCTTCAATAACCACAAAACTAGAAGTTATAGACTTTAACAAGTTGGCTTTTAATCACTAAGATCAGAGCTAACATCTCAACACACTGACTGGCTCGCAGGAATGAGTCATACAGGTTAGTCAGGAAAGAGGAAGTGAAACTATACACCGTGTGGGGGAGGGTAATATACATGAGTGCAAAACGAATACAGGCAAGAACAAACAGATTTCATTACAATATCTAACTCCTTCTTGAATATATTTAATGAATTTTCCTCAACTGCCTTCTGTGGCAGAGAATTCCACAGGTTCACCACTCTCTGGGTGAAGAAATTCCTCCTCATCTCTGTTCTAAATGGCTTACCCCTTATCTTTAGACTGTGACCCCTGGTTCTGGACTCCTCTGCCATCGGGAACATCCTTCCTGCATCTAGTCCTGTTAGAATTTTATAAGTTTCAATGAGATCCCCTCTCATTCTTCTAAACTCCAGCGAGTATAAGCCCAATCGACCCAATCTCTCCTCATACGTCATTCCTGCCATCCCAGGTATCGGTCTGGTGAACCTCCACTGCACTCCCTCCATGGCAAGAACATCCTTCCTCAGATAAGATGACCAAAACTGCACACAATACTCAAGGTGTGGTCTCACCAAGGCCCTGTACAACTGCAGCAAGACATCCTTGTTCCTGTACTCAAACCCTCTCGCTACGAAGGCCAACATACTATTTGCCTTCTTAACCGCCTGCTGCATCTGCATGCTTACCTTCAGCGACTGGTACGCAAGGACACCCAGGTCTCATTGCACTTCCCCTTCTCCCAATCTATTGACGTTCAGATAATAATCTGCCTTCCTGTTTTTGCCACCAAAGTGGATAACCTTGCATTTATCCACATTATACTGCATCTGCCATGCATCTGCCCAATCGCCCAACCTGTCCAAATCATACTCGAGTTTCTCGGCATCCTCCTCACAGCACACACGCCCACCCAGCTTTGTGTCGTCTGCAAACTTGGAGATATTACATCTAGCTCCCTCGTCTAGATCATTAATATGTATTGTGAATAGCTGGGGTCCTAGGACCGATCCCTGCGGTACCCCACTAGTCACTTCCTGCCACTCGGAAAAAGACCTGTTTATTCCAACTCTTTGCTTCCTGTCTGCCAACCAGTTCTCTATCCAAGTCAGTACCTTGCCCCCAATCCCATGTGCCTTAACTTTACACGCTAATCTCTTATGCGGGACCTTATCGAAAGCCTTCTGAAAGTCCAAATACACCACATCCACTGGTTCTCCCTTATCTATTCTACCAATTACATCCTCAAAAAATTCCAGTAATTAGTCAAGCACGATTTACCTTTTGTAAATCCATGTTGACTTTGTCCGATCCTGTCACTGTTTTCCAAGTGCTCTGCTATTACATCTTTTATAATGGACTCTAGCATTTTCCCCACTACCGATGTCAGGCTTACCGGTCTATAATTCCCTGTTTTCTCTCTACCACCTTTTTTGAACAGTGGGATAACATTAGCTACCCTCCAATCCATGGGAACTGTTCCAGAGTCTATAGAATTTTGGAAGATGACCAGCAATGCATCTATTATTTCTAGGGCCACTTCCTTAAGTACCCTAGAATGTAGATTATCAGGCCCTGGGGATTTATCGGCCTTCAATCCCGTCAATTTCCCTAACACCATTTCCCTACAAATACTGATTTCATTCAATTCCTCCCTCTATTAGACCCTATGTTCCCCGACATCTCTGGGAGGTTATTTGTGTCCTTCTTTGTGAAGGCAAAACCAAAGTATGTATTTAATTGGTCTGCCATTTCTTTGTTTCCCATTATAAATTCCCCTGATTCTGACTGCAAGGGACCTACGCTTGACTTCACCAATCTTTTTCTCTTCACATATCTATAAAAGCTTTTACAATCAGTTTTTATGTTCACCGCAAGCTTACTCTCATACTCTATTTTCCCCCTCTTAATTAATCCCTTTGTCCTCCTTTGCTGAATCTTAAACTGCTCCCAATCCTCAGGTTTACTGCCTTTTCTGGCCAATTTATGTGTCCTCTCCTTGAATCTTATGCTATCCCTAAGTTCCCTTGTTAGCCACGGTTGAGTCGCCTTTTTTGTTTTATTTTTATGCCAAACAGGGATGAACAAATTCTGTAGTTCATCCATGCGATCTTTCAATGTTTGCCATTGCCTATCCACCGTCAACCCTTTGAGTAACATTCCCCAATCAATCCTACCCAGCTCGCGCCCCTCATACCATCGTAGTTTCCTTTATTTAAATTCAGGACCCTAGTCTCTGAGTCAACTACTTCACTCTCCATCTTAATGAAGAATTTGATCATATTATGATCGCTCCGCCCCAAGGGGCCTCGCACAAGATTGCTAATTAATCCCCTCATTACATAATATCCAGTCTAAGATGGCCTGGTCTCTAGTTGGTTCCTCGACATATTGGTCCAGGAAACCATCCTGTATACACTCCAGGAATTCCTCCTCCACAGTATTGTTACTAATTTGGCTAGCCCAATCTGTATGTAGATTAAAGTCACTCATGATAACTGCTGTGCCCTTATTGCATGCGTCTCTAATTTCCCGTTTAATGCCATCCCCAACCTCCGCATTACTGTTTGGGGGTCTGTATACCACTCCCACTAACTTTTTCTGCCCCTTGGTATTTCAGTTTTATCCATACAGATTCCACATCATCAGAGCTAATATCCTTCCTTACAATTGTGTTAATCCCCTCTTTAACCAGCAATGCTACCCCACCTCCTTTTCCTTTTAGAATTAGTAAAGAGAATGTTTAAGTTAGGATTTCTTTACAGTTAGAATGGCCATTAGTTTCAAGGTCTCCATTAACTGCAGAAACAAGGGAAACTTGTAGAAAGGCCTGTGCCTGGACATGAGCATGCCAACCCCATGATTTGATAGAATAGGAGGTATGGAAGATACAGGATTGGATGAATTTTGCTAGTTTGGTTTTTGGGGTATAACTGTAGGGTAGATGATTTAACAACGGGTACTAGGTGGGTGGACAAGGATAAATTGCAGGGAGTGTGATGGACAAAGTCGCAGCCCTTCCTTAGTTCCAACAGGGTAATATAACGTGTTCCTTGTAAACTGCTGCTCAAATACTGCATGTATTAAGTCTCACTTATGCTTAAATAAAAATGATCAGTTACTAATATAGAGTCAACTTTGAACTATTGGACAGACAATCCAGAGATTGTAAAAGATTACAAGTCAATGGTCAAGATTCAAATTTGAACCAACCAAGCTTTTTGACAGTTAAAGCTGTGAGAAATATGATTGTCATTCCCAACAAAATATTGGTTCAACTAGATAAGGCCAAAAAGCATAGCAGACTTGAGGGCCACTAGAGTATTCAAGTTAGTTACCTTTAAAGCAATCAAAAGTATACATGATTTTTTTTGAAACTTTGCCATTTTGGCAAAAACAAAATTATAGAGCAATTGGCTAATATTAGTTTCATCAAGCTGCTATTTTATTTCATAAGCAGCTTTGCCAGGATTTGTGCACCTTTTACCCTCAATAGCTATGCAACAAGATCAATATAGTGCAAGATTCTAGACCCTTCACTTTGGATTCCCCATCCTTTGATATTTGAATAATGGGTACTGATGACAATATAACTGCACTGGACTTAGTCAAAGGATGATTAAATCCAATTTTTAAAAATTAGAAATAACAATTTGGGGTTAATCCTAATTTGCCAAGAGTTGTATTGTATAAATTTAATCCGATTACATCTCCAGGTATGCAGCAGCTCCAGGTATTAGACCAAATATTTGAATCTCAGTAAATTGTAGAATCATTGGCTGTGAAATACTTTGACATCCCAAGGTAACGAAAGGCATTATATAAATGCAAGTTTGTTCTCTCTAAACTGACTAGAATGCTTTAGATGCCATTAAACTCAATCCATAATCTTAATTTGGTTCACATTGAAAGGCAGGAGTTTGCTATGTAGCTCACCAGTACACTCTAGTGGCAGGACAAATGTATAGCCCATAAAGCAGAAAGTGAAAATTTGGTGCATTTAAGGGGAAGCTAGATAAACGAGGGAGAAAGGAACAGAAGGTTATGCTGAAAAGTGTGGGAGGAGACTCACATGGGGCATAAACATGGACCAGTTGGGCTAAATGGCCTGTTTCTGTGCTGTACAGTCTATGTAAACATTTGCTTTAATCAGTTGACAAAAGGTAGTGGGAAAGCCACAGAAGTTAAGTGCAGTGTAAAAAAAAAAGCTACACAGCGGTCTATTAAACGGTTCATTTATATACTTCAGTCACAAGCAAAAATCAATTTACAACCAGCAGTGTCCAAGTGTCAGTTTGGTTCAGTAAGTAGCACCCTTGCCTCAATCCAGGACTTAATGCTGCATTCCCTCAATATGCTCATCAGAAGTGCTGTCTTTTGGATAGATGCTAAACTGAAGCCCATCTACCTGTTCAGGCAAATGTAAAAAAATCCCATGAAGCTAGAGAAAGGATTTCTCCCCGTGTTCACCGTTCCTCCCTCAACCATCACTTAAAAAACACGCAAGTCTTTAATCTCATTTGTGGGATCTTGCTGACTACAACCGCAAGTATACTTCAACATCCATTGTTTGTAAAGCACTGACACATTTAGGGCATAAGGCACAATAGAAATAAATGTTCTCATTCCATTTAGCATATCAAAGTCCTGCTTTTTGATTAAACTTTTCATTGGGAGCACCAATTAGACTATTTATGAAGAATTAAGTGGGTCAGACACAATTTAAGTCCACCAGAAGAGCAGGAATTTAAACCAGGACCTAGATATAGTGGGTCTCAGACTTGCATGGAATTCCCAGTCTGTCACTGCACACCCCTTACAGTGCAATTGGTGCAAGAGGGGGCCAAACAAGTTCCCACAGGCCCAGCACACTTGATCAGATCACATGGCTCAACAGAAGTATAGCCCACTTGGAGGATGTGAAATGATTTAAAAACATGCAGGCCCCCCCTCCCACCTCACCAAGAGCACTGACCTGTTTCTTGGGGTGGGGTAGGAAAGAGGGTTTGAGGGGGGAAAAAAACCCACTCAGTTTTCTTCTGCTCAAAAGGACCATTTGGCAGATCACTTGACATGTGCCCCTTCTGATATGGATGCCCACCACTCCCATATGAACTTTGACAGGGTCAACAGCAGAGATCCTGGGCAGGCACATCACTTACATTAGAATGCACCCCCTCAAAAATAATTCAGAGCCAATGTATAAATAAGTTCCACAGTACATTAAATACAATAACCTGCAGGTTGCCTAAACAGAATCATGCATTTAAACAAGATAAGCTACTGCAGCTGCAGTGCAATATTCTGCATTCACTGGCATGAAATTACCTGTAAATCTACAGATAAGCAGAACATCCATTAATCTATGGGAATGGCCCACAAGTATCCAAGTGCAGAATTTTAACCATCACACTCTGGCTACCAAAACCAATTTATGAATTATTGTGGAATAGTCAGAGGCACCACCACCACGTATTAAAAATGATTTCAGTAGTGCAAGTGGGGTTTTTCCCCTTTCTGCATCCAGCAATTATCTTCAAATATTTCCAAAAGTTAAGTTCATGCATGGTAGATTAGCAATTACTCTAGTCTGCTTCAACTTGTAACACTTTGCACTAACATTTTAATTCCCAACAGCAGCCACCCTGACACCTTCACAGATGTACCATGGACTGAGCCTTCTATTCCTGCTGGAAGTGAGGATGGGGCGGGGGGTGGGAAGAAAGTGGTGCTAATTTTCAACTTCACGGTCAGGACAGTGAAGAGCCAGAGGAGCAGACTGCCCACCCATTATAGAACTCATCTGATTGTCACATTGAAATCAATGGGATGAAAAAAAAAAAATCAGACAAGTTCTTTAACAGTGGGTGATGCACTGCCACATTAGTTAATAACCCCCATCTGTCAAAGCACAATCTAACTGGTGAGATTCTGTCCATATGTGAGGGTAATGTAAATAGTCTGTATATTTCCAAGTAAGAGGAGCAATATAGAGAAGTACTGCAAAAAAGTTATACAAAAAAGCTTTATTTATACAAATACACAAGTAATTAAAACAGTATGTTACAATGTAGAATTTCACTTCCATTTGTACATGGCAGAGTGATCAAATTAATGCACTTTAAGTGTAAACATTCCTCTACAAGTTAGAGCCAGTCCACAAACTTCTTCGATATCCTTTCAGGTGAAGCATTCATAGCAGAACACCTTATCATAGGCTTCATTATAGCTGAAAGAAAGTGAAGGGAGATATAATTAATAGTAAAAGAAATGCAACACTAGCACTGAAGTTATTCTTATTACAGGAGTGCAAGTGTTGGGTAGAGTTATGATAAAGCTATTATTCATAAACCAGATGTTGCCAATCAGAGCAAGGATGCACATCACCCAGCTACAAGGATGCACTTTATACAAACCCCTATGCAGCAATAAGACTGGAAGCAGCATTTGCTCACTACTGCTACGTAGAGTTTGATGCAGTATTTACTAGCGGAGGTAGGCAAAGGTTGAATAGTAGAAGCAGGATCACGTAGTGTCTGGAGATCAGTGACTAATTCTGAAAAAGCCACCAGGAAGGAAGTTCCATCTGCCATCATACTTCATTAATACTCATTTCTAGATGCTATACTGGAATTTCACAATTTGTCTGTGAAATGTGCAGAGAATATTCAAAATCTAGTGCAAAAATCCAGGAGATAAAATCAGGAGTACTATGATTTCAGGCACCCCATTCTAGCAAGGATACAAAAAGTAATGGAAAAGGTGCAGTAGAGATTCACTGGGGATAAGGGGTTACAGTGAAGAGAAATTAAAGTTTGGACTGACTTTCTCCTCTTCTCTCTGCCCCTCCCCCATACAGCTGAGTTTATGGGCATATAAATAATAAACGGGAAGAGGTGGGGCCGATTAGAGACTAAAAAGGAGACCTACACATGGAGGCAGAGGGCATGGCGGAGGTACTAAATGAGTACTTTGCATGTCTTCACTAAAGGAAGATGCTGCTGCCAAAGTCAGTGAAAGGAGGCAGTTGAGATAAAAATTGATGGAGGAGGTACTAGAAAGGCTGTCTGTACTTAATAAGTCACCAGGACCGGATGGGATGCTACCTAGGATGCGGAGGGAGGTCAAGGAGGAAATCAGAGAGGGACTGGCCATAATCTTCCAATCTTCTTGATACGGGGGTGGTGCCAGAGGGCTGGAGAATTGCAAATGTTACACCCTTGTTCAAAAAAAAAGGTGTATGGATAAACCCAGCAACTACAGGCCAGTCAGTTTAACCTCGGTAGTGGGGAAGCTTTTAGAAAATGATAATCAGGGACAAAGTTAACAGTCACTTGGACAAGTGTGGATTAATTAAGGAAAGCCAGCATGAATTTGTTAAAGGCAAATCGTGGTTAATTAACTTGATCGAGTTTTTTGATGAGGTAACAGAGTTGATGAGGGCAATGCAGTGGACATGATGTATATGGACTTCCAAAAAGGCGTTGATAAAGTGCCACATAATAGGTTTGCCAGCAAACCTGAAGCCCTGGAATAAAAGAGACAGTGGCAACTTGGATCCAAAATTGGCTAAGTGACAGGAAACAGTAATGGTGAAGTTGTTTTTCAGACTGGAGGAAGGTATACAGTGGTGCTCCCCGGGGATCGGTACTAGGACCACGGCTTTTCTTGATGTATATTAGTGAATTGGGAGTCATTTCAAAATTTGCAGATGACAAAACTTGGAAGTATAGGGAACAGTGGAGCAGGATAGTGATAGACTTCAAGACGACATACAGGCTGGTGAAATGGGCAGACACATGGCAGGTGAAATTTAATGCAGAAAAGTGCAGCGATACATTTTGGTAGGAAGAATGAGGAGAAGCAATATAAACTAAAGGGTTCAATCCTAAATGGGGTGCATGAACAGAGACCTGGGGGATATATGTGCACAAATCATTGAAGGTGACAGAGCAGGTTGAAAAAGCAGTTAAAAAAGCACACAGGATCCTGGGCTTTATAGAGGCATATAGAGTACAAAAGCAAGGAAGTTATGATGAACCTGTATAAAACACTGGTTCGGCCTCAACTGGAATACGGTGTGCAATTCTGGGCACCACACTTTAGGAAGGATGTGAAGGCCTTAGAGGGTGCAGAAAAGATTTACGAGAATGATTCCAGGGATGAGGGACTTCAGTTACGTGGCTAGACTAGAGAAGCTGGGGTTATTCTCCTTAGAGCAAAGAAGGTCGAGAGGAGATTTGATAAGAGGTGTTCAAATCATGAGGGGTCTAGACAGAATAGAGGGAAACCGTTCCCATTGGCAGAAGGGTTGAGAACCAGAGGACACAGATTTAAGGTGATTGGCAAAAGAACCAAAGGCAACACGAGGAAAAATGTTTTTTACGCTGCGAGTGGCTTGGATCTGGAATGCACTGCCTGAAAGGGTGGTGGAGGCAGATTCAATTGTGGCTTTCAAAAGGGAATTGGATAAGTACCTGAAGGGAGAAAATTTGCAGGGCTATGGGGAAAGGGTAGGGGAGTGGGACTAGCTGAGGTGCTCTTGCAGAGAGCTGGCACAGGCTTGATGGGCCAAATGGCCTCCTTCTGTGCTGTGCCATGTGGGAAATCAGGGACACTGTCCCTGACAACTATGTGTGCAGGAAGTGTGTCCAGCTGCAGCTCCTAGCGGACCGCATGGCGGCGCTGGAGCTGCGAATGGACTCACTCTGGAGCATACGCGATGCTGAGGATGTTGTGGATAGCACATTCAGTGAGTTGGTCACACCGCAGGTAAAGGCTAGCTCAGACAGTAAATGGGTGACCAAAAGGCAGGGTAAAGGCAGGAAGGTAGTGCAGGAGTCACCTGCGGTCATCTCCCTCCAAAACAGGTTTACCGTTTTGGGTACTGTTGGGGGAGATGACTTATCAGGGGAAGGCACCAGCAGCCAGGTTCAGGGCACCATGACTGGCTCTGCTGCACAGAAGGGCGGGAAAAAGAGGGATAGGGGATTCAATTGTAAGGGGGATAGATAGGAGTTTCTGTGGCCGAGACCGAGACTCCAAGATGGTATGTTGCCTCCCTGGTGCAAGGGTCAAGGATGTCTCGGAGCGGGTGCAGAGCATTCTGAAGGGGGAGGGGGATCAGCCAGTTGTCGTGGTACATGTAGGTACCAACGATGTAGGTAAAAAGAGGGAGGAGGTCCTACAAGCTGAATTTAGGGAGTTAGGAACTAAATTGAAAAGTAGGACCTCAAAGGTAGTAATCTCTGGATTGCTACCAGTGCCACGAGCAAATAAGTTTAGAGAGAGTAAGATAGATAAGCTAAATACGTGGCTTGAGCAGTGGTGCAAGGGAGAGGGATTTAAATTCTTGAGGCATTGGAACCAGTTCTTGGGGAGGAGTGACCTGTACCAAGGGGACGGTCTACACCTGAACTGTGAGGGAGCCGATGTCCTCGGGGTAATATTTTCTAGGGCGGTTCGGGAGGATTTAAACTAATTTGGCAGGGGGATGGGAACCTAGGTAGTGGAAAAGAGGGAAGTCATATGAAGTCAGAAATAGATGGTAGAAAGGTGAGAAGCAATAAGCAAAGGAGAGAAACACAAAGGGCCAAACTAATTCATAATGAGAGTGTGAAAAAAGCAAGCCTGAAGGCTTTGTATCTTAATGCTAGAAGCATTAGGAACAAGGTGGATGAATTAGTTGTGGAAATAGAGGTAAACAAGTATGATTTGATTGGGATTACAGAAACGTGGCTGCAGGGTGGGCAAGGCTGGGAACTTAACATCCAGGGATATACAATATTTAGGAAGGATCGGCAAAAAGGTAGGGGAGGTGGGGTAGCATTGCTGGTAAAGGAGGGGATTAATGCAATGGAAAGGAAGGATATTAACTCGGATGAAACGGAATCTGTATGGGCAGAAATGAGAAATAGCAAGGGGAGGAAAACGTTAGTGGGTGTGATATATAGGCCTCCAAATAGTAATATGGAGGTGAGGGAAGGCATAAAAAGGGAAATTAGAGAAGCGTGCGATAAGAGCACAGCTGTCATCATGGGTGACTTTAATTTACATATTGATTGGACTACCCAAATTAGTAAAAATTCTGAGGAGGAGGAATTCCTGGAATGTTTTCGGGACGGTTATCTGGACCAATATGTCGAGGAGCCGACTCGAGATCAGGCCATTTTAGACTGGGTATTGTGCAATGAGAAGGGACTTATCAACAATCTTCTTGTACGAGGCCCCTTGGGTCAGAGCGATCATAATATGATCGAGCTCTCAGTCGAGATGGAGAGTGAGGAAATTGAATCAGAGACTAAGGTCCAGAACTTAAATAAAGGGAATTACGAGGGTATGAGACGGGAATTGGGTAAGATTGATTGGGTGGTGTTTCTGGGGGGATTGACAGTGGAGAGACAATGGCAAGCATTCAAAGATAGAATGGAAGAATTCCAGAACATGTTTATACCGGTTTGGCATAAAAATAAACCTAAAAAGGTGACTCAACCGTGGATAACGAGGGAAATTAGGGACAGCATAAAATAAAAAAAAAGGGCATATCAACTGGCAAAAAAAAGCACCAGACCGGAAGATTGGGGGCAGTACAGGATACAGCAAAAGAGGACAAAGGGATTAATCAGGAAGGGGAAAATAGAATACGAAAGTAAACTTGCAGCAAACATAAAGACAGACTGCAAAAGCTTTTATCGGTATATCAGGAGGAAAAGACTGGTAAAATCCCAAGTCGGTCCCTTGCAGTCCGATTCGGGAGAATATATAATGGAGAATAAGGAAATGGCAGACCAATTAAACTCATACTTTGGTTCTGTATTCACAAAGGAGGACACAAATAACCTCCCAGGAATATCGGCAAACATAGGGACTAATGAGAGGGAGGAGCTGACAGAAATTAGTATCTCTAGGGATATGGTGTTGGGTAAGTTGAGGGGACTGAAGGCCGACAAATCCCCGGGGCCTGATAAACTACATCCTAGGGTACTTAAGGAGGTGGCCCTGGAGATAGCAGATGCTCTAAGGATCATCTTCCGGAACTCCATTGACTCGGGAACAGTACCCGTGGATTGGAGGGTAGCTAATGTTACCCCAATATTTAAAAAAAAGGGGGGGTAGAGAGAAAGCAGGGAATTATAGACCAGTAAGCCTTACATCGGTTGTGGGCAAAATGCTAGAGTCCATTATTAAGGATAAAATAGCGGAGCACTTGACAAATGGGGAAAGGATCGGACAGAGTCAACATGGATTTACAAAGGGTAAATCGTGTTTGACTAATCTGCTGGAATTTTTTGAGGAAGTAACTGGTAAAATAGATGGGGGAGAGCCAGTGGATGTGGTGTACCTTGACTTCCAGAAAGCCTTCGATAAGGTTCCACACAAAAGATTATCATGCAAAATTAAGGCTCATGGAATTGGGGGCAAAGTATTAACGTGGATAGAGAACTGGCTGGCGGATAGAAAACAGAGAGTTGGAATAAACGGCTCGTTTTCGGAGTGGCAGGCAGTGACCAGCGGGGTGCCGCAAGGATCTGTCCTGGGACCCCAGCTGTTCACAATATATATATAAATGATCTGGATCAGGGAATTGGATGCAATTATTTCCAAATTCGCTGACGACACTAAACTAGGAGGAGGGGTGGGCTCTGATGAGGATGTCAGGAGGCTACAGTGCGATTTGGACAGGTTGGGGGAATGGGCGGATACGTGGCAGATGCACTATAATGTGGATAAATGCGAGGTTATCCACTTTGGGGGTGAAAACAGGAGGGTGGATTATTATCTAAATGGCAATAGATTGGGAGATGGGGAAGTGCAGAGGGACCTGGGTGTTCTTGTGCACCAGTCACTGAAGGAGAGCATGCAGGTGCAACAGGCGATTAAGAAGGCAAATGGTATGTTGGCCTTCATATCAAGGGGGTTCGAGTATAGGAATAGGGATACCTTACTACAGCTGTACAAGGTGCTGGTGAGACCGCATCTGGAGTATTGTGTACAGTTTTGGTCGCCCCATCTGCGGAAGGATGTTCTTGCCATGGAAAGAGTGCAACGGCGATTCACCAGGCTGATACCTGGAATGGCGGGAATGACCTACGAAGAGAGATTAAATAGTTTGGGCTTGTACTCACTGGAGTTTAGAAGATTGAGAGGGGATCTCATCGAAACATATAAAATTATGGCAGGCCTGGACAGGCTGAATTCAGAGAGAATGTTTCCAATGGCCGGGGAGCACAGAACCAGGGGCCACAGTCTAAAAATAGCGGGCAAATAATTTAAAACAGAGATGAGGAAGAATTTCTTCACTCAAAGAGTGGTGAGCCTGTGGAATTCCCTGCCACAGAGGGCTGTGAAGGCTAATTCAATAAATATTTTCAAGAGAGAATTGGATATATTTCTGAAGGCTAAGGGGATTAAGGGTTACGGAGAAAAGGCGGGGATGGGGTACTGAACTGGTAAGATCAGCCATGATCTCATTGAATGGCGGAGCAGGCTCGAAGGGCCGAATGGCCTACTCCTGTTCCTATCTCTATGTTTCTATGTAACCATTCTATGAGTGGCCCAATTAGAATTTATAAAAGTAACAATTGATAGATTGTTTCCACTATTCAAGTGCACACATTTATGATCAAAGTATCAAGCGAAGAGGAGGTTTAAAAAGTAATTGGAGGGTAGTTTGAATGTGAAATTAAGTCAAACCACTGAAGCAGAGGCCATAAACTTAAAAAAGGACATTAAACAGTTTGAATATGGGATTATTACAAAGGGTATGGGGAGCAAGTAGTGATTGGACTAAATGGCTCATGGAGAAAACCAGCACCAGCACAGGCTATGGGCCAAATGGCCCATTTGTGCCTTACATTCTATGATCAAAACTGAAGTGGCAACCCGGAGGGTCAGTGGTTGGCTTGAGGGACTAATAGCACATTGGGCAATGCTACTATCCTGAGAACCTGTGATTATTCCATCACATGCAAGTCAGTACCTTTTAATGTACGCTGTAGTAATGGTCAGTAGCCATGTTAGTAACAAGCCATTGTAATCGCAAGGCATGATGGGAAGCTTGGCCATACACAAGCTAAAATGTTAAAACTGTAGGCTTCAGCAGTCTGGATGAAAATGTGTTTGTCTTTGAAACCAAGGATAGGTGAGCAAAAGATAAGGGGGCACAGAAGGCCAGATACACTGGTTAAACAATCACAGGAAAGCAGATGCAAGGACCTTGAGACTGGGACAGTTGAGATAACAAGAAACATCTGCCAAAGCCTACGTAACCGGTAATTAACGGTTGAGCAACAGTCAGCAGTAGCTTGATTATGTATAAATAAATGCCATGACTATTGTAAATGCGAGGCACTTTCTGCTGAACGCTCTCCCCTGCATGCTTGTAATAAAGTTTCCCCGTATCACAGCCTACCCATGACTCCGAGTGGTTTCTTTCCACAACAAAAACCCTTCAATAGAAAAAAGGGACAGATCCATTGTATTTTTTTTAATTTTTTATAAAAGTCAGAATATCATTCCAGTTAGGTTAGAAAGTGAAAAGAAGCAACTCAACATTAATTCATTATACCCACTTCAAAAGAATGAATGTGATCTCATCTGGATGTTTGCACTAGGTTGAGTAATTAATGCATATTTCAAGTGTGCATGTTATAGAATTAGTTTGGGAACAGATTTATTCGTAGACTTCTAGAATGGTTGTAGGCTTACTGCATTTTATTCATTAGTGGAGTTTTCTCATGGTCAAGCTTCACAAGATCCATTCTATTCTATGACATCTACACAAGAAATCATTCTATGTCCTCCAACTTTGATGATAGAAGCTCGGCTGCTGTGTTAGAATTCAGTGGTTTCACACCATCCTAATCTGGACCATTACGAAAGCAATAACAAGAACTTTCCCCAGCAAAAGTATAGAAGGGGACTAAATTAGGTCATATGGATCATTAATAAGATGCGGAAGCAGGATATCATCCATCATCAGCACATCAAGGTGAACAGAAGATTTAAAAACCTAATAATGGTTTCACTATATTAAAGATATTGCAGACTGCTGGTTAAGTTAGAACATATAGATTGTAAGGTTTACAGAATGTAAGCCACAAGTAGATAAAAAAAACCATCAGATTACTCACTCGGCAATTGAACATATTGAACAGCAAATCCTTGCACAGTGGTCACACACTTTGCTGCAATGTTGGCACATTAAGTGGTCACACTGAGAGCATGGCTCCTTGAAATTGGACAGTTTCAGACAGATAAAACAGTTCATGGTTGCTGGCTTGATTGATGCTATGGTGAACAGAAATATTAGCATATTAGGCTAAACTACCATAATAGGCTAAACTACCATAATAACGATAGTTTCAAATAAAGGCAGAGACCAAAGTGGATTTTTAAACTCAAAAGCCAAGTCTTCATCTTGCTTTATCATCAAGACTTGCCCATTGGCAGAAACAAGCTGAATTGGTTTTCTAAATGGATTTGAAATACCAGCATCAAATGCAACACAACAGTTTTGGTCTGGGAAACTATTAAGATAATTTCCCCACATTTAGTGTTGGAGCTGCTGATTCAACATGCTACTGTAATGTAGTATCATGACAGCACTCAAAACGGTCACACTCCTCTGTGTGGCCAGCCAAGTGGCACAAGCAGAAGCCCGAGTCACAGCATGTAACCCAGGGAGACTGAGACTCCCCAAAATCACATTCATGCCAATACTTTGAATCACTGGCCTTCAATTCCAATTTAAAAGGAACAGTGCACAACAGCTCTGTAGCCATCCCCTTTAAAAATCTTAGCAAGGAGTGGATGCTTCTGATTATAGGCTTGAAGAGCTGCATTACTGAACACTGTTCAACATACATCACTGATTCACTATTGGTAGCAATGGCAACATTTCATAGCAAAGATAGCTTGTGGTACATCAGGTTATCAACTTTAGTGTACCAAAATTCCAGCAGCATATCAATTATCACCATTCCTCCCAGCTATTTGTAACATAGGCAAAAGCAGCTTCATTATGAGCTTAATAGAGTAGAGACACTGCCCCATTTCACATCACAGCTTAACAGTTACCTACAAAATCTTCAATACTTCGCTCTTCAGAGACTTTCAAAATAGAAAGTGTTTTAAACACCTGCATCACTGATGGCTAGGATTGAATTAATTAGAAGCAATTTGTGCAATCAAAATGGAATTAGACAATTTCAGTTGGTTAAATCTATTGACTTGCATAACACAGCTACTTTATGCACCAGCTTGTCTTTACTCCATTTGTAGTGAAAATACAACCAAGGAGTTCAGGGTCAGTGTGTGTAGCTTCAAAAACTGCATCAAATGAAGTGTCAATCTGGATAGAATAGTGTATTCAGTTATACTTTCTGGGCCACGAGTTGAATTAAAAACGGGTGGCAGAATCCAGGAGCTCCGATTTCCCATCTATTGGTGGAAATGAGTAATATTCCATTTTGAGTGCAAGTGTCTAACTTGAACAAACCAGACTAACAGGTTTGCTGGTAAATTTCATGAATTAGAAATTGGTCGTCTAGAATGGAACACATTCAAAATGAATTGAACATGGCAGTAAAAAGAACAGTATTAGTACCATTTAGTACTGATTTATTGACTAGAAGATTCATAATGTTGATGGCAGCAGACGATATTGTAACTACACAAACTACTTCCAAGTGGTCTGTTTTTTCCAAATTAGGTATTTAAATGAAATGGGTTCGAGTAATCCAACATTTCCAGAGGTACTGAATTTCTCATTACTTTTAGTGAGGAAAGTCAAACACCTATGCCAGAGTTCTACCCGTGTATTTTTGCCAATATGAAAATAACATACACAACAAATGCTGGCCATGTCAAGTTTCATAGATCAGATATGATGAACCAGTCTGCAGACAAAGAGTCAAATTTTCACTGACTCTTTACCGCAAAAAGGAGTTGGATTCAACTCATGAAACAAAAGCACTGGCTTAAATCCTAAAACTACAAAAAAACACTACTAGGCAACTACTCGATTAGCCTTATAACATCCTTTGACATTCATTTAAACATCTAGAAACAAATCTTTGTAGACCTCTTAACTATCTAATCCAAAAAAGATAGTGGATCATTTAATATACTCCAGTAACTCGTTTAAGAACCCAATAGAATGCACAAAAATAAACATCCGAGTATACAACTAATATGGATTAAATTTAAATTGAGTGAACCTACATCGGTGTGAATATAGTGAACCTTTTACAAGTTGTCCATTGTGCCCTAGAAAAGTTTGCCCGTGGAGTAACTCACGTCCTTCACATCCATTACAAACATCCTCTGGTCCCTTTAGGCAGTTATCTTCCATAGGTTTGGGCACAGGAACCAATGTGCAATTCTCTTCTGAATTACCAGTCCACATGTCTCCCATAAAAGCCTGGGCACCATTAAACAGTAAGCTCTTAGTTTTCTCTGAAGAAAAAAAAAGTTGGTGAAAATATGCAAGAAACAATTTTAAAATAGCTACTTATTTACACTAAAAAAATTGCCACAGGATTACCAACTCTGCCAGGAAAATTCCAAATATAAATGGTACACTATGTAGCTAGCGGAGGTAGACGATTACCGCAGAGACAGTAACAGAAAAATATCCCTCCAGGCAATTGTAGGGACACAAAAAGGTACTCTAGTAAAAGAGGCATCAATCAGTCTTGCTATTCACCCCTCCCAAAAATAAAAAAGCTATATTGTAACTATTTTAAATTGACATTTAGGAGAGAATACACAACAACACTATGCAAGTAAATGGCCACGGGGGGGCCGGGGGGGGGAAATGGGGGGTGGAAGACAACTTACTATGATTGCTTAACAAGTGTTGGAAGAAAAAGCCCATCTAGGCAATAGCTGGTATTATTTCCATCTCTTGCGATACTTAGGCTTCTGAAATGGATATATCAAATAAGATTCAACCATTGTGCTAGCTTTGCTTTGTCAAGGTATGAGATTTGGTCAAACAAGATTGAGTGGCTGCCCTTGACTGAAAGTTTTAATGAAGGTATTTAAAAATTCTCTTACACTAGTTTGGACCTCCACGACCGCGGGTTCGGGTGGCTGGCGGAGCGCAGGGCTGTGCCTGGCAAGGTGACCAGAGTCGGGGACCTGCTCGATGGCGGAGGAGCTGGCGCGACGCCGGTCTTGGACCAACGTCTGGCTCGCGGTCAAAGCCATCAAGCGGTGAAAGTGGCACTGGGCCCCGGCTCCACTAGGTGTATCGAGGTGGCTCAAGCACGTGGGGCGATCCCGTCCAAGCTTTCCCCCGTTCGGACAGAATTCCTCATCGGCGCCCGGCCCCGAAACTCCCCTCGGGAACCGGCGCCTCACAACTTGAGCCGTCTCGAGGAGATACCCTCCGTGCCTTTTCATTCCGCACGGAGGTGTTTCCTGTACGGGCTGCTCCTGCACACTCTCCACTTTGCCATCTTCGCCTGCCGTCCGGACATGCCTTGGCGTGCCGTCTTGCCTTCTGGCAGAGGTCCCCAATGGAGGGCTCTCTACGCGGGAGTCCTCCCTTGTTCTATCAGGGACTTGGCCTGGAGGGTATTGCACAGAGCAGTCCCGTGCAATATGGTTTTAAATAGGTTCACGGACTCCCAGGCCGCCTGCATTTTCTGCGGCCTGGAGGAGTCCGTGTTTCACGTTTACGCTGTGTGAGAGAGGTTGCAGCCCCTCTTTCATTACTTGAAGGGGCTGCTCCTCAATTTTTGGTTGCACTTCAGTCCCACGCTCTTGATCTACGGTCACCTGGTGCGGAGGGGAGCGGGCAGGTTGGAGGACCTCCTCGTAGGACTGCTCCTGGGCCTGGCTAAAAAAGCCATCAATTGGTCCAGGCAGCGGGCAGTCGAAGGGGTCGTTCAGCCAGATTGCCTGCCTCTCTTCCGCGGCCATGTTCGCGCCCAGGTGGCCCTGGAGATGGAGCATGCGGTGTCCGCTGGCACGCTTGAGTACTTCCGCGACCGGTGGGCGCCACGGGGACTGGAGTGCATAATCAATTCGGACAACACGATTTTAATTTGATTTGTTAAGGTTTATTTAAAATTTGATTAATTTACAATTTGTTTTTTGGTCCAATCAGAAGAGTACACTAGTTTGGACATCAAAAGGGAAGAAACTTCCAAGCGCTATACTTGCTCTCATTTTATTGTGTCACTATTTAAATCAGATGATTAAGTGATTTTGCCACTCATTTCAATGCCTTTAAAAATTAAACACATGCCCCATTAGAACTCCTGAGACTTGTGTCCAAAACAAAAAGTTAAGTGAAATGCTGGTATATCTGTTAACTGCTCCACTTTAAAGTTACTAAAAAACATTTAGCTGGAGCCAACAGTGCAAGTTTAATGTTTTGCAGAGAGATTGAGTATATGGTGGTATCCTGTATGAATTACAGTGCACATCCCTACAATAAAAATGGTTTGTTTAGAGAGGTCCACTGTTGTAGCGTCAAACAGCAGTTTAGAGGTGCACATCTACCTATGGAAGCTGACTTTTGCGTTGAGCATAAAGAAGTAATTGAATCTACCAGCATCAAATGGGAAAGCCTATTAGAATCACAACTAAGCCATCCAGGTATTTAACATGTACCGCATCTGATAGAAAAGCCAATTGAGGCAAGGGAGGACAAAAACCAAAATTGATTCAAAATAAGCAACCAGATTTGGCAACTGGTCACTTTTATAAACTTATGCTCAAAGTAGTAAGCTGTTTTGATCTGGCATTTATTCTTTGAGACACCACACTTATAAATGCTTCATGGAAGGAAAAAATTTAGGGGGGGGGCGGGGCTGGCGATGAATTTATACTATCCAGTCACCTCAGAACTGGGTGAATAAAAGTTGTTTTGAGAAACTCAGCCCAACTTCTACTGGGCATGATGTACAGCCCCATCATAACTCCGCATAAGCTGGCAAGCACACTTGGTCATTAAAGATGCCTGATCTCACTCAAAAAAGATCACAAACAACTACATCCAGCCTTTGCTGTACTAGTCCAAGGAGTGTTCAATGGTCACCAGTATTACATTCCCTAATCTTGACTCACTATTGCCCCAGAATTTTTAGGGTACTCCAGTTAAAGTGAGCTATAAAATTTGTAACTTCACTTAAAAAAAGAGTCCTTTCATTGTAGAGCTCTTTTGGGAATATATTATAAAAACGTTTGTTTTTGAGAGCTGCGGAGTCCAGAAAACAAATGACAGGCTGAAGAGGGCAGGCAAAACAGCCTAAAAAGCATCTATGAGGCAGCAACTTTCCGCACCTAGAGAAGAAACTGCATTCTAGTAAACTGCAGTAGTACAAAAGTTTTAAAAGAAACTGGCAACCAATTTGCATGGTTACTGAACACAAAGGCCCATAATTTGCTGTAGGAGTGAATCCAACAGCATCTGCCGTTAGTTTGACTTGCCCTTACACATTCAGGTTTTAAATGTTTTTTTGTGGCAAGTTGCTGAAAGTGAGCTGATAATGCAGAGAGAGAAACAGAGCAGCTAGGACCGGACTGAACAGTGTTAGGGGGATTAAATACGTGGGGTTACGGGGATAGGGTGGGATATGTGTTGGTGTAGGGGTTACGGGGATCGGGTGGGATATGTGTCAGTGCAGGCTCAATGGGCCGAAATGGCCTCTATCTGCAGTGTGGGTTTCTGTGATTCTGTGATAACAGCGCACAGAAGTGTAAATTAGAGTGGGTAATTCAATGCCAAATCAGATACAGAAAAAGGCCCAGATTTTGCAGTCAGCAGCGAAGGAACAACGCTCGCCGTTCATTACGCTTACAGCTGCCCACAGACTTTGTGGACTTTTGAGCTGCAACCTACAGATACCAAAGATCCTCTTCAGCATGCCGCCCTCTACAGGGGATCTGTGGCGTGTTAAGCAGGGCAAGCAACAGCATGTCTCTTAACCAGATTGAAGAGTCCTCTGAGGCAGTCTAAACTAGGATGTATAAATTAGAATATTTAATTCATTGTAAAATTATGCACAGAAAGCAAAATAAGAGAAAGTGGGGAAAAAAGATGGGATGGAGATGAGACTTTTTTTTTTAAATTCTAATTTAAAAAAAATCTCCAATAATTAAATGCTGAAGGAATGAGACTCTACACTTGTAAAAATTTAATTCAGTGCCAGAGAGGTTGTTTGGTGGTAATTTGTTAATCCACCCCATATAAAAAGAGTACACTTGAATGGACAAGCCCTAACTTTTTTGGCATGTCAAGTACCGCAACTTCGCTTCATGAATTTTAATGCCGAACCTATCTTGCAAGGTTACTGGTGTGGCGAAGCTTGTGGAGGAGCAGGGCAAATCAGATAGCAATTTCCTGATTTCCATGTTTAACTTTGGTGCGCAACATGTTATGGAGTAAATCAGACAGCAACTTCCTGTGTCCACACACGCAAGTTAAACACAGAAATCAGGATGTTGCTGCAGAGATGCCCTGCTCAGCCAGAAGCTGTACAAGAATGGTATCTCACCAAGAGACTTGGCATTGAAATGCATGGAAGAGTGTGAAGTTGCTGTTCATGCATGATAGATACACATTAAACTCACCAGAAAGTTAGGGCATGTCCATTTTAGTCTAAGTAAATTAACAGCGTGAAAAGTCTTCACTACTACCAAATAGCCTCTCTGGCATTGAAAATTAACTTTTACAAGTGAGAAGTCTCATTCCTTCAGCTCTTAAGAAAAATTGGCCCGTAATTTGTGGCCCCTACAGGTGCGTACGAGCCCAGTTCTGGTTTTCACGCACGAATTACATGCGCAAAAACCCAGAACCTGGAACTTGTGATCGGTCAAGATCCAACGCATCCCTGGGAAACAGGCATCTGCGGGCAGAGAGTTGGGCTATTTGACCAGCAAATGTCCATGAAATTCTTATGCCTGGTAAAAGCAGGCATAAGGCCTGCTTTTACCAGCAAAAGAATTTGAAAAAAAAAATATTTAAAAAAAAATCATTTAAACATTAAAAAACCTGAGCAATAAGGAAAGGATATTGTTAGCCCCTTTAAAACATTTAATTGTTATATTAATTAAATGGCATTTTAACTAATTTTAAATATGTAATGGGTTTATTTATTTGATGTGTACATGTATTTTGGGGGGTATTCCCATTCATGCTTATTGGGCCGGCCCACGTAATCCCAGGGGCGCTTGCAAACCGCCTACACCCGAGATACGTGGGCTTCTACCCACAGGTACCCAGAGGGGCCCAGGACCCGCGAATCCCCGTAGCTCCCAGACCACCAGATACGTGGGCCTCTCCCCACAGGTACCCAGGACCCCAGACCACCAGATGTGTGTGCATTTTATTTGCAGATAGGAGGCATTTTCCCCACAGGAAGCCACGACCGCAAATTCAGGGCCAAAATCTTTTAATTCCATCTTTCTTTCCCCATTTTATTTCACTTTCTATACATTATTTGGGATGGAAATAAAAATATTCTTAACGAACATTTTCTGGTTCAGACACTAAGGCTCAGTTAGGATTCTTCAACCTGATTGCAGAGACTCACTGTTGCTTGCCCTGTTGTCCCACATCCCCTGTAGAGGGCACCGCACTGAAATGGCTCTCTAATTACAGTCAGTTCCAGTGCCAAAAATCCCATGGAAAGTCTGCGGACGAGTGCTGGCGCCGTTCGGACGCTGTTGACCGCAAAAAAAAATGCAGCCTTCTGTTTCACATAAAGTCAGTTTAGTACCGCCCCCCAGCTCACGAAAGCCGGGTCAGCTGCCCGTAACCGGGCGAATAGAAAAGTCGCTGCGCGCTTTGGCGGCCAGTAGCCCCACACATCGCCATTTCACCGAGATACCAGCTCTGGGAGGTCGCCCTGCTCCAGGGGCGAACCGACGCGTCGGCAACTCAAACGTTCGACCCTCCATTTTAACACAGCAGAGCCAGAAGCGTCTACACCACCACCCCCCCCTCACTCACCATACACCTCCCGCTTGTACTTCTCCCCAAAGACCCCCTCGTTCAACTCTTTCTGGGTCACGTGGACCTTCCACTGCAGCGGCGCGGTGTCACCGAACGGACTGGCTCTCTTCGTCATCCTGCACCGCGCGAGCGCCGCCAGGCAACCAAGCACTTCCCGCGGAAAACTCTGACCTCCGACCCCGTGACGCGCGGTATTTGAAAGAGGCTGTTCACGTGACCGCGCGTCCCCTGCGCGTACGTGGGAAGGGGACGGGGCGCTCTTTTGGTTGAACCAAACATAAACAAATAGACTGTAAGAGGGCTTTGTCGCGGCCAGTCCCGCCCACCTCTCACCTGCAGCAATTGCGGGCAAGTGCACCCGGCTAAACATTATCCGCCTCCCCACAACTATCCGCCAGTTTAAGACACAGACTCCGGGACAATCAGGACGTGCTGGGAAATCTCCAGCGAGTCAGGGAGCGTCTGTAAATGGAGGAGAAATAATGTCTGGTCAAGGAGCGTCTGTAAATGGAGGAGAAATGGAGACTGGCCTGGGAGCATCTGTAAATGAAGGAGAAATGGTGGCTGGTCAGGGAGCGTCTGTAAATGGCGGCTGGTCAGGGAGCGTCTGTAAATGGAGGAGAAATGGAGACTGGTCAGGGAGCGTCTGGAAATGGAGGCGAAATGGAGACTGGTCAGGGAGTGTCTGTAAAAAAAAAAATAATTGCATCAAGCACTTTATCCGGGTGATGTTTTAAAACGGAAATTATTGAATTTGAAACTTTTTTAGAAAATGCCAATTGGAACAAAGGCCGAAACACTGCACAAACATAAGAAAAACCAGGAGCCAAAAAATTACACATTAGCGCATCCAAGCTGTTGTTAATCAGTTTTTACTGTGTTCAATTTTGTGCATCTCACAATACGTAGCAGCAAGTTGTACAATATTGCACTGCAGTTTTGGCATTTCGAAATCTATAATCTACAACTAAACGTGACTTTTAACTGATCCGGTTTCAAGTATTCACAAAGTAACACATGTGGCCAAAGTGGGGAACATGTTTTAGAAATAACAACAGAAAACGCTAGAAAAACTCAGCAGGCCAGGCAACATCCTGGAGAGAGAAACAGAGTTAACATTTCAGGTCGAAGACCCTTCGTCAGAACTGAGAAAAAAGCAGGAAATGAAACATTAAAAAGCAAGTTTGGGGGCTGGGAAATGGGGGAGGGGATGAAAGAACAAAAGGGAAGGTCTGTGGGGGGTGAAGAGACAAGAGATATTCAAGGTGAGACGAGATGTTAATAGGACAGGTAAAGAAACAAAGGATGGCTCTAGATGAAGTGTGAAATGCGCTGGCAGACTGAAAGACAGCTGCCATGTGGGAGAGAATAAAAAGGAAAAGGCACAAACCAAAAGTGTGGATAAAAAATATATAAAAATATGATAGGGGCCGAGGTTATGTCTGAAATTGTTGAACTCGATATTGAGTCCGGAAGGCTGTAAAGTGCCTAATCGGAAGATGAGGTGCTGTTCCTCGAGCTTACGCTGAGCTTCCGTGGAACAATGCAAGAGGCCGCGGACGGTGAGGTCTGAGTGGGAATGGAGCGGTGAATTGAAATGACAGGCGACCGGAAGCTCGGGGTCACCCTTACGGACTGAACGGAGGTGTTCCGCAAAGTGGTCACCCAATCTGCGTTTGGTCTCCCCAATGTAGAGGAGACCACATCATGAGCAGCGAATACAGTATACTAGATTGCAAGAAGTACAAGTAAATCGCTGTTTCACCTGGAAGGGGTGTTTGGGGCCCTGGACAGTAGGAAGGGGGGAGGTATAAGGGCACGTGTTGCATCTCCTGTGCTTGCACGGGAAGGCCAAAAAGTGGATAAATCCCCAGGCCCGGACGAGATGTATCCCAGGCTGCTGTGTGAGGCAAAGGAGGAGATTGCAGGGGCTCTGACACAAATTTTCAGAACCTCTCTGGCCACAGGGGATGTACCAGAGGACTGGAGAACAGCTAACGTAGTACCATTATTCAAGAAGGGTAGCAGGGATAAACCAGGGAATTACAGGCCAGTGAGCCTAACATCTGTGGTAGGGAAATTATTGGAAAAGATTCTGAGGGACAAAATTAGTCTCCACTTGGAGAGGCAAGGATTAATCGGGGATAGTCAGCATGGCTTTGTCAAGGGTAAATCATGTCTGACCAATCTGATTGAATTTTTCGAGGGGGTGACTAGGTGTGTGGATGAAGGAAATGCTGTGGATGTGGTATACATGGACTTCAGTAAGGCTTTTGACAAAGTCCCGCATAGGAGACTGGTCAAGAAGGTAAGAGCCCATGGGATCCAGGGTGCCTTGGCACGTTGGATCCTAAACTGGCTGAGTGGCAGGAGGCAGAGGGTGATGGTCGAAGGTTGCTTTTGTGACTGGAAGCCTGTGTCCAGTGGGGTACCTCAGGGATCGGTGCTGGGTCCCTTGCTGTTTGTGATCTACATAAATGATTTGGAGGAGAATGTAAAAGGTATGATCAGTAAGTTCGCAGATGACACGAAAATTGGTGGGGTGGTAAATTGCGAGGAGGAAAGCCTCAGGCTACAGGACGATATAAACGGGTTGGTCAGATGGGCGGAAAAGTGGCAAATGGAATTTAACCCTGAAAAGTGCGAGGTGATGCATTTTGGACGGACTACCAAGGCAAGGGAATACACAATGAGTGGTAGGACCCTAGGAAAGACAGAGGATCAGAGGGACCTTGGTGTACATGTACATAGATCCCTGAAGGCAGCGGAACAGGTAGATAAGGTGGTTAAAAAGGCATATGGGATACTTGCCTTCATTAGCCGAGGCATAGAGTATAAGAGCAGGGAGGTTATGATGGAGCTGTACAAAACGCTGGTAAGGCCACAGCTGGAGTACTGTGTGCAGTTCTGGTCGCCTCACTATAGGAAGGATGTGATTGCTTTGGAGGGGGTGCAGAGAAGATTCACCAGGATGTTACCTGGGATGGAGCGCCTCAGCTATGAAGAAAGACTGAACAGGCTGGGGTTGTTTTCCTTGGAGCAAAGAAGGCTGAGGGGGGACCTGATTGAGGTGTACAAAATGATGAGGGGCATAGATAGGGTAGATAAAGAGGAACTTTTCCCCTTAGTAGGGGGGTCAATAACAAGGGGGCATAGATTCAACGTAAGGGGCAGGAGGTTTAGAGGGGATTTGAGGAGGAACTTTTTCACCCAGAGGGTGGTTGGAGTTTGGAACTCACTGCCTAAAAGGGTGGTAGAGGAAGGAACCCTCACAACATTCAAGAAGCATTTGGATGAGCACTTGAAATGCCATTGCATACAAGGCTATGGACCAAATGCTGGAAAATGGGATTAGATTGGACAGGGTTTGATGGACGGCGCAGACACGATGGGCTGAAGGGCCTCTTTCTGTGCTGTATAACTCTATGACACGAAAATTGGTGGGGTGATAAATTGCGAGGAGGAAAGCCTCAGGCTACAGGACGATATAAACGGGTTGGTCAGATGGGCGGAAAAGTGGCAAATGGAATTTAACCCTGAAAAGTGCGAGGTGATGCATTTTGGACGGACAAATAAGGCAAGGGAATACACAATGAGTGGTAGGACCCTAGGAAGTATAGAGGGTCAGAGGGACCTTGGTGTACATGTACATAGATCCCTGAAGGCAGCGGAACAGGTAGATAAGGTGGTTAAAAAGGCATATGGGATACTTGCCTTCATTAGCCGAGGCATAGAGTATAAGAGCAGGGAGGTTATGATGGAGCTGTACAAAACGCTGGTAAGGCCACAGCTGGAGTACTGTGTGCAGTTCTGGTCGCCTCACTATAGGAAGGATGTGATTGCTTTGGAGGGGGTGCAGAGAAGATTCACCAGGATGTTACCTGGGATGGAGCGCCTCAGCTATGAAGAAAGACTGAACAGGCTGGGGTTGTTTTCCTTGGAGCAAAGAAGGCTGAGGGGGGACCTGATTGAGGTGTACAAAATGATGAGGGGCATAGATAGGGTAGATAAAGAGGAACTTTTCCCCTTAGTAGGGGGGTCAATAACAAGGGGGCATAGATTCAACGTAAGGGGCAGGAGGTTTAGAGGGGATTTGAGGAGGAACTTTTTCACCCAGAGGGTGGTTGGAGTTTGGAACTCACTGCCTAAAAGGGTGGTAGAGGAAGGAACCCTCACAACATTCAAGAAGCATTTGGATGAGCACTTGAAATGCCATTGCATACAAGGCTATGGACCAAATGCTGGAAAATGGGATTAGATTGGACAGGGCTTGATGGACGGCGCAGACACGATGGGCCGAAGGGCCTCTTTCTGTGCTGTATAACTCTATGACTCTATGACTAATTGATGTTGGCAAAGATCATTTGAAGGTAGGCAATTCCTTCCATTATTGAAACTATTTTCAAAAAGACACCAGTGTAGAATTTAAAGGGCACTATTTTCAGCAAAATTTGTTCAGCAAACCATTTCTAATTTTAGTTACAGACACATAACACAATAATACAAATCATGTTGAAATGGGTTATTGTGTCCCCTGTATGTGACGTCATTGTGAAATGGGCACTTTGGTTCTTTTCTTAAAAATAAGCTTTTCATAAAGCTAGTGTGGATTTAAAGATTTTTGCATTTGATTTAAAAAATTTGCTCACTAAATACTATTTTTAATACATCTCCCCTGTCCTGCCACCAATTGTGGTTTTTGCCAGCCTGCCTGACATCACAATAGCATTATTATATCACGTCAATCAAGCTAAACTACTCTTAATAGAAAATTGAGGGTTATCCTTCAACAGGCCAGGTATGATATTTCATTTTTTCATGCAGTAAAGATTAATTTATAAATAACTCAATTCATGTTAGGACTCAATATTGAGAATACCATATTTAATTAACTTTATGATCAGAATACATCTATGCACTTGGCAACTGTTCTTGAATGTATCATTTGGCTATTGGATAGAAATGGTTGAACTGTTGTGGACCATTGTGTGTTTTGCATTTTTGTAGTCTATTTTGATTTTTTAGTAATTCAGTGCACTATATTCTAGATACAAAGTATCAAACTTAATTTGAGAACTTTATGAAGAGACAATTAACAATTTAAGAAAGGGAGAACTTCTATGGTGGAACTTTGTTCAGTTGACTTCGTTCAGACTCATTTTCTGGCTGCGAATTTCTTTACCTCAGTGGGTCCGTGGCGGGTGGCGGGTCCCGACCCCGCTGTTGGCTCCGTTCCAGCCTCCGACATTACTTTCCTCTGATTGGGCTTGTCAAGCCCGCCCAGCGAGTTTCCCGGCCAATTGAAGGAAGCGGGTCTGATGACATCATTTGATGACGCGTCATCAGCCGGTTTCCTTAAAGGGACCATGCACAAATTTACTTCGACATTTGTGCTGTCAGTGTTCTACAGCATTGAGGTGCTGCCAACACTGACGAGCACTGCACAAAGGTGCACGGCTGCACCCAGGCTCTCCCATGACTCCCTCCATATGCTTATGGAGGGAGTAACAGCACACCGGGAGGTTCTCTTCCCTTCCGATGGGCGGAAGACACCTCCCCAAGAGACCAACGCAGCCTGGTTGCACATTGCACAGGAGGGCACAAGCAGGGATGTGTTCAGGAGGACCTGGCTGCAGTGGCACAAACCTTTCAATGATCTCAATAGATCACGAAAATGTTACTGCAAAGCCACACTCAACCTCATCCTGCTGTGCCACTCATCACATCCCCATCACTCTGCTTTCCCTGCCCTACTCCTGCACATCCTTACACACAGCAAGTTACCTGGCACTGCCACCCATTCCTCTCTATCTACATTATCACTTCCCCATCTCACTAGCCACCCCTCAAAATCAATCATACCAACTAACAGCACACAAGGATAGGCACTTGTGTGTGTTTTAGCCAATGTTCATGTGAAGTTTCTGTTAATGTGCTGTCAAACATTGAAATTTTATTTTCAACACTTTGCTTTCTTGGACAGATTTGTGTGCACCTTTGGAAGCGGCTTAGTGAGTTGTAGTGAATGGTGAGACATAATGGTACGCCCTGCAATGCTGATGAGTGTGAAAGGAATGGCTTGGTCATTGTAGGGATGCTTTATGTTGTTGTTGTGGGGTTGTGCCAACCTGGCACATCATGTGACAACCAGGGTGTGCAGCTTCAAGTGAAGTAAATGTGGCCATAGTGAGGCCATCCCTGGTGTCCTGGGCAGCAATGTGGTCGGGTGCTGATGTCCTCTGTCCTGTGCAGCATCAGGTGATTGCGGAGAAGGTTGGTGTGGTTGTTGGTGCTGCTGGTGTGCCTGGTGGTGCTGGTGTTGGGGTTGATTGTGGTCAGATTCTGAGGACCAAGGTGAGAGAGTATAAAGTGCACCTATGCTGATGGAATAGATGGCAGGTGAAGTAGAGATGACAGAAGCGATCTGTCAATGGTGGGAGAGGTAATGAGGTCAGACTGTATGGAGACTTGTGTAAAGACTTGCAGTATCCCGAATCTGTAGTGGAAATGCAGTTTAGAGATGCTCGTGTTTAAGGGAACATTTCTCAATCAGCTGGGAGCTTTGAGTTGACATTTGAAGCTGTCAACTCATCAGCTGATTCTATGGCCACTGACCTCCCGCCTCAGCTTCACTGACGCGGTCTAGGCACAGCGGGAAACCTGTGGGAGACCTGTGAAAGTTAAAAAGCTGGGAAAAAAAGCATGGTTAAGTGGCTGTAAACAAGCCACTAATGATTTGAATTGGGTCCCCTGTCGCTGCCTGTCAGGTCTGCTGAGCGCCGGCAGACCCGACAACAGGAAACGTATGTGTGCGCGTTTTGACAGCGGGTTCCCGACCCGCTGTCAATCATTTTAAATTTCACAGCTGACCCGCCAACAATCGGGTCTGCTGAGTGCCGGTAAAATCGCGGCCTCTGTTTCTATTCTCTGCCCCCACCTCTCCCCATGTTAATTCTGTGAATTTCTCATGATTAACTAGTGTTAACTACAGTCGAATTGTCAGTTGGTGCATTTTGCCATTATTGCATTGTTACTTACATACATCTATTGGAAAAATATGGCACTATGATTTTAGCTGAAGCATGCATCTCCACTCCATCACTAATTGCACTAATATTAAAATTCCAGGATTTAGTGGTCTGGGAGGGAAGATTTATATGATCTATGAAGTGTCTTATGAAGCTTCTGTAGGAACAGTCTTTATGGATGGAGGCTGACCCAGAGGATCCTGCAGAAAAACCTTCAGAAGACACAAGAGAATCTTGATACGCTATATACTACAACAGCATTAGAGAGAATTGCTGGTTTTAACACCAGTGCAATTTGCTCCAATTATGCCTAGGCCTACTGCATAATTGAACAGCAATTATGCAGTCTCACTGTGTCAATGTGTACCTGGGATGAAACCAGCTAGAGACCAGACAACAAAAACTTGGTTATTTAGAAAATATAACAAAATAGTTAAAAAATTAGGATAGATACAGAAAGTATGTTCTATATGGTGCACGTTTGTTAAAAACATATTTCCTAATTTTCCACCTAGTCTCTAAATGTGACATGGAAGATATGGAATTTTGCAACCCCCCAATTCCAGCTTTGTGTACTCCAGGGTAAGTGCTAAGTGTTTCATGTTATTTCGATAGACTTCCAGATTTCTGAAAGAGTTAATTGCATTGTTCAAAGGATGCAAAAATATGTTTAGTCACATTTGACTTTTGAAAATGACAGGAGTTGCATTAGCCCAACACTCCTTTCACTTCTGGGACTTGGATTGATGGTATGAAAGCTTGTAAAATGCATATGTTAGATGCGTTTGGGCAGCCTTAGTCCAGTTCTTAAAAGGCGCAGGCCCATAACATGATTTTATCATCTCGTCTAGAGAGGCCATAAGATGGTTGGCATGGATATGGAAAATTGGTGCAGTAGCTGCTGTTTTTCTGAGGTTTGGATTGGAAGCATATTGGGTGGGAGAGCAGTGGAAAAAAGGACAAAATTGGGTAATGTGGTCTATTCTGTGTTCTTGTTCCAAACTCAATTTTCCTCCTCTCACCAAGCACCGCTTCCCTGGTCACCGCATGTAAATGCTGACAGGGAAATAGGGCTCGGTCAGCTGCCCCATTTTCTTGTCTACCAGTGCTGTCTCCGCCAATCTCGGGCTGGGAGGAGAAAGGTAATGGATGCACTGTGGTAGTAGCAGTAAGCCTCCAAAGTCGCAGTAGAGAGGGAGTGGGTGTAGTAGTGGCCTTCTCTACCTCTAAAAACCTACCTTTTTGGGCCTCAGTTTCATTCTTTCCACGTCAGGGCTCTTTCATCCCCTTTAAATCTCCAGCCATCTCTTTGGGTGGTACAGTGGCAGCCTTGCATAGTAAATGGGTCAGGGTTACGGCAGCATCACAGCGGTGGGCGGAAGCCCCACCCTGCCAATACCCCACCAAGTAGAGGAGAATCAGCCCATTGTAGCACAGTGAATAGAGTTTTCCTCAGGATTTAGCCATTTGATAAGTCACATTGGAGTGTTGGATGCTACGCTGTGGAACACTCTGTTCCCCAGTACTAACACTTCTCACTTTGATGCGCACAAAATTCATACACGAAAAGATGGTCTCATCACAGGACTTTCTGACAACTGCCTTCATGCTTTTTTGAAGAGATCAGTTGGTTTGTCTGCATGACAGAGGTACAAAACTCCATCACAATGTTTGCACAAAATATGTTGGCCCAGATTTTCCCTCATCAGTGATTTTGGCGACAAATGCAATAAATTAGAGCATTTTGTGCCCCAATCCTCTAGTGGTGAATTGACACCAAAGCTTACTGGAAAAATGATTGGAATACACTACAGCGAGGATAGTGGCGAATCAGAAATAGCGCAGGCAATTGCCAATAAAGGGGTTTAGTTTTACTGAAGATAACTGATAACGTCCATCTTCATTTTTCTTCCTATGGACTTGTATTTTTTTTAAAATCATGTATGCAAAATTATATTGAAACAGAACCAGAATCTTTAGGTTTACATTGGAAGTTGAATGAATTGATCGCCAGGTACATTAAAAAAAAAATCTACTTTGGATTGTATTAAGAAATATTCCCTAGTTCTTTGAATTTCATTAAATCAATATTAAAGCACTGAGCACTTGAAAATGATTGTAAAAAAAAGAAACACATGTATTTGAATGATTATACAGGTTAAAAGGGAAAACCTACACTGAACAGAATAAGAGATGCAAAGAAACTGCAAAATATAGTGCAATAAAAATTGACTGTTTAATAAACATTACAGAGAACGATATGTGAGAGCTGCAGAAGAATCAAATAACATTCAGGCATACACGAGTCCTCAGTCCAATTTGTGCTGTATCCCAACATCAACTGGACCACAAAAGCTGGTTCCATTGGATGTGTATGGGAGACCCAATATCGATCGTTGGAGGACAACTTATCATGACGCCTACAACACATACCATGATCCAAGGGATGTAAGTTCTTTTTATGGAAATAAGTGAAACATAATGCATTGAACTACAGGAAACTTTCTGGTATCCGGCACGTACGGGACCGACCTGGTGCCGGTTCATCAACAATTCCGGATAACCGAACGCTATAGTAAAAGATACGGAGCTCAGAGCTCCGTATAAAGCAACAAACCCTGTTGCAGCTTCAAAACAATCGGCACAAGTTGCAAGCGTCTCTGTAGCTTAGCAACAGCTTCAGCTACACCCTTGCACAGCAACAAATGGAGTTTAAAAAGGTAATAAAAGTAATAAAAGTTAACGGAACCGACTCCTGAATTTTGCCGGTGGATAGAGCGTTCCTTTTATTTAGGGGCCGGTTAATCGAAAGTTTCCTGTATTATGTAAGCTTAAGGGGGAGAAATTCCCCTCGTGCCCCGTTTGGGGCGCTAAATCATAAAAGCTGGAAAAGTTAGTGCTGCTAACCTCTTCCAGCCTCTCTGAAATTCCCATTTTTTTCTTCAAGAGGGAAGTGGAGCGCTAAATCAAGCAATAGCAAAGTCTTTTTAAAATGCTGAGAGATTGGGAAATGTTAGTGTTCAGAGGAACCTGGGGTGTCCTTGTACACGAATCACTGAAAGTTAACATGCAGGTACAGCAAACAATTAGGAAAGCAAATGGTATGTTGGCCTTTCTTACAAGAGGATTTGAGTATAAGAGTAAAGACGTCTTACTGCAGTTATATAGGGCCCTGCTGAGACCACACCTGGAGTATTGTGTACAGTTTTGGTCTCCTTACCCAAGGAAGGATATACTTGCCATAGAGGGAGTGCAACAAAGGTTTACCAGACTGGTTCCTGGGATGGGGGGATTGTCCTATGGGGGGATTGTCCTATGAGGAGAGATTGAGTAGACTAGGTCCATGTTCTCTGGAGTTTAGAAGAATGAGAGGTGATCTCATTGAAACATACTGGCTGGTGAGTCTAGAACCAGGGGTCACAGTCTCAGAATAAGGGGTCGGCCAATCTTCACTCAGAGGGTGGTTAATCTCTGGAATTCTCTACCCCCAGAGGTCTGTGGAGGCTCAGTCGTTGAATATATTCAAGCCAGAGATCGATAGATTTTTGAATATTAAAGGGATATGGGGATAGTGCAGGAAAGTGGAGATGAGGTAGAAGATCAGCCATGATCTTATTGAATTGCGGAGCAGGCCCAAAGGGCCAAATGGCCTACTCCTGCTCCTATTTCTTATGTTCTTAATCCAGAACAAGAGGGCATAAATATAAGATAGCCACTAGCAGTTCAAATAAAGAATTTAGGAGTTTCTTTACACCAAGAGTGGTGTGAATGCTACATTGAGTGGTTGAAGCAGAGAATGTTGCTACATTTAAGGGTAGGCTTGATGCATACATGAGGGAGAAGGGAACAGTAGGATATGGGAACAGGATGGGAAGAGTTAATTAGAGTGGGAGGAGGCATGTATGGAATATAAATATAGACCAGTTGGGCCAAATGGCCAGTTTGTGTGCTCTAGATACTATGTAATTCAATTGCTGATCATCTTCCAACATTCGATGGAATCTGGAACGGTACCCATGGATTGGAGGGTAGCAAATGTTACCCCACTATTCAAAAAAGGTGGTAGAGAGAAAACGGGGAATTACAGACCGGTAAGCCTGACATCGGTAGTGGGGAAAATGCTAGAGTCCATTATAAAAGATGTAATAGCAGAGCACTTGGAAAACAGTGACAGGATTGGACAAAGTCAACATGGATTTACAAAAGGTAAATCGTGCTTGACTAATCTACTGGAATTTTTTGAGGATGTAACTGGTAGAATAGATAAGGGAGAACCAGTGGATGTGGTGTATTTGGACTTTCAAAAGGCTTTCAATAAGGTCCCACATAAGAGATTAGCGTGTAAAATTAAGGCACATGGGATTGGGGGCAAGGTATTGACTTGGATAGAGAACTGGTTGGCAGACAGAAAGCAAAGAGTTGGAATAAACGGGTCTTTTTCCGAGTGGCAGGCAGTGACTAGTGGGGTACCGCAGGGATCGGTCCTTGGACCCCAGCTATTCACAATATATATTAATGATCTAGACAAGGGAACTAGATGTAATATCTCCAAGTTTGCAGATGACACAAAGCTGGGTGGGTGTGTGTGCTGTGAGGAGGATGCCGAGAAACTCCAGGATGATTTGGACAGGTTGGGTGATTGGGCAGAAGCATGGCAGATGCAATATAACGTGGATAAATGTGAGGTTATCCACTTTGGTGTCAAAAACAGGAAGGCAGATTATTATCTGAATGGCAATAGATTGGGAGAAGGGGAAATGCAACGAGACCTGGGTGTCCTTGTGCACCAGTCGCTGAAGGTAAGCATGCAGGTGCAGCAGGCGATTAAGAAGGCAAATGGTATGCTGGCCTTCGTAGCGAGAGGGTTTGAGTACAGGAACAAGGATGTCTTGCTGCAGTTGTACAGGGCCTTGGTGAGACCACATCTTGAGTATTGTGTGCAGTTTTGGTCGCCTTATCTGAGGAAGGATGTTCTTGCCATGAGGGAGTGCAGCGAAGATTCACCAGGCTGATACCTGGGATGGCAGGAATGATGTATGAGGAGAGATTGGGTCGATTGGGCTTATACTCGCTGGAGTTTAGAAGAATGAGAGGGGATCTCATTGAAACTTATAAAATTCTGACAGGACTGGACAGACTAGATGCAGGAAGGATGTTCCCGATGGTCAGGGAGTCCAGAACCAGGGGTCACAGTCTAAGGATAAGGGGTAAGCCATTTAGGACAGAGATGAGGAGGAATTTCGTCACCCAGTGAGTGGTGAACCTGTGGAATTCTCTACCACAGAAGGCAATAGAGGCCAATTCATTAAATATATTCAAGAAGGAGTTGGATATATTTCTTAAGGCTAAAGGGATATGGGGAGAAAGCAGGGACAGGGTACTGAATTTGGATGATCAGCCATGATCGCATTGAATGGCGGAGCAGGCTTGAGGGGCCGAATGGCCTACTCCTGCTCCTATGTTTCTATGTAATTCTGCATGTTCACATGCTATCTGTGAAATAAAGAACCTGAACAATGCATATCTGGTCTAGTCTCACTAAAATGTTTTCAGTCGGCCTATTGAGAGATTGGAGAAGTGGTCGTGAGAGCATGCGCGAAAGATAGGATATTTAGTTTGGATCATAATGGGGTACTATTGTTACGCTCTGGGTTACACTATTGTGTGAATCGATATTGGGCAGTATGGGCATACTCCTGAGTGTAAGATATGGGGACTGCTTACAGCAGTAATCAGCACCACTGAACCCAAGAGACTATCTAAGGCAGACCCAAAATCATAGATATATGAATCTAATTTAAGTGAAACCATTTGCCTTTTGCTAAGCTCCTAATTCTGTAAATACAATAGTGTGGGGGTAGGAGGATTCCGTTTAATGACCTGGCTGCAAACTAATGAAATTTGTTCTAACTGCGGGAGATAAGATCAAGTGACAGCCAGTTCCGAGACTACGATCTAACACCATAAATGATCGGCACAAATTGTTTTGGCGGTAAAACTAAGGTTTCCTTAGAGATTAAAGATAATATCGCTGTACTTTGCCTGTAGGCAGGAATCCATTTTCTCTTGGGTTGCATCCCATTTCTCTGCTGGTTTTTGGGCTTTACTGTGACTTGCACCTTTGCTGGCACTTTCTTCTGACTGAGGCAGGCACTCCCTAAGCTAAGAGTTCTTCTCCTGGTCCTGAATGGGGGGCTGACGTATCAGTGGCAGCCGGATGCCTGATAAAGTGGCCTGGACCCTTGAAGAGGACAGATTTGAAAAAAAATACTTCCAGGATAACCCTCCTTTCTAGCTGCAGACAGGGTCGGGGCAGGGGTGGGTGTGGGGGGGGGGGGGGTTGATGGTGGTGTTGGGATATCCCACCTCACAGGCAGACAGCAGCTGGGTGAATTACTGTGAGCTTGATGCAAGCAGATGTGAAAGAAATGCCCCAAATAGCGCTTCCACTTGTCAGCCCCATAAAAAATGAGTTGACCCCCCCTTCCACCGACACTCTTACTCTGGCAAGGTTGAGTGTCGGAGGACACCAGCTGGCGTGATCCCAGTGCAACTGCTGGGATCGCTGCTCCTGTAACTTCAAGGCGTTAATTTTTGCTACAAGATAATAGTACTATCTATTAAAACGTGAACTTTTCGATTAATATTGAAGGTTCATTTTTTAAATGGTTAATTCCTGGATGTGGGCGTCACTGCCATTTATTGCCCTTCCATAGATGCCCGGAGAAGGTGGTGGTGGACCTTGTTCTTGAACCACTGGTAGTGGTTTAATACAATCGAGTGACTTGCTAGGTTACTTCAGGGGCCAGTTAAGAGTCAACCATGTTGGTGTAGGACTGGAGTCACATATTGCCTAGACTGGGTAAGGACGGCAGATTTCCTTCCCTAGAGAACATTAGTGAATCTGTTGGGTTTGTAGTACAATCCAACATATTTACTGATACCAGCTTTTTTATTGCCAGATTTTGAAAGTGAATTCAAATTCTCAAGCTGCTGTAGTGGGATTAGAACTCACGTTCGCTGGATTATTAGTCCAGACCTCTGGATTACTAGTCCAATAACATATCAACTACACTGCTGTACACAATGATCTCATGATTCATTTATTTTCTTTTAGATTTAAAAAATGTCTCCCCTTCATGCCCGTGGTCTCCATGCATGGGTGAAGAGATGCTCAGGCCACTTGCTCCATGGCGAACAGCCAAGTGACAGGCCTTCAATTTTCTATCCTAAGGGAAGCTTCTGGACTCCACTACACACCTCCCCACAGTGGCACAGCTAACTTAGGGAACTCATCCATTGGGGAATCGAGGTTACAATCCTGCATCCCAAGGATATTTGATGCTTCCTATATGATGACAATAGTCTATATTAAATTTATTTAAAACTCCTTTGGTGCAGCACGTTACAGCTCCAGTGCACTGTACCATTGCAGCACCCAATTGGTTATGCTGTTACTGTCTTGAGAGAAGAGCAGGACTGATAGGAAATGTTAATCCTACCGATATCAACTGCTGGGTGGATTAATTTTTTTTTAAACAAATGTTTCAGGGTATAACCTTTAATTGGAAAACAGAAGAAGAACAAAAACAAACAAAGGCAGGGCGTATAGGGTGTCAGCATGGACCAATAGTAAGTAGAAGATCAGCTTCAATAACATGTCCAAAATGCAGTAACAATGAAAAACAAATAGTAGTGATTTGAGTAATAGGGAAATATTGAACACTTGTTTTTGCCTACCGAACAAAACTTTCACAAATATTAGGGTGAAAGAAAGACTTACATTTATATAGCGCCTTTCACGACCTCAGGATGTCCCAAAGTGCTTTACAGTTAATGCGGTATTTTTGAAGTGTAGTCACTGTTGTAATGTAGGAAATGTGGCAGCCAATTTCTGCACAGCAAGCACCCACAAACAGCAAGGTGATAATGACCAGATAATGTTTTTTTTTGTTATGTTGATTGAGGGATAAATATTGACCAGGACACTGGGGATAACTCCCCTGCTGTTCTTCAAAATAGTGCCATGGGATCTTTAATGTCCACTTGAGAGAGCAGACAGGGCCTCGGTTTAACGTCTCATCTGAAAGACAGCACCTCCGACAGTGCAGCACTCCCTCAGTATTGCACTGAAGTGTCAGCCTAGATATTTGTGCTCAAGTCTCTGGAGTGGGACTTGAACCTGACTCAGCAGCGAGAGTGCTACCCACTGAGCCATGGCTGACAAGTCCATGCATGCTCACTGGGACTCGTAAAGACTCATGAGTACCTTTGTAGGAGATCTTGCAACATACTTTATACAGATAATCTCATATCTAATCTCATATCTAACATGTACATCAACCACTGGCAGGTTTTGCTCTTCCATCTTTGTGCTATATACACATCTTGCTTACCATCCCGGAGCAGGATTTCATACCTGTAATGCGCAAAGTTCATCTAATTATCTCTTCTCGGATTTTTGTTGATTGTGGTCTCCAAGACCACAAAACAGTTATTTCATTGTTAACAACCAATTTCCAGGTTGGACAGTTGATGTGCCAAATAACTGCCCGAATCCGTGAAGTTAAAGCTTAAGACTGAAGCCTTTTATTAAATAAGAATCATGGCAGAGTTAACAGAGTTCATCATCGACCGAGCCCTTGGTAGAACATACCAGAAGAGGGGCGGGGCCAGGGAGGAGCATTAGTGGTTCCCCCCGGTGGAACATTCCAGACATTACAAGTGCAAGTACAAATATCAGAACACAGTTATTTCATCACATTCACCCCCTGCTATAGATTCAGTCTGTCAGGAGGTCTGATAATCCTCTGGGAACGACGTAACTCTTGCTGAGGCTCCTCCCGGAGTACTAACTCCGGTTCATTCGAATTCCCAGAATCATCAGTATTTTCCACACTGAGGGTTTGTGTCTCTGAAGGTCCAATACCACGATTGAAAACTCTACTCTCAGAGTCGAACTCTTTTCGAGCTCCAGCAGGTGCAAGATCTTTAATAGAGACCGTATCCTCTCGCCCATCCGAATATTGAATATACGCATACTGGGGATTAGCATGGAGGAGTTGTACTTCCTCCACCAGTGGATCAGTCTTGTGGCCTCTCACATGTCTGCGCAACAACACCGGGCCCGTGTTCGTCAACCATGTTGGGTAACGATACTCCATTAGTAGCTTTTCTTGGAAAACTAAACATCCTTTCATGAGGGGTGGCATTCGTCGCTGTACACAAAAGAGACCTTATGGAATGCAGCACGTCTGGCAGGACATCCTGCCAGCGAGAGGTCGGCAGGCCTCGTGACTTCAGAGACAGTACGATAGCCTTCCACACTGTCGCATTTTCTTTCTCGACCTGCCCATTACCACGAGGGTTATAGCTGGTAGTTCTACTCGTTGCAATCCCCTTCGATAGCAAAAACTGTCGTAATTCTTCGCTTATAAAGGAAGAACCCCTATCACTATGTATATAGTTAGGCATGCCGAACAAGGAAAACAGTTGGCAGAGGCATTTAATTACAACAGCACTAGTCACATCCGGACAGGGGATAACAAAAGGGAACCGAGAGTACTCATCTATAATATTAAGAAAATAGACATTACGGTCGCTCGATGGAAGGGGACCTTTAAAATCGAGACTCAAACGCTCAAATGGTCGAGTTGCTTTAATAAGATGAGCTGGCTCGGACGGCTTATAGAAGCGGGGTTTGCATTCAGCACAAACATGACAGGTTCTGGTCATTGTCCGGACCTCCTCAATAGAGTAGGGTAGATTGTGGGACTTAATGAAGTGGTTCATTCTGGTAACCCCAGGGTGGCAGAGTGCGTCGTGGAGACTTTGAAGCTTATCTGTACCTAGACTAGCACATACTCCTCGTGACAAAGCATCCGATGGCTCATTAAATACTCCAGGCCTGTACTGAATATCATAGTCATATGTTGACAGTTCTATTCGCCATCTTAAAATCTTATCATTTTTGATCTTGCCTCTCTGCTTAGTGTTGAACATAAAGGCCACAGATCGCTGGTCAGTAATGAGCGTAAAACGTTGGCCAGCGAGATAATGTCTCCAATACCTGACTGCTTCAATAATTGCCTGTGCCTCCTTTTCCACTGAAGAATGTCGAACTTCTGGTCCTTGCAATGTACGAGAGAAGAAAGCTACTGGTCTACCAGCTTGGTTAAGAGTTGCTGCCAACACAAAATCAGATGCATCACTTTCCACTTGAAATGGGATCTTCTCATCCACGGCACATACCACTGCCTTCTCAATGTCCCGTTTGATATTAAGGAAAGCCTCCTGAGCTTCCGCCGATAGCGGAAAAGACGTCGACTTAATAAGAGGTCGGACTTTATCTGAGTAGCTAGCCACCCACTGGGCATAGTACGAGAAGAATCCCAGACACCTTCTTAAAGTTTTTACAGTGTGAGGTAAAGGTAATTCCTTAAGTGGGCGTAATCTTTCAGGGTCTGGCCCGATTACCCCATTCTCCACAACGCAACCAAGAATACACAAATGTGTAGTATTGAAGGTACACTTGTTTTCGTTGTAGGTCAGGTTTAACCTCTTTGCAGTCTCTAGGAACTTCGCGAGATTTTGATCATGCTCCCGTTGGTCACGCCCACAGATGGTAACATTGTCCAGGTACGGGAATGTTGCTTCCAACGCGTATTCATCCACCATACGATCCATCTCCCGTTGGAAGACGGATACCCCATTCGTCACTCCAAAGGGCACCCGAAGGAATTGATACAGGCGCCCATTAGCTTCGAAGGCCGTATAAGGTCGGTCTTCTATTTTGATGGGGAGTTGATGGTAGGCAGACTTTAAATCAATGGTGGAGAACACGCGGTACTGAGCTATCTGGTTCACCATCTCAGAAATATGAGGCAAAGGATAGGCGTCTAATTGGGTATACAAGTTTATAGTCTGGCTATAATCGACCACAAGTCTTTTCTTCTCATTAGTTTTAACCACCACCACCTGGGCACGCCACAGGCTACCACTGTGTTCGATGATTCCCTCCCATTGAAGCCTTTCCACTTCCTCTTTTATAAATGTTTTATCTTCTGAACTATACCGTCGACTTTTAGTCGCTATAAGTCTACAATTAGGAGCAAGGTTCGCAAACAAAGAAGGCGGACTTACGTTTAAAGTAGAAAGGCCGCAGACTGTGAGCGGAGGCTGAGATCCACCATACTTAAGGGTAACACTCTCATGCTGATACTGGAAGTCCAAGCCTAATATTAAGTTCACACACAACTGAGGTAATATGAGGAGTTTAAAGTCCTTATACTCCGTATCCTTAACGGCCAATGTGACTTTACAATATCCAGTTACCTCCGAAGTAAGGGATTTGGACGCCATCACAATTTCACTTCGAGTAGGATACACCTTCAATGAACAGGAGTTAACAAGGTTGGGGTGTATAAAACTTTCAGTACTGCCACAGTCTATCAAACACCCAGTAGGACGACCATTAATCTTAATGTCCATCATAGATTTTGACAAGGAACACGGTATGGTCTGGTCAACCATAGCCGAGGCTAGAGTAAAACGATAGGCGGCAGCAGAGAAGACATCGGGTACAGGATTACCCTTACACACTTTACTAAAATGTCCCCGTTTCTTACATTTAAAACAGGTAGCCTCTCTGGCTGGGCAACTTTGCCTGGGGTGTTTAGATTGGCCACAAAAATAACACTTAGACCCATGGGGCACAGCCGCAACAATAGGATTAAGTGGGGGCTCCATTGGTGTTATGGATGCCTCCATACTCGGAACACACGAGGCTGAGAGAGATGCATGGGCTGATGCATACACTTCTGAATTCTTCTGGGCTACATCTAACGATCGAGCAGCAGCGACGACCGTTTTTAAAACTAACAAGTCGTTCTCGAGGAGTCTCTGTCTAATATAATTAGGTCGGAGGCCAGATATGAAAGAATCGCGGATGGCTTCTTCCTGATACACTATGGCAGAGACAGCCTTGTAGTTGCAACCCTTAGCCAAAGCCTTAAGGTCCTGCAGGAAATCGTCCAGAGATTCCTCGGGTAATTGCCTGCGAGTAGACAGGAGATCAGGAGATACCTGGCGTATACTTCGTTAACCGACTTAAGGTACTGGGCTTTAAGAGCTGCGAGGGCCTCTTCATATGTAGTAATATCTTCAATTATAGAGTAAGTTTGATGACTTACCAAGTTGGTTAGAAGACTGTGGTGATTAGTCTTGTTTTATAAGAAGCATTGTAATTGGTTGCCTGTTTTCCTGCCTTGAGATATATGCTGTAAACTTATTGGTTAGTTGATGTCATGTGACTGGTGGTGGCCATCTTAAATTCAGTTCTCCACAGTTTGGTGGAGACTGGGTGTTTAATAGGTATTGCTGGTTTTTTAAGGTTAATAAAGCCTAGCTTTTGAAAGGCAACCTACTCTTCATTTCAATTTATTAACCTTTTGCTATAATGGAACGATATCTTCGACCGGAACGATTTAATGCTGACCCTAATTCTGCAGGAGTGGATGATCAATGGAAACATTGGTATCGTAAATTTAAAAACTTTTTGGGTGTGTTGGATCAGCAATCTCTAAAGTTGGATATACTAATCAACTACATTGCTCCTGATGTGTACAAGTATATTTTGGACTGTGAAACTTATGAATTGGCTATTGCTACGTTGGAAAAATTTTTGTTAAACCCAAAAATGAGGTATTTGCATGTCATCTTTTATCTGCCCGTAGGCAGCAGGCGGGAGAATCCTTGGATGCTTATTTACAGGCACTCCGGCGCCTTGGTGCTAACTGTAATTATAAGGCCGTGTCGGCAGAAGAACATAAGGAAGAGTCGGTACGGGATGCATTTATTAATGGATTACTGTCTAGATCAATTCGTCAGCGGTTATTAGAAAATAAGACCTTGGATCTTAAGAGTGCTTTTGAGCAAGCCTCTACATTGGATTTGGCTCAGAGAAGTTCGGATTCTTATGCTCTTTTTGATCGGCCTGCGACCGTGGTTTCGGCAGTTCCGGATGAAAAGGAATTATGTGGACTTAATAGGAGTGGTTTACCAGATTCTGAAACAGTTTCTACTTCGGCAGCTGTTGCCTCTAGGATTCTGAAGTGTTATTTTTGCGGGAACGCCCGGCACCCTCGTCTGAAGTGCCCTGCCCGGGAGGCTGTGTGTAGTAAATGCGGCAAGGGAGGTCATTACGCACGTGTTTGCAAATCGGTTGCCTCCTCTGTGACCATTCAGCCTTTAGATGGGGCGTTTATTGCATCAGTTTCTGCCGCCTTTGCCCATGGCCTAAACAAAGCTATAGTTATGGCCCAAGTTAATGGGTTAGAAGTGAAGGCCCTTATAGATACGGGCAGTACTGAGAGCTTTATAAGTCTTCAGTTTGTGAGGGAGAAGCGCTTGAAAATTTCACCTGTTTCCTATCAGGTGTGTATGGCTCAGACGACTCTCACCTCACAAGTAGCTGGTTGTTGCCTTGTGAAATTAATTCTCCTAGGTAATACGTATACTGATATACGCCTATCTGTTCTGCCTAATCTCTGCGCGGATATTTTGATTGGTCATGATGTGCTTCAATTACATGAGTCTCTCAGTCTTTCTTTCGGAGGAACTAAGCCACCTTTGTCTATTTGTGGATTAACTTCTTTATCTATTTCTCCATTATCACTTTTTTCCAATTTGATGCCGGACTGTAAGCCAATTGCTACCAAGTCAAGAAGGTATAGCAGTCAGGATAAAGAATTTATTAATTCTGAAGTTCAACGTCTTTTATCGGAAGGAATCATTGAACCTAATTTTTCGCCCTGGCGGGCACAGGTAGTTGTCACCACTAATGAGAGACATAAGAAGCGAATGGTGATAGACTACTCTCAAACTATTAACAGGTATACTCAATTAGATGCGTACCCCCTGCCTAAGATTGATGAGCTTATCAATAAAGTATCTCAATATAAGGTTTTTAGCACTATTGACCTGAAGAGTGCTTATCATCAGATTCCTATCGCTAAGAGGGACCAACCATATACGGCCTTTGAAGCTGGCGGAAAGCTGTACCAGTTTTGCCGAGTACCATTCGGTGTTACTAACGGTGTCGCCTGTTTTCAACGGGCAGTGGATGCTTTTATAAGTGATAACTCTCTCTCTGACACCTTTTCATATTTAGATGACATCACGGTGTGTGGCAAATCAAGGGTGGAGCATGATTTTAATTTAGAAAGATTCCTTCAAGCTGCGGAAAAAGTTGGCTTAACTTTTAATAAAGAGAAGTGTATCTTTTCGACCACCAAGGTAAATTTACTGGGGTATATTATCTCGGGAAATAAGATTAAACCAGATCCAGAACGGCTGCGACCACTGATTGATTTACCTTGCCCTACTAATTCTAAGGCTTTGCAACGAGTTGTTGGACTGTTTTCTTATTATTCTAATTGGATTGCAAACTTCTCGCAGAAGATCCGGCCCCTTATTCAGGTTACGACATATCCTCTATCATGGGAGGCCAGGATGTGTTTTGATAATCTTAAAAAGGATATCCTTGGAGCAGTTGTGCATTCTATTGATGAGCAGGTTCCCTTTGTGATTGAGATGGACGCTTCCGATTTTGCAATTGGGGCTACCCTGAACCAAAATGGAAGACCTGTGGCCTTTTTCTCACGTACTCTGAACAATAGTGAGAAGAGACATTCATCAATAAAGAGGCGTACACAATAGTAGAAGTACTGCGTAAATGGAGACATTATTTATCTGGGCGACATTTTACGTTAGTAACTGACCAAAAATCTGTGTCCTTCATGTTTGATGTCAAACATTTTGGAAAGATTAAGAATGATAAAATAATGAGGTGGAGGATTGAGTTGGCATGCTACCATTTTGATATAGTTTATCGTCCGGGGAAGGATAATGTTGCCGCTGATGCGCTGTCGAGGGCTTATTGTTCTGTGATTCACGGAGATACGCTTATTAATCTTCATAATGCTTTGTGCCATCCTGGTGTTACGAGGATGATACACTTCGTACGCAGTAAGAATTTGCCCTTTTCAGTTGAAGATGTCAAGCGGATGACTTCGTCATGCTCTGTCTGCGCCCGGTGTAAACCGAATTTCTTTAAGCCTCAACGAGCTCATCTTATAAAGGCTACTTCTCCCTTTGAACATCTGAGCGTTGATTTTAAGGGGCCTCTTCCTTCAACGACTCAGAATCGATATATATTTACTGTTGTGGATGAGTTTTCAAGGTTCCCTTTTGCTTTTCCTTGTGCAGATGTATCAGCTGCTACAGTTATCAAATGTCTGACTCAACTTTTTGTCATCTTTGGGATGCCTGCGTATATCCATTCGGATCAGGGAAGTTCTTTTATGTCTTCCCAGTTGAAGGAATACCTCCAGAGTCGGGGAATTTCTACTAGCAGAACTACCCCGTATAATCCCCAGGGTAATGGACAGTGTGAACGATACAATGGGGTAATCTGGAAGGCAGTTATGTTGGCTTTGACATCCCGGAACCTTAAGAATACACAGTGGGAAATGGTATTGCCTGATGCCCTGCATTCCATTAGATCATTGCTTTCAACAGCTACTAATGTGACTATCAATTACTCATAAAAGACTGAGAGTTAGAAGAGTTAGAAGAGTAACTAAAGGCTTTTATTAACAACAGAATGGAGGTCTGCCTCGCGTGGTCGACCAGTCCAGGATACAAAGGGCTGGGGAGCAGTCACCTTTATACTAGGACCTGTGGGAGGAGTCAGCCGAGGCATGTCCAGGCATGTACACAGTGGAATACAAACAGGACAAACAGGAATACAAACAGTGGTTTACCACATTCACCCCTTGTTTAAAATTGAGTCCGGCGGGGTGAAGTGTATTAAAAGTTAGTGTATTGGAGTCTCTCCGGAGGTCTTGTCTGCCGCTGTGATCGGCGTGGCGACGGCAGGGGTAGTGAAGCTTCCGGCGTCGAGTCCAGCGTAGGCTGTGGCACAGGCGTGTCGTCCTCGTAGATGTCGAGCGGGTCGCGGGGCCCAGGCCTGCCGTCTGCTGGGGCTGGATATCGGATCGTGGGGGGGGGTGGTAGTGGGTAGTGGGTTACTGCGGCCCCCGAGGGTGCAAGGTCTCTTATGGAGACTGTGTCCTCCCGCCCGTTCGGGTATGCGATGTAAGCATACTGGGGGTTGGCGTGGAGGAGGTCGACCCTCTCGACCAGGGGGTCCGTTTTATGGGTCCTCACGTGTCTTCTCAGTAGGACCGGCCCTGGGGACGTCAGCCATGGCGGTAGCGATGTCCCCGATGTGGACTTCCTTGGGAAGACAAACATTTTCTCATGAGGGGTGGCGTTAGTGGCAGTGCAGAGCAGTGACCGAATAGAGTGGAGCGCATCGGGGAGCACATCCTGCCAGCGGGAGGTTGGAAGGCCCCTAGATTGAAGGCTAGCAGGACGGCCTTCCAAACTGTCGCATTTTCTCTTTCCACCTGTCCGTTCCCCCGGGGGTTGTAACTGGTGGTCCTGCTTGTGGCAATACCCCTAGTTAGCAGGTACTGACGGAGTTCGTCGCTCATAAACGATGAGCCCCGGTCGCTATGGATATAGCTGGGGAAGCCGAACAGGGTGAAGAGGTTGTTCAGACATTTAATGACCGTGGCACTGGTCATGTCCGGGCAGGGGAAGGCGAACGGGAAACGGGAATACTCATCAATAATATTGAGGAAGTACACATTGCGGTCGGAGGAGGGGAGAGGCCCTTTAAAATCAACGCTCAGGCGCTCGAAGGGGCGAGTGGCTTTTATCAGGTGGGCCCTGTCTGGTCTATAAAAGTGCGGTTTGCACTCAGCGCAGACTTGGCAGTTCCTGGTCATGGTCCTGACCTCCTCAATAGAGTAAGGCAGGTTGCGGGCCTTGATGAGGTGGAAGAACCTGGTGACCCCCGGGTGGCAGAGGTCATTGTGGAGGGCCCGCAGTCTATCGATCTGCGCGCTGGCGCAGGTGCCACGCGATAGCGCATCCGGGGGTTCATTTAGCTTCCCGGGCCGGTACAAGATCTCGTAGTTGTAGGTGGAAAGTTCGATTCTCCACCTCAAGATCTTGTCATTTTTGATTTTGCCCCTCTGCTTGTTGTTAAACATAAAAGCAACTGAACGCTGGTCAGTGAGCAGGGTAAATCGTTTTCCGGCCAGGTAGTGCCTCCAATGACGCACAGCCTCCACAATCGCCTGGGCCTCCTTCTCAACAGCGGAGTGTCTGGTCTCCGGGCCTTGGAGGGTTCGTGAAAAGAAGGCCACGGGTCTCCCCGCCTGATTGCGAGGGTAGCGGCCAGGGCAAAGTCGGACGCGTCGCTTTCCACCTGGAAGGGGATGGATTCGTCCACTGCGTGCATGGTGGCTTTGGCAATGTCCTCCTTGATACGGTGGAAGGCTAAGCGGGCCTCTGCCGTCAAGGGAAAAGAGGTGGACTTGATCAGCGGACGGGCCTTGTCCGCATAGTAGGGGACCCACTGGGCGTAATAGGAGAAAAACCCTAGGCACCTCTTCAGGGCCTTGAGGCAGTGGGGCAGTGGAAGTTCCATAAGGGGGCGCATCCGGTCGGGGTCGGGGCCGATGACTCCGTGTTCCACAACACAGCCAAGGATGGCGAGGCGGTTTGTGCGGAATATGCACTTCTCCTTGTTATATGTCAGGTTTAGGAGTTGGGCGGTGCGGAGGAATTTTTCGAGGTTTGCGTCATGGTCCTGCAAGTCACGGCCGCAGATGGTCACATTATCCAGATATGGGAAAGTGGCCTGCAACGCATTTTGATCTACCATCCGGTCCATCTCCCTTTGGAAGACGGAGACCCCATTGGTGACGCCAAAGGGAACCCTAAGGAAGTGATAGAGGCGGCCGTTTGCCTCAAAGGCAGTGTACTGGCGGTCCTCAGGGCGGATGGGGAGCTGGTGGTACGCTGATTTCAGGTCAATGGTCGAGAAGACGCGATCTGGTTGACCATATCAGCTATACGAGGGAGTGGGTAGGCGTCCAGCAGGGTGTAGCGATTTATTGTCTGGCTGTAGTCGATGACCAGGCGCTGCTTCTCGCCGGTCTTAACGACCACAACCTGGGCTCGCCAGGGGCTGGTGCTGCCCTCAATAATCCCTTCTTTCAGGAGCCGCTCCACTTCGGTTTTAATGAAAACCCTGTCCCCGGCACTGTATCGCCTGCTCTTTGTGACGATGGGCTTACAGTCGGGGGTGAGGTTAGCAAACAGTGGTGGGGGGGGTGACTCTGAGTGTGGAGAGGTTGCACCTGGTGCGCGGCGGGCAATTTGGAAGCTGCTGGCTGCGGACTGTGAGTGGGGGTAGGGGTCCGCCGTACGCCATCGTAACACTTTTAAGGTGGCACTGAAAATCTAACCCCAGCAGGACGGCAGCGCAGAGGTCAGGCAGGACCAGAAGTTTAAAATGATCGTACACGGTCCCGTCTACTACGAGTGTCACCACGCAGTAGCCGCCGATGTCCGCCGACTGGGACTCGGAGGCCATAGAAATCCGCTGTTGCACAGGCAGGACTGGGAGAGAGCAACGCCGCACCGTGTCGGGGTGGATGAAGCTCTCCGTGCTCCCAGAGTCAAAAAGGCAGATTGTATCGTGACCATTTACCTTAATGTCCATTGTGGAACTGGCCAGTTGGTGCGGTCTCGCTTGGTCCAGTGTAACGGTGTGTCGCTGCGGGTATCAGATGAGGCGGTGTCGGGGGCCTGCTGCGTCCCGGCTGTCGTCCAAGATGGCGGCGTCCATGATCCCCATGTGGCTGGAGGCGTCCAAAATGGCTGCTGTACCGGTGATTCGCACATGGCCGGGGAGGTCCAAGATGGCGGCCCGCATGGCCCACATGTGGCGCTGCTGGGGTTCGGGGGGGCTTTGGCCCTGCAGACGCTAGCGTAGTGTCCCTTCTTCCCGCAGCCCGAGCAGATCGCGTTTTTCGCCGGGCAGCGCGCTCTGGGGTGTTTTGCCTGGCCACAGAAGTAGCATTTCTGGCCTTGGGGCACTGCTGTCTGGCCTTGGGACACTGCTGCGGTAGTTGGGCCGTTGTTGGGGTGTGGCTGGGGTGGCACGGCGCTATGAGGCGGTCCTACCGTGTCCCAGGCTGTCATTCCCCGCGGCGTCCACGGTGCAGAGGAGTAGGCATCCATGCCCTGGTAGGCTGCATCCAACGATAGTGCGAGTTCAGAGGCCTTGTTGAGGTCGAGGTTACTCTGCTCCAACAGTCGCTGTCGGGTGTAATTGGATCTGTGGCCCGCTACAAAAGCGTCCCGGATAAGTTCCTCTGTGTACACGGCGACCTTTACATCCTTACAACCACAGGCCCGGCCAAGCACAGACAGTGCCTGAAGGTATTCCACGGTCGATTCCCCAGGTTGCTGTTTACGACTCCCCAGGAGGTGCCTGGCGTACACTTCGTTCACTGGGCGCGTGTACTGGTCCTTGAGGAGCTTGATAGCGTCCGCGTACGAGGTCGCGTCTTGGATGACCGAGTACATTCGGTGGTTCACTTTGGAGGTCAGGACATCCAGTTTGTCCTCGTCCGATTTGATTGCTTCGGAAGCGGTCAGGAATTTTTCGAAACACTTAAGCCAGTGAGTAAACTTGGTGGATGAGTCCGCCTCCCGATGATCTAAGTCCAGGCATGCTGGTGTGAGGATCTTCTCCATTATAAAAATGTTGTTAATAAAATTGATGCGCTATCAATTACTCATAAAAGACTGAGAGTTAGAAGAGTAACTAAAGGCTTTTATTAACAACAGAATGGAGGTCTGCCTCGCGTGGTCGACCGGTCCAGGATACAAAGGGCTGGGGAGCAGTCACCTTTATACTAGGACCTGTGGGAGGAGTCAGCCGAGGCATGTCCAGGCATGTACACAGTGGAATACAAACAGGACAAACAGGAATACAAACAGTGGTTTACCACAAGGCTCTTTAACTATCCGCGGAGATCCACTACGGGATATTCGGTACCTTCATGGCTTACTATGCAGGGACCTGTGCTGCTTCGACGCCATGTTAGACTGTCAAAGTATGATCCTTTAGTGGAGGAGGTGGAGCTATTGGAGGCAAATTCCCAATATGCTCACATTCGATTCCAAGATGGGAAAGAAAGTACGGTTTCAGTTAAAGACTTAGCTCCTTGTGGTGCCCAGCCCTCTTCTGAGGACATTAACAATAGCCATAATTCAGATAATGTTGATGTCGTCACAGATACTATGAATATTTCCAATCCTATTGCAGACACTTACAAATCTCCTAGTCTGCCCCCGATGGATGTTCTTGACCTTCCCAGTTTACCTTCTAATGGGACTTCCAATTCGGATACCGTTGATAATCGGGATATTGATAGCCTCCCTGCAGAAGATATTTCTGTGTCTCCTGGTGTGGGAGGGCAAGGAACTCCACCAAGGCTAAGAAGGTCGACACGAACAAGATATCCGGTTGACCGATTAAAAATGGACTTTTAAAATAATTTAATAGTAACATTTTAAAATTGTTGAAGGTATTATACATGTATTGTTTTAGTTATAAATAATTAATTGTAAACTGTAAAGGCTACCTAGGTTGAAGTATATTTTAAAAGGAGGGGTAAATGTGGTGATTATTCTTGTTTTATAAGAAGCATTGTAATTGGTTGCCTGTTTTCCTGCCTTGAGATATATGCTGTAAACTTATTGGTTAGTTGATGTCATGTGACCGGTGGTGGCCATCTTAAATTCAGTTCTCCACAGTTTGGTGGAGACTGGGTGTTTAATATGTATTGCTGGTTTTTTAAGGTTAATAAAGCCTAGCTTTTGAAAGGCAACCTACTCTTCATTTCAAAGACCCAACTTGTTAACCGTCGGATCGGTCGATGATGCGATGAAGTGTTCAAAACATCGGAGCCAATGCGTAAATTTCTTCGACGCATCTGCCGAATGGGGATCGATATCCAGACGCTCTGGTTTCAAAAATTGATCCATCTTCCAAAAGTTGTTACTTAATAAAATTGATGTGCCAAATAACTGCCCGAATCCGTGAAGTTAAAGCTTAAGACTGAAGCCTTTTATTAAATAAGAATCATGGCAGAGTTAACAGAGTTCATCATCGACCGAGCCCTTGGTAGAACATACCAGAAGAGGGCCGGGGCCAGGGAGGAGCATTAGTGGTACCCCCCGGTGGAACATTCCAGACATTACAAGTACAAGTACAAGTACAAATATCAGAACACAGTTATTTCATCACAACAGTAACTACTCATTTGATTAGAAAACAAATTCTCCCATAACACAACAAAGTACAGGTAGGTGTTTGTTGTGCTCCAAATTCTCAATGTCTAGTTAATCGTGTATTTGTGTAACAACATAACAACAACAACTTGTATTTATATAGCGCCTTTAATGTAGTAAAACGTCTCAAGGCGTTTCACAGGAGTGTTATAAGACAAAAATTTGACACCGATCCACATAAGGCGAAATTAGGGCAGGTGACCAAAAGCTTGGTCAAAGAGGTAGGTTTTAAGGAGCGCCTTAAAGGAAGAAAGAGAGGTAGAGAGGTGGAGAGGTTTAGGGAGGGAATTCCAGAGCTTAGGCCCGCGGCAACAGAAGGCACGGCCACCAATGGCTGAGCAATTATAATCAGGGATGCTCAAGAGGGCAGAATTAGAGGAGCGCAGATATCTCAGGGGGTTGTGGGGCTGGAGGAGATTACAGAGATAGGGAGGGGCGAGGTCATGGAGGGATTTGAAAACAAGGATGAGAATTTTGAAATCGAGGTGTTGCTTAACTGGGAGCCAATGTAGGTCAGTGAGCACAGGGGAGATGAGTGAACTTGGTGCGAGTTAGGACATGGGCAGCCGAGTTTTGGATCACCTCAAGTTTACTTAGGATAGAATGTGCAAGGCCAGCCAGGAGTGCGCTGGAATAGTCAAGTCTAGAAGTAACAAAGGCATGGATGAGGGTTTCAGCAACGGATGAGCTGAGGCAAGGACGGAGATGGGCGATGTTACAGAGGTGGAAATAGGCGGTCTTAGTTTTGCTGTGGATATGTGGTCGGAAGCTCATTTCAGGGTCAAATATGACACCAAATTTGCGAACAGTGTGGTTCAGCCTCAGACAGATGTTAGGGAGAGGGATGGAGTCAATGGCTAGGGAACAGAGTTTGTGGCGGGGACAGAAAACAATGGCTTCGGTCTTCCTAATATTTAACTGGAGAAAATTTCTGCTCATTCAGAACTGGATGTCGCACAAGCAGTCTGACAATTCAGAGACCATGGAGGGGTCGAGAGAAGTGTTTATGAGGTAGAGCTGGGTGCCGTCAGCGTACATGTGGAAACTGATGCTGTGTTTTCGGATGATGTTGCCAAGGGGCAACATGTAGATGAGAAATAGGAGGGGGCCAAGGATAGATCCTTGGGGGACACCAGAGGTAACGATGCGGGAGTGGGAAGGGACAGTGAGCCATGGGCCTGTATTTTCCTGGTGAAATCTGTCTGATTTTTAAAGTCCAGAGGTGGTATGGCAAGTGAAATAAGATGAGAAGGCCTACCGCCGAAACTCCGTCCCTACAAAATTGTCGATTATTATTTTCTTGTGGTGACCCTGACATAGATTGATTTTGCCTGCCCTGAGCCCATCGCATATCGTGGTCTTCTCTTCTTAGGCAGTCCCTCGGAACTGAGGATGACTTGCTTCCACACAAAAAATGAGTTCTCAGGTGACTGATGAATCCAATGCGGGACCTACAGTCTCTGTCACAGGTGGGGCAGACGGTTGTTGAAGGGGCGGGTGGGTGGGGTGATTGGGTTGACTTGCGCTCCTTCCGCTGTTTGCGCTTGGCTTCCGCTTGCTCCCGGCGAAGAGACTCGAGGTGTTTGGCGCCTTCCCGGATGCTTCTCCTCCACTTTGTGCAGTCTTGGGCCAGGGTTTCCCAGGTGTCGGTGGGGATGTTGCACTTTTTCAAGGAGGCTTTGAGGGTGTCCTTGAAGCGTTTCCTCTGCCCACCTGGGGCTCTCTTGCCGTGTCGGAGCTCCAAGTAGAGCGCTTGTATCAGGCATGCGGACGATGTGACCCGTCCATCGGAGCTGATCGAGCGTGGTCAAAGCTTCGATGCTGGGAATGTTGGCCTGAGCAAGAACACGGACGTTGGTGCGCCTATCCTGCCAATTGATTTGCAGGATCTTGCGGAGGCAGCATTGGTGGTACTTCTCCAATGCTTTGAGGTGCCTGCTGTACATGGTCCATGTCTCTGAAGCATACAGGAGGGCGGGTATTACTACTGCTCTGTAGACCATGAGCTTGGTGCTGGGTTTGAGGTCCTGGTCTTCAAAAACACTCTTCCTCAGGCAACCGAAGTCTGCACTGGCATACTGGAGGCGGTGTTGGACTTCGTCATCGACATCTGCCCTTGTTGACAGTTGGCTCCCGAGGTATGGAAAGTAGTCCACGTTGTCCAAGGCCTCGTCATGGATTTCTCCCAGTGGCTGAAGAGCTCCTCACAGAGTCGCAATGCGGATTCCGCCCACTAAGGGGCACAATGGACATGATCTTCACCGTGCGTCAACTACAAGAGAAATGCAGGGAACAGCACCAACCGTTGTACATGGCCTTCTTTGACCTCACAAACGCCTTTGATACCGTCAACCATGAGGGATTATGGAGAGTCCTCCTCAAATTCAGCTGCCCTCAAAAGTTTGTCACCATCCTCTGCCTGCTTCACGACACCATGCAAGCCATGATCCTGACCAACAGATCCACCACAGACCCAATTCACGTATGGACCAGGGTCAAAGCAAGGCTGTGTCATCGCACCAACGCTCTTCTCGATCTTCCTTGCTGCAATGCTCCATCTCATCCTCAGTAAGCTCCCCACTGGAGTGGAGCTAATTTACAGAACAAACGGGAAACTGTTCAACCTTCGTCGCCTCCAGTCCAGATCCAAGGTCGTCCCATCCTCTGTCGTCGAATTACAGTATGCAGACGATGCTTGCGTCTGCGCTCACTCGGAGGTCGAACTCCAAACCATTGTCAACACCTTCACTGAAGCGTACGAGAGCATGGGCCTTACACTAAACATCCGTAAGACAAAGGTCCTCTACCAACCTGCTCCCGCCACACAGTACTGCCCCCCGATTATCAATATCGTGGTGGTGATGGGTTAGCTTTGTTGTCTCTGGGAATTCCCTTTGTTTCCAGCTAGTTCCACGCTCAAGGAAACACCATCACTATACAAATGTGGTACATGGACCAGTATGGTGTCCTAGACGTAGGAAGGCATAGTGAAGACTACTGCTTACATAGATCAGCGAGCCTGCAGGGCAGAAAAGCCTGAAAGTAATGACCAATAATCAGCCTATTGAAATCTCATGACTTAAAGATTGTTGCTAAATTCTTCAAATAATTTAAAGAAGGAACATAATTTCGGTGAAGTAATCGATTCCCCTCTTGGGATGCCATTGTTCTTCTACTTTGAGGAAGAGGATGATAAGGACATGGAGGAGAGGATGGAAGCCAGGTGGCAACATGCATACAGGCAACACCTGACCTGTAGGTATCCACACTAGCAGGTGTACAGACCAAGGAGATCCTATCTGGAATTTTCCTATAGGCAGATTGTTAGAAGGCTGTGGTTGCAGTCGGGGGAATTTTAACCTAAAAAAACATGTGGGTTCGGAGTGAGGGGGTAGTTAAAGTGTTAAAAATTGGAATCCTGACCTGAACCCCCCTCCAACCTGCCCACTTCCGGTTTTAATGGAGGCGAGACGGGAGGCGGGGCAGGGGCGAGCGGCCAACCCACTGTCAGTAGGCAGGACATCAATTTAAATATTACAATGAGGCTGGAAGCCTCTTCTTTAACCTCCATTTTGTGTTTATCTGTAGCTGGCCGGGATTTACACACCTCGTAAAGCCCGGCAGTTATAGTAAGATGAGAACTGCTGGATCCAGGAGGTAAGTGCCTTTATATCTACCTCCTCGATCCAGGGTGCCTGCCTATCCCACTACCTAACCCCGCTGGTTGGAAACCCCCCACAAGCCTCCAATTCCCCCCCCCCCCCGGCCCTCTCTGTCCTGCTCCTCTGGCTTCCGATACTCTTTGGACCCACCCCGCCGATCTTCTCCCACCCTCCCCATCATCTTCCCGGCCCAGTCCCCGATCTTCTGCCTTCTCAATGGACCCACCAAGGCAGAGAGAGACAGAAAGAGCAATCCATTATTTTGAGGGGTAGATACCTCCACGTGGAGCGTGCCATTGATGCCACCCATGTGGCATCAAAGACCCCATCTGAAAACACCTTCAATTTCATCAACAAGGGATTTAATTCACTGAATGTGCAGATAGTGAGTGATGCAAGCCATCTTGATGTGCCTCAATAATTCCGAGACTCGAAGTTAGCAGAACAAAACAAGGCTTTTATTAACTTAGAACGTAACACGTAAGAGAGAGAGATGTCTTCCTTCTGGAGACTGAGGCCAGACTGAGTTAGCTTACAAACGGGGCCAGGTATGGGCGGAACCCTACACACAGCACATTCCAGCACATTCCAGTATACAATACAGCACATTCCAGTACACAATACAATGAGGTCTGGGGGAAGGGAAATGACACTGAAACCGATCTCAGTCACAGGCAGTGATGAATGGAAATATTTCATCACATTCACCCCTTCTATAGATTTAGTCTGTTCGGGGGTTTGATAGTCCTCTGCGACCGACGTGGCTGTTGCGGTGCCGCGGGTGTCGGCTGGGTGTCCCCGGTAGCCTCCTGGGTCTCTGCCGGGGGTGCCGCCAGGGTTGTTGAAGGGGTAGTTGGTGGGGGTGCCGTTGGTCGGTGTTCTTCCGGGGGTGATGAAAGAGTAGTGGGTGGGTAAGAGTTGCTGTGATTGTCGTTGCCGCTATTGCCGTGGTTGTTGTCGATGCCGGCTGGGGCGACGTCTTTTATGGACACGGTGTCCTCCCTTCCGTCGGCGTGCCGGACATATGCGTATTGGGAGTTGGCGTGGAGTAGGTGTACTGGCTCCACGAGAGGGTCCGTCTTGTGGCCCCTCACATGCCTTCGCACGAGTACCGGACCTGGGGTGGAGAGCCATGACGGCATGGATACGCCTGAGGTGGATTTCCGGGGAAAGACAAACATTCGTTCATGAGGCGTGGTATTAGTGGCCGTACACAATAGCGACCGTATCGAATGGAGCACATCCGAGAGGACTTCCTGCCAGCGGGAGATAGGGAGGCCCTTGGTCCTTAGAGCTAGAGTGACTGCTTTCCATACTGTCCCGTTCTCTCGCTCCACTTGGCCGTTACCCCGGGGGTTGTAGCTGGTGGTACGGCTTGTGGCGATCCCCCTGGACAGCATGTACTGGCGTAGCTCTTCACTCATGAAGGACGCCCCCCTATCCGTATGGATGTAGCTCGGCATACCGAACAGGCAGAACAGGCTGTTGAGGCATTTAATGACCGTGGCGCTGGTCATGTCTGGGCAGGGGAAGGCGAATGGGAACCGGGAGTATTCGTCCACAATGTTCAGGAAGTAAACATTGCGGTCGACGGACGGGAGGGGGCCCTTGAAATCTAAGCTGAGCCGCTCAAAGGGCCGTGTAGCTTTGATTAAGTGGGCTCTATCTGGGCGGTAGAACCGAGGCTTGCACTCAGCGCAAGTGCGGCAGTTCCTGGTCAGGGACCGAACTTCCTCAATCGAGTAGGGTAAGTTACGGGACTTTATGAAGTGGAACAGCCGCGTGACCCCTGGGTGGCAGAGGTCATTGTGGAGGGTCTGTAGCCAATCCCCGGTGGCGCTGGCACACATCCCTCGTGAGAGGGCGTCAGGGGATTCGTTAAGGGCCCCTGGCCGGTAAATGATGTCGTACTCGAAGGTGGAGAGCTCGATCCGCCACCTAAGAATCTTATCATTTTTAATCTTCCCCCTCTGTTTATTATTGAACATAAACGCTACCGACCGCTGGTCGGTAAGTAGGGTGAAGCGTTTGCCGGCTAGGTAGTGGTGCCAGTGGCGCACTGCCTCCACGATGGCTTGGGCCTCCTTTTCCACGGAGGAGTGTCTGATCTCGGGCCCTTGGAGGGTCCTCGAGAAGAAAGCTACGGGCCGCCCCGCCTGGTTGAGGGTGGCCGCCAAGGCGAAGTCAGACGCATCACTTTCCACTTGAAATGGAGTGTTCTCGTCCACTGCCTGTAGCGTGGCCCGCTCAATATCCTGCTTAATGCTTTTGAAGGCGGCGTGGGCCTCAGCAGAGAGCGGGAAAGAGGATGATTTCAAGAGGGGGCGGGCTTTGTCGGAGTAGTTGGGGACCCATTGGGAATAATAAGAAAATAACCCCAGGCACCTTTTCAGGGCTTTGGGAGTGTTGGGCAGGGGCAGCTCCCGTAGGGGGCGCAATCGGTCGGGGTCTGGTCCGATTTCCCCATTCTCCACCACGCTGCCTAGTATGCAGAGGCGCGTGGTGTTGTAAACGCACTTGTCCTCGTTGTAGGCGAGGTTGAATTTTTGTGCGGTTTTCAGGAACCTCTCGAGGTTCGAGTCGTGATCCTGCTGGTTGTGACCGCAGATGGTGACGTTGTCGAGGCAGGGGAAGGTTGCCTGCAAGTGGTGGTCATCGACCATGCGGTCCATCTCCCTCTGGAAGACCGAGACCCCATTCGTCACCCCAAAGGGGACTCTGAGGAATTGGTAGAGGCGTCCGTTCACCTCGAAGGTGGTGTACGGGCGGTCCTCTGGTCTGATAGGGAGCTGGTGGTACGCTGACTTGAGGTCGATGGTGGAGAACACCCGGTATTGGGCGATTTGGTTCACCATTTCTGATATGCGGGGTAGCGGGTAGGCGTCTAGTAGGGTGTACCTGTTGATCGTTTGACTATAGTCGATCACCATCCGTTTCTTCTCGCTACCCCTTACCACTACCACTTGGGCGCGCCACGGGCTATTGCTGCGTTCAATAATGCGCTCTTTCAGGAGCCTGTCTACCTCGGTCGCGATAAACCGCCTGTCCTCCCAGCTGTACCTCCTGCTTTTGGTCGCTATTGGCCGGCAGTTAGGGGTAAGGTTCGCGAATAGCGAAGGCGGCTTTACCTTCAGGGTAGCCAGACCGCACACTGTGAGGGGCGGCTGGGACCCACCGTACTTGAGCGTGATGCTTTGGTGGTTGCACTGGAAATCCAGGCCCAAGATCACGCTCGCACATAGGTTTTTCATGATTAATACTTTAAAATTATCATATACAGTTCCGTTAACGCACAATTGTACCGTGCAGTAACCCAGAATGGTCGATGTCTGGGTTTTGTCAGCCATAGAGATGGTACCCTGAGTAGGGACCACCTTTAGGGAGAGTTGTTGTGCCAGTTCTGGGTGGATAAAGCTCTCCGTGCTTCCACTGTCAATTAAGCATTTAACCCGGCACCCGTTTACCTCGATGTCCACCATTGATCTGGATAGCGGGTGCGGCCTGGTCTGGTCCACTGTGACCGATGCCACTGTAGGGCCCTGATCGATACAAGATGGCATCCACGCTGTCTGCTCACAAGATGGTGGACCCCACGAGGTCGGGCAAGATGGCGTCCAAGATGGCCGCTCCCACGGCGCACACGCGGCGGTGGCGGGTTTTCCGGCGGTTGGTTTTCCGGCGGGGTTCCCTCTGCACACCTTCCCGAAGTGCCCCTTCTTACCGCACTTAAAGCAGGTGGTGCCTTTCGCCGGGCACAGGTTTCTGGTGTGCTTTGGCTGCCCGCAGAAGTAGCAGTTGGGTCCCTGACGCGTCGCGGCTGTCGTAGGGCTTCTGGGGGGAGAGCGGGGCCCAGCCGGTGTCGGGCTGGGAAGATGCCTTCCAAGATGGCGGCGCCCTCGGTGCACACGTGGCGGCGTGGACGGCGCGGGCTGAAGAGTAGGCGTCCGAGTTTCTCTGGGCCACATCCAGGGATCGCGCGGTGTCCGCAGCCTGTTTCAGGTCCAACCCCGTTTTTTCCAGCAGTCTTTGCCGGATGTAAGTGGAGCGGAGGCCTGTGATGAAGGCATCGCGAACAAGCTCGTCAGTGCACACTGCGGCTTTTACATCTCGGCACTTGCAGTCTTTGCCAAGCATTTTCAGGGTGCTTAGGAACTCCTCCACCGATTCCCCAGGTCGCTGTGCGCGGGTGGCGAGCAGGTGCCTAGCATACACCTCATTCGTAGGCTGCTGGTAATGTGCCTTTAAGATGTCACAGGCGGCCAGGTACGTCTCGGCGTCTTGGATGAGGGGGGTAAACCCGGTGGCTTACCCAATTCCACAGAATTCCGAGTCTCATCCTCGCAGCGTCCGTAGCGTCTTTGACGGCTGCGGAATTGTCCAGGAAGAATTCCATACACTCAAACCAGTGTCCGAAGCGTGCTGATGCGTCCGGAGCATGTTGATCCAAATCTAAACGTTCGGGTTTCAGGAGTTGATCCATAGTGTTGAAAAATAAGTTAATAAAATTGATGTGCCTCAATAATTCCGAGACTCGAAGTTAGCAGAACAAAACAAGGCTTTTATTAACTTAGAACGTAACACGTAAGAGAGAGAGATGTGTTCCTTCTGGAGACTGAGGCCAGACTGAGTTAGCTTACAAACGGGGCCAGGTATGGGCGGAGCCCTACACACAGCACATTCCAGTATACAATACAGCACATTCCAGTACACAATACAATGAGGTCTGGGGGAAGGGAAATGACACTGAAACCGATCTCAGTCACAGGCAGTGATGAATGGAAATATTTCATCACACATCTCATTCTGCGTGTCACTGCATACTACACTGGAAGTAGCCTGGTAATCTACTTGCAGTGCTCAGTTGGAGAAGTGTATTAAGATGTAATAGGATGTAATAGCTGATGACACATCTCCATCATCTGAGGTCAGAGGCTGAAAACAGGCACAATGAAGCATTGAGTGCTAGATGAATAATTGTTGAGCAGGCTATCGGGATTCTAAAGTTCCACTTCCATTATGTGGATCGGTTGGGGGTGCCCTTACAGTACAGTCCAACAAGGGTGTCGAGAATCATAGAGGTTTGCTCTATACTTCATAAATTGCCGATTAAGGAGGAACTGGAGTCCCTCTAACTGTAGATGAGGAGGAGGAAGGGGGAGACGAGCAATGTCCTTATCATGATGAGGGCACCTGGGAGACAGAGGAGGTGGCGCAGGACAAACTGCTGCCAGCAGCAGGCACCATCAGTCAGGAAATCATCACCAACTATTTCCTGTGGAAAGGTTAAACCCCACCTGCAGAAAATAAAATGCAGTTGATGATCCCTTAAATGGTTCTCAGATAACTATTATTCAACTCTGGAAATCATTAAACATCCTTGCATGAAAAGGACACTTGCCTGCACATGAGATTTATGCTGTGAAGTCATAGGGGTGAATTTCTATGTGTGTTCTCCTGCTTGTCCGCCCTAACTTTGGTCTTTTTCCCGGGGTTTCTGTGGCTCTTCCGCCAAAGTTACAATGGATGAGCGGGAGAGCCCCATTAAATAGAACCTCCATGGAAATTCACCCCTATAGTTTTTAAGACTGGAACTCTGAAATCTCGGTCGCTGAGCATAATCATTTTTGTCTTGGTTTCAGGGAGAGATGGTGATTCCTCCTCATCTCCTCCCAACTCTTCTTGCTCTGTGCTTCACTTTGTGATCTACCCTCGGTCTATTTACACCCTCATGAGTAGGTAGGGGTGATTTTCCTGTAGCTGTGCCCAGGTGATCCAGTATGCCTGACTGCAGTGATTAATGGAGAATCGGGCCATTCAGAGCATGTGCCTGCTAAAGAATCCTGTGAGATTTTCCAATGTACGCCGTATTCAGGTGAACCAGTGTGGCTAGGGCCAGATGCAGGAAAAGCTCCTGGTGCATTTGGGTTGATACTTGAATAAGTAAGGTGTCATGACTGAATCTGCAATTTATTTGGGGGATTGAGCACTGTGGAACTGCAAAGCTGCTCATCAGTTCCTTTTTCCTCTAAATAAACCCTGCAACCACTCACGGTACTGTAAGTGATCCATTCTGTTACTAAACTGAGCCTGACAGCTTTCGTCCAACTTTTCCATCACTCACAGCTCCTCACTGTCTGTTCTAGAGCTTCCTCCTAATGCCTATTTAAGAGCCTGATGATTACCATTCATCCAGCCATCCCACTTCTTTGCCACTGATTATGCTGCTCTTTTCCTTTGCAAAGAAAATTAAAAATGTAGAAAGGCTACTGAATACTGATTAATTCAAAATTAACTTCTCAGGTGTCTGCAGGCATTCCATTTTGATAATGCTTTCAGGTGCAGACGATGTAGCAATCATTTCACGTATCACTCAAACACTATCATGTTTTGGTGTCAGGAAGTGGGATAAGATACAGTGGAATGGTGGGAAAGGGATGTTAGTTGTGGTGGGGGGTTGGTAAGGTACCTTGTGCATACTAATTGCATCATTCATCTCTTCAGTTACACTATGTGGACATGATCGTGAGAAAGTGGTGCATGCTAACTAGGAATCTTAAAGGCCGGATCTGCTCAGGTCTTCGTGCATTCACTTACTTTGATCAACCTTGAGGTCATCAAAATATTTATAGCAATATATTGCAAATCATGGTGGTGGTGGGATGGGTGGAAGGATGTTGACTGCCTAAGCTATTTCCCTTCATACAACCTTCTCTGGGGCTTGTTGTGTTTGGCAGCAAACAGCCTGTCTCTACTTACCCCTATCTCTGCCAACATTACCTCCATTGCAGATTCTGAGAATCTTTGGTTATAGCAGATACCCCTAATGCTGCTCCTCCCTCTTCTTGTGCTTTCACTCTCTGCCCTTCTCAGGAAACTTTTTGAGCTAATGGACCTAAGTTCCAGCAGCCTTTTAGATGCTGCAGCTAAACTGTAATTCCCTCCTTCCCAGCAGCATAGCAGTAGCCAGGACCAGGATTCTGATGTTAAACTTGCCCTGCATATTAAATTAGCACCCACCCCCACCCACCAAGATAAATATTGTGGGCTACTGGCTCATCGCATTGGTGGGCAGAAATCCCGTTCTGCCATGTTTCCAGTGGGCCTGGGAAAATCCAGGCTCTGATCTCTAGATGCGCTTGCTTCAAGATTACTTGATTGTTTCAACCCATGAGAGTCATTAAAAGGCTATAGAGAGTTAGTTGTACATAGTGTTTGGATAATGTTAAGAAAAATACAATTCTTACCTTTATAGATTGTGCTTTGTGTTGTATACTGGTAATTTGTCGTCCTTTTACACATTCCTTAGCTGATTAGAGTGTATTCTAGATACACAATACAAAACACAGCCTGGCTTAGTACCTGGGCTATTTCCAATATTGTGAATGTGAAAGGAAGGTCACAAAGCCGATACTGCTGTTCACTGTTAAAGCTCAAACTCTTCTAACATCAGAGTACAGGCTTAGTAAAATTACTACTACCTGCAACATAACATTTTACAATATATTCCTGTAATTCTTGTTACGCTAATTTAAAAAAAAACTTTCAAACCAATGAGTATTTCACATACTCAGTCTCTTCTGTTCTCAGCTGCACAGAACACAAAAATAAAAACCTATTAGTAATCATCTGGAGATTAAAGAACACAATAAATAACAATGAAATGTTTGGAGTCTTTGAGAAGTACAAAATTCCAACGAAGTAATTGATTAAGACATGATTTCAACAGATGGTGTAAAATGGATTCTTTGTTGAAAACCTATTTTCTTCCTCCAGGCTTCTATTGTGCCACCACTAGGGACGATGGAACTTTGTAAAGGCAGGATTACTGTCAGGTAGGATGCAAGAATTTCACTTTTTGTAGATCTTAAAATGTGTTAGGAACTGTAGGGCTGATTTTGACTCCCGTTGGGGGTCATACTGACAGGCACTGAGGTGGACAACAAACCATCTGGCTCTCTGAAGCATGAGGACCGGGAGATTTTATCAGTCTCCCAGCCAAACCCGGCGGGAAGCAGCAACTGACCAACGGGTGGGGGCAGGATTTTGGGCGGCAAGAGGCGTCTCCAGGGACTCGAAGCAACGGTCCTCAGCATTCAGGGAAGTAGTTGAGGGGGTTCGGGAAGACCTCGCAATCGGCGGAGGGAGAGGAAACTCTTGTAGCCACAGTATTTATGTGGTTGGTCCAGTTCAGTTTCTGGTCAATTGTGACACCCAAGATGTTGGAGAGTGATTTGGTGATGGTAATGCCGTTGATGGTCAAGGGGAGGTGGTTAGAAACTCTCTTGTTGGAGATGGTCATTGCCTTGCACTTGTGTGGCGCGAATGTTACTTGCCACTTATCAGCCCAAGCCTGGATGTTGTCCAGATCTTGCTGCATGTGGACATAGACTGCTTCATTATCTGAGGAATTGTGAATGGAACTGAACACTGTGCAATCATCAATGAACATCCCCACTTCTTACCTTATGATGGAGGGAAGGTCATTGATGAGGTAACAGTTGAAGAATTAGTCACAGTATGTGAAACAGTGGTGTGTGTGTGATCACAACTGCAGTGAAGATGGAAGATGTCCTTTGGCTATTCTTACTGGAGTTTGTCACTATGACACCAAGGTTTTAACAATATTCTGTAATTGTTCAGCACATCTTGGAAAAAAGAAACTGCAAGCTGGCAGTGAAAGATTTTTCCTCACTTATAATGAAGATGAATTCTCTACCCCAAAGGGGCTGTGGATGCTGAGTCATTGAATATATTCAAGGCTGAGATAGATAGATTTTTGGACTCTAGGGGAATCAAGGGATATGGGGATCAGGCAGGAAAGTGGAGTTGAGGTCGAAGATCAGCCATGATCTTATTGAATGGTGGAGCAGGCTCAAAGGACCATATGGCCTACTCCTGCTCCTAATTCTTATGTTCTTATAAGCAGTTGAAGATGGTTGGGCCTAAGACACTGCCTTGAGGAACTCCTGCAGTGATGTCCTGGGGCTGAGATGATTTGCCTTCAACAACCACCTTCCTTTGTGCTAGGTATGACTCCAGCTAGTGGAGAGCTTTCCCTTTATTCCCATTGACTTCAAATTTATTGGTTCTCCTTGGTGGCACACTTGGTCAAATGCTGCCTTGATGTCAAGGGCAGTCACCTTTACCTCACCTCTGGAATTCAGCTCTTTTGTCCATGTTTGGACCAAGGCTGTAATGAGGTCTGGAGCCAAGTGGTCCTGGCAGAACCCAAACTGAGCATCAGTGAGCAGGTTACTTCTGGGTCTACTTCCCAAAGATGAAACATGGAATTTCCACTGAGGGTTGAGCAGGCAGAAGCTCCATCTGTCCCATTGAAGACCTGTGTGAAGGAGTTGGTGGGAGAAATGGGACGCCACCACCTAATAATTTCCTGCTGCTCCTGCCTCCTCTGCCTCAAGTGACCAGGATGTTGGCAGGATGCTGGTAACTGAATCGAAGGAATGGCATAAAATTGAGTCTCTCAGGAGTGTTGCAGACCATGACCCTGGCCTGGCCCACTCCAGAATACTGCAGGCAGCCTCAATGATATTGACCATCTTCTAAAAAGGTCAATTGTCACTCTTCAATCAATTTTTAAGCCAGACCCAGTGACTTCAGCCCCACACAGGTTTTAAGTAGCGCATTTGCACCCCCATCCTCGCAGCAGGCACTCGGTGTGCTCATATTGACACAGGCACCCCTCTATGTAAATCACCTGACGTAGGAACATTTGGTGGGATGGGCCCCTCCCCCTACTGGTAGTGTGAGAATCCCATTCTGCTGTAGTTATGGTGGCGGAGTGGGATCAACAAATTTTAGGGCCATTTAGTTTTAACTCCAATAGGTCAGCAAGTTTATCCAGTGAGTAGCTGAGCCTGTGGACTGGGCTAATGCCAGAATCAATCACTGGTCTTGCCAATCTCAGTTAAGGCAGCAGTTGAAGTACTAAAAGTAACCTGAACACTTATTTGGAAAATTAATCTTAATGCTTATTTGGATGTAGGGGGAGGACGGGACTTTGCTGAGCTGTGATCCGCATTATAGATGCATAGCCTAATAATATTCACCGAAGTTCCTATATGTATAATGATTTCCTGGGTGAGGACTGGAGGGTGCCCAGGAGTGTGGTGCCAGATCCCAGAAAAGAGTCGACCCAGAAGAGGAGGGGAGAAAAATTAAAAGAAAATTGTCAAGACTTCCACCACCTCCATGTCTAACCAATATTTTTCCTTAGTACAGAAAATACCATCAGTATTTTATAGTTTACACAGAATTGTTTTATTCTTAATATTGTGCATTTATATTGCATCTTTCACAATCTCAGGACATCCCAAAGCACTCACAGACAATAAGTTACTTTTGAATTATAGTCACTATTTAATGTATGGAAATGCAGTAGCCAATTTGTACATAGGAAGGTCCCACACACAAAATTGAGATAAATGATTAGCTAATCTATTTCAATGAGGGTGGTTGTGGGATATATGTTGGCCCACATGTTGGGAGATCGGGCCTCAATTTGATGATTCATCTGAAAATCAGCACCACTGACAAGAAGCACTCCCTTAGTACTACAGTGAAGTGTCAGCCTAGATTGTGTGCTCAAGTCTGTGGTGTGGGGTTTGAACCCACAACCTTCCGACTCAGAGGCGAGAGTGCTGCCACTGATGCGGATACATGTAATGCAGTGTAGATGCCTAGTTGATATTGGAATATCTGAGGAACTTTATGCCAATGAGCAGGGTCATTTTCCCTACTTTCAACCATATATGCATCAGAGTCCCCCTTCGGGCCATACTGTAAAACAGTATTGCTTCCTCTTGCTCTTGGTGAGACAGACTCATTAAAAAAAAACTTGCATTTATATAGCGCCTTTCACAACCACTGGACATCTCAAAGTGCTTCACAGGCAATGAAGTACTTTGAGTTTAGTCACTGTTGTAATGTGGGAAATGCGGCAGCCAATTTGCGCACAGCAATCTCCCACAAACAGCAATGGGATAACGAGCAGATAACCTGTTTGTGAGAAATATTGGCCAGGACACCGGGGATAACTCCCCTACTCTTCTTCGAAATAGTGCCATGGGATCTTTTACGTCCACCTGAGTGAGCAGACGGGACCTTGGTTTAACGTCTCATCCAAAAGATGGCACCTCTGACAGTACAGCACTCCCCTGGAGTGTCAGTCTAGCTTTATGTGCGCAAGTCCCTGGAGTGGGACTTGAACCCACAACCTTCTGACTCAGAGGCGAGTGTGCTACCAACTGAGCCACAGTTAACACTGACATAGAACCAAAGAACAGCACAGAAGGAGGTCATTTAGCTCATCATGTCTGTGCCAGGTGTTTACTAAAGCAAGAATCAATTTTGGTCTGGGATGTTGACTTCTGCTACCGTTGGCACTGGAGGGCTCTCTGGTCAGCCAGCAAGAGACAGCATCTTAACATGAAGAAAAACCATGGTTGGGTGATTTCTACAATACCATGGTTATTGTCATTTCTAGGAGATTCACAATTATACTGCATGACATACCTTGTATTCAAAGGGTTGAATAGCTATAGTTGGTAGGTTTTTGTTGTCTAAATTGTAGTAATGTCTAAACTGTAGCTTTAAAAATAAAGGGGAATATACATATAATTCAGCATCACTGTATTAAGTAATAAAACTTGAAAATGAAAGATTGCAAGTGCATAAATTTGGACATTAACAATTGATTGTTTAATAAACATTACAGTAAAGAATATGCAAGAGCTATTGAAGATCTAAATTGTAACGGTGGCCCTTACAATAATCTGCAAGCAGCAAGTGAGACACCTAAAAAAATCTCAAAAGATGTATACGGGGAACCTGACACTTATCGCTGGAAGACAGAATATGATTTATCATACAACATGAACCCTGATGTAAGTTCTAATGAACAGACAAGTGAAACTTGATTCACTGAGTTGTTACAAAATCCTAAGGCATGCATTTCTGACTATGCTGAATATATCTTACAGGGCACTTGGAAATAAGAGCACCGTCTCTGTACTTTGCAAAGTTCAACAGGCCCGAAAAGGTATTTTGAAAAACGGCAAATATGAAACGAGGTTTTTGTCAATTATCAGTGTCTAATAAATACAGAAATTCAACTTCTGCTTATGCAGTGATTTTTCATTAGATAAATATTTTACATTTGGATTTAAATAATTTGAGTTTACCTATTGCAAAACAATTCTGAAGCTATTAAAAATAAAAGCATTTCCTTTTCGTTGTAAAATACTCTATAAAACAAATGGCCATTGCATATACTTTTTTTTAAAAAGCAGAGGAGCTGTGGGATATGATTTACATCCCATGAGTGAGTTGACCGGATAACTCATGAGGATCTTCTGAATAGATCATGGCAAATAACACGAACAGGATGTAACTCCAATATTGCAGATCCTTGTGCGTTTTTTAATACTATGTTAGTTAATTAAAATAAAAATTAAATGTAAATATAACCTTTAAATACAAACTAATAAAAGCATAAATTGTGGAGTGGTTTCAGTGATCTTACTCAACATTTTATCACTCAAAGTAGTATCTTTCCATGAGTATTGCATCTTTCTCATTCAATATTTAATGGAAATTACATACAGGTGTTGAATAATATGTACTATTTTATGTTTTAGTAATGTGAAAGTGAACAGTAAGAATATGATGGTGCTTTAAGCATTCTCTCCCTCCAGTTAACAATGACCTTCATTACTGTTTATATGTGCAGCTGAAATTGTGAATTAATTATGCTTTACACAATATCAGGAATATTTTAACCATAGTAACAAACATCAGTCTTGAATTTAAGTAGGAAAACAGGGTCAGTTTCCCCCCCACAAATAACATGGTTGTTTGTTCAAATTATGCAACCTTGTCCTGTTCTGTGTTTAGAAAAGTTGGATCATAGACTCTCTTGATTTTCCAACACCAATCCATTTAACTGAAAGAAAGCAAAGACAAATTTCCAGTCATTGTCCAATGTTTGCATACCAAAAAAAAGGCAATGCAACTTAGTTACTATTAGAAGATCTTGTGGTAAATATTTATAAAAGGAAATTCCTTGAAAAGCAAATACTAATAAATTTGTTGCTTAAATGTAAATCTGCTACAACTTATCAAGTTCCCTGCAATGTTATTTCTGAAAACTCACTTGGGACTCCCACATGATTTTCAATAAATCTGATGTAGTTTTGAGCCTTTGGTGGGAGATCGTCCCATGTCCGAGCACTGGCAATGCTGGTCTTCCAGCCTGGAAGTGTTTCATACTCAACCTCTACTTGGTTCAGGATTTCCTGATTTGCTGAAGGAATGGATAAACCACAACAATGAAGTAATAATAATACTAACATCTTATTCTATCAGAGCACAAGGTACAGCAAATTGTACAACATTATAACTAAAATAACCTGGATAGAAACTATTAAGCTGGAAGTCAGAATATCAGAACAGTAGCAAACTGTAGTTATGGCCCAGAATTTAGGGTCAGCGGCAAAGCAAAGATGTTTGCCACTGGCCCCGAAAAAAGCTGCCCACAAAGATCTTCCGATCGCTGCAGTGAGAAGTTTGCCTTTCTCGACACGCAACTCAGATCAGTGTAGAATAGTGGGGAATCCCTTGTGCGAGCTGCTGTGACGTCAACAAGCTGTCTAAGCAGCCAATCACAATGCAGAATTCTTACAGACAGGGAACCAGGAAGTAAAGAAGTTGCTTTTATTCAGACTTTTTAACAATGTTAGAGAGCAAAACAAAAATTGGGGCTCTCACATGGGGAAAAGGTAATCTGAAATAAATATAAACAAACTTTAAAAAATATAATTTGTTTTACAGTTTCTTAAAATTTGTCATTTTCATCATTATGGTTAAATTTGACACTCCACAAAATTAAAATTCGTTTTTCAGGGCCATAACATTTGTTTAGCAGTCAATACGCTGTTAAAACCCCAGTTACACCTAATTCAACAAGGCCTAACTTTTAATAGGGTATTTAACAGCGACATTACCGCAGAAAAATCCAAGTTTTGGTCAGTTTCACTGATTGCCGGCTATGCGGTGGTGGGGGGGGGGGGGGGGGCGGGGGAAACAGCGCAGCCAATGTAGGAAAAGTGAGTGACTGACCGCAACTTCAGGATTTCCGTGTTTAGATGCACATGCGCTACTTCCTGAAGTTGCGGTCAGTTTCAAAGGGGTAATAACAGCGAACGCTGTTAGTTCGCTATTATTACCTACCGCAAATTCCGGGCCATAAGTAGGGGGTTATTTGGGCCAAAGGGTGAAAACAGGCATTAAATGGGTGCCGTGCTAATAAGACTCGCTGGTTTGAAAGTCTGGCTTGCAATTTTGGTCCTAATTGCCGATTACCATAATTTGAACTTGCCTGAAGGTGCTAAAAGAGAGACATGTGCAGATTTAGCATTCAAGTGCTGATTAGATGCAATTTTCGTGGAGCGGTATATGTGGGCTCCTCGCACCCACTTCCACTAAAGGTGTGGAGTGGGCTGGCTGACACACAGCGGCAGGTTTCATGGCTCAGGGACCGAGGATGAGGGCGCGCAGCTTCTTGAACGCGGCACTGGAGGTCCAGAGGAGGAGGGATCTCCTATATCTGCAGAGGGGGAAGGAGTCCACTGTGCCCTCCTGTCCCCCTCTCCTCCAGCAGCTGGTGCTGCTCTGCCTGGCCCGAGTCATCCTCACACTCCTCGTCCAGACCAAGGGGGATCGCTAGCAAGATGCTGATGACCAAGCACTCCCTTTCTCATGGTGACTCCTACAAAGTTTCCAATAAAAGCACAGTAGCACAGCACTGACTCGTTTTAGGCGAGTCCTCAAGAGAATTTACAGAATAAATGTTGATAAAATGTTGAAGTCTTGACGAAGTGTCCCAGAAAGTCTCCCGTCGTGTTTCAAAAATCCTCTTCAAACCTCCAGCAGCAAGTGAACAGTAAAAGGTGATATACCTTTAAGTAGCTCTCGAAATCCTCTGCAACGACTTGTTTACTCCCAAACAGCTGGTTGATGTTAGGAGAGGGCGTTAGGACTAGCGCTGGCCACCAAAATGTCATGCAGCCTTTTTAATGAGCGCTAGCAGGCAATTTATCAATCAGCCTGTTAATGAGCCTCCAGGTGGCTGTTCCTAGCACAAGCTTCAACTCTTTCATCAAGATGGTGTCTTGCGCTAAACGTTTCAGCTCAAGACCTCATCTTGGCCACCTCGGAGGCTCTTTAACGTCCATTGAAAATCGCCCCCTTAGTGTTTTAGGATTTCAAATGCCCACATATTGTATTTCAAAATGTAAAATAGGAATAAAAGGATATAGCATATGTAGCTGATGGAGCATTTTTGCGCGGTCAGGCGGTTTTAGATCAAATGAAAGCAAAATACTGCGGATGTTGGAAATCTGAAATAAAACCAGAAAATGCTAGAAATACGCAGCTACGGTCAGGCAGCATCTGTGGAGTGAGAAACAGTTAACATTTCAGGTCATTGACCTTTTCATCAGAACTGGCAAATGTTAGTGATGTAAAATGTTTTAAGCAAGTAGAGGCAGGGAAAGGTGGAGGGGAAGAACAAAAGGGAAGGTCTGTGAGAGGGTGGAAGGCAGGAGAAATTAAATGACAAAAGGGATGATGGGGCAAGGAAAAGGGGGTGGCAATGGGATAATGAAGAAACAAAGGATGGGTCTAGAGGAGCTGTAAATGGCACCGGCAGAATCATAACCAGCACCTGCTGTCTGAAAAAAATAAGAGCAATGGTTATGATCTGAAATTGTTGAACTCGGAAGGCTGTAAAATGCCGTTCCTCAAGCTTCCATTGAGCTTGATTAGAACAGTGTAGAAGGCCGAGGACCAAGAGATCAGAATGGGATGGAGAATTAAAATGGCAAGCGACAGGAAGCTCAGAATCACACTTGCGGACTGACCGTAGGTGTTTAGCAAAGCGATCATCCATTCTGCATTTGGTCTCCCCAATGTAGAGGAGATCGCATCATGAGCAGTGAATACAGTATACTTAATTGAAAGAAGTAAATCGCTGTTTCACCTGGAAGGAGTGTTTGGGGCCCTGGACAGTGGGAAGCGAGGAGTTAAAAGGGCAGATGTTGCATCTCCTGCACTTGCACGGGAAGGTGCTGCGTGAATGGGAGGGAGTGTTGGGGTGATTGAGGAGTGGATCAGGGTGTCGTGGAGGGAACGGAACCTTCAGAGTACTGAAAGGGGAGGGTAAGAGGTGTTTGGTGGTGGGATCACGCTGGAGGATGAATCTGGAGGCTGGGGTTTGGAGGAAGTGAGTGGAGTCAAAGAAGTTTTTCAATGTGAGAGCAAGCTTAGCCAGGCAGAGGAGGGTGGTGGTGGATTGGGCCTCCGTTCAACAAAGAAGCAGAGGGCCCTCAGACCATCCTGTTGGGTGATGGAGGTGTAGCGGGATTGGATGTCCATGGTGATAAGGAGACAGTTAGGGCCAGGAAACTGGAAACTGTTAAAGTGGCGGAGGACATCGGAAGAGTCGTGGATGTAGGTGGGAAGAGACTGGACAAGGGAGACCAGAGTCCGGCCTGAAAATGTGCATCGGGCTTCATTAATATGAATTGGATGAGCTGCCGCTGCTTTAGTAGGTAGCTCACCCATTTGAAGAAAATGAGTATCGGGCTGCTTGCCTCGGAAGGAGGGGATGGAGCAGCACTCTATGGTGGCAGCAAAGCAGGAAGACATGGTTCTGGGCTTTGCTTGGATAGCAAGCTTTCCCCATGTGCAGGACATTATTGACTGCACCCACATAGCCTTGCATGCTCAATATAAAGAACTCGGAGAAAACAAACAGGAAAGGCGTGTACTCGCTGAATGTGCAGCTGGTATGCGATGACAGGAATCGCATCATGCAGGTCTGCACCCAATTGTCCGCCAATTATCATGATGCCTTTAGCTTACGCCAGTCCTCAATTCCCCCCCCCCCTCGATTCCATCCAGACCATCGGGCATCAGGCTGGCTGCTTGGGGACAAGGGTTTTACCTTGAACATGTGGCGCATGACACCTGCCAGAAACCTGAGCAGAGACCCAGAGAAGCGATACAATCAGAGCCATGCCTCGACCAGAGCTCTGATTGAGCAAACAATCGGCATCTTGAAACAGGTTCCACTACTTGATGTACACCAGCAGATCACTGAGGAACGCTTTGGTTGAATCATCTGTCCCCCACACCTGCCACCACCCCACACCAACAGTCCCTCCTGCCATCAGACCCAGTTCCTTCACCCTCCAGATGAATGCCCTCAATTTAAACACTGGCATCGGTATTTCTATCACATCACATGGCATGGTCAATTAACACCAATCCAAAGAAACTCTGCACAAGAAACTGACTCCAAATGGATCATTTTTCAATTATGAACAAAGTAAAAGTCACCTTTGTGCAATCCCCGAATACCTGTTTTAGGTGCTCTTTTACTTAATCTCTCTTCTTCTTAGGCAGTCCCTCGGAACCGAGGATGACTTGCTTCCACATTAAAAATGAGTTCTCAGGTGACTGAGGAGTCCAATGCGGGACCTACAGTCTCTGTCACAGGTGGGGCCGATGGTGGTTGAAGGGGCGGGTGGGGTGATTGGGTTGACGTGCGCTCCTTGCGCTGGGCTTCTGCTTGCTCCCGGCAAAGAGACTCGAGGTGTTCGGCGCCTTCCCAGTTGCTTCTCCACTTTGTGCGGTCTTGGGCCAGGGGTTCCCAGGTGTCGGTGGGGAGGTTACACTTTTTCCAAGGAGGCTTTGAGGGTGTCCTTGAAGCATTTCCTCTGCCCATCTGGGGCTCTCTTGCCGTGCCGGAGCTTCGAGTAGAGCGCTTGTTTTGGGAGTCTCGTATTGGGCATGCAGACGATGTGACCCGTCCATCGGAGCTGATAGAGCGTGGTATAGACCGACCATAGAACATATATATCAGAAACGCTGCCTACGGAGGGCACGGACCATCATCAAAGACCCTACCCACCCCAGCCACAGTCTGTTCGCCCTCCTACCATCTGGAAGACGCTACAGATGCATTCGCACCCGTACGACCAGATTTAGGAACAGCTTCTTTCCCAGGGCTGTCATCCTACTGAACTCCACAAATAAACACTAAAGCCTGCACATCTGCCGATGCACTTAATTCACTTTATTATGGTCATATTTATGCTAATATATATGTACAAATGTATGTTGAAATGTTTAAGTGTCCTAATCCAAATTGTACACTCTCGGGAGCCGCAAGCCTACATTTCGTTGTACTGCACTTGTGCACTAACAATGACAATAAAAGTTGATTTGATTTGATTTGATTTGGTCAAAGCTTCGATGCTGGCCTGAGCGAGAACATAGACGTTGGTGCGCCTATCCTGCCAATGGATTTGCAGGATCTTGCGGCGGCAGCATTGGTGGTACCTCTCCAGTGCTTTGAGGTGCCTACTGTACATGGTCCATGTGTGAGGCATACAGGAGGGCAGGTATCACTGCTGCTCTGTAGACCATGAGCTTAGTGCTCATATTAGGTGCTATTTTAGTGGCTGCAGCACAGATGGACATTCACTGAGAGCATTTGAGATGGCTGTGGGCAACCACAAGGAGTGGCCTGAGGGGGCACAGCTGCAGAATCTCAGTTATGACTGGGGCAATCTGGCTCAGCTGTCTTTCTGACACCAACACGGGCATTGGTTGAGCAGCTGGTGAGGAGCAGGTGTGCTGTCATCCTGAGAGAGAACAGCATGTGCCTCTCCCGTGGCACCACTGCCACTCACATGGGGCTATGCCTCAGCACTCCCACTGCTTTACAGGAGAAGGGTTTGGTATCCTATCCATGCTTGCATTCACACTTAGCAAGCTGGAGATGGTGGTAACCAGAGCCATAAAGGCAGCTGTCTGAAGATCCATCAAAGCTGTCAGAGCCATCACCACAGGCACCATAACAGAGGACTATGCTGCACTGTGCATATAAGTGACAATATGCTTCATGGTTGATTGCATTGATTTGATGCCTTGCGTAATGACCTCACTCAAGTTGGAGAGAGACTCCTCTCCACACTGTCCAACAATGTGCACAGGTGGTGCATAGCCATCAGTCTTCTTTTATAGGCTGGGCCCTGAAGGTCTTTATCTGTGCTCTCTACAACAGGGCTAAGATGTGGGCTTGACCTTTGATAAGCTGGTTCCTAGGCCGCCCTTTCATCCTGTGCACTTGTGCTATCCCAGTGCAGACCCCTCTAACTGACTCTCTAAAATATGTTGATGTCTGAGCTGATGCTTGAAAGGGTAAGATAGAGTGGCAATGCATCTTTGAGAGGACTGTCCTCCTCTTCCTCTGCTCCAGCTGGGCCCTTGATTTGCGATGGACCCAGAAAGAGAAGAGGGACAGGGATAGCTGTTAGTGGTAAGGGTTAGCAGAAACAGACGAGTGGCAGCTCAAACCAGCACTAGGTTGTCATGCAGGGTGTGTGAGGAGGAGAGATCAGCGAGAAGAGGAATGGAAGAAAAGATGGCTAAACACCATGTGGAAAGTATCTTCCGGCCTCGACACCTGGCACCCTTTTGGCTTGCCTTCTGCCCACTGCATCAATGGAGGCCTCCTCCATTGGGGACAACACTTGGATTGATGGTGGCCCTCCTTCTGTGCACTTCTGCTCCCTCTTATTGTGTGCATGCTTATCCTGCAACAAGATAAGGAGTGTGTTGGTGTGTAGTCTGCTGGAGGGTTGTGTGTTTCAGAGTAACATAGTTTGGATAATGTGTGAAAGATGCCACAGGTGTGGGGAAGTGAGAGCAGTAATTAAGAGGACCATAGCAGGTAGAGTGTGCAAATAGCAGCAGAAAGAGGTAGAGTGAAGTGTGATTCTGTGATTGGAGGAGAGTGATGGGAACCTGAGGAGGGTAGGCTACACATGCAGGGCTAAGCAGAGAGTAAGAGAGGTGCGAGTCAGAGTCTTACCTTAGCACTCTGGTCAAATCATTGAATTTTTTCCACAACATTGCTGCCAGATCCTGGGCACCATGCTAGGTGCAGTCACCTGCTCGGACATCACTGCGCACTGTTGCTATGCAATTTGCCTTGGCACTTTTCTTCCTTTAGTCAGAAACAGAAACACTCCTTCTTTCTGCTGACCTCCTCTACAAGAACTTCCAGTGTTGTCTGAAAATTGAGGAGCCCTTGCAGAACTCAGACTGTTGTATGTTCCAAATTTGTAGGCTGAAGTATGCAGCACAGGTAAGGTGCACCTCCCCTTTAAGAGGTGCAGGCTGCCTTTAAATGGTGACACTCCTGCCTGAATTCACACCCATCTAGGGGCAATCTGCCAATGACCAGCATGACAGCTTACTCATAATATGCAAATGAAATATGAACATAAAAATGGTTTGTGTCTCTCACCCATGTAATTGGGTGGGTGCCGTAGACACCTTAACCATTTCATGCTCGCTTTTGGGTGGAGGTTGAAAATCTCCCCCATAAAGTCATGAGCATGTCACAGAAACAGTCCTTATATGTGAAATAAAGTATTCTATCATATGGCTTAAACAACAGTTGTGGGTATTATTAAAAGGATTTTAAATGTACATACAATATTTGATGGGGCTTGGTTTACTAGGGCGTGGTTTACTAAAGAAAACTTGAGTGACATCAATCATACGTCCCAAATGCTGACTGGCTCTGTGATTTGTATTTTGATAATCATCACTTTCTATTTTATGTTACAAGGTGAATCATAACTTTGAAGGTGTTTGTGGTACTTGTTCTTTGCAATTCCACATCAATATGTTAGGTTGAGATGTGGATATTTCAAGCTGTGCACATTTTCTTGATGGAAGTGCATTTTTTTCCTGCATTGAAATAAAGCTAGGTTGAAAATCAACAAAAGATTATTAAGCATGAGGCTAAAATATTTGGTTGCTGTGTTGCATACAATACCTGGAAAATATGGGATTCTCTTTCCATTCAGTTTGTAAGCTAAACCGATTTTAATCTGATCAAGGACCTCCAGGATATCCAGCTTCGTTAATGCCAAGCTATGGATTTAGAAATAATGTCACTGTTACAATTGAATGAATGAGTGTGTCAATTTTTTAGTAACTACACCCTATCTGCATGGTAACTTATTACTTTTGATACCGAGGTGGATATGCATCACAGTGCCGTGAGGCATTGTTTCGGTTATTCTATTTGGAGCACAAAGAGGTACTTTGTAATAATAAATATATTATAGTTCTCCAAGTTATATGGGTTTCTGTTGTACCTTAGAATTCCAGTCATGTATCTGGGGAAATGGTTTTGTGCAATACAGGATATGTGCTTTTGGCTATTACTACTCAATTGACCAACAAAACATTTCGGGGAACACTTTGTTGGAGAGAAGGGAGCTATACAACATTTTTTTTTTTTTTTTTTTTTTTTAAAAAGTACATTGCCCCTTTAAAGGAAGAGTCAGAGAAATAGTCAAAGTTACATCATGAAGGAGTTTGAGAACATTGTGTGGCATACTGGTCATGATAACTTTGTTGCTTTAGAAACAGTAACTTAGCTTCAGTCATACTTGAGCACCACATTAACTTATTCTCCATGACTTTGCAGTGCACTACAATTGTCCAACAAATGTAAAGAGCAGAAAATAAATATTTGCCTTGTGGCAAAATGCTATCTGCATTCTGAAGTTCAGAATGCATGTAAATACAATAAAATGAGCTAGAAGAGCAGCACAGTGCTCTGGAGGCAGGGTTGAGGTAAATTCGATAGTGGGGTAGATTTTGACATTGTGCGACATTGGGTGATAGGGAATCGGCACCCATTTTACATCTTTCCGATTCTTATTTCATTGAATTCCACTCCATTTTCTCTCTTTTTTTCTAGACAGTGACTCATGTTAGGGTGTGATTCTATGGATGTTGCCATTCTTGAACCACGATAGTAAATGCCAAATGGTTATTTAAACACTTTGGGGGGGAGCGGGTATCACAGCAAAACCTGATCTTGTGCTCACTTGAGATGCACATACTAGCAGGGATCACTAGATAGCAATCAAGAGCAAGAGCTCTGATTTTTCTCTCCATATCCCTAGGACACAGAGGCCAAGTATAGTGCCCAGCACTGCTCTGGCTGGGATCAGCTAGCTCAACACACATTAGGGCCTAGAAATTGGGTATAGCTCCGCTTGGGGCATTAGAATTGGCGCAGCGCAAAGTTTATAGCCAGACGCAACTTATCGCCACTTGGCGCGATATTGGGTTGCATCGCCCCTAAAGGTGATTGAGGCGCGAATTCAGGCATTACACGGGACTCCTAAGGCGCTAAACTTCCGGCGCAACCCAATATCGGAGCGGACGGGCGCAGCGCAGGTGCTCTCAATTACCAATGACCACGAGACTTCCAGGCGCCGGCCAGCTCTTAAAGGGGTGGGTCAGTCAGCTTCAGCATCCACACTCTGCGCCTTGCAGGCCTCAGAATCGGCGCATGCCCTTCTCTGGCGCTAAAAACTTGGACCAGATGGAGAAGGTGAGACAGAGAGCAGAGCGCTTCACCAATGAGGCTCTGGAGCAATTGGTGGCCGCAGTGGAGTGCCGGCGAGATGTTCTCTACCCAGACAATGGCAGGAGGCCGAATCATAAGGACTACCGACGAGCTTGGAGGGATGTATGCCAGAGGGTCAACTCCAGCAGCATGGTGACCAGGAGCCCTGTCCAATGCAAAAAGAAATTCAACGACCTCACTCGGGTCGTGAGGGTGGGTGTTGTTTCTGCAAACTTCTGCATCCCTTCATTTGCACCTGACTTTATGGCTACAGGGTGGCCTGTGCCCCATTGGCCATCTGCCAGCAAGCACCCATGGCCCTTTCTGGGCACACATGCACATTTGACTAAAGGCCTCATGTAAGGGCTCTTCCACCATGGGGGGCATGAGATGATCACTCAGGGCATCTGGTAACATAACTTCCCCTCCTTTCCCCTGCAGTCCAAGCTGGCGAGGACTGGCAAAGACCAGCTTCGCACCAGTGGAAGACCTCCACAAGTGGTCACTCTCACGGATCTCGAGGAGAGAGTCCACCAGATTCTTGGAGGACGTCCGAGTGGTCCTGTAACCACTGCAGCTGCCGACCCCATTGTCGACAGCGATGGTAAGGTTCTCACCTTTTACAACTGTCTCCTTCCACTTGTTCCCCCCGCCAGCATGCTTTCTCACGGTGGACTCATGTCAGCCTTGCCGCAATCTGGCATCCCTTGCTGCCAAGCTGTCCTTTTGCTAAAGCCACTCTTCCACCTCCCTGCTTTCAGATGCTGCATCACCAGCTCGGGAGCCGGGCCCTCAAGCTGCCAGTGCCAGTGCCTCCAAAGGCTCAATGAGAAAAGTACTGTCCAACAGAAGGTCAGCAACTCTCTCCAGCAGCGATCAGAATGGCCAGCCCAAATGGCTGCAGCTTTTATACTAGTGCTGTCCCCTTTAAATAGCACCCCCCGAGTCCGAGAAGGGCCTGGGAACGCTCCATCCAACTGTCACTAATAGCGCCAGGCGGAAAAGTTGCGGGCACCACCGAATATCCGGTCCGGGGTGCCAAAAAGGCGTTGCACACTGAAATGACGTCATGATCTGCCTGCGCACGCAAAGAGTTAGCGCCGGCGCTAAAAGGATACTCAATATGGGAGGTGGCGCTATATTCACTGCGCCCGCCCGAAAATTGGGTAACACCCCAATTCTCGGGCTCTTTAGGTGCTAATCGCTGGCGTTACCAACCGAATTTCTAGGCCTAGGGATTAAACTTGGGACTGTCCTGCTCCGAATGGCTCAATCCTACACCATGCAATGCGTTTTTCTAAATAGTTGTCAAGTGAGCCAATTCCATATCTTTCCGACTTTACGTATTGCACTTTAAGCCGACAATGTAAATGTTGTTGGAGAACTATATTCCAGCCTTCATATTAAACAGATGGACATTTATCATTTGTTGTTTGTGGGGCCTTGCTGAATCGGCCTACAAAACAGTAACTACACTCCAAAATAATTCTTTGGCTATGAAATGCTTTGGGATGCTCGGAGATGTAAAGGTGCTAAATAAATTGAAGTTCTTTCTTTGCTGGTAACACAATACATAAAATGGAATCTGATCCAATGTACTTACGCGGTAAATCCATTGATCATATTAGCATACTTCAGTATGACTAGGTCTAACCAGCCACAGCGTCTCTTCCTGCCTGTAGTTACACCCACTTCATTGCCTCGAGATTGTAGCAGTTCACCGATTTCCTGAAATGTTCCAGCTCAATTTCAGCAACTTAACATGTGAAGGAAGCTTAATCTTGTTATACAGTAGTACTTACATTTATAATGCAATTCATTAAAAATATTTGTACATACAAATAGAGTTTAGAACAAATGCTGGACTATCCAAATATTACTGCCATAATGTTTGCCTAGTATTAAACAGATTATAGATAACAGCAATACCAATTCAGACAATTATGGGAAGAATTTTATTAGGGGACTTCCACTGGAACATGAGTTCTGGAATAAGCCCCATCTCCATACTATCTATATTTTTTTTCTTACTTTTTGGTAAAATTAGATTTATTGGCAGAGTACAAGATCAGAATCTCCTATGGAAGAGTTGGCAGGCTGGATTTTCTGCTGCTCCTCTGCTGGTGTAGCAATGTCATTTTGGCAGGTGAGGGCCGGTGTTTGCATCCTTCCCGATTTCCAGCGGCAGTTATGCTGGGTGCATACCCACTGTCTAGCAACAGCATGCCATTTGACATCACACGTCATGATTTTGGCTCCGATCACCTGATGTTGGGGATGCCTGTATGAAATAGGCGTTCCCTGTTGTGATGGTGCTTTGAGTAAACGGGAAGTGTTATTGTTGCTAATTAAGGCTGCTGTATGGAACCCCAAATTATTAAAAAAAAAATTTTTGCACTCTTTTTCAGGGAAGTCAATCAGGCAGCCAAGGAGAAGGTCCTGTAGTAGGATTGTAAAAATATTTCTAAGCATCCCCCCACTCCCCTCAGGAGATTTCTGCATTGGGGTGGCTTTTCCCCCAGATATTCTCCTATTCTTGGCTGCAATGGAAGATGAAGAGAGTGAAAAACAGAGTGAAAGGCTTCTAGCTTGGACCCAATTTGCATTATGGAAGACTTCAACTTTCTTTGTATTAAATGGTCTGATGGGAAAGTTTAGTGGGGAGAGTAGCTGAGATTTTGTGGACATCATCAATGATCGTTTCTTACATATAGGGATAAACAAATTCTATATCTGTTTTTTAGCAATGACCCTAGTTCTGTATCAAACCTCCATGTGGGGGAACACCTGGCCAGCTCTGATCATAATACAATTATGTTTCGTCTTATTGGCCAATCCAAAAGCTGCAGCCAATCGAATGCTGGTCCCAGATTTTAAGAGGGCTAACTTTACAAAAATGGCTGAAGATTTGCCACAAGTTGACTGGGCAATGCTACTAGATAGGCAATCAAGTACCAAGGACAAATGGGTTCTATTAAAAACCATTCACAAACAGAATGAAGCCATGTATGTCCCAAAAGAAGGGCACATTGTAAAACAAAACCATTATGGTTATAACGAGGAATGTAGAGGGGCAAATTTGATTGACAGAAGATATTCTACACACACAAGGCATTTAACTCACAGGAGAACAGGGAAAAGTATCACACGTAATTAAAGGAGACAAAAACAGCCGTAAAATTAGCCAAGAGGTCTCTGGAAAAGAAGATGGTGCATAATTGTTGCAGGACTAGCAAAAGCTTTTTCAGCTGTCAGAAGTCAGAAGACCATTAAGCACCATATAGGGCCACTAAAGGATACTGCAGGGCAGATTCAAACTAATTCGCAGGTTATGGCAGAGTTGCTAAATGACTATTTTTGCATCAATCTATACTCCTGTAGATGCTGCTTATGTTCCAGATGAGGGGTGCTCAGTATTGAATAACATTATTAAAATAGATAGTAATGTCATCTTGGATAGATTAGGGAAGCTCAAAATTGTTAAGGCTCCAGGTCCTGATAATATCCATCCAAGGGTGATTAAAGAGATGGGACAGCTGCTCCATGAGCCTCTTACCCACCTCTTCAATAGAGTCAGGGATAGTCCCCTTAGACTGGAAGCTAACTCACGTAGTTCCTATTTTCAAAAATGTGGACAGATATCAGAGCCGGGAAACTACAGGTCAATCAGCCCGACATCCATTATTGGGATGTTGCTTGAAGGGATCGTAAGAGATGTCCCTTATGATCACTGGGAAAGGAAAGGAACCATTAGAAATTCACAACACAGCTTCTAGAAAAAAAAGTCGTACTTAATAAATTTGATGAGTTTTTGAGGAAGTCACTAGGGTAGTGGATGAGGGAAGGCCTTTGATAAAGGTACCTCACACTAGGTTACTTCAGAAGATAGAATCTTGTATCAGTAAAAATTTGAAATGCTGGATTAGGAATTGGCTCCAATCCCGCATCAAAAGGTTGTAGTTAATGGATGTGGTAGCGAGAAAACGGGGAAGTAAGCCTGACATCGGTAGTGGAGAAAATGCTAGAGTCCATTATAAAAGATGTAATAGCAGAGCACTTGGAAAACAGTGACAGGATCGGACAAAGTCAACATGGATTTACAAAAGGTAAATCGTGCTTGACTAATCTACTGGAATTTTTTGAGGATGTAACTGGTAGAAAAGATAAGGGAGAACCAGTGGATGTGGTGTATTTGGAATTTCAGAAGGCTTTCGATAAGGTCCCGCATAAGAGATTAGCGTGTAAAGTTAAAGCACATGGGATTGGGGGCAAGGTACTGACTTGGATATAGAGAACTGGCTGGCAGACAGGAAGCAAAGAGTTGGAATAAAACGGGTCTTTTTCCGAGTGGCAAGCAGTGACTAGTGGGGTACCGCAGGGATCGGTGCTAGGACCCCAGCTATTCACAATATATATTAATGATCTAGACGAGGGAGCTAGATGTAATATCTCCAAGTTTGCAGACGACACAAAGCTGGGTGGGCGTGTGTGCTGTGAGGAGGATGCCGAGAAACTCCAGTATGATTTGGACAGGTTGGGTGATTGGGCAGATGTATGGCAGGGGGATGGGATACAGAGTGGAGCTATAGTAGGGGGTGATTTACAGCCAAATACGGAGGAAAAAACAAGTCAGCTGGGAAAGCAGAGCAAATATGTGAAGGCAAAAGGGAATATGGCAAGGCTGGAAGGCATTTATTTTAATGCAAGGAGTCTTGCAAATAAGGTGGATGAACTGAAGTTGTTGAAGAACACATGGGAGTACGATATTGTTGCTATCACGGAGACATGGTTGAGGGAGGGTCAGGACTGGCAGCTCAATATTCCGGGGTATAGAATCTTTAGGCGAGACAGAGGGGGGTGTAAAAGGGGAGGGGGTGTTGCAATATTAATTAAGGAGTCAATTACTGCTGTAAGGAGAGATGATATATTAGCAGGTTCCTCTAATGAGGCCATATGGGTAGAACTTAAAAACAAAAAGGGGGCAAGCACTTTGCTGGGAGTGTACTATAGGCCCCAAACAGTCAGGGGGAGATAGAGGAACAGATATGTAGGCAAATCTCAGAGAAGTGCGAAAATAATAGGGTAATAATAGTGGGAAATTTCAACTTCCCCAATATTAATTGGGATAGTCAGAGTGTGAAAGGCTTAGAGGGTGCAAAATTCTTAAAGTGCATCCAGGAGAGCTTTTTGAGCCAACATGTAGAAAGTCCTACAAGAGAGGGGGCGGTACTGGACCTAATTCTGGGGAATGTAGCCGGGCAAGTGGTGGAAGTATCAGTAGGAGAGCATTTTGGCGACAGTGACCATAATTCGGTGAGATTTAAGGTGGTCATGGAAAAAGGCAAAGACGGCCCGGAAATAAGGGTTCTAAATTGGGGGAAGGCCGATTTTAATATGATAAGGCAGGATCTGGCCAAAGTGGACTGGGAGCAGCTACTTATAGGAAAATCCACATCAAAGCAGTGGGAGACTTTCAGAAGGGAAAGAGAGTACAACGCCAACATGTTCCTGTAAAGGTCATGGGTGGGACCAACAAGCAAAGGGAACCTTGGATGACAAGGGATATACAAAAATGCATTAGGAAAAAAAGGGGGGCTTTTGGCAGTTACAAAAGACTAAAGACGGAGGAAGCCCTAGGGGAGTATAAAAAGTGCAGGGGCATACTTAAAGAAATTAGGAGGGCGAGGAGGGGCCATGAAATAACACTGGCGAGCAAAATAAAAGGAAAATCCTAAGATGTTTTATAAGTATATTAAGGGAAAGGGTAGGGCCCATTAGGGACCAAAGTGGCAATCTGTGTGTAGAGCCAGATGATGTAGGCGGGGTTTTAAATGCATTTTTTGCATCTGTGTTCACTATGGAGAAAGACGATGTAGACATAGAAATCGGGCAAGGGGACTGTGATATACTTGAACATATTAGCATCGAGAGGGAGGAGGTACTAGCGGTTTTAGCAGGCCAAAAAGTGGATAAATCCCCAGGCCCGGACAAGATGTATCCCAGGCTGCTGTGTGAGGCAAAGGAGGAGATTGCAGGGGCTCTGACACAAATTTTCAGAACCTCTCTGGCCACAGGGGATGTACCAGAGGACTGGAGAACAGCTAATGTAGTACCATTATTCAAGAAGGGTAGCAGGGAATTACAGGCCAGTGAGCCTAACATCTGTGGTAGGGAAATTATTGGAAAAAATTCTGAGGGACAAAATTAGTCTCCACTTGGAGAGGCAAGGATTAATCGGGGATAGTCAGCATGGCTTTGTCAAGGGTAAATCATGTCTGACCAATCTGATTGAATTTTTCGAGGGGGTGACTAGGTGTGTGGATGAAGGAAATGCTGTGGATGTGGTATACATGGACTTCAGTAAGGCTTTTGACAAAGTCCCGCATAGGAGACTGGTCAAGAAGGTAAGAGCCCATGGGATCCAGGGTGCCTTGGCACGTTGGATCCTAAACTGGCTGAGTGGCAGGAGGCAGAGGGTGATGGTCGAAGGTTGCTTTTGTGACTGGAAGCCTGTGTCCAGTGGGTTACCTCAGGGATCGGTGCTGGGTCCCTTGCTGTTTGTGATCTACATAAATGATTTGGAGGAGAATGTAAAAGGTATGATCAGTAAGTTCGCAGATAACACGAAAATTGGTGGGGTGGTAAATTGCGAGGAGGAATGCCTCAGGCTACAGGATGATATAAACGGGTTGGTCAGATGGGCGGAAAAGTGGCAAATGGAATTTAACCCTGAAAAGTGCGAGGTGATGCATTTTGGACGGACAAATAAGGCAAGGGAATACACAATGAGTGGTAGGACCCTAGGAAGTACAGAGGGTCAGAGGGACCTTGGTGTACATGTACATAGATCCCTGAAGGCAGCGGAACAGGTAGATAAGGTGGTTAAAAAGGCATATGGGATACTTGCCTTCATTAGCCGAGGCATAGAATATAAGAGCAGGGAGGTTATGATGGAGCTGTACAAAATGCTGGTAAGGCCACAGCTGGAGTACTGTGTGCAGTTCTGGTCGCCTCACTATAGGAAGGATGTGATTGCTTTGGAGAGGGTGCAGAGAAGATTCACCAGGATGTTACCTGGGATGGAGCGCATCAGCTATGAAGAAAGACTGAACAGGCTGGGGTTGTTTTCCTTGGAGCAAAGAAGGCTGAGGGGGGACCTGATTGAGGTGTACAAAATGATGAGGGGCATAGATAGGGTAGATAAAGAGGAACTTTTCCCCTTAGTAGGGGGGTCAATAACAAGGGGGCATAGATTCAAGGTAAGGGGCAGGAGGTTTAGAGGGGATTTGAGGAGGAACTTTTTCACCCAGAGGGTGGTTGGAGTCTGGAACTCACTGCCTGAAAGGGTGGTAGAGGCAGGAACCCTCACAACATTCAAGAAGCATTTGGATGAGCACTTGAAATGCCATCGCATACAAGGCTATGGACCAAATGCTGGAAAATGGGATTAGATTGGACAGGGCTTGATGGACGGCGCAGACACGATGGGCCGAAGGGCCTCTTTCTGTGCTGTATAACTCTATGAGATGCAGTATAATGTGGATAAATGCGAGGTTATCCACTTTGATGGCAAAAACAGGAAGGCAGATTATTATCTGAATGGCAATAGATTGGGAGAAGGGGAAGTGCAACGAGACCTGGGTGTCCTTGTGCACCAGTCGCTGAAGGTAAGCATGCAGGTGCAGCAGGCGGTTAAGAGGGCAAATGGTATGTTGGCCTACGTAGCGAGAGGATTAGAGTACAGGAACAAGGATGTCTTGCTGCAGTTGTACAGGGCCTTGGTGAGACCACACCTGGAGTATTGTGTGCAGTTTTGATCGCCTTATCTGAGGAAGGATGTTCTTGCCATGGAAGGAGTGCAGCGAAGATTCACCAGACTGATACCTGGGATGGCAGGAATGACGTATGAGGAGAGATTGGGTCAATTGGGCTTATACTCGCTGGAGTTTAGAAGAATGAAAGGGGATCTCATTGAAACTTATAAAATTCTAACAGGACTGGACAGACTAGATGCAGGAAGGATGTTCCCGATGGCAGGGGAGTCCAGTACCAGGGGGTCACAGTCTAAGGGGTAAGCCATTTAGGACAGAGATGAGGAGGAATTTCGTCACCCAGAGAGTGGTGAACCTGTGGAATGCTCTACCACAGAAGGCAGTTGAGGCCAATTCTATATTCAAGGAGTTAGATATATTTCTTAAGGCTAAAGGGATCAAGGGATATGGGGAGAAGGCAGAGACAGGGTACTGAGTTTGGATGATCAGCCATGAGCTCATTGAATGGCAGAGCAGTCTCGAGGGGACGAATGGCCTACTCCTGCTCCTATCTTCTATGTTTCTATGATCTATCCTCAGCCTGCTACTCTTCATGATCTTTATTAATGACCTGGACAGTGGTGTTGGGAGTATGGTAATTAAGTTTGCAGATGACCCTAAAATCTGTGTACGGGTAAGATGGTAGAAGAATGCAATCAAATCCGAAAAGATTTAGGGGAGTGAGCCACACAATGCCAAAATGGTGTTTAATTTAGATAAATATATAGTGTCATGCATGTTGTTAGGGCCAACACAGAATACACCTTCCATTTGCAGGGAACAATACTGAAAAAGGTTGAGAGAGAAAAAGATCTTGGTGTTATTGTGCGCAGATCACTAAAGGTTCATGACTGATGTAGAGAAACTGTAGCTAAAGCTAGCAGGGTATTGGGTTGTATTAATAGAATTATTCAGTATGAATGAAAAAGGACACCATTTTGACACTATACAGGCCGCTGATCATACGAATCTGGAGTCCTGTTTTGAAAAGAAGTGCTTAGCCATGTTAGTCCGGGGCAGACCAGCTGGTCTTTTCCTGCAGCTGTACCAAAACATGTTTCCCTCCAGGCTGTACCCAGCAGGAGCAGTGTCAAGAGGCTTTGCTTCATTAAGGGGGCAATGCAGGAGTGCTTCAACATGCTGCACATGGACCTCTGCTCCACCTTCAAGCTGTGACCACCCTCCCTGTGGTACTGAAAGAAATAATAGCCATTAATTTTTTTTTAACCTACTTCAGGATCATTCCAACAGGGCATCCTTGAAGTGGCATGTTTATTTACTAGAGCTAGAAAACTCATGAATCTTCCTCCACATTGCTGCACTATGAGTCCCAATCATGGGTGAATCTCCATCAGGCATTCGCCCTTGCTCATGCAAAATAGTTGACCTTGGAAAATATATCGGGATCAGATGTGCACATGCGGGGTGGGCAGAATGGCTCAACTGCTGAAGTTCCGTCAATGTACTGGCCTAATTGAGAGCCTAGTCAAGCAAGTCTGTAGATTTGGCCTGATCCTGCCAAGGGTATCAGTTGATTCATGGATCATATAACAATTACCCTACAGTACCAAAATATATACTTAACCCAGAATCTGCAGAAGAAATATCTATAGGTTCCATATTGAAGGGAAGTAGCAGATATCCACAATGGCAGTGGAAGCTGCTTCCTCAGTCACACCAGATACCTCCAAGGTAGTCTGTCTAGCCAAGTCTTTGAATTGTGTGGAGCATGCTCACATGTTGGGCTACAAATAGGGTACATTGGTTCACCATAGGGAGGTAGGGAAAAAGCCATTCAACTCCACACCATTCTTGTGCACGCCTAGCTCTAGCTCAAAAGCAGTATTAGCAGGGAATAGTTGTGCAGGAATAGTTCCAATAGATGTGTAGAGCAGAACAACCCAAAAAAAAGCTGCTTTAAAAAAAAAATGATTAAATATAACTAACAAGATTGATTCACTCAGAGGGTCCAAGGTGGTTCAGAGTAGATACTCCAACATGCAATACCATGGAGGGCTAGAGTTTTCACTTGTGATTTTCTTATTTCAGTGAATTTCTGATTTTGGTTACATTTTTTGGAAGAGTACAAAGCAGAGGCTCAGTGATTTGAGAGAGAGCGAAAGAGAGAGCATGCAAGAGAGAGAGAGAGAGAGAGAGAGAAAATAAATAGGTAAAATTAATTGTAGGCAATTTTTCCAAATTTATTAGCAATTGTCTAAAGAGTTGCATTGGCACAGGAACAGGTAGAAGTAAAGTGTATTTGTTATACAATTTTAACTGTGCTGCAAATGTTCAATCTTCCAAATCTATTAGTGAAATCCAGACTTACATTTGCTTGTTCAGTTGGGAATGCCCCAATCCCCACTCTCGTGGTATAGGCTTTGACAACACCATACACTGCTCCAATGTTCGATGGAGGAATACCCAGCCCTGTGCAAACACTTCCAGCTGTGCAGTTTGATGAAGTCACAAATGGATACGTTCCTTTAAGTTGAAAAAATAAATTGCAGTTACTGGAAAAATCTCTCAATCAGGCTTAATAAATCATTGAATTTCCAGGATGTTGATCTAAAAATTAAGAATAAAAAAGGCCCACGTTACATATTCATACCGTCAAAAGTTTTCTTTTGTTCAAATCAGCAATACACAATTGCACGTTTGACTTTAATGAGCCACTAAACACCCTCTGATATAAGTTAATGAAGAAAGGTTCAAGCGCAGACAGGATACAGGTCTTCGAAGTAAGCATTGGACTAAAGGACACAAGCACAACATTCACAAGCCTCGAGCAAGATTAGAGGAGTCTTTTCCCCACAGGACAATGGATTTGTGGAAAAACTTCCAGAGAATGTAGTTGACTCAGGGTCAAATGGCACCCTTGGAAAGGAGCTACATCCATCTCTCTTGAGAAATGAAATTGATGGTAATAGACGTATTTATCACTGCTTGATTTTTTCTGAAGGAGTGTTTGGGGGAGGAAATTAGTGCTCCATAAGGTCCATCAACAGATGGTGTGAGAAAGAAGTCCGTGATGGAGTAATCATACATGGACTCTATGTTGTAGACTTGATGGGCTGAATGCCTTTTTTGCTCTGTGTTTTCTTATGTGATAGGCTGCCACCTAGTGGTAAAACTCCATGCCAAGGAGAGGCTTATTGTATAAATTGCTCAACATTGCTACCTTCAAGCTTGCAAGACATGTATGCACAACACATGTATGCACAACAGGGACATCAGTTGACTATAAAGTTTAAAACATAAAAAAAATAAAAAGCAGTGGTCTTTGAGGGGTTAGAAGAGTTAGAGGCCCTTTCAACAGCAGAATGTTTCTTCCTTATGTTGTTAGGAACACACTGCAGCTGGGAAATCCTTATACTGCTATATAAATTTTGAATTGTTTTGGGGACTAAAAACATCACATAAATCTGGAAGATTCTTCACTACACAACCCTGTTTCAGTATCTGCTTGTTTTAGCTACACAGCAGGTCTGACCATCTTAACAAGGAACTAGTCTGCATTGTAAAAAGCCCAACAGGTACTACGTCCCATTGAACTCCAGCAACAATTAACGTCATTAAATATATCCGTGTGCTACGAATATCTGGTTGATTCCTTGTGCTATCTTTTTCCACACAATAGGGCCTGGATTTTCCTGCTCCTGACAGGAAACTGGGCTGGGCTCATTAACTTTTGGCAGAACCTCCATCACCAAGATGGATGTCTTCTGATGCTAGTCTGGAAGATACAGCAGTGCTGCAGTGGGACACAGATGTTTCTGGTCTTACTGAAATGACCAAGTTAATGAGCAGCAAAGGGGAATCACATGTTCTGGAAAAATATATTTTGAACCAAATATCGAATTAATCTTAACTCATTAGTATTGCATTAACATGAAGGAAAGGAAATAAAAGGTTTGATAATAGGAACATGCTTCAAAATACTGCATCTAAATTGAAGTTGCTTGTATTTCTTAATCTGAATTTTGTAGCGTTATTGATCAAATTTCAGATTCAGTTTTTGAATGTGGTGCGTGCACAATTATTTAATTGGTAAAATGCATGGTTTCAAAAACGTACCAAAATCTATGTCGAGTAATGCTGCATTGGCACCTTCCACAAGAATTTTTTTTGCTGGACCATGAAGAGCCTCGTACATAAAGTAAACACCATCTCGTACCATTGGCCTTATACGTTCAGCATATTCCTAATGACGAGAGTTCAAATATTACAGCATGCTTTTGTTAAAGAACACAGATAAATTGGAAATATAAGCTACTCTAATTAAGAGCAAGCTTCAATTAACAGCAAGTTTGCCATACCACCAGAAACTCTCCTATTCATTTCTATATTACTGAATTATCATTAAGTGTCATTTGTTTCTCTTCTCTTCTAAATAAAAAGTATTTTTCTAACTTCAGGAATCTGTTCGGTGAACATCTATGGGACCAAATTTTGCATTGAAAAGGTCTCAAACATGCAGAGTAAAAATGGATTCAAACAGTGGTGACAACATTTTAGTGTGAATGTGTCCCCAAGCAGGAGGTGACAATCCACCGCTGACCTATATTGTAGGTCTCCTGACAGCAGGGAATACCAATTTGATGAGTTGAAGCAGGTTATCTGAAGTAGCTGATAGACATACTACCTACCTAGTAGGGTCTTCCTCATTCTTTGAATTATATATTTCCTCCACACACCACAGGAGTATAGCCTAGCTTGATAAGTTAGCACCATTTAAGTAAATAAATGTCTTCATTAATGGGCCAGAATTTACTGTAAAAGTAACAGTGAGGCTAATGGCGCTCACCATTATTTACGTGCAAACTGGACAGCAACTTCAGGCAAGTGCAAATGCGCAATTAAACACGAAAATCTGGAAGTTGCTGTCTGAGAAGCTCCGTTCCTCCATGGAAACAGCATCTCCTTGTCTGGCTCCCCTTTCAAATGTATTGAACAGTGGGAATTTCCTGTACGGACATCATAGGTACAGACTACACTCGCCACAGAAAGTTAGGGCTTGTCCATTTCAGTCTATGTACCCTTTTAATGGCGTGATAAATCTTAAATTACTGTCAAACAACCACTCTGGCACTGAAAATTAACTTTTACAAATGTGGAGTCTCATTCCTTCACATTTTAATTGTTGTTGGAGATTTTTAAAACATTCAATTTTTATTGTACTTTTTCTGTCTCTTTTTTCTCTCTCATAATCCAATCTTTCTTTCCTTCTCTTTATTTCACTTTCTGTACCTGATTTGACATTGAATTCATTATTCTAGCTTACACTTCTTGGTTCACACTCTGCACTGCTCATTAACAATACTTCAATCTGATCAGTTAAGGAGACACACAGTTGCTTGCCCTGTTCATACTGGTCCCAGCACCAAGCTGTTTGAATCTCTCACTTCCAGTGCAAAAGTTCACAGAAATGGGTAAGGGCAATTTGAACGAATGGCAGGTGTCGTTCGTTCACTGGCTACAGTAAATTCTGGCCCGATATTAGATAGGTGATGCCGCATGCGGTCTACTACTCCCACATCATATAAAACCCAGTGCCTCTCCCATTGTGTCAGTACACTTCAGTCAGAAGTTGAACTCAAATTAATCAGTGACTTCACACTAATCCCACCCCCCCACATCCAGGTGGACTAATGAGATGGCTGGGCTAGATAGTGGTGTGTGGCGAATGCACATCATTTAAAGAATGATGACCCTACTTTGAACCCCTATGCTGCACCCATCTGTATTTGAAAATGCAAGTCATTATCATGGTCCTGGTGATCCAGGAAATCAAGGGCAGAGACCCAGGGAAATGAGACTGAAGATCACTCATGCCTCATTAGCCTTCCATTAGAATGTTTCCACCCATTACAGGCAAAAGCACTCTGCCCTTCTGGGGAAACCCCTGGAAATACATACAAGTGCAAAGGAGATGGAAACCCAGCACAAGGGGTCTCCACCCCTTTTCTCTCTCTTGTACATCAGGAACTAGGCATTCTCAGGGGGCAAAGCAGATGGAAATTGGCTCCATGAAGGAAGTGTACTTACTGGACTATTAATCCAGAGAACATCAGTTCAAATCCCATCATGGCAGTTTGCAAATTTGAATTCAGTTTTTAAAAATCTACAAATAAAAAGCTGCTTTCAGTAAAAGTGATTTTGACATTGTTGGATTGTCAGTAAAAACCCAACTAGTTCACTAATATCCTTTAGGCTCAAAAATCTGGCATTTTTTCCCCGTCTGGCCTAGATGTGACTCCAATTCCAAACCAATGTGGTTGACTCTTAACTGCCCTCTGAAGTGGCCTAGCAAGCCACTTCGTTGTATCACCACTACAAAGAATCGGACTGCAGTGGTTCAAGAAGGCCCACTACGACCTTCTCAGGGCAACTAAGGATTGCCAGTGGCGACCACAGCCCAAGATTGAATTGAAAAAAGTATTTCCTTTGAATATGTAATTAATTAGTGTGCTACACAAAGGTTACACTGAATCTCTATGGACACTCAATCTACTATATTTTATATCTTCTGTATTTCTTAAGGCTAAGGGGATCAAGGGAAACAGGGAGAAAGCAGGGACAGGGTACTGAATTTGGATGATCAGCCATGATCGCATTGAATGGCGGAGCAGGCTCGAAGGGCCGAATGGCCTACTCCTGCTCCTATCTTCTATGTTTCTACTTTAGAGTTACATATTGATTAATTGGCAAATGTCTCTTCAGACCTTTGTGATCGTGGTCCATAGAGCTATGACCACAATAAATCCAAAACAAAAACTGCTTGCTATGGTCTATCATCAGGGACAGAGTGACTGAGCATTTGAACAAGTATGAGTTGATCAGAAATCAGTATGGGTTTGCACAGGGTAGTTCATGTCTGACTAATCTAGTTGAGGAGGTCACTAACATGGTGGACAGAGGAGTGTCTATGGATGTTGTCAATATGGACTTCCAGAAGGTATTTTAAGGGTGCCCACAACCCATATGATGTTGGAGAACCACCCACACCAACCAAACGTGAGTATACCACTAGATAGCAACCCAGTATTCAGAGCTGGAGCTCCGGTCTTCACTCATCAGGACTGTCTGGAGTGAGATTTGAACCCTGCACCTTCAGAGAATGCTACTAGTAAACCAAAGGCTCGCTCTCACATCGTGGTAAATAACTCCTGTTCACCAAAGTAAACTTCTCAGCTTTCAATTAAAAGAAAATATTTCTTCTATATTTTGCATTTATTTTCCAGTTCTCTAGGGCCTCTTGTGGAATAGCAAAACAAATAATCTATTCTTAGGCTTCTGCCTTTCTTCCTTGAACCATCCACTGGGAGGTATTCAAAGGCAGCCAGAGGTTGGCTTTCACAGAGATTCTTCTACTCCAGAATGGGATCCTGAACTCACTATGCACACCCATATTTAATGATCTGTAGGACCTGGAATTATACTGTTTAATTTTGAGGGTATGTATCTTCATATGTTATGTTACCCTCTCGCTGCTAGTTTCTCACCTTTTTTACATCCCTTCCAGGTCACTATAAAATTTTACAGAAATGAATAGGAAGTATGATAGATTATTATTTAAGCACAGTTACACTTTATCGAAAGATTTTACTGAATCATTGCAAAAGTAGGTGAACTAATATCAAGGGTAAATGCTTTGTTACATTAAGTAAGTTTACCATGCAATGACCTAATAGAGATATATTCTCACATGCAATTTTGAGTAACATGACAGTAAATATGTTGACTTAAGATATGTCCTTCATCGTTTTACCTTTAATTTTCTAAGTTGTTCTTCAATGTCTATTTTCAGACTAGGGAACATGGACTGATACTGTTGAGCCAGAATTTTAAATCTGTTAAGGATTCAAGAATCATATAAAAAGTCTTTATTAGTTTCACTTTTATTCTATTGATGGGATTTGTTTCTAATCAAATAAAGAACCATCGGAGTTTACAGCACAGAAGGCGGCCATTTGGCCCATTGTGTTTTTGCTGGCTCTTTCCCAGAACAATCTAAAACTAATCCCACTGCCCCACCCTTTCCCCACAGCCCTGCATCATATTCTGCTTCAAATATTTATCTAATTTTCCCTTAAAGGGTGCAATGGTCTCTGCCTCAACCATTCCCTGTAGCAAAGCAGGCAGTGACTAGTGGGGTACCGCAAGGATTGGTCCTAGGACCCCAGCTGTTCACAATATATATTAATGATCTGGACGAGGGAATTGGATATAATATCTCCAAATTTGCAGACGACACAAAGCTGGGTGGGAGGGTATGCTGCGAGGAGGATGTCATGAAACTCCAGTATGATTTGGACAGGTTAGGTGATTGGGCAGAAACATGGCAAATGCACTATAATGTGGATAAATGTGAGGTTATCCACTTTGGTGGCAAAAACAGGAAGGCACATTATTATTTGAATGGCAATAGATTGGGAGAAGGGGAAGTGCAAAGAGACCTGGGTGTTCTTGTGCACCAGTCGCTGAAGGTAAGCATGCAGGTGCAGCAGGCGGTTAAGAAGGCAAATGGTATGTTGGCCTTCGTAGCAAGAGGGTTCGAGTACAGGAACAAGGATGTCTTGCTACAGTTGTACAGGGCCTTGGTGAGACCGCACCTTGAGTATTGTGTGCAGTTTTGGTCGCCTTATCTGAGGAAGGACGTTCTTGCCATGGAAGTGCAGCGAAGATTCACCAGGCTAATACCTGGGATGGCAGGAATGATGTATGAGGAGAGATTGTGTCGATTGGGCTTATACTCACTGGAGTTTAGAAGATTGAGAGGGGATCTCATCGAAACCTATAAAATTCTGTCAGGCCTAGACAGACTAGATGCTGGAAGGAAGTTCCCGATGGTCAGGGAGTCCAGAACCAGGGGTCATAGTCTAAGGATAAGGGGTAGGACATTTAGGACTGAAATGAGGAGGAATTTCTTCACCCAGAGAGTGGTGAACCTGTGGAATTCTCTGCCACAGAGGGCGGTGGAGGCCAGTTCATTAAATATATTCAAGAAGGAGTTAGATATATTTCTTAAGGCTAAAGGGATCAAGGGATATGGGGAGAAGGCAGGGACAGGGTACTGAATTTGAATGATCAGCCATGATCTCATTGAATGGCGGAGCAGGCTCAAAGGGCCGAATGGCCTACTCCTGCTCCTATCTTCTATGTTTCTATTCCATGCTCCAACAACCCTAGGTAAAGACATTTCTCCCAACCTTTCTTTTCACTTTCTTAATGACAATTTTAAATTGATGATCCCTCGTCACTAACTGTTCAACCAGAGCAAATAGTTTTCCCAAATTCACTATAAAAATCCTTCAAAATTTTAGATAGCTTTATTACATTTTTATTTAGCCTCCACTACTCCAGTGGAAAGTCCCTGTAGCTCAAGTGTCTCCTCATAACTATAGCTTCCCATCCCTGGCATCATCCTGGTGAATCTATGCTGTGTGCTCTCTATGGCTTTAATATTCTTTCTATAATGGGATGACCACAGTTCTCTAACTGCACACAATTCTCTAACTGTGGCCTAACCAATGTTTAGTATAAATTTATTACTTCTTTACTCTATGCCCCTAATTATAAAACCCAAAATGCTGTAGGCATATTTTATTGCTGCGCACACTAACTATATGGAAATTATGTATTGAACCCCTAGGTCTCTTAATTCATCCACACCCTTCACCATCTTTCCATGGAGTATATGCTTCCATTCCTAATTTTTCCTCCCAAAATGTATAACTTGACACATCCATATTAATTTTCACCTGCTTGCCCATTCTGCTAACCTGCCCATGTCTCCCGGAAGTCTTTTAGAATCTACCTCGCTAGTCCAAATCATCTATCTCTATATCTATATACACACCAATAACAAAAGTGGGCACAGCCTGACTCCAAGGATACAGCACTGCCAACATTTATCCACTCTATCAACATCTATTTACGCCAACTCCTTGCTTCTGGTCAGTCAACCATTCCTTCATCATCACGGAATCAATGTCCTGAAATTCTCTACCCAACACCATTATGGAAGCAACATCACAGCAATAATAATTGCAGGAGTTGAAGGAGAAGGCCCACCACCACTTCCTCACAGCAACTAGGGATGAGCAAGAAATGCAGCCTTGCCAGTATTGTTTACATCTGGAGAACAAATTTTAAAAACTGTGTATGGCATTTCAGAAGGCATACGATAAGGTGTCTCACCAGAGGCATGTTAGAAAAATTCAAGCATATGGTATAAAATGAAACGTAGCAGCACGGATAGAAAGATGGCCGAGAAACTGGCACAGACTTGCATGAACCTTCTGCAGTAATCACACACCTGCTGGACAATCATTGAGTGATAGCCCTTCCTGTTGACAAAAGCTGCTGGTTCATTTGCTGGTACTTTGATGGCTACAGGAGCACATTCTATAAGGCCCTGGACATGATGAAAACTAACCACTGTTGCAAATCCCAGAGATTTCCCATTGTGAGCGTTAACACCCATGGGAAAGCTGATGTATTGATTGGCCCTGGCAATAAGGTCACTGGTGATCTGCTTGATGCAGTTGTGCACTGCAGACTAACAGCAAAGAAGGAGCCTGAGCCAAAAAAGATAAGGGCGGTGGTGACTTTGACAGTCACTGGCAAAGCATGGCCACCTGGGCCAGCAGGTAGAAGGTCCTGTTGGAGAAGGCTGCATAGATCAGCGACAGCCTGCCTGGTGAAGCGCTGCTCAGAGTTATCCCTAAAACTGACTCTTGGGCTATAGGCCCTGTGCTGTCTCTCCCTCTAACTTAACCTCACTGTATGTATTTAACTTACTTATATATGTATAACCTACCTGTTGGGGCCGTTGCCCCTTTAACTTACCTTTTAGGGCCATTGCCCCTTTAAGACGCGCCTTAGCGTGCTGACGTCACGTCACGTACAACGTAGCGTGCTGACGTCACGGCACGTACGACGTGACGTGCGTGAGGCGGCTGCCGGCCCGACTCGGCCTTCCAGAAAGGCTGCCGGCACAGCCCGGCCTAGCGTCTTCGGCCGCATCTACCAGCCGCCGGGAGTGACGCGATCTTCCGCTCCCGCGGCAAGCATCGGCTCAGCCTGGCCTCCAGCTCCCGCTCCCGACTTCGGCCTCCACGGCCAGAAACGCGACCACGCGCATCACGTGACGCCCCAAGCGCGGACAACGCTACCGAGCGTGATGAGGTCATCACGCTCCCCACAGGACTGCTACGTAGTCCTCGTGGAGTCCTCGCTGGGACACAGACCTACACCACGGTGCTCCTACAGCAGCACAGGCTCCGGGCAGTTGTATTGTCCCCATGCTTGAGTCTTGGAAATTGTTTGTCTGTAAGTATTTTAGAATGCTATGGATGATTAATGTGCACTGTATGTTGTAGAAAATGTTTAGTTGTAACTTTTCTCTGTCTAGCTGATTAACTAGTAGCTGTATTTTCATACACTATGTACAGGGCTAATTTAAAGAGAATGCCTCCCAGTTTACTAAATGTACTGTGTTGCTCAGGCGTACCTAAATCTGTGTATACATATCAGTTATGCGCCTGTATACTAATGTGTGCTTCCATTTCTGTGTTGTATTTCAGTTTTACAATTAGAATCGTTCAGTAAAGCGTTACAAGAAAAGTCAAGCCTTGTGATTTTATTGGAAGATATCGAGTTGTTCGCTATCTGTCTAGCTCTGCATAGAAGCGCGTTGCGAGGGCAGAACAGTAAAAAGACAGCAGCACAGCGGGCTCAAGCACAGGAAGATACCACTCAGCTACCATGAGTCTACGCTCAGGAAAACAATATACTCTAGAGGAAGTCGACCAGCCAATCGAGAAGAATGAGCCTCTCCCAGCAAACGAGGCCAAGTCACAGTCCTCTAAAGCAGCCTCTAGAACATCTCGGCGGTCCAGCAGACCGTCGTCACCGACAGCTCTCCCAGCAAACGACGCCAAGTCACAGTTCTCTAAAGTATCCTCTAGGTCATCTCGGCGGTCCAGCAGACCGTCGTCATCGACAGCTTCTACAGCCGCCAAAGCACGTGCCAAGGCAAAGGCCACCCAAGCGCAATTGTCCTTCGCTGAAAAAGCTGACCTCATGAAGCAGAGAGCCGACCTCGACGCTAGTGTGATGAAGCAGAGAGCTGACCTCGAAGCTAGTGCGATGAAGCAGAGAGCTGACCTCGAAGCTAGTACGATGAAGCAGAAAGCCGACCTTGTAAAGCAGAGAGCTGATATCGCTGCCATTCTCCACATTCTCCAAAGCCAGAGAGCTGCCGCTGCCGCTAAAGCCGAAGCCGCAGCTTATGAAGAAGATGAGGAGAGCGAACGCGGGGAGCCCAGCCAGGAAACATATGACCTGGAACAGCCCCTCAGTCCAGTGCAACGTACAAATGAGTATGTCCAACAACACTCCAAAGTGTTCCCAAAGGAAACATTCAGGTATCTCGACGTAGAACTAGCTACTCACCCCAGCAACAAACGGCCCGTTTTCGGAGACACTGAGCTCAAAAGAGAAGAAACGAGTAAGACTCACCTGCAGAGACCTCCACAACACTCGGCCAATCCAGCTAAGCAGTCCTCGCCCGAGCCGCAAGGCGCACAAGACTTCGCCAGGTACCTTACTCGCCGAGAATTGTTAAGTTCAGGCCTCCTAGAATTCGATGACCGTCCTGAAAATTATTGGTCATGGAGAGCATCCTTCCTGAGTACCACCAAGGACTTGAATCTGTCAGCCAGAGAAGAACTAGACTTGATGACAAAGTGGCTCGGAGCCGAGTCGTCAAGGCAGGCGAAGAGAATTCGCTCAGCGCACGTCCTCAATCCCACAGCAGGCCTCCACCTGGTTTGGCAACGTCTCAACGACTGTTATGGGACACCAGAAGTCATCGAACACGCACTGCTCAAGAAGCTTGAGGACTTCCCGAAGCTAACCAACAAGGATAATGTCGAGCTCAGAGAACTGGGCGACATTCTCCTCGAACTGGAGTGTGCCAAGGGAGAAGGTTACCTGACCGGCCTCTCGTATTTGGATACGGCTCGCGGGGTAAACCCAATAGTGGAAAAGCTCCCCCACAATCTTCAAGAGAAATGGATAGCTAAGGGATCCAAGTACAAGGAGGAAAATGGAGTGGCATTTCCCCCCTTCTCTCTCTTCTCCAGGTTTGTCCAACAACAGGCAAGGGTGAGGAATGATCCAAGTTTCGCTTTCTCCACCTCCAGCAGTTACGCTCCTTCGAGAACAGAGAAACCCACAAAGGACAGCAACAAAGCCTCTGTGAGTGTGCACAAAACAGAGGTTCCAGCCGAACCCTCAGTCAACCAATCCAGTTCTGCTGGGAATGAAGTGGATGACCCAGATCGTCAGTGTCCTATACACAAGAAGCCCCACCCACTCAAAAAGTGTCGAAGCTTTAGAGACAAGCCCATTGATGAGCGCACGTCATACCTGAAAGAGAACCGCATCTGCTTCAGGTGTTGTGGGTCGACTACGCACATGGCAAAAGACTGCAAGGCGACAATCAAGTGCCTTGAGTGCAACAGCGAAAAACACATAGCAGCCCTGCATCCAGGTCCTCCTCCGTCAACCACCGAGAGCGCCGCGGTTGACAAAGAGGATAGCGGGGAGCAAAGCGAAAGCACATCTTCAGTCACCTCCAAGTGTACAGAGGTTTGCGGAAATGCAAGCAGCCCACGCTCATGCTCCAAAATCTGCTTGGTTAAAGCATATCCTGCAGGGAGAAAGGAGAAGGCAATCAAAATGTATGCAGTGCTCGACGAGCAAAGCAACAAGTCCCTAGCGAAGACGGAATTCTTCAATCTCTTCGACGTCAAGGCCAGCACCGCTCCGTACACGCTAAAAACCTGTGCAGGGACAACAGATACTACGGGTAGGAGAGTCGGGAACTTCATGATCGAGTCCATGGATGGGAAACTACAGCTTCCCCTCCCCACCTTGATTGAGTGCGACATGATGCCAGAGGACAGGACGGAAATCCCCTCCCCAGAGGTTGCACGCCATCAGCCCCACCTACAGCCAATTGCCAATAAGATTCCAGCTGTGGACCCGGACGCTCCAATCCTCCTACTCTTGGGAAGAGACATCTTAAGGGTGCACAAGGTACGTGAGCACATCAACGGGCCCCACGATGCTCCCTATGCGCAGCGGCTTGACTTGGGATGGGTCCTCGTGGGTGGAGTTTGCCTGGGAACAGTCCACAAACCAGCGGATGTCAGCGTCTATAAAGCAAACGTGTCGTGCAACGGTCGCACATCCTGTCTCAGCCCATGCCCAAACAGGATCCAGGCAAAGGAGGACTACGACGACATGACGCAGCATCATAGGTCAACCTCCTCTGCCTGTGAGGAAGAGGCAGGCCCCACTGTGAGCACAGATGGCCTAGGATGCTCAGTGCTTGAAAGGTCCAAGGACGATAGACACAGCTGGGCGGCACCCCTGCCGTTTCGCCCTCCTGGACGCCGTCTTCCGAGTAGCGGGGAGCAGGCTGCGGGGCGCCTCTGCTCGCTCAGGAGAACCCTGGTGCCGGGGTCCACCGACCCAGACACGCCTGCAGTCCCCACCCCAGCGATGCTCCTGACTCAAAAGATGAGTGCTATTTCAGCTCCCTCTGGAAACTTCGACATGGCCGAGCTGCACGGGAAGCAGTGGAAGCAAGTACAGTGTCGTGCAGACACTTCTTGGAAGAGATGGGGAGGAGAGTATTCGCCCACCCTACAGAGCCGTAGGAAATGGACAGAAGACAAGCCGAATGTCAAAGTGAGAGATGTCGTCTTGCTGAAAGACAGCCAAGCACACAAACGAACGGTCAGTGGGACTAGCCGTCAAAACTCTGCCGAGCAGGGACAAGAGGGTCCACAAGGTGGAGGTGAAGACCGTCAAGGAAGAGACTGTCAAGGTGTTTCCGAGGCCAGTCTCAGAGATCGTAGTCCTCCTTTCCGAAGAAATCTAGAGAACGGACTCTGAGCGTGTGGCAGCCAAAGGACGTTTTCTCCAGGTTATTTTGTATCTGTAGTGGTACAAATGGAATTGTACCAAGCGGGGAGTGTGCTGTCTCTCCCTCTAACTTAACCTCACTATGTATTTAACTTACTTATATATGTATAACCTACCTGTTGGGGCCGTTGCCCCTTTAACTTACCTTTTAGGGCCATTGCCCCTTTAAGACGCGCCTTAGCGTGCTGACGTCACGTCACGTACAACGTAGCGTGCTGACGTCACGGCACGTACGACGTGACGTGCGTGAGGCGGCTGCCGGCCCGACTCGGCCTTCCAGAAAGGCTGCCGGCACAGCCCGGCCTAGCGTCTTCGGCCGCATCTACCAGCCGCCGGGAGTGACGCGATCTTCCGCTCCCGCGGCAAGCATCGGCTCAGCCTGGCCTCCAGCTCCCGCTCCCGACTTCGGCCTCCACGGCCAGAAACGCGACCACGCGCATCACGTGACGCCCCAAGCGCGGACAACGCTACCGAGCGTGATGAGGTCATCACGCTCCCCACAGGACTGCTACGTAGTCCTCGTGGAGTCCTCGCTGGGACACAGACCTACACCACGGTGCTCCTACAGCAGCACAGGCTCCGGGCAGTTGTATTGTCCCCATGCTTGAGTCTTGGAAATTGTTTGTCTGTAAGTATTTTAGAATGCTATGGATGATTAATGTGCACTGTATGTTGTAGAAAATGTTTAGTTGTAACTTTTCTCTGTCTAGCTGATTAACTAGTAGCTGTATTTTCATACACTATGTACAGGGCTAATTTAAAGAGAATGCCTCCCAGTTTACTAAATGTACTGTGTTGCTCAGGCGTACCTAAATCTGTGTATACATATCAGTTATGCGCCTGTATACTAATGTGTGCTTCCATTTCTGTGTTGTATTTCAGTTTTACAATTAGAATCGTTCAGTAAAGCGTTACAAGAAAAGTCAAGCCTTGTGATTTTATTGGAAGATATCGAGTTGTTCGCTATCTGTCTAGCTCTGCATAGAAGCGCGTTGCGAGGGCAGAACAGGCCCCGTGGGCTTGTTAAGGACTTCCACACCCTCACTTGCTGTCTTCTAATCTGCTTGTCCTGGCTGTTGCTGCTTCTCCTCTTGGTCCAACTGTTCCTCCATCCAAAGCAATGAACACAAAAATGGCACCCATGATAAGCTGAGAGAGCTTAATCATAAGACAATAAAGACAGACGCAATCTCCAAGCTCAAAAATCCATTGGAATTCCACTAACCATGATACAACACAGATCCCTATAATCCAAGTGCCTGCAGCTGAGTGCCCCTTTAAACACTGCTTCCTGACAATCAGTGCCTGAAGCCATCCAGTGATGTTTGGCTTCAGGCATTGACTGTTTGGCTGCTGGGTGGGGCTTCTGTCCCGCCTGGTTAAAATAGTGCTAGTGTCCTAACTAAATTATAGGACTGCAATTGGTATGGATTCAGGAGGCATCTGTCTGCTTCCGGTGGCCACCTCAGCCACATAAATTATGTTCGGAGTTTAAATTGCAGCCAGTGAGATTATTGTGGGGACGGTGCGGCAAGTCCAATCAATCCAGTTAAATGGCCACTGCCCCGCTAGAGTGGATTAAATTCTACCCTTTTAGTTTCAATGATGATAAAAAGATAGGTTTGAAGTTCATTTGTATTTGATAATACTTTACATTATGTGCGGTTACGTCATTATGAACCAAATGGTTCCCATATCTGACAAGTGTAGACCTTTTTAAAAAAAAAAAATTTCACATGTAGTAAATCACTTTCAGACAACTTGCAAAACAAAAACGTTTAGCAGACCTGAAAATGCTGTGAGAATCTGGGACTAAGAGATTTTTTATTTTCTATATATTAATTTTCCCCTCAAAATATTTTTCTCCTGCTTTCCCCATATCCAGCAACACTTGGTAACCAAACACTTGGATATGGCAGGCAACCTGGTTCCGGGCCTGTATTCATGTAAGAAAGTGCACAAGAGTGGCTTAGGTTTATTCAACTGTTACTTGGTGTCTCCTCCAACTTGGTCAACACATTACAGGCATAAAGTCAACATCCGTACCATGCTGAATTGTTACCTAGGTTATTCCATTTAATTCAGATGCTTACACATAGTTTCTGTATTGTTACCTGGAACTAAAGTCACTGAAGTCAGCCAAAAGGTCACAGACTCGGAGACCAGTTCGTGCTGCTTTTGAAGAGTATGTTGGTCCTATCCCTTTCTTTGTAGTGCCAATACTACAAAAACAAGATACACTTCTTTAATGTAATGTGTAAGAAAGAAGCCCGCTCTTTACTTCCTCACTTTAAACAAAAGTACAGCAATAGTTATCGTCCCATGTCATTTTAAAAATAGCTCGGCAAAGGAAAGTTGTACAAGAAAACTCTCAAAGATAAACAAACACAGATTTATCTATCGGTACACAGATCATTAAAATGTCATGAACAGGTACAGAAAATATTCAAAAAGCCTAATGGAATGCTGGCCTTTATGTCTAGAGATCTAGAGTACAAGGGGGTAGAAGTTATGCTGCAGCTATACAAAGGCCTGGTTAGACCACACCTGGAGTACTGAGAACAGTTCTGGGCACCACACCTTACGAAGGATATATTGGTCTTGGAGGGAGTGCAGCGTAGGTTTACCAGAATGATACCCGGATTTCAAGGGTTAAGTTACAAGGGGAGATTACACAAATTAGGGTTGTATTCCCTAGAATTTAGATGGTTAAGGGGTGATCTGATCGAAGTTTTCAGGATATTAAGGGGAACAGATAGGGTAGATAGAGAGAAACTATTTCTGCTGGTTGGGGATTCTAGGACTAGGGGAGCATAGTCTAAAAATTAGAGCCAGACCTTTCAGGAGTGAAATTAGGAAACACTTCTACACACAAAAGGGTGGTAGAAGTTTGCAACTCTTCCACAAAAGGCAATTGAGGCTAGATCGATCGTTAATTTTAAATCTGAGATTGGTAGCTTTTTGTTAACCAAAGGTATTAAAGGATATGGGCCAAAGGCAGGTATATGGAGTAAATCGCAGATCAGCCATGATATTACTGAATAGTGGAACAGGTTCGAAGGTCTGAATGGCCTGCTCCTGTTCCTATGTTCCCATTGGCTCTCAAGTTAATATTAATTGGATACCTCACTGGAAGCTATTCTGTAATGTGATCCAGTTCCCTTGCTGCCAAAGCTGCTCCATTTGCACTGTATTTATCTTATGTATGTACAGTTAATTTAAGGATATATTTTCAACTTTGCTAGTCAGGACATAGATCTTTCCTGAAGTCAGGAGAAAGCCTGTACAGACCAGTATTGCTGAAAGCACATTGCTGATTGCTGGCCTTTACAGATGGGCTGAGAAGTCAGTCTGCCTACATCAGGTCTAAAACTGTAATGTATGTACCTTTAAGGGGGGGAACTACTTTCTGCAGCTCATGTATACTGTAGTACCGGCAGTGACCACACCTGTATATAACACTGAGTAGTAATTGTGGTAAACCACTGTTATACCTGCCTGTGTGGGTGTTTGTATTCCACTGTGTACATGTCTGTACATGCCTCGGCTGACTCCTCCCACGAGTCCAGGTATAAAGGTGACTGCTCCACAGTCCCTCTGTATTCTGGACTGGTCGACCACTCGAGGCACACCTTCATTCTCTTGTTAATAAAAGCCTGTTAGTTACTCGCTTAACCTCAGTCTTTTGAGTAATTAATAGCGCATCAATTTTATTAACAAGATTTTTTTATAATGGAGAAGATCCTCACACCAGCATGCCTGGACTTAGACCATCGGGAGGCGGACGCATCCACCAAGTTTGCTCACTGGCTTAGGTGCTTTGAAAGATTCCTGATCGCCTCCGCTGCAACGGTCAAATCGGATGAGGACAAACTGGATGTCCTGACCTCCAAAGTGAACCACCGAGCGTACTCGGTCATCCAGGACGCGACCTTGTACACGGCTGCTCTCAAGCTCCTCAAGGACCAGTACACGCGCCCAGTGAACGAGGTGTACGCCAGGCACCTCCTGGGGAGTCGTAAACAACAACCTGGGGAATCGACCGAGGAATACCTTCAGGCACTGTCTGTGCTTGGCCGGGCCTGTGGTTGTAAGGATGTAAAGGCCGCCGTGTACACAGAGGAACTTATCCGGGACGCTTTTGTAGCGGGCCACAGGTCCAATTACACCCGACAGCGACTGTTGGAGCAGAGTGACCTTGACTTCAACAAGGCCTCTGAACTCGCACTATCATTGGACGCAGCCTACCGGGGCATGGATGCCTACTCCTCTGCACCATGGACGCCGCGGGGAACGACAGCCTGGGACACGGTAGGACCGTCTCATAGCGCCGTGCCACCCCAGCCACATCCCAGCAACGGCCCAACTACCGCAGCAGTGTCCCAAGGCCAGAAATGCTACTTCTGTGGCCAGGCCAAACACCCCAGAGCACGCTGCCCGGCGAAAAGTGCGATCTGCTCGGGCTGCGGGAAGAAGGGACACTACGCCAGCGTCTGCAGGGCCAAAGCCACCCCGAACCCCAGCAGCGCCGCGTGTGGGCCGTGCGGGCCGCCATCTTGGGCCTCCCCAGCCATGTGCGAACCACCGGAACAGCAGCCATTTTGGACGCCTCCAGCCACATGGGGATCATGGACGCCAGCCGGGACGCAGCAGGCCCCCAACACCGCCTCATCTGATACCCGCAGCGACACACCGACCCCTACGCTGGCCTCCGTTACGCTGGACCAAGCGAGACCGCACCAACTGGCCCGGTCCACAATGGACATTAAGGTAAATGGTCACGAAACAACCTGCCTTTTTGACTCTGGGAGCACGGAGAGCTTCATCCACCCCGACACGGTGCGGCGTTGCTCTCTCCCAGTCCTGCCTGCGCACCAGCGGATTTCTATGGCCTCCGAGTCCCAGTCGGCGGACATTGGCGGCTACTGCGTGGTGACACTCTTAGTAGACGGGACTGTGTACGATAATTTTAAACTTCTGGTCCTGCCCCACCTCTGCGCTGCCGTTCTACTGGGGTTAGATTTTCAGTGCCACCTTAAAAGTGTTACGATGGCATACGGTGGACCCCTTCCCCCACTCACAGTCCGCAGCCAGCAGCTTCCAAATTGCCCGCCGCGCACCAGGTGCAACCTCTCCACACTCAGAGTCACCCCCCCCCCCCCCACTGTTTGCTAACCTCACCCCCGACTGTAAGCCCATCGCCACAAAGAGCAGGCGATACAGTGCCGGGGACAGGGTTTTCATTAAAACCAAAGTGGAGCGGCTCCTGAAGGAGGGGATTATTGAGGGCAGCACCAGCCCCTGGCGAGCCCAGGTTGTGGTCGTTAAGACCGGCGAGAAGCAGCGCCTGGTCATCGACTACAGCCAGACAATAAATCGCTACACCCTGCTGGACGCTTACCCATTCCCCCGCATAGCTGATATGGTCAACCAGATCGCGCAGTACCGCGTCTTCTCGACCATTGACCTGAAATCAGCGTACCACCAGCTCCCTATCCGCCCTGAGGACCGCCAGTATACTGCCTTTGAGGCAAACGGCCGCCTCTATCACTTCCTTAGGGTTCCCTTTGGCGTCACCAACGGGGTCTCCGTCTTCCAAAGGGAGATGGACCGGATGGTCGATAAAATGCGTTGCAGGCCACTTTCCCATATCTGGACAATGTGACCATCTGCGGCCATGACTTGCAGGACCATGACGCAAACCTCGAAAAATTCCTCTGCACCGCCCAACTCCTGAACCTGACAAGGAGAAGTGCATATTCCGCACAACCCGCCTCGCCATCCTTGGCTGTGTTGTGGAACACGGAGTCATCGGTCCCGACCCCGACCGGATGCGTCCCCTTATGGAACTCCCACTGCCCCAAGGCCCTGAAGAGGTGCCTAGGGTTTTTCTCCTATTACGCCCAGTGGGTCCCCTATGCGGACAAGGCCCGTCCGCTGATCAAGTTCACCTCTTTTCCCTTGACGGCAGAGGCCCGCTTAGCCTTCCACCGTATCAAGGAAGACATTGCCAAAGCCACCATGCACGCAGTGGACGAATCCATCCCCTTCCAGGTGGAAAGCGACGCGGCCGACTTTGCCCTGGCCGCTACCCTTAATCAGGCGGGGAGACCCGTGGCCTTCTTTTCACGAACCCTCCCGGGCCCGGAGACCAGACACTCCGCTGTTGAGAAGGAGGCCCAGGCTATTGTGGAGGCTGTGCGTCATTGGAGGCACTACCTGGCCGGAAAACGATTTACCCTGCTCACTGACCAGCATTCAGTTGCTTTTATGTTTAACAACAAGCAGAGGGGCAAAATCAAAAACGACAAGATCTTGAGGTGGAGAATCGAACTTTCCACCTACAATTACGAGATCTTGTACCGGCCCGGGAAGCTCAATGAACCCCCGGATGCTCTATCGCGTGGCACCTGCGCCAGCGCGCAGATCGATAGACTGCGGGCCCTCCACAATGACCTCTGCCACCCGGGGGTCACCAGGTTCTTCCACTTCATCAAGGCCCGCAACCTGCCTTACTCCATTGAGGAGGTCAGGACCATGACCAGGAACTGCCAAGTCTGCGCTGAGTGCAAACCGCACTTTTATAGGCCAGACAGGGCTCACCTGATAAAAGCCACTCGCCCCTTCGAGCACCTGAGCGTTGATTTTAAAGGGCCTCTCCCCTCCTCCGACCGCAATGTGTACTTCCTCAACATTATTGATGAGTACTCCCGTTTGCCATCCCCTGCCCGGACATGACCAGTGCCACGGTCATTAAATGTCTGAACGACCTCTTCACCCTGTTCGGTTTCCCCAGCTATATCCATAGCGACCGGGGCTCATCGTTTATGAGCGACGAACTCCGCCAGTACCTGCTCGCTAGGGGTATTGCCACAAGCAGGACCACCAGTTACAACCCCTGGGGGAACGGACAGGTGGAAAAAGAGAGAATGCGACAGTTTCGAAGGCCGCCCTGCTAGCCTTAAAGTCTAGGGGCCTTCCGACCTCCCGCTGGCAGGATGTGCTCCCCGATGCGCTCCACTCTATTCGGTCACTGCTCTGCACTGCCACTAACGCCACCCCTCATGAGAAAATGTTTGTCTTCCCAAGGAAGTCCACATCGGGGACATCGCTACCGCCATGGCTGACGTCCCCAGGGCCGGTCCTACTGAGAAGACACGCGAGGACCCATAAAACGGACCCCCTGGTCGAGAGGGTCGACCTCCTCCACGCCAACCCCCAGTATGCTTACATTGCGTACCCAGACGGGCGGGAGGACACAGTCTCCATACGAGACCTCGCACCCTCAGGGGCCCCAGTAACCCACTACCCCCCCCCACGATCCAATATCCAACCCCAGTAGACGGCACGCCTGGGCCCCGCGACCCGCTCGACACCCACGAGGACTACACACCAGTGCCCCAGCCTATGCGGGACTCGACGCCGGAAGCTTCACTACCCCTGCCGTCGCCACGTCGATCACAGTGGCAGACAAGACCTCCGGAGAGACTCCAATACACAAACTTTTAATACACTTCACCCCGCCGGACTCATTTTGATTGATAGCGCATCAGTAATCTGTTGTTTCAGTTGCAGTTGGAACCACGTTGAGTAAACACCTGTTGTACCGTTCTCTGCAGTCCTTTTCTTATTATTACACGGACGTAACAGTGGCGACGAGCAAGTTCGAACCTACCTGCAACTCTGCATCACCTCCCAGGGATTCGCTCCTGGAGAACAGTGGAAGAAGGTAGAGTCCAGAAGCACGGGCGTCGACCACGGGCAACCGCCCAGTCATCCAGCGGAGATTTGAGCATCGCAGGGGAGGCTGTCGAGAGCCAGGCTTGACTTTCCAGTCACGGTGGTCCAGCGAAACGGGCTGGCAACAGGTACTGCGCAGACCCTTCCCGGACAGCGACGGGCTAGAACCCGACCGAGCGGCACAGAAATAGGCCGAGCAGCGTCGACGGGGGAGAGAGAGAGGGCAGAGCGCACAGGGCGCAGCCGGTGTTCAGGACCGAGCGGCGTCAACGGGGGAGAGAGGTGAGAGAGAGCAGAGCGCAGCCGGTGGTCAAGGGCCGAGCGGCGTCAACGGGGGAAAAGAGGCGAGAGAGAGCAGAGCGCAGCCGGTGGTCAAGGGCCGAGCAGCGTCAACGGGGGAGAGCGGCGCGCAGGAAAACGCGAGGCGCTGCCATTGCCACGAGGACCGCAGAGAACGGCGTTGGCAGCAGCGCAGGAGCAGCGCACGAAACCCACAGGGCGTCGCCATTTGCCACGAGGACTGCCGAGAGCGGCGTTGGCAGAAGCGCGGGAGACGCCATTTTAAGCCAGTCTAACCACACCCAAAAATGCCGAAGAGTGGCAGTATCACAGCGTTCGACAATGAAGTCGAAGATTGGACGACATATGTCGAACGCATAGAAGTATACTGCAAGGCGAATGAAGTGCCAGATGACAAGAAAGCGCTGGTATTGTTGAATTCAATGGGTGCAAAATGTATGGCTTACTACGAAACCTAGTAACCCCAGAGAAGCCAGTAGAAAAGGATTTTGAAAACAGTGTCAATCCTACAGGACCACTTAAACCCCACACCGCTGCTGATAGCAGAAAGATTTAAGTTTCACAAAAGGAACCAGCATAAAGATGAAAGTAATGCTGAGTATTTAACGGAACTGCACAAGCTATCGAAACACTGCCAGTTTGGAATGGGACTAGCAGATACTTTAAGGGACAAGTTTGTGTGTGGGCTTCAAAGTGAAGGCACCCAGAAACGGCTTCTATCAGAAAAGGATCTTACGCTGGACAAGGCTTTCAGCATTGCAGTATCACACGAAGCAGCAGCACGGGGCGCTACAGAGATACAACGGAGACCGCAAGAATATGGCACAAATGAAATGTCATACGGAACAGTGAAGTGCTATCGCTGCGGCAGAACAACACACGACCATAATGATTGCTGGTTCAAGGACAAAGTGTGCAGACAGTGTGGAAAAGTAGGACACATAGCAAGAGTCTGCAGGTCGGGAAAGAAAACCAGCAGCAAGAAATCTCCACAGGAGAAGCACAAGAAGGTACATAAGGTGACGGAGAGTGGTTCAGACGAACAGAAGAGTGATACAGACTCCGGAAGCAAGGAGCTGGGTTGTCTGAAACTACAAAGTGTGATCAAAACGGAGGATCACCAAACTATCTGGGTCACGCTCAAGATAGCAGGAGTCCAAGTGAAAATGGAATTGGACACAGGATCAGCCCTAACAGTCATAAACCGAAGGGACTACAAGCGGCTATTCTCACATATACCCTTGAGAGATACAAAGATTGTCTTGAAGACGTACACGGGGCAAAAAGTCTACCCTAAAGGAAAAATAAGGGTGAACGTTATATATAACGGCAAGGAAACACCAAAAATGGACCTATATGTATTGCTAGATGGAGGACCACCACTACTAGGACGTGAATGGATCCGGAAGATACAGCTAGATTGGCATTCCATACAAGCACTGACTGTAGATGCTAAAAAGGATGACGACATCACACCTGGACGACTGTCAAAAATGCTAACTGATGCACAAGAAGTGTTCCAGCAGGGACTCAGAACACTAAAAGACATAACAGTGACGATCAAAAGAGAGGAAATTGCAAGCCCAGTTGCTTTTTTTTTTTTTTTTTTTTTTTTTTTAAGGCCAGACCGGTACCTTATGCGATCCGCCCAGCCGTCGAAGCATAGCTGGAAGGTTTGGAACGTTCAGGAGTACTGTCCAAAGTGGACTGCAGCGAGTGGGCTACACCCATCATTCCTGTAATGAAGAGGTCGTCGAGTAATACGCCTGGGGAACCAAAGAAGGTTTGCATCTGTGGGGACTTTAAGGTGACAGTGAACCCAGTCCTTCACACTGTACAATATCCGCTTCCGCGGATTGAAGATATTTTCGCCTCGCTATCTGGAGGGAAACGCTTCACTAAGATTGATCTGGCCCAGGCGTACCTGCAAATGGAGGTAGAAGATGCCTCGAAACAGTACCTCATGATCAACACTCAAAGGTCTCTACCAATACAACTGGCTGGTGTTCGGGGTAGCATCAGCTCTGGCTATTTGGCAAAGGGCAATGGAACAAGTCCTGCAAGGGATTCCAGGGACCCAGTGTTATTTGGACGACATCCTGGTCACAGGCGAAAATGACAGTGATCACCTTGCCAACCTGGAGCAGGTGCTCACTAGATTGAAGGAATATGGGCTCCGAGCTAATCGCCACAAATGCGAGTTTTTCCAAAAGCAGATCTCGTATTGTGGCCACGTTATTGATAAAGAGGGGTTACATAAGTCCCCTGAAAAGATTGAGGCAGTAGTCAAGGCTCCAGCACCGGAAAATGTGTCACAACTGAGGTCGTTCCTCGGGCTGGTGAACTACTACCATAAGTTCTTGCTGAATTTGTCTACCGTACTACACCCACTGAACACCCTACTGCAAACGGGGGTACCATGGAAGTGGAGTGACGAATGTAAACGAGCTTTCCAGAAGAGCAAAGCATTGATCACATCAAAAGAGGTGCTGGCTCATTTCAACCCAGCACTACCAATTCGGTTGGCGTGTGATGCATCACCCTATGGCATTGGAGCGGTGCTGTCACACAAATTCCCGGACGGCTCAGAGAGGCCAGTAGCCTTTGCGTCTCGGTCACTAACCTCAGCCGAGCGCAACTACGCCCAGATTGACAGGGAGGCCCTCAGCCTAGTGTGGGGAGTGAAAAAGTTCAATCACTATCTGCACGGGCAGAAGTTCACCTTGCTGACTGACCACCAACCACTTGTCTCCATCTTTAATCCAAAGAAGGGTGTTCCAGTGATGACTGCGCAACGGCTACAAAGATGGTCCCTTTTTCTAGGGGCGCACCAATATGAAATCGAGTATAAGGGCACGAAACAGCATGGAAACGCTGATGGGCTATCACGCCTGCCACTGCCTACTGCAGAGGAAGCACCAGCAGTGGATCCTGTCGAAATATTTCATTCGACTATAATTGAATGCTTGCCAGTAACTAACGCTGGTATAGAGAAGGAGACCCGAAATGACCCGACACTGTCTCGGGTATATGATTTGACGGTGAAGGGATGGCCAGCACATGGCGACTCACTGTTGCCAGCATTCTCATCCAGAAGAGAACAGCTGTCAGTATGCCAGGGGACAGTGATGTGTGGATCCCGAGTGGTAATTCCACCCAAGTTAAGGGAGAGAGTGCTCAATGAGCTTCACGAAGGTCATCTGGGAGGGGTGAAAATGAAAAGCCTTGCTAGGGCTTGTGTGGTGGCCGGGGATCAATTAGCAAATCGAGGACCTGACAAAGAGCTGCTCAGGATGCCAGAAGGTCCAAAATGCACCACCACCTGCCCCTCTACACCCATGGGAGTGGCCCTCATCTCCATGGCAACAGGTGCATATTGATTTTGCTGGTCCATTCATGGACTCAATGTTTTTAATAGCCGTGGATGTGCACTCGAAATGGCCTGGGGTGATCAAAATGTCCTCCACCACCACGGAGAAAACTATTGCAGTCCTACGGACCATTTTTGCCAGGAACGGCTTGCCAGAGCAGATTTGCTCTGATAACGGACCACAGTTTGTGTCCGAAGAGTTTCGAAGATTTATGAAAAGGAATGGGGTAAGGCATTACACATCCGCCCTGTATCATCCAGCCACAAATGGATTGGCGGAGAGGTTTGTACAAACCTTTAAAAAAGCAGTAAAGGCCATGTGCGATGACGGCATTCCACTGCAGCATAAGGTGGACAATTTCCTGTTAGCCTACAGAAATGCGACACATGCAGTCACCAACCAGGCCCCGGCCATGATGTTCTTCAGACGAGATCTCGATCTCGTCTGGAGTTGCTCAGACCAAATGTACGAAGAGATGTTGAGAGCAAGCAATTCCAGCACATCAATGAGAAGCCGACAAGGAGCTTCAATGTAGGGCAACCAGTCTTGGCCCGCGACTACCGAACAGAGAAATGGCAACCAGGAACGATATGCACACGGCAGGGGCCACTAATGTACACAGTGGACGTTGGGGAGAGCATCGTGAGACGCCATGCTGACCAGATCCTAGAGTCACAGGAACGAGTCAACCCCATGCCTCGCCCATACGTACCTGGTGATGAACCCGACGTACAGGTAGCATCTACCCCAGAAACAGTAGCATCGGAAGCTGATGAACCAACCGACGACAGGGGGCCAGAATCGCCTCCGCACCAAGAGCAAGACACTCGGGAAAGGCGCTATCCAGAAAGGATCAGGAAGCCTCCCCAAAGACTGAATTTATAAATAGACTATTTTCAGCTAATGTTGCATGTTAAAAGTGTTAATTGTAATTAGTTTGATATTTAATTGTTAAATGAGTGTTATGGTACTGTTAATCTAAAAGAGGAATTGTAATGTATGTACCTTTAAGGGGGGGGAACTACTTTCTGCAGCTCATGTATACTGTAGTACCGGCAGTGACCACACCTGTATATAACACTGAGTAGTAATCTGTTGTTTCAGTTGCAGTTTGAACCACGTTGAGTAAACACCTGTTGTACCGTTCTCTGCAGTCCTTTTCTTATTACACGGACTTAACAAAAACCACAGACATTATTTTAATGCCATTGTTGGCCAATATTTATATTTGCTGCTGGAAATACCCAGTGGTCAGAAAGACCTAGGAAAGCCCCCTCGCAAGGGGAATTTTGGTACCTCACACAGCACTGCCATCAATATCATTACCAGTGTGACTCTGATTAGTGCTTTAAACGTTAGAAGAAATCCTATAAAGTAAATGGAGTATAGGAGAGATTTTTAGTACTTGCTCCAACTTCTAATATCCGGTTACAGCACATAGTTAACACTGAGGAGCAGATTTACTTTTTTCCCTCTTGCTCTTGTCGCTGGATTTCTTGGAGTTCATCAACAGCCTGATGAAAATCAAACACTGTCAAATTAAACAGAAAAAAAAGTTGAGTTCAAAACATATGCCACACTGTAGGTGCATTTTCTGTTTTTCTTATATTTAGTCTGAGAGAAAACAGAAAAAATAATTCTGCACTTTTAAACGAACCGGATTTAAAAATGTTGCGGAGCAGCTTTATCATCACTTACCCAAGTGTGCTCTGTCTGAAATGATCAGCCTCTTCTCCCACTCTCTTAATCCTAATAAAAATACATATTAGCAAAGGCGATGAAAACAAAACTGGAGAGTTAGAAGCATTGATAGGTCGGTAAATTCCTCAGAGCAGTTCCCACACTGCTGAAGTAATGCCGGCTGAGCGGGAGCAGCACCAAGGAATTCCATGGCCATGGTAGCTATAATAGAGGCAGGAGTTTGGACAGGACTGGGAAATTTGTCCTGGTTATAATGTTTTCAGAGATTTTTTTTTATTCGTTCCTAGGATGTGGTTTGACTGATTTATTGCCCATCCCTAATTGCCCTCGAGAAGGTGGTGGTGAACCGCCGCCTTGAACCGCTGCAATCTGTGTGGTGAAGGCACTCCCACAGTGCTGTTGGGGAGGGAGTTCCAGGAATTTGACCCGGAGACTATGAAGGAATGGTGATTTATTTCCAAGTCAGGATGGAGTGTAGCCATGCGCCTGCTGCCCTTGTCTTTCTAGGTGGTAGAGGTCGCGGTTTGGGAGGTGCTGACGAAGATAGGGAGGTAGAAAAAGGGTGTGATGTTGCAGTGTTAATAAAGAATTCTTTCATAGTTCTAGAACATAAGGTTGTCCTAACCGATAGCATTAAGACAGAATCTATATGGATACAGTTAAGAAATAAGAAGGGAAATGGTACAATTCCTGATATGCATTCTCATGGCCATTGACTGATTATTGATGCTTCACAGAATGAGGCCATTCGGCCCATCTTGTCCGTGCCAGCCGACAAAGAGCTATCCACCCTAATCCCACTTTCCAGCACTTGGTCCATAGCCTTGTAGGTTATGGCACTTCACGTGCATATCCAAGTACTTCTTAAATGTGATGAGGGTCTCTGGGTCTACCACCCTTTCAGGCAATGAGTTCCAGATCCCCACCACCCTCTGGTGAAAAAGTTTCTCCTCAAATTCCCTCTAAACCCCCGACCAATTACTTAAAATCTATGCCCCCTGGTTATTGACCTTTCTGCTAAGGAAAATAGGTCCTTTCTATTCACTCCATCTAGGCCCCTTATAATTTTATACACCTCAATTAAGTCTCCCCTCAGCCTCCTCTGTTCCAAAGGGAGCAGCGGTAGCAGAGAGGAGGTGAGCCCGGTATAAAAACCGGCGCGAAGACCGAGGCCCGACCAGTTCCAGGGAGCAGCGGCAGCAGAGAGGAGGTGAGCCCGGTATAAAAACCGGCGCAAAGACCGAGGCATACCAAATCAACAGCAGAGGAGAGAGGTAAAAAGTAATCAGAGTGTGACGTCACCAGGGAGCAGGTAAGTGATTGGTTGGTGAGTATTTCTCTCTTTTCAATACAAGCTTGACTTCTGTGGTGTTAAATTTCTAGGGTCTCTGGTGTAGTGGGGACAGTTGGTAAATAAAGCGCCCTAGAGTATACCTGTAACTGGGGTATTGAATAAATTTTTAAATTAATTAAAGGAGTAAGTCATGGCAGGAGAGCTCAGACCCGTGTTCTGCTCCTCTTGCTCCATGTGGGAAATCAGGGACGCTGCCAGTGTCCCTGACGACCATGTGTGCGGGAAATGCATCCAGCTGCAGCTACTTGTAGACCGCATTGCGGCGCTCGAGCTGCGGGTGGTTGAATTTTGGAGCATGCGCGATGCTGAGAGGGTCGTGGATAGCACGTTTAGCGAGTTGTTCACGCCTCAGGGTAGGGCTGCACAGGGGGTGACCATCAGGCGGAGCAACAGAGGCAGGCAGGAAGTGCAGGGAACCCCTGCGGACATCCCCCTTTCAAACAAGTATACCAAGTTGGATACTGTTGAGGGGGATGACTCACCAGGGGAAGGCAGCAGCAGCCAGCTTCCTGGCACCAGGGACGCTTCTGCTGCTCAGAAAGGGAGGAAAAAGAGTGGGAGAGCAATAGTGGTAGGGGATTCTATCGTAAGGGGAACAGATAGGCATTTCTGTGGACGCAAACGTGACTCCAGGATGGTTTGTTGCCTCCCTGGGGCCAGGGTCTGGGATGTCACTGAGCGGCTACAGGGCATTCTTAAGGGGGAGGGTGAGCAGGCAGAGGTCGTGGTCCACATTGGGACCAACGACATAGGAAGGAAGGGGGATGAGGTCCTGCATCAAGAATTTAGGGAGCTAGGTAACAGATTAAAGAGCAGGACCTCAAAGGTTGTAATCTCTGGATTACTCCCAGTGCCACGTGCTAGTAAGTATAGGAATGGGAGGATAGAGCTAAATGCGTGGCTAAAGAGTTGGTGTAGGGGGGAGGGTTTTACTTTCCTGGATCACTGGGCCTGCTTCTGGGAAAGGTGGGACTTGTACAAGTCGGACGGGTTGCACTTGAACCAGAGCAGGACAAATATCCTTGCGGGGAGGTTTGCTAGCACTGTTGGGGAGGGGTTTAAACTAACTTGGCAGGGGGATGGGATACAGAGGGGAGCTGAAATAGGGGGTGATGTGCTGCCAATTATAGAGAAAAAAACAAGTCAGCTTGGTAGACAGGGCAAATATATAAGGGCAAGGCTGGATGGCATCTATTTTAATGCAAGGAGTCTTGCAAATAAGGTGGATGAACTGAAGGTGTTGATAAACACATGGGAGTATGATATTGTTGCTATCACGGAGACATGGTTGAGGGAGGGGCAAGACTGGCAGCTCAATATTCCGGGGTACAGAATCTTCAGGCGAGACAGAGGGGGAGGTATAAGAGGGGGTGTCGCAATATTAATTAAGGAGTCAATTACTGCAGTAAGGAGGGATGATATATTAGCAGGGTCCTCTAATGAGGCCATATGGGTGGAGCTTAAAAACAAAAAGGGGGCAAGCACTTTGCTGGGAGTGTACTATAGGCCTCCAAACAGTCAGGGGGAGATAGAGGAACAGATATGTAGGCAAATCTCAGAGAAATGTGCAAATAATAGGGTAATAATAATGGGGGATTTCAACTTCCCCAATATTAACTGGGATAGTCAGAGTGTGAAAGGCTCAGAGGGTGTAGAATTCTTAAAGTGCATCCAGGAGAGCTTTTTGAGCCAGCATGTAGAAAGTCCTACAAGAGAGGGGGCGGTACTGGACCTAATTCTAGGGAATGTGGCCGGCCAAGTGGAAAAAGTGCTAGTAGGTGAGCACTTTGGTGATAGTGACCATAATATGGTAAGATTTAAGGTGGTCATGGAAAAGGACAGGGATGGGCCGGAAATAAAGGTTCTAAATTGGGGGAAGGCCGATTTTAATAGGATAAGGCAGGATCTGGCCAAAATGGACTGGGATCAGCTACTTGTAGGAAAATCCGCATCGGAGCAATGGGAGGCTTTCAGAAGGGAGATTGAGATCATACAATGGCAACATGTTCCCATAAAGGTCAAGAGTGGTTCCAAAAACCACAGGGAACCTTGGATGTCGGGATATACGAGAATGGATTAGGAAAAAAAGGAGGGCTTTTGGTAGATACAAAAGGCTAAAGACGGAGGAAGCCCTAGAGGAGTACAAAAAGTGCAGGGGGATACTTAAAAAAGAAATTAGGAGATCAAGGAGGGGCCATGAAATAACACTGGCGAGCAAAATAAAGGAAAATCCGAAGATGTTTTATAAGTATATTAAGGGTAAGAGGATAACTAGGGAGAAAATAGGGCCCATTAGGGACAAAAGTGGCAATGTGTGTGTGGAGCCGGAAGATGTAGGAGGGGTTCTAAATGAAATTTTTGCATCTGTTTTCACTATGGAGAAGGACGATGTAGACATGGAAATAGGGCGGGGGGACTGTGATATGCTCGAACATATTAACATCGAGAGGGAGGAGGTATTGGCGGTTTTAGCTGGCCTAAAAATGGATAAATCCCCAGGCCCGGATGAAATGTATCCCAGGCTGCTGTGTGAGGCAAAGGAAGAGATTGCGGGGGCTCTAACACATATATTCAGGACCTCTCTGGCCACAGGGGATGTGCCAGAGGACTGGAGAACCGCTAATGTAGTACCATTATTCAAGAAGGGTAGTAGGGAAAAACCGGGGAACTACAGGCCAGTGAGCCTAACATCAGTGGTAGGAAAATTATTGGAAAAAATTCTGAGGGACAAAATTTGTCTCCACTTGGAGAGGCAAGGATTAATCAGGGATAGTCAACATGGCTTTGTCAAGGGAAGATCATGTCTGACTAATTTGATTGAATTTTTTGAGGGGGTGACTAGGTGTGTGGATGAGGGTAACGCAGTGGATGTGGTATACATGGATTTCAGTAAGGCCTTCGATAAAGTCCCACACAGGAGACTGGTCAAGAAGGTAAGAGCCCATGGAATCCAGGGTGCCTTGGCACATTGGATACAAAACTGGCTTAGTGGCAGAAGGCAGAGGGTGATGGTCGAAGGTTGTTTTTGTGACTGGAAGCCTGTGGCCAGTGGGGTACCACAGGGATCGGTGCTGGGTCCCTTGCTGTTTGTGGTCTACATTAATGACTTGGATATGAATGTAAAAGGTATGATCAGTAAGTTCGCGGATGATACAAAAATTGGTAGGGTGGTAAATAGCGAGGAGGGTAGCCTCAGTCTGCAGGACGACATAGATGGGTTGGTCAGATGGGCGGAACAGTGGCAAATGGAATTTAACCCGGAAAAGTGCGAGGTGATGCACTTTGGGGGGACTAACAAGGCAAGGGAATACACAATGAATGGAAAGACCCTAGGCAAGATGGAGGGTCAGAGGGATCTGGGTGTGCAAGTACACAGATCCCTGAAGGCGGCGGAACAGGTGGATAAGGTGGTTAAAAAAAGCATATGGGATACTTGCCTTCATTAGCCGAGGCATTGAATATAAGAGCAAGGAGGTTATGATGGAGCTGTATAAAACACTGGTTAGGCCACAGCTGGAATACTGTGTGCAGTTCTGGTCGCCACACTACAGGAAGGATGTGATCGCGTTAGAGAGGGTGCAGAGGAGGTTCACCAGGATGTTACCAGGGCTGGAGCGCTTCAGCTATGAAGAGAGACTGGGCAGATTGGGTTTGTTTTCCTTGGAGCAGAGGAGGCTGAGGGGGGACATGATTGAGGTGTACAAAATTATGAGGGGCATAGAAAGGATGGATACTGAAGAGCTTTTTCCCTTAGTAGAGGGGTCAATAACTAGGGGGCATAGATTCAAGGTAAAGGGTGGGAGGTTTAGAGGGGATTTGAGAAAGAACTTTTTCACCCAGAGGGTGGTTGGAGTCTGGAACTCACTGCCTGAAAGGGTTGTGGAGGCAGAAACCCTCAACATTTAAGAAGCATTTGGATGAGCACTTGAAATGCCATAGCATACAAGGCTACGGGCCAAATGCTGGAATATGGGATTAGATTAGACAGGGCTTGATGGCCGGCGCGGACACGATGGGCCAAAGGGCCTCTATCCTGACTATGACTATGACAACCCCAGCCTATCCAATCTTTCCTCATAGCTTGTTATAGACTGCAAGATGAAGGAGCTCATTGTGATAAAGACTCTGGAAATAAATTACTAAGGCTTCTGAAACAGTCTGTTTAATGGGGGGAACTTTAATTTACCAAGAATTAACTGGCTTAATTGTGAGCCATCCAACGTTGAAGGCAGCACTCCTGAATGAATCATACAAGACTGTTTTCTGACTCAGTGGCTTAGAACAATCCTTGTGCCAAAACAGGTGTGCCCAAGGCCCACCTGACATTGGGCCTCGGGCCTCGTTTACATAAGACCAGAGAGCTGAAGATACCTGCTGGGGTCATACGTTTGAATTACAGAAGGGTAGAACTAGGTTAGATGTTCGGAGGTACTTCTTTTCCCCAGAGTATAGTAGACCTACGGAACAAGCTGCCGGCTCGTGTGGATTCACTGCATTCCTTGAAAGGAGAGCTGGACCAGTTTGAGGTTTTTCTCTGGGGCCTGGTAAACCCACCTGGGAATGGCTGTGGTAATCTGCCTTCTGAGAGTCTGGATCAACGGAGGGACAGATGCTGAGCTGTGACATCTGCTGCAAGACACCAGCGGCTACAGTGCAGCACAGAGCTTGCACTCGTGCAGGGACAGTAATGGTCAGCTGAGGCCTAAAATTTGGCTCCACATTCTTGCAAACATGCTGCAGCGCTCACCTACGGGATGGTGCTATAGAGCGGCACAGAGGAAATCTGTGCTTGCAAGCATCTAATGCAGCACCACCTCAACTTCAGCAGCTAAAAAGAGGAGGCCACTTGCTGGGCTACATCTATGGGTCCCTTTCCCTTCATCCTGGCCTGCCACTTAATCCCATGCCCCTTCAGCCTTTGCAAAGGTTGCTGATAGGTTGAGTTGTCTTTTAACGATCTCCAGAAGCTTTCAAAATTTTTGACCCCTTCCTTATGACACCACTTTAATTGTCCCCATCCCTTTAAATTTGACTTAACACACAATTTTTGTCTCTTACTAGTGGTATCATCCCTAGAGCCAACAGAGTTTACACTTGGAATTGTGAATTATTATGCAAATAAGATTAGACATGAAAATTATCTGCTATTAACACTTAGGATTCTGGCAGGTCTTTTAAAGCAAGGCAAAACTAGAACTTTTTTACACCTGAAGACAAAAATCACCCTGTGAGTGGTATCAAAAAGATAAATTCAGAACACTACTTCAAACTAAACCACGAGAGTAGGGCAAGGGATACAAGTTGATGTTAGTGAAAAGCAAATTTACAACTAATACAAATATACAAAAATGATGGACAGGATAAGACCAGCTGGTCTATTGAGCCTGTCCCATATGGTTATGCTGCAATTAGGCATCATGACCCCCAATATTCCCACACAACAGCAGCCACAATGTCCTGGGTGAGGCAAAAAAACATTAAAAACACCCTACGCTAATGCAAGGAAAAAATGAATTATGGGAATTTTTGCAGGAAGTCAAGAAGTTCTACTTCAGACAAAGAATGATCAACACATGGAATGGACTTATGAGTAGGGTCCTGAAATCATTTAATAGTTGGATGCTGTGATGGGAAGGACTGCAGGGTCTCCTCGGATGGATGAGCTAAGATGGGTTGCATCTCATCTGTATCTACTTTGTGACTGGGTTCAAAAGAAGTAGAGAAAACAAGTTGGACAACTCCCTGTGGGGGAAGGTTTAAACTAATTTGGCAGAGGGAGGGGCACCAGGATGAAGCATTAGAGGAGAAGCAAGGTACATAGAGAACTGGAGAGACAAGCAGCATTAGAGTAAAAAATAGTTCAGAAATAGGAGAGATCAGACAGAGGGTGAATGTGAGACAGTCGAAGATGGGTTTGGAGTGCATGTGCGGAAATGCACGGAGCGTGATAACACACAAGCACAAGTAGCCATGTGGGGTTATGATATCGTGGCAATAACAGGGACCTGGCTCAAAGAAGGGGAGGATTGGAAACTTAATATTCCTGAGTGTTCAGGTAAGATAGAAAAGTTAAAAAGGGCAGGGTGGTGTGGCAGTATTGGAAAGGAATGATGTAGTTGAGGGGTCAAAGACAGAATCTATTTGGTTAGAATTAAGGAACAATAGAGGAGCTATTATGCTACTGGGTGTATACTATAGGCCACCAAATAGTGGGAAGAAGATAGAGGAGAAAATTTGCATGCAAATTGCAAAAAGATGCAAGAACTATAGATTAGCAATAATGGGGACTTCAATTATCCTAATATAAACTGAGATAGTAACAGTGTAAAGGGCAAAGAGTGGGTGGAATTCCTGAAATGTGTACAAGAGAATATTCTTGCTCAGTAGGTTTCCAGCCCAACAAAGGAGGAAGCAATATGAGTTTAGTTCTGAGGAATGAAGTGGTATACACCACTGAAACATATGTTTCAGTGGGAGAGTATTTTGGGAACAGTAATCATATTATCAGGTTTAGAATAGTTATGGAAAAGGACAAAGAACAAAAAAAATTCAGGAATAAAAATACTTAACTGGAGGAGGGCTAATTTCAATGAGTTGAAAAGGGATCTGACCCAGGTGGATTGGAATCAAAGATTGGCAGGCAAAACAGTAACTGAGCGGAGGAGATAGTTCGGGTACAGATTAGACACATTCCCACAAGGGGTAAACAAAAGGGCATCCAAAGCTAGAGTTCCTTGGATGACTAAAGATATAGCGATTAAAATGAAACAGAAAAATGAGGCTTATGACAAACAATGTTCCCTTTAAGCTGGACCTCCTGCACAGCAGGCTCACTGGCTTTTCAAATGGGAAAAACCGCACATGCGCAGAATTTTGAATGGGCCGCGCAGCCCTTAAAGAGGCCGCACACCCAAAAATAAACAGGAACTTTGATGACAAATGTCAAGTTCATATAGTACAGAACCAAGCCAAATACAGAAGTAGAGGAGAACTGCAAAAGGAAATAAGAGGGATAAAGAGTATGAGAATAGGTTAGCGACTAATATAAAAGGGAACCCAAAAGTATTTTATAAACACATAAATAGTAAAAGGGTAGTCAGAGGAAGGAGAGGGATGATTATAGACCAAAAAGGAGATCTTCTTGTGGAGGCAGATGACATGGCTGAGGCACTAAATGAGTACTTTGCATCTGTTATCATGAAACAAGAGGATGCTATCAATGTTACAGTAAAGGAGAAGGTATTAGAGTTATTGGCTAGGATCAAAATAAAGAGGGAGTTAAAAGGTTGGCAGTACTCCAAGTAGAAAAATCACCTGGTCCAGATGGAATGCAGCCTAGGTTGCGGAGGGAAGCAAGGGTGGAAATTGCAGAGGCCCTGGCCACAATCTTCCAATCCTCACTAGATATGGGAGTGGTGCCAGAGGGCTGGAGGATTGCAAATGTTATTGCAACTGTTGTTCAAAAAAGGGGAGAGGACAGCACCTACAGGCCAGTCAGTCTAACGTTGGTGGCGGAAAAACCTTTAGACAAAGTTAATTGGGTTACTAAATGAAAGTCAGTATGGATTTGTTAAAGGCAAATCATGTTTGACTAACTTGATTGAGTTCTTTGATGAATTCATGGCAAGGGTTGATGAGGGTAGTGCGATTGATGTGTATATAAGAACATAAGAAATAGGAGCAGGAGTAGGCCATTTGGCCCTTCGAGCCTGCTCCGCCATTCAATGAGATCATGGCTGATCTTCTACTTCATCTCCACTTTCCTGAACTATCCCCATATCCCTTGATTCCCTTAATATTCGAAAATCTATCGATCTCGGTCTTGAATATACTCAATGACTGAGCCTCCACAGCCCTCTGGGGTAGAGAATTCCAAAGATTCACCACCCTCAGTGAAGAAATTTCTCCTCATCGCTGTCCTAAATGGCCAACCCCTTGTCAAGCCCTGTAAGAATTTTGTATGTTTCAATGAGATCCGAGATCTGTCCTCATAGGACAATCCCCCCATCCCAGGCACCAGTCTGGTGAACCTTTGTTGCACTCCCTCTATGGCAAGTATATCCTTCTTTAGGTAAGGAGACCAAAATTGTACACAATACTCCAGGTGTGGTCTCACCAGGGGCCTATATATTGCAGTAAGACATATTTACTCTTGTAATAAAGGCCAACATACCATTTGCTTTCCTAATTGCTTGCTGTACCTGCATGTTAACTTTCAGTGATTCATGTACAAGGACACCCAGGTCCCTCTGAACACCAAAAATACTCTGCTTTTCTACCAAAGTGGATAACTTCACATTTCTCCACATTATATTCCATTTGCCATGTTCTTGCCCACTCACTTAGCTTGTCTATATCCCCTTGAAGCCTCCTTGCATCTTCCTCACGATTTACATTCCCACCTCCGCTTTGTATCAGCAGCAAACTTGGAAATATTATATTTGTTCCCCTCATCCAAATCATTGATGTAGATTGCGAATAGCTGAGGTCCAAGCACTGATCCTTGCGGTACCCCACTAGTTACAGCCTGCCAACCTGAAAATGACCCGTTTATTCCTACTCTCTGTTTTCTGTCCGTTAACCAATCCTCAATCCATGCTAGTATATTGCCCCCAATCCCATGAGCCCTAATTTTGTTTAATAACCGACCCCTTATTCTAGATTGTGACCCCTGGTTCTAGACTCCCCAGGCAGGGGAAACATCCTCCCTGCATCTACCCTGTCAAGCCCTGTAAGAATTTTGTATGTTTCAATGAGATCATCTCATTCTTCTAAACTCCAGAGAATATAGGCCTAGTCTACTCAATCTCTCCTCATAGAACAATCCCCCCATCCCAGGAACCAGTCTGGTGAACCTTCGTTGCACTCCCTCTATGGCAAGTAAGGAGGTAAGGAGACCAAAACTGTGCACAATACTCCAGTTGTGGTCTCACCAGGGCCCTATATAACTGCAGTAAGGCGTATTTACTCTTATACTCAAATCCTCATGTAATAAAGGCCAACATACCATTTGCTTTCCTAATTACTTACTGTGCCTGCATGTTAACTTTCAGTGATTCGTGTACAAGGACACCCAGGTCCCTCTGAACACCAACATTTCCCAATCTCTCACCATTTAAAAAACACAGTACTCTGCTTTTCTATTTTTCCTATCAATGTGGATAACTTCACATTTCTCCACATTATATTCCATTTGCCATGGACTTTCAAATGGCATTTGATAAAGTATCACATAATAGACTAAATAGCAAAACTGAAACTCATGCGATTAAAAGGACAGTGGCAGCATGGATATAAAATTGGCTAAGAAAGCAGAGAGTAGTGGTATTACCCAGGGGTCTGTATTAGGACTACTGCTCTTTTTGATAGATATTAATGACCTGGGTATGCAGGGCATAATGTCAAAATTTGCAGTGTGAAGTTATACATTTTGGTAGGAAGAATGAGGAGAGGCGATATAAACTAAATGGTACAATTTTAAATGGGGTGCAGGAACAGAGAGACCTGGGGGTGTATGTACACAAATCTTTGAAGGTGGCCGGACAAGTTGAGAAGATTGTTAAAAAAGCATAGAGGATCCTTGGCTTTATAAATAGAGGCATAGAGTACAAAAGCAAGGAAGTTATGATGAACCTTTAGAAGACAATGGCTAGGCCTCAGCTGGAATATTGTGTCCAATTCTGGGCACCAAACTTTAGGAAGGATATCAAGGCCTTACAGGGGGTGCGGAAGAGATTTCCTTGAATGGTACCAAGGATGAAGGACTTCAGTTATGTGGATAGACTGGAGAAGCTGGGGTCGTTCTCCTTAGAGCCGAGAATGTTAAGAGATTTGATAGAGGCGCTCAAAATCACTAACTGTTTTAATAGAGTAAATAAGGAGGATTTTTTTTTTTTTTTAAATAAACAAACACAGTGAGTTCTTATGATCTGGAATGCACTGCCTGAAAGGGTGGTGGAAGCAGATTCAATAGCAACCTTCAAAAGGGAATTCGATAAATACTTGAAGGGGAAAATTTTGCAGAGCTAAGGGGAAAGAGCATGGGTGTAGGACTAATTGGATAGCTCTTCCAAAGAGCCAGCACAAACACGATTTGCTGAATGGCCTCATTCTGTGCTGTATCATTCTATGATTCTCGTCACCTTAGACTGCTCTCGCACAGGTCCTACTGACATTAGAAAACAATCATGGCATTTGCCTGGGAATAGGTTGCCTAACTGCTTTCTTGGCTGGTGAATTACAAGGGAAACTAAAACAGAAGAACAACTGAAAGTTGTATGGTGCACAAGACAAAAAATATAAATGGATATCATTCTACTATAAAAATCTAAGCATTTATTAATGTATTTACTAATCTCAATGAAAGTGCTCATAACAAGATTGTAAAATACTCGATAGCTGAACTAGAATACCTTTCTTTTCATTTTTATCAGCTTCTTCAAACAAGCCAGGCAGGTGTATTACAACACCGTTCCCTAAAGTAGAAAAAATTAGTAATGCATTAAGATATGGTTTAAAAATTAATCAAAAAAATCAGAAGTATACTCAAACTTCAGGTTTGAATCAATGGCCTAAAACATCCTTGCCTAGAGAGGTAACATCCCTTACTGCAGAATAAACAGCCCCAAACATTATTTTCCTGTAAAATTTACTGGCTGTTAAGGTCTCAAGGGTTTTGAAGATACAGGTTTCTCCCACTCTGCCTGTGACACCCAACAGTTTTACAGGCTCCTTCCATTTTGATTGATTGCTGCAAATTGGGTGCAGTTTGAACAATTTGACAGGCTGATCTGCAGTAAAACTGTGCGGTATTAATGTCCTTGCAGAGTCCCAATGGCTCTGAAAACTAGGACTCAGATTTTACTGCAGCCAATTATCTTCATTGTCCTTCAGACACTCTTGGGTGCAGCTATTTCTAGAGAAGTAGTTCTAATTAATGGACAACAGGTGATTTTAGCCATGAAGCTCAATGCTCAGTTGCATCTTTGTAATGTAGGTATGCAGATGTTTTTCTTTCACTCCTCCTTCCAATTCCGCCACTGATCTCTCATCTCCAGTATTTAGTGATTTATGCTCGAGTATTGTACCAAAAATGGCAGATCACTTTTAGGTTTCTCCTGCTAGTTGTCATTCTTCATGTTTGATGTGGACAGCAAATATCTGTGCCTATTCCACCACAGGAGGGAATATCATAGACAAGCCTGACCACATGCTCTCCAAATGTCTTCAGGCTTCTAGCAGAAGTTACTGAGTAATCACGAGAATAGGAACCCTAGCTGATATTCCTCCCCCTAACCCAAGGATGTTGAAGTGAATTGTAGCATCCCCATCACTGCAGCAGAGATTACCTAACAGTACAGAACAAGGATAAATCATAATATCTTTGAGCTGTATGACAGTGACACATTTACCCACCACTTATTTTAAACTCAAACATTTACTGTACATCCACCAAGTTAGTTTACTTACCAATAAAGGAAATAGCTCTTGGGTTAATAATGCCACTTGGGAAAAGGTGAAAATCATACTCCTTTCCACCGACGACAACTGTGTGGCCAGCATTGTTTCCACCCTACAAGACATATGCAATTGTAAATTAGTGTTTGTAGCAAAACATTTAAAAATGAAATTGTATAACTAGGAAAATTAGTAGATTTGTAATCTGAAGAAATAGTATATATTAGGGATAATATGAATAAAAAGAGGAATATTTTAATTCAGAAAGCTGCCATTTTTAAAGCAGCTATAGATTGGAGGTGGTGTCATCGTAGAGTAATAGGAAACAGCTTTGGGTCTACAGTTCCCTGTAAGATGAGCTCCTAATCTCAAATGCTACACCAGGAATAGATGTAAAGCAGCAGTCAGGTACTTCCCCAGAGAGGGGGAGAAAGGGAAAAATCAACAGATATGGAGAGAAAGAGAAGAAAATATATAAATATAGAACACTGGGTTTTGGTATCCTGACAAATATATGCTAAGGAATCAGATGAATCCTTAACACCCTCACTTAACTCATCAAGGAATGGTCTGGGGTTTTGCGGTTCAGTTTTAGATCTAGGAGTGAATGATGCCCAAGTTTGCTTTCTGAATTGCCTTACATTAACCAGTTTGGATTTAATTTAACTTCACTGTACCAACCCTCGATTAGTATACCCACAAGCCACTGAACGAATGAATTAACCCTTTCTTGCAGAATCATCAAGGAAGAAGTCATGCACGAACAACTCTTTATAGACTACAAAACCATGAAGTTAAATGCTGGGTATCCAAGTAGTTAAGAGATATAAACAGATGTAGTCAGGGTTAACTAGCAGTTTGAATAGCAATTCACTAATGGACAAAGTTACTTAACAAAATGAATAGCAGAGGTTGCACCAGCAGTTCAGTGCATCACTGTAATTCAGCATTAGCAGACACTGGCCTAGAAATTGGAGCCTTTAGCACCAGCCTTTAAGGCCGGTTTTGAAGAAAAAATGGCAGCCACCTCGATTTCGGCCACTTCTGGCATGGAATGTGGCGGCTGCTATATTGGACAGGTCAGCAATGCGAGTAGCAGAGAGTGCTGAGAGAGTTTGGGTAAGTGAGAGAGTTCGGGTCAATGAGGTGTTAGGTGCTGTTTTTGTTCTGTTTCTGGCCTTGTTTTCCCTGCCAGTCTCATGATTAGCAGACATCGCGGAGGCGGAGCAGAGAGGCGAGGCCCAGTCGAGGCAGCCGGGAGCAGCAGCGGGTGTTGAGTCGAGTCGGAGCAGCGAGGCGAAGCAGCCTAAACAGGCCCCACAGGCAACATTCCAAGGGGAGGTCAGAATTCAAGTGACATCACAGCCAAGCTGGTAAGTGATTGGCTGGTTGGGGAGTACTTTTCCTTCCCTTTTAAACCTTTATAAGTTGGTAAGTTCAATTAAATAGAGGTGTGATATTCATAATCTAGAATTGGGGCAGAGGGTATTTAAAAATAATAATAATAAATTTAATGAATTACATAGAATGGGAGAGCAGGTGGTGTGCTACTGCTGCAATATGTGGGAGCTGGTGGACACCATTGATGTTCAGTGATCACATTTGCAGTAAGTGCTGGCTGCTCGAGGAACTCCGGCTCCGTGTTGATGAGCTGGAGTCCGAGCTTCAAACACTGCGACACATCAGGGAGGGGGAGAGTTACCTGGACTCTGTGTTCCAGGAAGTAGTCACACCAATTAGATTAACTAATTCAGATGTAGTCCGTGGTCAGGGACAGGAGGGTGTGACTCTGAGTGAGGCAGGTACAGGGATCCAGGAGGTAGTGCTGAGGAGCCACAGCCCTTGCTCTTGTCCAACAGGTTCGAGGCTCTTACTACCTGCGAGGACGGGAACGGGGACTGCAGGGAGGATGAGCAACCTGGCCACAGCACCGTGGAACAAGGGGCCATTCAAGTTGGGGGGGGGGGGGGGGGGGGGGGGAGTAAAAAGAAATGTTGTAGTGGTAGGGGATAGTATCATTAGGGGGATAGATAGGGTTCTTTGCAGCCGAGAACAAGAGTCCCGAAGGTTGTGTTGCCTGCCCGGTGCCAGGGTTAAGGGCATCTCCTCTGGGCTGGAAAGAAACGGAGTGGGAGGGGGAGGATCCAGTTGTCGTGGTCCATGTTGGTACCAACGACATAGATAGGACAAGGAAAGAGGTTCTGCTGAGGGAGTATGAGCAGCTAGGGACCAAATTAAAAAGCAGAACCACAAGGGTAATAATCTCTGGATTACTACCGGAGCCACAAGCGAATTTGGCTAGGGTAAATAAAATCAGAGAGTTAAATGCGTGGCTCAAAGACTGGTGTGGGAGAAATGGGTTTTGCTTTTTGGGACACAGTCACCAGTACTGGGACAGGAGAGAGCTGTTCCGTTGGGACAGACTTCACTTGGCCAGTGCTGGGACTAGAATCCTGGCGAATCGAATAACTAGGGCTGTAGAGAGGGCTTTAAACTAATTAGTGGGGGTGAGGTTTCAAGAGAGCAAAAAATAAAAATGTCAGCGGAGAAGGCAATAGAGCAAGGTAGCAGTGGGGGAATTAAAAACCAGAACGTGTCAGGAAGGGACAGAATATATAAAGATAAAGGTAAAGTAGTAAAGGGGGTAAAAGCAGGAATAAATTGTCACAAAACATATTTGAAAGTTCTTTATCTGAATGCATGCAGCATTCGTAACAAAATAGACAAGTTGACGGTACAAATAACTACACATGGGTATGATCTGGTGGCCATTGCAGAAACATGGCTGCAAGGTGACCATGACTGGGAACTAAACATCCAGGGGTATTTGACTATTAGGAAGGACAGACAGGAAGGAAAGGGAGGTGGGGTGGCTATGTTAATAAAGGATGGAATCACTGCAATAGTGAGAAATGATATTGGGACAACGGATCAGGATAGGTGAAACAGTTTGGGTGGAGATAAGGAATAAGGGGGAAAAGTCACTAGTGGGCATAGTCTATAGGCCCACTAGTGGGCATAGTCTATAGGCCTCCTAACAGTTGCAACTCTGTTGGTCGGAGTATAATTCAGGAAATGGTTGGGGCTTGTAATAAGGGAACAGCTATAATCATGGGGGATTTTAACTTTCATATTGACTGGACAAATCAAATATGGCAGGGCAGCCTTGAGGAAGAGTTCATAGAGTGCATTAGGGACGGGTTCCTTGAGCAGTATGTTACTGAACCAACCAGGGGGCAGGCAATCTTAGATCTGGTCCTGTGTAATGAGACAGGATTAATAAAAAATGTCCTAGTAAAGGATCCCCTTGGAATGAGTGACCATAACATGGTTGAATTCCAAATTCAGTTGGAGGGCGAGAGTGTTGGATCTCAAACCAGCGTACTAAGCTTAAATAAAGGAGACTATGAAGGTATGAGAGCAGAGTTGACTAAAGTGGACTGGGAAAATAGATTAAGGTGTAAGACGGTACATGAGCAGTGGTGTACATTCAAGGAGATATTTCACAACTTTCAAGAAAAATATATTCCACTGAGGAAAAAGGGGCGTAAAAGAAAAGACAGCCATCCGTGGCTAAGTAAAGTAATAAAAGGATAGTATTTGACTGAAAATAAGGGCATATAAAGTAGCCAAATCTAGTGGGAGGATAGAAGATTGGGAAGCATTTAAAATCCAGCAAAGAATAACTAAAAGATTAATTAAGAAAGGGAAGATAGATTATGAAAGTAAACTAGCAAAAAATATAAAAAAGATAGCAAGAGTTTCTACAGTTATATAAAAAGAAAAAGGGTGGCTAAAGTGAATGTTGGTCCCTTAGAGGACGAGACCGGGAAATTAGTAGTGGGGAACATGGAGATGGCAAAAACGCTGAACAAATATTTTATATCAGTCTTTACAGTAGATGACAGTAAAAATATCCCAACACTGGACAAACAGGGGGCTATGGTGGGGGGGGGGGGGAAAGAGGAGCTAAACACGATTCAAATCACTAAGGAGATGGTACTCGGTAAGATAATGGACTTAAGGTGGATAAATCCCCTGGACCTGATGGCTTACATCCTAGGGTCTTGAGAGAAGTGACGGTAGGGGTTGCGAATGCATTGGTGGTAATTTTCCAAAGCTCCCTGGATTCAGGAAAGGTCCCAGAAGATTGGAAAAACTGCTAATGTAATGCCCTTATTTAAAAAGGGAGGTAGACAAAAGGCTGGAAACTATAGACCAGTTAGCCTAACATCTGGTTGGTAAAATGTTAGAGTCCATTATGAAGGAAGCAGTGACAGGACATTTGGATAAGCATAATTTAATCGGACAGAGTCAGCATGGTTTTATGACGGGTAAGTCATGTTTGACAAATTTGCTCGAATTCTTTGAGGACGTAACAAACCGGGTGGATAAAGGGGAACCAGTGGATGTGGTGTATTTGGACTTCCAAAAGGCATTTGACAAGGTGCCACACAAAAGAGTATTGCACAAGATAAAAAATCATGGGATTGGGGGTAATATACTGGCATGGGTGGAAGATTGGCTATCTAACAGAAAACAGAGATTTGGGATAAATGGTTCATTCTCGGGTTGGCAATCAGTAACTAGTGGTGTTCCACAGGGGTCAGTGCTGGGACCCCAACTCTTTACAATCTCTATTAACGATTTGGAGGAGGGGACCAAGTGCAACATATCCAAGTTTGCCGACGATACAAAGATGGGAGGGAAAGCAGTGAGTGAGGAGGACATAAAAAACCTGCAAAAGGACATAGACAGGCTAAGTGAGTGGGCAGAGATTTCGCAGATGGAATATAATGTTGGAAAGTGTGAGGTTATGCACTTTGGCAGAAAAAATCAAAGAGCAAGTTATTATCTAAATGGAAAGAAACTGCAAAGTGCTACAGTACAAAGGGATCTGGGGGTCCTGGTGCATGAAACACAGAAGGTTAGTATGCAGGTACAGCAGGTGATCAGGAAGGCCAATGGAATCTTGGCTTTTATTGCAAGGGGGATGGAGTATAAAAGCAGGGAAGTCTTGCTTCAGTTATACAGGGTACTGGTGAGGCCACACCTGGAATACTACGTACAGTTTTGGTTTCCATATTTAAGAAAAGATATACTTGCTCTCGAGGCAGTTCAGAGAAGGTTCACTCGGTTAATTCCGGAGATGAGGGGGTTGACTTATGAGGAAAGGTCGAGTAGGTTGGGCCTCTACTCATTGGAATTCAGAACAATGAGAGGCGATCTTATCAAAACATAAGATTGTGAGGGGGCTTTGTAGTGTATGTGCCTTTAAGAGCCCCATGTGTACTGTAATGCCGGTAATGGCCACTCGGGCTATATAAGCCTGTATATTGTGTTGTATCAGTTAGTTCCCCTCCAGACTTTGTTTAGTAAACACCTATGAAACCAACTCCTGTCTTCAGTGTCTCTATCAACACACAGACACAACAGTGGCGACGAATTGGAAACGGACTTACCTGCAATTCGGCAGCACCTCAAGGACATCGATTCCTCTGGCGTCCAAAGTTGAAGAAAAATCAAGAAAAAGAAAAAGCTGTGGTTTTACCAGCTAGCCAAGCTGGTGGCAGGTACTGCAATAATCCTTCCTGGGCGTCGGGCTGGGGCTCCAGCGGCTGGCTCTACAGCTAGGCCAAGCAGCGAAAGCGGAGGCAAGCAGTAACAGACGGGGAGGGAGCACTCGGGAGACGGCCGGCGCTGCAAGGTCGGCGTTCAGACCTAGAGAGAGAGTCCGGCGGGAACGAGTCTCCAACGGTAAATAAATAAATAAAAAGAACGGAAACAGCGTTGTCATCGGCAGCAGCGGCGGGGAAGCGCGGGAAGCGCCATATCTTCTCTGCAGAAAAGAAAGAAAAGCGCGGGAAGCGCCATTTTATTTCTAGGATGCCTAAGTCTGGCAATATTGATGCTTTTGATAACGAGATAGAGGATCGGACCACATATGTGGAAAGAGTGGAGGTATATTGCACCGCAAGTGGAAAAGAAGATGAAAAAAAAGCTTCAGTACTGCTAAATCTAATGGGCGCAAAGACATACGGGCTGTTACGAAATTTAATCACTCCAGCCAAACCAAAGGACAAGAATTTTAAAGAAATTGTTGATACCCTACAGGAGCACTTAAACCCAACACCGCTGCTGATAGCGGAACGATTCAAATTCTTCAAAAGGAATCAACACAAGAATGAAAATAACGCTGATTACCTCACCGAATTAAGAAAGCTATCAAAACACTGCCAATTCGGGGCAGGACTAGCAGATTATCTTCGAGACAAATTTGTCTGCGGTCTCTTAAGTGAAGGAACACAGAAAAGGCTGCTTTCTGAAAAAGATTTAACACTGGACAAGGCTTTCAGTATGGCTGTATCATACGAAGCAGCCGCAAGAGGAGCTGCAGAGATACAACAAAAAGACACAGGACTTCGGCACCCATGAAATGACACAGGGTTTCGAGAGATGTTATCGCTGCGGCAGATCCACCCATGACCAGAGGGACTGCTGGTTCAAGGACAAAGCATGCAGGCAATGCGGAAAGATTGGACACATTGCACGGGTATGCCGATCTGGACAAAAAAAATCCACAGACAGGAAAAAAAAACACAATAAAGTACAGAAAGGTACAAATGATTACGGACAGTAGCTCCGAAGACCAGAAGAGCGATAGCGACTCCGAAAGCAAGAGACTAAGCTGTCTCAAATTACATAATGTAATTGCCAAAGATGATTACCAGACCATTTGGGTTACCCGCACGATAGCAGGGTCCCCAGTTAAAATGGAGCTAGATACAGGATCAGCTCTGACCGTCATAAATCGACGGGATTACGAGCGGCTATTTCCGCATATACCTTTAAAAGACACATCCATTATCTTGAAAACATATACGGGGCAGAAAGTATACCCCAAAGGAAAAATAAGGGTGCCTGTTGTATACAACGGCAAGGAAATACAAAAGTTGTATTTATACATTCTACAAGATGGTGGTCCACCGCTGTTGGGACGTGAATGGATCAGGAAAATAAGTTTAGACTGGCACTCCATTCAGGCATTGACGGTGACCAGTAAGAAAAAAAACGATGATGACGTCATACCTGAGCAATTAAAAGACATCTTGGCCAACGCCAAAGAAGTGTTTCAAGAGAAACTAGGAACCTTGAAAGGCATCACCGCCTCAATAAAAGTGGAAGATGCAGCAATTCCCAAGTTTTTTAAGGCAAGACCGGTGCCATACGCAATTCGTCCAGCAGTCGAGGCAGAGCTGGAGAATTTGGAAAAGGCAGGCGTATTATCCAAAATAGATTGGAGTGAGTGGGCAACACCCATCGTTCCAGTCATGAAGAAAGCATTGAAGAATGATAAATCTGAAGAACAGAGAAAAATTCGCATCTGTGGAGACTTCAAGGTGACTGTAAACCCGGTCCTTCACACGGTACAGTATCCTCTTCCGAGGATAGAAGATATTTTCGCCTCACTATCCGGAGGGAAACGTTTCAACAAAATTGACTTGGCACAAGCATATCTACAGATGGAGGTTGAAGAGGCCTGTAAAAAATCTCACGATACATACACACAAAGGTCTGTACTAGTACAATCGACTGGTTTTTGGAGTGGCATCCGCTCCAGCTATCTGGCAAAGAGCTATGGAGCAAGTCCTCCAAGGGATTCCGGGGACTCAATGCTACCTAGACGACATCCTTGTAACAGGAGAAAACGACAACGAGCACCTTGCCAATTTGGAGCAGGTGCTCACTAGGCTGAGAGAATGGGGCCTACGAGCAAATCGCCCCAAGTGCGAATTTTTCCAAAATCAAATATCATATTGTGGCCACATAATTAATAAGGAAGGGTTGCATAAGTCACCTGAAAAAATTGAAGCGGTCATAAAAGCCCCAGCACCTGAAAATGTTTCACAATTAAGGTCGTTCCTGGGATTAATAAATTACTATCATAAATTTTTACCGAACTTATCAACTCTTCTACGCCCTTTTAATGAACTGCTACAAACAGGAGTAATTTGGAAATGGAGCGAAGACTGTAAACGTGCCTTCCATAAATGCAAAGACTTAATCACGTCCAAAGAAGTTTTGGCTCATTACAACCCATCACTGCCAATCAGACTGGCGTGCGATGCATCCCCTTACGGCGTAGGAGCAGTAGTATCGCATAAATTCCCTGATGGCTCGGAACGGCCGATAGCTTTTGCGTCACGCTCATTGAACTCAGCTGAGCGTAACTATGCCCAAATCGACAGGGAAGCACTCAGCCTGGTATGGGGAGTGAAGAAATTCAACCATTACCTACACGGACAAAAATTTACCTTGTTGACTGACCATCAACCCCTCATCTCCATATTCAACCCTAAAAAGGGTGTTCCCATTATGACAGCGCAAAGGCTACAGAGGTGGTCCCTTTTTCTAGGGGCACACCAATACAACATAGAATACAAAGGATCAAAACAGCATGGGAATGCTGACGGGTTATCGCGCCTACCGTTGCCAACGGTAGAAGAAGCACCTACCATAGACCCAGTGGAGATTTTCCACTCTACCATCGTCGAATGTCTACCAGTAACAAATTCTGCCATTGAAAGGGAAACTAGAAATGACCTGACTCTCTCACGAGTCTACGATTTAACAGTGAAGGGATGGCCAGCACATGGCAAACCACTGTTGCCAGCATTCTCGCAAAGAAGAGAACAGCTGTCAGTGTGCCGAGGAACCTTGATGTGTGGATCCAGAGTGGTGATTCCACCCAAACTCCAGGATAAAGTTCTAAAGGAGCTTCACGAGGGGCATCTGGGTGGAGTGAAAATGAAGAACCTAGCCAAGGCGTTTGTATGGTGGCCAGGTATCGATGGAGACATCGAAGAAATGACCAAGAGCTGCCTAGGATGCCAGAAGGTCCAAAACGCTCCACCCCAAGCCCCTCTACATCCATGGGAGTGGCCCTCATCTCCCTGGCAAAGGGTACACATCGACTTTGCTGGTCCATTTATGGACTCAATGTTCTTAATCGTGGTTGATGCACACTCCAAGTGGCCGGAGATAATAAAGATGTCCTCCACCACCACGGAAAAAACCACAGTATTAAGGACCATATTTGCCAGGAATGGGCTGCCAAAACAGATCTGTTCTGATAATGGACCACAATTTGTGTCCGAAGAATTCAGGAAGTTCTTAAAAAACAATGGGGTTAAGCACTACACGTCCGCCCCATACCATCCCGCCACCAATGGATTGGCTGAAAGGTTTGTCCAGACCTTCAAGAAGGCCATAAAGGCCATGGGTAATGAAGACATAAAACTTCAGCACAAGGTGGATAACTTCTTGTTCGCATACAGGAATGAAACACATATGGTTACAAACCAAACTCCCACCATGATGTTCTTCAATAGAAGCCTAAGATGCCGGCTGGGTTTGATCAAGCCCAACATCAGAAGGGACATGGAGAACCGGCAATTTCAAGGCATGAATGAAAGGCCAACTAGAACCTTCCAGATAGGTCAACCAGTTTTGGCCCGGGACTACCGTACCGAGAAATGGCAGCCTGGAACTATCTGCACACGACTAGGACCGCTGATGTATACCGTGGACATCGGAGAAAGCATAATAAGGCGCCATGCTGACCAAATCATAGAGTCATCCGAAAAGGGACAACCTACACCACAACTCTATACGCCTAACGATGAAATAGAGATACCCATATCTACCTCCGATCCGGTGATACTGGAACCCGATGAACCCGACACTGGCATTCAAGCCAAATCAGCCTTGCCAAAAGAACCTACTACACCACCAGAAACTACTACACCACCGAGGCGTTATCCGGACCGAGTCAGGAAGCCTCCAGAGAGACTGACTTATAATTAATTAACTGCAGCAATGTGTAGATTATTTTTCTTGTAACATGTAATTAATAATTACTTAAAATATTATGTACTGGTTGGCTAAAAGGGGAGGAATTGTAGTGTATGTACCTTTAAGAGCCCCATGTGTACTGTAATGCCGGTAATGGCCACTCGGGCTATATAAGCCTGTATATTGTGTTGTATCAGTTAGTTCCCCTCCAGACTTTGTTTAGTAAACACCTATGAAACCAACTCCTGTCTTCAGTGTCTCTATCAACACACAGACACAACAGGCTTGATCGGGTGGATGCGGGGAGGATGTTTCCACTGATGGGTGAGACTAGAACTAGGGGGCATAATCTTAGAATAAGGGGCTGCCCTTTCAAAACTGAGATGAGGAGAAACTTCTTCACTCAGAGGGTAGTAAATCTATGGAATTTGCTATCCCAGAGAGCTGTGGAAGCTGCGACATTAAATAAATTTAAAACTGAGAGACAGTTTCCTAGCTGATAAGGGAATTAGGGGTTACGGGGAGCGGGCAGGGAAGTGGACGTGAGTCTAGGTTCGGATCAGCCATGATCCTATTGAATGGCGGAGCAGGCCCGAGGGGCCGTATGGCCTACTCCTGCTCCTACTTCTTATGTTCTTATGCCTGTGCTCACCGAAATATTTTAATTACCAGGAGCGTGACATCAATTGGCATGCAATGCCGAATTGATGCACGCTCAGCAATTTTGGATGTCGCGGCTCCTCTTACCACCCTTTCCAAAGCATGTCCGTGCACGCAGCCGTTGACAGCACGTAGAGCCGAGAGAAAACGGTGGTGAGCTATAAACTATAGTAAACATTCTGCACAATTCACATTTACTGTGCTACTTTTAAATAAGTTACACCCAAATAACTGACTTTAATTGTCTTTCAGTTTATTGCAAAAATTCTTTAACATGATCCAGATTGAGCTGGTTTTTAAAAAATTGTTGTTTAATTTAATTTATTTTTTGATCTTTTCATCAAGGTCCAGTTTACATCCAGAAAATGCTGATGAACCTGCTAAACAAAGAAATATTAAGATTTAGAGAGTTTTTTTGTTCTTATTGAAAACTAGCCCCATATCTCAAAGACCGGAAATAGCAATTTGTATTGCCTGGGGAATTGGGAGGGGGCAGGGCAGAGGGTGTAACTGCTAATAAAGGTGGCTGCCCAAGAATAATGCACTGATCCTTCAGACCCAACCTTCCGACTCCTGCTGATGTTATCGCTGGAAAGAGCGCGTTGCACGGGAGCTTCCGCGCTGTGCTCATTTACATCAGCAGGCAGCCCCAAATAACTGGGGCTGCCTGCGCTCTTTTTGTGGACGACCGTTATCTTTGGCCCGTGGTGGCACCACCCATTTTCGGGCTTAATCGAATTTCTAGGCCAGAGTATTAATCATAGCAGCAGTCAGAGTCTGAGATTATTACAATTGGTGAGGTTATTTCAGCGTTAAATCCTTCGATAGCTGACAAGTTACCAGCATTAAATAGTTAGTCTATCTAATAGTTTAGAGTCTATATGCATGATTGGCAATGTTCCAGATCTTTAAACGACCATGTCAATGGAGAGTAAAATCAGGTGGGGCGTGAAACAGGCATCCAACCTGAACCTGCCCCATTCCCATTGGGTGGGTTAGGTTAAAAATCAGGACTTTAGAAGCTTTATGACTTAATTAACGTAAGAACCTGTGGTTTAACTAGCCGAGAACTTTGCTTTCTGGCCATTTCCGAGCTTTCAGTTCAATAGCTGAATTCCATATTGAGTGGGAAGCTTTCAAGCTAGAACTCCATTTTGGATACATTTAGGCTATCTACAGGACATTTCCCCTACATATCTTGAAGGCACCTTTCTGGCGATTTACATTTGATTGTACACTTCAGAGTGATTTATTACAATATTTTCAGGTACATTTACAGAAATATTGAAAAGTTCTCTTACAGATTTACCATGATAAATGTAATGAACATGGAATACTTCCATATAAGCTTCAGGTAGCTTTTCAACAGAATTAAAAAAATTATTACTTTACTTCTGGTAATGTTTACTGTGTAAATCATAAATACCGCATCTGTAATACAGTAATTTCCTTTTTAATTCTTTTAGTCTTCAAAATTTTAAATGCCAAAGTTTACTTTAATACATCCCAAAAAAAACTAAAAGTAATTTGTTCATTTAGATACTTTTGCATTATAATAGTCACTGCACATTGTCCTGTTAACTAACTATTTATTGCATTTGTTCTTTTAACTGTTCCGGCTTATTCAGCTGTAGAAAGTTGTTTATTTCAGCCTGTATTTTTAATTTCTCCTTCTTGGATTACTACCACACTACTGCTATGGTTAAAAGAACAGGATGGACACCTGCTTCTACACTTCTGCCAACACTGACCTTAAGCCAGCCTGTGACAGGTGTGTCAGCTGAGCCCAGAGTGACAGGCTACTTAATTTCTGGCCCTCTCCTAGCTCCACCTTTAGGGAAGTGGCTGGCCTTCAATCCACAATTCCCTACAGTTGCACAGCTGAGCTCAGGAACTAAATATGAGAATCATAAGTGCTATCAATCTGTGGTACAGCATGTTGGGGCCCCAATGTGTTGAACCATCATATCAATTCAAAAGGGTGAAGGTGTAACATCAAACTTACATTCAGAGATACAAAGAATTTGGAGTTATAAAATAATACTTTCCAAATTTAATTTTCAACCAGCATATATAGACAAGCAGAGGACGGGGGTCATGTAGTGTTCCCATCCCCCATGGAACTTACCAGAGACCAGACACAGAAAGGCCACCACCCCTGGCAGTTGGGGCCCAATGTTCCAGTCAATTTTTTGGCGGTTCGCTGCCCCTTTAAGCGGCCCATCCAAAATACCACACATGCAATTTTTCTCACTGAAAAGCCGGCGATCTGGCTGCGCAGGAGGTCCAGAGAGCTAAAGGGAACATTGGCGGGGTCTACTTTGTATTAGATATTCACATCCCAATGACATCAGCACCGATATGGAATTTTAACTTCTGGATTCATAAGCCCTGCAAGGGCCAACTCCGACAGCTGAACCATGGGGGGGGGGGGGGGGGGGGGGGGGAGGGATTGCTGAGCGGCCAGAAGAAGCCAAGGTAAGTTTAAAAATGTAACATTTCTGTGAAATTCTTATGGAGCAGGATAAAGTGTGCCTCCCTGGGCCCCTCAATGAGTCCTTAGTTCCCCTGGTCTTGCCTCTCCTTCCCAGCACTAGTACAGGTACCAACCCTACTCCCCACCGCTTACTTCATGTCAGGGACAGTTCCCTCAGGTCCCGACCTGATTTTTGTTCATGCCCATCATCACTCCTACCGGTTTTGGGCAGCAGACCGTCCTACTTTATTCAAACAATGCCCAGAAGTTAAGATTGCCTGGGGCTTTCATAGAGCTCCCTACGAGGGTTTTTCTTCCAGTTAAAAATTGACCCTCGTATGTTGTGCTACTGCCATTTAATGTTTTAAGTGCACACCAGTACAGCTTATCATGTATTTTTGAGTAGATAATTGTGGGTTAGTGGACAAAAGTGTTACCTAATAAAGTCTTGGCACGTGAGGTATTGTGGACAAGAACTTGTGCTTGAATAGCTCATTGGTTTCTCTATCCACTGCTCTATGCAGTATGCACTAAATGATTTCTTATCTGTACATCATACCCGTGCCTGGAACAGTAGTTATACCACTGGTGTAATACTACAGAGCAGTACGAATCACAGCTGTGGCTGAGGAAGCAAGCTTCAGTACTTCCATCTGTACAATACAGCAATGCCAAGAAGTCTAAAACATGCTGCTTTATCACATGCTAGGTGAGACTTGCTGATGCATTTCTGTGCAGCTTATTCATTTATTTCAGAGAACGCAGACTGGCTTAGAAACATGCTTCACTAATATCAAGCTGTACTGTTTCAAGTAGTCTGACTTTTTCTAACATTTGTCCTTGGGACCTGGAATGCTTTACAAAATATGCAGACAGTATTGCAATGTATTTTTACTTCTAAACAACAATCTAACAATTCATTGTGATTGGGTTTCTGAAGAGTTTTTAAAGCACTTTCCATCATGCAAAGAAATCTTGAAATGTCTGCGGTGACTGATGGTACGGCATTACATCTTGTGACTGCCAACAACTGAAACATTTAACTGACCTTCTCATGTTCTTACTTAGGACTCCAATCTGACCTTTAGCTATTCCGCAAGGGAAAATTGGACTAGATACATTGCCCTGATAAACAAGAATATAGTAGTGCTTATGTGTACAGGGCATTGAACAAACGCCTTGCATTTTCATACAAGGACCATATAAGGGACTAACAATGAATAAAATAACAGACACTTCAGCTATGATTTTGGGAGAGCTAAATAAACACTTAAATATAGCAGTTTTGGGGAAGAAATTCAACCCGTTTTTCTGACATAAAATCAACATAAAAGCTCCGAATGTCACATTGTGATCCAACTATTCCGGAATTGTACAGGACACCACATTGAACTGGGTAGCTTTTAGTCATCCAAGGCACCCACCTGAAAGCAGCAGAGGCCCAATATTTGTAAATTGGGCTTCTTGGGCCTACTTATGGAGCCATCTGCAAAGTTGAACTTTGGGAGTGCTGTAATCGATCATTCTAAAACCTATCCACAAATCCTTGGCGGCAACAGGGTTATTTAAAGGAATCCTCAGCTGCATTCAGGTACATCTCTGGTTAGTCATTTTAAACTGGTTGCAGACTTTTAGGCCCATTTCTGGCTGCTTAACGCAGTTAAAAAAATTGCGCAGTTATTTGGAACTGTAGGACAATCTTTGTCCAGGGGCTTATGCACAAAGTTACACTGCTAACATGGGTGCACTGCTTGGTTTGCCATTGGGGCTAGAACATCAGTAGGAGGAACAGCAGCAAGTCAGCGTACAATGATCTTTAGCTGCTGGGGGAAGAGTGGCTTAGTAGTGGAGGGCACAGGAGGCCTAACGGGAACAGAACATCTTGCCTCCAGTTAACGGAGCAGCAGGATCTCCGGCAACTCCGTTACATCAGGAAGGCTGTGATAGAGCTATGTAGCACCAATTGCAGCCCTGCACCAGGTCACACACATCATTGCCTGTGGCTCTGAAGGTTGCTGTGGACCTGAATTTCTATGCCTCAGGGTCATTCCAGGCTGCAACAGGTGACAGAAACAACATCCGTCAATTTGCAGTGCATTGCTGCATCAAGCAGGTGATGGATATACTCTTTACTAAGCAAAACAAATTTATCTTGGCTCAGTGGTAGCAGTCTTGCTTCTGAATCAGAAGGTTGTGGGTTCAAGTTCCACTTGGAGATAGCTAGCAATTCAGTGCAGCACTGAGGGAGTGCTGCACTGTCAGAAGTGCTGCCTTTTGAATGAGACATTTAACCGAGGCCCCATCTGCCCTCTCAGGTGACTGTAAAAGATCTCACGATACTATTCGAAGAGGAGCAGGGTTGCTCTTCCAGTGACCTGACCAATATTTATCTCTCAACCAACACCTAAAAAACAGGGGATATAGTTATTTACTTTATTGCTGTTTGTGGAACATTGCTGTGTGTAAGTTGGCTGCCACGTTTCCTACATTACAACAATGACTACACTTCAAAAGTACTTCACTGGCTGTAAAGCACTTTGGGACTCCTGAGGTAAGAGGAGAAAAATGCTAAGGAATAATCTACACTCTGCTACACCCAGAGGCTGCCTGGCAACGAAAGGAGGTTCCCGGCAGTAAGGTAGGCCCAGGAGGGGGGTGTTCCGAAGGTCTCTCAGCTGTGGGGGGGGGGGGGTGGGGGGTTGCCAGAGTGCTGGCCATCATGGGACCCTGATTTACATTCATCTGCCACCAAAACCATTGGTGTTAAATACACAGACTGACGGGAAGGGAGCAGGAAATGGAGCTGCTCAATTTTAACTATTCCTACGCTGACCAGGGAAGGGTTAAAATTGCCCCTTTAATCTGCGTAACAGAAAATAGATACAAATCTACTTCAGAAAATGTTCTAATACAACAGCGATAAACAGGATAGCAGTCATGCACATAGCAATGACAAAACAAAGGTCTTGTACATTTTCTACCTACTTACAATTTCTCATGTATTACACTTACCAACAATGTGCTGTAATTATTAGTTTAAAAAGTCACAGCAAGTATAATACAATGAGTGCCATAATTAGAACAGGATAGGAGGACTGCAGTAAACAGATGAATGGTTTAAAATATATTGTTTTCATTATTGGGATGTGGGTGATGCTGGCAAGGTTGGCATTTATTGCCCATCCCTAGTTGCCCAGATAAGTTGGCGGAGGGCTGCCTTCTTGAACTGCAGAAAGAGGTTTGATACAACAACTCAGTGGCTTGCTAGGCCACTTCAGAGGGCACTTAAGAGTCAACCACATTGTTGTGGCATTGGAGTCACATATAGGGCAGACCAGGTAAGGACGGCAGATTTCCTTCCTTAAAGGACATTAGATCAAAATCAGAAAGAAGGTTGTCAAAAACAAAAAGTTACAGAGACCATGAGACTACTCACCTTAACACCAGTTCAGGAGGCTATATACTGTACTAGCTTGTCAACTTGAAAATCATTGGTGAGGGAAGGACTGGTGACTCTGGTGAGCAAATGCCTTAAGATTAAAGGGGCACTATCTTTATTCAAAAGTGTTTGGGCTTACAAATGCAATATGAAATTATTGATGTAAATCAGATCATGAATGATTAGCACATAATTCAATCATATTGTTGTGACAAGGTTGACAGGCCTGTTCCCTATTAAAAATGAAAGAAAGGTTTGACAAACACTTTTTAATAATGAACATAATACACTTTTAAAACCCAGAATAACTGCAATATTTACATTTATGTTTACAATTTGTAATGTTAAAACACCCAAGCTTCAAAGCATGCATCAATGCAGCATAAATAATCTGCCAACCACTTGCTAAAGTGCAATACTACATATATTGTTAATGGACATAGTAACAGCGACGTCATTCTTTTATACTTGCATTGAGTGACTTGTTGTGTCTAGCCAATCCATGGTAAAAATACTATTTTGTCAGCTGTTTGCCTACAAATCCAACTGTTCTCGGGATATTCTGGAGACACACATTGGGGTAGAAATTGTTATGCATTGTGCCAGTTTATCAATTTAGCAGTGGGACAGCCTACACTCAATCTGCGCAGGCAGTGGTCCCATTGTTAAATTCTTGGGGCCCAATTTTTAGGCGTCCGAAGCGGATGCCGAAAGCAGTCGTTAGGCTCCTAATTAACATCTTTAAGGGGCCTAACACCTGTTGAAGTTCCCGATGAGTTAGGCAGGTGTTGGACGTGTCCCACTCAGGATTCTTCACCAGCTTCCATTTTTACCCCATTATATCTGGGAGACAGAATCCTGCTTGCCTCAGGGGTTGATGTTAATTTTTGTGCAGATAACTGGCAGAGTGCACTGGCCAGCTGCCCATTCCATCGGCAAAGATGCGGCCGCGATTTTGAGGCCCCGGCCATATTTGAAGTTGGCAGGCGAGCTGTGGATGCCAAACAGGCCCGTCACCGACCGGGTTGCCAGCAGAGGCCCGCAGGCAAGTGCTTGCTCGGTGAGGGGGCCGACAGCAGCCTGCACAGCCAACGCTTACTCCTTCCGGCTATACCAAAAAAAAAAATCAATTTAAAAATTTTTTCTGGCCATTTCCTGAACAGAACGCCAGTACACATGGATAGAATGCTCACATCACAAGCTACGCCCATGTGTCCATAAACCTTGTATTTATTTTAGGCAGGCACTTGGAAGCTACAATGTACATCCTGGCATTTTTCAAATTGTAGCACTCATGCTACATACATGAACAGAAAAGATATTGAGCTCCATTGCTTGGACAAATACACTCTCTGAAAGTACTTGGTGCTCATCTCAGTTGAGTGTATTCATCCTCACACAGCTGTTTAGTTAAGGATTATTTACAGACAACAATTTGAACAAAACCTGGGGGAATACATAAAATGTAAAATATTTTACACTCAAAACATTTCCCTTTAAAGTAACATTCTCCTTTATTGAAACAAGGGAAAGGCGATATTATAAAATCTTCAAGGCAGTTGCAGATTTATTAGCCCCCTCCCACTGATATTGTATCAACATTTGACACAAAAACAAACTTGTACTATTAACTAGTGATTTCTGTTAATGGCAAAGTACTCTGCAGCTAAGGTGGTGACAAAAATCCATTCCTATGGTAAGAGAACTGAATTATGTTCAAACAAGCAAAAGGCAAATTTAAGGCTGATTTCAGAAAGTTCTTCAAGCAGTGTGCAATACTGGGTAAAATTCTTGTAATCATTTAAAGAGACAGTTGCAAGGAATGACTAGCTTTTTCCTGTATAGAAAAAGAAAAGACTTGCATTTATATAGCGCCTTTCACGACCACCAGACACCTCAAAGCACTTTACAGCCAATTTTTGAAGTGGAGTCACTGTTGTAATGTGGGAAACGCGGCAGCCAATTTGCGCACAGCAAGCTCCCACAAACAGCAATGATCAGATAATCTGTTTTTGTTATGTTGGTTGAGGGATAAATATTGGCCAGGACACTGGGGTTAACTCCCCTGCTCTTCTTCAAAATATTGCAATGGGATTTTTACATCCACCCGAGGGGTTTAACGTCTCATCCGAAAGATGACAGTACAGCACTCCACTGGAGTGTCAGCCTAGCTTTATGTGCACAAGTCCCTGGAGTGGGATTTGAACCCACAACCTTCAGGCTCACGAGTGTGTGCTACCAGCTGAGCCACAGCTGACACGCTATATAGGTATAGGTGAACTAATATGGCCCAAATGATCTTCAACATGGATTTATCTTGATCACGCTTCAAATAAAAATCTTGTTCGTACTGATCTTAACGAAATATACTTTACTCACAACTTACTAATCAAGTTTATTATATACATATATATTGATGGCTCAACATTAAAAAAATGCATTCTTGATTTAGTCTGATACTTATTCCCGTGCAGCATATGTTGGCTCACAGATTTGTTAAAACTCCTGCCTTCACTATCAGTTACAGTTGCGTCAGAGGACGACCGACCTTGCTTGTATCTTTTTAACTAAACAAAATAAGCGTTCTATTTTTAGTTATGTTTGAAGTCGCACTTTATTCCCCGGACTGGATGGTGTTCAATGCTTGACCTACTCTCAAGTCAGATTGGTGTCATAAGCAGAAGGATTCAAATCATACATGATTTCTATGATCAGGGCTCCGATACACAAACTGCAAAAATACCTTCCGAGAGATGAAATACCGGAATGAAATAAAAGCTACATGCCACATTTCATTTTGTTAGAAACTTTAAAAAGTTTTAGGAACAGATTCTCTCACAACGTATCTCTTTGCACGACAGCAGCATATCCCTAATCTCCTCTCTGCTCAGTTACAGGAGTTTTCAGGAAGACGCCAATGGTAGCTGTCCTTAGCCGCACGGGTGCTTACCTGACACCTGCACACAATGTCAGCATCGGTCGCCAACAGGTCGATGACCTTGCCTTTCCCTTCGTCTCCCCACTGCGCACCGAGGGCCACTGTCACTTTATTGCCTCCATTGCGGGGCCGTTTCCACCTGGAGTAATTTCGGTATTCACTGCTCCGCCGGCTGGACTCGCTCATGGTGCTCTCCCTGCCGCGGCCGAGCGTGCACTGCTCGCTGCTGCTCCCGCCGCGCGCAACCCTGGGCCGGCTGGCCGGCGCCTGCGTGACTGCGGCACACGTGACCCCGCCCTCCATCGGCCCGGACTCCCCGAGCAGGCGCGAGCCCGCTCTGGGCACGTGCGCCCTCAGCCATGAAATGCCACTTGTACAATCGGCAGTGAGTTATCCCCACCCCAATCAGGCGTTACATTGATGTGCAAGTAGTCTGTATCCTCTTTTTAAAGAACCAAATAATTTTGACAAATAAAACTGTAAATAAACCGTTAAAACTTCAACCGAACCCTAAGAAATCAAATTAAAATTTGGTTTTCCAGCCCAATTATGCACTCCAGTCCCCGCGGCGCCCACCGGTCATGGAAGTGATCAAGCGCGCCGGCGGACACCGCGTGCTCCATCTCCAGGGCCACCCGGGCGCGAACATAGCCGCGGAAGAGAGGGAGGCAATCCGGCCGGACGACCCCCTCGACCGCCCGCTGCCTGGACCAATTAATGACTTTCTTAGCCAGGCCCAGGAGCAGACCCACGAGGAGGTCCTCCAACCTGCCTGCTCCCCTCCGCACCGGGTGACCGTAGATCAAGAGCGTGGGACTGAAGTGCAACCAAAACTTGAGGAGCAGCCCCTTCAAATAATGGAAGAGGGGCTGCAACCTCTCACATTCGATGTATACATGGAACACGGACTCCTCCAGACCGCAGAACAAACAGGCGGTCTGGGAGTCCGTGAACCTACTTAAGAACCTATTGCACAGGACTGCCCTGTGCAACACCCTCCAGGCCAAGTCCCCAATAGAACAAGGGAGGACCCCCGCATAGAGAGCCCCCCATTGGGGACCTCCGCCTCCGTTGGAAGGCAAAACGGCGTGTCCGTACGGCAGGCGAAGATGACAAAGTGGAAGGTGTGCAGGAGCAGCCCGTACAGGAAACCCCTCCGTGCGGAATGAAAAGGCACGAAGGGTATTTCCTCGAGATGGCTCAAGTTGTGAGGCGCCGGTTCCCGAGGGGGGGTTCGGGGCTGGGCGCCGACAAAGAATTCCGTCCGAACGGTGGAAAGCTCAGACGGGATCGCCCCACACGCTTGAGCCGCCTCGATACGCCTAGTGGTGCCGGGGCGCACTTTCGCCTTTATCGACTCGATGGCATCGGCCGCGACCTGGACGTTGACCCAAGACATGCGCCTCGCCAACTCCTCTGGCGCCATCCAGCCCGCTCCTCCGCCATCGAGCAGGTCCCCGACTCGAGTCACCTTGCCAGACACAGCTCTGCGCTCCGCCAGCCGCCCGAACCTGCGGACGTGGAGGTGCGGATTCCTGAACAGTGGCTCCCGAAGGACAGCCACCATTCCTGTCGGGGGAGAGCTCCGCCTGGAAGCGACTTTGTTCCAAACCCATAGCAGTTCCTGGTAGAAGACAGGCAGCCCCCGCAGGCTGGCACGCGTCTCACCCACTTTCACAAACAGGAGCTGCGTGTCATAATTGAGGCCGCGCAGCTGGCGGAAAAAAAAAGTCGCCAGCGCACACCATCTTGGAGGATTCTCAACGTACAGGTATCTCTGCAGCATCTGAAGACAGAAAGTCGCAGCCTGGGTGCGAAGGCACACCAGCGCCTGACCGCCCTCCCTAAGCGGGAGACTCAGAACCGCGGCAGTGACCCAGTGCGTCCTATTGTCCCAGAAGAAGTCGACGAGCTTCTTCTGTATCTTGGCGACAAACGCAGGGGGAGGGATCAGAGTAACCAACCGGTACCACAACATGGCGGCCACCAGTTGGTTTATGACCAACGCCCGACCCCTGTAGGACAACACTCGGAGCAATCCTGTCCAGCGTCCTAAGCGAGTGGTGACTTTGGCCTCCAACTCGTGCCAGTTCGCCGGCCAGGCATCCTCGGCAGGGCTGAGGTAGACTCCCAAGTAGAGGAGGTGCGTGGTGCTCCAGGCGAAGGGCCTGAACTCCTCCGGCAGGGAGTCCACCCGCCACTGACCCACCAGGAGTCTGGAACATTTCCCCCAGTTGATCCTGGCGGAGGATGCGTCCGAGTAAATCTGCTGGCATTCCGCATCCTCCGCAAGTCAACGGGATCCGTGACCATGAGGAGCACGTCATCGGCGTAAGCTGAGAGGACCACCTCCATGCCCGGCCCTTGCAGAGCCAGTCCCGCCAACCTCTTCCGCAAGAGGCGCAGGAAAGGCTCTACGCAAATGGCATATAACTGGCCGTACATGGGGCATCCCTGACGCACCCCCCTCCCGAAGCGAAGGGGCGCCATCAAGGACCCGTTAACTTTAATCAGACACTCTGCGGCAGCGTACAGAAGTCGGATCCAGGCGACAGCCTGCGTCCCGAACCCGAAAGCGCGCAGAGTCCCGAAGAGATACTCGTGATCCACCCTGTCGAACGCCTTCTCCTGATCCAGGGAAAGGAAGGCGACCGACAGACCAGCCCTCTGGGAATGGTGGACCAGGTCCCGGACCAGATGGATGTTGTCATGGATAGACCGGCCCGGGACCGTGTAGGACTGGTCGGGGTGGATCATGTGGGCCAGCACGGCGCCAAGGCGAGCAGACATGGCCCTGGCAAAAATTTTGTAGTCCGTGCTGAGGAGGGAGACCGGGCGCCAGTTCTTAAGGAGGCGGAGATCGCCCTTCTTAGGCAGCAGGACAATCACTGCTCTGCGCCAAGAGAGGGGCATCTCCCCGGTCGCCAAACTTTCCCCCAGGACCCGCGCGTAGTCGCCCCCCAAGACGTCCCAGAACGCCCTGTGGAACTCCACGGTCAGCCCGTCCAGCCCTGGGGACTTTCCCCTGGAGAGCTGGCGGAGGGCGCCGGTCAGCTCCTCCAGACTCAGAGGAACGTCCAATTTTTCGGCGTCCTCCAGGCCGACCTTCGTCAGGTCCTCCCACAAAACTCTGCGCGCATCCTCGCTGGACGGATCCAGAGAGAACAGAGCCCCGTAATAGGCACGGGTCTCCGTGCGGATTCCCTCCGGATCCGAGACCAGAGATCCGTCATCGGCCAGCAGCTCCAAGAGCTGCTTACGGACCCCCCGTCTTTTTTCCAGCGAGTAGAAGGGGGAGCCACGGTCCAGGTCCTGCAGGAACTGGATCCGCGACCTCACGTACGCGCCTCGGGACCCGACAAGCTGCAGGTCCTTCAGCACGCCCTTCTTCTCTTCGTACACCTTCCGCAGGGCCGGGTCCTCGACGACTTGACCGAGACGGGATTCCAGGTCGAGCACCTCCTTCTACAACCGCCCGCCCAGGGACTTCCGCCTCTTGGTCGACACCCTCGCATACTCCTGACAGAAGAGACAGACGTGAGCCTTGCCCACGTCCCACCATAGCCCCAAGGAGGGGAAGCCCCCCTGCTTCCTTCTCCAGCCGGCCCAGAACCGACTAAACGAATCCCGGAACCGTGCGTCCTCCAGCAGCAGGTTGTTAAAGTGCCAATACGTGGATCCCCCCCACGCGCGCAGCGGAATGAGCTCCGCCCACACCAGGTGGTGGTCCGTGCATGGCACCGGCCGCATGGAAGCCGCCGGAACGCAGGAGACGTATGCCCGGGAAATGTAGAGGCGGTCGATTCTGGACGCTCCTCTCCCAGACCTCACGCAAGTGAAGGCGCTGGAGTCGGGATAGAGATTTCGCCAGACGTCCACCAAGTCGAGGGACCTGACCAGGTCCCTCAGCTTCTCCATCGCTGCCGGGCTTGGCAGGGTGCCCGTGCGGTCCCTTGCCTCGAGGGTGCAGTTAAAATCCCCCCCGAGGATGACGCACTCGCCCGCGTCGATGGAGCCCAGAAGAGTGGACACTTCTTCAAAGAAGCGCACTTGCTGCGCACCGGCCTGAGGGGCGTACACGTTCACTAGATGGAGCGGCACGCCCCCCGGGCAAACAGTGACCTGGAGCAAGCGGCCCGGCACGAGCTCCTTGACCCCCAAGATCTACGGCTGAAAATGCGGGGCCAGCAAAATAGCCACCCCACTGGAAACGCTGGAGAGGTGACTCATGCTGACCCCTCCTTGCCACTCCAGGAGCCACGTGGCCTCGTCTCCCGGAACGGTGTGGGTTTCTTGCAGGAAGCACACCGCATACTTGCCGTCCCGAAGGACCGAAAAGTTATTAAATCTGCGGCTAGCTCCCCTGCTGCCGTTGATGTTGAGGCTGGCTATGGTTATCTTCATCTCAGAAGCATAGTGCAACCTCTACTTATAACTACCGGGGGAAGGGAGCGCGGCCGCTAGTCGACCGCCACTCCCTTAGCAGCCCAGTGAGGAATGACCGGAAGTGACGCAGCTCGAGCGGGTTCACGCCCGCGTCCGCGCCCATGGCCTTGAAGGCGACACGGGCCGACCCGATGAGCAGCGCCAGCTCCGACCATCTGTCGAGGGCCAGCCGGGTCCTGTGACGACCCTGGCACGTGGCCACAAAGTCCCGGAGTTCCCCGACGGAAATGAGGGGGGGCCCGGCGAGGGGCGCGAGGTCATCCATCGCCTCATCGGCGATGGAATCCCAGTCGTCCTCCGCCCCCACCACCGAGTCCCCGTCCTCCTCCGGGGGGTCGCCACTGGCGGCCGTCCCGTCCGTCACGCAGTGCGCAGCGAGCGGCTCGGCCGCGACGGCCGGCCCCGCCTCCGCCCGGATCCTACCCCCAGGATCGGTGGCAGAGGATTCCTCCCTGGGCTCCTCTAGGGGCGCCGGGCCAGAAGACGGCGGCGGTTCAGAGCCCCCCTCCGCCCCAGGTGCCGGAACGACCGGAGAGATCAGAGAGTATGTAAAAACGAACCTCTCCAAGTCGCCCGGCGCCGGAGACACAGACAGAGGGCCTTCCTCATCCGCGCCACCGGCCTCCGGCCCAGCAGATGGGGTCTTTTTGGTTAAAACCTCGACGAGGTCGAGCAGCTCCTGGGGAATGTCCGGGTTGCTTTGGGCGAGCTCACTTTCCGCGAACCCGCCCGACCCAGACTCCAGGCCGCCCAACCCATTGAGGGGTAATGGCACAAAAAGGGGATCGATTTCGGCCGCGGGTTGTTCTGCGACCCCCCCCCCCCCACGGGCAGGGTCTCGTCCCCATCCCCGGGAGGCATGAGCTGGACAGACACCTCTGCCTCAGCCTCCCTAGGGACAGGCGACCCCTGCCGATCGCCCATGATGGTGACAGCGTGGGGGGGGGCGCATTACCCGCGGCGGGCGACGACTCCCCCTGTCTGGAGGGACCTTCCTCCTCCTGGTCCTCCTCCTCCTCCTGGGGGCTGCGCCTTCTTTTTAGTGCGGAGGGATAGAGGGAGACCTCCATATCTGCAGGGGCCTCCCCTGCTCCCTCCGGTGGAGCAGGCTCGTCGGGTCCCCCGGGCCCGAGCCCGGCCGCAGGTTTTAACACTCCCGCCTCGGCGGTCGCGGCCACAGGCTCGGGCACGAGGCCCCTCCCACTCTCGCCCTCCCCGACCAACTCAGCGACGCGCTCGGGTGTCAGGGGCTCCATGTCCAGGGGCATGCCCTCCACGGGGGGCCCACCCCACGGTGCTTGTTTTTCCCCTGTGCCTTCTTCCCGCCCGGACGCAATCCCTCCCCCCCGCCGGAGGCCTGGATGGCAACGACCTCCTCCGACGACCGCGCCTCGGTTGTTTGGGGGGGGTGCGGCCAGACCCGGGGGGAGGAGCGGCGGCGGCGCCAGCCTCGGCCACGCCAGACGATCTGGCGGTCTTGGAGGCGGGGCAGTTTTTTCGAATATGCCCCACCTCCTTGCAGGCGTGGCACCACACGCCGTCCGTCGTCCAAAAGATGCGGTGAAGGGTCCCCTCGTGGGGGACGGAAAAAGCCCCGTCGGTATCCTCCTCCCATGCCAGCTGAATGAATGCCTGGCGCCGGAAGGAGAAGATGTGACGAAGGCTGGCTTCCCAGAAGCCGAGCGGGATTGGCGTGATCCCCGACCTCACCTCCCCAAGTTGGAGCAAGTGGGGGAGGAGGAGCTCACTAGAGATAAAGGGCGGGACGTTCGCTATTACGACCCTCCGCGCGGTGGCCTCAAGAGGGTCCACCGGCAGGAAGGTCCCGCCCATGGTGAGCCCCTCGTTGATGGCCAGGGACACCGCCCGCTCTGACCCCAGGAAGAACACAGCCTTCCCGTACATTTTCGAGGTGGCGAGGATGGCTGAAGGGCCGACAACCCCAGCCATGGCCTTCACACACGCCTCGATTGTCATGTTGGGGTGGGTGTAGCTCTTCGCCCCAAGCTTCTTCGTTATAAGTCTGAACGGTGACGGGGCAGCAGAAGAAGCGGGAGCAGCCGTGGCTTTGGCTGTCACTGCCGCATAGGTCCTTGCTGGCCCCGTCACCGCCGAAGATGTGGAAGCCATAATGGGGTGGTTTTGAAAGAGCCACACACACCCCAAGTCACAGGCCCTATGATGTTAATGGCCTTGGTAAGATAAGGGTCTTCCCTTGAGCAGAGGGAGTTTAAAGTTAATGGCCTGCCTCTCCCCTTGATGGAATTAATTGGGAGAGGGGCCTCCTCCCCTCTGCTCAAGTGGCAATAGATGTAAAAAAGGAGGTGCCTTTTTAGAGAGACAAAGAGAGGGACAAAGAGAGAGAGGGGGGTGGGGTGGGAAGGAGGGGGCCACAAAGGCTGGGTCACCACTCAAGGTGGTATTTGGTGGGTGGGTGTCGGCAGGGGTGCACTCCCCGATGGAAAACAAAGTCTATGCAGATGATCTTCGGGCAGGGGGAGAAGATGTCTTCTCCTGGGTAGGCTGGAGAAAGCCCAGGCTCAGCCCCACACCAGGTCTTCTCGATGTAAGTGAAGGCTTCACCTGGGCAGCTCCAGCCGACCCAGGCCAGGCTTTCCGGCCCGTCTTCTTTCCTCCCCCCGCCTAGAATACAAAGTCTTTTGGGGAATGCACCAAAAAGAGACACCCACCTGCAGATGTTCAGTTAAGGATGCAGCTCCTCCCCTCCTTCCAAGTGGTTGAAACGAGTGGTGTTCCTCTCCCCTCTCTCCCTGGTGGATCCTGGCCTCCTTCTCCCTCTCCTCCTCTCCCTCCAGGCACCTCAGTTGTGCCTGGTTGGTGGTCGTGGCAGTCTGGGGTCTCTCCCTCTCAGCACACAAAGCAAGGCAGAGACAACCAGCAGCACACCCAGTCTGGGGTCTCTCCTTCTCAGCACACAGAGCAAGGCAGAGACAACCAGCAGCACACCCAGTCTGGGGTCTCTCCTTCTCAGCACACAGAGCAAGGCAGAGACAACCAGCAGCACACAGAGCAAGGCAGAGAATGAGCCAACGATTGCTCTCTCCTTTGCCAATTGGTGCCTGCATTCATGGAAGATTCCTGACTGGTTATCGGGCTTGAATTTACACTGAAGTCAGATGCCTTATCCATTAGACCACGCAAGTAGTCTGTATGGATGGGGGAATAGGCTCCAAAGCAGCATTGGTCGAGGTCATGGTAGTTTAATTGCCTGCCTATTGTTGTGTATGTACCTTTAAAAGAAGAACTGATTTTATACTGCAGTACCGGCAGTGACCACACCTGTATAAAAAGCCCTAGCAGGCTTCTGTACTTCAGTCTTGAATTACTCTCTGTTCAGTAAATACCTGTTTTATTGTTCTCCTGCAGTCTGAGTATTATTGATCCTCGGACACTACACTGGTGACGAGGATGGGATGGCCAGCACATGGCAACTCACTGTTGCCAGCATTCTCGCCAAGGAGAGAACAGCTGTCAGTGTGCCGGGGGACCTTGATGTGTGGATCCCGAGTGGTAATTCCACCCAAGTTGAGAGATAGAGTGCTTAATGAGCTTCATGAGGGTCATCTGGGAGGGGTAAAAATGAAGAGCCTAGCCAGGGCGTTTGTGTGGTGGCCGGGAATCGATAAAGAAATCGAGGATATGACCAAGAGATGCACAGGATGCCAGAAGGTCCAAAATGCTCCACCACAGGCCCCGCTACATCCATGGGAGTGGCCCTCATCTCCATGGCAACGGGTACACATTGATTTTGCTGGTCCATTTATGGACTCAATGTTCCTAATCGCTGTGGACGCCCATTCGAAATGGCCAGAGGTCATCAAAATGTCCTCCACCACCACGGAGAAAACTATTGCAGTCCTACAGACCATCTTCACCAGGAATGGCTTGCCAGAACAGATTTGCTCCGACAATGGGCCACAGTTTGTGTCCGAGGATTTCCGGAGGTTTCTGAGGAATAATGGGGTGAAACATTACACATCTGCCCCATATCATCCAGCCACAAATGGATTGGCTGAGAGGTTTGTTCAGACCTTTAAAAAGGCAATAAAGGCAATGCATAATGACGACATACCACTACAACGCAAGGTGGATAATTTCTTGTTTGCTTACCGGAATGCGACACCTGCAGTCACCAACCAAACTCCAGCCATAATGTTCTTCAACCGAAGGCTAAGATGTCGCCTGGATTTGCTCAAACCAAACATAAGACGAGATGTTGAGGATACGCAATTCCAGCACATAAATGAGAAGCCAACCAGGAGCTTCAAGATAGGGCAACCAGTCTTGGCCCACGACTACCGAACAGAAAAATGGCAGCCAGGAACGATATGCACACAGCAGGGACCAATAATGTACACAGTGGACGTTGGAGAGAGCATCGTGAGATGCCATGCTGACCAGATTCTAGAGTCACAGGAACAAGCCAAACCCATACCACGAGCAGATGCACCTGGTAATCAACCCGAAGTACAGATTGCGTCTACCTCAGAAGCAGTGGTATTGGAAGCTGATGAACCAACCAATGACAATGAGCCAGAATCAACTCCGCCGCAAGAACAGGATACTCGAGAAAGGCGCTATCCAGTCAGGATCAGGAAGCCTCCTCAAAGACTGAACTTATAAATAATTATTTCAGTTGATGTATATAGTACAGAGAAAATTGTAATTGTAATTAGTTATTATTTAGTTGTTAAATGAATGTTATGTACTGTTTATCTAAAAGGGGAGGAATTGTTGTGTATGTACCTTTAAGAGAAGAACTGATTTTATACTGCAGTACCGGCAGTGACCACACCTGTATAAAAAGCCCTAGCAGGCTTCTGTACTTCAGTCTTGAATTACTCTCTGTTCAGTAAATACCTGTTTTATTGTTCTCCTGCAGTCTGAGTATTATTGATCCTCGGACACTACACCTTTGGCCTGGAACTGGGGGGCAATTTTAACCTAACCCATCCATGGGGAAACTGACCAGATGGTTCCCACCCCCCGCCGATTTTATGCTCCATTTAAGTCAAGAAGAGTAATATTGGGTGGAATGTAAAACTGGTGTTCCACCCCATCCCGTAGGTTTCCCACCTGGCGAGTTAACTTAAAATTGCCCCCACATGGAGAATAAAAAGAGGGGGAGAATTTGCAAAATGATTCCACATGCATTTGAACTGCTTCAGTAGCTTTTTTGAGCATAGGTTTCAGGTCACTTGTTTGCTTTCGCAGGATGCAAAGACAAAAATACTAGAAAAAGTTACTGCCAAACTAGGCAACCTTTGCGAAGGCTGAAGGGGCATGGGATTAAGAAGTGACAGGCCAGGATGAAGGAAAAGGGACCCATAGATGTAGCCCAGCATGTGGCTTCCTCTTTGGCTGCTGAAGTTGAGGTGGTGCTGCATCAGATGCTTGCAAGGACAGATTTCCTCGTGCCACTCTATAGCACATCCCATAGGTGAGCGCTGCAGCACGTCTGTAAGAAGGTGCAGCCAAATTTTAGGCCTCAGCTGACCATTACTGTCCCTGCACGAGTGTAAGCTCTGTGCTGCACTGTAGCCACTGATGTCTTACAGCAGATGTCATAGCTCAGCATCTGTCCCTCCGTTGATCCAGACTCTGAGAAGGCAGATTACCACAGCCATTGCCAGATGGGTTTACTAGGTCCCGGAAAAAATTCTCAGGAACTGGTCCAGCTCTCTTTTGAAGGAATGTAGTGAATCCTTATGAGCCGGCAGCTTGGTCTACTATCCTCTGGGAAAAGAAGTACCTCCAGACATCTAACCTAGTTCTATCCTTGTGTAACTCAAATGCATGACCACAGCAGGTATCTTCAGCTCTTTGGTCTTATGTAAATGAGGCCCAAGGCCCAATATCAGGTGGGCCTTGGGCATACCTGTTCTGGCGCAGGGATTGTTCTAGGCCATTGAGTCAAAAATCAGTCTGGTATGAATACAACTAATCATTCACATGTGCTGCCTTCAACATTAGATGGCTCACAATTAAGCCAGTTAGTTCTTGGTAAATTAAAGTTCCCCCCATTAAACAGACTGTTTCAGAAGCCTTAGTAATTTATTTACCGAGTGTTTATCACAATGAGCTCCTTGACCTGGCAGTCTATAACAAGTATCAATAATTAGTCAATGGCCATGAGAATGCATCTCAGGAATTGAACCATTTCCCTTCCTATTTCTTAGCTGTATCCATAAAGAAACACAAGGGCAGCAGGCGCATGGGACCACCATCACCTCCAAGTTCCCCTCCAAGGTACACACCATCCTGATTTGGAAATATATCGCCATTCCTTCATCGTCACTGGGTCAAAATCCTGGAACTCCCTAACACCACACGGACTGCAATGGTTCAAGAAGGCAGCTCACCACCACCTTCTCAAGGGCAATTAGGAATGGGCAATAAATGCTGGCGTTACCAGCAACGCCCACATCCCAGAAATGAATTTATAAAAATTATCATCATGGTGATTAATTCGATCTGGGGACGTGGCCAGCTTTGTGGGTGGGGCCGGCTTCCAGCATGATGTTTATAAAATCAGCGTAAAAGATCGCGAAAACTCGATTTGTGCTGGATGTAACTTGCTCGATCTTTTATGTGGTTTACGTGAAATTCCTCAATCTTTTACGTGGTTTGGCCGATTTCAGGTGAATTGCGCTGGTAAAACCTCTACACCTGTTATCAGTTGAAGAAGTGGCAGTAGGGAAGGACAGACAACACCAAACCATAGGACTGATTTTAGATGCTTTAAGATGGGTGATATTGTGAACAGCAGTATCATCTATCTTGGGGTCAGGTTTGGGACATCGTAGACATAAGTATGTAAGTACACCACCTATCTTGAAGACCAACTATGTAGGACTCAATTAGGTGTGAGTAAATTGAATAAGCACACTTAGTTCTGACAGAAAAGCGTGTCAGACAGGCATGATGGAAATAGTACGTCCGAAGAAGCACGACAAAAATAGACATGACAGGAAGCAAATGAGACACTTACAGAAAGTGCATGCATAAGCAAGTATTTTAATAGATTATATACAGATAGAATACTGGCTGCTGTAGAGAGAGTTGTACTTCAGTCTAGGGGTTCTATGATGTCTACAAAAGGTAAATTTTAAAAAAAGTTCCTGTGAAGCCCGGAGGAGCAGGAGTGCCCTTTTGACTCCATTGTATCCCGATCGGCACCCTTGTTGCCACTCCATCCCCACCCTGGGGCTTGCCTTCAGGCCACTGTCATTGAGGCAAGTGGCCCGAGATTCATCTTTTTAAAATTGGCAAGCTGCCTGTGGAGACGCAACAGACACCAGCAGCTCACCCAAATAATGTTAATGAGGCCCAATTTCAGGCTGGCCTCAGGCCTTCCGGTTGGGGCACATGCTCTGTGGATGCCATCCATTTCAAGTCAGAAAACTGGCCGAAAGCAATTTCACTCCCTTTGCATTTTTATGTTCAGTAAAGAGCCCACTGAAGTGGGCTAGCATACGTGTATATTTATTTTGTAACAGTATGCAAACAGAAGATGAACTGATTGTACCAAGTGGCTTTCGTCATACTCGGTGTTCTGCTGTGGAATAAAGCAGCTTATGAACTGAACCAAATGATGCCTCAACTCGGTTTTCCTTTGGAGAGAATAAAGGAGCTGAATGCTGAGACACAGAGATCTGGTTCACGCCACAAGGGAATTTTATTCTTACACTACCAGGTACTGCTGCCATACTAGCAAATACAGGGCGGTGGGTAAAAGAGAGCAGGCAACCAGATCACTTAAAGGAGCAACTGACACCATTGAACCCAAATTTACATCACTGACTGATCTTCTGTATGAATAACAGCAGATCTGGGATCAGGAGCATGTTAAGATGGCGGTGTGATTGTCTCTCACATATACCCTGTGGTGAAGTGATCTAAATAGCCAATTAGAGTCTTAGGTCTCTGAGGTCAATTAGAGACTACTTGATTGAGGCAAGTTTATGTATTAATGCTTGTAAATCTCCAGCTCCTCCTCTTGGGAAGAGGTCAGATTATCAAGGTCAAGTAAACTGTCAAGAAACGACTGCTGAGACCCGAAGCTGCGAGTACAACTTTATGACAACAGGGAGTAATGCCGTGGTAACGTTCATGAGTAGACAGATGATTGGGATATGCATAAAGGAGTGCTTTAAGGTGGTACAGTAGGTTTTGTAATAGTTAACTCAACCATATGCAATTAGTATATTATTCTGGCACATATTTATTTAAATTTTATTATCTGTCTTGCATTTAAGGTAAGCAGTTATCCAGAATTGACAGCACCTGCGCCGTTCATGTTAGAAATTATTAGAGATCGAGAACGTGTTTACATAATATCTACAAAACACCTGAATTATTACAATTTGAACATTTATGTTGCTAAATCCATTCTCATCAAAACTTTATAGTTAAAGTACAGTAAATTCTACAAATAGAATTGAATGTGGATAATAACGCAGAAGTTCACTAATTTGACAGGGTCCTCTTTCATATTGCTCCACACTTCTTCAACAACTATCAAATAAAAACAAAAGTTATATTTTTCAAACATGAAAACAAACTTCAAACAATTCTTATAAAATTATTTGATTTTGTTCCATAAGGTAAAAAGACTCATTGGTACAGTGGCCTTGCCTGTGAGTGTGTAGAGGTATTTGTAATTGACGAAAGGTCATCGTCCTGAAATGTTGGGCTGGATTTTAATGGGGAAGGCGGGTTGGGGGCGGGGGCGGGGGGAGGGCTCCAAAGCGGTTAGGAAACCTGGGAAAACGGGTTTACTGCAGGCCTTGCCAACTTTACCTTGAGTGTCAGCCGTGGCTCAGTTGGTAGCACCCTTGCTTCCGAGTCAGAAAGTTATGGGTACAAATCCCACTCCAGAGACTTGAGCACAAAACTCTAGGCTGACACTCTAGTGCAGTACTGAGGGAGTGCTGCACTGTCAGAGGAGCCATTAAACTGAGGCCCTGTCTGCTCTTTTGTGGACGTAAAAGATCCCATGGCACTATTTCAAAGAAGAGCAGGGGAGTTATCCCTGGTGTCCTGGCCAATATTTATCCCTCAATCAACATAACAAAAACAGATTATCTGGTCATTATCACATTGCTGTGCACAAATTAGCTGCCATGTTTCCTACATTACAACAGTGACTGCACTTCAAAAAGTATTTCATTGGCTGTAAAGCGCTTTGGGACGTCCGTTGGTCGTGAAAGGCGCTATATAAATGCAAGCGAAACCTCTGCTTCCTGCCCGCATCCAGCCAGATTGAGAGGCTGGCTGGCTCCAGGCATGTAGGTCTGCTGCACAGAGGAGGGAGGGTTCGCGTGGAGGCCTGGTTGGAAAGAGGATCGGGGGCTCGGGAAGAGGTTTGGGGTGTCGGGCCGGGCTTGGAAGCGGATGGGGGGGGGGGGAAAATCGGGCAGAAGATCGGGTGCCAGGCCGGGAAGAGGATGGGGGGGTGGGGTCGGGAGAAGGCGGGGGGGGGGGGGGTCCGAAGAGGATCGGGGGCTGGAGGAGGGGGAATGATTGGAGGCCAGGGGTGGGTGCGGGCAGGGAGGCCTTGTGGAGTGATTGAGTGATTGGAGGCCTGGGGGGGGGGGGATGTTTCCGATCGTGGGGGGTGGGTTAGGCAGGGACCCTGGATCCAGGAGGTAGGTATAAAAGCTCTTACCTCCTGGATGCAGCAGTCCTCGCCTTGCTGTAACTGCCTGGTTTTACGAGGTGTATAAAACCCAACCAGCTACAGTTAAACACAAAATGGTGGTTAAAGAAGAGGCTTCCAGCCTCATTGCAATATTTAAATTGACGTCCCATCTCCTGGTAGTGGGTTGGCTGCCCACCCCCATTAAAACCGGAAGTGGGTGGGTTAGAGGTGGATTTCGATTTTTAACACTTTAGCTAACACCCCACTCCTAACCCATCTGCTTTTTTAGGTTAAAATGCGCCCGTTAACTCTGTTCCTCTCTCCACAGATGCTGCGTATTTCCAGCATTTTCTGTTTTTATTTCAGATTTCCAGCATCCGCAGTATTTTGCCTTTGTATAAGTATTTGTAATTGAGATTGATAACACACACGATGGAGTGGTAAGTTTACAAGTCCATGCTGATGGCAGGAGCCATGTCAGAAATTTGACCGTTCACTGCCCATAATTTAGGTTGGAAAATCACAGCTGGAGTCAACCAACAGGGGGCGTCTGAACATGCTTTTCAATTTCTATCTGGTGTTGTGTCTAGGTGCCAGTGACATGAGGAGTGGTTGGTTGCTGCTCAGGTACAAGGGGCTCTTGGGACTGAAGTGGCCCTTGTCTCATGATAGTTGAGTCCTGGGATGGACCCACCATTGGCTACGTCTTGTGTGACTGCCTGAGCCAGAGACCTGGCACGTGCTGCTGTCTCAAGAAGGTTGACTCGAGCAGTGCCACTAATACTGGGTGGTCACTGATCAGTGGAATGGTGGATCTAATGGCTTCCACCGGATCCTGGACACCCCAAGAGGTTGTTTCCTGTAACCTGGCCTGAAAGCCGGAGCTCTCAAGTCTGTCACCCAGAAATCCAGCAGCACAGATAATGGCACGTATTTTCCGATCAGGGCCCACGTATCCCAGGGGCGCATGCGGTTCGCAAGTATCACTGGGAGCACGTGGGCCATGGGGAGCCAATCAAAGAAGGGAATCTCCCTTCATACACTTGACAGATAGACCTTGACAGGTATGAATGGAGATCACCCCAAAAACACTGTAAAACATTAAATACATTTTTTAAAAGCCATCACATTTTTAAAATGAGTTGAAATTACAATAAATTAAATATTTTAAACAAAAAGTTTTTTTTACAGGGCTAAAACTAAACTTACCTTTTTTTAAAAGTATTTTTAAATGAAAAATGAGTGAATTAAAAAAAAACTTTTTTCAGCTCTTATGCTGGTAAAAGCAGGCCTTACGTAAGATTTCTAAGGGTTTTCTGCGGGCGGAGGTTCTGCAGAAAGCGGAACTATCCGCCCGCAGAGGCCCTTCTCTAGGGCAGGCGTCCGATTGACAGATCAGAAATACCGGTTTTCAGCACGTGAAACCGGCATTTCCGATGTCCTTACGGGTGTGTACACAGCGCGTACACACCTGTAGGCATCGGAAAATACGGCCCATATATCTACCTACAAGAGTATTGCCGATTGATCTGAAGTGTGAGGCTTGGTGCTGGTATGTAGGTATAAACAGGAGCTGCAATGCACGTTGTTATGTTGTTTCTGCTCCTGTGAGTATTATTATGGAATGTGAGTCCTCATATATAACTAGTAATTCCTTTGTCCTGATATCTCAAAGTAATTTTTTGCACAAAATGTTTTAAATTATTAATTTGAATTAAGGAAGGTAAATAACACAGCAAAGTGGGAATTTAATGGCACAAAAAATGAATGATCAGATACTTTGAATTAGGTGAAGAATTAAGAGGAGTAACACTTTTATGCCTACCTTGTAATATACGGTACTTTTTGGATACTAATTACTCGCAGTTCCAGAGCAGTCATCTGTTTTGAAATGAAAAATGTTGTCAAATATCAGAAATGTGAAACAGCAGAGTTTAAATGGTTTAGAATAAATGTTTAAGCTTTCTGAAGTATTTGTTACAGGAAAAATGGATAAATCAAGAAATTGTAGAAGTGCTGGCTACTTCTAACTATTTTTTCTTTCTCCAGATAAGTGGTAATTTCATCCTTAATTAAAGACTTTAAAATCTTCCCTGCCTCAAGATGTTAAACTAACTGGCCTACAATTACCCAGGTTAGCTGTGTCTCCCTTTTTTAACAATGGGTACGACATTGGTCACTCTCCAGTTCTCCAGCACACATCCACACTCAAGAGTCCTGAAATATAATTCCTAGGACCTCTGCAATTTCCTCCCTCAGAATCATCGGATGTATCCTGTTGGGCCCTGGTCCTTTGTTTTCCTTTAGCTTAGCTAACTTATCTAAAATGTTCCTTCTTTCCATCAAAGTATCACTCACCTCACAATCACTTCAGGATTCTCAATCTCTCCGATACCCTTCTCTTTACCAAAGAGCGATGTGAAATACATATTAAATACCTCCCCTCTTTTTTTGATCATCATCTAAAAATTGACAGTTCTCTCTTATGAGGTCCCACATTGGTTTTAATAATTCTCCTTTTACTGATGTACATGTAAAATACTTTACTGTTCCTTCTGATGTTTTTTTGAATTCGCTCTTAGCTTTCCTTAAGGCCGTAATTTTTCCCTAAAAAAACGGGTGGGTTTGGAACGTGGGGCAGTTAAATTGTTAAAAATGGGATTCCCGACCTCATCCCGATGGGGGCGGGACGGGGGGTGGGCAACAAACTCATTCCCAGGGGCAGAATGTCAATTTAAATATGATAACTGCATGTGGATGGGTTTCACACAATACGTGAAACTCGGCAGCTAAACCGGGGTGGGGACTGCTGCACCCAGGAGGTGAGTGGCTTTACACCGACCTCCTGGATCCGGGGTCCCTAACTAACCTACCCCCCACGATTGGAGGCCCCACCACAAGGCCTCCCCGCCCTCCCCAATCCACCGATGATGCTGAGGCCGGCCCTGATCCTCTCTTCCCCCTGCCAAACCCCAAACCCCCTCCATCCCCGATCAGGATACAGATCAGGGTCAAAATCCTGGGGCTACTGCTTCCTGAGCTATTGTTTAGGTGCTATCTCTATTAAGGGACAGGTTGTATTGTCAGGAAGAGACTTTGGCCTCAAAATTCAGGAATAAACATTTCCGAGCATGAGGTGGTGAGGTCCAAGCCGCCCCTAATATTGCAGGGGTGGGAGATCATAGAAAAGGTTCAAACATAGAAAAATATAGCATCATATCAGATAATTACTTGTAACGTTTCTTTCTGCTCTAACATGTATCCCAGGAATCAACCTAGTGAACCTTCTCTGCACTGTCTCCAATGTAAGTATATCCTTCCTTAAATATGGAGACCAAAACTGTACGCAGTACTCCAGGTGCAGTCTCACCAGCGCCCTGTAAAGTTGCATCAAAACTTCCCTACTTTTATACTCCATACCCCTTGCAATAAAGGCCAACATTCCATTAGCCTTCCTAATTACTTGCTGTACCTGCATGCTAACTTCTTGTGTTTCATGTACTAGGACCACCAGATCCCTTTGTACTGCAGCATTTTATAGTCTCACTCCATTTAAATAATAATTTGCTTTTTCATTCTTCCTTCCAAAATGGATAACCTCACATTTTCCCACATTATACTTCATCTGCCAAATTTTTGCCCACTCACTTAACCTATCTATATCCCTTTGCAGACTTGTTAAAGGGCTGGATTTTGACACTGGAGGCGTGTAGGAGGCGGGACTACAACTTTCGGGGTTGTAGTCCCGCCTCCATCGAGTTGTGGCCAACCCACTCGATTTTCACTTCATTGACCTTGTTGAGCCCGCCCAGCGGGCTCAGCAGGCCAATTAAGGGCCACCCGGTAACAGGTGACGTCACAGATTGACATTTCATCTGTCAAGAGCTTTTGACAGATGAAATATCAGCGTTTGACAGCTCTTTGAAGCTGTCAAACACTGACAATCTGTACACTAAGTTAATTCCTTCCTTTCAGGCTGATTTAGAGATCTTTCCAGAACAGAAAGCTGAATGCTGCAACATTTGACAGCTTGCGGCCATTCTGCTTTCTGTGCTGGTGAGATGAGGGACTCCCGAGACCTGAAGGAAGGAAGGCTGTAAAAGTATGTAAAGGTAATTAAACTTCTTTAAACACTTTACACACACCAAACACACTTAACTCTGCACTCATGCACCCATCACTCACCTGAACACCGGACATCTCGAACCCTCCAAGCCCTTCAGCCCGACGGTCCGCCTTGCTAACTTGGCGTGGTTTGGAGCCATCGGGAATCCCACACTTCAGGAATAAAAATAGGGATTAGGCTAAAAACTGCCTGTTAACTACCTGTTAACAGGTAGTTAATTGGCACTAATCCCCTTCCCGCCTCGGGGAGGCGGCTCCCAGCACAGGTCGGGTATCTGCCTCCTTTGAAACTGCTGGCATGGTGGCGGGTTGGGTTCGCGCCCCCCAATTTCGCGATTTTAACCCCCCACACGCCTCCAATCCCGCCTCCACGGCCCAATGAAAATCCTGTCCTTTGTGTCCTCCTCACAACTTGCTAACCCAGGTAAGACATGGTAGATGGGGGGAAATGCAGTAAATGTAATGTACATGGACTTTAGAAAAGCCTGTGACAAGGTACCACACGGGAGATTACTAAAGAAGATTAACATGGATGGAATTAGGGGGAGGATAGCAAATTTGATTAGAAATTGGTTAGAAGGGAGAAAATAGAGAATAGGAGTTAAAGACAGTTGTTCAGAATGATTGGAAGTAGGTAGTAGTGACCCACAGGGTCCAGTTCTGGGGCCATTTCTGTTCACTGTGTATATCAATGATTTGGATATAGGCCTAGAAGGAATGGTGTCAAAAAATTACAGATGATACCAAATTAGAAGGTATAGTTAATTCTTTAGAAAACCAAAGTAATCTGCAAAGGGATATTGATAAGATGATGGAATGGGCTAAAAAGTGGGAGATTAAATTCAAAGTCAGTAAGTGTGAGGTGATGCACTTTGGTAAAACAAATAACAGCAGTAATTATATTCTGAATGGAAGTAGGCTCAGTGCAACGGAAGAGCAGAGGGACTTGTGGGTACAGGTTCACAGGAGATTAAAGGCAACACCTCGGGTTGATAATAAGGCAGTTTAAAAAAGCTAATGGAATTCTAGGTTGTATCTTATAGTCCAGAGTCTGGTATGAAGTAATACAAATATGAAGAAAGACTTCAAAAAGTGGGACTTTTTCAAATTATGGGGAAATATGATAGAATGGTTTAAAATTGTTAAAGGATTGGACAATGTAGATAAAAGCAGACTGTTTCTAATAGTTGAGTCACGAACAAGGGGCCATGGAATAAATGTAGAAGATTTAGAACAGATGGCAATAGAAACCTTTTTACACAGAGTTGTGAGGCTGTGGAATTCACTTCCACAGTTAATGTTTGAGGCAAAAACTATGTCAACATTCAAGATTAGAGTGGATAGTTGGATGAAAGAAAAGGGGTTGAAGGGATATGGGAACCGGGTGGACAAATGTGATTAAACCTATTTGCTTGTGTGGAGGGTAAACACCAACATGGACTGGATGGGCTGAATGATCTGTATCTTTGCTGTAACTCTAATGTACTTCTATGTATAAGACAAACGTCCAAAACTACATTAGGAACTGCAATGAAGACAGGATGGGTTTGCTATGACTGGCTAATCAGGAGAACCAATGAACTTGCAGAAAAAAATAATCAGCAAAGTCCTTATCAAATAATTCAAATTGATCTTGCAGGTAAGTTTGAAATCATTGATAAATAAATATATATTGTTACTGTCCAAGCACAGACAATCTATAAAGAATCATTTTGGATTTGTTAGCAGAGGCAGTGTAGAGTTATTTGTTCATCACCCATTGTTTCTCAACCAGGCTCTGTCTATGAAGTAAGATCATAATAGATTTAAGTGTCAAGAATATCCTCGGGGATTCTCCCGATGAGCCGCCTTGACTTTGGTGGTAGCCACATAAATGGGGTTTCCGCTGATATTCCACCAAAGTTATGATGGCCAATTAAGAGAGCCACCTAGGAAATCCCCTGCGAAGGAGTTCATAACTGTTGAATGTGAGCTTACCCAAGAAAAAACTCTGAAAATGAATTCTCCCGCTGGTTTTCAAATCACTCAGTGAGACAAAGAAGCTGATAAATCCTTTTACACTTTGAAGAGACACAGTTTGCCACCTGTACTGTGAAAATTCTAATGCATGCTGAGAAAGCAAAAGTACAGGGAGAGCTTGAACACCCAATTTAGCTGAGTGCTACGGTATGGGATCACATCCAGGAGTGTCCAACTAGCAAGTTCTTGATCTTGATATTATCAGGGGAGGAAAAAATTGCTAAGGAAGAATTTCATATTTTTGTTTTCTAGGCACGCTCGTGTACACTCTGCAATATTGTTCAGTATACCAAGGGGCATTTCTTTGGGAAACCAATATAATATTTAGTTACATGCAACATTAAAAAAGGTTCCACACGAATGCATCTTGCAGTTGTTTGCAATGGTTTGTGACAAAACAAACTCTGAGGCAGTCTTACCCGATTCTATCTGATCGTTCAATATTTCAGTAGCAGAACGTTTCGGAGCAAATTCTCTTTTGCATCCGCTTGTAAAATTCCTTTTCTGGTGAAAACCTTTTCTCATATCAAATAGAAGTTTCTCAATGATATTGTTCCCATCTTGTTTTGCTAATGATTTGTGAATTGAAAAGCAAAGAAAGTGCAAATTATTATGTGTCCTTTGAAGGTTAAACTCACATCATTAATTTCAGACTTTATATCATCTTTATCTTCGGCTTCAAGCATAAAGGTTGTAAAAAGCAGGAAGAAGTCAAGAAATACAATCCAAAATTTAATTATATTGCCCTGATAAAAAATAATACAACAGTTTGAGTTTTTCAACAAGCAGTAGTAAAACTACTTTGACAGTATTAGTGCCATGAAATATAACATTGATAGAGTTTTCTGGTTGAAAGAAGAGGCGGCTATATAATACTTTTATACAACAAGTGAGAGGCCTGTCTGCTTAGGGGCAAAGGGTTATCTCCTGCACATTTGGCTGTGGAACTGTGCTACAATCAGATCTATGGGTCAACTAAAGCTCTCATGACATACCATTCAAGTCCTCAAGCAACAATTCTGCTGCCTTTATAGGTCTGGTGGCTCTCTGTAATTCAGTGCACAAAGAATGTCCCGTATGATAGTGGTTTGCTAAATGCTGCATAACTTTAGCTCTGCAATGGGGACACCATTGGACAAGGACAAGGACCTTCAGCTTGATGAGGGAGAGGACGTTGATGACAGAGGATGGCAAGAATGTGGGAGAGCTACAACTTTTGTCAGAGCTCTTTGGCAACAACTCATTGAGGAGCGCTTCAGCTGAATAATCTCTGCATTAAAAGTTATGTCCAACATCTCCCCCATTCCTTCCACCCTCAAATAAACTGCATCTGACCAAAGGCCAGCATTGATATTCATGTCAACTAATATTGCAGGTCATCGGAGATTACAGAAACACTCTCTCGCACTAAGATTGCAAAAAGTCACTGGTCTGGACCTTGGCCTGAAGGCACAATTTTCTTCTTCCCTTATATTGGCATCCTTACAAAATAAAATGTGATAAAAGCCATTAAATTATCTTTCTAGGGAGGAGGAACCTGGCACCCACCTCTGACAGCAGCAGCGGCCCACTTATTCTTGCTTGTGGGGGGAGGTGGGTACACAAGGTGCACTCATAATGGTGCGGCCTCGGGGACATGTAAATCAGGGAACCTCCCCCTGACCACACTGGCACGGTCAGTGGCAGAGGTTCCTAACTAGCACAATCCAGCCGTCCAGAAACATTGGCCTGCATCTTTTTGGGGCCTAAAAGTTAATTGTTTATTTAAGAATAAAACATAGCTAAACCTTAAATTTTATGAATAAATTTGTTAATATAAAGCCTGTACTATTGTCTCTAAACTTACTGATGCATTCATTTGGTTCCTTTTTCCCTTTTGCTTCTTGCATTGCAAGTTGTTGTTCTCTTTTCTTCACTTTTGCTGTCTGTTCTTTTCTTTCATTATTGTCCTACAGCCAGAATCGGAGAGAGTTACTTAAGTGTGGAAAAGTGCAGTTCTAAGGCAAGTAAGCCATTTTGTCACTTTTTGTGCCAGATTACAATTTTGGTTACTTATTACCTTGATTGCTTGCAAGAACAGTTCTCGGAATGTTTTGATTGTGATGAACAATTCATCCAGTGAAAACGTATTTTGATCTTCACAGAAATATTCAGCCATGTGTTTTCTTTCGCACTCTATAGCCTTCAGAAGACTCTTGAGCTCCTCAGATATAATGAGACCTTGCTGCCAATTAATTCTTGTTAATAGTGGAATGCCACAAATGTGATTTTGAGAAATTTAACTTGCAATTGTATTTTCACTTACTTGAATTGGATTTCTGAATTGTAATTTTACATCATCTAGAGATGATGCAATGTCATCGCTGATCTTCCCCAAGCGCTGTGAAAGTCTGCTTACTTCAGACTGGATGAAGTCAATTTTAATACTAAAGAGAAACCAGTCAAATATTATAAAGATCTGTGTGTGCTGTGTACACATAGGAATCAATAACAACATGCATAAATTGACAAGTATCCATTTATAAAGACTCAAAATACAAGGTTAATCTTTTTAGTATGTTATTTTAGTTCATTATTTTTAGTACGACACTGCTGTAGTCCCTGAAGATCTGCATCATATTTGAAATTTTGTTCAATTGCAGCAAATTGCAGTGCTTTGTACCATGAGATAATAGGACACAGATTTACACCTACGATTTCCCCATGGCAAATTATCGGTGTTAACATTATTGGCAGCACTGAATGGAAGCCAGGTGTTTCCTCAAAGGGAGGGATGAAAAATTACCCTGGGCTACTGTTATACATCTCCTGATTAGTTGTTGCTGTGGTATCTTCACACTTTGGAGAACAGTGTGAAGTAGTGGAAGTATTCATAGACTGATTAACAGTCTGAAAGGCCGTGACCTGAACACTCCTTCCATGACCGTAATCATCTTTATACCAGCCGATAGGGTGGTTAGTCCTATACAGTGCGAGGGTGGTAGCTGGAAATTTATTTATTTATTTATTTTTATTCGTTCATGGGATGTGGCAAGACCTGCATTTATTGCCCATCCCTAATGGCCTTTGAGTGGCTTGCTAGGCCATTCAGAAGACAGTAAAGAGTCAACCACCTTGCTGTGGGTCTGGCGTCACATATAGGCCAGACTAGGCAAGGACAGCAGATGTCCTTCTCTAAAAGGACATTAGTGAACCAGATGGGTTTTTATGACAATCCGGTAGTTTCATGGTCACCATTATTGATACTAGGCTTTATCCCAGATTTATTTAATTAACTGAATTTAAATTCACCAGCTGCCATGGTGGGATTTGAACTCTTGCCTCGGGATTACTTAGTCCAGGCCTCGGGATTACTAGCTCAGTAACATTACCACTATGCCACCATTCCTATAAATATGGAGTGACATTACCAAAAATTTAGAAGCGGGTTAACTGTCTGGTCTTCCAATTCGGAAATAATGTTTGATACATTAGGGAGGAGGGGGGAGGCAATTTAGGTTTGGAATAAAATATCACATTACCCTTTGATTGAATGTCTGAAATCAAGAACTGGTTGTACACAAATCTGAGTCTTGCGGCTTTTTTCTTTATTCGTTCCTGGGATGCGGGCGTCACTGGCAAGGCCAGCGTTTATTGCCCAGGCCAGCGTTTATTGCCCATCCCTAATTGCCCTCGAGAAGAGGTGAGCCGCCTTCTTGAACTGCTGCAGTCTGTGCGGTGAAGATACTCTTGTGGTTGGACCTCTAGTGCATACTGCTACCACACCGTTTAAGCAAAATTTAGTGCATTGAACGTAGTTATATGTTGTGTGCTAAAGGTACTGTGGACCTACAGTCATTTCAAGATGACAACTTAAAATTCCTACCTTGCTGCTTTTGATACTGATTTCAGGTCATCAGGAAGATTTAGAAGGTCTGGATGGGATTTTTCAACCTCCTGTTATAAGGAACCAAGTGAAAAATACAGTGTAACACTTGGGTTGCAAAATATCTAAAGATATCTGATTCATAACATGAAATGCGACTGTACCTCCACAGCATAGTGCAGCAGCGTAATTCGTGGCTGGCTTGCTTTTGTCTCTTTCAGTTTAAGTAGAGTGTTTATTTTGAACCCATTTGCATTTCCTGTGGCACTGCCCTGATACCAGAAAAAGATGTGGTGAACACACTAAACAATGTATTCTGCTTTTTGCAACTTTCTATTAATGATCACAGAAGAACATGTCACTCTACTCCCGTGCTTCAGCAAATCAGTGTTAGTTTAGTGAAAATTAGTAATTGTCACACTTGTACACTCTCTTGTGTAAACCATCGTTTTGTAACAATGGGACTCAAATCCTGCTACTGGTGCAATTGAAGTTTATTTACGCCCTCTGGCACAGTGCACTGATTATTGCAAATTTCTGCTCCAGCTCATTTGAATAATTACACATAGCTGCAAATGTAGCTTTGTCCTTGAGCAGGGAGAAAGCGGAGTTAGACCAATAGAAATTCTAGCCAGCAGGTCCAAATAAAAAGGATGTACTCATTTAAAGGTATATGGGGTCAAATGTTTATTTCATGTTTTATCAAGCTTGAACATGAATTTCCTGTGCAGGTCCATGGGAAAGGTGGGGCAATGTATCTAAATGCACACTAGGTGGAAGAGCTCTGTCCCAGGTTGTTTGCTCCCTCTGCACCCACTATGCACTTGTATGGCAGTGCACAAAGTTGGGAATTTCAGCACCAGTGTATTTTTTTTTAATTGATTGATAGGCAATTTTGAAAACAAGAAATTATTTGGCTTTTTGTAAATAATTGGAAAATCCAAACTTTAATAGCATGGCCCAATTTATGCAGGAATGTTCAGTGTATATTTTCTGATTAGTTAATAACTTTGGTTTGTCGTTATGAAAAAGTGTTCTGAAAAGTACCGCAAAAATTAATGATTTTCATAACATTCATAATATACATACATAGTTGAGAAAGTTTCCAATTTTAAGAATCAGTTGACAGAAGTGGGGCAGTCTTGAGGTAGATAGAAGATCTGTACAAAAACAGAAAACGTGGAAAATCACATCTCCTAGTACTGTACACCATAACTATAATTCATGGTCTGTTACACTTTTTTTTTACAGATCTGTTGGAGACCTTTAGCGTGCAGGTTTATGCTGGTATGAAGCAATTTCATTTTCCAACTGAAAGATAAACTGGCAGTATAAACCAGGAGTCAGGCATTGACCTGATTCTGGAGTGAAGCAGACTAGCTGGAGATGGTCATCTGACACTGTTTCAGTTTGATACCACATGGAGTGCAAGTTCATTGTGGTGGTGAACCTGGTTGGCAAAGTGCGTACGATGTCTAAACATTTAAATTTCTAACTTCTGGGAGACAGCTCTGTGCATGCATTTGTCAAGGCATATGCAAAGCTCCCTTCTAAACAGGACAGCTAAAGTTCTAGCCAAACAGGAACCAACAAATGTAAACAAGTTTTGCCTGGCTGGAGCCTAAACTACAGCTATTGCTCTCAGCCCAGTAGGTCAGTATAAATGTATCCTTAGAGATCATGTAGCAATAATCTGTTGGGCACCATATTTTGTACATTTACAGTTGGATTAAATAAAATGTGAGGCCTTGTAAGGTGTACAGCCTCCACATATCAGTTAAGAGGCCCAGGAACACGATGGGACAGGGACAGGGACTTTCTAGGTCGGGTGTCTCCACAACCTTGACCTTGTAGAAGCTTGGAACACCTTTGGAGGCTGGTATTCCACAAAAAAAACACTCAACGTAGCTTTAACATGAAGTAAAGCTTTTAAATTTGACCACTAGATTTTCTTCAAATAATTTTGAAAAACAACCAAGCAAATACTGGAGAGTGTTGAGATACCGCGGCAAACGTGGGAGTCGAGACCAGAGCTAGTAAAACAGAACAGCTTTTTATTTCAGCCTCATGGCAAAACAGGAACTGGAAGAGCCCGCGCCTGACTTAAATACTCCCCAGACAGGAAGTGCTCCCGGCAGCCTGTCCCTGTGGGAAACAAGTTGCTGGAGGAAAGGGCCCCCGGTTGGGGGCGTCTGCTTAAACTGTCCGTACCGCCGTGAGCGGATTGTGTCCAGTGGTGGCGTGTCGCCACAGAGCTCCCCCCAGAATCCGCTTAGGAGGAGTGGACGAGTCGTGACGGTGGTCTGATGGTTCTGCCGCAGCGGCTCTGCGTGATCGCCAGTCTAGTTGGCGGGGCCTGGTGGTTCGCCGCCGGCTGTGCTGGCTTGCTGGACGGTCTCTAGTTGGAGGCCGGGCCACGGGGACCTGTTCCCCTGGTTCTGTGTGTGCTGGTTTGAGCCGGTCGATGGAGACTGTCTCGACCCTGCCGCCGAGTCGCAGCTTGAAGACCTTGTCCCCGGTTTGTAGTACTTCGTACGGTCCGTCGTACGGGGGTCGCAGGGGTCCGCAGTGCGCGTCGTGTCGCATGAAGACGAAGCGCGCCTGCTGTAAATTTGGCGGAACGTGAGGTGCGAGTTCGCCGTGTCGGTTGACCGGAAGTGGGGCGAACTGCTGAGCGGAAGAGAAAAAGTTGAGCCGCTGCTGGTCGGCCGACCAAGGCGTGGTAGCCTCCGGAAGGAATTCGCCTGGGACGCGCAGTGGTTGTCCGTAGACTAACTCTGCTGCCGAGGACTGGAGGTCTTCTTTGACCGCGGTGCGTAGGCCTAGTAGTACCCACGGTAGGCGGTCAGTCCAGGTACTGTCCTGCAGGCTGGCACGGAGTGAGGCCTTGAGTGACCGGTGGAAGCGTTCACAAAGCCCGTTGGCCTGCGGGTGGTACGCCGTGGTTCGGTGGAGCGTCACACCGAGGTTGCGTGCTGTGGCTGTCCAGAGTTCGGAGGTGAACTGGGTGCCTCTGTCGGAGGTTATGTCGGCCGGTACGCCGAACCTCGCTACCCAGGTGTTAACGAACGCCCTGGCGATGTCGGCTGTGGTGGTGGAGGTCAGCGGCACTGCCTCAGGCCAGCGTGTGTAGCGGTCGACCATCGTGAGGAGATAAGTCTGGCCTTGCGATGGCGGCAGGGGCCCAACGATGTCGACGTGTACGTGGTTGAAGCGGCGGCTGGGTACCTTGAAGTCTCCCAGGGGTGCTTTTGTATGCCGTTGTACCTTAGCCCGTTGGCAGGCGAGGCAGGAGGTGGCCCAAGTCCGAACATCGCTGCTGAGGCCGCGCCAGACGAAACGCTGGGAGAGGAGTTTGACGGACGCGCGGGAACCCGGGTGGGAGAGCCCGTGGAGCGCGTCGAAGACGCGGCGGCGCCAGGTTTCAGGGACGACCGGCCTGGGTTGGCTGAGTGTGATGTCGCAAGTAACTGCCGTGGCTTCGGGCCCGTGCGCGACCTTGGCTAGGCGTAGCCCTGGCAGGCTGGTAGCCGCCGAGAGGAGGTCTGGGTCCGTGAGCTGGGCTGCTGCTAGTAGCACGTAGTCGACCGTGAGGTGATTCGCGCAGATGGCGGGATGGGAAAGGCAGTCGGCGACAACGTTGTCTCTACCGGAGACGTGCTGGATGTCCGTGGTAAACTCGGACACGGCCGCGAGCTGGCGTTGCTGCCGAGCGGACCAGGGTTCGGTGTGCTTGGCCATCGCGTATGTGAGTGGCTTGTGGTCCACGTACGCGGTGAAGGGGCGTCCTTCCAGGAGGAACCTGAAATGGCGGACCGACAGGTGGAGCGCGAGAAGCTCGCGGTCGAAAGTGGAGTATTTGACCTCCGGGGGGCGCAGTTGGCGGCTGTAGAAGGTAAGTGGCTGCCACGCGCCATTAACCCACTGCTCGAACATGGGCCCGACCGCGTGGTCGGAGGCGTCGGTGGTGAGCGCAACCCGGGCGTCGGCCCTCGGGTGCGCGAGCAGAGTGGCGTCGACGAGCGCGTTTTTGGTGGCGTCGAAGGCGGCTGACGTGTCAGTGGTCCAGGCTACGGCCATCTTGCCGGATTTACCTCGGAGGGAGTCGTATAGGGGCTTCATGAGGGCTGCAGCTCTGGGGATGAACCTGTTGTAGAAGTTCACCATCCCGAGGAACTCCTGGAGGCCCTTGATGGTTGTGGGGTGGGGGAACTGCTGGACGGCCTGCACCTTGTTGGGCAGGGGGACGGCCCCAGCAGGGGTGATGTGGTGACCGAGAAAATCGATCTCGGTTAGGCCGAATTGGCACTTCGCCGGGCTGAGGATGAGCCCGTGTTGGGCTAGGCGCCCGAACAGGACGCGAAGGTGTTCGAGGTGTTCCTGTTTGGAGGAGCTGGCCACGAGAATGTCGTCTAGATAGACGAATAGGAAGTTCAGGTCCCGCAGGATCGAGTCCGTAAGGCGCTGGAAAGCCTGGGCTGCATTCTTGAGGCCGAAGGGCATCCTCAGGAACTCGAACAGGCCGAATGGGGTGATGACGGCCATTTTGGGGATGTCCGCGGGGTGTACGGGGACTTGGTGGTAACCGCGCACCAGGTCGACTTTGGAAAAGACGGTTCGTCCGGCCAGTCGGGCCGAGAAGTCCTGGATGTGAGGCACCGGGTATCGGTCGGGGGTGGTGGCGTCGTTAAGGCGGCGGTAGTCCCCACAGGGGCGCCAGCCTCCGCCAGGCTTACGGGCGATGTGGAGGGGCGAGGCCCAGGGGCTGCTGGAGCGGCGGATGATGCCGAGTTGTTCCATGGTGGTGAACTCGGCCCGCGTGATTTCCAGCTTGGCCGGGTTGAGCCTGCGGGTGTGGGCAGAAACTGGAGGGCCGGTGGTGGGGATATAGTGCTCCACCCCGTATTTGGCGGCTTTGGCCAAAAATGTTGGGTTGGTGAGGGCGGGAAACTCGGCTAGGAGTGCCGAGTAGTCGTCCACGGCCCTGGCGAGGCAGTAGGTCATCAGGCCGGCCGAACGGTCCGGGGTAAAGGCGCCGGGTATGGTGGCCATAGTGTTGGTGTCGACGAGGCGGCGCCTCGGAATGTCGACAAGGAGGCCGTGGGCGCGTAGGAAGTCGGCGCCGATGAGTGGGCAGAGGACCTCGGCGGTGAGGAACTCCCAGCGGTAGCGGCGGCCCGCAAGGTCGAGCGTGACCATGCGGGTGCCATATGTGCGGATGTCCGAGCCATTGGCGGCGGCCAGCGTGATACCTCGTGTGCCGCGTTGGATTTCGAGGGCGGAGGCGGGGGTGATGCTGTGCTGGGCCCCTGTGTCGCACAGAAATCGGCGGTTGGTTCTGTCATCAGTGACGTACAGTAGAGGCCCCTTTTGCCCCACGGCCATTGCGGGGGCCGGTGCGGGGGGGAAATTGAAGGTACACGGTGGCGTGCAGCATTGGGCCTTAGTGCCAAAACGGGTGTGGTAGTAACAGTGGCCCGGAGTGGTAGGGCGGGCGGGCCTGGTGGGCCGGGGAGACCGCGTGGTCGTTGCCGCGAGGTCGGGCGTGACGTCGCGCGCGGACTGTGCAGAGAGCAGCCGGTCGGACTTTTCTGCTATGTCATTCAGGTCTGTGGAGCCGGACTCCACAATGAGCGGGCGGATGCTGGCGGGAAGTTGCCGAATGAAAAGCGTGCGAAAGAGGGCGCCGGGGGGCTTGTCGTCCGCGAGGGACAGCATGTGGGAAAGCAGGTCTGATGGTGAAGCGTCACCGAGACCGGGGAGGTCAAGGAGTTGGCAGTGGCGCTGGTAAGAGGACGTTTGAAATTTTTTAAGGAGCGCAGCCTTCAGATGTTCGTACTTGCCAGTCTGTGGTGGGTCCTGCAGCGCTGCCCAAACTTTGGGGACGGTAGCGTACGTGAGCGAGGAGACGAGGTAGTCGTACTTCATGGTGTCGCCTGTGATGCCTTTCAGCCGGAATCTGGACTCGGCTTGAACGAACCAGGCTTCGGCCAAGTTTTCCCAAAAGTCTGGTAATTTAACCGTGACTGCGTTTGTATCCGCTATGCTAGCTTAGGATTCGTCCTGAGCGTCGGGGTCACCAGTGTTGAGATACCGCGGCAAACGTGGGAGTCGAGACCAGAGCTAGTAAAACAGAACAGCTTTTTATTTCAGCCTCATGGCAAAACAGGAACTGGAAGAGCCCGCGCCTGACTTAAATACTCCCCAGACAGGAAGTGCTCCCGGCAGCCTGTCCCTGTGGGAAACAAGTTGCTGGAGGAAAGGGCCCCCGGTTGGGGGCGTCTGCTTAAACTGTCCGTACCGCCGTGAGCGGATTGTGTCCAGTGGTGGCGTGTCACCACAAGAGAAACATTAGGGGACATTTTACTGGGTCTGTACCCAGGTGCGCTGAATCATCTGGGCACAGTGAACAATGGAAAACTGAGCACTCGTGGTCACAGCATAGCCCCCTGACAGGGTTAATTTTAATATTGGGGGGTGTTCTGTGGGCAAGTGCTGATGCCTCCAATTGGATGCAGTGATAAAGGCACAAGAAATTACAGCACTGCGGCAGACCATAAAGCTCTTTGGCTGTCTAAAGGGGCTTAAGCATCTTGAGGCTTTGGGAGGGTCTGTAGAGAAAATAAAGTTAACTGAGGCAAGATTAAATCTGGAACTTGCTGCGAGAAGCCCAAGAGAGCACTTGTGTCCAGTTCATACTGCCTGCCAGCAGACCTCATTTTTAATTTTATGTGCCAAGGAGGAAGAATTAGTGGCTGAATTAAGCCATCATGATGTCAAAAAAGAGCGTTGGTTGCATAAAGCCACTCTACGTTGATGAAGGGACGATTGTGGAGCTGCTGGAAGAAGTGGTGCAAAGGAAGAATGCTGTGTTTCCCCACCATGGAAGGAAAGAATCCAGGACTGGCATGCAGAGCATGGCAAGTGGTAGCTGGGACCATAAAGTCTAGCAGCACTGTCCACAGGACATGGAGGCATTGCAGAAAGAAATTAAGTGACCTCGCCAAGAGGGTGAAAGTATGAAAAGTTCTGGGTGCAATAAATGGCAAGTTCATAACATTATGAGCTCCTACGGTTAACCCCCTTAACTTCCTTAATAGAATGCTCAGACTGTATGTGACCAGATGCAAAGAATCCTTCACATCAATGCCAGATTTGCTGGAAGTTGCCTTGATGCCTTTGTTCTCAATAATTCTGCCCTCCCCGAGCTCTTCAAAGATGATAGTCAAGTGACCAGATGACTTGGTGTGAGTGGCAAGAAGTTGAGGAGTGCACATGCTTTTACCGGATAGGAAGTGCCATAGAGGTGTTAAAGGAGCATTTTTGCTATTTTGATAGATCAGGAGGGACTCTACAAAATGCTCCCATATGTGTATCCCATATAGTCATAGCATGATGTGCCCTGCTCAATTCTTCCACTCAAAAGGTGCCTAGATATTCCTGTAGGTTTTTATAACCTCTAGGAATATATGATCATGAGATAAATGCATCTTCCCTTACAACCACGTTCAAGGGATCAGTAGCCATCCTACTTCTGCTTCACGCCGTGAATCCACTTTGTGATTAAACATGCCTTTTTTTCTCCTATTTTAGAGCTTCTCTGAGGTGCAACCTGTGGGCCAGTATTGTGAGAGGTGGTTGGCTGCTCTATGTTACAAAAGGCTCATGGGCTTGAAGTGGTTGTCCTCTCAAAGCAGCTCGGTCCTGGGACCAGACTACAGCTCTGGACCTTCTGTTTGGTGTTATCTCCTGTGCGCCACTTGCATACAGCTTGGAGGAGGTAGACGATAACCCACACGTGCTGCTGTCCTGAGAAACAGAAGCCTCATGCATGTTCCTCCACCCACCACCATTCTACTAGGCTCTGGATCAGTTTGTCCATGGATTGGTGAAATGACAGGTCTGATGACAGTTATCAGAAGCTACAATCCCTGAGATGCATTGCTTGCATTCCTGCCCCAAGTGCCTAAAAACTCAGGGTTGTGTCGAATCTGTCCCGTCCTGCCATCAGGACTGCCATGTACATCTATGGAGAAGGAAGTCGTCACTGGTCCCTGGCTATTTCTGAGGTGGGGAACTGTGGAAGATTCCAGTGAAGCAGTCATATGCTTCATTGATATCTGCAATGAGGAAAAATATTCCCTGATATTAATGTAAATAAATGCTATGGACTTCAGAGTCGCACCTATCAATTGCTGCACAATCATTTGAGGCTGATCTCTACGTATGTGACGAACTTCGAACATTCTTCTTTACAGGTGAGTACCCATGAGATCGGAGTCCCATGACTCCTAAACCAAGGGCAGCCTTCTCCACAGCTTCCACTGGGAAGCTGGCACATCCTCGCCTATTCCCCACTTCTCCAGCACCCTACTGCCATATCCTCACTTACACAATCTGCTTCTTCCCCCGAGCGAAAGTATCTAAGCTGGTGCATGAGAGAGACAAAGCAAGGCTTGCAGGAGGTGACATCAAAGAGGTCGAGACATCCATCTATCCATCCATCAAAAAAGCAAACATTTGTGACAAATGCAATGTTCAAAATAAATATGAAAGTAATTTCCAACCTACCCTTTTGCAGCCCTCGCATATATTTACATATATATGAGGGTTGTACTCAGCCCTGCTAGTGTGTGTGAAAATGAGCTGATCCACGATTCTCAGCAGAATCAGCACGGAATGGATTAGTGGGCGGACTTCCCTGCTCAGCAGGGCAACATCAGGGCTAATGGCCACATGGAATTTCGGGGTCACTGTTTCCTGATTTCATTTATAGGTTGTTGAATGGAGTTTTTAATACTTTAGATTGAGTGAATTTGGACATTTCTTATCTATAACCAGGATTTGGCTACACTTGTGCTAAATGCTGATTTGTTGCATTAATGTAAGCTTAGTGAATGAATTTGCATTGACAGGCAATGTGCCAACTTTACACCATATCATTTATATTATCTGAAAATGTACATGTAGCTAGTTTAAAACTGCTTTCGTCTTTATTTTAGGTGTTGCGTTTATGCACAAATTGTTGCTTTTCCACAGAGAATACGGCAAAAGGAATCGGGTGGTTACAGCTGCAAATCCAGCAGCCATTTACATTGTGACCCAGGTCTTATGTGCATCTCCCCCCTTCACCCCTCTCCTCACTTCCCCACCATTAGCCACTGTTTCTTCAGCCGTCTAGGCCCCATGCTCGGGAATTCCCTCCCTAAATCGCTCTACCTCTCCATCTCCCTCTCTTCCTTTAAAACCCTGTTCACAACCCACCTCTTTGCCGCCTCCTAATATCCTTTTTTGTCTGATTACACTGCTGTGAAGCATTTTTCTACATTACAGGTGCTATATAAATGCAAGATGTTGTTACTCTCGCATTGAATTCATTATGAAAAACAGTCATAAAGAAAGTGTTTTATGCTGACTTTATTACTTTCGTAAACAGAGAACTTTTGATGTTTTTAACAATAATTTTGAATCAGACATTTAACTTGCAGACTGCTCCGTTAGGTGTTATTTTACCATTTTAACTATTATCACGCCAAAATTATGAGACAGACTAGTTTTAACTGGCAATGTAAACCAGTAAATAATATTTTGAGAAGAAGAAATATTGTTATGGCTAAAGTAGAATGTATAGTACTCACGTTCACATGCCTTTTTAACCAGTTCTGCATTTGGCTGATGAAAGTTTTGTGTAACAATTATGTCTTCGCATGACAGCAAACAATCAATCCGTAGCTTATAGCTGTTGGAGTGATAACAAATCAACTATATTACATAGTTCTTAATTATCTTCTTTTGTCATTTCTTTAGTAAGATTGAAAATATATCTACAACTGGTGCATGGAACACTTTTACACAATAAAAAAATCAGCCACCATTGAATGTTGCTGGGGAAGAGGGTGTGAGGAGGTATGGGACGGAAGATGTTGCACATTTGTTGCCCCAATGCGGACTGAGAGAGTCTGACAGAACATGGAGTCAGGTCAGATTCTCCACATACAGAGTTCCTTACCTTGCCAGGTCATCAGAGGGAGCCACAGACAGTGCTTCTCCACAATTCTGATGGACAACTCAAAAAAATGCATTGGCAAAGGTCTGGGAGCAGATTGCCTTTCTGCTCTGTTACCCAGGAAATGATATATGGCTGGGGAGATCCAAGGAAAGTGGGAAAAATTAAAACTAATAAAAATTTGGATTAAAAAACACACATCTTGTACACTGAAATGAAGAAACTTACGCATTTTAACAAGTTGTTCAGGCTGGGCCTGCAAAGTACACAAGCATTACAACATTTCCCAGAATGGCAGGATCTGTGTTGGGGCTTGTAAATCTGCACATGACTAATTTCAGACCGTTGAATCAGGCATATGGGAATGTACAGAATCTGGGCAAAGAGGGAAAATTGGAGGGCAAGTCACTTCAAATACTGTACTGTGATATACCACTTATTGCTGGCTTAAGATCACAGTCCTAATAGAGATCGCCTGTAAGCACCAGTGGTTGGTTATTGGTGGTATCTGCCTGCAAATCTAAAGAGGAACCAAATGGAGAGGGGGCGGGAATAGGATCATTTCATTCTCAGTTTTTCTATGGAAGAGTTCATAGGACTGTTATATCATTGGTATTTATAATGTAACATACATACCAGGGCACATTGAGAAGACAAAGATAGAAATGATCTCCATTTGCTAATTTTTCTTTTTCTTCTTTGTAAGGTGTTATATTTTCGCTCTGTACATAGCAAATTAAAATGTTACAATAATAAAAATATAAGTAGCAAAATTGAGCATTAAAACTGCGCTCACACCTACTTACTTCATGATTTTCTGGCAGCAGTTTCTTGAGTTGTTTCAAAACTTCCACATCAAATTTGCTACCCTTTTGGATCATGCCTGCTAGTTCTTCATTAGAACTGTAAATATATTAAATTGAAATCATATTAATTATGTTGTGATCAATGCTGGGTTCACTACTTGCAAAACCTGGGAACAGGTACAAAAGAAGATGCCACATCAAGGAAGGTGCCAAAATAAGCTTATTCAGTGGTTCCATTTATCAAGTATAGGGCCCATAGAACGCCACAAGGTTTTTCTGGGCAATCTGTTGAATGTTTACTGCTGGTCCATCTCATAACTCATTCACTGCTGACCATGCAAACCCATATGGCACATATTACAGCTGCTGTAACATACAATTAAAGGGCTGGCGCAATCACATCTTCAACTTAGAAGTACTTTGACGCAATTTAACTGCATGATGAACGGTGATTTAATGAGACCTGGAATGGGCTGCAGCTTTGGCACATGTCTGTCATGGTTGTGTGCTCTTTCAACTTACAGCATGTCAAGACTTCCTCTCAAGACTAGTTGCAAAAAAAGATGGGACCTAGTATAAGACAACAAATCCGAACAGGAGGAGAGGTAATGGCGAAGCCACACTGGATAACCTTGTCTATAAGATCATTAAGGAGGTAAAAGGTGAAGCTACAGATCTCCCCATACTATGACCGAGTACTAACCATCTTATCTCCCTTTTCATTCACTCACACTCAGACATACACACTGCCGCAAAAATATCTATTATCCTGAAACATATTCTGTTGCAAAGTGTGTCAAGATGCCAGGCTTGGCTCAGTGGTAGTATGCTTGCCTCTGAGTCAGAAGGCTATGGGTTCAATTCCCACTCGAGATTTGAGCACATAATCAAAGCTGACACTTGAGTACAGTACCGAGTGGATGCTGCACTGTTGGAGCTGCTGTCTTTCTGGCGCTACTTGCAGAAGAGCAGTGGAGTTCTCCCAATTTCCTGACTAACATTTATCCCTCAACCAACACCACCAGAAATTGATGATCTAGTTATTTATCTCTAACCTTGCTGTATACAATTTAGGTGCTGTGTTTCCCTACATTACAACAGTGACTATATTTTAAAAGTACTTGATTAGCTATGAAGTGCATTGCGACATCCTGAGGTCATGAAAGGAGGTATATAATTGCACACTCTTTCTTAGAGATAGTAATGAAACATTAGTCATGGTTAAGTCTGAAACAGCAGCCTTTCAGTATACTCATTTGGGCAGGAGGGGACAACTACTTACAACACTCTGAATCCATCACACCAACATTTGTAATCAGCAACAGTGCCTACACACCTCCTGGAGGATACAGTTACTTTGCTTGAGGAGATAGCACTGGATGAGTTGCAGGTACAATGGAAGAGGAACCAGAAGAGGAGCAGGATCCTGCAAGGATAGCCTGTACTTTGGGAAATGCTACAGACATTGGACAGCTGTGTAATAATTCAGTTGCTAGTCAGTAGGAAAGGAGATGAAATTGCTAGCTATGTTAACCAATGCATCAGTCAGTTACTTAATACATCTGTGCCAACACGATGTCTGGTTGTGTAGGTGCTGCCTATACTTGGCTGGAAGATGGCAAAGCCAAAATGCTATGCTGGTTAACTTGTCCGCCTCTGAAGTGCTAACCTTATAGCACAGATTGCTGTGATGTCCTTGAAGCATGAGACACTATTCTGTCACAACCTCTCTGGGTACTCGTACCCTCTGAAGATACTGTTCCACAGATGAGTCCAGATAAGTCTATCTCTGCTTATATATGGAGTTGTGAGGGTAATAGTGGTTGGAAGCAGTTATTCCGTAGTGCCTGGATCACATCATGTTTCCTCCTCTTCCTCCAGAAAACATAAGTATAGTTATATTTCCATAGGGAACACTATTATTGTAATTTGTATGACCCAATCAAAATATGGCAGTGCCAGAATCTGTTCTGCAAAACCTTTTTATTAAGAAAACGCTTGGAAAAAAGGTGCAAAAAGACATAAAATACCCTTTAAAGCCATTAATTTTTTTAATTTATTCATTTATGGGATGTGGGCATCACTGGCAAGGCCAGCATTTATTGCCCATCCCTAATTGCCCTCGAGAAGGTGGTGGTGAGCCACCTTCTTGAACCGCTGCAGTCCGTGTGGTGAAGGGACTCCCACAGTGCTGTTAGGGAGGGAGTTCCAGGATTTTAACCCAGCGACGATGAAGGATCGGCAATATACTTCCAAGTCAGGATGGTGTGTGACTTGGAGGTGAACTTGGAGGTGGTGGTGTTCACATGCACCTGCTGCCCTTGTCCTTCTAGGTGGAAGAGGTCGCGGGTTTGGTAGGTACTGCTGAAGAAGCCTTGGCGAGTTGCTGCAGTACATCTTCTAGATTGTACACACTGCAGCCACGGTACGCCGGTGGTGGAGGGAGTGAATGTTTAAGGTGGTGGATGGGGTGCCAATCAAGCGGGCTGCTCTGTCTTGGATGATGTCGAGCTTCTTGAGTGTTGTTGGAGCTGCACTCAACCAGGCATGTGGAGAGTATTCCATCACACTCCTGACTTGTGCCTTGTAGATGGTGGAAAGGCTTTGGGGAGTCAGGAGGTGAGACACTCACCGCAGAATACCTAGCCTCTGACCTGCTCTTGTTGCCACAGTATTTATGTGGCTGGTCCAGTTAAGTTTCTGGTCAATGGTGACCCCCAGGATGTTGATGGTGGGAGATTCGGCGATGGTAATGCCATTGAATGTCAAGGGGTGGTAGTTAGATTCTCACTTGTTGGAGATAGTCATTGTCTGGCACTTGTGTGGCGTGAATGTAACCTGCCACTTATCAGCTCAAGCCTGAACATCGTCCAGGTCTTGTTGCATGCGGGCATGGACTGCTTTATTATCTGAGGAGTTATGAATGGCACTGAACACTGTCCTTTTAAATCTATTTCTTATCCTGCACTGAACAGCATTGTGGTGGTACCTTCACCATATGGACTACAGCAAGTCAAGAAAAAGGCTCACCACCACCTTCCCGAGGGCAACTAGGGATGAGCAATAAATGCCACCCTTTCCAACAACGGCCACATCCCGAGAATGAACTTTTAAAAACTCAACCACCTTGGACCACATATAAGCAAATTGATGTAGCAGCACATCTGTTGTTCCGAACTGAAAATATAGTGGACATCACATCAGGCCGATTATGATATTGAAATGAAGTTCCTCCTCATTTCTCGTGGAACTTCCTGCTTCAGGCATATACACCACCTCGTTTCAAGCACATTGTGGTGGGTGGAGATCCAAAGTAAATGATTTCAACCCACATTTCCACCCCATAATGCTCCAATTGTGTGTAGTTATGGAGATGAAAATCTGGGCCATTAACTCACATCAGACCAATAAGCTAGTAACAGGAATCATAGAAGCATAGAAATTTACAGTGTGGCAGAACCACTGAATGACTCTGGCTAACTTTACATCATTCTCTTTAACGATGTTCTAACACCAGCCTAAGCCTGTACCAGTGTGTTAGACATTACTGTGTTTTGTATATAGAGTTTGCATGTACGGGGCGTGGCCCCTTTAAGAGCGCGGGAAAACACGGGCAAACGCGATGACGTCACGTCGCAAACCACGTGACTGCCCGGGCAGTCCTCGTGGCATCTCCGTTGAGTAAAGACCTGTTTCATTGTTCTCCTGTGTCGATCTCAGTTATTCGTAGGAATTCGTCAATTCCTACATTGGTGACCCCGTATTTTGTGAACGTTTTCACAGAAGAAGAGCACAGCATGGAGGCAAATGCCGTTTTGCTAAAGCTACTGCAGTTCTGGGAGCAGCAAGCGCCCTCGTGGTTTATTCAGGTCGAGGCCCAGTTCACCCTGAGGAACATCGATGCGGATCAGACCAAGTATCTTTACGTGGTCTCAGCACTCGACAGCTCTACCGCCTCTCGGATCATCAGCCTCCTCGAAAACCCCCCAATGGAGCGCAAGTATGAAACCCTCAAAGCGCGGTTACTGCAAGTTTTCGGGCTCACAAAATCGGAGCGCGCCCGTCGATTACTCGCTATGCCCGGGCTCGGGGACTCCAAGCCTTCAGCGTTGATGAGCCAAATGCTCACACTCCTGGGCTCAGAACGGGAATGTTTCCTATTCCGCGAAATTTTCCTCAGCCAACTGCCTGAACAGGTACAAACTGCCCTGGCCAGATCTGAAACTGAAGACTGCGCAACACTCGCGGCGGAGGCTGACAAAATTTTCGCTGTAACTCGGCAGTTCTGCGCTGCCACGAGGCACCCATCCCCCGCAGACGCCGCCCCAGCTCGTCAGCCTGCTGGGCTGTGTTTCTACCACGCGCAGTTCGGCGCGAAGGCGAAGCATTGCCGCCCTCCCTGCAGTTTTCCCCCAAAAATAAACCAGCATCATCTGATACTGCGGCCACCGAGGAACGGGTCTAACGGGCACCCCGCGGCCGCGATGGCGATCGGCAACGCGGGAAAATTGCTGTTCATCACCGATACCCTCTCCGGTCGTCGTTTTCTGTGCGACACCGGAGCGCAGTGCAGCATTTTACCTGCGTCCGCCCTCGATGTGCAGACGGGGAATCACGGCCCCGCCCTTGAAGCGGCCAATGGCGGCACAATTCGGACCTTCGGCAGACAGCGAGTGGAGTTGTGCCTCGGGGGGGCAACGTTTTCACTGGGAGTTTGTTACAGCCAAAATTTCCCAGCCCCTCCTCGGCGTGGATTTCCTGTGCGCCAGCAGCCTCCTGGTTGACGTTCGGAACCGGCGGCTGATCAACGCAGCCACTTTTAATTCTCTTCCGTGTTATCGCAGTAACACTATGTTACGCACAGTCTCCTGTGCGTTCCCGACTCCTGATGAGTTCGCGCGCCTGCTCAGCGAATTCCCCGACCTGACAAGACCCACGTTCTCCTCCACAGCCACGAAACATGGTGTGGAACACCACATCACCACCAACGGCCCCCCGGTCTATGCGCGGGCCTGGCGCCTGAAACCTGGCGGTCGCAAAGGCGGAGTTTGCCACCATGGAACGGTTAGGGATTATTCGCCGGTCGAATAGTCCCTGGTCTTCTCCCCTCCATATCGTCCCGAAGCCTGGCAGCAAATGGCGGCCATGCGGCAACTATCGACGACTAAACAACGCCACCACTCCTGATCAGTACCCGATTCCCCATATCCAGGATTTCTCTGCCCATTTGGCAGGGAACACCATTTTCTCAAAGGTCGACCTCATCCGAGGCTACCACCAGGTCCCAGTTCATCCACAGGACGTCCAGAAGACCGCAGTCATCACCTCATTCGGCCTCTGAGTTTTTACGGATGCCGTTTGGGTTAAAGAACGCCGCCCAGGCTTTCCAACGCCTGCTGGACTCCGTACTGCGGGACCTCAAGTTCCTCTTTGTCTACCGGGACGATATTCTAATTGCCAGTCCTACCAAGGAAGAACATACCTGTCACCTATGCACCCTTTTTCGACACCTCAGCCAACACGGACTGATTATCAACCCGGCCAAGTGTCAGTTTGGCCTGCACCAAATTGACTTCCTGGGGCATCGCATCACCTCAGAGGGAGCGGTTCCTTTACCTTCGAAGGTAGAGGCAGTGACATCCTTTCCACGCCCGCAGAACATAAAGGCCCTGCAGGAATTCCTAGGCATGGTAAATTTTTACCACCGTTTCGTGCCTAAGGCGGCACTACTCATGCGGCCCCTGTACGAGGCCCTCAAGGGCAAGACTGGCAAGAACCTGGTAGACTGGACGGTTGACATGGCCCGAGTGTTCGCCGACACCAAAAGTGCCTTAGCCAACGTGATTATGCTGGCGCACCCACTGCCAGGAGCCACCATCGCCCTCACCACCGACACGTCGGACTACGCAGTCGGTACGTGCAACAGCAGTGGGTGAACGGGACGTGGCAGCCGTTGGCATTCTTCAGCCGTCAACTACGGCAGAACGAGAGAGCATACAGCACGTTCTACCGGGAGTTGCTCACCCTTTTTCTGGCCATCCGCCATTTTCGGTTCCTTCTGGAAGGATGTCCTTTCACCGTCTTTGTGGGCCATAAGCCGCTGACCTTTGCAATGTCCAAGACCGCCGAACCGTGGTCAGCCAGACAGCAGCGTCAACTGACCTACATATCCGAATTCACCACGGGTATATGGCACATGGCCGGTAAGGACAACCTGGTGGCAGACTGCCTCTCCCGCACGGTCGTCAATACGGTTCATTTGGGCATTGACTACGCCCTCATGGCAGTGGACCAAGCCTCAGGCCCGGAAGTCCAAGCTTACAGAACGGCCATCACCGGCCTCCAGTTGGCCGATGTCAAGTTCCATTCGGCAGGTACCACGCTGTTGTGTGACGTCTCTGTACAGGATCCTCGCCCTGTCGTGCCGGTCGTCTGGCTCCGCAAAGCGTTCGACGCCATGTATGGGTTGTCACACCCTGGAATGAAGGCCTCTCAGAAACTGATGTCCGCGAAATTTGTATGGCATGGCATGCATAAAGATGTCCGCGACTGGGCCAACACCTGCGTGGTCTGCCAAAAGGCAAAGGTACAGCGCCACATCAAAGCTCCGTTTGCCGCCTTCACAGTTCCGGAGTGACGTTTTGACCATGTCAACGTGGACCTGGTAGGACCACTCCCACCCTCTCATGGTTTTTCACACATCCTGACCATGGTTGACCGCACCACCAGATGGCCAGAGGCGGTTCCCCTGTCATCCACTACTTCGGCGGACGTGGCCAGGGCATTCATTTCCTCCTGGATCGCCCGTTTCGGAGTGCACGCAGATATTTTGTCGGACAGGGGACCAGAGTTTTCCTCCGAACTCCGGAATACAGTGGCCCAAGGACTCGGTGTCAAATTACACCGCACCACAGCCTACCACCCACAGGCGAATGGCCTCTGCGAACGCTTCCACCGCTCAATGAAAGCCGCCCTGAGGGCCAGCCTCCAGGACGCTGGATGGGCAGACAAGCTACCGTGGGTCCTGTTGGGCCTTCGCACGGCCCCCAAAGAAGACCTTCACTCTTCATCTGCGGAACTCGTGTATGGTCAGCCGCTGCGAGTCCCAGGGGACTTCCTACCAATATCGGCGGAGCCATGGTCCATGTCTGCCCAGCTTGCTAGTCACCAAGAGGCGGCCAGATGTTTCGCACCGGTGCCCACTTCGCACCATGGGCTGCAGAGGTCACGCGTTCCCACAGAGCTTCACAAGGCTGAGTACGTTTTTATTCGCCATGACGCACATAGGGATCCGCTCAAGGCCCCATATACCGGTCCCTTCCGCGTGTTGGAAGCAGGGGACAAAACCTTCACGGTAGATGTCAGTGGTAAACCGGACCACATTTCGGTCGATTGCTTAAAGCCAGCAGATTTGGACCTCGACGCCCCGTCGAGACAGTACAACCGCCGAGACGGGGTCGGCCACCCATCGTCGTTACGGCAGACCAAGTGCGACCACCGGCCGCCCTGCAGCCTCCGCCTCGAGAGTACAGGAGTCGTTCTGACAGGCTCATCAGACCCCCTCACTGTTTGACTTTGTCCGTTAAAGCAAATTCTGGGGGAGGCGCATGTGGCAGAACCATTGAATGACTCTGGCTAACTGTACATAATTCTCTTTAACGATGTTCTAACACCAGCCTAAGCCTGTACCATTGTGTTAGGCATTACTGTGTTTTGTATATAGTGTTTGCATGTACGGGGCGTGGCCCCTTTAAGAGTGCGGGAAAACACGGGCAAACGCGATGACGTCACGTCGCAAACCACGTGACTGCCTGGGCAGTCCTCATGGCACCTCCGTTGAGTAAAGACCTGTTTCATTGTTCTCCTGTGTCGATCTCAGTTATTCGTAGGAATTCGTCAATTCCTACAACAGCACAGAAGGAGGCCAATCAGCCCAACGTGTCTGTCCCAGCTGAAAATGATCTATCAAGCCTAATCCCATTTTCCAGCTCTTGGTCCGTAGCCTTGCAGGTTACGGCACTTCAAGTGCATATCCAAGTACTTTTTAAATGTGATGAGTGTTTCTGCCTCTACCACCCTTTCAGGCAGTGAGTTCAGACCCCCATCACCCTCTGGGTGAAAAGAGTTCTCCTCAACTCCCCTCTAATCCTTCTACCAATTACGTTAAATCTATGCCCCCTGGTTATTGACCTCTCGGCTAAGGGAAATAGGTCCTTCCTATCCACTCTATCTATGCCCCTCATAATTTTATACACCTCAATTAAGTCTCCATTCAGCCACCTCTGTTCCAGAGAAAATAACCCCAGCTTATCCAATCTTTCCTCATAACTAAAATTCTCCAGTCCTGGTAACATCCTCATAAATCTCCTCTGTACCCTCGCTAGTGCAATCACATCCTTCCTGTAATGGGGTGACCAGAACTGTACACAATACTCTAGCTGTGGCCTAACTAGTGTTTTATACAGTTCAAGCATAATCCCCCTGCTCTTATATTCTATGCCTCAGCCAATAAAGGAAAGTATCCCATATGCCTTCTTAACGACCTTATCTACCTGTCCTGCCACCTTCAGGAATCTGTGGACATGCACTCCAAGGTTCCTCTACATTTCCCAGTATTCTACCATTTAATGTGTATTCCCTTGCCTTGTTAGCCCTCCCCAAATGCATTACTTCACACTTCTCCGGATTGAATTCCATTTGCCACTTTTCTGCCCACCTGACCAGATATCTTCCTGCAGTCTACAGCTTTCACAGAATCACAGAAACCCCACAGTGCAGATAGAGGCCATTTCGGCCCATCGAGCCTGCACCGACACATATCCCACCCGATCCCCATAACCCCTACACCAACACATATCCCACCCTATCCCCGTAACCCCACGTATTTAATCCCCCTAACACTAAGGGTCAATTTATCATAGCCAATCAACCTAACCCGCACATCTTTGGACTGTGGGAGGAAACCGGAGCACCCGGCGGAAACCCATGCAAACACGGGGAGAATATGCAAACTCCACACAGACAGTCACCCGAGGCCGGATTCGAACCCGGGTCCCTGGCGCTGTGAGGCAACAGTGCTAACCACTATGCCTTCCTTACTATCAACCACATGGCCAATTTTTGTATCATCTGCAAATGTCTTAATCATGCCCCATACATTGAAGTGTAATACCACAAAAAACAAGTATTGAGCCTTGCGGAACCCCACTTGAAACAGCCTGCCAGTCACAAAAACACCCGTCGACCATTACCCTTTGCTTTCTTAACTGAGCCACTTTTGGAACCAACTTGCCACTTTCCTTTGGATCCCATGGGCTTTTACTTTTCTGACCAGTCTGCCATGTGGGACCTTGTCAAAAGCCTTGCTAAAACCCATGTAGACTACATCAAACACATTACCCTCATCAACCCTCCTTGTTTCCTCCTCAAAAAATTCAATCAAGTTCGTCAGACACGACCTTCCCTTAACAAATTCATGCTGACTGTCGTTGAAGGAAGGAGAAAAGTTCAAGCAAAGCTAACATTTATTTGGTAAAAATAATTACAATATAAAACCAAAACAATTATGCAGTATGACTCACCATTTGAACTGTTTTAAAAATATGTTCAAATTAAGGCTTTTTTTAGGATCTAGAAATGTGATCTGAAAAAAGAGCAAAAACAATTATATTTAGGTGGTGGGTGGGGCTCCCAACTTTGTTTTCATAGCAGTTTTCCTGATTTAGATACAGTTTATAACATAACTGATGTATAACTTTCTGTTCATTTATTATGAATAATAACTTATTATACAATCACTTTAAAAGATTAACTCACTGATACACCTTCACAATATATTTTTGATTATGCAATTCATCAAGCTGTATAGCAATATAATTTTACAGCCCATAGTAGCCACAACATTAGAATATTGATTATTAAAGGAGTATTGATATACCTATCATTTTGCCAGATATTTTTAAATAGATAGACAGTGACGCTGTCAATAACATAATTATATCATTCCTTCTGCAGCATTGCAATCATTCTGGTGCAGGAATTGTTTTCATAACAGATCTTATTCAAAACTCACTAAAAGGGCGATATCATTTAGGGCTAAAAATTCGATTGCTCCCGAAAATGGGCACGGGGATCACGATGCACGATTAACCCACCTCTGTTCAAAGTAAGCAATGCCAACTTGGTGCCGCCTGCTAATTTAAATGAGCCCAGCATGGCTGCATGCTCAGCAGGGGGGCCAAGTTCTTGTGAGATTTGCACCAATTAAAGCTAGCATGCACTTCTTAAAGCCAGCCTGCACCTCTTGAAGGGGAGGAGCAGTTTGACAAGACCAGGTGCTAGAAGTCATTCCAGAAGGCAGTTTCAACTGGGAAACATTCAGCAATGGCAAAACAGGTCAGAGAAAGGGCTTCAAGGTTCTCAGATGCAGCACTGGTGGCCTTAGTACAGGAGGTGGCGAGGAGGAGGTCGGTCCTATTTCCACAGGGGGCCAGGAGCCCCTCCAGACAGACACAGCAAAGACAGTGGGAGCAGATAGCCATGGAGGTCAATGCCAATAGTGTTTCCCCCTAGGACCTGGATGGAGTCCCGGAAGAAGTTCAATGACCTCACATGGTCAAGGTCAGTAAATGCATCTTCAAATGCCATATCCCACAAACTGCACCACTAGCCTCACACACTGCTCAATTCACCACATCTCCATTACCTACCAACAATCTCTATCAATCACAACTCATACCTCGCATTCATATGCTCCATCTCATTCTCACACACTTACCAGTGCTGCAAGCCTCACATCCACATCTCGCAGCTTGCACACATTGCCAGCTATTCAACTATAACAGCCACATCAGCCAAACACATTGAACCACACTCACTGACACACTCCTCTCTCTCTTGCAGGACAAGGTGGCACACAACCGTAGGCAACAGCAAGTCACCTCCATATCCTGACCCCGCACGAGGAGATGGTGCTCAGCATAATTGGAGCGGCTGTTACTGAGGCCGTGACCAACGGTGGTGCTGAAACCATTGAACATGATGGTATGTTCATACCTAATTCTCCTTTTCACATCCCACTTATCCCACAATTTATTGTGACTTACAAGCTGCAGATGGTGTAAACATGCTTCCCCCGCGCACCCTCCCCCACCCCGATCACCACAGCCCTACCCTTGTGCCTTTCTCCTTTCAGCGACCCAAGAAATCCAACCTGACCAGGCAGTGGTGGAAGAGGAAGCGGAAGAGGAGAGTGATGATGAAGAAGAAGCACCATCACTCAATCCGACAGTCGCAGCCACCAGCTCAGATACTGGCACTGCAGGACTTTAGAAGGTAGCTTAAAGGCCGGATATGCATGTGGGGAGTCACCGGGCACGAGTGGGCTGCAGCCAGGGCAGGAAGAAAGGGTAGCACAGGTGCCAGCTCCCGGATGGCGAGGTCACACACGAGTTCTGCTGCAGAGGATTCAGATGAGGAATTTGATGGGGTGGCCTACAGAACAAAGTTGATGGGTATGCACAACGAAATGCTTGGTGCAATGGTAGGCCTGCCAGAAAGCCTGAATGCAGTGTCAAGGAGCATGGAGAAGTCCAGCTCCAACCTTGCACAGGGCTTTGTGCAGAGCTTGGAGCCCATCCTTTCCAGCGTGGAAGGGGTGGGCAGGTCCATTAGCGCACTTGTGGACCCAACCATCATGCAGCATCTGATGGCCAATGTCTCAGCTTCCATTGCAGCCCAAGCAGAAGCCACCCAATGTCTGAGTGCTGCAATGAAAGCTCAGACTGAAGTCATGTAAGCTCAGCTTGCTGCCACGCAAACACAGACTGCTGCCATCATGGCTGTGGTTAGCAGTGTTCAAAGGAGCTTGCAGGATATCACAGTAGTCCAGCAATCTATCCTCCAACAGATTACTAGGATTCCTGAGGCGCCGCCCCAGGGGAGTGGCAGTGGCTTCGTGGAGCATGAACCTGCTGTCCTCTCTCAGGAGGACAGCATTCATTCTCCCACCACTGCCACTCCGCCAGTGCCCTTGCTGTTGCCTGTCAGCCAGCCAGCCCAGAGTGCCGCTGCCCATGCCGAGGTGGTGCAGTCCGAAGCTGGGCCTACTAGGTCCAGAGCTGCTCGAGGTCGTCCTGCAAGGCCATCTGCAGTCTCCCCAACTGAAAGTCAGCAGCCTTCCACCAGCCATGCTGCAGCCACTAGGGTAGCATTAGGACAGGCAAAGACACACGGAAGACAGACAGTAAAGGAATGTACAAGGGTGATTTGTAATGGTTTGATTAATAAAATTGGTTTGGAATGTTTGTTTGGTGGTGGCTTTAATTGCAGCATTGTGGCCAAGAGGACGCTGTGATGGTCAGTAACAGGGAGAAGGTAAGGTGTGGGACCATTGGTGAATGTGAAATCGGGGTTGCGTATACTGGTATCACAGTCGGATGAGTCGATCACAGACATCCCGGGCAGAAAGGGGCTGTCTGGGTTGCCTCCTCCTCCTCTTCTGCTTCCTCCTCCTCCTCCTCTTCTGCTTCCTCCACTTCCTCCTCCTCCTCCTCCTCCTACTCAACTGGTTGCCGTATGCCTGGTGGCAAGGGCTGTGCCCTCATGATGGCAAGGTTGTGGAGCATGCAGTAGATCACAATCAATCTTGAGACGCACTCTGGCGAGTACTGCAGGGCTCCTCCAGTGGTCCAGGCAGCAGAAATGTTGTTTAAGGACATCACTGGTCTGCCCTATCAGATCCTGTGTGGCAGCATGGCTCTTGTTATTTGCATGCTGCCCACGTGTGTGTGGGTTGCGCAGTGGAGTCATGAGCCAGGTGGTCAATGGATAGCCCTTCTCGCCCAGTAGCCACCCTCTGGTTTGTCATGGTGGCTCAAATGCTGATGGTACAGCAGACTGCCGCAGAATGGAGACATCATGACTGCTGCCAGGATACCGGGCATTGACCTGCATGATTCGCTGAGTATGGTCGCACACCAGATGGACATTGAGGGAATGGAATCCCTTCTAGTTGTGGTACATCTCTGAATTGAGATGCGGTGCCCACAAAACGATGTGTGTGCAGTCAATGGTACCCTGCACCATGGGGAAGTCTGCTATCCTGGCGAAGCTGTGTGCTCGCTCCGCCTGCTTCTCTCTGGCAAGAGAGATTGAAATGTATTCAGCTCTCTTTACATACAGAGCCTCACTCACCTCCCTTATACAGAAGTGGACGGCAAACTGGGTGATGTTACAGATGGCGTCTGCTCCAGCCTGGAAGGAGCCCGACACAGAGTTTCAAGGCCATGGTGACCTTTACAGCCACTGGCAGTGCCATCATCGCTCTGGACTGAGGCTGTAGGTCTGCCTGCAGCAGATGGCAGATTTCATTGAGCGCCTCCTTAGTAAGATGGAGATGTTGCATGCAATGTTCCTCCCTGAGGTTGAGGTAGGAGAATGGCTCCCTGAAAACCCTGGGTGGATATGGCCTCCTGCTGAGAGCCCTTCTCCCCCTCCTCCTCCTGCCTCTTCTAGCAGATTGTCCTGCTCTGTGTCGCCTCTACTCATTCTCCCTGTCCTGCTGCAGGCCAAGGGGGATACAAACTATTGCACCCATGTCTGGGAGCAACTGATCTGAGCAGACCCCTTGCAAGTCAGTACCAAGTCCTTGAGCACATGCCACACCACTCCTTGTGGACTCTAGGCAACTTTAAAGAAGTCTAGAAAGTACCAAACACTTCTACAAACTCAGCAAGTAGGTGATGCTCCCTTTAAATAGCACCAGTGTTGGGTCCTTCCTGCTGCTGAACACATGTTCAGCTGTGGGAGGTTAAGAGAGGGCATTAGCTCCAGCGTTGAAGTCGAAAATGGCAGTGCTGGCGTCAAATCAGCGTTACACGCTAATTGACGTCACAATCTGCGTACTCTGCATACTTCTGATGCACACTCCCAGCGCCGATGTGAACGCCCTCACCAAAATGGCATCTGGCGCGGCCTGCCCCAGAAGTGTGCGCGCGCTGCTCGGATGCCATTTTCGACCCAAAACAGCACCCTAGCGACCAAACAATGGGACTATGCAACTGAATTTTTAGCCCATACAGTTTTATTTTAAAAATACAGTAGTTATATATAGAAAGAAAGAACTTGCAGTTATGTAGTACCTTTCACATCCTCAGGATGTCCCAAAGAATTACTTTTGAAATATAGGCCGGAATTTTAACTTGGAGGCGGGTAGGGAGTGGGGGGACTTGATTGTATTCGGGAAACCCGGGAGAACGGGTTCTCCTCAGGCCCTGCCAAATTTAACAGCAGGGCCTACTTAACCTTTTGCTTCTCCATTTCCCGCCTGCAGCCAGCCAGATGGAGAGGCTGGCCGGCTGTTGGGCAGGTAGCCCTGCAGCACCAGGCCACAGAGAGGAGGAAGGGAGGGATCGGGGGGCTTGGAAGGCTGGAATCGAGGGGGCGGGTGGGGGTGGGTGCTGGAAGGCCGGGGATCATCGGAGGGGGTCGGAAGGCTGGAGGTTGAAGGGTGGGTCGTGGGCTGGGGTTTGGAGGCCGGGCAGTGGTCATGGGCTGGGGGCTGAGGGTCAAAGGCCGGGGGTCCAAAGGCCAGAGGGGAGAATCGGAGGCTGGCGGGAGGGGGGCAGAATCAGAAGGGTTGGGGGTCCGATCAGGGGTGGTTGGCGAGGCAAGAACGCTGGATCCAGCAGGTAAGTGGAATGGCACTTACACCCTGGATCCAGCAGTCCTCGCCTTCCTTTAGCTGATGGGTTCCCCGAGGCCTGGGAAACCCAGCCAGTCAGAGATAAATTTAAAATGGAGCTTCAAAATGAGGCACACAACCTCATTATAATATTTGAAGTGCCAACCCACCTCCTGGGAGCGAGTTGGCCGCTCGCCCCCCGTCCCGCCTCTGTTAAAACCAGCAGTGGGCGGGTTGGAGTCGGGATTCAGATTTTTAACACTTTAACCTCCCACCCGACCCCAACCCGCCCATTTTTTGGGGTTAAAACTCCCCCCATAGTTACTGCTATTGTGTAGGCAAATGTGTCAGTCACTTTTCTGCAAAGCAAGATCCCACAAACAACCAGGTAATCTGTTTGGTGGTGTTGGTAGAGCAATAAATATCAGCCATGACACCAGGAGAACTTCTTTACTCTTTAAATAGTGCCACAGGTTCTTTCATGTCTACCTGAAAGGGCAGTTGGGGTCTCACTTTAACACCTCGTCTGAAAGACAATACCTTTGATGGTGCAGCATTTCTGCAGTACTGCACTAAATTAGCAACCGAGATTATTAGGGCTGGATTTTCATTCAGCAGTCGGGAAGGAGGCGGGGACTACAACTTTCGGGTTTTAGTCCCGCCTACATCGATGTCCGGCCAATCCACGTGATTTTCCCTTGATTGACCTTGTTGAGCCCGCTGCGGGCTCAACAGGCCAATTAAGGGCCACCCGGCAACAGGTGACGTCACAGACTGAAATTTCATCTGTCAAGAGGTGTTGACAGATGAAATATCAGTGTTTCACAGCTGTTTGAAGCTGTCAAACACTGACAGTCTGACTTCTAACTGGAGTCCTTCTACGCAGACTCAGTTAGAACTCACACCGGCACTGAAAGCTGCAGGCTGTCACTTTTGACAGATTGCAGCCATTCTGCTTTCAGTGCCGGCTGAGTGATGGACTCCCAAAACCTAGAGGAAGAAAGGCTGTTAAGGTAAGTACAGGTAATTTAAACTTCTTTACACACTTTAGACACACCAAACACACTTACCTTTGCACTCATGCACCCATCACTCACCTGAACACCGACATCGCGACCCCTCCAAGTTCTTCAACCCGATGGCCCGCCTGCTCTAACCTGGCGTGGTTTGGAGCCGTCGGGAATCCCACACGACACCCCTCAAAATAGGGATTAGGCTAAAAACTGTCTGTTAACTACCTGTTAACAGGCAGTTAATTGGCACTAATCCCTTCCCGCCTCAGGTTGGCGGGTACCCGCCTCCTTTGAAACTTATGTGGAGACGGGTTTTGGGCGGGATGGTGTCGGGACCCCCGAATTCGGGATTTTAGCCCCCCGCATGCCTAAAAGCCCACCTCACGGCACACTGAAAATGTATGTGTTTGTCTCTGGAGTGAGGCTTGAACCCATAACCTTCTAACTCCGAGGTGAGAGTGCTACCACTGAGCCAAGGTTGACACTTCTAGAATATGAAATAATATGCTAAGGCAGGAAATGCAATCTTACCATTCAAAAACAACGGAGTTTCTTATAAAGCCTATAACATCCTCAGAACAGCAAAATTGAACTATCATCTTATGACTCGCTTAAAATAATGTATTATTCTGTCGTTACCTCCTTTGACTCTTTTTTGATGAGGGCTTGCTCTTTCTCTTTTGTGTGAGATACCGGGAAGCAGAAAAGCTGTTCAATGCTGGCATAATCAGGATTGATAGAATTACTTAGGACAAGTGACCATAAAGAGTTGCTTTCTGAAATAACAGATAAAGATTTGAAATTTTATGTGAATTACAAAACGGTGGAACATGTACTTTTCACAAAGGCATCCTAATAGAAAGGCTAGTGATCCAATTCCTACTATTGAATCCGTGATTCTTAAAGTATGATGTTTTCCAATAACTAGACGGAGGCTGTAAATTAACAATCAACAGGTGTTTACTGGAGGAGGTTAGTCTAACAGTACAGAGGCATGCTCAAGGCTTATATACAGCTGTGGTCACTGCCGGTACTACAGTATACAGGAGCAGTAAAAGTAGTTCTCTCTTAAAGGTACATACACTACAATTCCTCCCCTTTTAGATTAACCGTACCCATAACATTCAAATAACAGTTAACACTTTAACATGCACATTAAACTGAAATAGTCCATTTATAGATTCAGTCTTTGGGGCGGCTTCCTGATACTTTCTGGATAGCGCCTTTCCTGAGGTTCTTGTTCTTGGTGCGGAGGCGATTCTGGCTCCCTTTCGTCGGTTAGTTCATCAGTTTCCGCTGCTACTGTTTCCCCAGGTATGCGAGACATGGCGTTCCTGTGACGCTAGGATCTGGTCGACGTGGCGTCTCACAATGTTCTCCCCGACATCCACTGTGTACATTAGTGGCCCCTGCCGTGTGCATATCATTCCGGGTTGTCATTTCTCTGTTCGGTAGTCGCGGGCCAAGACTGGTTGTCCTACATTGAAGCTCCTTGTCGGCTTCTCATTAATGTGCTGGAATTGCTTATCCTCAACATTCCTTCGCACATTTGGTCTGAGCAAATCCAGATGAGATCTCAACCTTCGGTTAAAGAACATCATGGCCGGGGTCTGGTTGGCAACTGCATGTGTCGCATTTCTGTAAGCTAACAGGAAATTGTCCACCTTATGCTGTAGTAGAATTTCATCATCGCACATGGCCCTTATCGCCTTTTTAAAGGTTTGTATGAACCTCTCAGCCAATCCATTTGTGGCTGGATGATATGGGGCGGATGTGTAATGCCTTACCCCATTCCTTCTCATAAATTTCCGAAACTCTTCGGACACAAACTGTGGTCCGTTATCAGAGCAAATCTGCTCTGGCAAGCCGTTCCTGGCAAATATGGTCCGTAGGACTGCAATCGTTTTCTCTGTAGTGGTGGAGGACATTTTGATCACCTCAGGCCATTTCGAGTGCGCATCCACTGCTATTAAGAACATTGAGTTCATGAATGGACCAGCAAAATCAATATGCACCCATTGCCATGGAGAGGAGGGCCACTCCCATGGGTGTAGAGGGGCATGTGGTGGTGCATTTTGGACCTTCTGGCATCCTGAGCAGCTCTTTGTTAGGTCCTCGATTTGTTGATCGATCCCCGGCCACCACACATAAGCCCTGGCAAGGCTTTTCATTTTCACCCCTCTCAGATGGCCTTCGTGAAGCTCATTGAGCTCTCTCTCCCTTAACTTGGGTGGAATTACCACTCGGAATCCACACCTCACTGTCCCCTGGCATACTGACAGCTGTTCTCTTCTGGATGAGAATGCTGGCAACAGTGAGTCGCCATGTGTTGGCCATCCCTTCACCGTCAAATCATATACCCGAGACAGTGTCAGATCATTGCGGGTCTCCTTCTCTATATCCGCGTTAGTTACTGGCAATTGTTCCATTATCGACGAATAAAATATTTCGATAGGGTCCACTGCTGGTACTTCCTCCACAGTAAGCAGTGGCAGGCGTGATAGCTCATCAGCGTTTCCATGCTGTTTCGTGCCCTTATATTCTATTTCATATTGGTTCGCCCCTAGAAAAAGGGACCATCTTTGTAGCCGTTGTGCAGTCATCACCGGAATGCTTTTCTTTGGATTAAAGATGGAAACAAGTGGTTGGTGGTCAGTCAGCAAGGTGAACTTCTGCCCATGCAGATAGTGGTTGAATTTTTTTACCCCCCATACTAGGCTGAGGGCCTCCCCATCAATCTGGGCGTAGTTGCGCTCGGCTGAGGTTAGTGACCGAGACGCAAAGGCTACTGGCCTCTCCAACCCGTCTGGGAATTTGTGCGACAGCACCGCTCCAATACCATAGGGTGATGCATCACATGCCAACCGAATTGGTAGTGCTGGGTTGAAATGGGCCAACACCTCTTTTGATGTGATCAATTCTTTGCACTTCTGGAAAGCTCGTTTACATTCGTCATCCCACTTCCATGGTACCCCCGTTTGCAGTAGGGTGTTCAGTGGGTGTAATACTGTAGACAAATTTGGTAAGAACTTATGGTAGTAGTTCATCAGCCCGAGGAACGACCTCAGTTGTGACACATTTTCCGGTGCTGGAGCCTTGATTACTGCCTCAATCTTTTCAGGGGACTTATGTAACCCCTTTTCATCAATAACGTGGCCACAATACGAGATCTGCTTCTGGAAAAACTCGCACTTGTGGCGATTAGCTCGTAGCCCATATTCCTTTAATCTAGTGAGCACCTTCTCCAGGTTGGCGAGGTGATCACTGTCATTTTCGCCCGTGACCAGGATGTCGTCCAAATAACACTGGGTCCCTGGAATCCCTTGCAGGACTTGATCCATTGCCCTTTGCCAAATAGCCGGAGCCGATGCTACCCCGAACACCAGCCGGTTGTATTGGTAGAGACCTTTATGAGTGTTGATCGTGAGGTATTGTTTCGAGGCTTCTTCCACCTCCATTTGCAGGTACGCCTGGGCCAGATCAATCTTGGTGAAGCGTTTACCTCCAGATAGCGAGGCGAAAATATCCTCAATCCGTGGAAGTGGATATTGTAGCGTGTGAAGGACTGGGTTCACGGTCACCTTAAAATCCCCACAGATGCGGACCTTCTTTGGTTCCCCAGGTGTATTACTCAACGACCTCTTCATTACAGGAATGATGGGTGTAGCCCACTCGCTCCAGTCCACTTTGGACAGTACTCCTGAACGTTCCAACCCTTCCAGCTCTGCTTCGACGGCTGGTCGGATCGCATAAGGCACCGGTCTGGCCTTAAAAACTTTGGGCTTGCATTTTCCTCTATTTTAATCATTGCTGTTATGCCTTTTAATGTTCCGAGTCCCTCCTGGAACACTTGTTGTGCGTCAGTTAGCATTTTTGACAGTCGTCCAGGTGTGACGTCATCATCCTTTTTGGCCTCAACCTTCAGTGCCTGTATGGAATGCCAATCTAATTGTATCTTCTGGCTCCATTCACGTCCTAGTAGTGGTGGTCCTCCATCTGGCAATACATATAGGTCCATTTTGGGTATTTCCTGGCCTTTGTATATCACGTTCACCCTTATTTTTCCTTTGGGGTAGACTTTTTGCCCCGTGTACGTCTTCAAGACAATCTCTGTAGCTTTCAAGGGTATATGTGAGAATAGCCGCTTGTAGTCCCTTTGATTTATGACTATTAGGGCTGACCCTGTGTCCAATTCCATTTCCACTTGGACTCCGTCTATCTTGAGCGTGACCCAGATAGTCTGGTGATCCTCCATTCTGATTACCTTATGTAGTTTCAGACAACCCAGTTCCTTGCTTCCGGAGTCTGTATCATTTTTCTGTTCATCTGAACTACTGTCCATCACCTTATGTACCTTTTTGTACTTCTCCTGTGGAGATTTCTTGCTGCTGGTTTTCTTCCCTGACCTGCAGACTCTTGCTATGTGTCCTGCTTTTCCACACTGTCTGCACACTTGGTCCTTGAACCAACAATCCTTCTGGTCGTGTGTTGTCCTGCCGCAGCGATAACACTTCCCTGCTCCATATGACATTTCATTGGTGCCATATTCTTGCGGTCTCCGTTATATCTCTGCAGCGCCCTGTGCGGCCGCTTCGTGTGATACTGCCATGCTGAAAGCCTTGTCCAGTGTAAGATCCTTTTCTGATAGAAGCCGTTTCTGGGTTCCTTCACTTTGAAGCCCACACACAAACTTGTCCCTTAACGTACCTGCTAGTCACAATCCAAACTGGCAGTGTTTCGATAGCTTGCGCAGTTCCGTTAAGTACTCAGCATTACTTTCATCTTTATGCTGGTTCCTTTTGTGGAACTTAAATCTTTCTGCTATCAGCAGCGGTGTGGGGTTTAAGTGGTCCTGTAGGATTTCCACTATGCTTTCGAAGTTCTTATCCACTGGCTTCTCTGGGGTTATTAGGTTTCGCAGTAAGCCATAAGTTTTTGCACCCATGGAATTTAACAAAACCAGTGCTTTCCTAGCATCTGGCACTTCATTCGCCTTGCAGTATACCTCAATGCGTTCCACATATGTTGCCCAATCTTCGACTTCATTGTCGAACGCAGTGATACTGCCACTCTTCGACATCCCTGGGTGTGATGAAACTGTCTATAATGGCATTTCCCACGCTCTCCCTTCTTCTCCGCTGGCACAAAATGGCGTCTCCCGCGCTTTCCTTTCTTCCCGCGCTCGCCCTTCTTCTCCGCTGCGGCTTCTAAAATGGCATCTCCCACGCTCTCCCTTCTTCTCCGCGGCTGAATGGCGTCTCCCGCGCTTCCTTTTTTTTTTTTCCACGGACGCTGTTCAGCCCTTGAGCCCTGGCTGCGCTCTGCGCGTTCTCCTGTGCTTTACCCTCTCTCTCTTTTTGTTTTCCGTCGATGCCGCTCGGTCTTCAACCCCCCGGCTGCGCCCTGTGCACTTCACCCTCTCTCTTACCCCATGGTCGGCTCCAGCCGCCGCTGTCCGGGAAGGGTCTGCGCTCTACCTGTTGCCAGTCTGTTGCTGGATCGTCATGGCTGGAGAACCAAGCCCAGCCCTCAACAGCCTCCCCTGCGATGTTCACTCTCTGCCGGATGACTGGGCGGTTGCTCATGGTCGACGCCCGTGCTTCTGGCCTTGACTTTCTTCCACCGTCCTCCTGGAGCGAATCGTTGAAAGGAAATGCAGAGTTGCAGGTAGATTCGAATTGACCTCATCACCACTATTGAATCCGTTGATTCTTAAAGTATGATGTTTTCCAATAACTAGACGGAGGCTGTAAATTAACAATCAACAGGTATTTACTGGAGGAGGGTAGTCTAAAGACTAATGCTGAATCCGTGATTCTTAAAGTATGATGTTTTCCAATAACTACGCAGAGGCTGTAACTTAACAATCAACAGGTGTTTACCAGAGTAGGGTAGTCTCAAGACTGGCAGTACAGAGGCATGCTCAAGGCTTATATACAGGTGTGGTCACTGCCGGTACTACAGTATACAGGAGCTGTAAAAGTAGTTCTCTCTTAAAGGTACATGCACTACAACTAACAGTACAGAGGCATGCTCAAGGCTTATATACAGGTGTGGTCACTGCCGGTACTACAGTATACAGGAGCAGTAAAAGTAGTATTCTCTTAAAGGTACATACACTACACCTACAGTGTTTCCTCAGCATCTGGCTCAGGAGTGAATAGAGGCCCCGCTATAACTTTCAAAAGATATAGGGAGCAGTGTGAGGGAGTATGGCCTAGGCAGGGATTGGGAAGGTAACTCCAGTAGCAGGGAAGCCCAGAAGGATCGTAGCTTTGATTGTCATTTAAACTCACTTTTCTTCACCGAGTGATTTCCACCACTTGCAACAGGGCTGTTAGATGGGGCACTATACAGCACCAAAGTGCTTGAAGGAAGTATTGGCAGGATTAGTCTCATTCCACAGAACTCCCTTTGAGTTGGTCACAGAATGGCATATATAGCACAATTCTGCAGCTCAGAACAGATGTATGAAAGAGGAAATGTGGTGGAACAAGAAAGTAAGCAGGAAAAATTCAGTTGATTGGCGCCTCCTGTTTAATGGGGCACAAAGCAACTAGCACCCAGGTGCGGCGATGTTTGTGCCGCTCGCGAAATTGACCAGATATTTTGTGGTGGCGCTTAACACTGCCGTCACGATCTCCTGCGACCGCAGATCGTGACGTCAGTCGAGCGTGCAACGCCCCGGACCGGATATTGAGTGGCGCCCTCTGCCTTTCCACCTGCCGCTAGCAACGACAGGTAGAGGGGAACATTTTGCAGTCGGGAAGGGACTGGAGGAGCGCTATTTAAAGGCGGCCGCTTCCTGCCTTTTTTTGGTCGGCGACATTTTTGCACCACGCATTCTGAGAGAGAGAGTGAGAGAGAGAGAGAGACTTCTGGAGAGCTTCAATGCTGTGTGAAGGAGTTTTGGGTACTGAGCAGCACTTTGCAGGTTCATTTTGATTTGACCTTCCTTGAATCGATTTAGAAGAGGCTGTGGGGGATGCACTCTGAGCTCTTTCCCTGGGTCTCTCCATTGTTCTTTCCAGCAGATTTGATGTACAGGTCTCTCCAGGCTGAGATTCAAGGCTGCAATGAGCAGGGTGTGGATGGAGAGCAAGATTGATCCTCCCCTTTACGAACTGGCCAACGCCAGTGTGTCTGTGCTCCATTGCTAACTGACATCACCTGAGCTTCACCAGTGCTCTGAGGTAGCGCCTCGCTCCTCGATGTTAGCGCCTTACGAGAGGTGTGTAGCGCCTGATTTAGTGCACAAATCACCTCCCGGGGCAATAGAGGCCAAGTTTCCAGTCGGAGGCGATAATTAGCGGCAGGCGCTAAACTTTGTGCCCAGCCAATAATTGTGCCCCAAACGGGGCAATACCGAATTTCCCCCCCTAAATCTTTGATGGGATTTTCTATTCTCTCATAAACCCTAAGAAAAATATGAACAATTTTTTTTAAAGGGATATTTTAGGTGACAGTGGTATGATATGGAAAGGGTCTCCTCTGCCTACTAAGTTCCTCATCAGAGGTACAACATTATGAGTAAACGCTGCTCAGATGTGTTATTCCACAAGTTTAGAGAAAATTGGAGGAAGAGTCATGACTGGGCTACCTCTGTCCATATCCCAGTGACCAGTTTAGATTAGTATCAGCAGAGGCCTGAGCAGGTTGTCCACTCCCCATCGGTGCCAGTTGGTATATTCCAGGGTAAAAAGGAGACTTGAAAAAAGAAGGGTGGCACTCTCACACTGAAAAGGGACAGGTCACATACATACCTGAAACTGCATTAGAGGAGAGCTTTTGCCAACTCAGCTTTTTCATCCGCAAGGATGGTCGCAGAATGCCAGTCTTGTCAGAAGGAGTAGGAAGGGATCCAAATGATGGCACAGGGGGAGGAGGAGGAGGAGGAGGTATAAGTGGTGGTGGTGGAGGAGGAGGAGGAGGAGGAGCGGGAGGGGAAGTGCACTTCAGACTTGCTTCAGTTGAATCAGTGCAATCATGATTTTCAGGTTTACTAACAATCATTTCTTCCATCACTGTTTTCTGCTTAACCGGCAAGAGTCTTTTCATGATTGTATCAACATCACTTTCTTGTCCAGCTGCAAGGAAAGAAATTAGATGTGTTAACACTTCAACATGTTTTTAGATTGTAAAACTACTATTGGAATTATAAACTGAAACAGAAATAATTTTTCAACCTAAATTTCATACGAACTGCTCATTTAAGACAGTAACTGATGTAATTGTTTAAGCTTACAATGAATTTCAAAATGTAGTGCTGAACTAGTAGAATTGAATAATGAATATGGAGCATTATGAATTTCTTCAGAAGACCATAAACAATTATTTACATTAATCTGCATATAGAAACTACCCTTTAATTGTCAATATTTTATCACTAAATCTTTCCTTACTGTCATCAGCGATTAGGATGGCTCTATTCACCAAGATTTCTAGTGCTTCCCAGAGCAGGGGACTGCTGCTGTTCGATGGTTCTAGCTGTAGGAGCCCCTGGAGAATTGACAGCAGCTGAGTGGAGACAGGTGAGGTGCTCACCTAGAATTAAAGACAAAGGTGAAAATACAGTTACTGAATGTAAATTTAAAGAAACCTTTGAGGAAATTTAATGAGTGTAAAAGGTACATTTTCCTTCTCAGTTGAGATTATTTTTCTCCCTCTTTAGTTGTTTAGTCTTTTCACTTATGACACTATTCACTCATCCACTAAGTAGCATCCAATTTAGGGAAAGAGAGCTGTTAGATGAAAGAGAGGTTTCTAAGGCAGTACTTGAAGCCACTTTGGAGCAATTAAGAGTTGCTGCAAAGATAAATTATAATACAGCTTGTTGTGCGGGCAGGAGGGATACTAAAGAGATAAAGTGGGATCAATGGGCTGTGTTCATGGTACACAATTACACAAAAATAATCTTAAATCATTTTCCCATTTGCTAAAATCTGTCATCAATCATGATCATGATGGAAAGGGTTACTCTAAGCTAATCTCAATAATTGACAAGTTCATTGCTCTCCAAGAAACACATGGGGCAAGTCTGGGATGAACTCTATACTACAGTAAGGGTTCATGTGCATGGAGGTCAGTAAAACTGGTGGTGTGCTGGACAGTACAGTAGGGGTACAGTAGCATAATGGTTAGGGTACTGGACTAATAATCTGCAAGACCTGGACTAATGATCTGTGAGACATGAGTTCAAATCCCACAGCTGGAGAATAAAAAGCTAGTATCAGTAATGGTGACCATGAAACTACCGGATTGTTGTAAAAACCCATCTGGTTCACTAATATCCTTTAGGGAAGGAAATCTGCCTTCCTTACCTGGTCTGGCTTATATGTGACTCTAGACCCACAGCAATGTGGTTGACTCTTAACTGCCCTCTGTGGTTCAAGAAGGCGGCTCATCACCACCTTCTCGAGGGCAATGGGGAAGGGCAATAACTGTTGGCCTTGCCAGCGATGCCCACATCCCATGAATGGAAAAAAAAAGATAGGAAACCTTAAATACCAACCCTTGACCCTTCCATCCTCCAATTATTGCTCATTTCTAACCTCCAAGGTACTTGAATGCATTGTTGACACCTACCTCCGAGCTTACCACTTTCATAATTCTCTGCTTGTAGCCCTTCTATGGTCACATCTACAAATGACCAACCTGCAGTATTAATTTTCAGTGCCAGAGAGGTTGTTTGGCAGTAATTTATACTTATCACATTGTTAAAAGAGTACTTCGACTGAAATGAACAAGACTTAACTTTCTGTGGCGAGTTTAGTTTGTATCTGCTGCGCAAGTACAGCCACCTCACACCATTCAATGCATTGCAAGGGTGAGCCAGACAGTGAGATGCCATTTTCATGAAGTTAACAGAGGAACAGTGCATCTCGACACCATCTTTTGGATTTCTGCATTTAACCGCGCACCTGCCCATGCCTGAAGTTGCTGTAGCATTTGAGCATAAACAACAGTGAGCATCATTAGCCTCACCATTATTTTGACAGCAAATTATGGCCCATAATAATTTAAGAACTTGTACATTTAGCTGCAATCATAATATCAAGAACAAATTATGGGCTGGATTTTGCCAATGTGGAGCTTTTGGAGGCGGGACTTCCACTTGTTGGGTTTTAGCCCCGCCTCCATCAACTTCTGGCCAACCCACGGTATTTTCCCTTGATTGACCTTGTTAAGCCTGCCCAGCGGACTTAGCAGGCCAATTAAGTGAAAGCCAGTTACAGAGAATGTCAGCGTATGACGTTTCATCTGTCAAAAATTTTTGACAGATGAATTGTCATCGTTTGACAGCTCTATGAAGCTGTCAAACAATGACATTCTCTGTAGTTTGATGAGTTCTTGAATTCAAGACTCATCAAACCTTTTTATTTAGCAGAAATTAGATGGTTGCTGCATTGGAGAATGCACAGCTATCTGTCATCTCTGCTGTGGAGGTGCGAGACTCCCCACATACCCAACTTTTGAAGCCTACAGGAAGAAACAAAGGTAAGTAAACCTTTACTAACACTTTCCACTTACCTCACATACTCACCTCTCCACATTTGCACCCATCACTTACCTCCACAGCACACTTTTGCACCCCTCCAACCCCCGCAGATCCACTGCTCGCCTCGGTGACCATGGCAGGGTTTGCAGCCTTTGGGAAGCCCGTACTTTTGTGGGTAAAATGGGGATAATCCTCTTATCTGCCTGTTAACTACCTGTTAACAGGCAGATAAGTGGCACTAATCCCCTTCCCGCCTCCAAAGAGACGGGACCTGGCGCGGGTCGGCTACCCGCCTCCTGGCATTTCCCGGCAGTCCCGCCTCCATACCCGCCTTCCCAGGGCCGGCAAGATCGCGCCCAGAGATTCTGTTCACATTTTTATAATGACTTTAAATGTACAATTTCTGGTGCAACATAACAGATTATGATCTTACTTTATTAAACAATGCTGCAAAAACCTCTTGATGGCTGTTCATGTCAGTGCCATCATAGATTCTTATTAACTCTTCATCATCTTCTGCCTTGGCGTCCTCAAATTTTAAACACTGGATTAATAGATCTCCATCTTCCTTTTCCCTGAAAACAAATAGTAACTAACAATATAATGAAGTTATACAATTATAGGGGTAATTTTTATACCCCCAGTGGGGAGTCTCATCAATCAGCGGAGTATATTAGAAATTTGGGCATATGCTGCAGACGATTTTCTGGCAGTTAGCTTTAATGGTCAGTAAATCATGAGAGGCACAAACCCAAATTCCTGATATTTACTTCTGGTGGGTGAGGCTCCCGCCCTTAATATCTACATTTTAAAAATGTAATCAATGTTTCCTCCCCTTTTCTCGTGAAGGTGTTGATTCATGCAGGGATTTGTCTCTATGGGCTCTGGCCATCCTCTGGTATCTTGCTAAGTGACAATTCTTCATGTGTAAACCTAGACAATAAGTATCAGCAGACTATTCAACCATTGGAGGGACATTACAGCTGAGCCTGATTTGCCCTTGCCCTATATCCACACATGCGCACTTTCCAAAATCTTCCCCCTCCTTAGTCCATTGATACTGATACCTTTATAGCATCTCGACTGCTTCATTGCTGAGATCAGCTAACTAAGCCCAGGATGGGGATCAAACCTACAGATCGAACTTGAGAGCCTCCTGCTCTGTATTGTTGAGCTCCACACTAGTCAATGCACTTACCAACTGAGCCTCCAGGTCAGCTTATGTATTGATGAACTGTATTAAAAATGATAGATGCCTGAAGGTGTACTTTAGTTATCTTTTTTTTCATCTTACCAATTTTCTCTCCCCCCCCCCCCCCCCTTCTCTCCTTCCTGGGATACTCAGGGTAATTTCATGTAACTCATATAAGTGGCTATTATTTGCATGAGCCTTGACATCAAGTATAATCAGACTGTTTGACCCCAGGGGTACCACAGCAGTACCTGATCCTACCCATCATCCAACATCTGCACAGGTCACTGGATACCAATGAAGAACATGAACTTTGGCTGATTTTTCTCTCTTTAACGTATGACATTCATGCCAATTATAACACCCTTGCTCCCTCTGAATAGCATAAACTATCACAGTACAAATTGGGGACTGAATCTTGGATCTTGACATTCATTACCTTAATCAGATGAACAATCGAGGGGAGCTGCAATATAGTTTGCTCACACACAGGTGTATTGTTTTATACAGATTTAATATCATATTGTGGTGTTTTAGGGAAGTTTCAAATATTGGGGCTGTTATGTTGATATAACTGCTATTTCACTTAAAGTCATTTAAGATCAGTATGTGTACTATAAGGAGGATTTTATATTAACTGAGTTTTTCACAATGTACATATGCTATTATTATAATGCACATCCGAGCATGATTTATGAAATAGGAGACAGAGATTTACACAAATGCCTTAAATCAAAGGTGCTGACAAATGTATTATTTTTCTGCAGTTCCCCTATTACCAACATAAAATGCAGTAGAACATTCATTATAGCCTTATTGGATAGATTGTGATGTAACTATAAAGCTGTGCCAGTTCAATCCATTCTATGAATTGAGTGTTTACCATGGTTCAACCCCTATTCCCTCAGCCAATAGTACTGTTAGCATTCAATAATGCAGTTACTAATAGCAAGTAACCTTTTTTAGTGTTAAGTAAAATTTATCCAGCTCAGACTTATGCTCACAGTTTGAAATCAAATCCAATATATACTCAATAGCAGATTTATTGAAATCCGAGTGCTGAAAGACCGTTTGAAATTTGGAAACACCCACATCTTTTGTTTCTTATAGAATTGCAAGAATGATTTTCTGTTAATCTCTAGTGATGATTTTCTGTAAAGTAGAAATAGAGAAGTCTGCAGCCCCAAAAAACAATTGTTTGATTTGCAGTAATCTGAACAGATGATTAAATAATTACAATCTTCCATCTATGATTTGGATGGTGAAACAGTATCCCATTTTTGATAGGATTAATCTAAATCAAAATATTTTTACATTCACTGAAAAAATAAACTACCTTAAATTACAATTTTACGCAACATTTTCTAGCCTGTGAATCTGAAGGTGCAACTTATGCACAAGTGCAAGAACTCTTTTTTCTGACCCGTGCTTGCTGTGAATGTTGTGCATGTAACTCATATCCTGGCTAAAGCAATACACTGGATTGCATGGTACATTTTGCAAGCAGTGGCTTTTAGTATTATAGGAATAGTCCTTACTTCAGAAATGGCAGCACATCCAGCAAGTGAAGGCCTACAAGAAAAAGGAATAATTCTTGTAAAATTATTCTAACCACAATATTGTAAATTCACTTGTAACTTTTGTGCTCAAGAATCAATTTAATTGGGTCAGTTACAGCTTTTAAATTACTGTCTTCACATGATATTTTTGCAAAACAACATTTTTGTTAGCCTTGGGATATTATGCAGGTAATTTTTTGAATCTGTGCTGTTGAAGGGTGCCTCGCCTATAAATATCACATATCCAATATTTAGATATGCACTTCCCACCAGTTTTGACCACTCATTTTATTGTTGGAATACGCACTAGCAGCAGCGTAAATTTGTAAAAGTACCCCTTGTATATCAAATATCAGGGGAACAAGTTACAAATTAGGAAGCTAAGAAAATAAGGGAAGTCAGATGGAACATTTTTACCCAAAGTGCAACAGAGCACCTAAGTCAGTTACCAGGGAGGATCATTGAACTGCATCAAGTAAATAGGCTCGAGCCAAATAGCTGCATTTGTAGAGGGAGAATGGATTAAGTAATATGGTGAGAGGAAAGATAGGGAGGCTTGTTGGGCCTAATTGTTTTATTCCTGTTCCCAACAACTCTTATTGTCTCATCACTGGTAACAAAAAGGCTAAAGCTGCATGACCCCACAATTCCTTTTTGCAAGTGGACAACTACTGCAAGTTCTCACAAAGCTAGGACTATACATATATAGGTACAGGAGTAGACCATTCAGCCCCTTGAGCCTGTTCCACCATTCAATTGGATTGTGCTGCTCTGTCCATTGACCCACCTTTTCTCCATACTTCTTGCTATCCTGACCTAACAAAAATCTATCGATCTCAGTTTAGAAAATTTCAATTTGTTACCAATTTTCCGTGCTCTTCAAATGGAAAAAGTTACACATCTTATGCACGGAGCAGGAAGATGATTTTTCTGAATCTTTGTTTAAAAATTCTACTCCCTGGGCCCGTGAGGCCATGACTGCTGCCTAAAGTTCTCTCTTCAGCAATACAAGAACTCAAACTATGATTGCCGTCATTTAAAACAAGCAAATAATTAAAAAAATTGTGGTGAACACATTATTATTACATGTTACTCCTTTCATTCTTGGGTTTGTAGATAAAGGAAACAGCCATCATATACAGGTAGACTATCCTTTATCCGAAAACCTTGGGACCAGCTGTGTTTCGGTTTTCGGAATTTTTCGGATTTCAGAAGGTTTTCATCTCCGTATCTGACAACAAACACTGTTGCTTAGCAACAGCTTGTAAACACTCGGGCCCTGCCTTGGAAGCGTCTCTGAAGCTGTTGCTAAGCTACAGACTCTTTCCACAGCCTGACTGTTTAAAAAAATGCGAGGGGAAGAAAAAAAATGCTAGGGGAAGAAAAAAAACCTAACAAAACGGCTGCTGATTTCTGCCGTTAGATCGAGGTTTCCGGCTCCCCCTGCTCCGTATCTGAATTCCTTGACTTAGCGGGGGTCTGGGGCTCGACTGCTGCCACCAGTTGTGGGAAAGCCGGATATCGGCTACACTAAGCTGGCCCGCAAATCAGGTCGGGGGGGGGGAAGAAAAGACTATTGGACGGGCCGCTGCAGCTATCGGACGGGCCGCTGTATTGTTGGGTTCACTCTCCCGGCACCTCCTTCACACTGCCCAGCTCGGCCTGCAATCTCCTACCCAGGAGGGAACTCTGTGACCCTCTGCCCTGCTCACAGGGAAAGGCAGAGCTCCTGGACCACTCCTGTCATGTTTGGCGCCACTCGGGTCATGTCGTGCGCATGACTTACGCTCCACGAAAAAACTTTCAGTTTTTAGAGGTTTTCGGTTTTCGGAAGTGCGGATAAAGGATAGTCTACCTGTACCATCAAAACTGCCTGGCATTCATTATCATACAAAAATGTTCAAATGTCACTAGTGAGGGAAACATTTAATTTGGGGACTCTACTACTGGTTCCACTGCCATAATTGGCTTTAGATCCACTGCCAGGTGGCTGGGAAAAGTTTTGTCTATTGTCCGAACAGTGTTTTTTGTATTGCATCGATGAATAAAGGAAGGTATTATAACAATCTGCATCTTAATACAAATATTACTTTAAACTATATAAGCAGGTAATGTAAGAAAAACGACTTAATATGTGAAGAAAATATTACCAATGAATTCATTTCTGAGCCGTGCACGTGATTGCAAGTTTTCAGTCCCCAAAATAATAGCATTGATAACACTAAGTAATGTTACCACATACGGAACATTATCTGTTTGGAGTTCATTCATAATGACACTAAATCGATATCGATGCTTCTTCACAATCTGTCAAGAAAAGGATATCAAACAACGATCTGTTTCTTCTATTCATATATCATTAAGAACAAAATAGATTTAAGCATAACAATTTTAAATCTTGCATGTCCAATACTAACATCATTGCTATTTTTAGAACGTGAAATACAATATATTCTTTCTCATCTCTGAAGTGCTTTTGCAGAAAAATGTTTTAGTAGTGAAAAGGAATGAATTTTGTAAGTTAATCAAGAATACTGTCAAATATATTTTTTGATTTTATACTTTAATTTAATGAGGACTAAAACAGATCTTTTCTAGTGAGCAAATCACTAGAAATTGTGAGAGTGACATTACAGCTCCATGCCCTTAATTTACAATATCTCTTTTTGCGGAGAACAAAAAAAAGGACATAAAATGGGGGAAGAACAGGTAGATGGAATTACAGGATAGGCCAAGGAGTGGAAAAAGTTCTGAGAAGACTTTTAAGAGAGGAAGCAATTTAGGGAGCTCCAGAGGGAAGGGGCAGGGTAGCTGAAACAACAGCCACCAACGATGGTGTAAATATGAGAAACAAGAAACAGACCAGTGTCAGAGAAACAAAGGGTACCACTAGGGACATAAAGCTCAAGAAGGTCACTGAGATAGTGTAGGGTAAGGCTGTGGAGGAATTTGAAGTTGAGGATAAGGATCTTCAAATTGATACAGAGGCACAGGGATCAAGTGGAGCCTGGGAGGAACTGGGCTGAAAGAAGCTAAAAAGGATGATTTAGTTTTGGCTATATTGAGCATGAATTTTTTTTAATCCATCCAAGAGTTTATATTAGGCAGTGAGAGAGTCAAGCCTTGAAATTAAAAGAGGTAAAGTTGGGTGTCATCAGCATACATATGGAAATTGACCCCACTGCTTCTGGATGATTTCACCAAGCACATAGATAATGAAGAGGAGCAGACCAAGGATGGAGTCCTGGGGTACACTGATGGTCAAGAGAAGAGAAGCCATTTGGAACATATATATTATTGTCTTTTGAGGCTTGTATGAATGAAACCAGGAGAAAGAAGTGATAAGTAGGTGGACTGCAGAGGAGGATAGGATGGTGAAAGGTGTCAGTGGCAGCAGAGAGATTGAGAAGGATTTGGAAGGAATCACTCTTGTGATTACTGTCACGGGGGATATCATTAATGACTGACCATAACAATCTCTGATTACAAACATATAGCAGGGTCTCAAACAGCAATTACTGTAGTAGGAAAGGTGGGCATATAATTATGAGACAATAATGTTACCCAGGACATTAGAGAGAGGGCAATAATTGAAGAGAGGGGAGAGTTCAGGGTAGTTTTTTGAGGAGGGGTTGATGGTGGTTGTTTTGAAGAATGGAAGGACAGTGTCATGGGATAAAGACAGGCTGATGGACAGCAATCAGGAAGGTGAGGAGGAAAAGTTGGATAATAAAGAACTAGAAGGTGAGGGAAGATAGGCAAGGGAGCAGGTGGCTTCATGAACAAGATGAGTTTAGTGAGGGCAGGGGAGGAGATGGAGAAAAACTATAGTATAAGGGTGGAGTGGGGGCAGTATGTAAGAGGGAAGCAGTACTCTGGATTAAAGGGGTAGGGAGCAGATTTTAGTCGCAAAAGGTTGATAAATTCTTCAGATTACAGTATTTTTGTTGGGTAAGGGTTATGAAACAAAGGCGGGTAATTGGAGTTGAGCTACATATCAGCCATGATGTAATTGAATGGTGGAACACACTTGAGGGGCTGAATGGCCTACTTCTGTTCCTATGCTTCTATGAGGAGAGGATGCAGGGGGTAAAGAGGAGAGGATAAAGTAGATGGTTGGTGGTAGAGAATAGAAGTTTGGAATTGTTTCTGTTCTCCAGGATAACTTAATATAGTTGGAAGATTTAGCCTGGGATGGTAAATCTTCAGGTGTTCAAGCCCAAGTTTACATGGAGATAACCTTTGTACAAAGGATAGTAATGGGAGTGAAAGACCATGCGAGATCTAATGGGGACAAGGTCATTGAAGGTGGAGGTGAGGCAGTTATGGAGATCATTGTTGACATATCTTCACAGGTGGAGGACTAGAGAAAGGGAAAGTTAGAGTTTGAGAGAGCACTAAGAAAGGAATTTGAGGGTAATTTTTCCGAGATGGAAAATTAAAGTGAAATGGCTTTGGACTATGAGTGGGCTGATGGAAGTGTGGGGCTTTGAGTGGGTAAGGATGCAGACAGTGGTATTCAGAATGAGTTGCAATTTATGGAAGTTGGAGACTGGCTGGAAGAGCATTAGAAAAGTCAACTCACACAGACATAAAGGCATGGATTAGAGGCTTGGCATTTATGAAGGAGTGTTGGGGTGATGTTTCAAAGGCGAAAAAAGATGGTTTTGGTGATGAACTTGATGTGGGGAAGAAAACTAATCTCTCCCAATCAAGCAATATGTCATGGTTCTAAGCTACCAGACTTAGTCCGAGAGGGAAATAAGAAAGTGGTACAAGACAGTTTTACTAGAGATGGAAGTTTTAGAAATTTCAAAGCTCTATGTGATCACAATGACATGCATATGGTTTGGAGAGTCAATGTAGGGGGTAAGGTTAAGGGATTCAAGGATGGGAAGAAAGTCAGTGGAGGAGAGGGAAAGTGAGTTTAGATGCAAGTTGAAATGATTGATGATAAGTCGTCATTCCATGCAGATAAAGGGCAGACTGGAGGGAAGAGAGTCCAATGAGGAAAGGATCTGAAGCTTAGGGGGATGATAGATGAGGGGGATTTTAAAGGAGAGTTGGCCAGAGTGGTAAAGGGTGAGGTGTTCAAAAACAGAAAAAGTGCCAGAAATGGAAGGGGATTTGGAGATGACTACCACAGTGAGGAGAATGTGATAGTATGAGAAACCGGCAGGAGGCGCAGCCTCACTGAAGGGGAAAGAATCGCTATTCGCTGGAGCAGAGGGAAGGCAGTGGGCCTGTGTAAGAGGAACATGAGAGTGGAGTGATGGAATGAGAGCAGTTCAAAGATGAGGAAATGGCAGATGGAACTGATTTGAGGTTATGGGGGTAAGGGAGGAAGAAAACTATGCGAGTGTCAGAAGAAGGCAGGGTATCATATGGAGGAGAAAATTAGGGAGGCAGAAGTGTTTGGGTCCAGGGGAGTGGCCATGTGCACATGCTGTAGAACAGAAGCAAGAGCAACTAAATTAGAATGTATTTGATACAATGAAAAAGGAAGCAAAATAAAGCTGTGGGTGACAATAATTAACAATGCTGCAATAAAAGGTCCAGTTAAAAAAATTGTAGAAAGTTCAAGATGAGAGCATTTTGAGCAGTGCAAAGAAATGGAACAGAGCCTAAAGGGTATCCAGCCAGCTGATTCTGGAAATACTGCTGGGGCCCTTAAGTAGCTGCAATCACTTAAAGGACCCAGGAAACCATTCTCTGTCAGGAACAAATTAGATCATGGTAATATCTCAGGCTGTGGTTCTTCAGGGCAGGCAGCGGCCAAATTTTCAGATTCTTTAGTGACTTGTTACTAGCTGAAAACTGCCAAAGGAGGTCTCAATTTTTGGCACTGAGGTGAGGTAGGAGGCCCATGAAGGACATGGTCTAGACCAGTGGACCAATGTGGCCCTGGCACTGAGTGGGCACGTTTGTGCTTGGTATGTTGTTTGAGTCAGCCTTTAGGTGGCCATTAAGGAAGAAATATCTCAGATTTCTGGAACCAATTTTAAAATGAAATCCTACCAATAGTCAAAGTAGATCCTGAAAATAAGCAATGGAAATTAAATAATCGGAAATATTGTTTTGTTTGCAAGATCAAAGGACTAAGTGGAATAATAAATTACAGATCTTTCCGTCTGAAAGTCTAATGAAGCCACTAACTGTAATGTACCACCTAATGCAGCAGAAAGCTTGATCTAATTACTAATTGGTAAAGATATTAATCACAATCTGTCAATGGGCAAGGCAACAGACACTGATTGAAGGGAAACATATCAATTAGGTGGTAGATGGAGGGTGCAATTTCCAGATGGAATTTTCAGCTATAGATTTTGCCATCTTTCTGCTGGTCTGCTTTGACCAGATGTCAGTCTTAAGCAGCACGTGGTGTAATTTTTTTAATGAGTATTGCCTGGGTATCATCAAGATACATTAGAATTGTTGTCTTGTATAATGGTTCCAATTATTTTGCAGAACCCCGTCACAGTTTATATTTGCTGTGAAACTAATCCTTTGCAAATGGCAATCAGCGGCAAAAATATTAAACTGTACTACAAAGAAGTGTTCAGTATTATTCATAACTTCTGCTAAACCAGGAACTGAAATTGTAACTCTCCAGATTTTCTGCTCTACATATGCCACATTTCACTTGGCTGGCTGTATTAGAAACATAGAAAAATAGGAGCAGGAGTAGGCCATTCGACCCTTCGAGCCTGCTCCGCCATTCAATATGATCATGGCTGATCCTCTATCTCAATACTATATTCCCGCGCTCTCCCTGTACCCCTTGATGCCTTTTGTTTCTGGAAATCTATATATCCCCTTGTTAAATATATTCAGTGACTTTGCCTCCACAGCTTTCTGTGGTAGAGAATTCCACAGGTTCACCACCCTCTGAGTGAAGAAATTTCTCCTCATCTCAGTCCTAAATGTCCTACCCCGTATCCTGAGACTGTGGCCTCTCGTCCTAGACCCCCCAGCCAGGGGAAACATCCTCCCTGCATCCAGTCTGTCTAGCCCTGTCAGAAATTTATACGTTTCAATGAGATCCCCTCTCATTGTTCTAAACTCTGGTGAATACAAGCCTAGTTGACCCAATCTCTCCTCATATGACAGTCCTGCCACCCCGGGAATCAGCCTGGTGAACCTTCGCTGCACTCCCTCTATGGCAAATATATCCTTTCTTAGGTAAGGAGACCAAAACTGCACACAGTACTCCAGGTGTGGCCTCACCAAGGCCCTGTATAACTGTAGTAAGACATCCTTGCTCCTGTACTCAAATCCTCTTGCAATGAAGGCCAACATACCATTTGCCTTCCCAACTGCTTGCTGCACCTGCAGGTTTGCTTTCAGTGACTGGTGTACAAGGACACCCAGGTCCCTCTGTACATCAACTTTTCCCAATCTATCACCATTTAAATAATACTCTGCCGTTCTGTTTTTCTTACCGAAGTGGATAACTTCACATTTATTCACGTTATACTGCATCTGCCATGTATTTGCCCACTCACTTAACTTGTCTAAATCGCCTTGAAGCCTCTTTGCATCCTCTTCACAACTCACAATCTCACCTAGTTTCATGTCGTCAGCAAACTTGGAAATATTACATTTGGTTCCCTCATCCAAATCATTGATATATATTGTGAATAGCTGGGGCCCAAGCACTGATCCCTGCGGTACCCCACTAGTCATCGCTTGCCACCCCGAAAAAGACCCATTTATTCCTACTCTCTGTTTCCTGTCTGTTAGCCAATTTTCAATCCATGTCAGTATATTACCCCCAATCCCATGTGCTTTAATTTTGCACACTAACTTCTTATGTGGGACTTTATCAAAGGCCTTCTGAAAATCCAAATACACCACATCCACTGGTTCTCCCTTATCTCTTCTATCAGTTACATCCTCAAAAAACTCTAGTAGGTTTGTCAAACACAATTTCCCTTTCATAAATCCATGTTGACTTTGTCTAATCCCATTGATATTTTCTAAGTGTCCTGATATCACATCCTTTATAATAGACTCAAGCACTTTCCCTACTTATCATATTAATACTGTAGTAGTTTTTCTGTCAGCTGTAACATATTTCAGTGTAGAAAGCAAATGTTACAAGCAGTTTGTATCTTTTAAAATGTGCCAGATAGAAGTGTTAAATCTTCTGAGAGCTATTTAAATCTTTATAAGGTGACTAGTCTGGATTTTCTGCTATTTGTGTGACTTAGACCTGAATGTCTAGTGGCAGATTTTAGACAGACTTAAATAGAAGTATGGATGTGACTGTCTTTGGCACGTCTGCCCACTACTGGAGAAATGACAGCAGCTCAGTAATGGACTACTGTATTTTAGACTTGACAAGGAACACCACAGGCAATTTTCATTTTCTTGAATTACTAGTTTCACCAGATAGGGAAGCAGCATTGATGTATGTCTCAGTCATTGAGGGTTAAAAATGTGACTTATCTGGATATACCTCACTCATAAAAAAAAATATAGCTTCATGGGTTTACATGGATCTGCATCCTGTCTCACTCTTTTTGAGGTGAGATAGAACAAATGTTTCACTGATGTTGACAGCCCTGTAGTCACTGGAGCCGAATTTCTTTGGCCATGACACCGGACTCCCACTGTCACTTCATTCAGAGAGTGTAAGCCCTTCCAGTTGAGAAAGCTGAGAGTTCTTTTGTATGAGCTCATGAAACAATCTATTGCATCCCGGACCTTGGAAAAGTTAGCAAAACCATAAAGCTGGATGGCTGCATCTTGGGTGCTGCCTTGCTGTGATGCCAAATGCAATGAATTCCCCAGCTTTCCTGTAAAGTGCACCAGTTACCTGGCAAATTACATAGATCCCCTATGGCTGCCTGAAATGACCATAAAAATTGAGTACAGTTATCAGATTCATAGCCACAGAGAGAAGAGTGCAGGCACAGGAGTGTGGCTGTGGGTCTCATACAGTAGGTGATAGAACTCCCCTATTGCCTCTTTGGTGACACTCTTATACACATCTCCTCACTAAGGTCTTCATGTGACCTGTGTTGTCTGGAAATTCTATAGGGGGAATATTTGGTGGGGTCCATCCTTCTTAAATGTTGACTGACTTTCCTTTGCTTCATCCTGTGCTCCTCCTCCTTCTCCTCCATGATAATGGCAAGGCGTATGCCCATAGGGAATATCATGTCTGCTCCTTAGAAGCCCTCATTCTGGGTGGGGGCTGGGGAGGCCCAGCTGGGCCCTGGGTCACACTGTGCTAGGCCCTTCCCCTTTAATAAGGGGATGAAGGCCTGCAATACTGCGGCGCGACATGCCACAGAGCGTAACGCTATGGCACGTAGCATCGCGATATTCACTTGCAGCCCCCCAAGAGGGAGGCGGGGCACTTCCAGTAGCACCCCGCCTCCCTCTTGGGGCGCTACTGGTAAATTTTAGGTGCAGGGATGCTAACTTTTTCAGGGCGCTAAAAGTAGCGCCCCGGCGAAGTTAGCGCCCCAAAGGGAGCACGACCCAATTTTTCCCCCTATATTTGTTCCCATCATCCAAATCATTGATGTAGATTGTGAAGAGCTGAGGCCCAAGCACTTGCGGTACCTCACTAGTTACAGCCTGCCAACCCGAAAATGACACGTTTATTCCTACTCTCTGTTTTCTGTCCGTTAACCGATCCTCAATCCATGCTAGTATATTGCCCCCAATCCCATGAGCCCTAATTTTGTTTAATAACCTTTTGTGTGGCACCTTATCGAATGCCTTCTGAAAATCCAAATACACCACATCCACTGGTTCCCCCTTATCTATTCTGCTAGTTACAACCTCAAAAAACTCTAACAGATTTGTCAAACACGATTTCCCTTTCATAAATCCGTGTTGACTCTGCCCAATCCTATTATTATTTTACTGCATCTGAGTGCAGACCCTTGAAAATCTCCCCTGTTCTTTCAATGAACAGTCAACGCTGTGTTTCCTTTGGTAATTTCAGAGCAAATATACTTGCCCTGTAGTGTTGTAGTGCATGTAAAACCAGATCATGCCCTTCTGGTGAGTACATACAAAGTGCCGCCAGCAACTCAAACACTTGTTTCTTCACCAGGATCACAGATGTGTCCAGGGCTGTAAGTAAGCAGAATTCATCCAGCATAAGTGTCAGAATTTACACAAGTGCACTTCACACACAGAATCACACAAAAACCCCACAGTGCAGATAGAGGCCATTTCGGCCCATCGAGCCTGCACCAACACATATCCCACCCGATCCCCTACATCAACACATATCCCACCCTATTCCCATAACCCCACGTATTTAATCCCCCTAACACTAAGGGTCAATTTATCATAGCCAATCAACCTGTGGGAGGAAACCGGAGCACCCGGAGGAAACCCACGCAAACACGGGGAGAACGTGCAAACTCCACACAGACAGTCACCCGAGGCCGGATTCGAACCCAGGTCCCTGGCGCTGTGAGGCAACAGTGCTAACCACTATGCCACCGTGCTGCCCTAATTTGAGAAGATAAAAATACCAGGTTAAATAATACACCAGTTGTACCAGAAATCAACATCAATTATATTCTGCTATGTAAAGAGCATCTTCTAGTAAATTCTGTACATGACACATTTTAAATCTACATTTGTAATACTGTGTTAACTTGTATGCATACATGCCAAATGCAATAATATATTTGAGCTTATATTTTTATTAATTTCTGTGCAGATAAACACCTTTGAATCATAATAAGGAGCATAAGAAAGTATGGAATGCAAAAAGGCCATTTGTCTTATCAAGTCTACTCCACAGATGGGCCTGGATTTTGCGGTCAGCGGTGAACGAACAGCCCTTGCCGTTCCTTATGTTTACAGCTGCCCACAGACTTTTTGTGAGCTTTTGAGTGGAAACTTATGGTCATCGGGGTCTGATACAACGTGACGTCCACTACAGGGGAGCTGGGACTTGTGTGAACAGGGCAAGCAACAGCATGTCTCTTCATCCAGTCAGATTGAAGAATCCTTACTGAGGCTCGCAGAGTCTGAACCAGGAAGTGTAAGTTAGAATATTTAATTCAATGTTAAATCATGTACAGAAAGTAAAATAAAGAGAGAGAACATTGTTGGGATTAAAAGAGAGATAAAAGAGACAAAGAAAAAGTTAAAAAAAAATTATTTTAATTTTTAATTTAAAAAAAATCTCCAACAATAATTAAAGTCTGAAGGAATGAGGCTCCACACTTCTAAAAGTAAATTTTCAGTGCCAGAGAGGTTGTTTGATAGTAATTAAGACTTATCATGCCATTAGAAATTCACTTACACTTGAATGGACAAGCCCTAACTTTTTCTGGCGTGTTTAGTGGGTATCTAGTGGGTAAGTACCGCAACTTCATGCCCTTCATATATTTGAATGCCAAGTCTCTCGGTGAGGTACCGGTGTAGTGAAGCTTGTGGAGGAGCAGGACAGCAACTTCCTGATTTCCGCATTTAACTGCGCATGCGTGGACGCCGGAAGTTGCTGTCCGATTTACTCTTTAATAAGCTGTTAGCCTCACCATTATTTTTATCGCAAAATCCGGGCCATTATGTATAATCCACTCCACCCATTTAATCTCCTGAGGGAAAATTGTGCAAACAGCCCCTAATCTCTACAGGTAATCAAGCAAATTCCAGAATATTTATACATTCCTACATTTCCACTATTCAATCGCGGGTGAATGCTTTCCATCTAAAAATTCGAAGCGCTGTAAATGGGCAACCTGACCTCTACGCTCGATTCTCCAATCTGTGATTCTATTGAGGGAGGCACCACATTGGAAGTGCAGCATGATGAGATTTACCCTATATTGTATTTACTATCCATACCTTGTGATAGTTTACTAACATGGTCTTCATTCTTCACAATATGCTCAATTCCATTTTGGGAATTCATCACAGCTCTTACACAGTTAACACAGGTGAGTTGTAGAAGGGCATCATAAATCTTAGGCACACCTCTGCTTGACAGCCTATCTAAGGCTTCTAGCATCAGGTCGAGGCCACTGAGCTCCAGAAATTGTACCATCCATATATTGTTGCTATTGATCAGATGCTTTTTCAGGTAATAGTAGTTTCTGAGAGTAGGGTCCTGCAGCAAGAAGATGCAGAATTCAGGATCGCCATTTTCAAAGTTAACTTCTGGATTATTTGTATCTGCTTTTCTTTTCCCTTTAAGGAATGCTCCCTTCAGCACAGACCATTTCTGTTGTGCAGCTTTTTTACTAGCCATAGTTCTCTGTAAAAACAAATGAAACATGTATAATTATTAATGCACTATAATATAGCACATTACATTACATTCCATTTATGTGATTCATGTTCAGATATTATGCTGGATAAGGAACTGATTGTGATTTCATAGATAGCAGGTCTTACCAATGGATCTGTATATGGCCAGGACAGGAGGGCTGTGTGTTGGGACAATTGCTGTTTACTGTCTTCATTAATGATTTGAATGAAGACATTAGTGAAACCATTCATGAGTTTAGAATTACACAAAAATGTTGACAGGAGTTGGAATTTACACCAAATCAATAGGTTGCGTCCAATTTAGTTAGGTTCGGGGACGGGTCTATGTGAGGCCGATCTCCTTGCCTTCAATAAGTGCAGTGTTATCTATTTAGGTTTGGGAAACTCCATATATACACTATGAAGGGCTAACCTCTGAAGATTACAGAATAAGAGAGGGACCTGAGGCAATATTGATCATTAAGGGCTCACAAACAGTATGAGAAGGTCATTGCGATAGGGTTTGGAGGCGGGACTGCCGGGAAAATGGCAGAATCTGGGGGTGGGTACCCAACCAGCCTCCGTACCATCTTCCCAGGAGGCAGGTAGCCGATCTGCGCCGGGTCCCGTCTCCTGGAGGCGGGAAGGGGATTACAGCCACTTAATTGCCTGTTAACAGGTAGTTAACAGGCAGTTAAGAGGATTATCCTCATTTTTCCAGCAGAGGCGATGGCTTCCCGACGTCGGGAAACCCCGCCAGGGTCACCGAGGCGAGCATTGGGTCTGCGGGGTCCAAAAGTGCGCTGTCGAGGTAAGTGATGGGTGCAAGTGTGAAGAGGTAAGTATGTGAGGTGAGTGAAAAGTGATAGAAAATGTTTACTTACCTTTGTTTCTTCCTGCAGGCTTCAATCGTTGGGGATCCGGAGGCTCTGGCATCTCCACGGCAGAGATGACAGAATGGCTGCTGCATTCTCCGATGCAACAACCATCTGATTTCTGCTCACAAAAGAGGTTTGATGAGTCTTGAATACAAGGACTCATCAAACAACAGAGAATCAGTGTTTGACAGCTTCATAGAGCTGTCAAATGATAACAATTCATCTGTCAAAAATTTTTGACAGATGAAACATCATACGCTGATGTTCTCTGTAACCGGTTTCCCCTTAATTGGCCTGCTAAACCCACTGGGCGGGCTTAACAAGGTCAATCAAGGGAAAATAGCATGGGTTGGCCACAAGTCGATGGAGGTGGGACTAAAACCTGACAAGCAGCAGCCCCGCCTCCAACGCGCCCCCATTGGCAAAATCGCCCCCGAGATTTCAGGTATACGTGGCTTTGGTACAACTGCATTTGAGATATTCTGTCCAGCTTTGATTCCCAGATATGGTGGAGGATATTGAGGTTCTGGAGAAGATACAGAGGCGGATGGCCAACACACACACACAGTCTTAGGGCTCCTTGTTATCAGAGCAGCGCTCTCGGAATTGGGGCTATTTTCTTTAGAGAAACATGTGCTTGGGGGAGAGGTTTTTAAATTGATGAAGTGAATCTGTCCAGTTGGATAGGATATTTGAGATTGATAGGGGTGGTAGGATTAGGGGGGATACGTATAAAATCCTTAGGAAAAGATTTAGATGTGAGGAATTATTTCTTTTCGCAAAGACTCATTGGGGAGAAATTGATGATATATTGAAATCAAGTGCCTGAAGACGGACGCCTGAGGCTCGCCCCAAATTGTGGGTTGTAGGACCCTGATTGTAATTCTCATCTACAAATGGCAAGATTGTGCATCGTGCACATTAAGCTCAGTTGTATCGTGCATTGAACTGCCTAACCTGTGATCTTTAAAAGGACCACAGGAGGCCATTCTAAAAACAGCCCTCGAAATCTTTTGAGGGAATTTTTGTGGGGCCTGGAGAAGCAGGAGTGCTCCTCCAGCTCCCATAAAGCTATAGTAACCTGCTGCCTGCCCGTTCTCCCTCCCTCACCCCCCTGGATTGGCTCTCCCCTTCAACAGGCCTTGCCTTCAGTCTTTCAAATTGGCGAGATGCAGCGCAGTGCCCTTTCAAATGAGGCCTGAACCTAAAAATGGTTTGGGCACCCCGACAGCTGCTTTGGCCGGACACTGTGGAGTTTAGAAGAATGAGAGGTGATCGCGTTGAAACATATAAGATTCTGAGGGAGATTGACAGGATAAATGCTGAGAGATTGTTTCCCCTGGCTGGAGAGTCTAGAACTAGGGGGCATAGGGGCTGGCCTTTTAAGACTGATGTGAAGAGGAATGTCAGAGGGTGGTGAATATTTGGAATTCTCTGCCACAGAGGGCTGTGAATGCTGAGTCTGAGTATATTCAAGGCTGAGATAGATAGATTTTTGGACTCCAGAGGAATTACGGGATATGGAGATCGGGCGGGAAAGTGGAGTTGAGGTCGAAGATCAGCCATGATCTTATTGAATGGCAGAGCAGGCTCGAGGGGCCGTATGGTCTACTCCTGCTCCTATTTCTTATGTTCTTATGTTCTTACACTGCCAACTTCGGAACCATTTTGAGCCAAAGTTAAAAATGATCTCTCTGTTGAAAGATAGAGAGCCAGTGGAGGATGGAAACGATGACCGTGTGGGTCAGGATTCAGGAACCAGAGTTTTGGACAGCTTTCAGTTTGTATAAGGAGGAGTTCAGAGGCATTTGAAAAGTCAAATCTTGAAGTAACAAAAGGGTTTCAGCAGCAGAGGTCATGAGGTGGGGCTGTGGCAGGCAATGTTATGGAAGTGAAAGTAGCTGTCTTTGCAATGAGTAGGATTCAAACCAAAACTGCAATGAATATATGACTTTTTAATGATTAAACCCAATAAATGCTATATTTATTTATTGGAGAATAATTTTACACATCTTTCCAAGAGCATGTGTTGCTATTGGCTTCATTTCCTAAAATTATGCATATGGCCTAACCATCAAAATTATACATGAATTGAAAAATCAAACCTTTTCAGTGGTGCTGTTAGTGTTTTGCTGTCAAACTGCATTTAGTGAAGGCCCATACAGCAATAATGGAGCTATTCTAGATCCCCTTCAGCAACATTCTCTATTTTGTTCCAAGACAGCTCGTGTGGTTAACTGCGTCTTATTTACTAAGGGTATTTTTATGGACAACAGCCAATCACGAAAGGTAACTCATACAACCTATTGAGAAACATGAAGGGGCAAAAATTGGGTTGCGCCCCCTTTGGGGCGCTAACTTTGCCCCGAAAAAGTTAGTGCCCCCACACCCGAAATTCGATGGTAGCGCCCCAAGCAGGAGGTGGGGCACTACTGGAAACGCTCCCCCTCTCTCTTGGGGTGCTCCAGCCCAATATCGCAGCGCAACGTGCCGCAGCGCCATGTATGCCGGCTCGTCGCGCCGCGGTACTGCAGGCCTTCCTCCCCTTATTAAAGGGGTGGGGGCCTTGCGCAGTGCGAACTGGGGCCCAGCTGGGCCACCAGGGAGCCAGGTGCCGGCAACAGAGCCCGGCACTCAAGGGGGCTGGCAGAGGGGGCAGGAGCTGGCAGATGGCCAGCAAAAAAAATGACGGGCCGGCACCTCCCCTTTAAATATCGCCGCCCCGGCCGCACATATGTCCCCTGTACCCTGTCGGATATAGCATCCGGTGTTACGTCAGGGGGCGCAACCGTCGTTTGCGGCTGGGCGCGAGTGGGGCACTGCGAATGGCAATGACATCATCGGCAGAGGCGCAGCGCCGCGGGGCACGACCGGCTACTGCCGCTGCTAACCTCCCGCTAAATTTCGCGGGAGGCGTTAACGGCGCCGCGCCCGGGTGCCAGTTGCTTTGCGCCCTAACGGGTGGCGCAAAGCATATGAATTTTGCCCCCAAAGGATCCATCTGTTCTGTCAAGAATTTCAAACAAAGAAAAGAGGAGTGCTATTTTTTTCACCACTGGGTGGCAGCATGAGTTAGTGTTGATCTCTTGTTTCTATTCTGACAGCTGAAAGTTGTAGTGTATGTATCCGCCTACCTTTAAGAAAACCATTGTATGTAACCGTTCACCTTTAAGAGAACTATTTTAGGTGTGGCACTACTTTGTTGGCTTCTGTATACTGTAATACCGCCGGTGACCACACCGGTATATAAGTGCTGTGTCAGGATTTATTGGGCAGATTCGCCCTGACCTTCGAATAGTAAAGTCCTGTTTTAAGTTACTCTGGTAGTCTGTGTATTAATTAACTAAACAACCCACAGACTTTACAGTGGCGACGAGTCCGATCGTACTCTGCGGCAACAATACTTCCGAAGCAGTTAACGAGCGTCGAGAAGAGGCAACCGCCCTCGTCGTTCTGCTGGGAGAAAACTCGAGGCTGCAGAACTAGAAAGGAAGAAGAAGTTAGAGACAAAGACTTCCATCAGCAACAGGCACTGACTGTCCCTTCTGCCACGGTGAGGAGTGAGCCGATCAGCACGAGAAGCAAGGCGGCCACGGTGACTGTGAGTAAGGGAAAGCAAAAAGAATAACCGGAGGATAAGGGCGGTGCACTCGACCACGGTCGAGGGGGAAAGGAGCCGGACAGAAGTCGGGTCCAGAGGCGCTGAGACTGGGGCAGCGTGGAGCAAGGAAGCCGCGGTACAGACAGGCTGGGGGACGCAACGGCGTCGTGAGACAGCTAGACCGCAACCGGCGAAAAAGGCCAGGCAGCGACCGAAGCCACGAAGTGCTGCGACCGGGAGCGTAGGCGCGGGAAGAGATAAACTCAGCCGCAGCCGGGGAGGGAAGCACCGGACTGCGAGAGGGCTGGGAGGCGCGATTGGGAGCCGAGTGAGCGGGAGAGGCAGAGCCGACCAAGGGGGAACTGAGCGAGAGCCAGTCCAGCGGCTGAAACTGTTCTCCGTCAACGGGGTGTACCCAGCGCCGGTAGAGCCGAGCGAGCAGGAGAGAGACAGAGCCCGAGCAAGGGGAACCGAGCGAGAGCCAGCCCAGCGACTGAAACTGTTCGCCGTCAACGGGGTGTACCCAGCGCCGGTTGCCCTGCCGAGAAAAGGGAAAGCCCTGAAACCGACGCGCAGGCTGTGAACCTGAAAGCCAGCGGCCGTCGCCCGTGGGGAAAGTGTACCCCTCCCGCTAGGGAAGAAACGCGGGAAGCCGCCATTAGGCGGGGAAGAAGACAGAAGCGGGAAACCGCCATTGAAGTGGGCGGGGAGAGAAGATAAGCGCGGGAAACCGCCATTTTCGCGGGAACCGCCATCTTGGAAAAAAAAAAGAAAAGAAAATTTAAAGAAATAATTCGTGGTGTTATCAGGAAGAGAGGAAGATGCCTAAGCGTGGTAACATCAACGATTTTAATTCCGAGGTAGAAGACTGGGCCACGTATGTGGAACGCATTGAGATCTATTGTGAGGCCAATAAAATAGAAGAAGATGACAAAGCTATAACCTTGCTAAACTCGATGGGCGCGAAGACATACGGGCTCTTGAAGCATCTACTAGTACCAGCTAAACCGGCGGATCAGACTTTCGATGATATTGTGACTGTTCTGAAGGATCACTTGAACCCCACACCGTTGATGTTGGCGGAACGATTCAAATTCTATGCGAGAACGCAAAGGAAAGACGAAAGCAACGCAGAATACTTGGTCGAACTGCGTAGACTAGCGAAACACTGCCAGTTTGGAGGGAATCTGACAGGCATTGCGAGACAAGTTCGTGTGCGGGTTGTCAAAGGAAGGAACGCAAAAGCGACTACTCGAAGAGAACGACCTTACACTTGACAGGGCTGTCCTTATTGCAGCATCGCACGAAGCCGCAGCGAAGGGAACTGTGGAAATGCAGCTAAAGGCAGCGGCACTCAGTGTGGATCAAATTACCTCGAGTACAACAAAATGCTATCGTTGTGGGAAGACAACACACGACCAGAACCAATGCTGGTTTAAGAACCAGGAATGTAGGAAATGTGGCAAACTGGGTCACATAGCTAAGGTATGCCGGTCAGGGAAGAAGACCAACAACCAAAGGAAGCCATCACAGGAAAAGTACAACAAGGTACACAAGGTGGCTGAGAAGAGTTCAGACGAACAGAATTCGGACTCAGACCCAAACGGCCAGGAGCTGGGCAGTCTGAGAATTCACAATGTGAGTAAGGAAGCTGACCTACAAACTATCTGGGTCATGCTAAAAATAGCTGAAGTCCAAGTGAAAATGGAGTTGGACACTGGATCAGCTCTATCAGTCATAAGTCGAAGGGATTACCACCGGCTATTCTCACATATACCCTTAAGAGATACCAAGTTCGTATTGCAGACATACACGGGGCATAAAGTATACCCCATGGGGAAGATAAGAGTCAAGGTGAGAGATGGGGGTAAAGAACACCGAAGAATGAACTTATACGTACTACCTGAGGGAGGACCACCACTTCTGGGACGGGAGTGGATCAAGAAAATAGACATGGAATGGCACTATCTAAAAGCCATAACGAGTGAGGACTCGGTGCAGACAATCAGCTCAGATTCTGAAACGGATGACGATAAGACCAACCCAAATATGAAAGACAAGGCTAAAATGGACTTGCCGACTAAGGTTGGCAGAACGAAGGCATGCATAAAGGCTTATGCTCCAGAGAAGAACAAAGTTTCAGAACAGAACTCCACCGAACAACGACAACATAGTTTGACAGAGAATTCTGAGTCTGTTCAGTTTACGGACATATCCATGACTGACGAACACCGAGCTCGGACTCAACTTTATTTCAAATTACGACAGCAAGTAGAACAAGTGAGTTACCGTCTCGAACAAGAGATGAAAACAATGAAAAAGTTCTATGACACCGAATGGGAGAATCTGGAAAGACAACAGAAGCAGCTAGCTCAAGCAGAGAGCGACCATAGAGCCATTGTGACCAATTACCGATCACATCTCCCTTATGCTGTTCAGGAGTTAGAATATTTGCAGGAAGGAGCAAATGAAGAGGAATCTTCAGGAAGCCAGGATTTTATTCCCGTTCTTCTCTACGACTCCTTACAAGCAGAGTTTGAGAAGTTGAAGGAACAGTATGAACAGGCCCAGGCTACAATCCTGGAGGGGATTAACTCGGCAACCTCCGAAAAGTTAGTTTCAGTAGAAGCATATGAGCAACTAAAGGTTGAACATGAGCAAGAAGTCCAAAGGCTGCAGGAAATTCTTGATGAGCTCAAGGCCAAGACAGACTCATCGGTAGAAGTTCCATCCATAGATGAGAAATTAGAGGTGAAAGACATGGCAGAACATGAAAGACAAGATGTCCAAGAACTCATAAAAATATTGAAGGAAACCCAAGACAAATATGAGGCGGCAATGACCGAGGTTCAACAACTTGAAGAACAGATTCAACTGGGAATCCTTTCAGTGAAAGAAAAGGAAACTGTAAGAAACACAGAGACTGTAAGAATGGCCCCTGAACATGAGCTAGAGAGCATCAAGGCGCAACTTCTCCGAGCGCTGAAAGCCAAAGTACAAGAGGAAAAGAAGGTGAAAGCATTGGAGGAAAAGGTGGATGAAATGGAGAAGACTCTGATCCACAGTGTTCCCGTGGAAGAGTTAATGGTCAGCCAACTCCTTCATATGCTGAGGGACAAGACTCTGCAATGGGAACAATCTGAACACAAGCTTCAATCTTCAAAGGGAAGGAGTTCGGAGCTCTCAAAAGTTATGGAAATAGCTGAGGTTGCAACACAGATTTTACTGGGATGCCAAAAGTACGCTGAATCACGTCTATGTGAACAACAGAATGTTGAAACAGCTGCTCCAGTAGAAGGATTGAATAGCCCGATCAATCAATCCCCGATGGAAGGGGAAGTATTGAAATCACAAATGAGGTCATTAGTGAAGGATTTGCAGGAAACCCAGGAAGAGCGGGATGAATATGAACGCATGAAGAAGTCTCTTCAGGAAAGATGTCTAGGGAGGGAACAACAGTCGGCTAACGTCCAGTTGGGTAAGGAAGAAGTAGCAGGCCCTCTCGCTAGACTAGTTCAGGACGACACCGAATATTACCATGACCTGTTGAGTGACACGGAATATTACGAGGACTTGGTCTGCCCAGCTTGTGATGAAAACTCCCAAAGTGCAGAAATCAGGATGAAGCACTTAAAGTCTAAGGAACATAGGGAGATGGTGGCGCTACAGCTGGCAGCTGATAAGGGAGCCCCGAGAGTCTCCAAGAAGCAGAAAAGAAAAAGACGAAGCAGAAGGTGATAACCATCTAAATCATTATCACTTCTACCAGATCATGTACGTGGGCCCTACGAAGGGAGCCAAATCAGTTGGCAAGTAGGAAAAATTACCAAGGCAGTCCAGCTGTTTGTAAAAGTCAGCACTGCTGGTTCAGCAGGACGGAAGTTCAAGCTGTTAAGTCAAGGGAAAGACTATTGGATGAGTCACGCTAGCAATGTGAACCGGCTACACCACAGAGATGTTGTTCGGACCGAGTCAAGACCAGAGACTGAATCTGTGAACTGTTCCCGCAGAGACTGAATCTGTAAACTGTTTCCCGCATAGATTATACCTGTGAATTGTTTTACATGAAGTTGAATATATGTTATGTTTAATGGGGGACTAAGTATGTTGTAAGCTAAAAAGGGAGGATTGTAGTGTATGTATCCGTCTACCTTTAAGAAAACCATTGTATGTAACCGTTCACCTTTAAGAGAACTATTTTAGGTGTGGCACTACTTTGTTGGCTTCTGTATACTGTAATACCGACGGTGACCACACCGGTATATAAGTGCTGTGTCAGGATTTATTTGGCAGATTCGCCCTGACCTTCGAATAGTAAAGTCCTGTTTTAAGTTACTCTGGTAGTCTGTGTATTAATTAACTAAACAACCCACAGACTTTACAAAAGTGTCTCAAGAAAATTGACCTAATAGTCTTTGGGGGTTTGACTGGTTTCCTGCCAGAGTTATCTGTGTAATCTGATGTCTGGTGTAAACTGATTGATGGAAGGGACTCTCCAGCACTACAGCAGCAGGGACGCACATAGCAACACACACATACAGAAGGAGGACGAATTACTCAGCTATTTTACCACACTCCCACCATAACTCCAGTAGGGTCCAGTGGACTGGCTCAGAAAAAGGCTAGGACCCGGACACGCTGAGTCCTAACTTTAATTGGGAACTCCCACTCAGCCTTGTTGGGGTGGAGCCTCCACCCGCTCCTTACAAGGCCGCTGACATGGAAGTGGTGGGGCTGTGGGGTGAGGACTCCCTACCCTGGGAGTTGCTGCTTCCCCAGCTGATAAGGGAGCCAGCGTAACATGGGAGGTTGGTATGCTGAATAAGATTAGGTGCACTGCCCTCCAGAAGGGCGCCAAGTGGAGCTCCTGTCGGGGTGGTTTAGGGTAGACAATTAACTTGGAACTCTGAAGATGGTGAGAAGTTTTTAAAAAGAGATGCTTTCACCTCATTATACAGGAGGCCGAGGGGGATGGACTACATGGGGCCTATGGGAGGGGAGCTTGAGAACCTGCTCCCCCAGTAGCAGCTAGACACCAAAGTTTCCAGCAGCGTGGGGCAGATAGGTGCCTAAGATTGAATCCATAGTGGGTGGGCATCCTTAGGCCCCATACAAATGAGGTGCTCTCCCACTGTCCCTGCCAGCTCCAGTGGAGTCAGTGCTGGAGGGCACGATCCAAGTGTTACTGAAGTGTGGGGCACAGTCCTGTATAAATGTTCCCTGATGTCCAAAAGTAATCAACAACACTCCCGATTATCTCTCCATCTCCACTATACATCCCCCTTTGACCATTGTCAACACTCCCCTCCCCTTCAAGGCCCTAACAGCCCAGAAGCCACTGTATTCTGTGAAGTATTTTGTAAAGTCCGCGCCTCAATAATACACGGACTTCGGGAGAACAACGTCAGACTGAAGTACAGAAGCCTGCTAGGGCCTTTTAGACAGGGGTGGTCACTGCCGGTACTGCAGTATAAAATCAGTTCTTCTCTTAAAGGTACATACACAACATATTTGATCATCTCAGTCTATAGGATTTGCAATAACATTTCAATCCAATTCTCAACCAAGGTCCCGACATTCCTCCAGGGATCCGCCGGCCCTCTAATTCTGGCGGAACTCCAACAGGACTGCATAGACCCAGTTGCTCTGCGTTTCCATCATTTCAAGGAGCTTCCTGGTTGCATTGGAAGAGAGGGACCCTCTGTCCATAAATGATGGCCAAGAGACAGAGCCCTAAGTTAGGAGTTCCTACTCCTCAAGCTAAATGGGGACGTGGTGTACCAGTGGAGGCTATGCACTGAGTATCAGCCTCTAAAAGGGCATATGTGGGCCCCACAGGTGGAGTCCAAGACAGGCAAGTGGCCTGGACCCTGAAGAGAGGATTTTTTTCCAGATTAGCCTTTTTGCTCAGGGGGCCGAGGGGAATGTTGCCCAAGGCTGGGGTTTGAGGCTGGCAACCCCTCACCCCCATGGCAGGAAAATGCCAAAATTATCATGGACATGGGTGCTGGAGATGCGTCTGTAATGGCAATTGTGCCCATGCTAGTTAAGTGCCATTCCGTGACCCCGCAAATGTTAACGGAGTCAGCGCTGGAGGACACCAGGGGCTTGATTCAGCCGCAACCGCCAGAATTACATCCCAAGGAATTTCTGGCCCAGATATAAATCTTTGTGCATCCTTTATGTCAGGGTTCCCATATCTTGTAGATCTAGGAATGTTGCAATAAGGAAATGCCTCATGTCTCATAAAAGATGGCATTTTGATTGCTCTAGTTGCTTGCTATGGTGCATAAATTGTACTCCAGATTCAGAGGTTGCAAAACCCTAACTTATTCATCTTGTTTTATCATAGAACATAGAATGTGGTAATGGATGAAAATATCTTAAAGCAAGAAGCATGTTTTGTGCTTTTTCCCATTAATTTATAAAACCTATTCTTGGCACGTAGAATTTTAACTTAATTGAAGAACATAAACAGGTAAGTAATGTCCATTTTATTTTTATTGGTTAGGATTATCATTTGGAGGGATTGTGAGAATAATAGTCACATCACTAGAATAAACAGGCCTCAATGTGCATTTGTAAAGCATTTCGCATCATCTGGATATCAAAGCATATCACAGCCAATTTGTTACTTTTGAAATGTCACTGTTGTTATGTTGACAAATATGATAGCCAATTTTGGACACAGCAAGGTCCCAAAACAAGCAAGCAAAATAATTAGTTAATTTTACTTTTTTGTGGGGGGGTGTGTGGTTGTTAATTGAGGAAGAAATGCTGGCCAAAACACCAGGGCAGTTCCCTGCTGTTCAAATAGTGCAATAATTCAATTTTTTTTACTTCCAGCTAAACAGGTAGGCTGAGCCTTGGTTTAATATCTCATCCAAAAGACTGCGGCCAAGAAATTTGTGTCAGGCGGTGGCGCAAAATGTTCGGTATCGGATTCGCCACCCGTTATACGCAGGGCCTGATATTCAGTTCATTGACTGGACCGGAACTGACTATCAGACGCTGCGTATAACAGGCAACAGTTCCATTGACTGGACCGGAACTGACTATCAGACGCTGTGTATAACGGGCAACAGTTCCATTGACTGGACCGGAACTGACTATCAGACGCTGCGTATAACGGGCAACAGTTCATTGACTGGACCGGAACTGACTATCAGACGCTGTGTATAATGGGCAACAGTTCATTGACTGGACCGGAACTGACTATCAGACGCTGCGTATAATGGGCAACAGTTCATTGACTGGACCGGAACTGACTATCAGACGCTGTGTATAACGGGCAACAGTTCATTGGCTGGACCGGAACTGACTATCAGACGCTGTGTATAACGGGCAACAGTTCCATTGACTGGACCGGAACTGACTATCAGACGCTGTGTATAACGGGCAACAGTTCATTGGCTGGACCGGAACTGACTATCAGATGCTGTGTATAATGGGCAGCAGTTCCATTGACTGGACCGGAACTGACTATCAGACGCTGTGTATAACAGGCAACAGTTCATTGACTGGACCGGAACTGACTATCAGACGCTGTGTATAACAGGCAACAGTTCATTGACTGGACCAGAACTGACTATCAGACGCTGTGTATAATGGGCAACAGTTCATTGACTGGACCGGAACTGACTATCAGACGCTGTGTATAATGGGCAACAGTTCATTGACTGGACCGGAACTGACTATCAGACGCTGTGTATAACAGGCAACAGTTCATTGACTGGACCGGAACTGACTATCAGACGCTGTGTATAACGGGCAACAGTTCATTGACTGGACCGGAACTGACTATCAGACGCTGCGTATAACGGGCAACAGTTCCATTGACTGGACCAGAACTGACTATCACACGCTGTGTATAACGGGCAACAGTTCATTGACTGGACCGGAACTGACTATCAGGCGCTGCGTATAACGGGCAACAGCTCCATTGACTGGACCGGAACTGACTATCAGACGCTGCGTATAACGGGCAACAGTTCATTGACTGGACCGGAACTGACTATCAGACGCTGTGTATAACGGGCAACAGTTCATTGACTGGACCGGAACTGACTATCAGACGCTGCGTATAACGGGCAACAGTTCCATTGACTGGACCGGAACTGACTATCAGACGCTGCGTATAACGGGCAACAGTTCATTGACTGGACCGGAACTGACTATCAGACACTGTGTATAACGGGCAACAGTTCCATTGACTGGACCGGAACTGACTATCAGACGCTGTGTATAATGGGCAACAGTTCCATTGACTGGACCGGAACTGACTATCAGACGCTGTGTATAATGGGCAATAGTTCATTGACTGGACCGGAACTGACTATCAGACGCTGTGTATAACGGGCAACAGTTCCATTGACTGGACCGGAACTGACTATCAGACGCTGCGTATAACGGGCAACAGTTCATTGACTGGACCGGAACTGACTATCAGACGCTGCGTATAACGGGCAACAGTTCATTGACTGGACCGGAACTGACTATCAGACGCTGCGTATAATGGGCAACAGTTCATTGACTGAACCGGAACTGACTATCAGACGCTGTGTATAACGGGCAACAGTTCCATTGACTGGACCGGAACGGACTATCAGACGCTGTGTATAACGGGCAGCTGGGCAGAAACCACCCGTTTTGCATCACCGCCCGAGACGAATTTCTAGGCCTGCATCTCTGACAGTGCAGCACTCCTTCAGTACTGCACTGAAGCGTCAGCCTAGATTAATTGCTCAAGGTATGGAGTGGAGCTGGAATCCACAACTTTCTGAGATAAGAGTGTCACTGACTGAGCTAAGCTGACACTTACATTTAAGACATTGTGGAGTGACTGACACTAGTCCTGGATTGGCTGTACAGATCGCCGGTGCTGGGTCGAGATCCCAAGCCTGAAACATCTGTATTTGTTTCAAATGTTACAGAAGGTCACTTTTTTTCTGTTACTGATTTTTAATAATTGAATGAATAATGAATCTGGATTGAATCTGCTTTTTCAAATTATGCGCTACAGCAAAACCGTACAGTACTAAACCTTTACTCGTCCTTACAATCATTTCCTGGAAATTAAAATTGTGCTCTTATCGGGTCAACAGCATTGCGTTATATAAAAATATCTCTAAATAGCTTGTTTGTCATATCTTATTTTACTGTTAAGCACTTCTATAATCCTAGGTTTAGTGCATAAATTAACACTGAAACAGTACGTGACAAATGAACATTTCTCTTTTTTATTAGTGTAGTAATTTGTTAATGTTTATTTCACAAAGTAAAATTCACTTACTGTGCAGCTGTACTTCTCTGAGTGGTCGGCAGTTTTCCGTTCCTTTTTTTCAAAACAGCACTTGTTCCAATCAAAGTTGCTTTGCAATCTCTTACTATTAATTTTTTCTTAGTATTAGAATGTGCAATATTATGCTCATTTTAATCACTCCAAACAGCGAAGATGTGAACTTTTCCAGCAGCATTGATACAGACCTTTGAATGTGGGCGTCACATTTATTCATGCAATTGGCTCCACCCCAAAATTATCATATCCTCCGGTGCCATGGCCAGAAGCAATTTTTTAAAATGAAATGGTAACCACACCCCTTGAACTGGGCAATGATACATTAAATATTCATGCTTCAAATTATATCCTCCACGTGTATTAAATAACGTCAGCGTTACCCGTTCCAGTGCCCATTTGAAGCCAGTTCCTACACTGGAAACGCAGTGGGTCAAGACCTTTGCCCACCTACGTGACTCCGCTGGAAACCCACAGCATGTTTCGGGGCGGTCCTCATTTTATATCCAGGGCATCTTTCTAGTGGTCCTCCCACTCCTGAGCAGTTCCCCGCTGCCGGGGAGGGAGGGAAATGCAGTGTAGCTGCAACGTTTAAAAAGCTGCAGCTGCTTAAAAGGACCTGAAACATAAGCACATTTGGGAAGACGCAGAAATGGCAGAAGGAGGAGCAGCACCAGAGGCTTTTGCTGCGGCAGAGCCCTCAGATTCTCAGACACTTCCGTGCACTGATGAGAGGAAGTGTTTCTCTGGCACTCAAGATGGGAAGCCCCAGAAGAGGGTTGCACAGGCATTATGGAGGGAGGTGGCTCAAACAGTCAGCTCCAGTTCCCCAACTCCACATTACCAGCTTCAATGTCCATTTGATGGGAAAGAAAGAGTTTAATGAATTCACGTGGTTGACCAAGTTAAGTTACACAAGTATCCATACACAAAATTAAAGAATGATGGAAGCTTGCTGGTGAAGCAACCTCCTTTTTACCATTCCCTCACAGTGTAAATGATGAAAGAATGTGATAGTTAATATTCACAAGGCATCTTGCGTAACACACACATTCCTTTTCCACCATTCCACTGTTGGATTGCCTGCACTTAAAAGCGCTCTCACCATGGAATGACTGCAGATGTCTGCATGAAATTAACTGTTGTGTCAATCAGGTGCCTTTCTCAACCTGTATTCTCCTTGCAAAAGGTTGATCATAATCATTAAAAAAATCTGTCATGGATGGAGGAATGACAGCCATCAGACTCATAAGTGCACATGAGGAGGAAACACTTCAATTCTTTGGGAGACATACAGAAATGGCAGTGGGATACGGGGAGGTTGGAGGTGAGCTGTGTAGGGGGTTTTGGTTTGGGGTTTGTGTCTGTCCAGTCAGGCGTATCTGAGCTGCTCCAGCCCCGTGCAGTTCGAATCGCTTACCCTCTGGTTCTGACCACCGGACTTATTACGAGCAGCGATATAAACAAAACGAGACCAGTGGTTTGGTGCAAAGAAAACCAATGTTTATTAAAATAGAGAAAAATAAACACTATACAGAGAAAATCACTATGTATGTAACACAATTACACTTAGCGGGGGAGGAGAAATGGACACATCGAGGGAAAATGACTAAAATGACAATTTTAGCAATCCCCTTAACTCCCACCCTTTACACCTATCTAAGTTGTCTTGCGATGGGCCAGAAAGTTTATGCTCACCAGTCTCGGATGTAAGAACGCCTGCTCCGTGCCCCGTTGCCTGCCGATGTCTTTCGGGTTTTCGCCGCCCAGAGCAGAGATACCCCAGTGATTCAAAGGTAACTGCCGGTATCCTGCTTCCCTGGATGGGCTTTTCGTCGTCGATCTTCTTGATGGTAAGGCAGGGCACCGGAGTCCAGGCAAGAGAGAGAGAGAGAGATGGCTTCCCGAGGGACTACTTATACCCCTTTCTGGGAGCCCTTATCACTCGCCAGATCAGCTTGTTTCTTTGTCTGACCTGGACGTGTTGAAGTCTATACAAAGGAAAACGATCTGGGCCCATTGACCTGGATGTCCGGTTAATCGGTCTTTAAACGTCCCGTAAGTGTTTTCCTTTGTGTAACTGGTCTTGTGATGGGGCCATTCCAGTTTTAATGCCCCGTTGATCGTTTCCAAACAGTGTTGAAGTCAGCTAACGAAGGTCTGAATGTAGCTATTACCCGTTGATTATCTGTGCAAACAGCCTTGATGGGTTTTAATCAGAGGCCTGAATGCCACTGTTTGCTTCTCATACATAAATGCAGAAGGCCTGTCTGCTTTCTAATTTCTGGAACATTCCTTCTTTGTCAGTCCAAACCTGAACTTTGCAGGCCTTGGCCATGAGGTTGACCGTAGCCATCTTGTTGGGCCCTGGAGCCCTGGATTTTAAACTCAGTCCAGCCAGGATTTCTCCAATAAGCCAGAAGTAAACCTTCAGGGAAGACATGAAATTTGTGAATCCTTTCAGCTGCCAGGAGCAGGTTTACAATGGCAGGGATTGTCTACAGCAAAGTGAGTTGTCACAGTCTCTAGATGCTCACCTTAATTGTAAGATGCCTATCGTTGCTCAGTTGCATCTTCAAAATCGCATATGAGTGTTCACCCTTCTAAAAATATTCCCTTTGTAAACCTACGAGATGCTACTCAATAAGATGATGAGTGGTCTCAAGGGCAGCCTGGCACCTCAAGCTTGACAACGCTTGCTGCAGTCTCACCAACTCTGTCATGGCACTAACCCGGAGGATTTAATAGTGAGTCAGAGGGAATGTTGCAAAGTGACGTACTGAGCACAAATAAGCAGGAGGAGCTGGAAGTGGAAGAGGAGGAGCTAGCTGCTGCTCAGCGGAGTGTAGAAAAATGATGGCCCGCAGCCGAGGAGCCTAGGTGGCCCTGATTTCTGGAGCCCATTTTTCAAGAATAAAAATGAATAAGGCACATGGATTTCATATGTAGGTTGTGGAGACAGTTTCTGTGCATGTGTTGCAGAAAGGTGGATAAGTTGGAGAAGTCCACTACGGGCATCTGCAACATCAATAAAGGAAGCCTGCAAGGCCATTCAGATCACCCTGGAGAGTGTGGCAGTCTAGGAGACATCGGTGGCAATAGGAATCAGGAGGAGGATCTAAGGACAGTCATGGACATACGGGACAGTAGCTATGACTGCTTCCTAGAAACCTTGTAAGACAATCTTAGCAGTATGAATTCCCAGATCTTCCAGGACTTCATTGAGATTTTTCATCTGTTGTCCAGCTGATCATGTCAAAATGAGCCTGAACCTAGCATGAATGGGCCACAAACAGTTGTAACAGGTTTCACTCTCAGTATTGCTTCACTGGCAACGGCCCTCAGGTAAGTCCCGGGAGGGTGGATTGGAGTGGGTTATGGGCAGGGGTGATCATGACGCCTGTGGAGTTGTTTTTTTATTCCTTCATGCGATGTGGGCGTCGCAGGCAAGGCCAGCATTTATTGCCCATCCCTAATTGCTCTTGAGAAGGTGGTGGTGAGCCGCCTTCTTGAACTGCTGCAGTCCGTGTGGTGAAGGTACTCCCACAGTGCTGTTAGGGAGGGAGTTCCAGAATTTTGACCCAGTGACGATGAAGGATCAGCGATATACTTCTAAGTCAGGATGGTGTGTGACTTGGAGGGGAACTTGGAGGTGGTGGTGTTCCCATGCGCCTGCTGCCCTTGTCCTTCTAGGCGGAAGAGGTCGCGGGTTTGGGGGGTACTGCCGAAGAGGCCTTGGCGAGTTGCTGCAGTGCATCTTGTAGATGGTACACACTGCAGCCACGGTATGCCGGTGGTGGAGGGAGTGAATGTTTAAGGTGGTGGATGGGGTGCCGATCAAGCGGGCAGCTTTGTCCTGGATGGTGTCGAGCATCTTGAGTGTTGTTGGAGCGGCATTCATCCAGGCATGTCCTGCTTTTTATGGACAGGACATACCTGGGCAGTTTTCCACATTGTCGGATGGATGCCAGTGTTGTAGCTGTACTGGAACAGCTTGGCTAGAGGCACGGCTAGTTTTGGAGCACAAGTCTTCAGCACGACAGCAAGGATGTTGTCGTGGCCCATAGCCTTTGCTGTATCCAGTGCGCTCAGCCGTTTCTTGATATCACATACAGTGAATCGAATTGGCTGAAGACTGGCTTCTGTGATGGTGGGGACCTCAGGAGTAAACCGATATGGATCATCCACTTAGCACTTCTGGCTGAAGATGGTTGCAAACGCTTCAGCCTTGTCTTTTGCACTCACGTGCTGGGCTCCACCATCATTGAGGATGGGGATATTCATGGAGCCTCCTCCTCCCGTTAGTTGTTTAATGGTCCACAACCATTCACATCTGGATGTGGCAGGACTGCAGAGCTTTGATCTGATCAGGTGATTGAGGGATTACTTAACCCTGTCTATAGCAGGCTGCTTCCGTTGTTTAGCGTGCATGTAGTCCTGTGTTGCAGCTTCCCCAGGTTGGCACCTCATTTCCTGGGGAGTTGGAGGAGCACTCCTGCTCCCCCTTACTTCGCAGAATGAGTTTTTTTTTACAAAAATATTTGAATTACTTACAACAACTTGCATTAACATAGTAAAATGTCCCAACGTGCGTCACAGGAGCATTAACAAACAAAATTTGATACCGAGCCACACAAGGAGATTATTGGGGCTGGTGACCAAAAGCTTGGTTAAAGAGGTAGGTTTTAAGGAGCGTCTTAAAGGAGGAGAAAGAGTTAGCAAGGCGGAGAGGTTTAAGGAGGGAATTACAGAGCTTAGGGCCTAGGCAACAGAAGGCACGGCCACCAATGGTGGAGCGATGAAAATCAGTGGTGTGATAGAGACCAGAATTCGAGGAGCTCAGAGATCTCGGAGGGTTGTAGGGCTGGAGGAGGTTACAGTGACAGTGAGGGACGAGGCTATGGAGGGATTTGAAAACAAGGATGAGATTTTAAAATTGAGTTGTTGCCGGACTGGGAGCCAATGTAGGCCAATGATCACAGGGGTGATAGGTGAACGGGACTTGGTGCGATTTAAGATACAGGCAGTAGAGTTTTGGATGAGCTCAAGTTTATGGAGGGAGTGAGGTGGGAGGCCAGCCTGGAGCGTGTTGGAATAGCCAAGTCTAGAGGTAACAAAGGCATCAATGAGAGTTTCAGCAGCAAATGAGCTGAGGCAGGGACGGAGACGGATGATGTTACGGCGGTGGAAGTAGGTGGCCTTGGTGATGGAGAGGATAAGGGGTTGGAAGCTCAGCTCAGGGTCAAATAGGATGCCATGGTTCAGCCTCAGACAGTGACCAGAAATTGTTTCCACTTTAGCTCTGTTTTCCACACTCAGTTAAATTACTCGAAGGTTTGGCATGTCTCAGTGGGTGATGCCAAGCTGTTAGACACGGCCACTAAGAGGTGGTTTGGAACTGAGATCACTCTTTTATAATTATTCCCAGATAATCATTATCAAAGTACCTATTTGCATTTTTCACAGAAGAATGGATGGAATGGCAGAATGTGATCTTTAAATCACCAGTAAAAGCCCCCGGAATTGCATGGAATTAAAAAAGGAATGTGACTTAAAGGGAGGAATTGTCAACTTAACTACAAAGCATCACATTGATGTTATGGATCAGGCACTCCTTATAGAAATCGTCTGATTTTCCTTTCCATTGATTTCAGTCATAAAAAGCGGCCCTGATTATAAACAGATGAAGCTTCTTTCCCCAGTTACATCATTTTCCTTTTGAAAGTATTTAGGTTTTTTGCCTCAACCACTTCCTGTGGTAGCGAGTTCCACATTCTAACCACTCACTGAGAAAGAAATTTCTCCTTATTTCACTATTGGATTTATTAGTAACTATCAGCCAAACCTTAGGTTTCTCCTCCACATTGACACTGCCTAACTTCAGCAGCCCCTCATAGAATCATAGAATCATAGAAATTGCACTTCAAGTGCATATCCAAGATGAGGGTTTCTGCCTCTACCACCCTTTCAGGCAGTGAGTTCTGGACCCCCACCATCCTTTGGGTGAAAAAAGTTCTCCTCAACTCCCCTCTAAAGCTCTACCAATGACTTTAAATCTATGCCCCCTGGTATTGACCCTTCTGCTAAGGGAAATAGGTCCTTCCTATCTGTAGTGTATGTACCTTTAAGAGAGAACTACTTTTACAGCTCCTGTATACTGTAGTACTGGCAGTGACCACACTTGTCTATAAGCCTTGAGCAGGCATCTGTACTGTTAGTCTTTAGACTACCCTCCTCCAGTAAACACCTGTTGATTGTTAATCTACAGCCTCCGTCTAGTTATTGAAGAACACCATACCTTAAGAGTTACGGATTCAACAGTGGCGACGAGGTCGATTCGAATCTACCTGCAACTCTGCATTTCCTTCCAAGGATTCGCTCCGGGAGGACGGTGGAAGAAAGTCGAGGCCAGAGCACGGGCGTCGACCACGAGCAACCGCCCAGTCATCCGGCAGAGAGAGTGAACATCGCAGGGGAGGCTGTTGAGAGCTGGGCTTGGTTCTCCAGCCACGACGATCCAGCAACAGACTGGCAACAGGTACAGCGCAGACCCTTCTTGGACAGCGGCGGCTGGAGCCGACCGATGGCACAGAAAAGGCCGAGCAGCGTCGACAGGGTAAGAGAGAGGGTAGAGCGCACAGGGCGCAGCCGGGGGTTGAAGACTGAGCGGCGTCGACGGAAAACAAAAAGAGAGAGAGGGTAAAGCACAGCCGGGGTTCAGGACCGAGTGGCGGCAACGAGAGAGGCGCACAGGAGAATGCGCAGAGCGCAGCCAGGGCTCATGGGCTGAGCAGCGTCCGCGGGGAAAGAAAGGGAGCACGGGAGACGCCATTTGAGCCGCGGAGAAGAAGGGAAAGCACGCCATTTGAGCCGCAGAGAAGAAGGGAGAGCGCGGGAGATGCCATTTTAGAAAGTCTAACTATTATGTCCGTGAATGATTGAGACACGGACAGCAGGAGTTGAACAAAACAAGTCTTTACTGATTGAAGTCAATCGGGAAACTGAAACTACAGAGGCTCACTAGCGCCTTTTATACAGGGGTGGTCACTGCCGGTACTGCAGTCTGAGACCAGTTATTCTCTTAAAGGTACATACACAACAATTCCTCCCCTTTTAGATAAACAGTACATAACATTCATTTAACAACTAAATGATAACTAATTACAATCACAATTACGGTTGCTAGATACATTGGTTAAGTTTAAGCAATTATAAGTTCAGTCTTTCATGAGGCTTGCTGATTCTGTCTGGATAACGCCTCTTTGGGGTATCAGGTTCTTCTGGCAAGGTTGAGTCGGGCTCAATGTTGTTGTTTGGTTCATCCGCTTCCAATATCACCGATTCTGCGGTAGCTGCAATTGGTACGTCGATTTCATTGCCAGGTGTATCAGATCGTGGTGTGGAGTTGACGTTTTCCAGTGACTCTAGAATCTGGTCAGCATGGCGTCTTACAGTGCTCTCTCCAACATCCACGGTATACATGAGAGGTCCTTGCCGTGTACAAATCGTTCCTGGCTGCCATTTTTCAGTGCGGTAGTCCTGGGCCAAAACTGGTTGACCTATCTTAAAACTCCTGGTCGGCCTTTCATTCATATTCTGAAACTGCCTGTTCTCCACATCTCTTCGGACGTTTGGCTTAACCAAATCCAAGCGGCATCGTAGTCTTCGATTGAAGAACATCATGGCTGGAGTTTGGTTGGTAACCGCATGTGTCGCATGTAGGCAAACAAGAGGTTGTCCACCTTGTGTTGTAGGGGTATATCTTCATTACACATTGCCTTGATAGCCTTCTTGAATGTTTGAACAAACCTCTCAGCCAATCCATTAGTGGCTGGATGATATGGGGCAGATGTGTAATGCTTAACACCATTGTTCTTTAAGAACCTCCGGAACTCTTCAGACACAAACTGTGGTCCATTGTCAGAGCAAATCTGTTCAGGCAGCCCATTCCTGGCGAATATGGTTCGTAAGACTGTGATAGTTTTTTCCGTGGTGGTTGAGGACATTTTTATTACCTCTGGCCACTTTGAATGTGCATCCACCGCAATTAAAAACATCGAGTCCATGAAGGGACCAGCAAAATCAATGTGCACCCTTTGCCATGGAGATGAGGGCCACTCCCATGGATGCAGAGGAGCTTGCGGTGGGGCATTTTGGACCTTCTGGCATCCTGCACAGCTCTTGGTCATCTCTTCGATTTTTCTATCGATTCCCGGCCACCACACAAACGCTCTGGCTAAGTTCTTCATTTTTACCCCACCCAGATGACCCTCATGAAGTTCATTGAGCACTCTATCCGTCAACTTAGGTGGAATTACTACTCTGGATCCACACATCAAGGTTCCTCTGCACACTGACAGCTGTTCTCTTCTCGGCGAGAATGCTGGCAGCAGTGGTTCGCCATGTGCTGGCCATCCCTTCACCGTTAAATCATAGACCCGTGATAGTGTCGGGTCATTCCGTGTTTCCTTTTCTATGTTTGCATTCGTCACAGGGAGACATTCGACTATAGTCAAGTGGAATAACTCCATTGGATCCACTGCAAGGTCTTCTTCTTCCACCGTCGGCAACGGTAGGCGTGACAATCCATCAGCATTCCCATGTTGTTTAGTTCCTTTGTACTCGATGTCATATTGGTGTGCCCCTAGGAAAAGGGACCACCTCTGCAGCCGTTGTGCTGTCATTATCGGTACGCCCTTCTGAGGGTTGAAAATGGAGACAAGAGGTTGATGATCGGTTAGTAGAGTAAATTTTCGACCGTGCAGGTAGTTGTAGTGTATGTACCCGTCTACCTTTAAGAGAACTATTGTATGTAACCGTCCACCTTTAAGAGAACTACTTTAGGTGTTGCACTACTTTGTTGGCTTCTGTATACTGTAATACCGACGGTGACCACACCGGTATATAAGTGCTGTGTCAGGATTTATTGGGCAGATTCGCCTGACCTTCGAATAGTAAAGTCCTGTTTTAAGTTACTCTGGTAGTCTGTGTATTAATTAACTAAACAACCCACAGACTTTACAGTGGCGACGAGTCCGATCGTACCCTGCGGCAACAATACTTCCGAAGCAGTTAACGAGCGTTGAGAAGAGGCAACCGCCCTCGTCGTTCTGCTGGGAGAAAACTCGAGGCTGCAGAACTAGAAAGGAGGAAGAATTTAGAGACAAAAACTTCCATCAGCAACAGGCACTGACTGTCCCTTCTGCCACGGTGAGGAGTGAGCCGATCAGCACGAGAAGCAAGGCGGCCACGGTGACTGTGAGTAAGGGAAAGTAAAAAGAATAACCGGAGGATAAGGGCGGTGCACTCGACCACGGTCGAGGGGGAAAGGAGCCGGACAGAAGTCGGGTCCAGAGGCGCTGAGACTGGGGCAGCGTGGAGCAAGGAAGCCGCGGTACAGACAGGCTGGGGGACGCAACGGCGTCGTGAGACAGCTAGACCGCGACCGGCAAAAAAGGCCGGGCAGCGACCGAAGCCACGAAGCGCTGCGACCGGGAACGTAGGCGCGGGAAGAGATAAACTCAGCCGCAGCCGGGGAGGGAAGCACCGGACTGCGAGAGGGCTGGGAGGCGCGATTGGGAGCCGAGCGAGCGGGAGAGGCAGAGCCGACCAAGGGAGACTGAGCGAGAGCCAGTCCAGCGGCTGAAACTGTTCTCCGTCAACGGGGTGTACCCAGCGCCGGTAGAGCCGAGCGAGCGGGAGAGAGACAGAGCCCGAGCAAGGGGAACTGAGCGAGAGCCAGCCCAGCGGCTGAAACTGTTCGCCGTCAACGGGGTGTACCCAGCGCCGGTTGCCCTGCCGAGAAAAGGGAAAGCACTGAAGCCGACGCGCAGGCTGTGAACCTGAAAGCCAGCGGCCGTCGCCCGTGGGGAAAGTGTACCCCTCCCGCCAGGGAAGAAACGCGGGAAGCCACCATTAGGCGGGGAAGAAGACAGAAGCGGGAAACCGCCATTGAAGTGGGCGGGGAGAGAAGATAAGCGCGGGAAACCGCCATTTTCGCGGGAACCGCCATCTTGAAAAAAAAAAAGAAAATTTAAAGAAATAATCCGTGGTGTTATCAGGAAGAGAGGAAGATGCCTAAGCGTGGTAACATCAACGATTTTAATTCCGAGGTAGAAGACTGGGCCACGTATGTGGAACACATTGAGATCTATGGTGAGGCCAATAAAATAGAAGAAGATGACAAAGCTATAACCTTGCTAAACTCGATGGGCGCGAAGACATACGGGCTCTTGAAGCATCTACTAGCACCAGCTAAACCGGCGGATCAGACTTTCGATGATATTGTTGCTGTCCTGAAGGATCATTTTAACCCCGCACCACTGATGTTAGTGGAACGATCCAAATTTTACGCGAGAACGCAACGGAAAGAGGAAAGCAACGCGGAGTACCTGATTGAACTGTGTAGGCTAGCGAAACACTGTCAGTTTAGGGAAAATCTGGCAGAGGCACTCAGAGACAAATTCGTGTGCGGAATGTCAAAGGAAGAAACACAAAAACGACTGCTCGAAGAGAACGATCTTACACTTGATAAGGCTATCCTTATTGCTGCATCGAACGAAGCCGCAGCGAAAGGAACGGCGGAAATGCAGCTAAAGGCAGCGGCACTCAGTGTGCAGCAAATTACTTTGGGTACAACGAAATGCTATCGTTGTGGGAAGACAACACACGACCAGAACCAATGCTGGTTTAAAAACCAGGAATGTAGGAAATGTGGCAAGCTCGGTCACATAGCTAAGGTATGCCGGTCAGGAAAGAAGACCAACAATAATGAGTCACCACAAAAGAGGTACAGAAAGGTACATGAGGTGACTAGGAAGAGTCCGGAAGAACAGAATTCGGACTCACACTCCAACTGCAAGGAACTGGATAGTCTGAGAATTCACAATGTGAGTAATGAAGCTGACCGACAAGCTATCTGGATCACACTACAGATTGCAAAAGTCCAAGTGAAAATGGAAGTGGACACCGGATCGGCGTTGACGGTCATGAATAAGCATGATTATAAAAAGTTATTCAAGCATATTCCCCTACGGGATACGGAACTAGTATTGCAGACATACACGGGGCACAAAGTATACCCCATCGGAAAGATAGAAGTCAAGGTGAGATACAAGGACAAAGATCACCAAAGGATGGACCTGTATGTGTTGCCTGAGGGAGGTCCACCACTTCTGGGACGGGAGTGGATCAGGAAAATAAAGATAGACTGGCATTCACTAAACACCATGACGGTAGATTCCGGAAAGGAAGATGTCAAACCTGAACGGTTGTCCAGAATATTGGACGAAGCTAAAGAGGTATTCCAGCAAGGACTGGGAACACTGCGAGGAATTAAAGCAAAGGTTAAGATTGCAGGACATGCAAGCCCAAAATTTTTCAAAGCCAGATCGGTACCTTACGCGATATGACCTGCTGTGGAGGCAGAACTGGAAGAACTTGAACGATCAGGGGTACTGTCAAAAGTGGACTGGAGTGAGTGGGCCACGCCCATTGTTCCCGTCATGAAGTCTTCACCAAGTAACAAGCCAGGGGGACCGGGGAAGGTCCGCATCTGCGGAGACTTCAAGATCACAGTGAATCCGGTGCTTCACACGGTACAATACCCGCTTCCGCGGATTGAGGATATCTTTGCTTCGTTGGCTGGAGGGAAACACTTCACCAAGATAGACCTGGCACAGGCATACTTACAAATGGAAGTCGAGGAAGAGTCGCGTCAGTACCTCACCATCAACACACACAGAGGCTTGTATCGTTATAATAGACTGGTTTTTGGGGTAGCTTCGGTTCCAGCAATTTGGCAGAGGGCCATGGAGCAGGTATTACAAGGAATTCCAAGCACGCAGTGTTACTTAGACGATATTCTGATTACGGGAGAAGACGAGGAAGAACACCTCACAAATTTGAAACTGGTGCTCACTAGGTTGAAGGAATATGGCCTTCGAGTTAATCGCAAGAAATGTGAGTTCTTCCAAAAACGGATCTCGTACTGCGGTCATGTCATTGACCGAGAGGGGCTGCACAAGTCACCTGACAAGATAGAAGCTGTCGTGAAGGCCCCCGCTCCGGAAAACGTATCACAGTTAAGATCATTCTTGGGGTTGATTAATTATTATCACAAGTTTCTGCCGAATCTATCCACGGTGCTGCATCCGCTGAATGCTCTGTTGCGGAAAGAAGTACCATGGAAGTGGAGTGAGGAATGTAAAAAGGCCTTTCGCAGAAGCAAGGCGTTGATTACCTCTGAAGAAGTGTTGGCTCATTTCAACCCAACGTTACCTCTTCGTCTAGCTTGTGATGCTTCCCCCTATGGAATTGGAGCAGTACTTTCACACAAGTTACCAAATGGCTCGGAAAGGCCAGTGGCATTCGCGTCCCGATCATTGACCTCCGCGGAGCGAAATTATGCTCAAATAGATAGGGAGGCCCTCAGCCTTGTGTGGGGCGTAAAGAAATTCAATCATTACCTGCAGGGCAAGAAGTTCACATTACTGACAGACCACCAGCCGTTGGTGTCCATATTCAACCCTAACAAGGCCGTTTCCACCATGACAGTGCAAAGGTTACAGAGGTGGTCCGTGTTACTTGGGGCACACCAATATGACATCGAATACAAAAGGTCCAAACAGCATGGAAATGCTGATGGGTTATCGCGTTTGCCATTGCCGATAGTAGAAGAAGCGACTACAGTGGACCCGGTAGAGATGTTCCACTCATCCATAGTGGAATGTCTACCAGTAACAAATTCGATGATCGAAAACGAAACAAGAAATGACCCGACTCTCTCACGAGTCTATGATTTAACGGTGGAGGGATGGCCAGCACAGGGCGAACCAACGCTGCCAGCATTTTCGCAGAGAAAAGAACAGCTGTCAGTGTGTCGAGGAACCCTGATGTGTGGATCTAGAGTGGTGATTCCACCCAAACTTCAACAGAAGGTGTTAAAGGAGCTGCACGAGGGACATCTGGGTGGAGTGAAAATGAAGAACCTAGCAAGAGCGTTCGTGTGGTGGCCAGGCATTGATGGGGACATCGAAGAAATCACTAAGAGCTGTCTAGGATGCCAGAAGGTCCAAAACGCGCCACCACAGGCTCCTCTGCATCCATGGGAGTGGCCCTCATCTCCTTGGCAAAGGGTACACATCGACTTTGCTGGTCCATTTATGGACTCAATGTTTCTAATAGCGGTGGATGCACACTCCAAGTGGCCGGAGGTAATAAAGATGTCCACCACCACCACGGAAAAAACCATCACAGTGTTAAGGACCATGTTTGCTAGGAATGGGCTGCCGGAACAGATCTGTTCTGATAATGGACCGCAATTTGTGTCCGAAGAATTCAAGAAATTCTTGAAGAGCAATGGGGTTAAGCACTACACGTCAGCCCCATACCATCCCGCCTCCAATGGATTGGCTGAAAGGTTTGTCCAGACCTTCAAGAAGGCCATAAAGGCCATGGGTAATGAAGCCATTAACTTACAACATAAGGTGGATAGCTTCTTGTTGGCGTACAGGAATGCAACACGTGCGGTCACAAATCAAACTCCCGCCATGATGTTTTTTAATAGACGACTAAGATGCCGGCTGGATTTGCTTAAGCCAAACGTCAGAAGGGACGTAGAGAACCGGCAATTCCAGGGCATGAATGAAAGGCCAACTAGATCTTTTCAGATAGGTCAACAAGTTTTGGCCCGGGACTACCGTACCGAGAAATGGCAGCCTGGAACTATTGGAAAAAGGCTAGGGCCGTTGATGTATACGGTGGACATTGGGGACAGTATAATAAGGCGCCATGTTGACCAGATCATAGGGTCAGCCACAAATGGCCAATCTACTCCACCACCTTACACGGTTAATGTTGAGACAGAGATACCCAGAACACCTACCTCCGATCTGGTAATACTGGAATCAGATGAACCTGACACTGTCCTTCAAGCCGAATCGACCTTGCCAGAAGCACCTGCTACCCCGCCGGGAGTTACGACACCACCGAGGCGTTATCCGGACAGAGCCCGGAAACCTCCAGAGAGACTGAATCTGTGAACTGTCTTGCATAAAGTTGTATATATGTTATAATGTATGTTTAATGGGGAATCAGTATGTTGTAAGCTAAAAAGGGAGGATTGTAGTGTATGTACCCGTCTACCTTTAAGAGAACTATTGTATGTAACCGTCCACCTTTAAGAGAACTACTTTAGGTGTTGCACTACTTTGTTGGCTTCTGTATACTGTAATACCGACGGTGACCACACCGGTATATAAGTGCTGTGTCAGGATTTATTGGGCAGATTCGCCTGACCTTCGAATAGTAAAGTCCTGTTTGAAGTTACTCTGGTAGTCTGTGTATTAATTAACTAAACAACCCACAGACTTTACAGTAGTGATTGAACTTCTTCACCCCCCACACTAGGCTGAGGGCCTCTCTGTCAATCTGGGCGTAGTTACGCTCGGCAGAAGTTAACGAGCGTGACGCAAAAGCTATCGGCCTCTCTAAACCATCAAGGAATTTATGTGACAGTACCGCCCCAATGCTGTAGGGAGACGCATCACACGCCAGTCTGATCGGCAGTGCTGGGTTGTAGTGAGCCAATACTTCTCTTGAAGTGATTAAGTCCTTACTCTTCTGAAAGGCCCGCTTACAGTCATTGCTCTATTTCCATGCTACTCCCGTTCGTAGCAGGGCGTTCAGTGGGTGCAGAATTGTCGACAAATTCGGCAAAAACTTATGGTAGTAATTCACCAATCCGAGGAATGACCTCAGTTGTGACACATTTTCAGGCGCTGGGGCCTTAACAACCGCTTCAATTTTGTCAGGGGACTTATGTAACCCCTCTTCATCAATCACGTGGCCACAATACGATATCTGTTTCTTAAAAACTCGCACTTGGGGCGGTTGGCTCGTAGCCCATGTTCCCGTAGTCTAGTGAGCACCTGTTCCAGGTTGTTAAGGTGTTCACTGTCATCTTCACCTGTCACAAGGATGTCGTCCAAGTAACACTGAGTCCCCGGAATCCCTTGCAGGACTTGTTCCATTGCTCTTTGCCATATCGCCGGAGCCGATGCTACTCCGAATACCAATCGATGATACTGGTAAAGACCTTTGTGAGTGTTTATCGTGAGATACTTCCTAGAGGATTCTTCAACCTCCATCTGCAAATATGCTTGTGCTAGGTCAATTTTTGTAAAACGCTTCCCTCCAGACAGTGAGGCGAAGATGTCTTCTATCCTTGGAAGAGGATATTGTACTGTGTGAAGGACTGGGTTCACCGTCACCTTGAAATCCCCACAGATGCGAACCTTCCGTGGCTCCTCAGACTTATTGCTTAACGTTTTCTTCATGACAGGAACGATGGGTGTTGCCCACTCGCTCCAGTCGACCTTAGACAACACGTCTACCTTCTCCAGATTCTCCAGCTCTGCCTCGACGGCTGGGCGAATTGCATATGGTACCGGTCTTGCTTTGAAAAACTTCGGAATTGCATTCTCTTCTATTTTTATCGAGGCGGTTACGCCTTTAAGAGTGCCCAGTTCTTGTTGAAATACCTCTTTGGTGTTAGCTAAGATTGTTGACAATCGTCCAGGAGTGACGTCGTCATCTTTTTTACCGTCCACCGTCATTGCATGAATGGAGTGCCAATCTAAGCTTATCTTCCTGATCCATTCACGTCCCAATAACGGTGGGCCACCATTTTGCAGTATGTAGAGATACAATTTCCGTATTTTCTTGCCGTTGTATTCGACAGGCACCCTTATTTTTCCTCTGGGGTATACTTTTTGCCCAGTATACGTCGTCAAGACGATGGATGTCTCTCTCAAGGGTATGTGTGAGAATAGCCGCTCATAGTCTTGTCGATTCATGATGGTTAGCGCTGATCCTGTATCCAATTCCATTTTAACTTGGGACCCTGCTATCATGAGGGTGACCCAAATGGTTCGGTGATCCTCTTTTGCGATTACATTGTGAAGTTTGAGACAGCTTAGTCTCCTGTTCCCGGATTCACTATTGCTCATCTGGTCTTCGGAACTACCGTCCGTCATCTTTTGTACTTTCTTGTACGGTTCCTTAGTAGCCTTTTTGTTGTCGCTGGTCTTCTTCCCAGACCTGCAAACTCGTGCAATGTGTCCCATCTTTCCGCATTGCCTGCATATTTTGTCTTTGGACCAGCAGTCCTTCTGGTCATGGTTAGTTCTGCCGCAGCGATAACATTTTGCAAATCCACGTGTCATTTCGTGGGTGCCATATTCCTGTGGCTTTTGTTGAATTTCCGCAGCTCCCCTGGCTGCTGCTTCGTACGATACTGCCATGCTGAAAGCCTTATCTAGCGTCAGCTCTTTCTCTGAGAGTAACTTCTTCTGTGTTCCTTCACTCAGGAGTCCACAGACAAATTTGTCCCGTAGGGTATCTGCCAGTCCTGCTCCGAACTGGCAGTGCTTTGATAGCTTGCGTAGTTCCGTAAGGTACTCAGCATTGCTCTCATCTTTATGCTGAGTTCTCCTGTGGAATTTAAATCTTTCTGCTATCAACAGCGGTGCAGGGTTTAGGTGTTCCTGTAGGACAGCAACAATTTCGTTAAAACTCTTCGCCTTCGGTTTGGCTGGAGTAATCAGGTCCCGCAATAGGCCGTACGTTCTAGCGCCCATTAAGTTTAGCAATACCGATGCCTTTTTCTCATCGGCTATTTCGTTTGCCTCGCAATATACCTCGACTCTTTCCACATACGTGGTCCAGTCCTCTATTGTATTATCAAAGGCAGTGATACAGCCAGTCTTCGGCATCTTGAAAATCTAAAATGGCGCCTCCCGCGCTTTGCCTTCTTCCCCGATTTAACAAAATGGCGCCTCCCACGCTTTGCCTTCTTCCCCGCTGATTAAGATGGCGCCTCCCGCGCTTTGCCTTCTTCCCCGCTGTTGCTAGCGCTGCTTTCCGCGGTTCCCATTGCAACCTGCAGCTCCTCGCGGTTTCTTGCGCGTTTAATATTTCTTTTTTAATTATTTTCCCATCGTGGAACAACCCTGTGGGACTCTTGCCTCCCTCTTCTCGGGTCTATACACAGCCCGGCTTCGTAGCACCGGCCGCGCCCTGTGTGCTCCACCCTCTCTCTCTCCTCTTCCCGACAACGCTGCTCGGCCCCGTTGCAAGCCACCCGCTCGAGCTCGCGAACGCCGCAGCCCAGGAAGGATCAGTGTACTACCTGCCACCAGCCCGATTAGCTGAAGCACCGTCGACAGGAACCAGGCCCCGCTTTCGCCAGCTTCTCCAGCAATCTTCAACTCCGCTAACACAGGGGCGGATGCCCAGGGTTGACGCCCGTTTCTACTGCTTCTTTCTTCCTTCTGGCCTCGAACTCTGCTCACTTCGCTGCAGGAATGGATCCCAGGAGGTGGTGCAGACTGTAGGTAAGTTCGTATCTGCTCGTCGCCAGTATTATGTCCGTGAATGATTGAGACACGGACAGCAGGAGTTGAACAAAACAAGTCTTTACTGATTGAAGTCAATCGGGAAACTGAAACTACAGAGGCTCACTAGCGCCTTTTATACAGGGGTGGTCACTGCCGGTACTGCAGTCTGAGACCAGTTATTCTCTTAAAGGTACATACACAACACTAACCACACCCAGGGATGCCGAAGAGTGGCAGTGTCACTGCGTTCAACAATTAAGTCGAAGATTGGGCGACATATGTGGAACGCATTGAGGTATACTGCAAGGCGAATGAAGTGCCAGATGCCAGGAAAGCACTGGTTTTGTTGAATTCCATGGGTGCAAAAACGTATGGCTTACTGCAAAACCTAATAACCCCGGAGAAACCAGTGGATAAGGATTTCGAAAGCATAGTGGAAATCCTACAGGACCACTTAAACCCCACACCGCTGCTGATAGCAGAAAGATTTAAGTTCCACAAAAGGGACCAGCAGAAAGACAAAAGTAATGTTGAGTATTTAACGGAACTGCGCAAGCTATCGAAACACTGCCAGTTTGGAATGGGACTAGCAGATACGTTAAGGGACAAGTTTGTGTGTGGGCTTCAAAGTGAAGGAACCCAGAAACGGCTTCTATCAGAAAAGGATCTTACGCTGGACAAGGCTTTCAGCATGGCAGTATCACACGAAGCAGCCGCAAGGGGCGCTGCAGAGATACAACGGAGGCTGCAAGAATATGGCACCAATGAAATGTCATATGGAGCAGGAAAGTGTTATCGCTGCGGCAGAACAACACACGACCAGAAGGATTGTTGGTTCAAAGACCAAGTGTGCAGACAGTGTGGAAAAGCAGGACACATAGCAAGAGTCTGCAGGTCAGGGAAGAAAACCAGCAGCAAGAAATCTCCACAGGAGAAGTACAAAAAGGTACATAAGGTGATGAACAGTAGTTCAGATGAACAGAAAAGTGATACAGACTCCAGAAGCAAGGAGCTGGGTTGTCTGAAACTACATAATGTAATCAAAGTGGAGGAAGCACCAGCAGTGGACCCTATCGAAATATTTTATTCGTCGATAATTGAACGCTTGCCAGTAACTAACGCGGATATAGAGAAGGAGACCCGAAATGATCCGACACTGTCTCGGGTATACGATTTGACGGTGAAGGGATGGCCAACACATGGCGACTCACTGTTGCCAGCATTCTCATCCAGAAGAGAACAGCTGTCAGTATGCCAGGGGACAGTGATGTGTGGATCCCGAGTGGTAATTCCACCCAAGTTAAGGGAGAGAGTGCTCAATGAGCTTCACGAAGGCCATCTGGGAGGGGTGAAAATGAAAAGCCTTGCTAGGGCTTATGTGTGGTGGCCGGGGATCGATCAACAAATCGAGGACCTAACAAAGAGCTGCTCAGTATGCCAGAAGGTCCAAAATGCACCACCACATGCCCCTCTACACCCATGGGAGTGGCCCTCCTCTCCATGGCAACGGGTGCATATTGATTTTGCTGGTCCGTTCATGGACTCAATGTTCTTAATAGCAGTGGATGCGCACTCGAAATGGCCTGAGGTGATCAAAATGTCCTCCACCACTACAGAGAAGACGATTGCAGTCCTACGGACCATATTTGCCAGGAACGGCTTGCCAGAGCAGATTTGCTCTGATAACGGACTACAGTTTGTGTCCGAAAAGTTTTGGAAATTTATGAGAAGGAATGGGGTAAGGCATTACACATCCGCCCCATATCATCCAGCCACAAATGGATTGGCTGAGAGGTTCGTACAAACCTTTAAAAAGGCAATAAGGGCCATGTGCGATGATGACATTCCACTACAGCATAAGGTGGACAATTTCCTGTTAGCCTGCAGAAATGCGACACATGCAGTTACCAACCAGACCCCGGCCATGATGTTCTTTAACCGAAGGTTGAGATCTCGTCTGGATTTGCTCAGACCAAATGTGCGAAGAAATGTTGAGGATAAGCAATTCCAGCACATCAATGAGAAGCCGACAAGGAGCTTCAATGTAGGACAACCAGTCTTGGCCCGCGACTACCGAACAGAGAAATGGCAACCCGGAACGATATGCACACGGCAGGGGCCACTAATGTACACAGTGGATGTCGGGGAGAACATTGTGAGACGCCACGTCGACCAAATCCTAGCGTCACAGGAACGAGTCAACCCCATGTCTCGCGTACCTGGGGATGAACCCGACATACCGGTAGCATCTACCCCAGAAACAGTAGCAGCGGAAACTGATGAACTAACCGACGAAAGGGGGCCAGAATCGCCTCCGCACCAAGAACAAGACACTCAGGAAAGGCGCTATCCAGAAAGGGTCAGGAAGCCGCCCCAAAGACTGAATCTATAAGTGGACTATTTCAGTTAAATGTGCATGTTAAAGTGTTAACTGTTATTTGAATGTTATGGGTACTGTTAATCTAAAAGGGGAGGAATTGTAGTGTATGTACCTTTAAGAGAGAACTACTTTTACAGCTCCTGTATACTGTAGTACCGGCAGTGACCACACCTGTATATAAGCCTTGAGCAGGCATCTGTACTGTTAGTCTTTAGACTACCCTCCTCCAGTAAACACCTGTTGATTGTTAATCTACAGCCTCCGTCTAGTTATTGAAGAACACCATACCTTAAGAGTTACGGATTCAACACTATCCACTCTATCTAGGCCCCTCATAATTTTATACACCTCAATTAGGTCTCCCCTCAGCCTCCTATGTTCCAAAAAAAACAACCCCAGCCTATCCAATCTTTCCACATAGCTAAAATTCCCCAGCCCAGGCAACATCCTTGTAAAGCTCCTCTGCACCCTCTCTAGTGCAATCACATCCTTCCTGTAATGTGGTGACCAGAACTGCACACAGTATTCTTGCTGCGGCCTAACTAGTGTTTTATACAGTTCAAGCATAACCTCCCTGCTCTTATATTCTATGCCTCAGCTAATAAAGGCAGGTATCCCATATGCCTTCTTAACCACCTTATCGACCTGTCCTGCTACCTTCAGGGATCTGTGGACATGCACTCCAAGGTCCCTCTGATCCTCTGCACTTATCAGTGTCCTACCATTTATTGTGTATTCCCTTGCCTCGTTAGCCCTCCCCAAATGTATTACCTTGAATTCCATTTGCCACTGTTCTGCCCACCAGACCAGTTCATTGATATCTTCCTGCAGTCTACAGCTTTCTTCTTCATTATCAATTTTTGTATCATCTGCAAACTTCTTAATCATACTTCCTACATTCAAGTCCAAATCATTGCTATATACCACAAAAAGCAAAGGACCCAGTACTGAGCCTTGCAGAACCCCAATGAAAGCAGCCTTCCAGTCACAAAAACACCCTTCGATCTATACCCTTTGTTTCTTGCCTCTGAGCCAATTTTGGATCCAACTTGCCACTTTGCCTTGGATCCCATGGGTTTTTACTTTCATGACCAGTTTGCCATGCGGGATCTTATCAAAAGCCTTGCTAAAATCTATATAGACTACATCAAACGCATTACCCTCATCGACCCTCCTCCTCAAAAAATTCAATCAAGTTAGTCAGACATGACCTTCCCTTAACAAATTCATGCTGACTGTCCCTGATTAATCAGTGTCTTTTAAATTAAGATTTATCCTGTCCCTCAGAATTTTTCCAATAATTTTCCCACCACCGAGGTTAGACTGACTGGGGACCATAAAGGTAACCTGTGTGTGGAGGCAGAAGACATGGGTATGGTTCTTAATGAATATTTTGCGTCTGTTTTCACAAAAGAGAGGGACAATGCAGATATTACAATCGGGGAGCAGGAGTGTGAAATATTAGATGAAATAAACATAGTGAAAGAGGAAGTATTAAGGGGTTTAGCATCTTTCAGCCATGTCTCAGTAATAGCTATAATATCATACTCCCACCGGTCTATCTGTGCCCTCAGCTCACCTGCTTTATTCACTTGACTCCTTGCATTGAAGTATATATCATTTAGCACTGTCAAACTCCCTTGTTGTCTATTTTCTAGCCTTTGTTTCCTCTGCCTTACAAACTCGCTTACTAATTTTCTGCCTTCCATTTGCAGCTTTGCTTCTCTCCCTTCTGAATCTACTCTCAGGTTCCCATCCCCCTGCCAAGCTAATTTAAATGCTCCCCAACATCACTAGCAACCCCCCCCCCCCACCCCCGCAAGGATATTAGTCCCGGTCCTGTTGAGGTGCAACCCGTCCGGCTTGTACAGGTCCCACCTCCCCCAGAAACGGTCCCAATGCCTCAGGTATCTAACGCCCTCCCTCCTGCAACATCTCTCCAGCCATGCATTCATCTGCTCTATCCTCCGATTTCTGTACTCACTAGCACATGGCACCGGGAGTAATCTGGAGATTGCTACCTTTGAGGTCTTTGTTAGATCCATGATTCTTTAAATAGGATGTTTCCCCAAGAACTACACGGATGCTGTAACTTAACAATCAACAGGTATTTACTGGAGTAGAGTAGTCTCAAGACTGAAGTACAGAAGCCTGCTCCGGCTTTATATACAGGTGTGGTTACCGCTGGTACTACAGTACACAGGAGCTGTAAAACAGTTCTCTCTTAAAGGTACATACACAACAATTCCTCCCCCTTTAGATTAACAGTACCATAACATTCATTTAACAATTAACTTTTTTAACATGCAACATTAACTGAAAATAGTCCATTTATAGATTCAGTCTTTGGGGCGGCTTCCTGATCCTTTCGGGATAGCGCCTTTCCTGAGGTTCTTGTTCTTGGTGCGGAGGCGTTTCTGGCCCCTTTTCATCGGTTAGTTCATCGGTTTCCACTGCTACTGGTTCGGAGGTAGATGCTACCGGTATGTCGGGTTCATCCCCAGGTACTCGAGACATGGGCTGACTCGTTCCTGTGACGCTAAGATCTGATCGACGTGGCGTCTCACAATGTTCTCCCTGACATCCACTGTGTACATTAATGGCCCCTGCCTTGTGCATATCGTTCCGGGTTGCCATTTCTCTGTTCGGTAGTCACGGGCCAAGACTGGTTGTCCTACATTGAAGCTCCTTGTCGGCTTTTCATTGATGTGCTGGAATTGTTTATCCTCAACATCTCTTCGCACATTGGGTCTGAGCAAATCCAGACGAGATCTCAACCTTCGGTTAAAGAACATCATGGCCGGGGTCTGGTTGGTAACTGCATGTGTCGCATTTCTGTAGGCTAATAGGAAATTGTCCACCTTATGCTGTAGTGGAATTTCATCATCGCACATGGCCTTTATCGCCTTTTTAAAGGTTTGTACGAATCTTTCAGCCAATCCATTTGTGGCTGGATGATACGGGGTGGATGTGTAATGCCTTACCCCATTCCTTCTCATAAATTTTCAAAACTCTTCGGACACAAACTGTGGTCCATTATCAGAGCAAATCTGCTCTGGCAAGCCGTTCCTGGCAAATATGGTCCGTAGGACTGCAATCGTTTTCTCTGTAGTGGTTGAGGACATTTTTATCACCTCAGGCCATTTCGAGTGAGCATCCACTGCTATTAAGAACATTGAGTCCATGAATGGACCAGCAAAATCAATATGCACCCATTGCCATGGAGAGGAGGGCCACTCCCATGGGTGTAGAGGGGCATGTGGTGGTGTATTTTGGACCTTCTGGCATCCTGAGCAGCTCTTGGTTAGGTCCGCGATTTGTTGATCGATCCCCGGCCACCACACATAAGCCCTAGCAAGGCTTTTCATTTTCACCCCTCCCAGATGACCTTCATGAAGCTCATTTAGCACTCTCTCCCTTAACTTGGGTGGAATCACCACTCGGGATCCACACATCACTGTCCCCTGGCATACTGACAGCTGTTCTCTTCTGGATGAGAATGCTGGCAACAGTGAGTCGCCATGTGTTGGTCATCCCCTCACCGTCAAATCATATACCCGAGACTGTGTCGGATCATTGCCGGTCTCCTTCTCTATATCCGCGTTCGTTACTGGCAATCGTTCAATTATTGACGAATAAAATATCTCAATAGGGTCCACTGCTGGTGCTTCCTCCACAGTAGGCAGTGGCAGGCATGATAGCCCATCAGCATTTCCATGCTGTTTCGTGCCTTTATATTCTATTTCATATTGATTCGCCCCTAGAAACAGGGGCCATCTTTGTAACCGTTGTGCAGTCATCACTGGAACGCCCTTCTTAGGATTAAAGATGGAGACAAGTGGTTGGTGGTCAGTCAGCAAGGTGAACTTCTGCCCATGCAGATAGTGGTTGAATTTTTTTACTCCCCATACTAGGCTGAGGGCCTCCCTGTCAATCTGGGCATAGTTGCGCTCGGCTGAGGTTAGTGACCAAGACGCAAAGGCTACTGGCCTCTCCAACCCGTCTGGGAATTTGTGCGACAGCATCGCTCCAATACCATAGGGTGATGCATCACATGCCAAATGAATTGGTAGTGCTGGGTTGAAATGGGCCAACACCTCTTTTGATGTGATCAATTCTTTACACTTCTGGAAAGCTCGTCTACGTTCGTCATTCCACTTCCATGGCACCCCTGTTTGCAGTAGGGTGTTCAGTGGGTGTAATACCGTGGACAAATTTGGTAAGAACTTATGGTAGTAGTTTACCAGCCCGAGGAATGACCTCAGTTGTGACACATTTTCCGGTGCTGGAGCCTTGACTACTGCCTCAATCTTTTCAGGGGACTTATGTAACCCCTCTTCATCGATGACGTGGCCACAATACGAGATCTGCTTCTGAAAAAACTCGCACTTGTGGCGATTAGCTCGTAGCCCATATTCCTTTAATCTGGTGAGCACCTTCTCCAAGTTGGCGAGGTGATCACTGTCATTTTCGCCCGTGACTAGGATGTCGTCCAAATAACACTGGGTCCCTGGAATCCCTTGCAGGACTTGATCCATCGCCCTTTGCCAAATAGCCGGAGCCGATGCTACCCCGAACACCAGCCGGTTGTATTGATAGAGACCTTTATGAGTGTTGATCGTGAGGTATTGTTTCGAGGCTTCTTCTACCTCCATTTGCAAGTACGCCTGGGCTAGATCAATTTTGGTGAAGCGTTTACCTCCAGAAAGTGAGGCGAAAATATCCTCAATTCGTGGAAGCGGATAGTGTACCATGTGAAGGACTGGGTTCCTTCACTTTGAAGCCCACACACAAACTTGTCCCTTAACGTATCCGCTAGTCCCACTCCAAACTGGCAGTGTTTCGATAGCTTGCGCAGTTCCGTTAAGTACTCAGCATTGCTTTCGTCTTTGTGTTGGTTCCTTTTATGGAACTTAAATCGTTCTGCTATCAGCAGTGGTGTGGGGTTTAAGTGGTCCTGTAGGATTTCTACTATGCTTTCGAAATTCTTATTCACAGGCTTCTCTGGGGTTATTAGGTTTCGCAGTAACCCATAAGTTTTTGCACCCATGGAATTTAACAAAACCAGTGCTTTCCTAGCACCTGGCACTTCATTCACCCTGCAGTACACCTCAATACGTTCCACATATGTCGCCCAATCTTCGACTTCATTGTCGAACGTAAAGATACTGCCACTCTTCGGCATCCCTGGGTGTGATTTAACTGTCAAAAATGGCGTCTCCCGCGCTTTCCCTTCGTCTCCGCTGGCACAAAATGGCGTCTCCCGCGCTTTCCTTCTTCTCCACGGCTCAATGGCGTCTCCCGCGCTCTCCCTTCTTCTCCCCGCGGACACTGTTCAGCCCTTGAGCCCTGGCTGTGCTCTGCGTGTTTTTTTTTCTGTGCGCCTTTCTCATTTCCGCCGCTCGGTCCTGAACCCGGCTGCTGCTTTACCCTCTCTCTCTCCATTTTGTTTTTCCTCGACCCCGCTCGGTTTTCAACCCCCGGCTGCGCCCTGTGCGCTTCACCCTCTATCTTACCCCGTCGACGCTGCTCGGCTTTTTCTCTGCCGTCGGTCGGCTCCAGCCGCCGCTGTCCGGGAAGGGTCTGCGCTGTACCTGTCGTCAGTCTGTTGCTGATTGTCATGGCTGGGGAACCAAGCCCGGCTCTCCACAGCCTCCCCTGCGATGTTCACTTTCTGCCGGACGACTGGGCGGTTGCTCGTGGTCGACGCCCGTGTTTCTGGCCTTGACTTTCTTCCACCGCCCTCCCGGAGCGAATCCTCGAAGGGAAATGCCGAGTTGCAGGTAGATTCGAATCGACACTCGTCGCCACTGTTAGATCCGTGATTCTTTAAATAGGATGTTTCCCCAAGAACTACACGGATGCTGTAACTTAACAATCAACAGGTATTTACTGGAGTAGAGTAGTCTCAAGACTGAAGTACAGAAGCCTGCTCCGGCTTTATGTACAGGTGTGGTCACTGCCGGTACTACAGTATACAGGAGCTGTAAAACAGTTCTCTCTTAAAGGTACATACACAACAGTCCTGCTTTTTAATCTCTTTCCTAGCTCCCTAAAATCTGTCGGCAGGACCTCATCCCTCTTTCTACCTATGTCGTTGGTTCCAGTATGGATCACGACCTCTGGCTGTTCACCCCCCACCCCCTTCAGAATGTCCTGCAGTTGCTCAGTAACATCCTTGACCCTGGCACCAGGGAGGCAACATACCATCCTGGAGTCACGTCTGCGGCCGCAGAAACGCCTGTCTGCTCCCCTAACTATCGAATCCCCTATGACTTTTGCTCTTCCACACTTGTTCCACCCCCGATGTGCAGCTGAGTCACACATGGTGCCGTGGACTTGGCTCTGGCTGCAGTCCCCAGAGGAACCATCGCACCCACTAGTATTCAGAACTGAAAACCGGTTAGTGAGCGAGGTGCACTCAGGGGATTCCTGCCCTACCTGCCTCGTCCTCCTCTTCTGTCTGGCAGTCACCCATTCCCTCTCTGCCTGCACACTCTTAAGCTGCGGAGTGATCCCCCCTCCTGAAACGTGCTACCACCGTAAGGTTCTAAAATTTCTGCACAACCTCAGAATAGAACGAAAGCATTATTTTAAAATGATTTTGGAACATTACAGATGAAATCTGTAAAAAGGATAATTGTACGGTTGGGCCTAACAGAAGAATTTCAGAAGTAAATTAAGGAAGAAATTTTGGACTGTTTTAAGGAGTTATTGGGCCAAAGGGATTTAAAATAAAAATCCCAGGAAGATTTGGCTGGTTTAAAAAGACATGTTCAGGTTTGCAAAAGGCTGGGACAAAGGGGAGGAGAGTGGGCCCCCCCCCCGAGTTTGGATATTGGACTGTCCAGGAATGTCCTGGGCTACTCCAATTTTACATAAGGACAATGAAACCTGTTTCCCGCTGAGAATTCGCAGAGCCAGGTATTAAATAAACAGGACATGTCCCCAGCAACACAAAGGAAGGAATATTAGCCCTACAGGGTACAACAAACAAACCACAGTCCAAAACCAATTAAAGAGATTGACAAACGTTTTGCATTTTTAAAACTGGTTTCAAGGCAATCCCGAAACCAGTTAAAGGCCGATTAAGTTTAGATGAACCATCCCCTAAACTCGTTAAAGTTTTAAGACACATTAAAAATAACGAGCCCGCCAAATTTAACAAAGAAACCTGAGATTTGGTGGTCAGATAAGCCAGGCCCCAAATTAGTATAATTGAGGCCTGCCTTTTCAGTTAAACAGTTCAGCTCAGAAGTTAAGTTCGTCACCGGTTCGAGGCCAGTTCAAGTCAGCTCAGAAGACAGAAGTTCAAGTTCAGCCAACCAGCTCAAGAGAGAGATCATCATCGGAGACTTGAAGGAAGAAAGAAGGAACCGAGATCGCGGCAACCAAAGGCCTACAGAAACCAACAACTGCCAATATTACCACCAATCAGGTAATATTGGTCCACCGCGACCAACAAGAAACCAACCGCTGAAAAACTCACGAACCAAAGACTTGTTTCCACTCTACAGGCTAGTCTGACTTACCCCTGGGTAAGGTTTGGACACAAAAGAACCTAAAACTAGCCCTAACCAAAGAAAATGGGTACTTACCCGATAGATCCAACAGCGCGACTAACCACATCAGCGGACCAACCCAAACTGAAGACCAAATGCATGTGCAGTCTTCTACCACGTCCGAGGTATGGCAGGCCCCAACCGCCACAACTAAAGAGAACCCCGAAATCGCGAACCTCTATAATCTGTCAAGAAAGTCGTTTTGGTGAGCATTTCCTGGTCCTCTGGATTCCAGCCTAGCTAGTGTAGTGGGGTTGGGAGGGTAAGGGATTTTGTGTATTGTAATTCTCCCTCACTTATTCTGAGTGTTCCCCACCCTTTTAGAGTATAAGTTTTATTGTATTGTATATTTTCCTGTCTCAAAATAAAGATCTGAATTCTTTTGACTAACCCAGGTATCTGTTGCAAGTTTATTACAACCCCCAAATAAGTCCAAAGTCTAGAACAAAAAGGGAGTGGGAGCGATTCAAACTGCTCAAAGGAGTCAGAGGTGAAGCTGACAAACAACCCACACACCACCCCTTACAGCATGGCGACCGCAGCAGGACTTTGGCAAAAGGGAAGTAATGCAATAGACCCTGTGTTTGATGAAAGGACAAAGATGGAAGAGAGGATTTCCTCTTACATTTTTGAGAAGCTGAATATCACCAAGAAGTGGGTAACCAGTCTGTTGCGTGCTGGGCATCCCATGGACGCTGCAGCCAAATGGACTGAGAGCAAGGATCATAAGAAGTTGGTAGTGAAGGCCATCTGGTTGGTCTGTGCCCTACGACAGATCCAGCTTTTAGACCAGCAGATAAAAGCTTTGACAGCAGAGCTGCAGGAGGCAGCCAAACTGTCTCAGGCAAGAGCTTTAGCAGGGGAGGAACTAATGCAAGAATTACAAGCACAGAATCAAGAGAAATTGCAGCTAGTAGAGAAACACAGAAACAGGCATGAGTATTTTCGGTGTCAAGTCACCGAAGCAAAGGGAAATGAGCTGGTGCTGAAAGAGGAGAACGCTCACCTAACCAGACAGTTAAGGGAACAGGAGGAGCAGTATAGGAATATAAAGGCAGCTTATCAAGTAGCAAGCACTAGGGATTTTGAAGCGGGCGATCACGGCCCCTGTCAAAAGCAGATAGAGAGTTTAAAACTTGCTCTGTCCAGGGCAAAAGGCATGGTATGCCTAGTAAGCCCTGGGTGCGGCCCGGATAGACCTGGAAGTAGAAGTTGAAACTGTGCAGACGTCACCTGTGGTGCCGGGGAGCAACTCGGTTGGGCAGCAGGAGGGACAAGCAATCTGTAGGGAAGACAGGGAGGAGTGCACACCACCGCCACCTGTGGTGCCTGGGGCCCCTTGAAAGCCAGTTTGTGATTCCCCATGGGACCCAACAGCTTAGGGCTATGGTAAGCCACTTGAGTAAGCTCACCCACAAGGGAGATCCCTCAGTCCACTTTTTGGAAGTGGAACAAGCAGCAGGCATTAATGAGTGCGACGACTCAGAAATGACCAAGATGCTCCTGTTCACCTTGGATGGCAAGCTGTACCAGTCCCTCTCTGCTGAGTGCAAGAAGGGACAGGGAGGGTACGCTGCCCTCCGGGATCAAGTTCTGGAGGCGATGGGGATGAATGATGGTAGTCCGTTCTCCTGGGTGGAGAAGACTACCCAGTTAGCAGGGGAGACCCCACAGGCTTTCGCAGACAGGCTGTGGCCTGTGTACAGAAGTGCCTGTAATGGGGATCTCAACCGGGCTAACTTGAATCAGGATGAGCTGGCTCACTGGCTCCGAAGTCTGGTGACAAACAGCTTGCCACAGATCAGAGCCAAGGCCGAGCTGTGGTTCGACCCAAAGGGCCCCCAGGTCACCGAGGAGGCAGTGGTCAGACAACTGACCCTGGCTTACCGTAACGGTAGGGGGGTAGACGAACCACAGACAAAAGGGAAAGTGCACGAGTTTAAACCCAGCCAGGGTAAGAAGGAATGGCACCAGGAAGGGGGTACCCCTTCCGATGTGAGGCATAACTGCTTCAGGTGCAGGAAGTGTGGGCATTGGAGAAGGGACTGTAAAAATCCTTGGAAGGATAGTGCAGGAAAGAGTGCCCCAGCTCCCGCCCCAAAGGCAGAAACACAGGCCTCATCCCCCACAGTAGATTCGATAGTAGCTGCACTTCGAGTTTTGTTGGCTGGCCCAGGGCAGGTAGCCACAGCCATGGGTGCTTTAACTCCACCTGCCCCCCAGTTAACACAGACTTATGACTAGAGCCAGTGCAGCCTGTCTATCTGTGTCCCCTTGAGTACGATGTATGGAAAAGGCTGCTTGTTAGGATGGAGGTGGAAAAGGTAAAAGGGACCTATCTGTTGGACACGGTAGCTTCAAGCACCATCATCTATTCAGATAGCCCCGCTGCCTCACCTCTAACTAACGGGGTCCCATACAGCTTAGTGGGGTTCACAGGTAACCAGTGGGTTGGCTCGTTCTCTATCCCGCTGTCCATTCATTTAGGAGCACTCCACACCAAGTCGACTTGTGTTTTAATGAAGTGGGAGCAGGAAGGGAAGGGGATCCTGGGGGCTGATTTTATCATAGGCCACCGGATCCTAGTGGATCTTAGGAACCACTGTCTGTGGGGAGCATGCACCAGCAAAGAGAGTGAAGTGGCAGTTATCCCAGAGAAACAGGGCAAGGGGACCCTGTGTACCCTAAAACCCAAGGAGGGTTACGACCTCAAGCAAATGGTCAGTAACACTCCAGTGGAGTACCAGGCATTTGTGCGAGCACACCTCGGTGCGTTTGCCACCCACAAGCATGATTGTGGGAGGGTGAACGGGGTAGAAGTGAGTGTAGATGGGGACCCCATGACCAGACCACAAAAGCAGTATAATTTCCCAAAAGAGGCAGAGAAGGACATGGAAACGGCCATGACCTCTCTGGTCAAACAGGGGGTATTGAGACTAATAGCCACCCATGTAAACTCTCCGTTGTGGCCGGTTAGGAAACCGGACAACTCCTGGACAGCCACGGTGGACTATCGGGTGCTCAATAGGAACATCCCCGCCCGTGCACCCACGGTTGCAGCCGTCGCCGACCTCATAGGGAGTATTCCAGCCTCTGCGACCACCTTCACGGGTTTTGGTCCATCCCTCTGAGGAGAGAGGACCAGTACAAGTTCGCCTTTACGTTCAAGGGCCAACAGTACATCTGGAACTGCCTACCACAGTGGTTCCACAACAGCCCCAGCATCTTCCACCAGTGTATGGCAGATTGCTTAAAAGGCTTCAACCGACCCTGACAGTTAGTCCAGTATGTGGATGACCTGCTCCTATTCACTGATGAAGGAGAGGAACACGGTCCACTACTGGCTGAACTGCTGGAGTTGCTCAAGCAGGAAGGGTTTAAGGTAAACCCCAAGAAGGTAAAGATCGGCCAAAAGGAAGTCAAGTTCCTAGGGCTGGCTGTACGAGCAGGAGAAAGGGCCATAGATAAAGCAAGAAGGGAAGCAGTGCAGGAGTTACCAGCCCCCAAGAGGGAGGGTAACCAAAGGGCAGATGAATTAGCCAAGCAGGGAGCTAGGGAAGGAGAGTTTTGGGACCTCTACCAGACAGGGTCAGTAGCCGCAATCCGGGACAAGGGAGGCACACAAGGGGTAGCCTTGGTCCCAGACCTAAAGCAGGCCCAGGTACAGGATCCCATCCTCAGAGCCGTCCTGGACGCGCTCACAAAAGGGGAGAATGTAGAGGGCCCATACGGTATAGCAGCCATCACCATCAAGGAAGGCATGCTGTTCAGGGGGGAGCAATGGGTAGTGCCGCAGCAGCACAGAAGGGAATTCCTCCAACTGGCCCATGAGGGTCCAGGAGCAGGGCATCCCGTGTCTGAGGCCACCTGACAGAGGGTGGAACAGGCAGGATGGTGGCCAGGACTGAGGGAACAGGTCCGCTAGTTCTGTGCCGACTGTCTGGTGTGTGCTGCCAATAACCCTGACCCCCAGAAAAGGAAGGTATCTTTGGGACACACCAGGAGGGTAGAGGGACCATGACAGTCGATCCAGATTGATTACATCGGGCCCCTACCCACCGCCCAGGGAGGCTATAAGTATTGCCTAGTCCTGGTGGATGTGTTCTCAAAGTGGGTAGAAGCTTTTCCCTGCCGTACAGCTACCGCGTTGGGTACAGCCAAGATCCTGGTCAGGGAAGTGTTCTCACGATGGGGACTCCCACAGTATGTGGAGTCTGACCAAGGGAGTCACTTTACCGGATAGGTCATGCAGGAGACCCTTATGGTACTCGGCATTAAAGGGAAATGGCACGTCGCCTACAACCCACAGTCATCGGGTCCTGTAGAGCGTTTAAACCGTACCATCAAGGAAAAGCTGAGAAAGGAAATGGGAGACTCACCCAAGAAGTGGGTGGAGGTCTTACCATTAGTCTTGATGGGGATCCGAGCCAGCCAGTCAAAGAGCACGGGGTATTCCCCACACGAGCTGATGACTGGCAGGGTTATGCGGACCCCCACCCATGTGCTAGCCCTGGTGCTGACAGAAGGTCAGCTCAGAGAGGTGAACCAGGACAGTTTTGTCAGGAATCTGTTTGAACACCTCAAACAGATTCACTGGCAGGCTGCTAGTAACATGGGAAAGCAGCATCGGAGTAACCGATTGCTGCTAGAACCCAACAGGCACCACGAGTGGGAGATAGGGGATCAGGTCATGGTGCGAAACTTCGCCCGGTTGGGAAGTTTCGAACCCTTGTATATGGGACCATACAGCATTGTGGACAAGGCAAGCCCCATGGTGTATGCCATCAAGATGCCCCGCCGCACAAAGTGGTTCCACATTAATCAGTGCAAGCTGTTTAAGGCGGAGAGTGGAGAACGGTCAGCAAGGGTTAACCGCAGTAAGGCTAGAGAGCAGCCGCCTGCAGCTGTGGATGATTCACAGACCGCAAAGGTGGGGGCAGTGAGTTGTGTGACTGGAGAGGCCCTCCCACCAATTAAGTGGGATTCAGGTACACTACCAGTAGTTGGAGCCTTAAGAAGGTCTCCTCGCACACCACAGCCCAGACTACCTTGGTCACCTGAGTGTCTTTTTAGAGTACGGTCCAGCCCCAGGAGAACCCTTAGCAAAGGGGGAAAACCAAAGGTCAGGGACAAGTCTAGTCTAGGGATACGGATCCCCAGCCTACAGCCTCCAAAGGTGAGGGACTCACAAGAGAGGTAGTGTTGGGCAAGGAGAGAGTGAAGGGTCCCCAGCCTGCGGCATCAGGCTGCGGGGAACCCACAGGACAGGACAAGGATTCGGCAGCCACAAAGAAGGGGGTAGTGTGTTGCAGCTCAGGAAGGCACACTCCCCTGGTTAACTGGGAGTCAGGCAAACTCCCAGTTGTTTTAAGAAGGACTCTCCGAGTCCGGTGGCACAGGTCACCTTACGCCCAGGTGTACAAGCTGCCCAGATTCCACAAAAGGTACAGGCCTAACAGGAATTAGCCTGGCCATCTGGAGACGGGCGGCGGATGTATATAGCTTACTGATGTATTTTAAGTGTGTTTTACAGTTTAGAAGTTTGGAATTTTAGTGGTTTAATTTTGGTTTAGGATAAGTTTAAGTTTTGAATTTTGATAACTGTGTCAGGCCAGAGAACCTTCTTGGGACATGGCTATTTTGTTTGTGTGTCCCTACAGAAAGGAAATCGGGATGAGGAAGGTTCTGCTCCTGCTGGCCCTGGTAGCGGTGAGCATCAGTGACCGAGGAGACATGGAGAACTCCCATCTCTATGGGTGTTCAGGAGAGAGAGCACCGATCGTTACCGCAGGGGGTGGCGAGCGGGGTGTGGAGGAGCTTGCCATTTACTTTTACGAGGGAAGGTGGCCAGGGTGGTTGGGGTCCAACTCGACTCAGTACTCCAGTCAGACCGGGTTCACGTACGGGGAGGCCTCCCTCCCGTGCCCCATGGTACAGGTCGTTGCTACAAGGGTCAGTGTCACCGTGGGGAAATGTGTATGTTTGACATTCAAGGGACAGATTCCTTTGGATAGATGGTGGTGGCTCAGAAAACTGAGCAAGGATATAGGAAACCCCACAGTCGATTGGGAACGATTGGGGAACAATACCTATCGGACGATTACAGGGACCCGAGGGGGATTGAGTGTGTGCTGGGACAAGTGGTGGGAACCGGATCAGGGGAAGGTCTGCCCCACAGGCGTATCCATCATTTTCCACCGGCAATGGAAAGATGCCGGGGAGGGGGTGGAGTGGGATTCCAGCCTGCATGCGTGCGCAGTCCCACACTCCCCGATCCCAGTGAATGCCACTGAACTTGTGACCCGCCCCCAAAAGCCCCTGCCCACGACCACAACATCACGGACTATAGTCCAGTGGTGTCCTACCACCACCAAGGGACCAGGGAATGGTTTAGTCCTAGTACCAACAGATAAGCTGCTGTACCAGGGGGTGCATTATGCAGTGGCCTCAGTGATCCTGAACCTGACCAAGGTGCACTTACCAGAATGGTTGTACCAAGCCCTGTTGAAGGAAATGTTTAGAAAGTTTTATGAATTCGACTTTGCTAATGTGGACATAATACTGTGTCCCCAGCACTTGAATGCCTATTCGAGATCACAGTGCGGGTTTAAAGCTGCTGGTGCATGACCTGTGAACTGCACCATGGAGGTAATGGCAAAAGACCATGTTTCCCCTCAGGTAGCATTCATAGTGGGTGGGACATACTGTGTCACCACAAGTGCGCCACACTACCGGCATGGACAGTACATCTGGTGTCCGGTGAGTGACAGCAGTTTTTGTTTTAAACCCGAGGCAGAAGTTCAAATGGCCCAGGAACGGATTGTACCCATCCCTGAACCCTCGACTGTTCAACTCACTGTCAGGGAAAACATCACCAACCTGCAAAGTTATGTAACACATTTTGGCTATGAGATTCCCCCTCTACCAGAACATCTTACCGCCCTATTAAAAGCAGTGGTCATCTCAGAGAAATATTTCTATACATTGGAGCAGAAGACAGTTGAGATAGGGGCCAAGATATTGGATATTGTGGTTCCACCCTGGTGGGACATTTTTGAAAATATAGAAGTCCCCTCTTGGATTAGGTTGGCTTCGCATCTTTTAGTGGTTTGCCAGCTGGGAATAATTTTCTATCTGTTATGTGCGAAGTGCAAAGGAAGGGACCAAATGCTCCGCTCTCAGCATGAGGGAGCATGGGACAAAAACAAAAATAAAGTCTATGACCAGGTATAAAACCTACCATGAACGTTATTAAAAATAAAGTTGGACAAGGGTGTGTGTTGATTTATTTTTCCTGTGTCTGATTTTTCCAAGTGGTGCAGGGGTGTTGGACCCCCTCCGTGCTTGGATGTGAATGTAATAAAAGTTTTTACTTTGTGTATCTTGGTAAACACTACACCTAAAGGGAATGGGAGAGTGTTTTGTTGTGGGTATTTTTAGTTTTAGGTAATACAGGGGAAGGTTGGCTCCCGAGGATCAGAAATTTTGCTCACACCTGCATGATACTATAGTGTTATAAAGTATCACAGGGGGGTGTGTAAGGTTCAAAAATTTCTGCACAACCCCAGAATAGAAGAAAAGTATTATTTTAAAATGATTTTGGAACATTACAGAAGAAATCTGTAAAAAGGATAATTGTACGGTTGGGCCTAACAGAAGAATTTCAGAAGTAAATTAAGGAAGAAATTTTGGACTGTTTTAAGGAGTTATTGGGCCAAAGGGATTTAAAATAAAAATCCCAGGAAGATTTGGCTGGTTTAAAAAGATATGTTCAGGCTTGCAAAAGGCTGGGACAAAGGGGAGGAGAGTGGGCCCCCCGAATTTGGATATTGGACTGTTTAGGAATGTCCTGGGCTACTCCAATTTTACATAAGGACAATAAAACCTGTTTCCCGCCGAGAATTCGCAGAGCCAGGTATTGAATAAACAGGACATGTCCCCAGCAACACAAAGGCAGGAACATTAGCCCTACAGAGTACAACAAACAAACCACAGTCCAAAACCAATTAAGAGATTGACAAACGTTTTGCATTTTTAAAACTGGTTTCAAGGCAATCCCGAAGCCAGTTAAAGGCCGATTAGGTTTAGATGAACCATCCCCTAAACTCGTTAAGTTTGAATGGACCATCCCCGAAGCTCGTTAAAGCTTAAAAACATTAAAAATAACGAGCCCGCCAAATTTAACAAAGAAACCCGAGATTTGGCGGTCAGATAAGTCAGGCCCCAAATTAGTATAATTGAGGCCTGCCTTTTCAGTTAAACAGTTCAGCTCAGAAGTTAAGTTCGTCACCAGTTCGAGGTCAGTTCAAGTCGTTTTGGTGGGCATTTCCTGGTCCTCTGGATTCCAGCCTAGCTAGTGTCGTGGGGTTGGGAGGGTAAGGGATTTTGTGTATTGTAATTCTCCCTCGCTTATTCTGAGTGTTCCCCACCCTTTTAGAGTATACGTTTTATTGTATTGTACATTTTCCTGTCTCAAAATAATGATCTGAATTCTTTTGACTAACCCAGGTGTCTGTTGCAAGTTTATTACAACCCCCAAATAAGTCCAAAGTCTAGAACCGCTCGAAGGAGTCAGAGGTGAAGCTGACAAACAACCCACACACCACCCCTTACACCACGAAGTTCTCAGCCTCGCGGATGCACTGCAGTGACTTCAGCCGCCGCTCAAGCTCCGAAACCCAGAGCTCGAGCTGCTATAGCTGGTGACACTTTCTGCAGACGTGGTCATCCAGGCCACGAGAAGCGTGCAGGACTTCCCGCATGGCACAGGATGTGCATTCCACGGGACTGAGCTGCCATGCCTTTACTTTGTAGACTATTAACTAGAAACACTTACCATCTACTCACCAATCAGCTCCACCCCTGGTTGTGACGTCACTATAGCTGTTTTGCAGTAGTTGCTTTTGTTGCTTTTAAGTACTGTTGCCGCTGATACTGCCTCCAATTTGGTCCGTGCTGCCCGGTCTCCCGCTGGTTTAAGTACCGCCACCGCTGATACCGCCTCCAATTAGGGCCGTGCTGCCCGGTCTCCCGCTGTTTTAAGTACTGTCGCCGCTGATACCGCCTCCAATTTGGTCCATGCTGCCTGGTCTCCCGCTGTTTTACGTACCGCCGCTGCCACTGATACCATCTCCAATTAGGTCCGTGCTGCCTGGTGTCCCGCTGTTTTATGTACCACCATCGCTGATACCCCCTCCAATTAGATCCCTCTGCAGGACTGTCAAACTCCAGGATCCCCACCCAGTGCTGCCACACCGCAGGCCAATCCCCGATGCGATCAAAGCCCAGGACTGCCTTCCTTATTCCCAAAGTACATTCCCCCCATTTCCCCTCCACAGTACCATTAAATACAATTTGATCATCTTACATAACAGAGAACAGAGTGGGAGCGGGACCAGCGAGAGCGGCAGTGATAAAAGGAGCGGTGACCCGAGGCCCGAGACCAGAGCGAGAGCGGAACCGACGAGAGTGGCGGGGATAAAAGGAGCGGTGACCCGAGGCCCAAGACCAGAGCGAGAGCGGAACCGGCGAGAGCGGCGGGGATAAAAGGAGCGGTGACCCGAGGCCAGAGACCAGAGCGCGAGCGGGATCAGCGAGAGCGGCAGTGATAAAAGGAGCAGTGACCCGAGGCCCGAGGCCCGAGGCCTGAGACCAGAGCACGAGCGGAACCGGCGAGAGCAGCGGGGATAAAAGGAGCGGCGACCCGAGGCCAGAGACCAGAGCGCGAGCGGGATCAGCGAGAGCGGCAGTGATAAAAGGAGTGGTGACCCGAGGCCCGAGACCAGAGTGAGAGCGGAACCGGCGAGAGTGGCGGGGATAAAAGGAGCGGTGACCCGAGGCCCAAGACCAGAGCGAGAGCGGAACCGGCGAGAGCAGCGGGGATAAAAGGAGCGGCGACCCGAGGCCAGAGACCAGAGCGCGAGCGGGATCAGCGAGAGCGGCGGTGATAAAAGGAGCGGTGACCCAAGGCCCGAGACCAGAGCGAGAGCGGAACCAGCGAGAGCGGCGGGGATAAAAGGAGCGGCGACCCGAGGCCCAAGACCAGAGCGAGAGCGGAACCGGCGAGAGCGGCGGGGATAAAAGGAGCGGCGATCCGAGGCCCAAGACCAGAGCGCAAGCGGAACCAGCGAGAGCGGCGGTGATAAAAGGAGCAGTGACCCGAGGCCCGAGGCCCGAGACCAGAGCACGAGCGGAACCGGCGAGAGCGGCAGTGATGAAAGGAGCGGTGACCCAAGGCCCGAGACCAGAGTGCGAGTGGAACCGGCGAGAGCGGCGGGGATAAAAGGAGCGGCGACCCGAGGCCCGAGACCAGAGCGCAAGCGGGATCAGCGAGAGCGGCGGTGATAAAAGGAGCGGCGACCCGAGGCCCGAGACCAGAGCGAGAGCGGGATCAGCGAGAGCGGCGGTGATAAAAGGAGCGGTGACCCGAAGCCCGAGAGCGTGCGCGGAACTGGCGAGAGTGGCGGTGATAAAAGGAGCGGTGACCCGAGGCCCGAGGCCAGAGCGCGAGCGGGGTCAGCGAGAGCGGTGGTGATAAAAGGAGCGGTGACCCGAGGCCCGTGACCAGAGCACAAGCGGGATCAGCGAGAGCGGCAGGGATAAAAGGAGCGGCGACCCGAGGCCCGAAACCAGAACGCGAGCGGGATCGGCGAGAGTGGTGGGGATAAAAGGAGCTGTGACCCGAGACCAGAGCGCGAGCGGAACTGGCGAGAGCGGCGGTGCTAAAAGGAGCGGCGACCCGAGGCCAGAGCCCAGAGCGCGAGCGGGATCAGTGAGAGCGGCGGTGATAAAAGGAGCGGCGACCCGAGGCCCGAGACCAGAGCACGAGCGGAACCGGCGAGAGCGGCGGGGATAAAAGGAGCGGTGACCCGAGGCCCGAGACCAGAACGTGAGCGGGACTGGCGAGAGCGGTGGGGATGAAAGGAGCGGTGACCCGAGGCCCGAGACCAGAGCGAGAGTGGAACCAGTGAGAGCGGCGGTGATAAAAGGAGCGGTGACCCGAGGCCCGAGACCAGAGCGTGAGCTGGACCAGCGAGAGCGGCGGTGATAAAAGGAGCGGTGGCCCGAGACCAGAGCACGAGCGGAACCGGCGAGAGCGGCGGGGATAAAAGGAGCGGCGACCCGAGGCCAGAGCGCGAGCGGAACCGGTGAGAGCGGCGGTGATAAAAGGAGCGGTGACCCGAGGCCTGAGGCCAGAACGTGAACGGAACCGGCGAGAGCGGCGGAGATAAAAGGAGTGGCGGCCCGAGGCCAGAGACCAGAGCGCGAGCAGCGGGGATAAAAGGAGCAGCGACCCGAAGCCCGAGACCAAAGCACGAGTGGAACCAGCGAGAGCGGCGGGGATAAAAGGAGCGGTGACCCGAGGCCCGAGACCAGAGCGCGAGCGGAACCAGCGAGAGCGGCGGGGATAAAAGGAGCGGTGACCCGAGGCCCGAGACCAGAGCGCGAGCAGGATCAGCGAGAGCGGCGGGGATAATAGGAGCGGCGACCCGAGGCCCGAGACCAGAGCGAGAGCGGCGGGGATAAAAGGAGCGGGGACCCGAGGCCAGAGACCAGAGCGCGAGCGGGACCAGCGAGAGTGGCGGGGATAAAAGGGGCGGCGACCCGAGGCCCGAGACCAGAGTGCGAGCGGGATCAGCAAGAGCGGCGGTGATAAAAGGAGCGGCGGCCCGAGACCAGAGCGAGAGCGGGATCAGCGAGAGCGGCGGGGATAAAAGGAGCGGTGACCCGAAGCCCGAGAGCGTGAGCGGAACTGGCGAGAGCGGCGGCGATAAAAGGAGCGGTGACCTGAGGCCCGAGGCCAGAGCGCGAGCGGGATCAGCGAGAGTGGCGGGGATAAAAGGAGCGGCGACCCGAGGCCCGAGACCAGAGCGCGAGCGGAACCGGCGAGAGCGGTGGGGATTAAAGGAGCGGCGACCCGAGGCCCGAGACCAGAGCGTGAGCGGAACCAGCGAGAGTGGCGGTGATAAAAGGAGCAGCGACCCGAGGCCAGAGACCAGAGCGCGAGCGGGATCAGCGAGAGCGGCGGTGATAAAAGGAGCGGCGACCCGAGGCCCGAGACCAGAGCGTGAGCGGAACCGGCGAGAGCGGTGGGGATAAAAGGAGCGGCGACCCGAGGCCCGAGACCAGAGCGCGAGCGGGATCAGCGAAAGCGGCGGAGATAAAAGGAGCGGCGACCCGAGGCCCGAGACCAGAGCGTGAGCGGAACCGGCGAGAGCGGTGGGGATAAAAGGAGCGGCGACCCGAGGCCCGAGACCAGAGCGCGAGCGGGATCAGCGAGAGCGGCAGTGATAAAAGGAGCGGCGACCCGAGGCCCGAGACCAGAGCACGAGCGGAACCAGCAAAAGCGGCGGGGATAAAAGGAGCGGCGACCCGAGGCCCGAGGCCAGAGCGCGAGCAGGATCAGCGAGAGCGGCGGGGATAAAGGGAGCGGCGACCCAAGGCCCGAGACCAGAGCGCGAGCGGAACCAGCGAGAGCGGCGGGGATAAAAGGAGCAGCGACACAAGGCCTGAGACCAGAGCATGAGCGGAACCGGCGAGAGCGGTGGGGATTAAAGGAGCGGCGACCCGAGGCCCGAGACCAGAGCGTGAGCGGAACCAGCGAGAGTGGCGGTGATAAAAGGAGCGGCGACCCGAGGCCAGAGACACTGCGCGAGCGGAACCAGCGAGAGCGGCGGTGATAAAAGGAGCGGCGACCCGAGGCCCGAGACCAGAGCGTGAGCGGAACCGGCGAGAGCGGTGGGGATTAAAGGAGCGGCGACCCGAGGCCCGAGACCAGAGCGTGAGCGGAACCAGCGAGAGTGGCGGTGATAAAAGGAGCGGCGACCCGAGGCCAGAGACCAGAGCGCGAGCGGGATCAGCGAGAGTGGCGGTGATAAAAGGAGCGGCGACCCGAGGCCAGAGACCAGAGCGCGAGCGGGATCAGTGAGAGCGGCGGGGATAAAAGGAGCGGCGACCCGAGACCAGAGCGTGAGCGGAACCGGCGAGAGCGGTGGGGATTAAAGGAGCGGCGACCCGAGGCCCGAGACCAGAGCGTGAGCGGAACCAGCGAGAGTGGCGGTGATAAAAGGAGCGGCGACCCGAGGCCAGAGACCAGAGCGCGAGCGGGATCAGCGAGAGTGGCGGTGATAAAAGGAGCGGCGACCCGAGGCCAGAGACCAGAGCGCGAGCGGGATCAGCGAGACCGGCGGTGATAAAAGGAGCGGCGACCCGAGGCCCGAGACCAGAGTGCGAGCGGGATCAGCGAGAGCGGCGGGGATAAAAGGAGCGGGAGAGAAGATGAGAGAGCAAAGAAAAATCAAGGCATGATGTCAAAGGACTGCAGATAGGTGATTGGTTGGGGAGTATTAACGTTTTTTTGCTCTCTAACCTAGGACAGTGGTTTAATCTAGGACCGGGAAACTATAACATACTGTATTAAATTTATAGATTAACTAGTTAAACTAATTAATATAACTATAAATAATCATTGAATAAAGACTTTAACTAATTAAATAAATAAAATAAGGCTAGACTAAGATATGGCAGGGCAGGTTGTGTGTCTGGACTGCAGTATGTGGGAGTTTGTGGACAGCGAGACTGTCCCGAGCAAACACGTCTGCAGGAGATGTCTCCATCTCGAATCTCTCCGGCTCAGACTCATTGAGCTGAAGTGCGAGTTGGAGACACTCCAACACATAAGGGAGTGGGAGGAATTTCTGGACAGTTTTATCCAGAATACAGTCAATCCCCAGAGGAAAGCCGAGGTTCAGGACTGTTAGGGAGCCGGGTAGCAGGGATTTAGATGGGGTTGAGAAGGAGGTCCCACAGGCACTGGTCCTATCCAACAGGTACGATGTACTCGCTACTTGTGAGGACAAGGAGAAAGACTGCAGGGAGGACAGCCACAGTGCAGACCAAAGCACTGTGGCTCAGAAGGCTGTCCAAAGAGGGGAAGAGCAGAATAGGAATGTGGTAGTGATATGGGATTCTATAATTAGGGGGATAGATAGCGTCCTCTGCAGCCAAGAATGAGAATCCCGAACAGTGTGTTGCCTACCTGGTGTCAGGGTAAGGGATACCTCATGGCGGCTGGATAGGAACATAGCAAGGGAGGGGGTAAATCCAGTTGTCGTGGTCCATGTTGGAACAAACGACATAGGTAGGAACAGGGAGAAGGTCCTGCTGAAACAGTATCAGGGATTAGGGTAATAATCTCTGGATTATTGCCCAAGCCATGTGCAAATTGGCATAGAAGCAGACAGATCAGGAGAATTAACATGTGGCTACAGGGCTGGTGTGGGAAAGAGGGGTTACTTTTCATGGGACACTGGCACCATTCTGGGACAGGAAGGAGCTGTACCGATGGGACGGGCTCCAAATGAACTGGGATGGGAGACACGTCCTAGCGGAAAGAGCAAAGGCTTTAAACTTGTAGAATACATTTTTAAAAATTGAATTTGACTTATTCAGTCACTAGAATTAAGAGTTCTGATGTTATCCCCTACCTGGTATAAACAATCTACTGTTATAAAACAGCAAACCTTTTGAATCATCATGAGCAATGCCATGGGAGATCTAATAAGGATTTTTCTATGTTAAAGTTGCTTAAATACAAGATGTTATTGCAGTAATATATAAAAAATTCGAGTCGAGTCCTTAACCGCAACTCTGTCTTCGATGCGAGTGTCCTCAACTCCATCCCGCAGCATGCTACCCGCCACCATCTCAGCACAACCCCAGCCCAGCATGAGGTTGAAAAGGCCATCTGACAACTGAAGAACAACAAGGCCTCAGGGGCAGATGGAATCCCCGCCGAGGCACTAAAGCATGGCGGAGAAGCACTACTGGTGCGAATTCATGAGCTAATTTCTCTTATCTGGAAGGAGGAGAGCATGCCAGGGGATCTCAGAGACGCTGTAATTGTGACCATCTTCAAGAAAGGTGACAAGTCCGATTGCGGTAATTACAGAGGAGTTTCCCTGCTGTCTGCCACAGGGAAAGTCATCGCAAGAATCCTCCTCAATTGCCTCCTCCCAGTGGCCAAAGAGCTCCTCCCAGAGTCGCAATGCGGATTCCGCCCACTAAGGGGCACAATGGACATGATCTACACCGCACGTCAATTATTTGAGAAATGCAGGGAACAGCCTTGATCTCACAAAGGCCTTTGACACTGTCAACCGTGAGGGATTATGGAGTGTCCTCCTCAAATTCGGCCGCCCTCAAAAGTTTGTCACCATCCTCTGCCTGCTTCACGACGACATGCAAGCCGTGATCCTGACCAACGGTTCCACCACAGACCCAATTCACGTACGAACCGGGGTCAAGCAAGGCTGTGTCATCGCACCAACACGCTTCTCGATCTTCCTTGCTGCAATGCTCCATCTCACCCTCAGTAAGCTCCCCACTGGAGTGGAGCTAATTTACAGAACAAACGGGAAACTGTTCAACCTCCGTCGCCTCCAGTCCAGATCTAAGGTCGTCCCATCCTCTGTCATCGAATTACAGTATGCAGACGACGCTTGCGTCTGCACTCACACGGAGGTCGAACTCCAAACCATCGTCAACACCTTCACCGAAGCGTACGAGAGCAGGGCCTTACACTAAACATCCGTAAGACAAAGGTCCTCTGCCAACCTGCCCCCACCACACAGTACTGCCCCCCAATTATCAAAATCCACGACAAGGCCTTGGACAACGTGGACCACTTTCCATACCTCGGGAGCATACTGTCAACAAGGGCAGACGTCGACGACGAAGTCCAACACCACCTTCAGTGTGCCAGTGCAACCTTCGGTCACCTGAGGAAGAGAGTGTTTGAAGACCAGGACCTCAAACCGGCACTAAGCTCATGGTCTACAGAGCAGCAGTGATACCCGCCCTGCTGTATGCCTCAGAGACATGGACCATGTACAGCAGGCACCTCAAAGCACTGGAGAGGTACCACCAACGCTGCCTCTACAAGATCCTGCAAATCCATTGGTAGGATAGGCGCACCAACGTCTGTGTTCTTGCTCAGGCCAACATCCCCAGCATCGAAGCTTTGACCATGCTCAATCAGCTCTGATGGATGGGTTACATTGTCCGCATGCCCGATACGAGACTCCCAAAACAAGCGCTCTACTCGGAGCTCCGGCACGGCAAGAGAGCCCCAGGTGGGCAGAGGAAACACTTCAAGGACACCCTCAAAGCCTCCTTGAAAAAGTGTAACATCCCCATCGACACCTGGGAATCCCTGGCCCAAGACCGCACAAAGTGGAGGAGAAGCACCCGGGAAGACGCCGAACACCTCGAGTCTCTTCGCCGGGAGCAAGCGGAAGCCAAGCGCAAACAACGGAAGGAGCGCACGTCAACACAAGCACCCCACCCGCCCGCCCCTTCAACCACCGTCTGCCCCACCTGTGACAGAGACTGTAGGTCCCGCATTGGACTCATCAGTCATTTTTAATGTGGAAGCAAGTCATCCTTGGTTCCGAGGGACTGCCTAAGAAGAAGAAGGATATTAAAAATTATACGAATTTGCTCATTTCTTGTCAATGTTTTCCATTATAAATTTCTATCTCCTAATAGAAACTGCCTTTGTAAACTTTTCAAACTGTAAGTACACCCACCCTTCAGCACTGCCACAGGCAGGAGAGTATAATTGCAGTGTGACAAGTTTACATAGGCAGTTTCTATTATTAATGGATAGGAATTCTTATGGAAATATAGAAAGGAGAGGATGCATGTCTTTAAAATGGGGACTGAATTATATCTGCGCACCCTGGTCCAATTATTTCCCGGTCTCTAACCCTGCTTCACAAGAAGACTACATTTGGTCCTAACTTTCCACGTGCAACGCCATGGGAAATTGACTAGTGTATATCTAATAAAATTGGTATTTTAAGCTGGTAAAGGAACATGATGACAACCTATAACAAAGATCAATGAACAAAGGAAAAATTCTGCTCAAAAACTAAGAGCTTTAAGTGAAGGCAGTGGAAATCTCTTGCTGATTACTACCTACTGCTCTCTCTCAGCTGATGAATCAGTATTCCTCCATGTTGAACACCACTTGGAAGAAGCACTGAGGATAACAAGGGCACAGAACATACCCTGGGTGGGGGACTTCAATGTCCATCACCAAGAGTGGCTTGGTAGCACCACTACTGAATGAGCTGGCTGAGTTCTGAAGGATATAGCTGCCAGACAGGGCCTGCAGCAGGTGGTGAGAGAACCAACACGAGGGAAAAAGCAACTTGACCTCGCTCTGACCAATCTACCTGTCACAGATGCATCTGTCCATGACAGCATTCAATGAGGAGTGCAGAAAAGCATACCAGGAGCAGCACCAGGCGCACCTAAAAATGAAGTGCCAACCTGGTGAAGCTACAACACAGGATTACATGCATGCTAAACAGCGGAAGCAGCATGCTATAGACAGAGCTAAATGAGCCAACAACCAACAGATCAGATCAAAGCTCTGTATTCCTCTCAAATCCAGTCATGAATGGTGGTGGACTATTAAACAACTAACGGGAGGATGAGGCTGCATGAATATCCCCATCCTCAATGATGGCGGAGCCCAGCACGAGTGCAAAAGACAAGGCTGAAGCTTTCACAACCAGCTTCAGCCAGACGTGCCAAGTGGATGATCCATCTCGGCTTCCTCCAAAGGTCCCCACCATCACAGAAGCCAATCTTCAGCCAATTTGATTCACTCCATGTGATATCAAGAAATGGCTGAGCGCACTGGATACAACAAAGGCTATGGGCCCCGACAACATCCCTGCTGTCGTGCTGAATGTAGTGTATGTGCCTTTAAGTCAGAACTACTTTTACAGCTCCTGTATACTGTAGTACCGGCAGTGACCACACCAGTATATAAGCTTTGCGCATGCCTCTGTACCCCCAGTCTTGAGACTACCCTCCTCCAGTAAAGACCTGTTTATTGTTGATGTACTGCATCCGTGTGGTTATTTAACAACAACATATCGCCTGAATCACTGATCCAACAGTGGCGACGAGTGTCGATTCGAATCTACCTGCAACATAAAAAAAAAGAAAAAAATAGTCGAGGCCAGGAACACGGGCGTCGACCACGAGCAACCGCCCAGCCGGCAGGCAGAGATTGAACTTCGCAGGAGAGCCGGGCTTGGTTCCCCAGCCACGACGAGCAGCAAGAGACCGACGACAGGTCCAGCGCAGACCCTTCCCAACCAGCGGCGGCTGGAGCCAACCGACGGCAGAGAGAAAGCCGAGCAGCATCGACGGGGTAAGACAAAGGGTGAAGAGCGCAGGGCACAGCCGGGGGTTGAACACCGAGCAGCGTCGAGAAAAAGAAAACAAACCGGAGAGAGAGAGGGTAAAGAAACAGCCGGGTTCTAGACTGAGCGGCATCGAAAAATATAAAAAGAAGAACGCGCAGAGCACAGCCAGGGCTCACGGGCTGAACAGGGTCCGCGGCGCGAAGAAAGGGGAGCGCGGGAGACGCCATTGAGCCGCGGAGATGAAGGAAGGAAAGCGCAGGAGACGCCATTTTGTGCCAGCGGAGAAGAAGGGGAAGCGCGGGAGGTGCCATTTTTGACAGGGAACTCACACCCAAGGATGCCGAAGAGTGGCAGTATCTCTATGTTCGACAATGAAGTCGAAGATTGGGCGACATATGTGGAACGTATTGAGGTGTACTGCAGGGCAAATGAAGTGCCAGATGCTAATAAAGCACTGGTTCTGTTAAATTCCATGGGTGCAAAAACTTATGGGTTACTGCGAAATCTAATAACCCCAGAGAAGCCGGTGAACAAGAATTTTGGAAGCATAGTAGAAATCCTACAGGACCACTTAAACCCCACACCGCTGCTGATAGCAGAACGATTTAAGTTCTATAAAAGGAACCAACGCAAAGACGAAAGCAATGCTGAGTACCTAACGGAACTGCGCAAGCTATCGAAACACTGCCAGTTTGGAGCAGGACTAGCAGATACGTTAAGGGACAAGTTTGTGTGTGGGCTACAGAGTGAAGGAACCCAGAAACGGCTTCTGTCGGAAAAGGATCTTACGCTGGACAAAGCTTTCAGTATGGCAGTATCACACGAAGCAGCCGCAAGGGGCGCTGCAGAGATACAACGGAGACCGCAAGAATATGGCACCAATGAAATGTCCTATGGAACAGGGAAGTGCTATCGCTGCGGCAGAACAACACATGACCAGAAAGGTTGTTGGTTCAAGGACCAAGTGTGCAGGTAGTGTGGGAAAGCAGGACACATAGCAAGAGTCTGCAGGTTTGGGAAGAAAACCAACAGTAAGAAATCTCCAGAGGAGAAGTACAAAAAGGTACACCAGGTGATGGACAGTGGTTCAGACGAACAGAAAAGTGACACAGACTCCGGAAGCAAGGAGCTGGGTTGTCTGAAATTACATAAGGTAACCGAAATGGAGGATCACCAGACTATCTGGGTTACACTCAAGATAGACGGAGTCCAAGTGAAAATGGAATTGGACACAGGGTCAGCTCTAACAGTCATAAATCAAAGAGACTACAAGCGGCTATTTTCACACATACCCTTGAAAGCTACAGAGATTGTCTTGAAGACGTATACGGGGCAAAAAGTCTACCCCAAAGGAAAAATAAGGGTGAAAGTGACATATAAAGGCCAGGAAATACCTAAAATGGATATATATGTATTGCCAGATGGAGGACCACCACTGCTAGGACATGAATGGATCCGGAAGATACAATTAGATTGGCATTCCATACAGGCACTGAAGGTTGAGGCCAAAAAGGATGATGACGTCACACCTGGATGACTGTCAAAAATGCTAACTGACGCAAACGAAGTGTTCCAGGAGGGACTCGGAACACTAAAAGGCATAACAGCAACGATTAAAATAGAGGAAAATGCAAGCCCAAAGTTTCTTAAGGCCAGACCAGTGCCTTTTGCGATCAGACCAGCTGTTGAAGCAGAGCTGGAAGGGTTGGAACGTTCAGGAGTACTGTCCAAAGTGGACTGGAGCGAGTGGGCTACACCCATCGTTCCTGTAATGAAGAGGTCGTTGAGTAATACGCCTGGGGAACCAAAGAAGGTCCACATCTGTGGGGATTTTAAGGTGACAGTGAACCCAGTCCTTCACACGATACAATATCCGCTTCCACGAATTGAGGATATTTTCGCCTCGCTATCTGGAGGTAAACGCTTCACTAAAATTGATCTAGCCCAGGCGTACTTGCAAATGGAGGTAGAAGAAGCTTCGAAACAATACCTTACGATCAACACTCATAAAGGTCTCTATCAATACAACCGGCTGGTGTTTGGAGTAGCATCAGCTCTGGCTATTTGGCAAAGGGAAATGGATCAAGTCCTGCAAGGGATTCCAGGGACCCAGTGTTATTTGGACAACATCTTGGTCACGGGCGAAAATGACGGTGATCACCTCGCTAACTTGGAGAAGGTGCTCACCAGATTAAAGGAGTATGGGCTACGAGCTAATCGCCACAAGTGCGAGTTTTTCCAGAAACAGATCTCGTATTGTGGCCACGTCATCGATGAAGAGGGGTTACATAAGTCCCCTGACAAGATTGAGGCAGTAGTCAAGGCTCCAGCACCGGAAAATGTGTCACAACTGAGGTCGTTCCTCGGGCTGGTAAACTACTACCACAAGTTCTTACCAAATTTGTCTACGGTATTACACCCACTGAACACCCTACTGCAAACAGGGGTACCATGGAAGTGGGATGACGAACGTAGACGAGCTTTCCAGAAGTGTAAAGAATTGATCACATCAAAAGAGGTGTTGGCCCATTTCAACCCAGCACTACCAATTCGTTTGGCATTTGATACATCACCCTATGGTATTGGAGCGGTGCTGTCGCACAAATTCCAAGATGGGTTGGAGAGGCCAGTAGCCTTTGCGTCTCGGTCACTAACCTCAGCCGAGCGCAACTATGCCCAGATTGACAGGGAGGCCCTCAGCCTAGTATGGGGAGTAAAAAAATTCAACCACTATCTGCATGGGCAGAAGTTCACCTTGCTGACTGACCACCAACCACTTGTCTCCATCTTTAATCCTAAGAGGGGCGTTCCAGTGATGACTGCACAGCGGTTACAAAGATGGTCCCTGTTTCTAGGGGCGAATCAATATGAAATAGAATATATAAAGGCACGAAACAGCATGGGAACGCTGATGGGATATCGTGCCTGCCACTGCCTATTGTGGAGGAAGCACCAGCAGTGGACCCTATCGAGATATTTTATTCGTCAATAATTGAACGATTGCCAGTAACAAACGCGGATATAGAGAAGGAGACCCGCAATGATCCGATGCTGTCGCGGGTATATGAATTGACGGTGAGGGGACGGCCAACACATGGCGACTCATTGTTGCCAGCATTCTCATCCAGAAGAGAACAGCTGTCAGTATGCCAGGGGACAGTGATGTGTGGATCCCGAGTGGTGATTCCACCCAAGTTAAGGGAGAGAGTGCTAAATGAGCTACATGAAGGTCATCTGGGGGGAGTGAAAATGAAAAGCCTTGCTAGGGCTTATGTGTGGTGGCCGGGAATTGATCAACAAATCGAAGACCTAACTAACAGCTGCTTAGGATGCCAGAAGGTCCAAAATGCACCACCACATGCCCCTCTACACCCATGGGAGTGGCCCTCCTCTCCATGGCAACGGGTGCATATTGATTTCGCTGGTCCATTCATGGACTCAATGTTCTTAATAGCAGTGGATGCTCAGTCAAAGTGGCCTGAGGTGATAAAAATGTCTTCAACCACTACAGAGAAAACGATTGCAGTCCTACAGACCATATTTACCAGAAACGGGTTGCCAGAGCAGATTTGCTCTGATAATGGACCACAGTTTGTGTCCGACAAGTTCCAAATATTTATGAGAAGGAATGGGGTAAGACATTACATATCCGCCCCGTATCATCCAGCCACAAATGGATTGGCTGAGAGGTTCGTACAAACCTTTAAGAAGGCGATAAAGGCCATGTGCGACGATGAAATTCCACTACAGCATAAGATGGACAATTTCTTATTAGCCTACCAAAACGCGACACATGCAGTTACCAATCAGACCCTGGCCATGATGTTCTTTAACCGAAGGTTGAGATCTCGTCTGGACTTGCTCAGACCAAATGTGCGAAGAAATGTTGAGGACAAACAATTCCAGCACATGAATGAGAAGCCAACAATGTAGGGCAACCAGTCTTGGCCCGTGACTATCGAACAGAGAAATGGCAACCCGGAATGATATGTACAAGGCAGGGGCCATTAATGTACACAGTGGATGTCGGGGAGAACATTGTGAGACGCCACGTCGATCAGATCTTAACGTCACAGGAACGCGTCAACCCCATGTCTCGAGTACCTGGGGATGAACCCGACATACCGGTAGCATCTACTTCAGACCCAGTAGCAGTGGAACCCGATGAACTACCCGATGAAAAGGGGTCAGAATCGCCTCTGCACCAAGAACAAGAACCTCCGGAAAGGCACTATCCCGAAAGGGTCAGGAAGCAGCCCCAAAGACTGAATCTATAAATGGACTTTTGTTGCTTAATATACATGTTGAAATGTTAATTGTTATTTGAATATTAGGGGTACTACTAATCTAAAAGGGGAGGAATTGTAGTGTATGTGCCTTTAAGTCAGAACTACTTTTACAGCTCCTGTATACTGTAGTACCGGCAGTGACCACACTGGTATATAAGCTTTGCGCATGCCTCTGTACCCCCAGTCTTGAGACTACCCTCCTCCAGTAAAGACCTGTTTATTGTTGATGTACTGCATCCGTGTGGTTATTTAATAACAGCATATCGTCTGAATCACGGATCCAACACTGAAGACTTGTGCTCTCTAGCCACATCTCTAGCCAAGCTGTTCCAGTACAGCTACAGCACTGGCATCTACCTGACAATGTGGAAGATTGCCCAGGTATGTCCTGTCCACAAAAAGCAGGACAAATCCAATCAGGCCAATTACAGCCCTACCAGTCTACGCTTAATCATCAGCAAAGTAATGGAAGGTGTCATCGACAGCGGTATCAAGTGACATTTACCCACAAATAACCTGCTCATCGATGCTCAGTTTGGGTTCTGCCAAGACCACTCGGCTCCCGACCTCACTACTGTTGTGTATGTAATAGGTATGTTACTTTAAACCTATGGCCAGGGCAGCACTACTTTGTAGGGCGTAGTGATACTGTAGTACCACTCCTGGCCATAGGGGTATAAATACTACTGTGGGTACTGATCTCCCCTCAGTTCCCGCCTGTTGGTATTAAGTAAAGACCTACGTTGAATCTTCCAAGCTGTCTCTTCATTATTGGATTAAGTATAGACACATACTTCACAACTACAACCTTGGTCCAAACATGGACAAAGGAGCTGAATTCCAGAGGTGAGGTGAGAGTGACTGTCCTTGATATCATAGAATCATAAAATCATAGAAAGTTACAACACAGAAGGAGGCCATTTCGGCCCATCGTGTCCAACAAAGAGCTATCCAGCCTAATCCCACTTCCCATCTCTTGGTCCGTAGCCCTGCAGGTTACAGCATCCCAAGTGCACATCCAAGTACTTTTTAAATGTGGTTAGGGTTTCTGCCTCTACCACCCTTTCAGGCAGTGAGTTCCAGACCCCCACAACCCTCTGGGTGAAGACATTTCCCCTCAAATCCCCTCTAAACCTTCCACCAATTACTTTAAATCTGTGCCCCCCGGTATTTGACCCTCTGCTAAGGGAATTAGGTCCTTTCTATCCACTTTATCTAGGCCCCTCATAATTTTATACACCTCAATAAGGTCTCCCCTCAGCCTCCTCTGTTCCAAGGAAAACAAACCCAGTCTATCCAGTCTTTCCTTATAGCTAAGATTCTCTACTCCCAGCAACATCCTTGTAAATTTCCTCTGTACCCTCTCTAGTGCAATCACATCTTTCCTGTAATGTGGTGACCAGAACTGCATGCAGTACTCTAGCTGAGGCCTAACTAGTGTTTTATACAGTTGAAGCATAACCCCCCCTGCTCTTGTATTCTATGCCACGGCTAATAAAGCCAAGCATTCTGTATGCCTTCTTAACCACCTTATCTACCTGGCCTGCTACCTTCAGGGATCTGTGGACATATACTCCAAGGTCCCTTTGTTCCTCTACACTACTCAGTATCCTACCATTTAATGTGTATTCCCTTTCCTTGTAAGCGCTCCCCAAATGCATTACCTCACACTTCTCCGGATTGAATTCCATTTGCCACTGTTCTGCCCACCTGACCAATTTATTGATATCTTCCTGCAGTCTACAGCTTCCTTCTTCAGTATCAATCACACAGCCGATTTTAGTATCATCTGCAAACTTCTTAATCATACCCCCTATATTCAAGTCTAGATCATTGATATATACCACAAAAAGCAAGGGACCTAGTACTGAGCCCTGCGGAACCCCACTGGAAATAGCCTTCCAGTCACAAAAACACCCATCAACCATTACCAAGGCAGTAGTTGACTGAGTGTAGCATCAAGGAGCCCTAGGAAAATTGAAGTCAATGGGAATCAGGGGGAAAACTCTCCACTGACTGGAGTTCTACCTGGCACAAAGGAAGATGGTTGTAGTTGTTGGAGGCCATTTATCTCAGCCCCAGGACATCACAGAAGGAGTTCCTCAGGGCAGCGTCCATGTCCAACCATCTTCAGCTGTTTCATCAATGACCTTCCCTCCATCATAAGGTCAGCAGTGGGGATGTTTGCTGACGATTGCACAGCGTTCAGTTCCATTCGCAACTCCTCAGATAATAAAGGAGTCCGTGCCCACATGCAGCAAGGCCTGGATGACATTCTGGCTTGGGCTGATAAGTGGCAATTAACATTTGTGCCACATGAGCCCGGCAATGACTAGCTCCAACAAGAGAGAGAGTCTAACCACTGTCCCTTGACATTCAACGGGATTACCATCACCAAATCTCCCACCATCAACATCCTTGGATTCACTATTGACCAGAAACTTAACTGGACCAGCCACATAAATACTGTGGCTACAAGAGCATGTCAGAGGCTGGGTATTCTGCAGCAAGTGTCTCACCTTCTGACTAATCAAAGCCTTTCCACCATCTACAAGGCACAAGTCAGGAGTGTGATGGAATACTCGCCACTGCCTGGATGAGTGCAGCTCCAACAACACTCAAGAAGCCCGACACCATCCAGAACAAAGCAGCCTGCTTTTGGCACTCCCTCCACCACATGCGTACCGTGGCTGCAGTGTGAACCATCTACAAGATGCACTGCAGCAACTCACCAAGGCTTCTTCGACAGCACCTCCCAAACCCGCGACCTCTTCCACCTAGAAGGACAAGGGCAGCAGGCGCATGGGAACACCACCACCTCCAAGTTTCCCTCCAAGTGACACACCATCCTGACCTGGAAATATATCACTGTTCGTTCCTTCATCATCATTGGGTCAAAATTCTGGAACTCCCTCCCTAACAGCACTGTGGGAGTACCTTCACCTCATGGACTGCAGTGGTTCAAGAAAGCGGCTCACCACCACCTTCTCAAGGGCAATTAGGAATGGGCATTAGATGCCCACATCCCATGAATAAATAGGAAAAAAAATCTGCAGGTTTCTTTTTAATCAACAAAATCTGGTAATCAATTTGTTCGTGATAAATGCCATTTTGGGGCTCACAATAAGTAGTGTATAAGGCTGTACATAGAAGAGCCGAGATAACACCATGGGGGAGAAATTGGGTGAGTAGCGCCACCTGTTAGCGCCTAGAGGCAGTCAGTGGCTGTAGCGCCACTGGCTGCGCCTCCCGCGATATTCAGCAGGGGCGCTAATGGTGGCGCTAGCCTTTTGCGCTGCGCCGCCACCGATGACGTCATCGGTGTGCGCAGCGCCCCATTCGTGCACCGATCGCGATATTTGGTAGCGAACGCTACTGTAGCGCTGTTCGCTACCTGCGCCCGGTTCATGGGGCCTTGCTGCGCCGGCAGAGGCGCAAGTTAAGGTGGAGGTGCGGGGCGGCCGCCTGCCAGAACCTCCGTCCCCGGCCTCCTGGTCTCCCCCCCCCCGCGGCATTGCCGGCTGTTTCCCGAGAGCCCAGCACTTCTCCTCGGTGCCGGGCTCTTTTGCCGTCACTCGCGATTGGGGCTCGTGCTGTTGCAGGCCCCTCCCCCTTAACAGTGGGAGGAAGGCCTGCAGTACCGCTGCGAAATTCACTTTCAGTGCCCTAAGAGGGACACGGAGCGCCTCGAGCCGCGCCCCATCGCCCTCTAGGTGCACTTCAACTGAATTTGCGGCGATTGCGGCGCAAATTCCAGCGCCCAGGCGAACTTTGCACCGCTTGGACGCCTCAGGCCAATTTCTAGGCCCATAAGTCATAGTTGGGAGCTTCATCACTATGTTAATGTTATCTCATCCCCGAGATCTGTTTTTGTCTTGGAATACACTGGAGCTTGTGATATTCTGTATAATGTATACATTAACATTACTCACATACTGTGGCTTATGTTTTTCTGGCTAGTTCTTTTTGGCATCAGGGTGTCATGGTGGATGGATGGATGAATGGATGGATGGATGGAGAGATACCTTTCATGATTGAGCCACAGGACCGAACAACAGAACCATGTGCACAAAATGTAAATTGCAATTTGAACAGCAGTGGAAGTGCATTTATTTGACTCTGTTCACAGTTGCTAAATATTATGGCCAAATCTCAAATTAGATGATGTTATAGAGCCATGTTTACAAGTTAAAGATGGTATTTGTTGCAGAACAAAATGTAATTGCCAGAGAAATGTCAAAGCAGGTGCCAGAGAAATGTTAAAGCAGGTGCAATATCGCGCTAACCTTGAGCATTAAATGTGCTTTCCAGAACTGAACGATTTGCTAATAGTAGACTGAACATGTGTTGAATATCTAATATATATCAGAAATGTTGAGTGGCAGCAACAGGCCATCGGTATTGTGCCTGTAGGTGGAACTGTGATGGTCATTTAATGTGACTCATTAATACATTGAGGCTCAACTGGCTTTACTGTGACAGCCCCATGGAACTAACATGTACACTCATTATACCCTACATGATAAAAAATCTTAAGCCTGAGCTTGTCTCAAAAGCCTGGGCTTCTACTGGAGATTTTCTCGACAGAACAGTTAAAGGGAGTTACCAACCACAGATGTGCATTCTGAATATTTTTAGTTTGAAGAATTTCACAGCATTCTCTATGGATTTAAACTTGTATCAAATGGCCCTCAGTGTTGCCACATCGTGGTTCTTAACTGAATGCTACTGCATCATGGACTGCACTTAAACGTGCTCCTGGACCCTATTATCCCATCCCCCAGTGGCCCCACACCACAGTAGCACCTCCTAGTGATCCCAGTTCTCCCAAAGTCTAGGACATCTGTCCCAGTGTTCTCAGATTCTGGGTTCCCTTAATATTTCCCAATACAGAAGTTCCATCCCCAGTACTATCAGATTTGGGAATTGCTCCTCAGTGCTACCAGACCCTGGGACCCCAGACCATCCCTTACAGATTTGACACACCCTAGCCTGTAGTACTCCAAACTTTGTTACCTACCCGCACAATGGTGTCATATCTTGAGATTCCTCACTGCTTCTCGAGCCCCCCTCCAGTGCTACAAATCCTGACGCCACTGTCAGACATTGAAACCTCCCCTCAGTGCTGCTAGATCTCTGGACCTCCCCCAGTGTAACCATATTCTGAAAAACAGCACCTTTGATATTGCAGCACTCCCTCAGTACTGTATTGAAGTGTCAGCTTACATTCTGTGCTCAAGTCTCGAGTGGGGTTGAACCCACGACCTTTTGACTCAGAGGCAAGAGTGTTACCACTGAGCCAAGGCTGACACCCTAGAAGTCCCTAAATGCTGCAGGTTGTGGTGATACTGGAGTCCTTGCCACTCTCACTCACTCCCAAGATGCTCTCCACCCCACTTCCTTCCCTAGGGCAGCAGCAGTCATTGCTATAACAGTGATGATAACATAGAAGACATCTTCCTCTCTTTACCTCTTCCCTGAGCCTGCTACTACTGAGCCAAGACTGGCACTAATTCAATTGGAGATGTCTCGTTCAATTGGAGATGTCTAATTAAATAAACAAAAGCCAAGCATTTTAACAGCGAAAAGGAAGAGAGGTAAGGAAAGCATAACTATATACCATAAAAAACATTTTACAAAACAGGAAAGAAATTGGCTTTTGAAAAAACTATGGCCCTAAATTTCTACAGAGGTTCTCCTGATTTCCTGCCATAACTTTGGTGGGAGATTGGTGGAGCCCCAAAGAAACAACATAAGTGGCTGTTATGGTAGGAGAATGGGATAACCTTGGTGAAATTCAGGGCCAATATGCTTAAATGAGTATGATTAGGCACTGTGCAGTAGACTGGTGTTTGACATACACATCGTATTATCAAAATTATGTTCCACCATTACCCACACCTGCACGGGGGTTACATTTTATGATTTAGCACTCCCAGCACAGATCTTTTCATGATGGTAATGCGTATCAAGAATTTGGGTGTAAAGGTCTATGCAATGAATTCACAGCCCACACGTTTTCCATCTATTGATTTGCATCTTAATAGATGGAAAATTGTGCAGGCTGTGAGTTAGGTGCACTGACCTCCAAGCCCAAATTCTTGATATTCATTTCCAATGAGTTGCGCTCTGCACTAAGAGTGCTAAATCATAAAATTTGCCCCTGTGGCAAAGCCACCAAGGGACTCCTGTATAACTGTATAACTGCCTTTAACAAGAGTGCTACAGCACCTAAGTTGTTTACTGTATGTAAATAGCCAGCTCTGGGTAGGTCCCAGAACCAGCGCGATGACGTCATCATGTTGGTCATGTGACGTCCCGAACGGCAGGAAACGTGATGACGTCATACTGGGAGGTTCCCAGCTCAGAGCTCGTGAAGCCAGCATTAAGAAAAGACCTGTTGATTGTTTCTCCTGCATACCATTGTTTGTTCTCTAGTTTGCATTAAACTTCGTTTTATTATCGGACTGACTCGACCTCAGTACTTCAGTTAGGGATCTGTCGATTCCTACACCCCATAAGTGAAGTTAATGTTCTATGAATTGTATGTTAGACACAATCAATTAAAACGGCTGTATAAAGAATACTGTTGTTAATTAATATTTGACTCTTTGATCCTAATGTTTGTATTCTATAAATATATTTTCATATTCAAAATTGGATGTCTCAGACAGACCATCTTTGAAGCTCACTAAGAAAAAAAGCAGCATTTGGCAAGTAATCACTTAAAATAAATCTTTGAACTTTTTGAAGCAATCAATTTAAATTTTACAGCAGAATCATACTCTGTAATTACTCATTTGATCTTTGAGTGACTATAACATTTAGTTTTGGAATAATTTGCAATTTTTAGAATAAATTAAAAGATTTCCAAAGTTCACATGCTTGAATAGAACAATTTACTTTACTGGAAATTATATCCTTCATTCGTTAATGTTTGTAACAGAATAACAGAGCCAACATATTTTCTACTTTTTTATTATAGGTGTGGAATTTGCATTATTATAAAGATGAGATATATTTTTAACAGGAAAGCAGCCTGCATTATTTGTGCCTTATATATACACAAATATAGAAATGTGGTACAAGTGTAAAGAGCTATATACTTTATAAACATTTAACTGAAAGTTTCTTTGTCATTCCTACGTGACCATATTTTTATTTTACTTTATCCTTTTTCTATTAAGATTGACCTGAAATATTCTAATCTGCAGCCAGCTGCCATTTTACAAGCTACCTACAAAACCCATGTGGTGAACATGCCAACTACATGTCTGCCTTTTTTCTAAGCTAAGCAAGACCAGCTCTATTTGAGGCATGCCGGAGAAACTCTGGCAAAAATACACTGTTAAAATATACAAAGTTTATGCTTGGAGGATAACAGACAACTGTTGTCTAAAAATTAAAAAACAAACTTTTAAATTGATAATTTATTGTAACAATTTAATACTTAAAAGATCAAAATGAGTTTCAGAATGAACAGTAACTAAATAAAGGTTTTACAGCTGATATTGGATTATTAATTTTCTTTCTTTCAAAAGACACTCAAATTGTTAGTATCCGCAGCTTTTCTGACCCAGTATAACAGGACATTTGACAGTTAATTATTCACTGTGTAATCCTTACCTTGCTAAATAAGAACTCCAGAATATTAATAAAACTGGTATTATGACTTATTATCTAGTTCCAGTTTGCATCGAGCCTATGAAAAATATTTTTACATCCTCTTTTATGGTACATTCACATTACGAGCTTAGTGTGGAGCAGTTTCGGCTTTACACCAACCCCAAACCTGTGAACTATAAATTGTATATTAAGGCCCGAGTTGACTCCAAAGTGAAACTGAATGGGAAGACCTTCCAGGGAGCCTCGCTCATCTTAGCTCAGATTGGGCCCTGATTCCAGACCAGGCTGCATTTACACTATGAATGCAGTGTTGGTGCAAGGGGAACAGATGCCACTACCTGCCACTGTCAAACACAATAATTCAAGTACCACAATAGAGTATTGGAATTTGAATATATAACATGTTGCTCCTCGATGGTAACATAATTTCACTGAATTTGAAATGTGAGCACAACTCAATTGACATATCTTTAACTAATTCCCACTCAGACATTTCAAATGTTTCCATTATTTCCAAAAAATGTTTTTGTCTACTTTAGATGAGAATCATGGTTTTACAAACAAAACAATGTCAAGTTAACCAACATACTCTGAAATATGATGTACATTCAATAATATTGCATATTTTCATCTCTCTCAAAAGCTTTGGCTATACTTTGAAAACATCTATAATAGTTCAGCTAAACAGTTTCATTATTTCTGTTTTAGAAAACACATTCTTGAATTAGTGCCAAATTAGTTGATGATGCCTCCAACTTATTCCTCTTTCATTTTCTTCCATTCTTCTGAAACAAACATCAGACAAAAACAAAAGTTATATTTTTCAGACAATATGAAGCAACTCAAATGACTATTAGATATTTTCCTGGCTATTGTGTTAGAAGTGAAAGGTTTAATTTCTTTCCTCTTCTCCCATACATGCTCTCCTTAAGGCTTTGATTCCATCATTGGGGTATGGTTTCACAGGTGCCCTTCAACACCTCACCCAGTTGACCATTATTCATGTGTGAGCCTTAACGGTAAGTAGTAGGAGGTTACCAGTCGAGGACATTCCTGCTATTGTTTGGATTTATAAAGGATAGAAATATCTGATATCTAATACATAATGTTTATAGTGACTTTTGGTTTCTCAATTTTAGGTCAATAATTGCAGAATATTATGCAACCTCCTACTTTCTGATCAAGTGATTGGTCAAACATGAATATTTTATAGGTTATTTTCTCTTCTAAATAGTGGCCTGTGCTTAGGTACAGTTTTATAGTCCTCTGCTACTTCATTCAAGCAGCCATTCTTCAAGTATGAGCAGGACAGTGAATTCACCAGTGTCCACACAGGCACATTTCCCAGTAAGAGGCACTTGATAGTGATTAGAAGAGGGAACCTGTCTGAATTTCACATTGCTTCAGCTGAGATCAACTAACTCAGCATAGACCAGGTGCAGAAGCTGGACTTTGAGTCTGTGAATGAGAAGGCTGCGTGCTGACAGAGTAGTACTGGGGATAATCTAATTAGACTCAATGCCCATTACCTGGAGAGGGAGGGGAAATCAGTCACGGTTTCTACTCCTGCTCACTAGCCAATAATCAAACTTGCTGGTCTGTAGCTCTGTGCCAGGCCATGCTGTAAACTATTGAGCCAACACGAGAGCCATAGAATCATAGAAACTTACGGCACAGAGGGAGGCCATTCGGCCCATTGTGACTGTGCTGGCCAGCCAATGACTAGTGTTTTGATCAGCTGCACTGAAAAAGGGCTGAGTGTAGACAAAAGAATGCTTTTGTAGTCACAGGTCAAATTAATTAACGTATTGTGGTTCTCCTGCTATGGTGTAAATTCAGAAGTAAAAAATATCATGAATGTGCACAGAAAAGGTCCTAATGTTGAGAAGTCCCACAAAATAAATAGATTACACAATGGCATGTATGTTTTTAAAAACTTTGTTAGCAATAAAAGATTTAGGTGGTGAAATTGGACTTGGACGGGGATGCAAAACGGGGCGGGAATCGCTTTTCCGTCTGATAAACGACACGCCCGATATTCAGTTCTGTTGAAGTCAATGAAACTGAATATCGGCGGAGTGTCTAACAGGCGACTGATGCGATAGCACCTGTTTTATGTCTATGCCCAAGTCCGATTTCACCCTAAAGATTCTTAGAAACAGAGCAGGAACTAATATAATGGCCAGTCTTTTCTCCGTAATGAAATGGTTCAGCAATAGCGTTCACTGATGGCATAGTCACATTTACAGTCAACAAAGTAGTATTCTTTCACTTGATGAAGTGCCTAAGTAGAAAATGATTAAATATGCTGGGGTTTAAAAAAAAATGTATGTCCGACTCATACGTACCTCAGTGCAATAAACAGTGTTTTTTCAATTTATTGCTTGTATTTTCAGGGTGGTCATCTGTTTTGAAATGAAAAGTAACCATCAAACAACTGAGTATTTTTAACAAAGCACAGTTCAGAATAAAAATGTCAAGATTTTTTTGTCAAAATATAAGCATAAAAAAATGTAGATTTAGGGTTTTTTTAATGGCTGGGGCAAGACTATTCTGCTTCCATAAAAATTAAACAACAGACATGGATTCTCCATAGAGAGAAAGAGGGAGAGAGAGATGCACGTGAAAGACATCCATAAAATAAACACCCACCCTGGAACCTCACCTGTACCAATTCCTGTGCACCCCAATGGCATTAACAGAGGATTGGGAGCAACTTACCTCATTACTTCACTGGCTGGTGGGAGGAGAGGAATTAGGAGGAAATAATACCCATAGCAAAATAATTTAAGGTTCATTGAAGTAATTAAACTGCTGTTGTGCTGGTATGTCATATTGCATGGTTCTTAGCTCTTCAGCACAAGAGGATTATGATTTTACTGAAAAAGTATACTGAATACTTTAATAAGCAGCAAATCTCTGGAGACCTGCAATTTATAAAAGTTCACCTTAATCACAAAATAAACAGATGAAGGAGGCAAAAGTTACCTTGTCTCCCATTCCCAATTTATTTAATTGGATCGGGAATGAATTTAAATAGTTTCCCCTCCACTACCCTACAGAAATGACCATTCCAAATGTTGCTCATTTGTTGCATGAAGAAGTTCTTTCTGACAATACAAAATTGCCCTTTCACCAGTTTTAGTTTATAGCCCCTTGTTCTATTGTCTTAGCTTACCCTGAAGTAGTGTTCTGTGCTCTGGTTTTACCTTATCTGTAACAGTTAATATTTCATAAATCTGTAGAAGGTTCCATCTCAGTCACCTCTGAGGCTCTGCCTCAGAGTTTCCTCATAACCCGAAACTCTAATGCTAGTCATTGGCCCCCTGCCAACTCTCTGCATCGACTCCTTGGCTTGAATGTTTCCTTTGTGGCTTGGCAATCAAACTGGACACAATACTCAAGGTACAGTGTGATAGTAGCTTCAGCAAAACATCCTCTGATTTGTATTTAATTAATTTAGCAATAGAGTACAGCATTTCATTCTTTGGTTTATTGCTACTCCACATTGATTTGACCTGCCAAACCTACAGTCACCACCAGATCAAGTTCAACTTCACTTTTAGTTAATGTCAATTTGGTTCGGTGGTAGTACTCTGGCTTGGGGATCAAGGGCCACACCAAGACTTCAACACTTAAGCTAGGCTGACATTTAAGTGCAGTACTGAGGGAGTGATACATTGTTGGAGGTTCCATCTTTCCAAAGAAATGTTAAACAGGGCCCCAGCTGCCTGTTCAAATGGACATAAAAGATCCCATGCCACTATTTAAAGAGGAATGGCTGAGAGTTGGCTTAGTGTCCTGGCCAGTGTTCATCACTCAACCAATACCACCAAAAAAGCAGATGAATGAGTCAGTTATTTTATTTGCCACCTGTGGGATCTTGCTATGTGCAAATTGGCTGCTGCATTTTCCCACAAACCAACAATGACTACACTTCAAAAGTAATTAATTGTCTCCAAAATGCTTTATATTCTGAGGATGTAACAGATACTATGTTAATGCAAGTTTATTCTGTCTTCTACACAATCAATGGTGCATTTATCACACCCATTTTATATTCCACCTGTTTATAGATTTTACCTAGCTTTTTTGGATCTCTAACTGCTCTTAAATTGGATTAAAACTTGATTCACTACTAGGCTAGTTACACCTAAGTGGGCCAGCAGCTGTTAGGTGAGAGTATATGCTGAAACACAGTACAATTCACAGAAGTGTGGAACAAGGGTTATTTCTTGCAGCAGACTACAGGGCTATTCACTGCCACTAGGGATCTTTATCCACCAAAACACAGGTAAGGAATTTAGGTGTGTGCCCCTCACAATCTTCCATCCATTAATGGGTGGAATGTCATGGGGTGTGTGAATACCTAATGTGTGCTATCAATTGGTGAGGCTCCCCATGGGTAACAACTTAACAAAATTGGCCACCAACTCTATGGAATGGCAGGGAATTGTTCAAACTAGGTAATTCTGGCGTGTTTATGTAGTTTTGTAAACTGGATTTATAGTTTCACAAATTGACTGAACCTTAAATATAGAAAAGAGAATCATTTTAACTGCAGTTTAGTTTTTCCAGGTTTCATACATTTTAAAATACAGTATTTTCTAGTATGTTACTGGTGGAATGAGTGCTTGGAAGAAACTGAAAACAATTACCTTTGGTTTTCTTACTTTTCCTAACAATTGAGTTCCTGCCAGATGGTGTTGGTGAAGATGTACGTGAAGCAGATTTAGTAGAATGAGCTGGTGAGCTTATGGCAGGTGACACATGGCCAGAGTGATCGAGCTTTGGGTTAGGATGTGTGTCATTTGTGTCAAGAATGACATGTTCCACATTTTGTGATATTGTCATTTCAGCGACCATGTTTGTCTCTGAGTCAGGCACACCAGGTGTAGGGTTAACATGCTTGATAACTTTATTTTGGGAGTTTATTTTATTATCAGCTTTAGATAAATTCCCATCTACATTACTGTTAAGAGAGAGATTTTCTTCCTCTCTGCCCACTGTAGTGACATTATCTTCACCGTGACATTGTTTCAACTGTTCATGTTCTTTTGCAGATAGTATTTCAGAGTCAGATGTGGGGCTTTCTTTGCAAACATTTTCTTTATTTACTTCACTTGGGGACAGGTCAGGATGTTTGTCAATCATATCCTTATGTCCTGATGCATTTATTTCAGGGCTGGATATGCGTTCAGCAGACGACTGATGTGTAGCATTCTGCACTGGTGGTTCTTGAGCAGGCAACTGTTCAGCAGGTGGTTGCCGGGTGACTGCCTTCGCCATGGGAGCAGAAATATCATCTGTAACTTTTGATATAGTTGTACATTGAGAATCCATTGCTTTTTCTTTGTCTTCTGCAGCAGGGGCACCTTGGTCTGTAAACACACATGAATGAAGTATTGTGCATCAGTGAAAGTGAGAACTTACCCCATAGTTGATTGAGTATTTGAACTATTTAAAGTACCTCTAAGTCTGAAGGGGACTCTTTCTCCCCTCCCCCCCTCCTCTCTCCTCCAATTTAAAATAAAAGCAATTACCACCACAACACTCATCAATACATGCAAATATATTTAAGTATACGGGAACCTCTCAGAAAGACAGCCCTTGAGGAGCTATGATAAAGCATTTCATAAGTTTTCTTTAAGTAGAAAGGAAGTCATGATTACTACATGTTATAGGTCAAGATGGTAGGAGGAGGATCCTCCTATATAACAGGTTGCTGGAGATGCAAAATTTGTGCAACTATTGATATATGCAATTTCATCTAAAACATACCAGATAGCTCACATGCATCAAAACTGCACTGAAAGCATGCAGAAGAGCTAAAGTTCAAACTTAAAAATGGTAAACCTCAGCTGGAATTTTTTTTGCTAAATTATAAAATTAAAACTATTAGGCGGGGAATACACCTTGCTTGGAAATGAGATTGAGGGCAGGGATGAGCAAATGTGTAACCCAATATGGTAAAATTGGTGATTGCAGGCATGAATTGTGTCAAGATGTAGGGAAACCAAGCCAAACTGAACTCGTTAGTGTAAACACAGCATAGGGATTCCTGGTGCATATATTTCACACAAGAAACTGAAAATGACACACACGCCTTATCTGTATCCATTTCCTGAGCCGTTTTGTCCTGGGTCAGATTAGAGTTTTTGCACCCAAAGTTACTCATTACCCTACACCCGAGCACCATTTTGAATATTGCATGGTGTTTAAAGTTTTTCAGCTTTAGCCTACTCTGTATTCATTGGTAAAACAAAAGACATAAAATAAGCTAGCAATTCCAGTGCAAGCGAAGAAAACCTCAGAAAAATAAATTTGCCATTATAGCAAATAATCTCAATCATAGTTTTCAATCGTGGAATAAGACAAGTACCCAGGCCAATAGGTCATGATGAATTCTGTCATTTTCACTTTATATCTCAAAGATTGGCAAAAAAAATTACAAATGGTTATATTTATCTTATTTACAAAAACAATAGAGTAAATGCATTTTCCATTGGACACAGCCTCTAAATAAATGAAAAGGCACGTAATTCAACCAATCTTTAAAATAGAAGGTCGTGGAGTAAGGAAAATGTATCCAAAGATTTAAGGTTATAATGCACTTTCATACTGCTTTGACAGATTTGTAAAGATATGGTAATTCAAACTTCCACAAAGCCTGTATTTATTTTTAATTATTATATATGCACACACCTGCCTATTTCAGTGAGCAATTTTAAAGCACATGCACTGTTGCGTATTAAGCATCAAGCAGTGTTGAAAAAACCTCAAAACCTTTACGATGATGCAAGGCTGTATTTTCTTCACCTATTGAAAGAATTGAAAATACCAGGTGTAGGGAAAATGAATTAGGCAAGTAGTACCTGCAGGTACCAGTAAAATATAACCAGGTCAGATTCTTTCCGTTTGGGAATACTGTTATTTTAGATGAAAGCAAGTTTGAAGCCAGATGCATGCAGTCATGTGCTCTTACCCAGTGATACTTTCCCCCTACATGTTTCAGTAGTAGTTTCAGTAATAGAACTTTTTGGAGCAGACAGAGTATTGCACCTTCTCCTGGTGGTCTTCTTCAATTGAAAACCTTTTCTTATGTCTGACAGAAGAGCATCAATAATACATTCCTCCTCTTGCTTTATTGGTGATTTATGAACTATAAAACAAAGCAGTCACAATTTACTAGAGGTTCTCCAATATTAAAAATCACAAATTTCAGACCAGACCTAAGCATCTTTGACTTAAAACAAAACCAGCAATAAACGGTGAAACTTGACACATGATGGAGCAACATTGCATTAAGCCTTATATCAGCCATTCATCATGATGTTAACTGGATCATCACTTTTATATTGGTGTATTTTATATTAACATTGGTGTCTGATAAGCAATTCCTCAACACATCTTCTGTCCTTAAGCAAACTTTAGTGAAGTAAACACAATCAATATAAGAAACAAATGATAAAAAGTGATTTAAAAATACAATACAAAAAGTTACTCTTTAAATTGAGGAAAATAAAAACCTCCAATGCGACTTACCAATTTGTCCATTCTCTCCTTTTTGTCTTTTAGCTTCTTCTTCTTGAAGCTTTTGCTTTCTCTTCTCTGCTTTTGCAATCTGCTCTTTTCTGAGCTTATTTTCCTTTAACCACAGGAAAAAAAGACAATTAATTTTCCAGTGCCAACATGAAGATGAGGAGGCCTGGCCAAAACAGCCACCCACAGGTCCAGGATGCATGGGATCTGCGGGAGGGGAGGGGTCGCTCTGGCAGCCTGCCTCTCTTCCGTGGTCTTGTCGGTGCCCGGGTGGCCATGCAGTGTCTGCCAGTACACTTGAAGCCTTTCACAACCGGTGGGCTCTGCAGGAGTAAACTGTATAATCAATCATGACAATGAGAGCTTGATTTAGTTTTACTTTAAGCTTCTTTTAGTTTGATTGGACCTCGTGTTAGAATGTTTTATTAGTACAGGTAGTGCCCTCCTCAAATTGAGGGGCATTTGTGGTGCCAATTTCTGTCCTAAATGATCCAATTAAAATAGTCCTGAGCAAGGTGAAGGAGGGAAGATTAGCACTTTAGTCCTTTGACTCTAAATGTTGGTAGGCATGAGGATACATTTAAATAGATGCAAGGTAGAACTTTGCAAGTTGAGCTTCAGTAAAATATTTACTGAGTCTTTTATAAGCCCCACTGTGTTCCTCTGAATGCTCAGCGAATTTATCCAATGAGTGATTGTGCCATACAGAACAGAAAGATCCCAAATCCAATCCCTGGCCTGTATTAGGCTAATCAACTTAGCTGGGGCTCATCAGCCCTAGGTTTGAGAAGGGGGGAAAAAAACAAAGCCAGCCAGCTTTCATTTCTGATTGCTATCCAGAGACATCTGCTGGAAGTGTGCATGTGTTATATTTAGTCAGGAGAGGATCAAGTTCAATCGCGATGCACAATGTAGCTATTTAGTGTGGCAACATTTATCATTAAAGCTCAATGATGAATAGTGTCCACTCAAGGGTGCATCGTGGTTGTGGGACCATATCTTAGAAAAGAGTCAATGTTTCAGGACTTTAAGTTGGGAGGAGGAGGGGGGGGGGTTGGCAGCAGGGGAAGAGTGGTGGAAAAGATGATTGAGTGAGAAAAAACCCATTAACTATGCACAGCACACATCTTTTTTGTACTATTCTACATGTCTAGGAACATAAAGTATCTGGCTAATGTCATAAAACATCTGCTATTTATAGTTGCAACTGCTAAAAAAAAAGGTAGTATTTCTTCTAGTCTATGAAAGGTTTACTTCGCATTTCATTTGTGACAATATTAGAAGTAAATTTATGATGCCTGAAATTCAGTTCTTCAACACGATACATACAAAAGACTTTATAACGTACATTAAAAGGAGACGGTTTATTCAGTAATGCTATGGAGACTTACCTTCATTGCTTTGAGGAACAAATCTCTGAAGGTTTTAATGGTTAGAAATAGCTCTTCCAGTGACAATTTACTAACGTCATCACAGAAGTACTCAGCCAGTTTCTTTCTCTCTGACTCGATATCTTCCAGAAGTTGCTTCAGTTTGTTTGTTGCACATAGACTTTCCTGAAATAGTTTTTTTTTTAAATTATAATTTCACAATAGGCAACTAAAATACTGAATTATTTGTAGTTGCTGTTTTACTTACCTGGATAGGTTTGTCAAACTGTAATTTGACATCATTTGCAGATGATTTGACTTTACCACCAATCATCTTGAGACGTTCCAAAAGGTTGACTGTGTCAGACTGAAGTGAGTCCACACTAAGGCTGTCAGTAAACATAATCTTCAAGTTATACAAATAGTGGAGATATGTCAGAACTAGTAGAACACAGCAAGTGCAGTGGGGAGAAAGAGAAAGGAGACGCGTGGCATATATTTCAACAACATAGCAATCTTGGCAATTGATTATATCACAGTTCATCTTCCTTTCTGTTCCCTCTTTCCCCCCCCTCCCCCCCTTTCCAGAATATAGTCTAAATTCTAATCTTTGGTGACATGCTAGGAGAAATACAAGCTGTAGAAATCAGTTTTCCCTTAATCAGCCAGAGGATCCTGGCAAGACTTGTTTCACTTATAGACTAGCTGCAAGTGTCAGTGGGATTGAGATTTGGCCTTCTTACCAGGCCCCAAATGTTGCACTTTTAAACAAGATTTAGGATTCCCAAAAGGAGATACTTTAGTTATCCTCAAAACACTGTAGTTCCAAGATCTGCACATTTTTCTACAAATATTTCTACCAGAAATGTACAAAATCAAGCAGCAACAATGAACATGTGTTTGTGCAGTGTTGGAGAACCAATAGTCTATTGACTTGAATAACATTATGCAATGGTCTCTGTTCAGTCCTGTTGGTCAGCTTCAACTCACTAGCACTGTACAAAGGGTACTGCTTTTCAGTTTTGTTCATGAAATATAATTGTCAGCTCAGACACTATTAAAATTAGATAGCAAAGAATTCCAAATGGTCTTCTTACCCTCCTGCTTTTGAAATGGTTTCTAGGTCATCAGGAAGTTTCAGAAGATCTGGCTGGAACTTTTCAGCCTCCTTTCACATAAAAAAACCCAAAAAGCAGTTAGATACTAACCAATTTAAAAATAAAAAATAAACAAAATATATAGTGAAAGGCATCACCTCTATCATGTGATGCAGCAACGTAATCCGTGATTGGTTTGCTTTTGTCTCGGTAAGTTTAAGTAGGGTATTTATTTTAAAGCCATCTGCATCTCCTGTGTGACTACCCTGATGGAAGGCAAAAACCACAAAGTACACATGTAAATATATACACAAATGTAATGAAAATGATTTGCAATAACATTTGATGCAGATTTCATCATGCAGTCAGAGATATCTTTCCTAATTTTGTACACCTAGTGCAAAGTATGTTTATCTCAACAGGTTGTGTTCTTATTGGTTTATTGGAAATAGTGTACAAGGAAAAAATGAATTTTCACAAAATTAATCTTTAGCAGGGTAGCCCAATAACACGGAGGACTGTTTATTATAGATTTTCAATCATTAATTTTATTTAATCAATGCAAAGTAGTTTCCTAGAAGACGCTGTATAAACCAGTAGATTTTGCATAGTTCACAGAATACGTACATAGTTGAGGAAGTTTCCAATTTTAAGAGTCAGTTCACAGAAGAGGGGTAGTCTTGTAGCACAAAGAAGATCTATTCAAAAGCAGAAAACAATGATATATATTTGGTCCTGCTGATGCTAATTTGATATATATATTTGCCCTGGGGTCTTTGAAGGTCACACAATAATACATTGTGCAAAACTTTTTAGGGATTGTTGATTATTTTAAATTTCAAATTCAAATCATTTTTTCTTTTTCTTTTGGATTTTATCATTTTTTTTTAAACCCCGTGTCCACTGACCAACATTGGCTCCCGGTCCGGCATCGCCTCAATTTAAAAATTCTCATCCTTATTGTCAAATCCTCCCTATCTCTGTAACCTCCTCCAGCCCCACAACCCTCCGCCAATTCTGGTCTCATGTGTATCCCCAATTTTCATCACTCCACCACTGGTGGCCGTGCCTTCAGCTGCCTAGGCACCAAGCCCTGGAATTCCCTCCCTAAACCTCTCTCTCTCTCCTCCTTTAAAGACGCTCCTTAAAAACTACCTTTGATCAACTTGTCCCAATAGCTGCTTATGTGGTTCGGTGTCAGCTTTTGTTTGACAAGCGCTCTTGTGAAACACCTTGGGACGTTTTATTACATTAAAGGTGCTATATAAATGCAAGTTGTTGTTGTTGTTGTTGTGTAGCTGAGCATTTGTGTAATTACAAGAAAAGACATTACCACATACCCACTAACTACTATGCTATAAACACATATCTGTTCAGTCAACATTCATATCTGCCTTTAAAAGTGAGTAGATTAGCATTAAAGTTTTATCATTAATTATTTACTTTGGATTAGAGATGTGATGATCAAATTAAATGAGTGACAGAATACCATACTTACTAAACAAAAAAATAGGTAACCAGGCAGATAATAGTCTTAAAAAGTTACTTAGAAGCAAAAACTAAAATGTGTGAATCTTGAGATAGAATTCAATATTTTATTTGAGCACTACTGGACCTAAAATGATCATTACTGCATCTTTCAAATTGAGGATGGGGATGAGCTCATCAAGGTTGTAAATGGGCAACATATTTTGAAGTCAATGCTAGGTTACACTACATCAACTCACATGTGTGATGGCATTAACTTTCTGACCTCTGATCAGTCACAATGTTGTTCAGCTGTTCGTTGCGCTCTGCAATTTTATATTGCAGCTTGTGCAGAACCATCGGACTTACCTTGACAAGCAGTTTTAATTAGTTCAGCTCTTGGCTGGAGCATTTGCAGGGCCACAGTAGCCTCTTCACAAAGTAACATGCAGTCAACCCTTAGCTGGTAGCTGTGGTGGGTCAAGGAAGGGAAATAAACAAAGGAGAACTGGATTGAGAGTGTAAAACTAGAGAACATTCATAGAAAATTAACAAGCCCCAAACAAATTTGGGATTAGAAGCTATTTTTGCATCCCATATCAATAAAATTTGAAAAATACTAAAAAAAAATGATCTGACCAAAAAAATTAAGGCAGTACTAGATATTTGGGATAAAACAGTTATTGCTAGATTAACATTTTTTAAAAAAGGAAATGTATCTGATTAAGAATGGGATTGAGAATTAAAATAATAAATACAGAAAATGCCAAGAAAACAATGATTTTCTAGCTGCTTGAACCATGGAAATATTACGCCAAATAAGGCAACTGGTTCTTAATGTATAATATGGAATACAAAATTTGAAGTTTGCTCAATTTGCCCCTGGAGATCGGGGCAAAACTTACAAAATGTCTCCTCAGGCAGTTAAATTGATTGGAGAGAGTCCAAGATGGAATTGATGATACATGATTTGAGAAAACAATGTACTTGATTTGCCAACTAGTCAACATGCAGCACTTCTATATTAGAGAGCAATACATCATTAATCCTGGTTCCCAAAATATTTTTATTGAATTAAAAAAATGAATTTGATACAGTACTTACATTTCAGATCAGTCACTATAAAGACAATGTTTTACCTTCCTCTTTATCAATGTTGGATCTCATGTATATTAAGCAATTATGTAATCAGTGAAACTGAAGTGACTGTGTGCTGGAAACTATTTATACTGCAGATAAAATGTATGTTTCGGATCCAAAGAATTAATTTTACACACGGATTCAGTTAGTCAAAAGAGAGATTAATATCATTGTAGTATAATTATTCCTTCGAATCCAACATGCAACTTCCAGGCTTAATATTTTAGCTGCTTTACAGTGAATAGCAGGGCTGTCTAACATTGGTAATCTCGTCTCTTGAATTAGTGGCTACATTTTCCAGTACGTTATATATCAAACGTAACAAAAGTACAAGTATTAATTGTTATTTATAAGTTTTCATTAAGCTTTTTGCACTTGTAAAATTCTGATGGAATGCTAAATAGCTATGGGGAAAGGTTTCTGCCATTCACTATTTATAGCAAAATCATAAACAAGTTCTTTATATACAGGCGTACAATTTCACTATAGATAACAAACAGCAGAAATCCTCCCCCCACTCAATGCGAGAGTTGGAACAGGGCAGAGGTTCAAGCAAGGATTTTAATGTAAATTTACCACTTTAAAAAAAATTCCTCTCTCTATCTTTTTCTAAACTGTGTTGGTTTATTCTTGTTTCCCCCCCCCAGACTCCTTTCCCTCTTATTCTTTGTCACTTTCTTCAGATTCCTTTTCCTGTTCAATTCCATTTTATGCCCACCCCCTTTCCTGCCAGCCCACTGCAGTACTTTGCTATATTAAAATCCACTTTAAGATCAGGAAGAGCCCTATTAAAATCAAATGTATCGCATGATTATGGAAGATTACAGTTTCTAATAGCGATATTGTGTTGCAGTGACATTTCCAGTTGGATGGGCAATTAGCAAATGTAACTTGTATCTGAAAGTTATATAACTGACATTTGCAGGAGTGTGACCTTGTGTACAGAAGTGGCACCAGTAATACGTACCAAGGAACATCAAGGAGGACAAGGTAGAAATGATCAGCACTTGCTAATTTTTCCTTTTCTCCTTTGTAAGCCTTTATATTTTCTATCTGCACATGGAATGAATTTGAAGAAAAAGTTGTGTGTGAAATAATATTGATTTGCTAAAATATCAGCTCTGGTATTCATCATCTTGTCAACTTGCCTCATGATTCTCTGGCAGTAGTTTCTTGAGTTGCTTTAATATCTCTACATCAAATTTAGATCGGTCCCCTCTCTTTATCACATCAGCTATTTCTTCATCAGAACTAATTAAACATTGAAATGAAACTGTCATTACATCAATATTTGCTTTTTTAAAAGAACAATTCTGAGCGACAACATTTTAAGCAAACCAAGAAGCAACATTATATATCATTATAGTTTGTTCAGTTGCAAGGAGAAGGTTTAGTTTCCAGGCAAGAATCATCATTAATACTTAGCTATAGACTATCTCCATGGCCTTAATGAAATAGATATCCCTATTTACAAATCACTTTGTTGAGCCCTATATTCAATCCAATAATTCACAAGGGCAAAAGACCCTAATCACCTGCTCTTGTTGCCACAGTATTTATGTGGTTGGTCCAGTTAAGTTTCTGGTCAATGGTGACCCCCAAGATATTGATGGTGGGGGATTTGGTGATGGTAATGCCATTGAATGATAAGGGGCGGTGGTTAGATACTTGCTTGTTGGAGATAGTCATTGCCTGGCACTTAAGTGGCATGTAACATTCATGCCACACATCAGGCCAAACCTGAATGTTGTCCAGGTCTTGCTGCATGCAGGCATGGACTGCTTCATTATCTGAGGAGTTGCAAATGGCACTAAACACTCTGCAATCATCAGCGAACATCCCCACTTCTGACCTTATGATGGCAGGAAGGTCATTGATGAAGCAGCTGAAGATGGTTGGGTCTAAGACACTGCCCTGAGGAACTCCTGCAGCGATGTCCTGGGGCTGTGATGATTGACCTCCAACCACCACAACCATCTTCCTTTGTGCTAGGTAAGACTCCAGCCAGTGGAGAGTTTTCTCTCCGGTTCCCATTGACTTCCGTTTTACTAGGGCCCCACGATGCCACATTCGGTCAAATGCTGCCTTGATGTCAAGGGCAGTTTCTCTCACCACCAGATTGATAGATGCTAGTTAAATCTAGAATCAGAAAAGGCAATATGGTCCTTCAAAGCTTATTGCCCTAGGAAGGACATGAGCAAAGACCAAGTGCATCCTTGCAAGAAGAGGTAAAACAGCAGTGGGGATCTTTATGGGGCCTCTTTTATTGCACACCTGTTGCAACCAAAGATCAGCACTGATGGTGATCTGGAAACAGGAATCAGAGTTTTGTCGTCTTACAGTGCTAATGAAGCAGAGGGGGAAAAATAGGTTGTGCACCCTTCATTGGAGGGAAAGCATTCATTAAAATCTGAAAATTAAATAAGAGCAAGGGAGTTATACCACTGACTGGTGCTTACTTTAAGAAAGGTTGAAACAACCTTTTCAAGTGTGCTGGTCAGGGATTTATCCGCAAATTTACATAGATACAGTGGTGTAGTGGTTATGTTACGGAGTCAGTAATCCAGAGAACGCGAGTTCAAATCCCAAGCCACTCAATTGTATCAAACTGCTACCAGTAGTTCAAGAAGGCAGCCCACGCCCAGGTCAACTAGGGATGGACAATAAATGCTGGCCTTGCCAGCAACTAACATTCCCAGGTGGCTCGCTGCCGGTCCCGTGCAGCCCGGGACTGGCATTGTTAAGTTTTGCCACACACGCAAAATTGTGAATGGGTTGCGCAGCCCTTTAAAGGGGCCGCACACCCCAAAAAAAAATTAGGGGGAACATTGCCAATGACACTCTCATCTCAAGAATATTTTTTTTTAATTGATATCACAGGATAGATCACTGGCTCACGAGGAAACAGCTGGAAAGACAATAACAGTTACAGTTCCCCTTTTTAAAAATGATCTATGGAGAGCAGAGGTACACAAGCTATACAAACATGTATTTTTGAATACATCAACTGATTGTGAAACATGAGCCTGTAGTTTAACCATTTACTATCTGACAAAATGCCAGCACTATTAAATATATGCAAATACAAATTACATTTAATGTAACTCACCATTTGAATTGCTTCAAAAATATGTTCAAATTAAGGCTTTTCCTTGAGTCCAGAAACGTGATCTGTGGTGGGAAGAGGACAGAAATAATGAGGTATACATAGAAGTGATTATGTTTACATTACCACCTTGATTCAATGGCACTTACCTCTTTTAGCTCTTTTTTTCTAACAGTTTGCTCTTTCTGTTTTGGCTGTGACACTGGAAAGCAGAAGAGTTGTTCAATACTGGCATAATCCGGATCCAAATGTTCAACATTTCTTCGGATGGATGACCATAAAGAATTGTTCTCTGGAGAAGAAAACAAAAAACGACTTGGCATAAGGGAGAAGGAAGTCAAGATCTTCTTATATAAATAAATTAAAATTTAAGAGATGATTATTGTTGGGTCTCTTCATGTCACACACAATTCCCTGACCAAGATTGCAAGTGACATACTTACAGGTATCTGACAATAGTGCTCGAGGCTGCTGCTGCCAATTATGCCTCACGAGAACCTGACCCCAATTTTCTCTTCCTCCCTTCAGCGGCAAAAGTACCTTGACTGTACTCTGAAATTCCCCTAACTGCAGATATCTGATCAGCATTCAGAGATTGCCACTTCATACGCATGGGCCACCTGGGAGATTAAGATAGTAAAGCCAACATTGCAGCGGGGGTGGGGGGGGGGGGGAATTGTAGTATGAAGTTCTCGGACAAGGTGTATAGAACAAGGAGTGGGTTAGGATAATATTTGGACTGGTCAATGCAAGGAGAATGATGCGGGACTTCAATAAGTCGAACATAAAAAGACTTAAAGCCTGTCAATTTAATACATTACTTCTTTCCAACTCATTACATAGAATGTACATCACAGAAACAGTACATTGGAGAATCTACCATCTTCTGGACTTGGTTTGTTTGAATGACCCAAACACTATTCAAAGAGCAGAAATAGTTGAATCTATTAAATCCGTGTGTTAATGGAGACACGGAATGCAGGAGTTGGTTTAACACGTCTTTACTGAATGGAGACAATCTGGAAACTGAAACTACAGAAGCCTGCCAGGGCCTTTTATACAGGGATGGTCACTGCCGGTACTGCAGTCGGAGACCAGTTATTCCCTTAAAGGGATATACACAACAATTCCTCCCCTTTTAGATAAACAGTACATAACATTCATTTAACAACTAAATAATAACTAATTACAATTACAATTGCTAGATACATTAGTTGAAGTTAAGCAATTATAAGTTCAGTCTTTGAGGAGGCTTCCTGATTCTATCTGGATAACGCCTCTTTGGGATATCAGGTTCTTCTGGCAAGGTTGAGTCGGGATCAATGTCGTTGTTTGGTTCGTCTGCTTCCAATATCACCGATTCTGCGGCAGATGCAATTGGTACTTCGGTTTCATCGCCAGGTGTATCAGATCGTGGTGTGGAGTTGAGGTTTTCCAGTGACTCTAGAATCTGGTCAGCATGGCGTCTTACAATGCTTTCTCCAACGTCCACGGTATACATTAGAGGTCCTTGCCGTGTACAGATCATTCCTGGCTGCCATTTCTCTGTGCGGTAGTCCCGGGCCAAAACTGGTTGACCTATCTTAAAACTCCTGGTCGGCCTTTCATTCATATTCTGAAACTGCCTGTTCTCCACATCTCTTCTGACGTTTGGCTTAACCAAATCCAAGCGGCATCGTAGTCTTCGATTGAAGAACATCATGGCTGGAGTTTGGTTGGCAACCGCATGTGTCGCATTCCGGTAGGCAAACAAGAAGTTATCCACCTTGTGTTGTAGGGGTATATCTTCATTACACATTGCCTTGATAGCCTTCTTGAATGTTTGAACAAACCTCTCGGCCAATCCATTAGTGGCTGGATGATATGGGGCGGATGTGTAATGTTTAACACCATTGTCCTTTAAGAACCTCCGGAACTCTTCAGACACAAACTGTGGTCCATTGTCAGAGCAAATCTGTTCAGGCAGCCCATTCCTGGCGAATATGGTTCGTAAGACTGTGATAGTTTTTTTCTGTGGTGGTTGAGGACATTTTTATTACCTCTGGCCACTTTGAATGTGCATCCACCGCAATTAAAAACATCGAGTCCATAAAGGGACCAGCAAAATCAATGTGCACCCTTTGCCATGGAGATGAGGGCCACTCCCATGGATGTAGAGGGGCTTGTGGTGGGGCGTTTTGGACCTTCTGGCATCCTGTACAGCTCTTGGTCATCTCTTCGATTTCTCTATCGATTCCCCTCTTCAATCAATCACGTGGCCACAATACGATATCGGTTTCTTAAAAAACTCGCACTTGGGGCGATTGGCTCGTAGCCCATGTTCACGTAGTCTAGTGAGCACCTGCTCTAGGTTGGCAAGGTGTTCACTGTCATCTTCACCTGTCACTAGGATGTCGTCCAAGTAACACGGAGTCCTCGGAATCCCTTGCAGGACTTGTTCCATCGCTCTTTGCCATATCGCCAGAGCTGATGCTACTCCGAATACCAGTCGATGATACTGGTAAAGACCTTTGTGAGTGTTTATCGTGAGATACTTCCTAGAGGATTCTTCAACCTCCATCTGCAAATATGCTTGCGCTAGGTCAATTTTTGTAAAACACTTCCCTCCGGATAGTGACGCGAAGATATCTTCTATCCTTGGAAGAGGATATTGTACTGTGTGAAGGACTGGGTTCACTGTCACCTTGAAGTCCCCACAGATGCGAACCTTCCTTGCCTCCTCAGACTTATTGTTTAACGTTTTCTTCATGACAGGAACGATGGGTGTCGCCCACTCGCTCTAGTCTACCTTCGATAACACGCCTGCATTCTCCAGATTCTCCAGCTCTGCCTCGACGGCTGGGCGAATTGCATATGGTACCGGTCTTGCTTTGAAAAACTTGGGAATTGCATTCTTCTCTATTTTTATCGAGGCGGTTACACCTTTAAGAGTGCCCAGTTCTTGTTGAAATACCTCTTTGGCGTCAGCTAAGATTGTTGACAATCGGCCAGGAGTGACGTCGTCATTCTTTTTACCAGCCACCGTCAGTGCCTGAATGGAGTGCCAGTCTAAACTTATCTTTCTGATCCATTCATGTCCCAATAACGGTGGTCCACCATCTTGCAGAATGTAGAGATACAATTTCCGTATTTTCTTGCCGTTGTATTCGACAGGCACCCTTATTTTTCCTCTGGGGTATACTTTTTGCCCCGTATACGTCCTCAAGACAATGGACGTCTCTCTCAAGGGTATGTGTGAGAATAGCCGCTCGTAGTCTCGTCGGTTCATGACGGTTGGAGCTGATCCTGTATCCAATTCCATTTTGACTTGGGACCCTGCTATCGTGAGGGTGACCCAAATGGTTCGGTGATCCTCTTTTGTGATTACGTTGTGAAGTTTGAGACAGCTTAGACTCTTGTTCCCGGATTCACTATCGCTCATCTGGTCTTCGGAACTACTGTCCGTCATCTTTTGTACTTTCCTGTACGGTTCCTTAGTAGCCTTTTTATTGTCGTTGGTCTTCTTCTCAGACCTGCAAACTCGTGCAATGTGTCCCATCTTTCCGCATTGCCTGCATATTTTGTCCTTGGACCAGCAGTCCTTCTGGTCATGGTTTGTTCTGCCGCAGCGATAACATTTTGCAAATCCCCGTGTCATTTCGTGGGTGCCGTATTCCTGTGGCTTTTGTTGTATTTCCGCAGCTCCCCTTGCTGCTGCTTCGTACGATACTGCCACGCTGAAAGCCTTATCTAGCGCCAGCTCTTTGAGAGTAACCTCTTCTGGGTTCCTTCACTCAGGAGTCCACAGACAAATTTGTCCCGTAAGGTATCTGCCAGTACTGCACTGAACTGGCAGTGCTTTGATAGCTTGCGTAGTTCCGTAAGGTAATCAGCATTGCTCTCATTTTTATGCTGATTTCTCCTGTGGAATTTAAATCTTTCTGCTATCAGCAGCGGTGTAGGATTTAGGCGTTCCTGTAGGATAGCAACAATTTCATTAAAACTCTTCGCCTTCGGTTTGGCTGGAGTAATCAGGTCCCGCAATAGGCCGTACGTTCTTGCGCCCATTAAATTTAGCAATACCGATGCCTTTTTCCCCTCGGCTATTTCGTTTGCCTCGCAATATACCTCGACTCTTTCCACATACGTGGTCCAGTCTTCTATTGCATTATCGAAGGCAGTGATATCGCCAGTCTTTGGCATCTTGAAAATCTAAGATGGCGTCTCCCGCACTTTTCCTTCGTCCCCGATGGATCAAAATGGCGCCTCCCGCGCTTTTCCTTCTTCCCCGCCGAGTTAAGATGGCGCCTCCTGCGCTTTCCCGCCACTGCCACTGCTGTCAACGCCGCTCTCCGCGGTATTTTTATTTTTAACCGTTCCCGTCGTGGAGCGGACCCTCTGGGACACTTCCCTCCCTCTTCTTAGGTCTGAACGCTGCCCGGCTGCGAAGCACCGGCCGCGCCCGTGTGCTGCACCCTCTCTCTCTTTGCTTCCCGACTCGCTGCCCGGCCCCGTTGCAGAGCCACCTGATCGAGCTCTAGCCCGCCGCAGCCCAGGAAGGATCAGTGCACTACCTGCCACCAGCCCGATTAGCTGGGAAACCACAGACTGGGGAACCAAGCCTGGCTCTTGACAGTCTCCCCTGCAAGTTTTCAATCCGATGATTTGGAGGGCGGTTGCCCACGGTCGACGCCCGTTTCTCGAGTTTCTTTGGATTATTATTTTCTTTTTCTTTTCTGGCTTCGACCTTCAACAATGTCGTCTGAGGTGCTGCCGAGTTGCAGGTAAGTTCGTTTCTTACTCGTCGCCAGTATTAAATCCGTGTGTTAATGGAGACACGGAATGCAGGAGTTGGTTTAACAAGTCTTTACTGAATGGAGACAATCTGAAAACTGAAACTACAGAAGCCTGCCAGGGCCTTTTATACAGGGATGGTCACTGCCGGTACTGCAGTCTGAGACCAGTTATTCCCTTAAAGGGACATACACAACAGAATCACTAAGTGATAGTACCCATAGCCCAATGGCATTCAAACTGAAACTGTGTAGGCAAAAAGCGAAACCCCAATATACAACATAGAGTCACATTTCAAGAGGTGTGGGCCAAACTAGGTGACAGACTGATGTCAGCTGGGGGAGGCGTAGATAAATGGACACTTTTGCACAACATTCTGCAGGGTATGAAAGACTAATATACACCCAAGCACTAAGTGCAGCAAAAGCAACATAAATAATATGCTCAAAACAGAACACACATTTAAAGGGACTTTAAGAAAGTGAGGTAAATTCACAAAACTTGTAGAGGGAATTGAGGAAGAGAACAACTAGAAGGCTACACAGAAGCTTTACTATGATGAGGTTAAGGTGCTCAGATATAGAACTGGAAAGATATATAGCATAAGCTGCAAAACAACACCAAAAATTATTCAATATTATAACAACCAAAGGGTATCTGAAGAGGAAGTCAAACCCTAAAGGATCCATTTGGCATTGAAAATGAGGCTAATAAACATGTTAATAACTACTTATTGCAGGTTTTAATCAGGGAAGATGCCAATAATATATCGAATATCAACACATTCGTGGGCAATCTGGGACTTTGGCATTACTGAAGCAGAGGGAACTAGATGGGATTAAGGGGCTGAAAAACCAATAATAAATAAATAGATAGATAGATAGAATTTGTTATGTTTAGGGAGTCAATGAAGTTCTGAAAGCTGTAAACAGGCAAGTGCAGTTCCCGTATTCAAGAAAAGCGACAAAGCCATATCTGGCAACTACAGACAGAATAGCCGAAGCTCAATAGTTGAAAAATGAATGGAATCAATAACCAGAAGTAGAATGGAAGATTAACTATATGAAGATAAATTAACAAATGACAGCCGACATAGCTTCAGGGGCGTAGATCAGTCTCAGACTTTTGAGAAGATGACATCCCATAATGACTGGGTCAAGCAATATGATGTAGTGCAGGAATGTCCAAGCTTTCTTTTCTTTGTAGAATACTTGGGTACATACCATAGAACCTCCACACTCCTCACAATATTTAGATTAACATTCCCTTTAATCTGCATACATCTTAAACTGTAGATGCTAACACACCTTGGTATTTGGATTTAAGATTTATCTACCAATGAGGCAACATTATGACAATACTTTCCAAACTTCACAGCCCACAAAGTTCAAACAGAACAAACCAACACGCAAGAAATAAAAGTGCAAATAAAACAAAGTTGCTAAATGGGCCAGACTGCCAGGGCTTGTGGGGCTCTAATGGTCTATAGCGTTTAATTTAAACACCCAGATGACCTTTGATAAAGTATGGCATGAAAAATTCCTGTAAATTAAAGCTGGTGGGTGTCAAGAGTAAGACATGGATTTGGATTATTATTTGACTAAAGGGGAGGAAGCAGACAATACTCCTTTTGAGAATTAGATTGAAATGGAGGCAGTTGTTGAGTGAGGAGCTGCGGGGTCTGAGTCAGGACCCTGTCTGTTCTTGGTATAAGTGTGTATATTCACCTAGATTCTCAACTGCAATGCAAAGTAGTTAAATTCACAAATGGCACCAAATTGGGGAAGAAAGAAGAGAGACTGTGAATTTAAGGGAGGCAGCCAAAACCTTATAAAAAGAGTACTTGGCATGGTTTGTACCTTTACGGTCAGTGTCAAATGAAATATAATATGGAGAAATATAAAGCACTACAGATCAGAAGTAAAAATAGGAGGCACATGTATTCCATGGGTAGGATAGCACTTGTCAACTGGGAAGTTGTAAAAGAGCTGGAGGTTTTGGTTAACTCATTCCTTACCAGGTCCAAACAGTGTAATAAATAAAATACTGAGTATTACTAGCAAGTCAGTTGAGTTCAAAAATCCAAAATGTCATGTTGAAGCCATAAAGTGCTAGGCTACATTTGGGAATACTGTGTACTGTTTGGGTCACTGCAACAGAAGCTCCCCTTGTGTTAGTGGGATGAACTAGGAGGAGGAACTTGGATATGGTTAACAGGGTGGAGAAGGTAAACCAGTCGCATCCTTTCAAATTCACCAAGGTGGTAGGACAAGAGGGCACAAAGGATGAGCAACAGTTCTACAGTGTGGTGTCAGGAAGGGTAGTCAAAACCAGGATATTGGATTAATTTAAAATATAAGTAGATCTTGTAATGGAGATAGAGTAGGATGACAAACTAAAGGTGAATTGATTGACAAGATGTAGGTTTCTGCTGCCACATTGTTCAAGCACCACTGCCTTCCTGCCCATTTAAGACTAAATTCTATTAAAGTAATATATACTATCCTTCAAAATTGCATTAATGCTTATTTTTTTATTTTTTATTTTTTTAAAAAGCTCTCTCTCATACATACCTGAAACCATTCTTGAGGGGATTTTCTGCCAGTTCAGCTTTTTCATCCGTAATTTTGGTCGATGAACATGTTGGGTACGTGGTGCATAGGAGTTTAATAGATTGCCAGTTTGGTAAGCCACTATCGGTGCATCATTGTTAAATGCACCTGGTGGCGGTGGTGGGGGAGGAATGCCACCAGGAAGAGGGGGTGGAGGGGGTGGCATACCACCAGCGCCAGGGAGAGGGGGTGGCATACCACCAGCGCCAGGGAGAGGGGGTGGAGGGGGAGGGACACCACCAGCGCCTGGGAGAGGGGGTGGAGGGGGTGGGACACCACCAGCGCCTGGGAGAGGGGGTGGAGGAGGAGGAGAGGGAGGGATACCACCAGCGCCTGGGAAAGGGGGTGGAGGGGGAGACATACCACCAGTGCCAGGGAGAGGTGGGGGAGGGGGTGGCATACTGCCAGCATCAGGAAGAGGGGGAGGAGGAGGAATATTGCCAGGCTGAATTGAACCAGCTAGAAATGGAGGTAGTGGAGGAGGAGGGGGAGGATGCAGCATCTGGCTAGCTGGAAGAGGCCCTGATGAACTAGACTCCTGGCTTCCTTCAGTTGATATTGCAGACAGAGATGATTCTGTTTGTACACCTCTATCAACAGCCTTTTTATTAGCATTTTTCTTCACTGGCTGATCTTTTCCTAACTTCTTAACTAGTACAAGTCTTTCCATGATTGGGCCAACATCTTTTTCTTCATTTGCTAGAAAGAAAATATTTAGGTGGATTAATGTTTGCCTTGTAGAATTTTACCGCATTGCAATTATTGTGTCAAGCCAATTCAAGACAGGTCAATAATTTAAAAAACTTTTCTAGTTACATTAAAAAAAAAATCAGATTTTGTTTACTCTTTTCCCCTTCACCTGCTGAAGGCACTGACTTATACTGGGTTATGGTTCCACAGATGTTGGCTACCCTCTAGTACCATATCCCTGTGGTAAATCTTCATGTACAAGTGCAGAAAGTGAAGAATGCAGAAAGTGAATAGACGCAGGCTATTCAACTTGGGGACAGCTGTCCAAACAAGTGCACTCCAAGGGGAGTTTGTGGATAGCAATCAGGAGTAGGAACACAGTGGATTTTTCCCCTCCCAGGACTGACGAGGCTAATTGTGTTTCTCCAAGATCAACTAATTGAGCTCACGAGGAATCAAAACCAGTAACCTTCCTGGCCTATATGCTCAGTACCACACCAGGTGCTGCATTTACCCAGTAACTCATCAGAACAGCTCATCATATTATGTTTATTAATGGTAATTAACAACAATGACAGTAAAAATAGAGCTTAGTTCTTGCCCTCATCTCACCCCCACCACCCTAATGTGTTATCCTAATGTCTTAAGAATTAAATATTTTCCAATATACTGTGGAGAAATCTTTCCTTACTGTCATCAGCGATTAGGATGGCTCTATTCACCAAGATTTCTAGTGCTTCCCAGAGCAGGAGACTGCTGCTGTTAGATGGTTCTAGCTGTAGGAGCCCCTGGAGAATTGACAGCAGCTGAGTGGAGACAGGTGAGGTGCTCACCTAGAATTAAAGACAAAGATGAAAATGCAGTTAAATAGAATCATAGAAAGTTAAGCACAGAAGGACCCATACCAGAGCTACCTACTCGTATCCTATTTTCCTGCCCATTCTCTAATATTTTTCTTATTTTTATCTATTAACTGGTCTTCATATTCTAATAACACTTTGCATCAAAAATGCTTTTGTTACAGGTTCCACTGGAGATACTCTTTCACTTTTTACCCTCTCAAATTCCTTCATAATTTTGAACTCTTTATGATTAGGTTCCTTCACTGCTCCAGTGAATACAGCCCTAGTTTTTCCATGTTCTCATCAAAAAATGATCTCCTCTCATCCTTGCTACCATCTTAGTAAATCAACATTGAACCATTTCCATCGCTCGCAACACCCTTTCTACAATGTGTCCAAGACACACACAGTTGCCTAAAGCCTTGTACAGAGTCATTATCACTGCTTTTGTATTGAAGGCCCCTATATGTAAAATCCAGAATTGTGTTTCCTCATTGTATGGCTGTTTCCACCTGTAATCCAACTTTTAAAGATGTGTGTATCTGCACCCCCTAGATCAGTTTTCCTTTACTACATCGAGAATTTTCTCATTTAGGGCAAGGCTGTTCTTAGCACTGTTGCTTCATTGATGAAAAAATCCTAAATCAGATCGGGAAGTATCAGCAACTTCAGATACATACAAATTCATGGGAACATGGAATGAAACTGTAAGTGGGCCCCAAGTCTCCATGGTACACATCTATGTAGCTAGAAAGAGAAAAGGGTTGGATGATTCAAGTTATATTTTCATCCATTTCTCTCCCCCACCCACAATGTACTACTTTACATTCATCTTCAATGAACTGCTTTTGCCACATAGCTGCCTAGCCCCTTAAATATAAATAAGTTACAGGCTAGAGCTAAATTGATGAACAGGATGATGGAAGCATCTTCGTGCAACAGATTTTTTTTTTGGGGGGGGGTGGGGTGGAGAGAATGTTTGCAAATTGTAATTTTAAAAGATCTCAACCTTCTTCTGCAGAGAAACTCCAGTATGATTTGGACAGGTTGGGTGATTGGACAGATGCAGTATAATGTGGATAAATGCGAGGTTATCCACTTTGGTGGCAAAAACAGGAAGACAGATTACCTGAATGGCAATAGATTGGGAAAAGGGGAAGTGCAACAAGACCTGGGTGTCCTTGTGCACCAGTCACTGAACGTAAACATGCAGACGGTTAAGAAGGCAAATGGTATGTTGGCCTTCATAGCGAGAGGATTCGAGTACAGGAGCAAGGATGTCATGCTGCAGTTGTACAGGGCCTTGGTGAGACCACACCTTGAGTATTGTGTGCAGTTTTGGTCACCTTATCTGAGGAATTATGTTCTTGCCATGGAGGGAGTGCAGCAAAGATTCACCAGACTGATACCTGGGATGGCAGGAATGACGTATGGAGAGAGATTGGGTCGATTAAGTTTATATTCGCTAGAGTTTAGAAGAATGAGAGGGGATCTCATAAAATTCTAACAGGACTAGACAAACTAGATGCAGGAAGGATGTTCCCGATGGTTGGGGAGTCCAGAACCAGGGGTCACAGACTAAGAATAAGGGGTAAGTCATTTAGGACTGAGATGAGGAGGAATTTCTTCACCCAGAGCGTGGTGAACCTGTGGAATTCTCTACCACAGAAGGCCGTTGAGGCCAATTCATTAAATATATTCAAGAAGGAGTTAGATATATTTCTTAAGGCTAAAGGGATCAAGGGATATGGGGAGAAAGCAGGGACAGGGTACTGAATTTGGAAGATCAGCCATGATCTCATTAAATGGCGAAGCAGGCTCGAGGGGCCGAATGGCCTACTCCTATCTTCTATGTTTCTATGTTTCCCTCTTCTTCTACAGGGGTTGACATAAGTTTCCTTGGGTAGTTTGCCCAAGGAAACGTCATGTTTCAACCCTGATAGTGAGTGTTGTCATTCTAGAGGCCCATGAGAGGAGGACAGCTGAGCCAAAACCTATCCTCAATGTTGCTACATCCATACTTTTCACTGGATAGAATCAGGAGTAAAAACACCTGGTTTGGTGGGGGAGGGCAAAAGAGGGGTTGTTATTTAGGAGAGATACTCAGGACTAATTACAAGGCAGTAGTTTCATCTAGGAGTTCAGATAACATCATAAGTAATGTGAGGAAAACTTCTGTAGTCGTTTATACCAATCAGCTAAACCTTAAAATGAGAGAACTGCTTCATAATGACTCTCCGGGGTTTATAATTCTATAGAAACATGATTTTATTTTATTTTGTAAAAGGCAGATGTTTCACACAATGGTCACGTCAGAGCATCCACAGAAGAATTGAGAATTATTGTGCAATCACTCCAATTTTGTCAAGTGATAATCAACAGTTAATTGCCATAGATAAAATTTCACAGTTCTCAACACTTGATCATTTATAAATTAATATACAAAGATGGAGCACCCCTTCACACAGTGCCTCATCTAGCAGCTCCTGGCAACACTCTAAGGTTGGCAAGGTGAAATTCAGAAACTGACATGATACAAGGAGTGGGACTTGAAACTCAGACTGAAGCAGTATCATTTAGTGCCACTTTATGATTACCTTGACAACAAAGTTCTTCAATTTAGATTGAGGACAACTTTCACTGCGCGATCATAAGTCAAATGGTTTGTGGGAGCCAAGGACAATTAAACTAGAAACAAATGTCACTGATAAACATGAATATTGTACACAACAGTACATTTTGTAAAACACATCAGGCTCACTTGTTTTAATAGTACATGCTGAAATTGAAGTAATAAATCAGTTCAGATTTTAAAATAGCATCTATAGTAAACCAAGTACTTACTTTATTAAATAATGCTGCAAATACTTCTTGGTGACTGTTCATATCAATGCCATCATAGATGCTCATTAGTTCTTCATCATCATCCCCTTTGGCTTCCTCAAAAGTTAAACATTGGACCAGTAGATCGTCATCATCTTTTTCCCTTAAGCAATGCATAATCATACAGATGATGTTTGTGCATTTCCCTTGAAAGAAACACTGCTACACCTATAAGCAATCAGCTAATGCCCTTCTGTGGCTTAAACAAAGCACTCAAGCAATGTGTGAGTTAAATACAATTCATTCATATTTAGATTTAATCACTTAAAAAAAAAAATCACAATCCAAAATGTGCATTAATTGATGGGTTGTGATCAGCAAATTTGAACACAAATTCAGGAAACATAAAACTAAATTTACTAAAACTGGACAATCTACATGAAAACCCCATACCTTAATAATGGCAGCAAATCCAAAAGGTGGAGACCTAAAAGCAATAATTTTGTAGAATTATTTGACATACAACAAGTGTCACACATTTGATTCAGTTAATGTGGTTTGGGTGGTCACTGATGGGTTTTAAAACCATTGGTTTTTATGCAATGCTTGTGTGAAGCCACATGCAGCCTGAAGCTACTTATTATTAGAAGCAAAGGAAATAGTGCCTTAAAAGTTCATTGCTACCATAAAGAAACTAACTTAGCTATTATCTAAAGTCAAAGAAGCTAAAACTTTGGATGTATCAAATATTTAATTTGCACTGTTTTTATTTTTGAAGTAAACACAGTTAATTTTGTGCACAAAAAACAGCTCCAATTTAAGGTGTGCATTTCAGAACAAATCAGTGCTGAAACTGTGCAGGTGTAATTTATTTATACAAATGTGTATTTTTCTAACATTTAAAGTGACATTATTTCTCTTGTCTCAAAGTGCATTTTAAAACAACCAGCAATGAAATCAGCACAGTATTCCACTTTATTTATCCATACTTTTTCACAATCAGAATTTTTTTTAAAAAGTAGTTTGATTTGGCATTTAATGGTTATGAATTACAACCTATATCAACTAAAAATGTGTCTCTTTAAGGAGAGTTACCAATGAAAGAGTCAGAATCAAGTCATGAACTGCTCAGAATCTAAAGCAATTTTATCAGAATACCAATGGGAAACCATAGATGTAATTGCTTAATCCAGGACATCTGTCTGCTAGGTTTACAAGTATCTTAACTACATAGAAAAGCCTCTCTTTTTAAAAAAAATCACTAGAAAAAAGTGTATTAATTGTAATAAGTAGAAGTGGAGTTGTATTTGGTCCCATATACTGACAAATGATATGTTGCTTATCAAATGTGCTAAACATAATCAGTATAGGTTAGTACAATGGGGTTCTTCTGCAAAAGATAATTTTAAGTATGGAAATTAGTTTTGTGTTTTAGGTAGCATGATTTGTAGATGTCTTTTTGCCATAGCCAAGTACAGAAAGGGGAACATTTTACAGAGGGAAAGGTATTAAAGCAAAGGCATTTTAATAGAAGTGATAAATCAAACAATACAAAAATAGGGTAATGTGCTCTGAATGTTTAATCAGAAATGGTTTTAATTCAGAAATAACTTTAGATTACCACTTTTAATAACTATTAAAACAACAGAAACTCCTAGGTTTTACTACAATATTGTATTAACCCTTAGATTGCTAAGATTTCAGAATCCTTTTTTAGGTGTTCAGCTCATATGCTGTGATAAAATAAACACTATTATACTAAACAATTAAGCAACTTTAAATATAAAATAAAAAAAATTACTTTTGCTTGCCTAGTTTTTTCTTTTCCTTCATTCCACCTTTTTCCTCCATTCTATCCTTTTTTAATTTTATATTAAAATATGTACATTCTAAACACTTTACTTGCCTGATTTTCTGTTTTCCAGATCCTACCATCCACTTTGAAAGTGGAAGTAACTTTGGAAAACCTGGCCTCAGTGGATTCACTGAAAACTAGTTTGGAGGCAATCGTGTGCTAGAACTATGAACATTTACTTTATTATATCACATAGAGAGTTCTGACCACAGGACAATTTATTTTGTCTATAGGACAGGAAGGGAAAGTGAAGAAATATGTCATTTACTTTCATTTAAAAAAAATTGAAACACCAAATATAATTTGAACCTTCTGTGTATTAATTTACCTCTTCGTCTTTTAAAGACTTCATTTATATCACATGGGAAACTTATGGAATTGTTCAAGGAGACTGCACCATTTATACAATTACGCTTCCGAGACCGGTGGGCGCCGCGGGGACTGGAGTGCATCATCACCCCGGCAAACCAAATTTTTATTTGATTTGATAAGTTTTTTTTTTAAGTTCTATTTAATTTACAGTTAATTGGGTCTAACCAAGAGGGCCATTTATATAATTACTGTAGTCAATGGATTAGCAAAATGAATACTGTTTCCTCCAACACAGTTATGGTTTCCGCTGCTCTCGGATACCTCACAAACATAAGAAAGTCTAAAGAATGACATTAAGACTCAGCAAAAGGGGAGTATAGGGCTGAAATGCCCATTTAAAATGTTTTTACAAGATCCAACACAACTGCCATTCCTGAGATTCCAATTGTTTTGGCAACCCCTTCCCAGTCATGGTGCACCTGCTTGAATAATCTGTTAACGCTACTTAAACAGTTACTGAGCCACTTAACCAGACGCAGCTGTGGAGTATGCAATTATTGTAACCCTCTCTAAACAAGTGAGGGAAGCTTGTTTTCAGTGACAAGGTGCTGAACTGGCATTTTGCTGTAAGTTTCACCATAGGTCTTTTTTTTCAGTAAAACATATTTATTTAAATATGGTAGTACTTGTTACAACTCATCAATTACATAATAAATCCATTACATTCATTAGCCGCAATAAAACAAAGCCTTAAAACCAGCTTTAGGATTAACAGTACAAATGCAGTTGTAAATTTTACAGACAAATCAACAATCACCATAGGTCTTGTATCCAAGGACAGGAAGTGGTCAGTACTGTGTTTCTTTACCATATAAGAATGGTGACTTTTTATGTATATCAAAAATATTGTGTATGTATATTGCTATTGTGGCTTTCTATGATCTGCGAAATCCCAAAGCACTATATAGGGTAGACTGCAAGTAACTGAATAAACTGCATTAAATAAAGAATGTTGTACCTATGAATTCGTTCCGGAGCTGTGCACGAGATGTCAGTTCCTCAGCCCCCAAGATGATGGCATTGATGACACTCAGTAGTATTGTCATATACGGAACATTATCTGTGGTCTGGAGTTCATTCATGATAACACTAAATCGATACTGCTGTCTTTTCACAGTCTATCAAGAAAGAAACACGGAAAATCACAAACTTTAAAAATATGTTTCCTATTAATACATGGGGGCGAGATGATGGTTTTGACAGGGAGGGGACAGTGAGTGAGGAGTGGGAACTATTTACATGAGCAGCTAGCATGAGGGCTAGGAAGGAAAGTTCGGTGGTCAAGAGAACAGGTAACATTGATAAGATGAGCTTTTTAGAGGCATAAGGGGGATAAGAGAGGAACTAGAGAAAGATATGGGTTCAGGAATGTGGCAGGGGGTGGGGTGGGGTGGGCTGGGGAGAAGTTTGACTTGGTGGGCTAGAGGGAAGAGGGGAGCAGCAGAGACAGCTGAATGGTCTTAATTTTGGCAGCAAATAAGTTCATGAGCTCCTCACATTTGTTGTTGAAGGTAAGTGTGAAGGTGGCAGGGAAGAGGAGTTCACAGAAACAGTTGGTAGTGGGAAAAAGAAGCCATTGGTTATCTTTGCTCTCCAGGATGATTCTGGAGTAGGGAACAGTTTTGACAGAGGAAAGTGAGGCCTGATAGTGCTTGATGTGGTTGTACGAGATCTGGTGATGGATGGATGGATGGATATGGCAGTTGTGTGCGAGATATACTCAAATCTACACCCCTTGGACTTGAAGAAGAAAATGATGGAGGCTGTTCCTGGAGGAATGGCCAGGAGGGAAAGAGTAAGGTGGAACAATTCGGTTGATTAATGCCTCCCATTAGCGTCCTAAGAGGGCGCTAACGGGCGCAAAGCAACTAGCGCCCAGGCGCGGCGATGTTTGCAGCGCTTGCGAAATTGACCAAACATTTTGCGGCGGCGCTAAACACTACCACCATGATCTCCTGCGCCCGCAGATCGTGACGTCAGTCGAGCGTGTAGCGCCCCGGACCAGATATTGAGTGGCGCCCCCTGCTTTTCTGCCTGCCGCTAGCAGCGACAGGTTGAGGGGAGCGTTTTGCAGTCGGGAAGGGACTGGTGGAGCGCTATTTAAAGGCGGCCGCTTCCTGCCTTTTTTTGTCTGCGACATTTTTGCACCACTCATTCTGAGAGAAAGAGAGAGAGAGATATTCAATGCTGTGTGAAGGAGTTTTGGCTACTGAGCAGCACTTTGCAGGTTCATTTTGATTTGACCTTCCTTGCATTGAATTAGAAGAGACTATGGGGGCTGCACTCTGAGCTCTTTCCCTGGGCCTCTCCATTGTTCTTTCCAGCAGAATTGATGTACAGGTCTCTCCAGGCCGAGATTCAAGGCTGCAATGAGCAGGGTGTGGCTGGAGAGCAAGATCGACCCTCCCCTTTAAGAACTGGCCGGCACCAGTGTGTCTGTGTTCCATTGCTAATTGACATCACATGAGCTTCGCCAGCGCTCTGAGGTAGCACCTCGCTCCTTGGCGTTAGCACCTTAAGAGAGGTGTGTAGTGCCTGATTTAGCGCTCCAATCACCTCCAGGGGTGATAGAAGCCAAGTCTGCAGTCGGAGGTGATAATTAGCGCCAGGCGCTAAACTTTGAGCCCGGCCGATAATTGCGCCCCAAATGGGGCAATACCGAATTACTCCCCCTAAAGGTTTTACTGGGGACAAGTGCATCAAAAGTGGAAGTGAGGGAATGGTTGTGCAGACTGATAACAGCAGAAATAGTGAGACAAATGGAAGGCTAACAGATAGACAGCTGGCAGCTTCAAAGTCCGATTTTAAGTAACTTTGGGGAGAGATTGTTCCGGGGACTGCAGGGAGGATGAGCAACCTGGCCACAGCACCGTGGTACAGGGGGCCATTCAAGTGGAGGGAGTAAAAAGAAATGTTGTAGTGGTAGGGGATAGTATCATTAGGGGGATAGATAGGGTTCTCTGCAGTCAAGAGCGGGAGTCCCGAAGGCTGTGTTGCCTGCCTGGTGCCAGGGTTAAGGACATCTCTTCTGGGCTGGAAAGAAACTTGCAGTGGGAGGGGGAGGATCCAGTTGTCGTGGTCCATGTTGGTACAAACGACGTAGATAGGACAAGGAAGACGGTTCTGTTAAAGGAGTATGAGCAGCTAGGGGTCAAATTAAAAAACAGAACCTCAAGGGTAATAATCTCTGGGTTATTACCTGAGCCACGAGCGAATTTGGCTAGGATAAATAAAATTAAAGAGTTAAATGCGTGGCTCAAAGACTGGTGTGGGAGAAATGGGTTTTGCTTCTTGGGACACTGGCACCAGTACTGGGACAGGAGGGAGCTGTTCTGTTGGGACGGACTCCACTTGGCCAGTGCTGGGACTAGAGTCCTGGCGAATCATATAACTAGGGCTGTAGAGAGGGCTTTAAACTAATTAGTGGGGGGGAGGTTTCGAGAGAGCAAATAATAGAAATGACAACAGAGAAGGTCATAGACTTAGGTAGCAGTGGGGGAATTAAAAAACAGAATGTGTCAGGAAGGGACAGAAGGTATGGAGTAAAAAGTAAAGTACTAAAAAGGGAAAAAACAGGAACTAAGTGTTACAAAACATATCTGAAAGTTCTTTATCTGAATGCACGTAGCATTCGTAACAAAATTAATGAGTTAACGGCACAAATAATGACATATGGGTATGATCTTGTGGCCATTACAGAAACATGGCTGCAGGGTGACCATGACTGGGAATTAAACATACCAGGTTATTTAACAATCAGGAAGGACAGGCAGGAAGGGAGAGGAGGTGGGGTGGCTATGTTAATAAAGGAAGGAATCACTATAATACAGAGAAATGATATTGGGTCAAAGGAGCAGGATAGTGAAACAGTTTGGGTGGAGGTAAGGAATAATAAGGGGAAAAAAACACTAGTGGGTGTAGTCTATAGGCCTCCGAACAGTTGCAACACTGTTGGACGGAGTATTAATCAGGAAATAGTTGAGGCTTGTAATAAGGGAACAGCTATAATTATGGGGGATTTTAATTATCATATTAACTGGACAAATCAAATTGGGCAGAGCAGCCTTGAGGAAGAGTTCATTGAGTGTATTAGGGATGGGTTTCTTGAGCAGTATGTAACTGAACCGACCAGGGGGCAAGCAACCTTAGATTTGGTCCTGTGTAATGAGACAGGATTAATTAAAAATGTCCTAGTAAAGGATCCCCTTGGAATGAGTGACCATAACATGGTTGAGTTCCATATTCAATTAGAGGGTGAGAAGGTTGGATCTCAAACAAGCGTGCTGAGCTTGAATAAAGGAGACTATGAAGGTATGAGAGCGGAATTAATTAGAGTGGACTGGGAAAATAGATTAAAGGGTAAGACGGTACATGACCAGTGGTGTACATTTAAGGAGTTATTTTACAACTTCCAAAAAAAATATATTCCACTGAGGAAAAAAGGGTGTAAAAGAAAAGAGCCATCCGTGGCTAAGTAAAGTAATTAAGGATAGTATCCGACTAAAAACAAGGGCATATAAGGTAGCCAAATCTAGTGGGAGGATGGAAGATTGGGAAGTCTTTAAAAGACAGCAAAAAATAACAAAAAGATTGATTAAGAAAGGGAAGATAGATTATGAAAGTAAATTAGCAAAAAATATAAAAACAGACAGTAAAAGTTTCTATAGTTATATAAAAAGAAAAAGGGTGGCTAAAGTAAATGTTGGTCCCTTAGAGGATGAGACCGGGAAATTAATGGTGGGAAACATGGAGATGGCAAAAACACTGAACAATTATTTTGTATCAGTCTTTACAGTAGAGGACACTAAGAATATCCCAACACTGGACAAACAGGGGGCTCTAGGGGGGGAGGAACTAAATACGATTAAAATCACTAAGGAAGTGGTACTTGGTAAAATAATGGGACTCAAGGTGGATAAATCCCCTGGACCTGATGGCTTGCATCCCAGGGTCTTGAGGGAAGTAGCGGTAGGGATTGTGGATGCATTGGTAATAATTTTCCAAAACTCACTGGACTCAGCAAAGGTCCCGGCAGATTGGAAAACTGCTAATGTAACACCCTTATTTAAAAAGGGTAGTAGGCAGAAGGCTGGAAACTATAGACCTGTTAGCCTAACATCTGTGGTTGGTAAAATGTTAGAGTCCATTATTAAGGAGACAGTAACGGGACATTTGGATAAACATAATTTAATAGGGCAAACTCAGCATGGTTTCATGAAGGGGAAGTCATGTTTAACAAATTTGCTTGAGTTTTTTGAGGAAGTAACATATAGGGTGGATAAAGGGGAACCAGTGGACGTAGTGTATTTAGACTTCCAAAAGGCATTTGACAAGGTGCCACACAAAAGATTATTGCTCAAGATAAAAAATCACGGGATTGGGGGTAATATTCTGGCGTAGGTGGAGGATTGGCTCTCTAACAGAAAGCAGAGAGTTGGGATAAATGGTTCGTTCTCAGATTGGCAACCAGTAACTAGTGGTGTTCCGCAGGGGTCAGTGCTGGGTCCCCAACTCTTTACAATCTATATTAACGATTTGGAGGAGGGGACCGAGTGTAACATATCAAAGTTTGCAGATGATACAAAGATGGGAGGGAAAGTAGTGAGTGAGGAGGACATAAAAAACCTGCAAAGGGACATAGACAGGCTAAGTAAGTGGGCAGAGATTTGGCAGATGGAATACAATACTGGAAAGTGTGAGGTTATGCACTTTGGCAGGAAAAATCATAGAGCAAGTTATTATCTTAATGGAAAGAAACTGGAAAGTACTGTAGTACAAAGGGATCTGGGGGTCCTGGTGCACGAAACTCAAAAAGTTAGTATGCAGGTGCAGCAAGTGATTAAGAAGGCCAATGGAATGTTGGCTTTTATTGCTAGGGGGTTGGAATATAAAAACAGGGAGGTATTGCTGCAGTTGTACAAGGTATTGGTGAGGCCGCACCTGGAATACTGCATACAGTTTTGGTGTCCATACTTAAGAAAAGACATACTTGCTCTCGAGTCAGTACAAAGAAGGTTCACTCGGTTAATCCCGGGGATGAGGGGGTGGTCATATGAGGAGAGGTTGAGTAGATTGGGACTCTACTCATTGGAGTTCAGAAGAATGAGAGGCGATCTTATTGAAACATATAAGATTGTGAAGGGGCTTGATCGGGTGGATGCGGTGAGGATGTTCCCAATGATGGGTGAAACTAGAACTAGGGGGCATAATCTTAAAATAAGGGGCTGCTCATTCAAAACTGAGATGAGGAGAAACTTCTTCACTCAGAGGGTGGTAGGTTTGTGGAATTTGCTGCCCCAGAAAGCTGTGGAAGCTACATCATTAAATAAATTTAAAACAGAAATAGATAGTTTCCTAGAAGTAAAGGGAATAAAGGGTTACGGGGAGCGGGCAGGAAATTGGACATGAGTCTGGGTTCGGAATGGTCATGGCCCTGTGGGTAGTGGAGCGGGCCCAGGGGCCGTGTAGCCTTGTTCTGCTCCTACTGTGTTCTAATTCTGTTAGATTTCAGGAGATGGTTTTATTCCTGTTCCTGGCTGGGGTGGAGATCGCCTTTACAGAAGGTAAGCACTGTAGAAAATATAGGGACAGAGTGATCTCCTGGAAGAATTTCGATCGCCTAGATGGGTCGGAGAGGAATTTCCCAGATTTTTTTCTCCCAAATTGGCCATTGGGTCTTTATCTGGTTTTTCGCCTCTCCCGGGAGATCACATGGGTTCGGGTGGATGCAGAGTGATAGAAGATTTGAGGTTAGGATCAGATCAGCCATGATCTTATTGAATGGTGGAGCAGGCTCGAGGGGCCGATTGGCCTACTCCTGCTCCTATTTCTTATGTTCTTATGTAAACAGATGCAGAAGGAAGTGATGTTAGGATGATCTGGCTGATGAGGGATACAAGGAGATGATCACAGATGACCTTGTCTGTAATCGTGACCTTGAGAATAGAGAGGTCACATGAGATGGCAAGGTCAATGGTGGTTGTGAGGTTTAGTGAGGATAAAGCATAACCTCTCTCTAAATGAGATCATTAGAAACACTGATACCAACAATGGTAGAAAATGTGCTGAGTACCACTTGTTTATAGTGGGAATGAGGAAGCTTTATATCACAATGCTTTATTGAGGTTACTATAAGGTAAAGGGACATTGTACGTGTCATTTTTCCATTACAAGATCACAGTGCTTTCTGAATAATCACTTTAGAGATAGCATTTAAACAGAACATTTATAGGTTTTGAAATGGACCAAGGGAATTTATTATGCATTGAGTTCATTATCATGCAAAGGCAACTCACTGGGACTAGGAAACTGCGCTGAATTTTAGGAATTTGACTTTTAAATTTTGATTAAAAGTGAATAAACATCTGTTGTGTCTGGGAATGGTTGTTTTACTAGTTTGTCGACCGTAATACTGTAATTGTTTGTCTGCAGTCAAATAAGTTCAATTGGTAGAAATAGAATGGTCGTACAGGATAATGCTTTAGTTTCAGTCTTTTTAAAAGGTAAAGTAGTGCTGATGGGAATCGAAACAATTTGAGATAATCTCTTCCAGGTTGTTTTACACCAATACAGCCTTGCACCAGCATTACACTGCACTTTTGACACAGGTACGTCAAGTCTTGACATGGCATGGATACAATATAACGATATCATAAAAGGAACATAAAATTAAGTTGCCAATCCTATAGTTTTACTCTGTCAGCCTGTATAACTGAATAATGAGTGCAGGTAGTGTTTTATTTAAGCAGTGATTTATGCAGGGTTTCTGTATTTTAATTGTGATTGTTGCATGTTTTCCTGTGACAATAATTCTTTGAAGAGGTTGTCCACAGATCAGTGGCAGAAATTCTGAAATACTGCCACTCCTCTCCCACAAAGAAAGACAAGTGATTTAACAGGAGGGCCACCTTACTGATCAGGGTGTTTTTACAGGTACTGATAGTCAAAGTGCAGGATGTGTTTCGAACAGTAGCTTTACAACAAAAACCACTTGCCTTGTAGTGTTCCAGTGCATCCAAAGCCAGATTGTGACCTTCCAGTGAGTAGATAGATAGTGCTGCTAACAGCTCAAACACTTGTTTCTTTACTGTGACATTGGCTGTGTCCAAAGCTATAAATCAGAGTTTACATTATCATTATAAAAGCAAAATTCAACATAAGGCAACAAAATATTATAATTACGAACTGGCTTGTTCTTGTAGGCGTTTTTGCAACAGTTTAAATCCAAATCTCATTTTTAACTACCTAACTAAATTCAATCATAACTTATTATTCTGCAGTAATGATGCAAAATGTTGAAAAATAAGTCAATTAATTGAAAATCTTTCATGTGTTGGGTAACTTCATGTGTTCAACGTCCTTGTAATAGGCCCTAAAATGCTATAATTCACAAAGTAAGACGCCAAGAAAATACGCATCAAAAAAGAGTTAGAAAAGTGTTGTTTAAATGTAATGGACTGCTGCATGTATGTAATGACATAAATGTTGACCTATAGGACGTCGGGTGGATTTCTGCTATTGCTGTCCTGTAAATTAACTGTGCGGGACCCGGCTTTGTGTCTTCCCCTGAAAACCTTTGGACAATTTAGCTCTAGAGGAGAATATCCTGATGGATTTTTGTCATCCAACAGGGACAGCCCTCTGAAAAACTAGTATAATTTGGTTGGGTTTAAAAATAACTTTCTCTCTCTAATCTTTTGGGCAGTGTGTAACCTTTGCAGAAAAAAAAGTAGCATACTTGCCAGTAACTTGTGATGTACTGTGTATGCAACAGAAATGTCTACCTGATTCAAGTTACACTGCTTGACAGTATACAGGCTGGAGCCTGAATCAAATGTATTGGTTGCAGCATGGCATTCAGCTGGCACTATATTGAGTAAGAACTTCTTTTATTTGTATCTAATTTCTAAAATTGGTAATAAGAAGGGAGTTAGGGCCTGGTGTGGAGTAGAGATGGGGCCGGGGCTGTTACACACTGATGAATGCCGATCAGTGCCTTGTAGTATTGCACTGACCCACATGTCTAAATGAAGAATAAAAACCATCAAAGTTCTTATTATCCATCTCCAGAAGAAAAAATGCAATAAGTTAAAGATGTGATGTTATACATTGTTGTAGGTGCTGTACTGTAAGGAAAGATTTACATATTACTCAGATTTAAAAAAATCTCTACTGTTTAAACCAAAGCAAGACAGTTAAACGTGAGTATTTAACCATGATGGTGCAGTGAAGTTGCTTTGAATTCAGGGGTATTGTTTCCAGATTTCAGACAGATGAGATGCAGCCTTATTGATTCACGTCTAGCCTGAACTATAGAGCCATGCTTACTTAAATGATAAAAGCGGGATTCTCTTAATTTTTGGGTTCTCTCTTTGTGTCTTTCTTTTCTTATATACAATACTTGTCATTATTACATAAAGAAAGAAAAGTTGAAGCTACGAACCAACATTACAACACCACTAATGGTAATCTACACAATGCGCTTAATGTATTTCTAGAATAAGGATGACATAGACATCTGATGAATACAAAGGGGAATGAGATCGTCTTTCAATATGATTGAAAATTATCCTTTAAACCAGTGTGGAATACAATGGAAAATTCAGGATTATCTTTATGTAGGGAGTTCCACAATATATTGAGGAATTGCTTTTACATGGCTAGCAGGAATTACATCTAGTAATTACTTGAACATTCCCAAAATTCCTGTTTAGTCAGGTAAATCATGTTAAAAATGGGTTAACATGTTAAAAATGGGTTAACATATTTAGCCTAATTTATGTTAAATTTTGTTGACTTAAATTTTAACAGTTGGTTAAAAGTAAACAAAATTGAAATGTGTTTTTTCATTTTAGTAGTTTCTATTGAGTTGCAGAATTTTTATAAACTATACTATCATACAGCTGAAAATGATCATTTGGAGAACCTCCTCATTTCTTTTGTTAATCCTAGTTTCCATTTCCTGTGAGCTATGACTATTGATATTCAGTTGTAGGATAAGTCTGATACAGAAAGCACTGAGAGTTCTAAAGTATTAAATCCCATAGATTGAAGCTGTACCGAGATACGCTCACTCTTCGTACCTTGGGAAAGTTTCCGAATGTAGCCTTCATTGTTCACAATGTAGTCAATGCCTCTTGGAGAGTTCATCACAGCTCGTACACATTTAACGCAGGTGAGCTGCAGGAGTGCATCAGTTATCTTTGCCACCCCTCTGCCAGACAGCCTGTCCAGGGCCTCTAGCAGTAAATCAAGTCCGCTGAGCTCTAGAAATTGTACCATCCAGCCATTATCGCTATTTTCCAGTCGCTTCTTTAGGCCCGAGTAATTCACAACGGTTGGGATCTGCAGCAAACGGATGCAGAGCTCCGGTTCAGCATTTTCCAGGTTGGCCTCCGTATTGTCTGTATCGAGGGGGGTAACTTTTTCCTTCACGAGAGCCCACTTCTTCTGCACGCCTTCCTGTTTTGCAGACATATTGCTTATGTACTTTGTTCACCTGTAAAATGGAATGAGAAGAACTTGTTAATATAAATATAGTCTTTTACAATAGAATCAAATCAGTTATTATTTTGCACCATCACTGACTCCAGGATTGCGCCTCAGGGTAACGTTACAATTTCACACCAATGGCAGGAGGCCTCACCTGCTAGAAGCACGTACTGGAAGTTTGGGTGCATGTTCTGCGGGATTTTCCAAACATTAATTCCTGCTGGCAGACTGTGTTAGAAATTAGGGGATCTAAAATGTACATGGTTATGTGAATGAAATTGTGACATGAATAATACTGTGTTTAGATGATTGTATTAGAACTTGAGACAAAAGTATCTTTTCAGACTAGTATTAGAATAGCTGGATAGATGCTTAGAATTTGCTTATGTTTCTGGTTCCCTGCGGATGTTATAACATTCTGCACCGTGGCAAGTCTCATATGACCTTGCTTCCCAGGCTAGCTATGTGCTGTTTGCAATTAAGGATTTCGACTTTGTTTTATGTATCTTTAATTTGACCAACTAAGGCCCAACGCCTATGTTTCTTCCATGACTGCTAATAACCATATTATAATGCTAAGTTAGGATTTTGACTTTGTTTAACAAAGCTGCTTTAAAATGCATAAGTTAACCAGTGTATGAGAATAGAATAGAAGATATCATTGGGAATTTAATGATTCATTCCATGGTACAATAGTCTGATAATGGAATGAAATAGTTAGTTTTGCACAGCTAAAGCTGCATTAACAGCTTGAACATAAATAACTGAGAACAAGCGGCTACGAACATCTGAAGGCCGAGAATGGCATGTCTGACTACAAACTTGGGAGGATAAGGAGAGATAAGAGGAATTCAAATGGATGGGCCTCGGAATGTATAAACAGGAAAGACGTGAGGGAAGAGCATGAGACCCCATAGGGGAGGGTTTTCATCAGAAAGTTAAGACAAAGAACTTGACATGCCATTGGGCACCTTGGTTTAAGAAGAGCCCTTACAGGTTAAATGGTCCTGTCCATATTCTACATCAGGCCCACCCCATAAAAGAGAATAAAAGCAAGACCTAAAGAGGCCTTAGCACAGACGGTGAAGTGAGAACTCCCAAGGGTGGACACCATGCTGACTTCGGTCTAATACTCTTGGATAGTTCAAGAAGAGAGAGAGATTGATACGTGAGACAAGGAGGAGCCATCTGTCCGATCGGGACCGGTACCAGCTGCTTGTCATGGTTGTATGTTTTTGCTGTATAACTAGTGTGTTATATTCTGTCTTAAACTGCGATTAAATGCAATATACCCACCATATTGGTTTGCACTCGATCCTGATTATTTGAAAGACCAGAAATAAGCTAATATCTACAAATTGGCTAATCTCAATAACTGGGCTTGTAAAATTACCCCATGTCATCCTCTTGTGGAATGCAGGTTAAAAAAATGTCCATGTAGTATAATGATATTTTGTTCTAACACAATCAGTTTTTATTTTCAACATGTTACCAAGTGCTGAATATCCCAGCAGAGCCCACTTAAGCAATTTCAAGAGCTCAAGGATTCTGGTTCCTATCTACTAACTTTGGTAGTGGAATCACGATTGGATATGTTTCACATTTTAATGGCAACAACATGCATAAAAACTGGCAGAAAAACAGGAGATGAGATCAGTGCCAGTTTATATCCTTTTCTACACCACTCGCTCTTTTTGGCGCATAGAGAAAGGGAGAGTGAAATGGGTAATCGCGTTTTCTTGACGAATTTGGTGCTGTTTGTTAAGGTCTGCTTAATGAGCTTTCAGAGAAAGATGGTACAGTTTAACGCTGGCGCAAATTCAAACAACCAAGAATTAGTTCACCCGCTAAGGACCTCATTCTATGATAGAGCAGCTAAGTTCTGTGGCAGCTTATCTGTTCAACATGGACTTTTCTGCAATTGTTACCTTCATTGGTTCAGTGGTAGGAGAGCTTCCACGACCACCAACTACCATCAGTCTTTGAAGCAGTACTGCACTGCAGTCACAAGTACTTCATCAGTTGAGCAGTCGTGGCTCAGGAGCACTTTGAAAAGATCAGCAGTAAACTGTTGAAAAGCCCCGCTGCACTGCTGAGCTGAGCTTTATATTTAATTTTTCCTCATAAGAAATCTCAAGATTTGACTATTTAACTAAATAATTACAAGAACAAATAAGGCCAGAATTAATCAAAAATTTAGTAACAGTAGAATTTTCAATAAAATCTACACAACGAGGCCATTTTAAAAACTGGAATTGTAGATTGCTCTTTAAGGTAGATTTGCGATTTTAGTGCAAAGCTTCACACATTGGGAGCACACAATGGACACTTGGGTGGATGCCCACCATGATTGTCCGCCCATTGTTAGAATCTAGGGGTGCCTAAAAATGTATATGGCTACACGAATGATACTGTGTTTAAATGATTGTATGTTTTGGCTTGAGACAAGTAAGGGGATTGATTAAGTTTCGTTTTCCTGGAAAACTTGCATTAGAATTTGAGACAGTCTTTTTAATCAGTTAGATTAGGTGAGGAATAAACATCCCACACGGGGGGCCCATAGGATGGCCCTGTCAGGCTAGTTATCTGTCGTTTGTAAGTTAAGGTTTTCACTTTGTTAATGTATCTTTAATTTGGCCAGTGAAGGCCCAACCTATGTTTCTTCCATTATTACTAATAACCATATTATAATCTCTACAGATAGAATTTGGTGTTTGTTTAGCAGAACTGCTTGTGAAGATAATTACAAGTTAATTAGGAAAAGACATAGAATGAAAGGAATTTGAGGAGGCTAAGGTATCCATCTGAGAATGGGCCATTTGCTAGATGAAGGTGAGATAGCGACTAGACAGCTCTGGCTGGGGCCATGATTAAGAGGGACAGGGTCGGGCCTTGTACTTGCTGGGTTAAGGAGGATAGAGCCAAGAGAGATAAGATACAAATTCCAAAGGAAGAACCTTCAGAAAGATTAAACAATAAGACAAATTAGATGAGGTAATGCGACCCCCTTTTGGGGAGGGCTTTCATCCAAGAACCAAGACAAAGAACTTGAGCTGTCATTGGTTGATGAGGTTTTAGAAGAACCTCTATAGGTGTGATGAAATAACTGTGTTCTGATATTTGTACTTGCACTTGTAATGTCTGGAATGTTCCACCAGGGGGAACCACTAATGCTCCTCCCTGGCCCCGCCCCTCTTCTGGTATGTTCTGCCAAGGGCTTGGTCGATGATGGACTCTGTTAACTCTGCCATGATTCTTATTTAATAAAAGGCTTCAGTCTTAAGCTGTAACTTCGGATTCGGGCAGTTATTTGGCACATCAATTTTATTAAATAACAACTTTTGGAAGATGGATCGATTTTTGAAACCAGAGCGTCTGGATATCGATCCCCATTCGGCAGATGCGTCGAAGAAATTTACGCATTGGCTCCGATGTTTTGAACACTTCATCGCATCATCGACCGATCCGACGGTTAACAAGTTGGGTCTTCTAACCAACTTGGTAAGTCATCAAATTTACTCTATAATTGAAGATATTACTACATATGAAGAGGCCCTCGCAGCTCTTAAAGCCCAGTACCTTAAGTCGGTTAACGAAGTATACGCCAGGTATCTCCTGTCTACTCACAGGCAATTACCCGAGGAATCTCTGGACGATTTCCTGCAGGACCTTAAGGCTTTGGCTAAGGGTTGCAACTACAAGGCTGTCTCTGCCATAGTGTATCAGGAAGAAGCCATCCGCGATTCTTTCATATCTGGCCTCCGATCTAATTATATTAGACAGAGACTCCTCGAGAACGACTCGTTAGTTTTAAAAACGGTCGTCGCTGCTGCTCAATCGTTAGATGTAGCCCAGAAGAATTCAGAAGTGTATGCATCAGCCCATGCATCTCTCTCAGCCTCGTGTGTTCCGAGTATGGAGGCATCCATAACACCAATGGAGCCCCCACTTAATCCTATTGTTGCGGCTGTGCCCCATGGGTCTAAGTGTTATTTTTGTGGCCAATCTAAACACCCCAGGCAAAGTTGCCCAGCCAGAGAGGCTACCTGTTTTAAATGTAAGAAACGGGGACATTTTAGTAAAGTGTGTAAGGGTAATCCTGTACCCGATGTCTTCTCTGCTGCCGCCTATCGTTTTACTCTAGCCTCGGCTACGGTTGATCAGACCATACCGTGTTCCTTGTCAAAATCTATGATGGACATTAAGATTAATGGTCGTCCTACTGGGTGTTTGATAGACTGTGGCAGTACTGAAAGTTTTATACACCCCAACCTTGTTAACTCCTGTTCATTGAAGGTGTATCCTACTCGAAGTGAAATTGTGATGGCGTCCAAATCCCTTACTTCGGAGGTAACTGGATATTGTAAAGTCACATTGATCGTTAAGGATACGGAGTATAAGGACTTTAAACTCCTCATATTACCTCAGTTGTGTGTGAACTTAATATTAGGCTTGGACTTCCAGTGTCAGCATGAGAGCGTTACCCTTAAGTATGGTGGATCCCAGCCTCCGCTCACAGTCTGCGGCCTTTCTACTTTAAACGTAAGCCCGCCTTCTTTGTTTGTGAACCTTGCTCCTAATTGTAGACCTATAGCGACTAAGAGTCGACGGTATAGTTCAGAAGATAAAACATTTATAAAAGAGGAAGTGGAAAGGCTTCAACGGGAGGGAATCATCGAACACAGTGGTAGCCCGTGGCGTGCCCAGGTGGTGGTGGTTAAAACTAATGAGAAGAAAAGACTTGTGGTCGATTATAGCCAGACTATAAACTTGTATACCCAATTAGACGCCTATCCTTTGCCTCGTATTTCTGAGATGGTGAACCAGATAGCTCAGTACCGCGTGTTCTCCACCATTGATTTAAAGTCTGCCTACCATCAACTCCCCATCAAAATAGAAGACCGACCTTATACGGCCTTCGAAGCTAATGGGCGCCTGTTCCAATTCCTTCGGGTGCCCTTTGGAGTGACGAATGGGGTATCCGTCTTCCAACGGGAGATGGATCGTATGGTGGATGAATACGCGTTGGAAGCAACATTCCCGTACCTGGACAATGTTACCATCTGTGGGCGTGACCAACGGGAGTGTGGTAAACCACTGTTGTTGTTGTTGTTGTTATTACACACTGTTGTACCTATGCATGCCTCAACATGTCTCGGCTGGCTCCACCCACACAGGCCCAGGTATAAAGGTGATTGACCTGCAGCCCCCTGCCTTCTTGGAACCCAGTCAACCACGAGAGGCATGCTCTGTTCTTTGCTAATAAAAGCCTTTAGTTACTCTCTTAACTCTCAGTCTTTTATGAGTAATTGATAGCGCATCAATTTTATTAGCAAAAACAAAATGTCGACATTTGCTGAACAGCAGGCTGCTGCACCAAACGCTGAACAGCAGGCTGCTGCACCAAACGCTGAGCAACAGGAGCTGCTGCGAGCCCTCAGACCAACATGCCTGGACCTAGACCCGCAAGAAGCGGGTTCGGCTACCAAATTCGCGCATTGGCTGCGTTGCTTCGAGGCCTACCTGCAAGCCTCAACTGTGACCCTGGATGAAAACAAGTTGGAAATCCTGGCCTCAAAGGTGAGCCACCAAGTTTATACAATAATCCAGGACGCGACGACCTACGCGGCGGCTATCGGTCTGCTAAAAGGGCAATACGCACGCCCGGTAAATACGGTCCATGCCCGGCACCTCTTAAGATCCCGCAGACAGCAGCCCGGGGAATCGGTGGAGGCCTTCCTACGGGCACTACGGATACTCGGCCGAGACTGCGATTGCAAAGAAGCATCAGCCGCAGCACACACGGAGGGACTGATCCGAGATGCTTTCATTGCGGGTCTAAGGTCCGACTACTCCCGGCAGAGACTGTTGGAAAAGGGAGAAATGGACCTGAGAAAGGCAGTGTCCCTCGCGCTCTCGCTCGACGCGGCCCACAGGAATATGGACGCCTTCTCCCCTAACCGCTCCGCAACGTGGACGCCACAACCTTGGGTCATGGGACCGCCACCTTCAACTGCTGCTGCGATGTCCAAGGCACAGAAATGTTATTTTTGTGGCCAGGCAAAACACACCAGAGCACGCTGCCCGGCGAGAAACGCTACCTGCTCCGGCTGCGGGAAGAAAGGACAATATGTCAGCGCCTGCAAAGGTAAAACCGCTAACGCCAGCAGCGCCGCGTGCAAACCGTGGGGGCAGCCATCTTGTCCGCCATCTTGGGCTCCCCCAGCCGCGTGGGGATCGGGACCATGGGCGCCGCCATTTTGTCCGCCATCTCGGACGTCTCCAACTTCAACCACGGGGGACCCGGACTCAACCACCGCCTCATCTGACGACCACATCGACTCGCTCGACCATACGCTGGCCTCCGTGACGCTGGACCAATCTCTCCCTCATCAACTGTCCAGGTCCATGATGGACATTAAGGTAAACGGCCGCGCCACTACCTGCCTTTTTGACAGCGGGAGCACGGAAAGCTTTATCCACCCCGACACGGTGCGCAGTTACTCTCTCCCGGTCCTGCCGACGCGACATCGGATCTCTTTGGCTTCCAAAGCCCAGTCAGCGGACGTCGGTGGCTACTGTGTAGTGACCCTTTCAGTAAGGGGCACAGAATACAAAAATGTTAAACTCCTGGTTCTGCCCCATCTTTGCGCTGCCGTTCTACTGGGGTTGGATTTTCAGTGCAACCTTAAGAGTGTCACATTAGCGTACGACGGACCCCTCCCCCCACTCACAGTCTGCAGCCAGCAGCTTTTAAATCGCCCGCCGCGCACCATTTGCAGCCTCTCCACCCTTAAAGTCCCCCCCCCCTCCCTGTTCGCTAACCTCACCCGCGACTGTAAGCCCATCGCTACCAAAAGCAGGCGTTACAGTGCCGGGGATAGGAGCTTCATTAAATCCGAGGTAGTAAGACTCCTGAAGGAAGGGATTATTGAAAGTAGCACCAGCCCATGGCGAGCACAAGTGGTGGTAGTGAAGACTGGCGAAAAACAGCGCCTAGTTATTGACTACAGCCAGACGATCAATCGCTACACCCAGCTAGATGCATACCCACTCCCCCGCATATCTGACATGGTCAATCAGATAGCACAATACCGGGTGTTCTCGACGATTGATCTGAAGTCGGCATACCACCAGCTCCCCATCAGGGCTGAGGACCGCTAGTACACAGCTTTTGAAGCTGACGGTCGTCTCTACCACTTCCTCAGAGTTCCCTTCGGCGTCACCAACGGGGTTTCAGTCTTCCAACGGGAGATGGACCAGATGGTCGACCATAACGCGCTCCAGGCCACTTTCCCCTATCTAGACAACGTCACCATCTGCGGCCGCGACCAGCAGGACCATGATGTTAATCTAGAAAAATTCCTCCGTACGGCCCAGCGGCTGAACCTAACATACAACAAGGACAAATGTATGTTTCGTACCAAGCGCCTTGCCATTCTTGGCTGTGTAGTGGAGAACGGAGTCATCGGCCCCGACCCCGACAGGATGCGCCCCCTTATGGAGCTCCCCCTCCCCCACTGCCAAAAAGCACTGAAGAGATGCCTAGGGTTTTTCTCGTACTATGCTCAGTGGGTGCCCAACTATGCGGACAAAGCCAGACCCCTCATCAAGTCCACCTCCTTCCCCCTGACAGCAGAGGCCTGTGCAGCCTTCACTCTCATAAAAGGAGATATTGCGAAGGCCACAATGCACGCAGTGGATGAGTCCATCCCTTTCCAAGTGGAGAGCGACGCATCCGACTTTGCCCTAGCTGCAACCCTTAACCAGGCGGGGAGACCCGTGGCCTTTTTCTCAAGGACCCTCCAGGGCCCCGAGATTCGACACTCCTCTGTCGAAAAGGAGGCCCAGGCCATTGTGGAAGCTGTGCGACATTGGAGGCATTACCTGGCCGGAAAACGATTTACCCTGCTCACTGACCAGTGTTCAGTAGCTTTTATGTTTAATAATAAGCAGAGGGGCAAAATCAAGAACGACAAGATCTTGAGGTGGAGAATCGAACTCTCCACCTACAATTACGATATCTTGTACCGGCCCGGGAAACTCAATGAGCCCCCAGATGCCCTATCACGTGGTACATGCACCAACGCGCAGGTCGATAGCCTGAAGACCCTCCACAATGACCTCTGCCACCCGGGGGTCACCAGGTTTTTTCACTTCATCAAATCCCGTAACCTGCCCTACTCCATCGAGGAGGTCAGGACCATGACCAGGAACTGCCAAATCTGTGCCGAGTGCAAACCGCATTTTTATAGGCCAGACAGAGCAAGCCTGATCAAAGCCACGCGCCCCTTTGAACGGCTGAGCGTCGATTTTAAAGGGCCCCTCCCCTCCTCCGACCGCAATGTGTACTTCCTCAATATAATTGATGAGTACTCTCGTTTCCCATTTGCCATCCCTTGCTCAGACATGACCAGTACCACGGTCATTAAATGTCTGAATGACCTCTTCGCCTTGTTCGGTTTCCCTAGCTATATTCATAGCGACAGGGGCTCATCCTTTATGAGCAACGAACTCCGGCAGTACCTGCTCTCGAGAGGTATCGCTACAAGCAGGACCACCAGCTACAACCCCCGGGGGAATGGCCAGGTGGAAAGGGAGAATGCGACGGTCTGGAAGGCAGTCCTTTTAAACTTGAAATCTAAGGGCCTTCCGACCTCTCGCTGGCAGGAAGTCCTCCCTGCGGCGCTCCATTCCATTCGGTCACTGCTCTCTACAGCCACCAATGCTACCCCTCACGAGAGAATGTTCTCCTTCCCCAGGAAGTCCACATTGGGGATCTCGTTACCGACATGGCTGACTTCTCCAGGACCCGTCCTACTGCGGAAGCACGTGAGGTCCAATAAGACGGACCCCCTGGTCGAGAGGGTGAGCCTCCTCCATGCCAACCCTCAGTATGCTTACGTGGTGTACCTGGACGGGCAGGAGGACACAGTCTCCATACGAGACCTCGCACCTTCGGGTGCTCCCGAAACACCCCCCTCGCCATCCACCACTACCCACGCCTACCCCCAGTACGCTTATGTAGCGTACCCGGACGGGCGGGAGGACACAGCCCCCACACGAGATCTCGCACCTTTGGGTGCCCCTGAAACACTACCATTGCCATCCACCACTACCCACAACCCAACCCCGCTAGACGGCATGCCGCAGCCCCAGGACCCGTCATTGACCACCCAACCACTCAATGAGACGCCAGACTCAACGTTGGATGCTGCACCATCACCGCCACCACCACGACGATCAGGACGGCATACAAGGCCACCTGATAGACTTACTTACACGAACCTTTAGTACACTTCACCCCGCCGGACTCAATTTTAAACAAGGGGTGAATGAGGTAAACCACTTGTTGTTGTTGTTGTTGTTGTTATTACACACTGTTGTACCTATGCATGCCTCAACATGTCTCGGCTGGCTCCACCCACACAGGCCCAGGTATAAAGGTGATTGACCTGCAGCCCCCTGCCTTCTTGGAACCCAGTCAACCACGAGAGGCATGCTCTGTTCTTTGCTAATAAAAGCCTTTAGTTACTCTCTTAACTCTCAGTCTTTTATGAGTAATTGATAGCGCATCAGGGAGCATGATCAAAATCTCGCGAAGTTCCTAGAGACTGCAAAGAGGTTAAACCTGACCTACAACAAAAACAAGTGTACCTTCAATACTACACATTTGTGTATTCTTGGTTGCGTTGTGGAGAATGGGGTAATCGGGCCAGACCCTGAAAGATTACGCCCACTTAAGGAATTACCTTTACCTCACACTGTAAAAGCCTTAAGAAGGTGTCTGGGATTCTTCTCGTACTATGCCCAGTGGGTGGCTAGCTACTCAGATAAAGTCCGACCTCTTATTAAGTCGATGTCTTTTCCGCTATCGGCGGAAGCTCAGGAGGCTTTCCTTAATATCAAACAGGACATTGAGAAGGCAGTGGTATGTGCCGTGGATGAGAAGATCCCATTTCAAGTGGAAAGTGATGCATCTGATTTTGCGTTGGCAGCAACTCTTAACCAAGCTGGTAGACCAGTAGCCTTCTTCTCTCGTACATTGCAAGGACCAGAAGTTCGACATTCTTCACTGGAAAAGGAGGCACAGGCAATTATTGAAGCAGTCAGGTATTGGAGACATTATCTCGCTGGCCAACGTTTTACGCTCATTACTGACCAGCGATCTGTGGCCTTTATGTTCAACACTAAGCAGAGAGGCAAGATCAAAAATGATAAGATTTTAAGATGGCGAATAGAACTGTCAACATATGACTATGATATTCAGTACAGGCCTGGAGTATTTAATGAGCCATCGGATGCTTTGTCACGAGGAGTATGTGCTAGTCTAGGTACAGATAAGCTTCAAAGTCTCCACGACGCACTCTGCCACCCTGGGGTTACCAGAATGAACCACTTCATTATGTCCCACAATCTACCCTACTCTATTGAGGAGGTCCGGACAATGACCAGAACCTGTCATGTTTGTGCTGAATGCAAACCCCGCTTCTATAAGCCGTCTGAGCCAGCTCATCTTATTAAAGCAACTCGACCATTTGAGCGTTTGAGTCTATATTTTAAAGGTCCCCTTCCATCGACCAACCGTAATGTCTATTTTCTTAATATTATAGACGAGTACTCTCGGTTCCCTTTTGTTATCCCCTGTCCAGATGTGACTAGTGCTGTTGTAATTAAATGCCTCTGCCAACTGTTTTCCTTGTTCGGCATGCCTAACTATATACATAGTGATAGGGGTTCTTCCTTTATGAGCGAAGAATTACGATAGTTTTTGCTATCGAAGGGGATTGCAACGAGTAGAACTACCAGCTATAACCCTCGTGGTAATGGGCAGGTCGAGAAAGAAAATGCGACAGTGTGGAAGGCTATCGTACTGTCTCTGAAGTCACGAGGCCTGCCGACCTCTCGCTGGCAGGATGTCCTGCCAGACGTGCTGCATTCCATAAGGTCTCTTTTGTGTACAGCGACGAATGCCACCCCTCATGAAAGGATGTTTAGTTTTCCAAGAAAAGCTACTAATGGAGTATCGTTACCCACATGGTTGACGACCACGGGCCCTGTGTTGTTGCGCAGACATGTGAGAGGCCACAAGACTGATCCACTGGTGGAGGAAGTACAACTCCTCCATGCTAATCCCCAGTATGCGTATATTCAATATTCGGATGGGCGAGAGGATACGGTCTCTATTAAAGCTCTTGCACCTGTTGGAGCTCGAAAAGAGTTTGACTCTGAGAGTAGAGTTTTCAATCGTGGTATTGGACCTTCAGAGACACAAACCCTCAGTGTGGAAAATACTGATGATTCTGGGAATTCGAATGAACTGGAGTTAGTACTCCGGGAGGAGCCTCCGCAAGAATTACATTGTTCCCAGAGGATTATCAGACCTCCTGACAGACTGAATCTATAGCAGGGGGTGAATGTGATGAAATAACTGTGTTCTGATATTTGTACTTGCACTTGTAATGTCTGGAATGTTCCACCAGGGGGAACCACTAATGCTCCTCCCTGGCCCCGCCCCTCTTCTGGTATGTTCTACCAAGGGCTCGGTCGATGATGGACTCTGTTAACTCTGCCATGATTCTTATTTAATAAAAGGCTTCAGTCTTAAGCTTTAACTTTGGATTCGGGCAGTTATTTGGCACATCAATAGGTTAAATGGTCTTGTCAATAACTTGGCCTCAGACCCACCCCTAAATAGAGAATAAAAGTGACACCCCAAGGGCTTGCCCACACAGACGGTGGAGGGGAGAGCCGGACAGAAGTTGCAAAGAGAAGCTGGGCTGGTCGAACGCTCTGTTGAGAGTGATTCCATGTTCACCATTGGAGGTTCTATAGAGAGAGAGAGGGAGAGGCCGGAAGCCAGAGAATTGTTCACACACGCCAGCCGTCTGTCTGATAGGGACCGGTACCAGCTGCTTGTCACGATCGTATGTTTTTGCTGTATAACTAGCATGTTATATTCCATCTTAAACTCCGATTAAACACAATATACCCACCATATTGGTTTGCACTCGATCCTGATTATTTGAAAGACTAGAGATAAGCTACTAATTGGCCAAATCTCTACACCATTAATTGTTACCACTTTGCTTCTCATTTTAGCGCTCTGGTCGAATACAGACATAAGAATAATACGTTTGACCCTAATGCCATGGACCTATTAACCGGTCTTTAAAATTCAGGAAAGGGTCGTGTCAGTAAATCAGGATGTAGAAGTTCCTGTACAGCTTAATTTACTGCTTTCCGTACTTGGAATAACATTGCTGGCTGCTACTTGACAAGGTTAAGTGGATATCAAGCCACTTGAGATGTGCTAAGTGAACATTATCGCAGCTGAGTCCTGATTGGTTAGGTCTCTTTTGTTTTATTCATTCATGGGATTTGAGCATCCCTGGCAAGGCCAGCAGTTATTGCCCTTCCCTATTGGTATCTTGTAAATCGATGGCTCAGCGGCAGGGTGGAGTACGGGAGCTGATTTCAGGGACATTCAGCACTTCCATGCTCCCAGTGGGATGTTGCTTTAAAGGAAGTACAGGTCAGAGATAGAGCTATGACACTAGTGATAATTCTCCCTTCAGTATGGCTTCTTGCTGGGAGTATTAGACTGTTGAATTTAACTTAGAATTCATAATGATATTTAAATCTATTTAAAAGTACCTGCATGGTGAAAAATAAAAAGTGCATTAAAAAAAATGAAAGACTTTACGATGAGACATAATTCTAGCAGCTACTGTTGGTGATATTAGCTTAAATCTTTTGTATAACATTCCTCTGTTCACTATTTGAGACATTCCCTTACCTCAGTGTCAATATTCCATATCAGTACAAGAATTTACAGACAGGCCCTTAATAAGGGAAGGGAATGGAGGGTTACGCTGATAGAGTTAGATGAGGAAGGATGGGAGGAGGCTCGAGTGGAGCATAAACGCCGGCATGAACTGGTTGGGCCGAATGGCCAGTGTATTATATGTCATTCAATGTAATCGGTACCTAACGCCATATAGGGTATGCAACCAGTTAGATCAAGGTTGCACAAGCCAACAGTGCACAAGTAGGAATTTAAAAGATAACAGAAAGGAAAAACTTGTATTTATATAGCATCTTTCACAAGCTCAGGGTGTTCCAAAGCGCTTTACAGCCAATTAAATACTTTTGAAGTATAGTCACTGTTGTAATGGAAACGTAGCTTTCAATTTGCATACAACAGGATCCCACAAATAGCAATGAAATAAATGATCAGATCATTTTTCTTAGCTGTTGTTTGAGGGATAAAAGTTGGCCAGGACACTGGGAGAACTCCCTTGCTTTTCCTCAAATGGAATTGTGATGAAATATGCCATTCATCACTCATCTGTATTCTCTGTGTGATTGTGCCTGTGACTGTGGTTTAGTTTCAGTTTCATTTCCCTTACCTCAGTTCCGTTTCCTCACCTTGTATTGTATTGTGTGTAGGGCTCCGCCCATACCTGGCCCCTATGTAAGCAGGTTCGGCGTGCCTCACATCCAGTACTGCAGACCTCTGGATGGAAGACACCTCTCCACTGTGTGTTACCTTCTAAGTTAATAAAAGCCTTGTTTTGTTCCGCTAACATTGAGTCTCGGATTTATTGAGGCACATCAATTTTATTAACTTACTTTTCAACACAATGGATCAACTCTTGAAACCCGAACGTTTGGATTTGGACCAGCATGCTTCGGACGCATCGGCACGCTTTGGGCACTGGTTTATGTGTATGGAATTCTTCCTGGACAATTCCGCAGCCGTCACAGGCGCTACGGACGCTGAAAGTATGAAACTCGGAATCCTGCGGAATTGGGTAAGCCACAGGGTTTACCCCCTCATCCAAGACGCCGACACGTACCCGGCCGCCTGCGACATCTTAAAGGCGCATTACCAGCAGCCTACGAATGAGGTGTATGCTAGGCATCTGCTCGCTACTCGCGCACAGCGACCTGGGGAATCGCTGGATGAGTTCCTAGTCACCCTGAAAACGCTTGGCAAAGACTGCAAGTGCCAAGATGTAAAAGCCGCAGTGTACGCTGACGAGCTTGTTCGTGATGCCTTCATCACAGGCCTCAGCTCCACTTACATCCGGCAGAGACTGCTGGAAAAAACGGGATTGGACCTGAAACAGGCTGTGGACACAGCGTGATCCCTGGATGTGGCCCAGAGAAACTCGGACGCCTACTCTTCAGCCCGCGCCGCCCACGCCGCCACGTGTGCACCAAGGGCGCCGCCATCTTGGAAGGCATCTTCCCCGCCTGGCAGCCTGACACCGTCGGGGCCCCGCTCTCCCCACAGAAGCCCTACGACAGCCGCGACGCGTTGGGGACCCAACTGCTACTTCTGCGGGCAGTCGAAGCACACCAGAAACCTGTGCCCGGCGAAAGGCACCACCTGCTTTAAGTGCAGTAAGAAGGGGCACTTCGGGAAGGTGTGCAGAGGGAACCCCGCCGGAAAACCCGCCACTGCCGCGTGTGCGCCGTGGGAGCGGCCATCTTGGACGCCATCTTGCCCGACCTCGTGGGGTCCGCCATCTTGTGAGCAGACAGCGTGGACGCCATCTTGTCTCGATCAGGGCCCTACAGTGGCACCGGTCACAGTGGTCCAGACCAGGCCGCACCCGCTATCCAAATCAATGGTGGACATCGAGGTAAACGGGTGCGGGGTTAAATGTTTAATTGACAGTGGAAGCACGGAGAGTTTTATCCACCCTGAACTAGCACAACAACTCTCCCTAAAGGTGGTCCCTACTCGGGGTACCATCTCTATGGCTGATAAAACCCAGACATCGACCATTATGGGTTACTGCACGGTACAATTGTCCGTTAACGGAACTGTATACGATAATTTTAAAGTACTAATCATGAAGAATCTATGTGCGAGCGTGATCTTGGGCCTGGATTTCCAGTGCCACCACCAAAACATCACGCTCAATTACGGTGGGTCCCAGCCGCCCCTCACAGTGTGCGGTCTGGCTATCCTGAAGGTAAAGCCGCCTTCGCTATTCGCGAACCTTACCCCTAACTGCCGGCCAATAGCGACCAAAAGCAGGAGGTACAGCTGGGAGGACAGGCGGTTTATTGTGACCGAGGTAGACAGGCTCCTGAAGGAGCGCATTATTGAACGCAGCAACAGCCCGTGGCGCGCCCAAGTGGTGGTGGTAAGGGGTAGCGAGAAGAAACGGATGGTGATCGACTATAGCCAAACGATCAACAGGTACACCCAACTAGACGCCTACCCGCTACCCCGCATATCAGAAATGGTGAACCAAATCGCCCAATACCGGGTGTTCTCCACCATCGACCTCAAGTCAGCGTACCACCAGCTCCCTATCAGACCAGAGGACCGCCCATACACCGCCTTCGAGGCGAACGGACGCCTCTACCAATTCCTCAGAGTCCCCTTTGGGGTGACGAATGGGGTCTCGGTCTTCCAGAGGGAGATGGACCGCATGGTCGATGACCACCACTTGCAGGCAACCTTCCCCTACCTCGACAACGTCACCATCTGTGGTCACAACCAGCAGGATCACGACTCGAACCTCGAGAGGTTCCTGAAAACCGCACAAAAACTCAACCTCACTTACAACGAGGACAAGTGCGTTTACAACACCACGCGCCTCTGCATACTAGGCAGCGTGGTGGAGAATGGGGAAATCGGACCAGACCCCGACCGATTGCGCCCCCTACGGGAGCTGCCCCTGCCCAACACTCCCAAAGCCCTGAAAAGGTGCCTGGGGTTATTTTCTTATTATTCCCAATGGGTCCCCAACTACTCCGACAAAGCCCGCCCCCTCTTGAAAGCATCCTCTTTTCCGCTCTCTGCTGAGGCCCACGCCGCCTTCAAAAGCATTAAGCGGGATATTGAGCGGGCCACGCTACAGGCAGTGGATGAGAACACTCCCTTTCAAGTGGAAAGTGATGCGTCTGACTTTGCCTTGGCGGCCACCCTCAACCAGGCGGGGCGGCCCGTAGCTTTCTTCTCGAGGACCCTCCAAGGGCCCGAGATCAGACACTCCTCCGTGGAAAAGGAGGCCCAAGCCATCGTGGAGGCAGTGCGCCACTGGCGCCACTACCTAGCCGGCAAACGCTTCACCCTACTTACCGACCAACGGTCGGTAGCGTTTATGTTCAATAATAAACAGAGGGGGAAGATTAAAAATGATAAGATTCTTAGGTGGCGGATCGAGCTCTCCACCTTCGATTATGACATCATTTACCGGCCAGGGGCCCTTAACGAATCCCCCGACGCCCTCTCACGAGGGATGTGTGCCAGCGCCACCGGGGATCGGCTACAGACCCTCCACAACGACCTCTGCCACCCAGGGGTCACGCGGCTGTTCCACTTCATAAAGTCCCGCAACTTACCCTACTCGATTGAGGAAGTTCGGTCTCTGACCAGAAACTGCCGCACTTGCGCTGAGTGCAAGCCTCGGTTCTACCGCCCAGATAGAGCCCACTTAATCAAAGCTACACGGCCCTTTGAGCGGCTCAGCTTAGACTTGAAGGGCCCCTCCCGTCCGTCGACCGCAATGTTTACTTCCTGAACATTGTGGACGAATACTCCCGTTTCCCATTCGCCTTCCCCTGCCCAGACATGACCAGCGCCACGGTCATTAAATGCCTCAACAGCCTGTTCTGCCTGTTCGGTATGCCGAGCTACATCCATACGGATAGGGGGGCGTCCTTCATGAGTGAAGAGCTACGCCAGTACATGCTGTCCAGGGGGATCGCCACGAACCGTACCACCAGCTACAACCCCCGGGGTAACGGTCAAGTGGAGCGAGAGAACGGGACAGTATGGAAAGCAGTCACTCTAGCTCTAAGGACCAAGGGCCTCCCTATCTCCCGCTGGCAGGAAGTCCTCTCAGATGTGCTCCATTCGATACGGTCGCTATTGTGTACTGCCACTAATGCCACGCCTCATGAACGAATGTTTGTCTTTCCCCGGAAATCCACCTCAGGCGTATCCATGCCGTCATGGCTCTCCACCCCAGGTCCGGTATTCGTGCGAAGGCATGTGAGGGGCCACAAGACGGACCCTCTCGTGGAGTCAGTGCACCTACTCCACGCCAACCCCCAATACGCGTATGTCCGGCACGCCAACGGAAGGGAGGACACCGTGTCCATAAAAGACGTCGCCCCAGCCGGTAACGACAACAACCACGACAACAGCAGCAACAACGATCACAGCAACTCTTACCCACCCACTACTCTTTCATCACCCCCGGAAGAACATCGACCAACGGTACCCCCACCAACTACCCCTTCAACAACCCTGGCGGCGCCCCCGGTAGAGACCCAGGAGGCCACCGGGGACACCCAGCCGACACCCGCGGCACCACAACAGCCACGTCGGTCACAGAGGACTATCAAACCCCCGAACAGACTAAATCTGTAGAAGGGGTGAATGTGATGAAATATGCCATTCATCACTCATCTGTATTCTCTGTGTGATTGTGCCTGTGACTGTGGTTTAGTTTCAGTTTCATTTCCCTTACCTCGGTTCCGTTTCCTCACCTTGTATTGTATTGTGTGTAGGGCTCCGCCCACACCTGGCCCCTATGTAAGCAGGCTCAGCGTGCCTCACATCCAGTACTGCAGACCTCTGGATAGAAGACACCTCTCCACTGTGTGTTACCTTCTAAGTTAATAAAAGCCTTGTTTTGTTCCGCTAACATTGAGTCTCGGATTTATTGAGGCACATCAGGAATACTCTCCACTTGCCTGGATGAGTGCAGCTCCAACAACACTCAAGAAGCTCGACATCATCCAGGACAAAGCAGCCCGCTTAATTGGCACCCCATCCACCACCTTAAACATTCACTCCCTCCACCACCAGTGCACTGTAGCTGCAGTGTGTAACAGCTACAAGATGCACAGCAGCAACTCGCCAAGGCTTCTTCGACAGCGCCTCCCAAACCCGCGACCTCTACGACCCAAAAGGACAAGGGCAGCAGGCGCATGGGAACACCACCACCTCCAAGTTCCCCTCCAAGTCACACACCATCCTGACTTAGAAGTATATCGCCGATCCTTCATCGTCACTGGGTCAAAATCATGGAACTCCCTACCTAACAGCATTGTAGGAGTACCTTCACCTCACGGACTGCAGCGGTTCAAGAATGCGGCTCACCGCCACCTTCGCAAGGGCAATTAGGGATGGGCAATAAATGCTGGCCTTGCAAGTGACGCCCACATCCCAAGAACGAATAAAAAAAAGTGCCGCCATGGGATCTTTCACAAGAGAGAGCAGTTTAGCATCTCATCCGAAAGACAGCACCTCCGACAGTGCAATTCTCCCTCAGTACTGCACTGAAGTGCCAGTCTAAATTATGTGCTCTGGAGTGGGGCTTGGACCCACAACCTTTTGACTCAGAGGCAAGAGCCATCACCAAGCCAAGCCTGACACCTTAAATGTTACTGTATATGGTGATTTGGGAATCCCTCTCACTCACTCCCAATCTACTCTTCCTTCCCTGGGGCAGCAGCAATGGTTGTTATAATAATGATGATAACATAGAAGGTACCTTCCTCTCTCTGCACCGCTTCCCTAGGGCTACAGCAAACAACCAGCAAGCATTAGACATTGGCCCAGACTTTGCGTTAATAATAATGATGAGGCTAACAGCGCTCACCGTTATTATGGAGCAAATTGGACAGCAACTTCTGGCGTGCGAACATCCACATTTAAATGCAGAAATCTGGAAGTTGCTGTCAGAGATACCCCGCTCCTCCACAGGGTGCGCTGTGACAGTCCTTACTGATAGACTCGGCATTGAAAGACATGCAGTGGTATGAACTTGCTGTACTAGCTCACCAGCTCTCCATTAAAGAGGGCTGAAAAAGTTAGGGTCGGTGCATTCAGGAGTAAGTGAATTTTTAATGGCATGGTAAGTGATAATTATTACCGGACAACCTCTCTGGCCCTGAAACTTTAATTTTACAAATGTGAAGTCTCATTCCTTCAGAAGTTAATTAGTGTTAGATTTTTTTTTAAATTCCCTTCAAAGTCCAATCACAAATGAGGCTATGTATGATTGAGAGGAATAGATGTGGGGCTAGAATCGGGGGATGGCGGGGAGGGGGTAGTTCTACCTAGTTTTACAGCTTTTCACTTTGCACTCAATCAGGGGAGGAAAACAATGATACTGAATCTTCCTTTCTGAATAGCATTATCCCAAATTATTGTAATAAAAAAACATAGAACTTGAAGTAAGACACATAGAAACATAGAAGATAGGAGCAGGAGTAGGCCATTCGGCCCCTCGAGCCTGCTCCGCCATTCAATGAGATCATGGCTGATCATCCAAATTCAGTACCCCGTTCCTGCCTTCTCCCCATATCCCTTGATCCCTTTAGCCTTAAGAAATATATCCAACTCCTTCTTGAATATATTTAATGAATTGGCCTCCACTGCCTTCTGTGGTAGAGAATTCTACAGGTTCCCCACTCTCTGGGTGAAGAAATTCCTCCTCATCTCAGTCCTAAATTGCTTACCCCTTATCCTTAGACTATGACCCCTAGTTCTGGACTCCCCGACCATCGGGAACATCCTTCCTGCATCTAGTCTGTCCAGGCCTGACAGAATTTTATAGGTTTCGATGAGATCCCCTCTCAATCTTCTAAACTCCAGTGAGTACAAGCCCAATCGACCCAATCTCTCCTCATGTGTCATTCCTGCCATCCCAGGTATTAGCCTGGTGAATCTTCGCTGCACTCCTTCCATGGCAAGAACGTTCTTCCTCAGATAAGGCGACCAAAACTGCACACAATACTCAAGGTGCGGTCTCACTAAGGCCCTGTACAACTGCAGCAAGACATCCTTGTTCCTGTACTCGAACCCTCTTGCTACGAAGGCCAACATACCATTTGCCTTCTTAACCACCTGCTGCACCTGCATGCTTACCTTCAGCGGCTGGTGCACAAGAATACCCAGGTCTCTTTGTACTTCCCCTTCTCCCAATCTATTGCCATTCAAATAATAATCTGCCTTCCTGTTTTTGCCACCAAAGTGGATAACCTCACATTTATCCACATTATAGTGCATTTGCCATGTTTCTGCCCAATCACCCAACCTGTCCAAATCGTACTGGAGTTTCACAACATCCTCCTCACAGCATACCCTCCCACCCAGCTTTGTGTCATCTGCAAATTTGGAGATACTACATCCAATTCCCTCGTCCAGATCATTAATATATATTGTGAACAGCTGGGGTCCTAGGACCGATCCTTGCGGTACCCCACTAGTCACTGCCTGCCACTCGGAAAACGACCCGTTCATTCCAACTCTTTGCTTTCTATCTGCCAACCAGTTCTCTATCCAAGTCAATACCTTGCCCCCAATCCCATGTGCCTTAATTTTACAAGCTAATCTCTTATGCGGGACCTTATCGAAAGTCTTCTGAAAGTCCAAATACATCACATCCACTGGTTCTCCCTTATCTATTTTACCAGTTACATCCTCAAAAAATTCCAGTAGATTAGTCAAGCACGATTTACCTTTTGTAAATCCATGTTGACTTTGTCCGATCCTGTCACTGCTTTCCAAGTGCTCTGCTATTACATCTTTTATAATGGACTCTAGCATTTTCCCTACTATCGATGTCAAGCTTACCGGTCTATAAGTCCCCGCTTTTTCTCTACCACCTTTTTTGAATAGTGGTGTAACATTAGCTACCCTCCAAACCATGGGTACTGTTCCAGAGTCTATCGAGTTCTGGAAGATGACCAGCAATGCATCTACTACCTCCAGGGCCACTTCCTTAAGTACCCTAGGATGTAGATTATCAGGCCCTGGGGATTTATCGGCCTTCAATTCCGTCAACTTCCCCAACACCATTTCCCTACAAATACTGATTTCTTTCAGTTCCTCCCCCTCATTAGTCCCTATGTTCCCTGACATCTCTGGGAGGTTATTTGTGTCCTCCTTTGTGAAGACAGAACCAAAATATGTATTTAATTGGTCTGCCATTTCTTTGTTCCCCATTATAAATTCCCCATATTCTGACTGCAAGGGACCTATGCTTGACTTCACCAATCTTTTTCTCTTCACATATCTATAAAAGCTTTTACAGTCAGTTTTTATGTTCCCTGCAAGCTTACTTTCATAATCTATTTTCCCCCTCTTAGTTAATCCCTTTGTCCTCCTTTGCTGAATCCTAAACTGCTCCCAATCCTCAGGTTTGCTGCTATTTTTGGCCAATTTATATGCCTTCTCTTTGGATCTTATGTTATCCCTAATTTCCCTTGTTAGCCATGGTTGAGTCACCTTTTTTGATTTATTTTTATGCCAAACTAGGATAAACAAATTCTGTAGTTCATCCATGTGATCTTTGAATGTTTGCCATTGCCTATCCACCGTCAACCCTTTGAGTGACATTACCCAATCAATCCTACCCAACTCGCGTCTCATACCATCATAGTTCCCTTTATTTAAATTCAGGACCTTAGTCTCTGAGTCAACTGCTTCCCTCTCCATCTTAATGAAGAATTCGATCATATTATGATCGCTCTGACTCAAGGGGCCTCGCACAACAAGATTGCTAATTAATCATTTCTCATTGCATAATACCCAGTCTAAGATGGCCTGATCTCTAGTTGGTTCCTCATCATATTGGTCCAGGAAACCATCCCGTATACACTCCAGGAATTCCTCCTCCACAGTATTGTTACTAATTTGGTTAGCCCAATCTATATGTAGATTAAAGTCACCCATGATGACTGCTGTGCCCTTATTGCACGCTTCTCTAATTTCCGTTTTAATGCCATCCCCAACCTCTGCATTACTGTTTGGGGGTCTATACACCACTCCCACTAATGTTTTCTGCCCTTTGGTATTTCTCAGTTCTACCCATACAGATTCCACATCATCAGAGCTAATATCTTTCCTTACAATTGTGTTAATCCCCTCTTTAACCAGCAGTGCTACCCCACCTCCTTTTCCTTTTTGCCTATCTTTCCTGAATATTGAATACCCCTGGATGTTGAGTTCCCAGCCTTGGTCTCCCTGGAGCCATGTTTCGGTAATTCCAATCATATCATGTTCATTTACCTCTATTTGCGCTGCTAATTCATCCACCTTATTACGAATGCTCCTTGCATTAAGACACTTCACTGTGACAGTTCCTCGATGACTTAGTTAAACTGCAGGCAAATCCAGAGCAAGGCCTCGATATTAACCCCTCCACGACGGGTGGGGGACGATCGGGGGGCAGTTAAAGAGTTAAATACAGGGAATGCAACCTACTCACGTACCCAATGCCTTTTTTACTGCATCCAAGTGTCCCACCGTGGAGAGGTGGGCACCTAATTAACATATTTAAATCGGGCTCACACCGTGCAATTGGGAGCCTGATTTAAAATTTATTGTTGCTGCACGGGCCTCCTAGGGGTCGAGAAACTCGGCAGTGCAACGGAGGCAGGAGCTGCCGGCTCCCCAAGGCAATTGGCTCTTTCATCACTCCTTGTGAGCAGGAGTGCTCCCCCTGGCTTCTCAAAAGAAGCCTTCGGCCTCCTGCAGACCAGATTCCATCCGCTTCCCCCCCAGCCCCATTCGCCAGTCCCACCACCACCACCCCCCACAGCCCCAGTTACCAGCTACCCCCCTCCCCAGGCTGTCCATTTGGCCGGCTGCCAGGCAGGGAACGGAATTACAAAATGTTAATGAGGCCCTGCTGTTATTTTCGGCAGGACCTCGCGTCCCCGGCCTTGCTGGATTCTTCGGCTGTTTTCGGCCTTACCCGCCTCCTGGTAAATATCAGGGCCCAAGGATGCAGTGCATCAGTTTGAAACTATTTTACATATTAACAACACAAGAGCCGGGATATTACTGTGGGCGATGTTATCATAAAACGCTAAAATTGCTCATGCCAAACTCTGCTGTTTTAATTGATCTGTTGACTTATTTATTTTAAATGGGTTAACAGCTCTGTTAAAGTAGTGGAGGCAAGAACTTAATACAAACATGTTCGGCAATGGCACAAAAACCTGGTTCACAGTAATTCCCAGGTTTGTGCGCATGGTGGTGGGAAAGAAAAAGAATCTTGAGGGATTCGATCTTGTAAATGACTGCAAGATAAAAGCTTAGCATGAATTTCTTCTGATGTGGTATATGTCACTAGAACGCTATTATTTGTTTGCACGATTACTTTGGATAGACCACTTCAATCATACCAGCTACTTGCCAACTATGAAGTAGTATTGACCAGCTACAGAAAAACCTGCAGCCCCACCCATCTTACCCTTTCAGCTGGAGAAGGATGTGTAGCAGTGAGTAATACCAAAAGAGACAAACATATCTACAGTGTGTGTCGATGTTATCTGCCTTGTGTACAGCCTTCCTTGCATACTAGTTGCAATCATTAACAAACCATTCCCCTCCCATACCAACTGGTTCGAATTTTACTTGAGCTGTCTGCCATCAGATAGAAGGAAGAAATAGGGCATTTCTGCATTAATTTCTGTACATAATAAATGTATTTATAATTCACTCAACCAGTGATCAACGTTCAGCAAAAGCCATTATTTTATTGGAGGCAGCAGCAGAAGTAAAGCAGATGTCTCGGGTGTGGGGAGAAGCAATGCCCTTGTTTTATCACTAAATACAATGGAACAATATCTGTCAATATAGTAAATAAAGCTATGTTTAACATAACATTACCCCTACATAAACAATTAGGGCCCGGGTAAATTGGCATCAAAGATTGGCAGGCAAAACTGTAATCGAACAATGGGCTGCCTTTAAAGAGGAGATGGTTCAGGTACAGTCGAGGTACATGCCCACGAGGGGGAAAGGTAGGGCAAACAAAGCCAGAGCTCCCTGGATGTCAAAAGAGATCGAGAGTAAGATGAAGCAGAAAAAGGTGTATGACAGATGTTAGGTTGAGAATAGAAGTGAGAACCAGGCTGAATTTGAAAGTTCAGAGGGGAACTGAAAAAGTTCGAGGTTCCTAAGCTCACCAAGCAGTACCCACTTACCAGAACTAACTACTTCCTTACCTCTCCAAGGCTTGATTCCAGGCAGATAACAACCTATGCAAAGGTTTATGTCAATTCATTCATTATGAAGAAATCTGTGATACTGTTAATGTCCATGACAGTAAAACAAAGCACATTTATTGTTCAACAAACTGTTAAGGTAGTTACTATTTTTGGAATGACAGAGTAAATGCAATATTAACCTAACATGCCTCATCTCAAAATGCTCAATTAACTGAATCCCCACTACTGAAAAGTTTTACTTGTTCTTCAAAGCTATTCTAGTTTTGTTAAATAGTAATTCAATATGAAGAAACTTACCCAGCAGTTGTCCGTGTATTTTGGCGAAGAGATTAGCTCGAGCCTTCTCTTCAAAAGTCACTCGCTTTCCCATTTAAATCCTTTGAAGGCATATTTAACTTGCATACTTTTAAAAGTAAATAATTTGTTTGCAAGGGCCTCTTAACTCATGTGATTAGAAATTCTTCATGTAGATAGTATTGGTTGTGCAGGCAGCTGTACTGAGCTTCTGCGACTGATTTACTGGGAAACCTTACACAGTGCCTCTGCAGCAGATTTCAGAGACTGAAATGTTAATTTCAGCAGAACCATTGCCAACATCAATGACTAACTCTTTTCTGCTGTATAGAGGATGTCTCAGTCAAATACCCACAACGGTTTTGATTATACAATAGATTCTGCTTTTCTTTTAGGAACTGGTATAATGTTCTGCAGCTAGTCACGTGAAAACAATAAAATAAAACAAAAAATACAAAGCATTTCACAGCGGAATTTAACCTCAACAATTATGAGGGCCAATTTTTCAACTTTGGTACAGATGCTGATTTTTTCTTTTGCTTCATTAATCGTATTTCCTCAAGTGGAAAATGCATCAATTGATATTTTGCTAATAAATTCAGGCAAAGTGAACCTTGTGCTACATCTGATGTTGCGTAAGCTCATTAAAAACTGGCGCCAACATAGAATATAAGTCACCATCCTATTGTGGAGGAAAAAAGTTTTACATTTTGTGGTAAAATAATTTAAGGAATATTTTCTCCCTCTCCCTATTTATGTGTTATTTTGTGGAACTTTTTTTCAAGTGGTGCTTTTGATTTATTGGAGTGGGGCAGTCAAAAATTCAAAACAGGATTGGGGTCTGATTAAAAGAAAGCCAAGCTCCCTTTATAGCCCCAGTGCCAAGATATTGGCAAGCAATGAAACTACTAAAAGCATTGTTAGACACAAAGGCCGCGATTTTCCGAGTGGAGGTGGGTTGGAGTCGGGTTGGCTGGTCGGCGGGTTCCAGATGAGTGATGAGCGGGTCAAGATCAAAGGCTTCTCCACTTTTTGATGATGACTCCTTCCATGCTCTTGTGGGTGCAAAGAGGTTCTGTTCCCCTCAAATGAACAGAGGAAGCCTCCTCAGCAAACCAAAGCAGCCTGGCTGCAAATTGCTGAGGAGGTCAGCGCCAGGTCTTTGTGTGGTCGCACCTGGGATCAGTGCAGGAAAAGGTTCAATGATCTGCTGCGCACAGCAAAAGTGAGTATAACATCACACTTACCTTCAATCTGCTCCCCATCTCCTCTCATCCCCATCACTTTGCATTGTCAACCTACTCCTGCACATCCCACTTTACCCTTACATCCCTTGCACCCTTAACCATCCCTCTCTCTCTATGTATAGAATCACTCCACCATTCTACTATGCACCCCTCACACTCGCTATCACTGTTATGCAATGGCAACAACTAACAATGCACAGGGAGGGTCCTTGGTATTGGCACCTCACTCCATCTTTGTCTCCCTCTAAGCATCTATGCTACGGATTCTCTACACTCACCCCAACATTCTCGCTCAAACTCCATTTGTGTCCCTCATTGCAGGAAAAGAGAGCCCACAATAAGAGGGAGAGGGGCAGGACAGGAGGAGGGCCACCTTCGACTGCCCATTTGAACACCGCTGAGGAGGCTGCTCTCAACATCGCCGGAGGTGCTGAGGATCTGGAAGTGGGGGATGGTCAAACGGGCGCAGTAGAGCAAGCTGGTGACAGAATAGATTTGCAGCCCTCTCATTTAGATTGCATGAGTGACTGATAATAGAGAGCATCCTGACGAACTGTATCACAGTATGGTATGGCAGCTGTAGCTACTATGACCGGAAAGCCCTGCAGCGGGTAGTCAAAACTGCCCAACGCATTACCGGCACCCGGCTACTGACCATAGAGCACATATACCAGAAACGCTGTTTACGGAGGTCACGGACCATCATCAAAGACCCTACCCACCCCAGCCACAGTCTGTTCGCCCTCCTGCCATCTGGGAGACGCTACAGATGCATTCACACCCGTACGACCAGATTTAGGAACAGCTTCTTTCCCAGGGCTGTCATCCTACTGAACTCCACAAATAAACTCTAAAGCCTGCACATCTGCCAATGCATTTTATTAGGGTTATGTTTATGGTTATGTTTATGTTAATGTATTACAAGCCAAATGTATGTTGAATGTTTAAATGTCTTAATCTAAATGTACACTGTCGGGAGCCGCAAGCCTACATTTCGTTGTACTGCACTTGTGCACTAACAATGACAATAAAGTTGATTATGGTTATGATGATTATGATGTTCATACAGATTGAGTTCTGATCATCTGTACAATGGGATGTGTCTGCTATGTTAATACCACATGTCTAACTCATGCCTTCACTCCCCCACAGGACCATCGAGAGCCCCCCTCCTCACTGTCCAGGAGGAAGAGCCGGAAGATTCCTCAGAGGAAGCTGCAACCTCTGAGGGTGCAGCGTCAGCAGAATTGAGCGTACCCAGCACCAGCACAGAGACACACACCTCGGTGGGTCATTCGTGATATAGATTAGTGTTGTTACCTGGTGTATCACAGCTCACAAGTGAGCATCAGCAGATGGCGGAGACAAGGACAGCAATGGAGAGTCCTCGTCAGAGGGCGCTGGACGCTCCTAGCTCTGCTCAGCTGCATGTGGACCCTGTGCCTCTGGGGCCATCCAGAAAGAGAGCAGTGCTGGAACTTCAGGAACAAGTGCAGGAGTCTCTGACAGGGTTTGCAACCACTGTAACTGCGAGTGTGCAGAGAATGGAGGAGTCCATCTCAAACATGAGCAATGCCATGGTGCACACAATGGCGAATGTAGGTGCTGCCATGGAAAGGATGGCCACCTCCATGGAGGACATAAATCACCAGATGCAAATGAGCATGGTGTCTCTTCTAAATAGATGGTTTGCTATGGAGGATAGATGGGCATCTATTGAGAAGAGGAACCAGAGGTACATGGACGTCCCTGCTATGAGGACTGTCAGTACAGAGACGGGTCCTCATGGTCCCACTGATGTGCAGCAAGGTGCTCTCCAGCTACTTGCTAGCAGTGAAGTGCAGGTGACCCATGAGAGGGATGTTGGTGGTTGAAAGCAAGGAAGTGTGGGCTCCTCTCCAAGCGCTCACACTCCCATGCCACCGCGGAGCCCTCGGTCAGAGCCTGCGATTCCTCACCCAACTGAGATGGTCGTCTCAGCCCCTGCACAGCCGCAGGAAGAGCAGACTGTTGTCGAGCTCTCCCAAGCTCCCAAACCCAGAGGACGCCCGCCAAAGGCGTCAAAGTAGGCGCAGCATGGAAGTGAGCAAGGTGCCTCAACATCTGCTGAAGCCTCAGGGGAAGCACCGTGTAGAAGCACGTGTAAGAGAAAGTTAACACACAAATAGTCACAAGGGTAGTCACTTGGATGTTTTGATACGAAACAAAGTGAAGATTTTCATCGTTATTTCAATTTTAATAAAGAGATGCGATGGCAAAGCTTCAAAGAGTTGGCCTATGTGTGCTCAGAAATGGAAGGGTCACAGTGAGGGGTCAGGGTGCCTTTCATATGTAATGATGGTGGTGAGAGTGGTAGGAAGCCACAGTTTATTGTACAGATGCTGTATGGTGTGTTAAGAAGGTCGGTCAGACACTCATTTCCATGTGCCAGCCACACGTGTTGGCTGCGTAAACTTAAGCGAATCTGGCATGGATTAGTGCATCCCTTGCCTCACAGCCAGCAATGTGCTCGTGTGCTGGTGGAACTGGCACAGCCGCCTCCACAAGGTCTTCCTCATCTGCATCCTCCTCCTCCGAGGCTGCTGTGTGATGTTGTGCAGTGCACAGGAGACCACGATGATTCTGGAGACCCTGGCTGATGAGTACTGCAGGGCTCCACCAGATCTGTCCAGGCATTTGAATCACATTTTGAACAAGCCAATGGTTTGCTCTGCTTCTGGTGGAAATGTGGCTCACATTGCACCGCTCCTCAGTTTCGTTTGATGGCCTCCTCATCGGTGTCAGTAGCCATGTCTTCAGGGGATAGCCCTTGTTTCCAAGGAGCCATTGGAAAGTTGGGTTGGCGGATTGAACAGCTGAGGCACAGTAGACTGCTGCAGGATGTACAAGTCATGGCAACTGCCAGGGAACTTGGCGCAAACATGCATAATGTTCTTCCTGTGGTTACACAGCAGCTGGACGTTAAGGGAGTGGAAGCCCTTGCGGTTGACAAATACAGCTGGGTTGTGATGGGGTGCCCTTAAGGCCACATGTGTGCAGTCTACGATGCCCTGCACCCTTGGGGAAGCCTGCCATATTTGCAAAGCCAACCGCACGCACGGTTACACTTGCTTCATCCTTGGAGAAGTGGATGTAATTGTGCGAATTTGCAAAGAGGGCATCGGCAACCTGCATGATGCAAGTGTGTGTGGCTGACTGGGAGATGCCGCTGATGTCTGTTGCTGATCCTTGGAAAGAGCCCGAAGCAAAGAAGTTAAGTGCGGTGGTGACTTTGACAGCCACTGGTAAGGAGTGTCCACCCGCTCCTCTGGGCTCCAGGTGTTGGTGCAGCATTGTGCAGATGTCTGCGACTACCTCTCGCAGAAGTCTCAGCTTCCTTTGGCACTGCTGCTCAGTCATGTTGAGGAAGCTCATCCTCTGCCTGTAAACCCTGTGTTGGGGGTATCTCCTGCGGCGCAGTGCAGCCCTGAGCTGACGCCCTCTGCCCTGTGAAGCATCAGGTGGCTGAGGAGGAGGTTGGCGCTCCTGTTGTTGCTGCTGCTGTTGTGCCTGGTCCTGCTGCTGCCGCGGCTGCTCATCCTCCGATTCTGAGGACCAGGATGAGAGGGTATAGATGGTTCCCATTCCACTGGTATGTATCTCAGTTGAGGAATAGATGTTATATGCACTCAGTCAATGTGGGGAAGAGGGCTTTCCAAGAAGGTCACAGTGCATATGGATCTCAGCTTAAAAACATAGAAACATAGAAGATAGGAGCAGGAGTAGGCCATTCGGCCCCTCGAGCCTGCTCCGCCATTCAATGAGATCATGGCTGATCATCCAAACTCAGTACCCTGTCCCTGCCTTCTCCCCATATCCCTTGATCCCTTTAGCCTTAAGAAATATATCTAACTCCTTCTTGAATATATTTAATGAATTGGCCTCAACTGCCTTCTGTGGTAGAGAATTCTACAGGTTCACCGCTCTCTGGGTGAAGAAATTCCTCCTCATCTCTGTCCTAAATGGCTTACCCCTTATCCTTAGACTGTGACCCCTGGTTCTGGACTTCCCTGCCATCGGGAACATCATTCCTGCATCTAGTCTGTCTAGTCCTGTTAGAATTTTATAAGTTTCAATGAGATCCCCTCTCATTCTTCTAAACTCCAGCGAGTATAAGCCCAATTGACACAATCTCTCCTCCTATGTCATTCCTGCCATCCCAGGTATCAGTCTGGTGAATCTTCGCTGCACTCCCTCCATGGCAAGAACATCTTTCCTCAAATAGGGTGACCAAAACTGCACACAATACTCAAGATGTGGTCTCACCAAGGCCCTGTACAACTGCAGCAAGACATCCTTGTTCCTGTACTCGAACCCTCTCGCTACGAAGGCCAACATACCATTTACCTTCTTAACCGCCTGCTGCACCTGCATGCTTACCTTCAGCGACTGGTGCACAAGGACACCCAGGTCTCGTTGCACTTCCCCTTCTCCCAATCTATTGCCATTCAGATAATAATCTGCCTTCCTGTTTTTGCCACCAAAGTGAATAACCTCACATTTATCCACATTGTACTGCATCTGCCATGCATCTGCCCAATCACCCAACCTGTCCAAATCATACTGGAGTTTCTCGGCATCCTCCTCACAGCACACACGCCCACCCAGCTTTGTGTCGCCTGCAAACTTGGAGATATTACATCTAGTTCCCTCGTCTAGATCATTAATACATATTGTGAATAGCTGGGGTCCTAGGACCGATCCCTGCGGTACCCCACTAATCACTGCCTGCCACTAGGAAAAAGACCCGTTTATTCCAACTCTTTTCTTCCTGTCTGCCAACCAGTTCTCTATCCAAGTCAGTACCTTGCCCCTAATCCCATGTGCCTTAACTTTACACGCTAATCTCTTATGCGGGACCTTATTGAAAGCCTTTTGAAAGTCCAAATATACCACATCCACTGGTTCTCCCTTATCTATTCTACCAGTTACATCCTCAAAAAATTCCAGTAGATTAGTCAAGCACGATTTACCTTTTGTAAATCCATGTTGACTTTGTCCGATCCTGTCACTGCTTTCCAAGTGCTCTGCTATTACATCTTTTATAATGGACTCTAGCATTTTCCCCACTACCGATGTCAGCCTTACCGGTCTATAATTCCCCGCTTTTTCTCTACCACCTTTTTTGAATAGTGGGGTAACATTCGCTACCCTCCAATCCATGGGTACTGTTCCAGAGTCTATAGAATTTTGGAAGCAAGCTCACTTACAACACTTACAAGCTCAATAGACCTGCAAAATATGTTCCAAAACCTCAAAACACAAAGTTCTTTCATCTGAAACTCAGCCATGTTATAGGCCCGTTTTTATGCGGCTGGTGCAGCTGTCAAGAATTCAGGTACTTGCTGAACGCGGCACAATCAGCTGGCGTGTTTGTCACACGACGTGCAACATGCGGAAAATGTAGTAAAATGGGAAGAGCCTGTTAAAATCGGATTATCTAGGCAGTTAACAAGCTGTTACCAGCTTTAAGTGCCTCTCCCGCCATTTGGTGTCGGGTTTGATCGGGACTCGCAGACCCGACACTTTGCAAAGTTGCGTGGAGGCGGGATGGCGGCGGGTTCGCAACCCGTCGTCAATCATTTAGATTTTCACTACTGACCTGCCTCCAAACCTGCCCTCTGAGCGCTGGCAAAATCATGGCCAATGCTTTCATTCTTAACCTGAGTCAACAAGACAAACAGTGTTGACCAGTGGAGATAACACTAACATCAGTGAACAGAGTGATAAATTGAGGTCATGCAGCTCCCCAAGCCTGAACAGTCCTGCCCTCAAAGCCCAGGCAACTCAGTCTTATTGAATCTAATTTTCTTATATGCTGGTTAGTTTTGTTTGAATATTATGGGCCTGGAGTTTTAGAAAGGGCTGTTTTTAGCACAGTTCTCTTATTGGAGATAAATCCTAAATCAGTATTTTTATTCAAGACATGTTATTATCAGCAACTTCAGGTAAATGCAAATTAGTGGGAACATGATGGGTGATTTCCCTAATCCCAGCAGGAGCCACACTGGTAGGAAGTATGGACTGGTGAATCAGGACTACAGTGTTGTAGTCCTATCTCTGGCCTCTGCTCACTGTGAGCATGGATACTCTCTGGGAGCACAGGACCATGAATCACCCCAAAGGTTTTAAACAAGGACTTCAAGGATCCATGGTAAGCACCTATGCGGCTAATGAAGATAAAAGCTTGGCCGCCCCTGAAGTATACCATCCCAGTTGAGAGATAGGTGACCTATTCTTAGGCCACTGTCACTCTGAAATTGGCCAAAAGGAGCTGAACAAGGAAAGCGTGCAACGAATCTCTTTGTTTAGTCTTTGTTTTCTTCCTCACTGGCCTCTATTCTGTCTAGTGCCTCCCATAAGGACACAGGTAGCATATGTAATTTGCTGATTAGAGAAACACAAGTGTCAACTCATATTATGGCTCTGAAGTCCTTTAGGATGTGATTATATTGTGATGCCGGTGCCCTCTGGTGCTGACGCTGCCGAAGTCTGTGGGATCAATGAGAAGGTACCTAATTTGCATGTTGCTGGCAGGCGCCCCTTTGGCACCTGCTTGTCTCATGCAGCCATTGGGGAGGGGATTATTTAGTCCTCCCCCCAGTTTCTCGGAGGTTCCAGTGGTCACCTGCCAAAGTTAAGGCGCGAGACTGGTGTTATGTCTGACATTTGGTGATAGGTACTCGATTGCCTTGGCCTGAGCACATGGAGTTTGATAGTGCTGTGATCATTGTATTGTGTATAGGTATTCGATTGCTTGTGCCTGGAAGTATGTGTGTGTGGCAGCCATATTAAAAGCAGCATGAACTGAACTCACTGACGGTCTCTGGATTATCTTTGCAAACGCAATATTTGGCGACAAGGATGGCTGAAATCTCTCTTCCACCACCTCCTCCCTTCCTTGCACTATCCGGTGAGCCCCCGATCCCATGGGTTCGCTGGTTACAGTCCTTTGAAACCTACCTCATTGCTCTTGGACTAGAAACTGTGAGTACGGCTCGGAAAAAGGCACTGTTATCCCATTGCTTGGGAGCGGAGGGCCAGCGTGTTCTTGGGACATTATGCACAGCAGACTCAATCCAAACATATGATGAGGCTGTGGCTCTGTTAAGCACACACTTCTCTGCCCCACAAAGTGCCCTCCTGCGGCGATTCATTTTTAGACAGCGTCACCAACTCCTCGGCGAGTCAGTGCATCAATACGTGGCTAATTTGAGGGGGTTAGCTAGCTCGTGCAAGTTCGGTGCATTACAAGATGAGATGGTGTGTGATCAACTAATAGAGCACACAAACAACGTGAGAGTGCGTGAAAGACTGTTACTCGAGTCCGACGATCTGTCATTGTCACAGGCAGTCAACATTGCCTTTCAAGTGGAGTCTGCAGCCGAATGTGCAGCGAAACTAGCACACACACCCAGTGACAGCGCCCTCAGCCCCGACAGCTCTGACACGGTAATGCTCGCGCGACGGCAGCAACGCGCGCTACCGCGGCAACAGTGTGGAAACTGCGGATCTCGTTCACATGCTATCAGAGCGCAGAATTGCCCCGCGCGCGGCCAAGCCTGTCACAATTGTGGAAAACAAAATCACTTTGCCAAGGTCTGCCGCTCTGCCCCTGTTGCTACAGAATGACACTCTCAGTCCTCAAGCAGTTGGCCTACAATTCACAACGTGAGCTCTGGGCCAGTAGTGGCTTTCAAATCATGCACAATTAACCTGAATGATGTGTGCATCCCGCTGTTGTTGGATACCGGTGCCAGTGTCTCACTGCTGAATGTGGACACATTCAAACGCTTTTTCAGCTTCCTGCCACTCTCTGCGCCCTCCACTATCCTTTGCGGGTATGGTAATTTGAAAATTGGACTCGTGGGCTCAGTCAGCCTCACTGTACGCTATGGAACAAAAGTTTTGCCAGATTTTTGTTTTCATGTGGCACGCCAAGGAGCTAACCTGATGGGACTGGATCTTTTCACTGACCTGGGTTTTTCTCTCTTGGACACCGGCGGGTCTGCGATTCTGCACGTCGCCTCACCGTGGCGCCAAACATGGCCAGCACTCTTCGAGGGTCTGGGCTGCCTGACTGCCTTCACCCACCAGCCCATGGTTGACTCCACCGTTACCCCTGTCATTCAGCCACTGCGCCGCATCCTGCTTGCTTTCCGTGACGGGGTCACAGCTGAACTAAAGCAGCTATTGGAACCCGGCATCATCGAACCAGTTGATGCCTCCCCATGGGTCTCCAACCTGGTGGTCGCAACGAAAAAGTCAGGTGGTCTACGCGTCTGTGTCGATCTTCGAGCAGTGAATAAGGCCGTAATCCCTGACAAGTATCCACTGCCCACGTCAGAGGAACTCACAGCGCAGTTCTATGGTTCCATCCTGTTCTCGAAACTGGACCTTCGACAGGGCAATCTACAGGTTCCCCTCCACCCCAGCAGTAGGGACCTCACTGCTTTTGTGACACATGCTGGCGTCTTTCGGTACACCAGGATGCTATTTGGACTTAGCTCTGCACCCAGCTGCTTCCAAAAGGTGATGGCCTCTGTGCTCGCGGGCATTGCTGGGGTGGCCATCTACCTGGATGACATCGTCGTGCATGGGCCCTCGACCTCCACTCACGACGAATGCCTTCACAGAGTTTTCACAGCTCTAGCAAAACACAAGCTCACACTGAATGGCGAAAAGTGTGTCTTTGCTGTTTCAGAGATCGAATTTGTGGGGTTTCGGTTGTCGGCTGATGGTATATCCCCACTCCAGTCAAACGTGGATACCATTCACAGCATCCCAGAACCCAGCTCTGCAGCACAGGTTGCCTCCTTCCTTGGCATGACTGGGTACTACCTGAAGTTTTTGCCCCAGTACTCAGCCACCACAGCCCCACTGCGCCAGCTCCTGTGAAAGGATGAGCCCTGGGTGTGGTCACAAGCCTGTACGGAAGCTGTTCGCCTCCTCAATTCGCAGCTCACGTCGCCTCCAGTGTTGGCTCACTTTGATGTCGCCAGCCCCACCCTCGTCACCTGCGACGCGTCCGCTGCAGCTGTGGGGGCGGTGTTATCGCAGATACAGAATGGAGTGGAGAAACCAATCGCCTTTGCCTCCCGAGCCCTTAGCCCCACCGAACAGAAGTACTCAGTAGGCGAGCGTGAGGCGCTGGCGTGTGTCTGGGCATGTGAGCGGTGGCACCTGTTCACGTATGGCTGTGCCTTCACCCTGCGAACCGATCACCAGGCTCTCACTGCCCTGCTGTCGACATCCGGCATGGGCCACAGACCACTGCGTCTACACCGCTGGTCTGACCGCCTCCGCCAATACAATTTCAGTCTCCAGTTCACACCAGGACGTGACAATGTTGTTGCCGATCTGCTCTCCCGCACTGTCTCTGCCCCAGCCCCACTCGTCGGGTCTGAACAAGTGGAACAGGATATCGTCCAGATGCTGTACACGCCTCTCCAAACCACAGTCTCTCTCCAGGAGCTCAAAGAGGCCTCTGAACAGGATCCGGCCCTCTCCCAGCTGTGCACCTTCATCAGAGATGGCTGGCCTCGCAAGGTGCCTGAGGAACTGTCTGCCTACTCCAGAGTTAAAGAGGAGCTCTCCTGCTAGAATGACTCCTGTGTTGCACGTTGGCGCATGCACTGTGGTCCCAAGTGCCCTTCGTGCGCGTGTTTTATCCATGGCGCATGAGGGCCACTTGGGCATAGTGAAGCTCAAACAACGATGCCAAGACCTAGTGTGGTGGCTGGGTATCGACAGGGAAATCGAGGCCCTGGTCAAGGACTGTGCAGCCTGCCTTGTAAGTGGCAAGACTGGCCACCAAGCTCCCCTACCCCTGCAACCCCTTGCCTGGCCCTCTCAGCCCTGGGAGCACCTGCAGCTGGACGTCTGCGGGGAGATCCATGGTGTCCCCCACCATCAACGGTTCCTAGTGGTGACCTATGACCTGCACTCAAAATGGCCAGAGGTCACTGCCGTGGGCTCCGTCACCTCTCGGGTCATCATTGATATCCTTGAGTCCCTCTTCTCCCGCTGGGGGCATCCAAAGGCCATCACCACAGACAATGGCCCCCAAATGGTCTCTTCGGAACTCTCCTCTTACCTTGAGAGCAAGGGCATCCGTCACATTCGCACAGCGTACTACCACCCCGAGTCAAATGGGGGGGTGGAGTGTTTTAACCAGACTCTGAAAAATGGCCTCAAAGCACACCTATCCCAGGGGTGTGCGTTTGACAAGGCCCTCCTCCACACACTGCTGCACTATAGAGCCTCCCAGCATTCCACTACAGGGGTCTCACCCGCATCCCTCATGCTAGGCCATGAGCTCATGCTGCCCCTTGGCAGGCTCCGCCCCTCGCTAGCTCAGAGCCCTGCTCCACCGGCTCAAGCCACAGTCGCTAGACAGCAGGAGAAGATGAAACTCCGCTTCGACCAGTCGAAGAGGGCCAAGGCGCCCAACATCTCAGTCTCCGATTGGGTCAGAGTCCGCAGGCCTCACCGCAATAATAAGATGGCGTCATTCTGGTCCTCCCCTCTCCAAATCAGCCGCCAACTTGGACCAGCCACTTTCTGCCTCACTGACAGCTCTCGGTGGCATGCCAGCCGCCTTCAGAAGGTGCCAGCACCCCCTGATGCGGGATTATACGGACCTAACCCCCAAGCCTTACCCCCAGAGTGGCGGGATGCACATGTGGCTCAGCCAGCCAACCCTCAAGCAGATGTTGTGCCTCAGCCTGCTCCTCACCAGTCCGCACCTCGGCCTGTTCGTACACGTTCTCGCCCTGGCCACCTACAGGACTTTGTCACTACATTTCATGTTTGAAATTCTGTGAGGGGGGAGGAAATGTTATGTCTGACATTTGGTGATAGGTACTCGATTGCCTTGGCCTGAGCACATGGAGTTTGATAGTGCTGTGATCATTGTATTGTGTATAGGTATTCGATTGCTTGTGCCTGGAAGTATGTGTGTGTGGCAGCCATATTAAAAGCAGCATGAACTGAACTCACTGACGGTCTCTGGATTATCTTTGCAAACGCAACAACTGGTGCACATCCTGAGGAATTTCAGCTCCTATATCATGGCATGTTGAGGTGCTGTGTGCTTTACTCAGCAGTGAGGTAGTGAGGTTTAGTATTCGATCGGAGCCTCCCCTCTCGTTCAGGTTGCATCCTGACAATGCAAGGTGAAAATGCATTTTACCCTGACATAAGACCATGGACCTATTCTAACCTCCAATCCAAACACAAAAGGAGGTAGAGTGCATATTAATGTAGTTCCTATTAAATTTTATTTTACATTAAGATATTATGCCTACTGTGAGCAATGCACAGTACACCACAAGCACATTTTACATACATTTTAAAAAAATCCTAATTTACAATTAAACCAAGTGGCTTTTTTCCAAAAAAAAACTCTCCTTGTCCTCTAATCCCAGGAAGGAAATAATATTGACCTTCACTCTCTGCCATATGAGGTTATTTCCTCCCTGGTTCCCAAATGACATTTTGTTGTGGCAAAAATAAATGCAGATAGGTTGTTTGTCAGCAGGAGAGGATAATATTTCTCTGCTTCCAGATGAACAGTGTGTTTAGATGCAGTGCATAGGTGCCAAGTTACTGCATGATTTACAGTCAAATTTAAATGTAGCTTTAAAGTATTCACCAATGAGAGGTGATTTGCATGTTGTGTTATTCAATTATGCCAATGTGTGACATACAGTGTTTATCAAACAAACATGGCTATCATGGGTTGATTTATTTTTGTGAGGCAATGCATTCCTCACCTAAAACTTGCTTTCTCCCTCCTCTTGCTCATCACCCCATGCAACATTTATGCCGAAGAAAACAGGGCGGGTGACTTGCTCCCAGGCCTTCACTAATACATCTAGCTGCTAGGAAGTATGCAAGACTCGGCCTCCATTTCCTCCACACCTTTTCCCTCCCCAGATAATGTCTCGCCTCCATTTTGTATTGTGATCAAGAACAAGCAGAGCATGAATGTCAATTTTGCGTCCCTCCACTTTTTGGTGATCTGTGTTGCCTCCCAGTTTAAAAGCTGGATAAAACCTGATGCAACGTTCAGAAAGATGACCAGTGTAATGGAAACTCACTGCTCAGTGGAAAATAGGAAAAACAAACTAATATAGAATTGTCTTTATGTCAAAAAATTTAGACTAAACATTTTCTATGGCTACTTTTGAGCAGAATTTTAAGCAATAGTTTACAATCATTGGCAAAACATTTAAAATAAGCAAATATGTAAAAAGAATGCCTGACCCTAAGAAATTTCTATTTAATACACACAGCACATTCTCAAGCTCCAGTCTGTCACTGCATCTCTCCCCGATGACAAGTGGATCTGGGACAGACAAGGGTGGGAAATCGGCCAGAAAGCTGTCCTGCCAGCTCCTTGACAGCTACTGCTATGGCTGTTGAATTCAAAGTGGGCAATGACATCATCTGCCACATTTTCCATCACTATCATCATAGCAACACTGGTCACAAGGCACATCGGCATGTAACAGACATCCAGCATTGCAATAGTGGACGGGGGGATTTAAATTTCAAATGGCCTTCTCCAGGAATGCAATTGACCTCAGGGGCCATTGATTGCAGCCCCCAACTGAGAAAAATTGACAAGTTTGAAAAAAGTTCGGCCTCCTCTTTAACTGTGCTGCATTCAGCCTGCTCTGTTCCATTGCTGCAGGCATCTGAAGCCTCAAGCAGCCACTTTCCCCTTTCCTCTCTCCCTGAGGTAGGCTTCACATCACAGGTGGGAATCCCCACCCCCACCTCACCCCCAAATTAGGCTGACTCCAGAAAATTCACTGGGCTCAGTGGCATGGAAGTTAGACAAAGCCCCTTATGTTGCTAACCTGCCAGATTTCTGCTGAAGTCTCCAGCGACTATCTTCAAAGGCCTGGATATTAACAGGGATGGGTTACAAAGGCGGGGGGGCTGGAGTTTTGGAAGGGAAACCCGGAAGCCCGGGTGTGGGCGTGCATCTGTTGTCCTTGACAGGTTCCCCACCCAGAAGTCAGCCTGATTGACCGGCTTGGCTTCCAGTCAGGCGGGGAGGACTCAGGAGCTGGCTGCAGGAGCAGGCAGGTCCGATCCCCGACCTCGGGAGGGGTTCCAATCCCGGGGGAGGGGACCAATCTCGGACCCTGGGGAGTCCGATCCCAGGGGTTGTCCAATCCTGGGGGACGGGGGGGGGGGGGGAGTTTGAGCGCCGACCCCAGGGAGGTCAGTTCCCTGACGTCGGGGGGTGGGGTTCAATCCCAGAAGGGGGGGCCAATCTCTGACCCCAGGGGGATCCGATCCCAGAGGGGAGAAAGGTCCAATCGCAGACCCCGGGGGTCCGATTCCGATTGCTAACCCCAGGAGTCTTTGTAAGGGGCATCTGATGAGTGGGAGCTTGGGGGGGTGGCTGGGTTGAAGCAAACCTGCTCCTCCTGGCCCAGAAGCAGTGTTGTAAAGGCACTTACCTTCTCTCTAGGCTGTCCTCGTCTCCCTTCAGCTGTCAGGTTTCCCAAGGCCTGGGAAACCTGGCCACCCACAGTAAAACCTGCAAAGCAGATTAAATCAGAGGCTGCCAGCCTCATTCAAATATTTAAATTGCCCACCTGCCTCCTGGGAGTGGGTTGGCTGCCCGACCCTTGTCCTGCCTCCGTTATAACCGGAAGTGGGCAGGTTGGGGTCGGGTTTCAGATTTTGAACATCTGACCCGAACCGAACCCACCCGTTTTTGGATGTTAAAATTCACCCCAAAATATTTTTTATAAGCTTATCTGCGCAGTAACAGCAAATTCGAAAGTGAATGTTGTCCCCTTTAATAAGACCTGCCATTACTTGTTGAGAAATTCTTGGCAACCTTTTCCAGCAGAGCAGAATATCGCATTACTTACATGAAATAACAAAAAGTGCAAGTGTTCTGTGTGTTTTAAAGTTGATTTTTCTTTCACCAGAGGGTGGAATAGCCATTAACATTTTATAGTCAGGCGTGGCTCAGTTGGTAGCACCCTTACCTCTGAGTCATAAGATTGTGGGTTCAAGTCCCACTCCAGAGACTTGAGTACAGAAATCTAGGCTGACACTCCAGTGCAGTACTGAGGGAGTGCGGCACTGTTAGAAGTACCATCTTTTGGATGAGACGTTAAACTGTCTGCTCTCTTTCAGGTGGACGTAAATGATCCCATGGCACTATTTTGAAGAAGAGCAGGGGAGCTATCCCCGGTGTCCTGGTCAATATTTATCCCTCAATCAACATAACAGAAACAGATTATCTGGTCATTATCACATTGCTGTTTGTGGGAACTTGCTGTGCGCAAGTTAGCTGCCGCATTTCCTACATTGCAACAGTGACTCCACTTCAAAAAGTACTTCATTGGCTGTAAAGTGCTTTGGGACGTCCGGTGGTCGTGAAAGGCGCTATATAAATGCAAGTCTTTCTTTCTTTAATATAGGTAACAGTTCTCTTTTAATTATTCACTGGTAAATCTTGTTTTTGTGTAATCCAGTGCTAAAAGTTTTAGATTAATTTTTATAGATTTCTTGTTTATTTTAGCCTGTTGTACAAAACATTAAAGTTAGAAGTTAGCAGGCGGTAAAGGGACTATCTTCGGCCATTAAAGGATTCCTCAGGGCAGATTCAGGTAAACTCTCAGGACATGACAGAGGTCTTAAATTGCTACATTGCATCAGTCCTCACTCCAGTAGACCATTCTCCATTACCATTAATGCAATGTACAGCTGACAATAAAGTTCTAAATGCCAAAGTGGATACAGATGTAATCCTGGAAAGAATAAGGGGTGTCAAATTAGATCAGGTTGTGTATGGCTACGTGAATAATACTGTTGTAGGAATTAACGAATTCCTACGAATAACTGAGATCGACACCAGAGAACGATTAAACAGGTCTTTACTCAACGGAGATGCCACGAGGACTGACTGGGCAGTCCCATGGTTTGCGACGTGACGTCATCGCGTTTGCCTGCGTTTTCCCGTGCTCTTAAAGGGGCCACGCCCCGTACATGCAAACTCTATATACAAAACACAGTAATGCCTAACACAATGGTACAGGTTTAGGCTGGTGTTAGAACCTCGTTAAAGAGAATTATATACAGTTAGCCAGAGTCATTCAGTGGTTCTGCCACATGCGCCCCCCCAGAATTCGCTTTAACGGACAAAGTCAAATGGTGAGGGGGTCTGACAAGCCTGGAGGCGGTAGAGCTGTTGAGTGCGGAGACCACATAAAGATACTTGGTCTGATCCGCATCGATGTTCCTCAGGACGAACTAGGCCTCGACCTGAATAAACCACGAGGGCACCTGCTGCTCCCAGAACTGCGGTAGCTTTAGGGAAACGGCGTTCGCTTCCATGCTGTGCTCTTCTTTTGTGAAAACGTTCACAAAAACGGGGTCACCAATGTAGGAATTAACGAATTCCTACGAATAACTGAGATCGACACCAGAGAACGATTAAACAGGTCTTTACTCAACGGAGATGCCACGAGGACTGACTGGGCAGTCCCGTGGTTTGCGACGTGACGTCATCGCGTTTGCCCGCGTTTTCCCGTGCTCTTAAAGGGGCCACGCCCCGTACATGCAAACTCTATATACAAAACACAGTAATGCCTAACACAATGGTACAGGTTTAGGCTGGTGTTAGAACCTCGTTAAAGAGAATTATATACAGTTAGCCAGAGTCATTCAGTGGTTCTGCCACACTGTGTTTAAATGATTGTATGTTTCTGCTTGAGACATGTAAGGGGTTAATGCATAAGTTATGTTTACTGGGGATTGCATAAGTTTTGTTTTCCTGGAAAACTCATATTAGAATTTGAGACAAAATGTTTTCAGTTAGATTAGCTACGCCCACACAGTGGCCCATAGCATGGCCTCGCCCTGCCATGCTAGCTGTCTGTTGTTTGTAAGTTAGGGTTTTGACTTTGTTAATGTATCTTTAATTTGGCCAGTGAAGGCCCAACCTATGTTTCTTCCATTATTACTAATAACCATATTATAATCTCTACAGGTAGAATTTGGAGTTTGTTTAGCAGAACTGCTTGTGAAGATAATTAAAAGTTAGTTAGTTGAAAGACATAGAATAAAAGGAATTTAGGGGAGTTAAGGTATCCATCTCAGGATGGAACAGTCTGTTAGATTAAAGGGAGATAGTTGGATAACTGCAGGATGAGCAAGGCAGCTCTGGCTTGGGCCTCTTGATTGAAGGCCAGGCCTAGTGCCAATTTTACTCGGAAGGATGGTGGCAAAGAGAGATAAGACGAATTCCAACGGAGGAACCTTCAAAATGTAAAAACAAGAAAGATAAATTGGATGAGATCATGAAACACCTTTTGGGGAGGGCTTTCATCCAAGAATCGAGACAAAGAACTTGATGCCCATTGGGTGATGAGATTTTAGGGGAACCTCTATAGGTTAAATGGTCTTGTCAATAATTTGGCCTCAGGCCCACCCCTAAAAAGAGCATAGAAATAACACCCTGAGGGCTTGCCCACTCAGACGGGGAGGGGAGAGCTAAGCAAAGGTTGGGCTGGTCGAGCGCTCTTCCGAGAGTGATCCCATGCTCACCAGTCATTGACGAAAGGAAGAGAGGCCACAAGTCAGAGAACTGTTCATGCACGCCAGCCGTCTGTCCGATCCGGTCCAGTACCAGCTGCTTGTCATGGTCATATATTTTTGCTGTATTACTAGTGTGTTATATTCTGTCCTAAATTCCGATTAAACACAATGGCCCAGAAATTTGGGTCCCAACGCGCGAGTACGGACGGGGTACTCACGCGTGGACCCGATGGAAGTGCCGGTTTCTTGCATGCACTGCGCATGCGCGGGAAACCGGCACTTCCGTTCCTCTGAACGAAGGGGTTCAGAGGTCGAATGCGTACGCGCGGGAGTCTACGCGTGCGCTTTGAACTTACGTTTTTTTTACAGGTTTTTCCGTGAGGGTAAGTCTTTAGATTTTAGAAATGTAAAAACCAGGCGTAAGGCCTGCATTTTAAAAGGTAAGTGGTCAATTAATTAAAATTAAAACATTTTTTCCACAGGTTTATTATTTTTAAATACTTTAAAGCAAGGTAAGTTTATTTTTAGCCCCGTTTTTTTATAAAATTATTTTTTTCAAAAATTTAAATTATTGTTTAAAATAGTTATTTAATGTAATTTATAGTTTATTTTAAAAGTGTGATTTGAAAAAAAAATTATTTGAAGGTTTACTGTTATTTTGGGGCCCGTATATTCATAAGTTTAGACAGGTCTTCCTGTCAATCTTATGAATGGGCTTTTCTATCCTCTGATTGGCTGCCCATGGCTCACGTGATCCCAGGGGACACATTGCACTAACTACGCCCCTGGGACACGCAAGCACAGCGCACCGGGAGTTGGAGCAGGCCCCGGTGCGGAATTCCACGGGAGCCCAGAGCTCAACTGCCGGCGCGCAAGGTAAGTGCAGGTCGGGGGCTTGCACCCGCGGGAATCCTCCGAACTGAATTTCTGGGCCAATATACCCACCACATTGGTTTGCACTCGATCCTGTTTACCAGAGATACGCGAATCTCTACAGCTGCTGGTCTTGACAGCAATCACCCGAGGGTATCAAAGAAATGGGAGGTGTGCTCAGTGAGCCCCTTGCATATATATTTAACAGCTTGGGATTGTTTCCATGGACTGAAGGGAGGCTAATGTGATAATATTCAAAAGGGCAGCAGGTCAGAACTGGGACATTTTAGGCTCATTAACATGATTTTGGTTATAGGCATTAGAGATACTCTGTATGACCGCCTGGAAAGACATGGGGTTATTAGAGACTGTCAATGTGGCTTCTGGAAAAGAAGGTCATGTCTCACCAACCTGGTTGAATTTTTTCGACGGTATCACTAGGTTGGTAGATGAAGCTAGCCTGGTCAACATAGTATACTAGGATTTTCAAAAAAAGTTTGACAAGCAGTCACACAATAGGATCATTTATAAGATAGAGTCCTATGGGATTGGGAACATATCTTGGGTTGGGTTCAATTAAAAAAATTAGTTGCATTCTCATAGGCAGAGGATTTAAGTCCCACAGGGATCAGTGTTCGGACTGTTGCTCTTCACTATCTATATTAATGATCTGGATGAAGGTGTTGGGAGAACTGTCTGCCAGTTCGCAGGTACCACAAAGATTTATGCTAGTGTTAGAATCTTGGAGAGGAGAAAAAGACTACAATCAGATCTAGATGCAATGGGGGAATTGGCCCACATCTTACAGATGACCTTTATTAATGTAAATAAATGTAGTGTTATGCATGTGGGTAGAGCTAACACCAAGCATGCAGCGTTCTGAACTTCAGTCTGTTGAGCGGGAAAGACACTTAGGTCATGAATCTCTAAAGGCTCACGACTAGTGCCATGCAGCTATAGCAAAAGCAAATAGGGTATTAGGATGTATTGTTCAGACGATTCAATATAAAACATAAAGTAGTATAGTAGTATAATAGACATTGGTTAGGCCTCATTTAGAGGCTGTGTCCAGTTTTGGTCCCCTCACGTGGTGGGTGATAGAGAAACCCTGGAAAAGATTCAGAGGAGGGCCACTAGCTTGATACTTAGTTTAAAAGCCCCATGTTACCACGGGGGTGATTTTGTGAATGGCGGCGCGTTGGAGGCGGGACTGCTGCTTGTTGGGTTTCAGTTCCGCCTCCATAGGGTTGTGGCCAACCCACACTATTTTCCCATGATTAACTTGTTAAGCCCGCCTAGCGGGCTTAGCAGGCCAATTAAGGGAAAGCCAGTTGCAGAGCACATCAACGTATGACGTGCCATCTGTCAAAAAATTTTGACAGATGAATTGTCATCGTTTGACAGCTCTGTGAAGCTCTGAAGCTGTCACACAGTGACAATCTCTGCAGTTTGATAAGGTCTTGCATACAAGACCTCATCAACCTTCTTTCTTTTACAGAAATGAGATGTTTGTTGCATTGGAGAATGCAACGGACATCTCTCATCTGCAACACGGAGGTGTGAGACTCTCCGATTAGAAATCGACTGAAGCCTGCAGGAAGTAACAAAGGTAAGTACACTTTTAAAAACACTTTGCACTTACCTCAGATACTCACCTCTACACTCTTGCACCCATCACTTGCCTTCACACCACACTTTTGCACCCCCCGACCCCCGCAGACCCAGTACTCGCCTCGCTGTTGGCGGGTTTTGGAGCCGTCGAGAAGCCCGCACCTGTGAGGGCAAAAACGGGATTAACCTATTTTCTGCCTGTTAACAGGCAGTTAATAGGCTTTAATCCCTTCCCGCCTCCAAGGAGATGGGACCCGGCGCGGGACAGCAACCCACCTCCTGGGAAGATGGCATGGAGGTGGGTTGGGGGCGGGTTTGCCATCCGCCCCCAGTTTCTGCCATTTTCCCGGCAGTCCCGCCTCCGTACCCGCCTCCTCAGGGCTGAGAAAATTGCCCCCCATGATAGGCCTGGAGAGTGGGTCTTCTTACTCGAGAGAAGCATGGAGTTCAGGGAGATTTGATTGAGGTATTTAAAATAATGGAGGGACAAGACTGTATCCATGTGAATAGGCCTAACGATAGGTTAGGTAGAGTGAGGCAACATGCATGTAAGTTACATAAGTATAGAATGAGATTAAATGCCAGCAGGTTTTCATTTACGCAGACGGTCATCGAGCTTTGGAACAAGTTGGCAGTTTGTGCACTGAGTGCAGATTCATTGTCAGGGTTCAGAATGGAGCTGGATGAGTTTCTGGCTGATGTCGCTGCGTGCAAAAGTAGGCGGGATGTTGGGTGATGAGCCTCATGGTCACTATGGCCTCCTGGAATTCATTCTGATCACCTTCAGGAATTGGAGAGAAATTTCCCAGCATTCCTTTCCCCCTGAATTAGCCTAGTGTTTTTTGTGTGCTTTTCATGCCTCTCCCAGGAGATTACATGGCTGTTGGTGGGTGGGGAGCATTGGGGGTCATGATGCTTAGCGGCAACATGATTGTATGGGACAGGCTCAATGGACAAGCTGGTCTTTTCCTGTCCATCAGCATTGTGTGTTTTGTAAGATTTCCTTAAAACTACTTTGCAAATTTAGAGAGAATCACCTTACCAAGATCTTCATTATTTGTAAAGCAGAAGTTGATGCGATTTAGCAACAACAGTGCAGCATTCTATAGTATTGAATACTGCAATGATAACAATGCTTTACCTTTCTATTTAAATGAGCAAGTTACCAGTCATCATGATAAGTTAATGAGAGGTACTTTTGTTAAAAGTAAATATTACCTGATGAGTTTCTACCAGCTCCCTTTCTGTAAAACACATCAACTTCTGCTTGACAAGTAATGAAGATATATTAAGGTTATTCTATCTGAATTCTCAATGTAGTTTTCAGCAGAGTAGAACCTATATATGCTCCAGTGCAGATGAAAAATAAGTTTAGGTTCCATAGTTTTACATTAGCAGAAACCATGAAAATGATGATGAATTAATTGAAGACTGCAGTCAGGTAGAAAGGCTATATCAATAATGTTATTGAGAGCTATTGCTACTCAGTTTCTAAATGCTACATGTGATAGGTTGGTTCAACGGCATGATTTCCTATCACAAATCATGAAATTTGTCCTGTATTTTATGTAAAACAACAGCAGTATTTTTCCATCCAAGAATCTAAAAAGGGACTGTTCTTTCTTTACTTCAGGGAAGGTTTTCTGGCTTTGCTCCTTTTGTGAAATGAGATCAAGTAGCTATTTGTAAAGTGGAATGTTCATTTCTGAGCCTTCCATTCCATTCAACTGTCTGGAAGCAGCATGAAGTGTGAAACAATGGGCTAAAAATTGAGTAGCGCCCCAACTGGGGCACTAACTTCGCCGGGGCACTAAAAGTGGCGCCCCAGAAAAATTAGCGTCCCCGCGCCAGAAATTGAGTGGTTGTGCCCCAAGAGGGAAGTGGGGTGCTACTGGAAGCGCCCCGCATCCCTCTTGGGGCGCTGTGAGTCAATATTGCGGCGTTATGTGCCGCAGTGCCACACGCTGCGGCACGTCACGCCGCGGTATTGCAGGCCTTCCTCCCCTTCTTAAAGGGGAGGGGCCTTGTGCAGCGCGACCTGGGGCCCAGCTGGGCCCCCGGGGATCGGGAGTGCAGGCAAAAGAGCCTAGCACTCAAGAGAAGTGCCGGGCTCTTGGAGCGCAGCCAGCACTCCGCGGGGGGGGGGGCGTTTCAGGAGGTTTGGGACGGGAGTGCAGGCAGGTGCTGGCAGGCGGCCAGCAACAAAAATGGCCGCCCCGCACCTCGCCTTTAAATTGCGCCTCCCCGGCCGCAGGTACGCCCCCCTGACCCGGTCGGACATAGCGTCCGGCGGTAAGTCAGAGGGCGCTCCCGAAGATCGTGGCCGGGCGTGAGCGGGGCACTGCGCACGCCAATGACGTCATCGCCAGCGGCGCACCGCTACCGGTTAGTGCCACCGCTAACCTCCCGCTGAATTTTGCGGGAGGCGTGGGCAGTGCCGCGCCCGGGCGCTAGTTGGTTTGCGTCCCGTTAGCGCCCTCTTAAGGCGCTAACGGGAGGCGCAACCAACTGAATTTTTCCCCAATGTCTCCCGCCAAGGGAATTTGTTGAGAGACTGTTTGTTATATGCTGTGTTGGTAAAAGCTGCATGTGGTGGGCTCTGACTGCACAACACATTTCTCCACATTGCATCATTGATAGGTTTCTGGGTTTCTACATCAGTGAAGTTTCTTTATTTTTTAAAGGAATTAAGGGAGGATAAAAGTAATGCCCTTTTGTGGCTTCTTAGTTCTGACTAGATAACTAAAGGTTGTTCAGACTCAGTGTGAGTATTTGGCTCACCTATTTCATGTCAAACTATCTACCTGAGGCAAGATACCCTCTTTAATTTCTAGAGATTGTTCTAATTGCTAGAAAGGGGCTGGTGAAAGCTTTGAAGTGACAGTCTGTATTTGTAAGTGACAGTCTGTATTTGTAAGTGACAGTCTGTATTTGTAAGTGACAGTCTGTATTTGTAAGTGACAGTCTGTATTATGAGCTTGCGGCTTCTGGGGAGTCACAGGTGGCAGGGGAGCCTGACAGTGGGGATTAGACGCATCACAGAAGTCAACCCCTGGTTTCGGAGCCTCAGCACTCGGATCTCAGGGGTCCTGTTCTAAAAAGAATACTGGACTCACGTAAAGTACTGAGGATCACCTTCAAGGATCTGAGACAGCTAGCAGTGGCCATGGCGGAGACCAGTGTCACCCTCTGTGCTAGTATCCGAGATGGATTAAAAATGATGCAATGCTACCTGGAATGAGTGGAACCTCTGCATCTGTGTCCCCCCCTCCCCCACAACTGAGATTTCAGTACAACAATTAGTGACTCCTACATTGACCTTCAGGCCTTCAGGCCTTGGGGGAGCCAAGAACATTGGGGCGGCATCTTTCAAGGTCTGCATGATCAAAATCCCACATGGTCTGTGCTCATGCTGATCAATGGGCAGGCAGATCCAGCTCTGGTGGAAGGGTACCTCCTAGCTACTCTTTTTCTCCTTTGGTGCAGTCTTATGCTGCATACCTCTCATTTCCTCTTCATCCTCCTGCTCTTCTACCTGCTAGGAGGACTGCCCATAGGGAACCCCATGGTATGGGCACGATGACAGAAGATTGGGAAGAAAAAGATTTCCCTGCCTGAAACTGCTGAAAGGCAGCTTGCAGAATCCTTTTTAAGCAGCACAGTACAAAGTTATTTTCAAATTGCCCCAACTACAGCTATGAGATAAAGTTTGTAGACAGTTAAAGCCTGTGAAAGCAGTTATTTCTGGGTTTGGCGAGTCATGCAAGTAACTTAAGCTTCTTTTATACAAGTTTGAATTAACCCAGGTACAATACTGGCAGATATAATGGGATTTCTGACAAATCCAAAACATACCAAACTAGCCTGTGAGTTAAAATACCCGGGGCTTCAAACCTGGGCCAGCAAGTGTCTTTTACACTCACCCTGCCACCATTCCCAAAACCAGCTGGGGTTAAAATTGGTTTCATGTAGAGGGGGAGACTTGGGGAGGGGAAAGAACTGTTCCAGTCTGAACCTTGATGAGCACAAATATTCCGCAGAAATATAATATGAATGATTTTACTTTAGCATTGATCTCAATGAAATGATTGGCCTTCCATTTCTTCCTTTTCCTATTTTTATTTGCAGTATTTACGAAGTGGTCAACTTATTCTCAACTTACAAACTTTGCAGCTAAATATTTATAAATTTATCGCTTATGTGCATCGGTTACTTTGATAAAGGCAACTGTTCTTTAGGATTTTGAACAATAAAGGACAATTTGCACAGAGATTCAGGGACCAAGTCACTGAATATATAATCCAGAAATTTGGCCGTTGAGCTGTGGGCCCCCGTGGAATTCCGATCCGGGGCCTGGTCCAGCTGCCGGTGCGCAGTGCTTGCGTATCCCAGGGGCGCAGTTAGTTCGATGCGTCTCCTGGGATCACGTGGGCCATGGGGAGCCAATCAGAGCAGGGAATGCTCCATTCATAAGATTGACAGGAAGACCTGTCAGAAGTTATTCTACGGCCCCAAAACAGCACTAAATCTTTGTGGTAAACCACTGTTATACCTGTCTGTATGTGTATGTGTATTCCACTAGGTACAGGTCTGGACATGCCTCGGCTGACTCCTCCCACTATTCCAGGTATATAAGTGACTACCTCCCAGTCCCTTAGTATTCTGGACGGGTCGACCACTCGAGACTAGACCTTCATTCTTTAGTTAATAAAGGCCTGGTTGTTACTCGCTTAACCTCAGTCTTTTGAGTAATTGATGGCGCATCAATCTTCAAATACATTTTTTTTAAATCACATTTTTAAATAAACTATAAATTACATGAAATAACTATTTTAAACAATAATTTAAATTTTTGAAAAAAATAATTTCATTTTCTAACGGGGCTAAAAATAAACTTACCTTGCTTTAAAGTATTTAAAAATAATAAACCTGTGGAAAAAATGTTTTAATTTTAATTAATTCACCACTTACCTTGTAAAAAGCAGGCCTTACGCCTGCTTTTTACATGTCTAACTTCTGGAGACTTACCCTCCTGGGAAAACCTGTTAAAAAAAAACGAAGTTTGATGCGCACGCGCAGCCTCCCCTGCGCACGCATTCGACCTCTGAACCTCTTCGTTCAGGGGAACGGAAGTGCCGGTTTCCCGCGCATGCGCAGTGCATGCAGGAAACCGGCACTTCCATTGGGCTTACGGGTGAGTACCCCGTGCGTACTCACCCGTGGAGACCCAAATTTCTGGGCCAATGTGATCCCTCTGCCCCTCTACCTGCTTTAAGGCCCTCCTAAAAATTCACCTCTTTTTTTGTCTCGCCATTCATTTTTATCTGATTACGCTTCTGTGAAGCGTTGGGACTTTTTCTATGTTAAAGGCTCTATATAAATGCAAACTGTTCTTGTGACTACCGCTTGCTTAGACTATAAGCCTTAAAATAAAAGAATAGCAGCAATCTCAAACTCTTGTGCATTACAGATTTAGTTATTAAAAATCCTAGGTAGCTACACATTGACCTTTGAACTAGGGAATGTAAGTTTGAATTCCCATCTCATTTAGGTCATGTGTCAGAAAGTAGGAGAACTATCTAGAATCCCCTCCTTTGCTGCTGAAGCATGTTTTCCAAAGAGCAGTCTCATGTCTGAGTCAAAAGGTTGTGGGTTAAAGCTCAGAACATATACTGACATTCCAGTGCAGTCAACAGATAAGTTAGTATTTCAGGTGTTAACTTGCCTGTTCTCTGACTGGCATGCTGAATGTTTACAGCATTTTCTCTTTTTTCTTCCAATTTCCAGCATTTGCAGTTTGTTTTTTTGCTTTTCATTTATTCTAGCACAGTACAGATGGACATTAAAGATAATTTGAGGAAGAGCAGGGAGTTCTCCTCGTGGTCTGGTCAATAATCTTCCAAACAACACAACCAAAAAGCAGATTAACTGGTGGCCAGTTGTTGGTGCAGAACAGCTAAATACGCTGCATTTCCAAAAGCAACTAACTGTGTGAAGTGCTTTGAGTTGTTTCGATGACGTGATAAATTGCTATTGTATTTCTTTATCTGACCGGGTCACTGATGCCTACAGGCTGGAATGTCCTGCACCCTAAATTCAAATATGGCCGTGTCACTGCAGGTGACTCATTTGTGAGCAAAAGGAAAGAAAAAGGACAAATGGAGAGAGGTTGTGTTTTTCTTAAAAATGCAATAAAATATCAATGGCATAAGAGCCTGAGACACGCGATGGAAGGGCATCCAGCTCATGGAGGACACTCCGTCAAGTGGACCATACGCAGTGTGTGCTGTCATCAATTCATCTTAGCTTGATCAATATCCTTAGCTAGGCAAACAAATGCAGGTAAAACCTCCTAGAGAAGAATTGCTTCCATAAACCTGAAGCCAACCAAAGAAACCATTCTGGAGCATCAGATCCCAAACAATCACATAGGGGGGTGAAATTGGAAATGGGCGGTGATGCAAGACAGGCAGGATTGCATCAGTTGCCTGTTACACGCTCCGCCTGATATTCAGTTTCATTGACTTCAACGGGCGGAAAATGCGATTCCGCCTGTTTTGCGCGCCCCTCCCCCCATGTCAAATTTTACCCCATAGTATAGATGATGTCACCATATCCAGAATTGGACCATTTGATCATCTATGTCTGTACTTTTAATCCTTTTAACTGATTTAACATATAATTAATTAGCTTTGGGAATTGTACTGCAATGTCTATTACTTAGTGTTTATGTGGAGAAAGTACCTAACACAGACTATTTCTGTCCAAATATAGGAAACTATTAGGAAACTACTGGCAGCGCAATAGGATATTTCTAGTGTGGTGTTAAAAAAGAAAAAGACTTACACTTATATAGCACCTTTCACAACCACCGGATGCCTCATAATGTGCGTTACAGCCATTGAAGTACTTTTGGAGTGTAGTCACTGTTGTAATGTGGGAAACGCGGCAGCCAATTTGCGCACAGCAAGCTCCCACAAACAGCAATGTGATAATGACCAGGTAAACTGTTTTTGTTATGTTGATTGAGGGATAAATATTGGCCAGGGCACCAGGGATAACTCCCCTGCTCTTCTTCGAAATAGTGCCATGGAATCTTTTATGTCCACCTGAGAGAGCATACGGGGCCTCGGTTTAATGTCTCATCCGAAAGACACAGCAATGCAACATTGACAGCAAAATAGCTACAATGAATAGGAATGTTTAGAGGTTTCAAAAATGTACCTTTCTCAGGGCAGAATAAAAGTGTTCGTATCTCACTCCATAAATAATGCAAGAATATTTCCCCACTACACAAATGTGTACCCATGCCACACCTACATTAGCAATCTTTCAGTTAGTAAACTGGTGAACTGTGTTTAAACAGCAGTGCTCAGTGATTAACATTTGTTAGAATCTCGGCATCTGCTTCACAATGGGCGAATTAGCAAAAGCAGCAGTTCACCAGGGAATACAAAACAACATTCCTTTCTCGCCAATTATGTAGTTCAGTGAGTATCATCAATTCCTCTGGATACTGTCAGTCTGGTGAGGAGTTATTCAGTCAAGTTTTGTGCTATCCGAACTTGAATATTCTGTCCTGTAAACCTTGCTTCACCAAGATAATTTTTTTTAATTAGCAAGTCATATGAAAGCTACTTCAAAAGATCTTAGTTATTAATAATCAGGAAAGCAACCTGTTTTGAATCAAGTTTGCCAAGTTTTGCTATCAAATATAGGAAGTGACACGACAACAAAAATTGTCATTCTAAATGGACATTGATGGACAGCTGTGGGCTGGAGGTTTGTATCATGTGAGCCCATACGCACTTAAGGAATGCAGTCTATAATTGTGGCAGTGCTTAATCATACCAGATCCAGACTGACTTTAACAGTTAAGAATTCCTAGTGCTGGGTGGGGTCACAAAACCTCTACATCCTGTTTCATTGTGTTATCTGCTGAGCTATTTGTCAAAAATGTAACTTTTTAACCCGTAGATTTATGCTGGTAGTGCATTTATAAAATGCAACTGTATACTAATCATTCAACTTGCATTATATGTGTGAAAAATAACGAAATTACCGAGAGTCAACTCGATCTATTTGGCAACACTCTTGTTTCTGAGTCAGAAGGTTGAGATCCAAGCCCCACACCAAGGATTTGAGCACACAAGCTAGGCTGACACTTCAGTGAGGTACTGAGGGTGCGCTGCACTGTCGGAGGTGCCGTCTTTCAAATGAGATGTTAAACCTATCCATTTGTGACTTAATTAATGCCATAGTACAATTTGAAGACGAGCAGGGAGTTCTCATGATAGGTGGCCAACATTTCTACCTTAACTAACGCCACCGAATAGAGTATCATTGGTGCTTCATCTCATTTTCTATTTGTGGGACAAGCTATGTGCAAATTGGCTGCTGTATTTGCCTACATAACAAAAAAAGTAATTTATTGGGTGTGATGCACTTTTGAGGGAGTGCTATGTAAAGCATTCCTCCTCACGCTGAGAACAGGAAAGCATCAGTCCAGTGTTGGAAGATTCCACCCAAAAAAACTGTTGTGATATTTTTATTCGAAGTAACTAGTAACTGCAAAATCTATACAAGCTTATTTAGGTATAAATGAGCATCAAAATAGAGTCTCAACTAAACATTTTTGTTAGATTTTAGCACTGCAGTTAGACTGTAACAGAGTTCAGCTACTTACCACTAAATCCTAATTGTACAGATGGCTGGTTTTGGTTTTCTTAAAACAACTGTACAAGCCCAAGTTTCATGTTGTTTTCTCCTGTGTATGTTTTTTCCAGCATTAGTACATTATCCAAGCAGCCAACGCAGTAAAGCTGTGTTCTTTTCCAACTAGCATTGCTCATCAGGGGCGTAGCCACTTGGCTCCACCTCCACACTGTATGCTCAGAGCACTGGTCAAAAATATTTTTTTCAGAGTTGAAAATCTGCTGTGTAAATGCCATTTCGAAATCTTCTAAAACTGGTCAAATCCATACCATGTGTTCTGTAATAAGACATTCACTTTTTATAATGAGGCCTTGGGACTGAAGAGTCCTATTTCACAGCTGGGGAAAACACAAATTCCAAACTTTGGTCATGTGACATGTTTTATGCTGACATTCTGGTAACTTGAGAGTTGTGGAAATGCATCAGTGTTAAGGAAGGCGGTTGTTTTCATAGGAAAAGCGGTAATTCTGATGACCATTGCAGTTTAAGTGCTCGGGAATTTAAAAAAAAAGAAATTCCATAAAATGGTTTAGGCTTTCTTTATAGTTGATTGCAATATCAGACAAAATAAGATGACGTATTGTTATCCTAGTGCTGTGTTTCAGGAACTATTCAGAGGCTTTCAGGAGAAAAACACTGATGAAACATTCTAGGCTCCAAATAATTTCTGTTAGCAGAGAACATTCCTCTGGTGTGAATCCTAATTTCTTTTTTGTTCAATTTAGAATGAAAATGTATTGATTTTTGTAAATACATAAAACAAGAAATACATTTAAAAAAAGAAGTAACACTTGCAGTCTAAGCTCACACTTGTAGAACGGGCATTGAGTCTAATTCTAGAGGCTTGCTGATACTTGGGAGCTGCACTTCTGTCCCGTCAGGGGATGAAGGAAGAAATCGGCATACAAAAAACATATTCCGAACAGTTATTGTGATCACATACTGTACTAATGTTGTAGCTGTTGCAATTCAGCAGGTTGATCGCATTTTGCTTTGCAAAGATTTAGTTGGTATTCATGTTGGGGCTTTGCACATGTGGAATGGCTTTCTATCTCCCCCTCACCCCCCATACCATAATTTCTCAGAGTGTTGCAAAACTACTGAGGTTAGAATCGCCAGAGCAATAAAAGGGTAGATATTTCAGTGGCACAAGATAAAATGGACGATGAGACAGAAAATCGTGCACAGTTCCATAAAGCCAGAGTGTGACCTTCTGGAACTCTTAAAGGGGCAGAGGGTTCTTAGCTATTTATTTTATTTTTAAAATTTTACAGTATACTTTTATTACAGGTTATTATTAACATTTCTGGCATATTTTGGAAATGTTTGGGGACCAGAAATGAGGCTGCTTTGCCAGTATTTGTTGGGCCTCATTTCAATATTAAAACTAACTTAAATAGGTCCCATGCTGAATGTTCTGTCTGGGCAATGCTCTGTTCACATAAACTGAGCGTACCGAAGGCCTGGGATTGTGATGGAATAAGCCATATTCCAAGAGATACACCATAATATGAACAGATTTCTGACATTATTAATACATGATATACTGGGTTTAAAAGTCTAAAGCCTCGGAGACACAGGCTGCAAACAGAAAACAGGCTTCTGTGATGGGATGGTTTGATAACATAAGTTGTAAACACAACAAGCATTGAAATGGGAATTGCTTGTTAATGCTAATACAAAGGCCCTATTGAAATAGCAGTTTGGCGCTTCCAAAAGGTCTGGAGTTTGGGAGAAACACAATGGAATGACCCAAGTAAAGTGTTATAAGCTAACATTCAGGGAAACAGAAACAGAATATTAAAAACCATGTGCCTTTGTTAAAGTAACATCAAATAAGACAGGAAACATAAGATTAAATATGCAACCAATTGAGATAGCTAGAAATGCATGAAACACCCTGGTTAAAGTGGTTTTAATTTACATATAGTAAATATGATACCTACAGAACACTTTGAAGATATAACTTCAATAGATACACCAAGCAATTATATTGTTTTTGTATTGAACTTGGAACACCATGGAGTCACAACGTCTGTGGTTATAACCAGTTAAGCCAATATTAAGAATTGAATGAAAGTCCTTCGATAAGAATGGCATCAAATAAAGACTACTGTCATAGTGTTTTATGATAAGTTTTTGGAACGCCTAAAGGTAGAGACATAATTATGCATGCAGCAGCTAAATTGACAGTAAGAATAGAAAGAAATCAACAGAAAGAATGACTTAAAGATAATTAGCTTACATCAGCAGAAAACTTCAAAGAATATACTATTCAAAAAAAGGTATAAAAATAAGAGCTTTTCAAACAGAAAGTCAGAAGTTGCTGGAAATGGGCAAGCGATTCTCGGCTTCAGAACCACTCAGTAAGCCTATAACTCTGAGTCTTGGGTAATCAAAGTATTTGATTTTGGTGGATATTCTGGATTAAGAATAAGTAGAAGTGTGGAAATATAACAAAGTTAAGATTTGAGAATAAGGATCTCTGATAAGAAATGGAAGCTATTTGTATTTTGAATTGTTAATGTTGCAACTGACTCAACAGGTTAAAGTCTAGTTAAACTTATTAAAAGTGCTATCCGGAGGATGGTAACATCTTCAGTCATTCCTTTCCTTTAGGGAGAGATAGCCTGAACCTTTAGACCCATTTAAGCATCTTATAGAATTTGGCTATCTCTAACTTTAGTTGAAGGTGAACGTCTGGGGAATACGCCTGATCTGGGGTAGCCCGAAAAGGGCTAGGACTTGTAATTATCCATTCAGTTGGCGCCCAACGAGTGTGTTAATGAGTTGATACAGAACCTATACTTATATTTATATCTATATCCATGTTGTAGATTGTTAAGTATAGAAGGAGTGTTTTACTGACAGTGGTATTAAGACCCAGATTTAAGTTTCTAGAGATGACAAGACCCTGATCAGGCCTTGTAGAACTCCCTCAAAATACCATTGAGGCCTAGAAGCTTCTTATAAAGTTCATATTAAACCCTAACCGAGGTTAGGTCCTGACGAAATGGCAAACCCTATCAGAATTGGCCAAGTCTTTTTACGTATTAGAAAATTTAAATGATTGCTTTATTAGGGAAATAATCCTATCCCTGTACCTCCACAAAACCAAGTAATAATTTTTGAAATAGAAGGCTTTGATGCTGAAGGAGCTGTTAGAACTCATGGCATGATTAATGTTGATCCCCAGAACCAGGGGATACAGAATATCCTGTGGGATAATCAAACGAATACTCCAAATCCACTAAATTCCTTAATGATAAGGTGCACACTGTAGTGTATGTACCTTTAAGGGGAGAACTACCTTTTACAGCTCCTGTATACTGTAGTACCGGCAGTGACCACACCTGTATATAAACCCTGAGTAGGGATCTGTACATTTAGTTTTAAAGTAACCCTCATCTAGTAAATACCTGTTGATTGTTCCTGCAGTCTCGTGTCTAGTTATTGAAGGACACACGACATCAAAAATACACGGATCTAACAGTGGCGACGAGGCAGATTCGAACCTACCTGCAACTCTGCATTACCTCCCAGGGATTCGTTCCTGGAGAACAGTGGAAGAAAGTTGAGGCCAGAAGCACGGGCGTCGACCACGAGCAACCGCCCAGTCATCCAGCAGAGATTGAGCATTGCAGGGGAGGCTGTTGAGAGCTGGGCTTGGTTCTCCAGTCACGGTGGTCCAGCAAAACGGGCTGGCAACAGGTACAGCACAGACCCTTCCCGGACAGCGGCGGCTAGAGCCGACCGACGGCACAGAAAAGGCCGAGCAGCATCGACGGGAGAAGAGAGAGGGTAGAGCGCACAGGGCGCAGCCGGTGTTCAGGACCGAGCGGCGTCGACGGGGGTAGAGAGAGGGTAGAGCGCACAGGGTGCAGCCGGTGTTCAGGACTGAACGGCGTCGATGGGAGAAGAGAGAGGGTAGAGCGCACAGGGCGCAGCCAGTGTTCAGGACCGAACGGCGTCGACGGGAGAAGAGAGAGAGGCGTGAAAGAAAACGCGCAGAGCGTAGCCGGTGTTCAAGGGACGAGCAGCGTCAGCGGGGAAGAAAGGGAAATGCGCAGAGCGCAGCCGGTGTTCAAGGGCCGAGCAGCCGCAGCGGAGAAGAAGGGAGAGCGTGGGAAACGCCATTTTTAGCCGCAGCGGAGAAGAAGGGAGAGCGCGGGAAAACGCCATTTTGAGCCGCAGCGGAGAAGAAGGGAGAGCGCGGGAAAACGCCATTTTGAGCCGCAGTGGAGAAGAAGGGAAGCACGGGAAAATGCCATTTTGAGCCAGTCTAACCACACCCAGGGATGCCGAAGAGTGGCAGTATCACAGCGTTCGACAATGAAGTCGAAGATTGGACGACATATGTCGAACGCATAGAAGTGTACTGCAAGGCGAATGAAGTGCCAGATGAGAGGAAAGCGCTGGTATTGTTGAATTCCGTGGGTGCAAAAACGTATGGCTTACTGCAAAACCTAGTAACCCCAGAGAAGCCAGTGGACAAGGATTTTGGAAACATAGTGTCAACCCTACAGAACCACTTAAACCCCACCCCGCTGCTGATAGCAGAAAGATTTAAGTTTCACAAAAGGAACCAGCATAAAGATGAAAGTAATGCTGAGTATTTAATGGAACTGCGTAAGCTATCGAAACACTGCCAGTTTGGAGCGGGACTGGCAGATACCTTAAGGGGCAAGTTTGTGTGTAGGCTTCAAAGTGAAGGAACCCAGAAATGGCTTTTATCTGAAAAGGACCTTACGCTGGAAAACGCTTTCAGCATGGAAGTATCACATGAAGCAGCCGCACGGGGCGCTGCAGAGATACAATGGAGACCGCAAGAATATGGCACAAATGAAATGTCATACGGAACAGTGAAGTTTTATCGCTGCGGCAGAACAACACACGACCATAATGATTGCTGGTTTAAGGACAAAGTGTGCAGACAGTGTGGAAAAATAGGACACATAGCAAGAGTCTGCAGGTCGGGAAAGAAAACCAGCAACAAGAGATTGCCACAGGAGAAGTACAAGAAGGTACATAAGGTGACGGAGAGTAGTTCAGACGAACAGAAAAGTGATACAGACTCCGGAAGCAAGGAGCTGGGTTGTCTGAAACTATATAAGGTGATCCAAACGGAGGATCATCAAACTATCTGGGTCACGCTCAAGATAGCTGGAGTCCAAGTGAAAATGGAATTGGACACAGGATCAGCCCTAACAGTCATAAACCGAAGGGACTACAAGCGGCTATTCTCACATATACCCTTGAGAGATACAGAGATTGTCTTGAAGACGTACACGGGGCAAAAAGTCTACCCCAAAGGAAAAACAAGGGTGAACGTTGTATATAACGGTAAGGAAACACCAAAAATGGACCTATATGTATTGCCAGATGGAGGACCACCACTACTAGGACGTGAATGGATCCAGAAGATACAGCTAGATTGGCATTCCATACAAGCACTGACTGTAGATGCCAAAAAGGATGACGACGCCACACCTGGACGACTGTCAAAAATGCTAACTGATGCACAAGAAGTGTTCCAGGAGGGACTTGGAACACTAAAAGGCATAACAGCGACGATCAAAATAGAGGAAAATGCAAGCCCAAAGTTTTTTAAGGCCAGACCGGTGCCTTATGCGATCTGCCCAGCCGTTGAAGCAGAGCTGGAAGGTTTGGAACGTTCAGGAGTACTGTCCAAAGTGGACTGGAGCGAGTGGGCCACACCCATCGTTCCTGTAATGAAGAGGTCGTTCAGTAATACGCCTGGGGAACCAAAGAAAGTTTGCATCTGTGGGGACTTTAAGGTGACAGTGAACCCAGTCCTTCACACGGTACAATATCCGCTTCCGCGGATTGAAGATACTTTCGCCTCGCTATCTGGAGGGAAACGCTTCACTAAGATTGATCTGGCCCAGGCGTACCTGCAAATGGAGGTAGAAGAAGCCTCGAAACAGTACCTCACGATCAACACTCATAAAGGTCTCTACCAATACAACTGGCTGGTGTTCGGGGTAGCATCAGCTCCGGCTATTTGGCAAAGGGCAATGGATCAAGTCCTGCAAGGGATTGCAGGGACCCAGTGTTATTTGGACGACATCCTGGTCACGGGCGAAAATGACAGTGCTCACCTTGCCAACCTGGAGCAGGTGCTCACTAGATTGAAGGAATATGGGCTCCGAGCAAATCGCCACAAATGCGAGTTTTTCCAGAAGCAGATCTCGTATTGTGGCCACGTTATTGATGAAGAGGGGTTACATAAGTCCCCTGAAAAGATTGAGGCAGTAGTCAAGGCTCCAGCACCGGAAAATGTGTCATAACTGAGGTCGTTCCTCGGGCTGGTGAACTACTACCATAAGTTCTTGCCGAATTTGTCTACAGTACTACACCCACTGAACACCCTACTGCAAATGGGGGTACCATGGAAGTGGAATGACGAATGTAAACGAGCTTTCCAGAAGTGCAAAGAATTGATCACATCAAAAGAGGTGTTGGCTCATTTCAACCCAGCACTACCAATTCGGTTGGCGTGTGATGCATCACCCTATGGCATTGGAACGGTGCTGTCGCACAAGTTCACGGACGGCTCGGAGAGGCCGGTAGCCTTTGCGTCTTGGTCACTAACCTCAGCCGAGCGTAACTACGCCCAGATTGACAGGGAGGCCCTCAGCCTAGTGCGGGGACTGAAAAAGTTCAACCACTATCTGCACGGGCAGAAGTTCACCTTGCTGACGGACCACCAACCACTTGTCTCCATCTTTAATCCAAAGAAGGGCGTGCCGGTGATGACTGTGCAACGGCTACAAAGATGGTCGCTTTTTCTAGGGGCGAACCAATATGAAATCGAGTATAAGGGCACGAAACAGTATGGAAACGCTGATGGGCTATCACGCCTGCCACTGCCTACTGCGGAGGAAGCACCAGCAGTGGACCCTGTCGAAATATTTAATTCGACTATAATTGAACGCTTGCCAATAACTAACGCTGATATAGAGAAGGAGACCCGAAATGACCCGACACTGTCTCGGGTATATGACTTGATGGTGAAGGGATGGCCAACACATGGCGACTCACTGTTGCCAGCATTCTCATCCAGAAGAGAACAGCTGTCAGTATGCCAGGGGACCTTGATGTGTGGATCCCGAGTGGTAATTCCACCCAAGTTAAGAGAGAGAGTGCTCAATGAGCTTCACGAAGACCATCTGGGAGGGGTAAAAATGAAAAGCCTTGCTAGGACTTATGTGTGGTGGCCGGGGATCGATCAGCAAATCGAGGACCTGACAAACAGCTGCTCAGGATGCCAGAAGGTCCAAAATGCACCACCACATGCCCCTCTACACCCATGGGAGTGGCCCTCATCTCCACGGCAACTGGTGCATATTGATTTTGCTGGTCCATTCATGGACTCAATGTTTCTAATAGCCGTGGATGCGCACTCGAAATGGCCTGAGGTGATCAAAATGTCGTCCACCACCGCGGAGAAAACTATTGCAGTCCTACGGACCATATTTGCCAGGAATGGCTTGCCAGAGCAGATTTGCTCTGATAACGGACCACAGTTTATGTCCGACGAGTTTCGAAGATTCATGAAAAGGAATGGGGTAAGGCATTACACATCCGCCCCGTATCATCCAGCCACAAATGGATTGGCTGAGAGGTTCGTACAAACCTTTAAGAAAGCAGTAAGGGCCATGTGCGATGACGACATTCCACTGCAGCATAAGGTGGACAATTTCCTGTTAGCCTACAGAAATGCGACACATGCAGTCACCAACCAGACCCCGGCCATGATGTTCTTTAACCGAAGCTTGAGATCTCGTCTGGATTTGCTCAGACCAAATGTACGAAGAGATGTTGAGAATAAGCAATTCCAGCACATCAATGAGAAGCCGACAATGAGCTTCAATGTAGGGCAACCAGTCTTGGCCCGCGACTACCGAACAGAGAAATGGCAACCAGGAACGATATGCACACGGCAGGGGCCACTAATGTACACAGTGGATGTTGGGGAGAACATTGTGAGACGCCATGTCGACCAGATCCTAGAGTCACAGGAACGAGTCAACCCCATGACTCGCGCACCTGGTGATGAACCCGACATACAGGTAGCATCTACCCCAGAAACAGTAGCATCGGAAGCTGATGAACCAACTGATGACAGGGGGCCTCCGCACCAAGAACAAGACACTCAGGAAAGGCGCTATCCAGAAAGGATCAGGAAGCCGCCCCAAAGACTGAATTTATAAATGGACTATTTTCAGTTAATGTGCATGTTAAAAGTGTTAATTGTTAAAAGAATGTTATGGTACTGTCAATCTAAAAGGGGAGGAATTGTAGTGTATGTACCTTTAAGGGGAGAACTACTTTTTACAGCTCCTGTATACTGTAGTACCGGCAGTGACCACACCTGTATATAAACCCTGAGTAGGGATCTGTACGTTTAGTTTTAAAGTAACCCTCATCCAGTAAATACCTGTTGATTGTTCCTGCAGTCTCGTGTCTAGTTATTGAAGGACAAACTACATCAAAAATACACGGATCTAACACACACCTGCACAATTGGGAGGCCTAATGAACGGTGCCCAACAAGGTGGTGGCAACCATGGACGAATAGCAGGACCCGGAGCAGCCTATGCTCCTGGGGGCCATGGATTCCAGTTAAGGTGGCAAACTCATGATGAAATAAGTGACAACAATCTTCGAGAAAACTATAGACAGCTTAGAATCCATTATAATCAATGCCGACAGGCACTAGCTCACTCTTATCAAAATGATGGAGGTGCAATGATTAATGATCCAGTAAACCAACCCCAGCAACCACAAATTGCGCCCCTAGGTCAAGTAAACCTGAGCTCTATCTACACAATGTGTGGTAGACCAGGAAACACCAGCCAGGAAAAAACCTGCTGGATTCTAACTAACCTTGATAAATTGGAAACCTGTTGCCAAGATTGGAATGCTCAACACCTGAGGCAACTACTGCAAATGATGCTAAGTTCAGACTTAATACCCCCATTAAACCAGTGCAACAACTGGGTTCAAATATACGCTTGTGGCAGAACCACTGAATGACTCTGGCTAACTGTATATAATTCTCTTTAATGATGTTCTAACACCAGCCTAAACCTGTACCATTGTGTTAGGCATTACTATGTTTTGTATATAGAGTTTGCATGTACGGGGTGTGGCCCCTTTAAGAGCGCGGGAAAACGCGGGCAAACGCGATGACGTCACGTCGCAAACCACGGGGCTGCCCAGGCAGTCCTCGTGGCATCTCCGTTGAGTAAAGACCTGTTTAATTGTTCTCTTGTGTCGATCTCCGTTATTCGTTGGAATTCGTTAATTCCTACATGCTTATGTTCTCACCGCAACTCAGGGCGGGCATGTAATGGGTTCCATCAAGGAAATACTCACTAATACAGCCACAACTAAAGGGCTGGTAACTGCCTACAGATTAGGCAAAGCACTTACAGAGGATAATTGGGATATTGTTCATGGTTGCCTGGCCAATCAATACCAAAATACAGCCCTCAAACTTGCCTGTGAGGGTGCTGTAAACGTTTATCGAGATAACCAACATTTTAATCAGTTAGATTAGGTGAGGCATAAACATTCCACACGGGGGCCCATAGGATGGCCCTGCCAGGCTAGTTATCTCTTGTTTGTAAGTTAGGGTTTGACTTTGTTAATGTATCTTTAATTTGGCCAGTGAAGGCCCAACCTATGTTTCTTCCATTATTACTATTAACCATATTATAATCTCTACAGATAGAATTTGGAGTTTAGCAGAACTGCTTGCGAAGATAATTAAAAGTTAATTAGGAAAAGACATAGAATGAAAGGAATTTGAGGAGGCTAAGGCATCCATCTTAGAATGGGCCATTTGCTAGATGAAGGTGAGATAGCGACTGGCTAACGTGCGACAGCTCTGGCTGGGGCCATGATTAAGAGGGACAGGACAGCCTTGTACTTGGTGGGTTATGGAGGATAGAGTCAAGAGAGATAAGACGAATTACAATGGAGGAACCTTCAAAATGTAAAAACAAGAAAGATAAATTGGATGAAATAATGAGACCCCCTTTGGGGAGGGATCTCATCCAAGAACCAAGACAAAGAACTTAAGCTGTCATTGGTTGATGAAGTTTTAGAAGAACCTCAATAGGTTAAATGATCTTGTCAATAACTTGGCCTCAGGCTCACCCCTAAAAAGAGAATAAAAGTAACACCCCAAGGGCTTGCCCACACAGACGGTGGAGGGGAGAGCTGGACAGAAGTTGCAAAGAGAAGCTGGGCTGGTCGAACGCTCTTTTGAGAGTGATTCCATGCTCACCACCGGAGGTTCTAGAGAGAGAGAGAGAGAGAGACAGAGACAGGCCGGAAGCCAGAGAACAGTTCATGCACGCCAGCCGTCTGTCTGATCAGGCCCGGTACCAGCTGCTTGTCACGGTCGTATGTTTTTGCTGTATAGCTAATGTGTTATATTTCATCCTAAACTCCGATTAAACACAATGGGGGAAAAATTCGGTTGATTAGCACCTCCCATTTGCGTCCTAAGAGGGCGTTAACGGGGCGCAAAACAACTACCACCCGGGTGCGGCGATGTTTGCGCTGCTCGTGAAATTGATCAGAGTTTTTGCAGCGGCACTAAACTCTACTGCTAGGATCTCCTACGCCTGCAGATCGTGATGTCAGTCGAGCGTGCAACGCCCCGGACCAGATATTGAGTGGCGCCCCCTTCCTTTCCACCTGCCGCAAGCAACGACAGGGAGGGGGAACGTTTTGCAGTCGGGAAGGGGCTAGGGGAGTGCTATTTAAAGGCGGGCTCTTCCTGCCTTTTTTTACATAGATACATAGAAGATAGGAGCAGGAGTAGGCCATTCGGCCCTTCGTGCCTGCTCCGCCATTCGATGAGATCATGGCTGATCCTTTAATTCAGTATCCCGTCCCCGCCTTCTCTCCGTAACCCTTAACCCCTTTTGCCCGTAGAAATATATCTAATTCCCTCTTAAATATATTTAATGAGCTGGCGTACACTGCCCTCTGTGGCAATGAGTTCCACAGGTTCACCACTCTCTGAGTGAAGAAATTCCCCCTCATCTCTGTCCTAAATGGTTTAGCCCTTATCCTTAAATTATGTCCTCTAGTTCTGTTCTCACCCGCCAAGGGAAACATTCCTTCTGCATCCAGTCTGTCTAGACCTGTCAGAATTTTATACACTTCTATGAGGTCCCCTCTCAATCTTCTAAACTCCAGTGTGTACATCCCTAAACTACATAGTCTCTCCTCATAGGTCATTCCCGCCATTCCTGGTATCAGCCTGGTGAATCGCCGCTGCACCCCCTCCATGGCAAGAACATCCTTCCTCAGATGAGGCGACCAAAACTGTACACAGTACTCGAGGTGTGGTCTCACCAGTGCCCTGTACAGCTGCAGCAAGGTATCCCTGTTCCTGTATTCTAACCCTTTTGCTATGAAGGCCAGCATACCGTTTGCCTTCTTGACCGCCTGTTGCACCTGCATGCTCGCCTTCAGTGACTGGTGTACAAGAACACCCAGGTCTCTCTGTACTTCCCCCTCTCCCAATCTATTGCCATTTAAATAATAATTTGCCCTCCCGTTCCTGCACCCAAGGTGGATAACTTCGCACTTGTCCATATTATAGTGCATCTGCCATTTATCCGCCCAATCGCCCAGTCTGTCCAAATCGCTCTGGAGCTTCCTGGTCTCTTCCTCTGAGCCCACCCCCCCTCCTAGTTTAGTGTCGTCTGCAAATTTGGAAATGCTGCATCCGACTCCCTGATCCAGGTCATTAATGTAAATTGTGAACAGCTGGGGGCCCAGGACAGATCCCTGTGGTACCCCACTTGTTACTGCCTGCCATTCAGAAAATGAGCCGTTTATTCCAACTCTCTGTTTTCTATCTGACAGCCAGTTCCCTATCCACGCCAAAACTTTCCCCTTTATCCCATGAGCCTCAATTTTCCATGCTAATCTTTTATGTGGGACCTTATCGAAGGCCTTTTGGAAGTCCAGGTACACCACATCTACTGGCTCTCCCCCATCTATTCTACCAGTTACTCCCTCAAAAAATTCCAATAGATTAGTCAAGCACGATTTACCCTTTGTAAATCCATGTTGACTCTGTCCTATCCTGTCCCCATTTGCTAAGTGCTCCGCTATTTCATCCTTAATGATGGACTCCAGCATTTTGCCCACAACTGATGTAAGGCTTACAGGTCTGTAATTACCTGCTTTTTCCCTACCCCCCTTTTTGAATAGTGGGGTAACGTTAGCTACCCTCCAATCCATCGGCACTGTTCCCGAGTCTAATGAATTCTGAAAAATCATCCTTAGTGCATCCGCTATCTCTAGGGCCACCTCCTTCAGTACCCTAGGATGCATGTTATCAGGCCCTGGGGATTTGTCCACCTTCAATCCCTTTAGCTTCCTTAACACCATATCCTTAGAGATATTGATTTGCGTCAGTTCCTCCTTTGCCAATGTCCCTATTTTTCCCGATATCCCAGGGAGGTTTTTTGTGTCTTCCTTCGTAAAGACTGACCCAAAGTATGCATTTAGTTGATCTGCCATTTCCTTATTTCCCATTATATATTCCCCCGTATCTGACTGCAATGGACCAACTTTGGTTTTCACCAGTCTTTTCCTTTTGATATACTTATAAAAGCTTTTGGAGTTAGTTTTTATATTTTCCGCCAGCTTGTTTTCGTAAGCTATTTTGCCCCTCTTGATTATGCCCTTTGCCCTCCTTTGCTCTATCTTAAACTGTTCCCAATCTTCCGCTCTGGCGCTTTTTTTGGCTATTTTATACGCCCTATTTTTGGATTTTATGCTGTCTCTAATTTCCCCTGTTATCCACGGTTGAGTCACCTTTTTAGATTTCCTTTTATGCCAGATTGGTATAAACAATTTTTGCAATTTTGTCATTCTATCTTTAAATGTTTGCCATTGTTTATCTACCTCCAGTCCTCCCAGGAACGTTGTCCAATCAGACCTACTCAGTTCCCGTCTCATGGCATCATAATTCCCCTTGTTTAAATTCAGGACCTTAGTCTCTGAGTCAATTTCTTCACTCTCCATTTCGAGTGAGAAATCGATCATGTTATGATCGCTCTGACCCAAGGGTCCCCGTACAACAAGATTACTGATTAGTCCCTTCTCATTGCACAGTACCCAGTCCAATATAGCCTGTTCCCGAGTTGGTTCCTCGACATATTGATCCAGATAACCATCCCTCAAACACTCAAGGAATTCCTCCTCCTCATTATTTTTACTGATTAGGCTAGTCCAATCTATATGTAAGTTAAAGTCACCTATGATGACAGCTGTGCTCTTATTGCACGCTTCTCTAATTTCCCTCGTGATGCCCTCCCTAACCTCTATTTTACTATTTGGAGGCCTATATACCACTCCTATTAATGTTTTTCGCCCCTCGCTATTTCTTAGCTCCACCCATATAGATTCTGTATTAACTGAGTTAATATCCTTCCTTTCAATTGCATTTATCCCCTCTTTTACTAGCAATGCTACCCCTCCTCCCTTTCTTTTTTGTCGATCCTTCCTAAATACTGAATACCCCTGTATGTTAAGCTCCCAGCCCTGCTCACCCTGCAACCATGTTTCCGTAATCCCAATTAGGTCATAATTATTAACCTCTATTTCCACAGCTAATTCATCTACCTTGTTCCTGATGCTTCTCGCATTAAGGTATAAAACCCTCAGGCTTTTTTTATGCTCACATTTTTTATGAATTAGTTTGGCCCTTTGTTTTTTGTTCCTCACTGTCCCTTCTGAGACATTTTTGCACCGCGCATTCTGAGAGAGAAACAGAGATTCTGAGAGAGAGAGAGAGAGAGAGAGACTTCTGGAGAGATTCAACGCTGTGTGAAGTAGTTTTGGATACTGAGCAGCACTTTACAGGTTCTTTTTGATTTGAACTTCATTGCTTCGATTGTCAAGAGACCGTGGGGGCTGCACTGATTCAGGGCGTCGTCCTGCGCCTGCAGAATTGGAGGCATCAGAGACGCAGAGAGAGAGTGGCAATCATGGCCAGATGGAGGAGGACCAACAGACCTCTGCCCAGGAGAACTTACCCTCCCAGGGTATTCCGGGAACAATTCTCCTACGTTAATATGTCTGAGGAGCAGTGTTTGCGCAGGCTGCGCTTCAGCAAGGAGGTGGTCACTGAGCTCTGCCACCTGCTGCAGCCAGATATGCAGCCTCAACTGAGGAGCAGAACATCTCTGTCAGCGGCAGTGGAGGTGACAATGGGTCTGAATTTTTATGCCACCGGCTCCTTTAAAGCAGCTACTAGGGACATCGCCAATGTCTCCCAGTTCGCGGTCCATTGCTGTATCCGGGAGGTGAGAAATGTCCTCTATAAAAGGAGGCGTCAGTACATCTCTTTCCCCATGACCTGGGCCAAACAGCATGAACGCGCGTGTGACTTTGCGAGGATAGCGGGCTTCCCCATGGGGCAGGGCGCCATTGACTGCACGCATGTGGCATTGCGGGCACCGCATGAAAATGCAGAAGTTTTCTAAAACCACAAGGGGTTCTACTCCTTAAATGTCCAGTTGGTCTGTGACCACAGACAGCTGATACTTGCCGTCAATGCCCGCTATCCTGGCAGCAGCCACGATGCTTTCATCCTGTGCCAGACTAGTGTGCCAGACCTTTCACAGGCACCGCATCAGCCAAGTAGTTGGCTCCTCAGGGACAAGGGTTTCCACTCTGCACCTGGCTGATGACACCGCTCCGTAAGCCCAACACCCCTGCCGAGCTGTGTTATAATGAGAGCCATCTCGCCACCAGGAACATCATTGAGCAGACGATCGGCGTGCTCAAGCAACTGTTCCACTGTATGGACCACTCAGGAGGAGCCCTGCAGTACTCGGCTAGTGAGTCTCCCTCTTCATAGTTGGGTGCTGCATTCTTGATAACCTGGCAATCCTCAGGAACCAGCCAATGCCACCAGGCCTTGGAGAACCACCGGAGGAGGAGGAGGAGGATGAGGATGAGGAAGAGGAAGAGGAGGAGGATGAGGAAGAGGAGGAGAATGATCAGCAGCAGCACCAAGGCAGGAGGGAAGCCCACAATGTTGAAACTGCAAGGGCCATCTGTCAATGGCTGATAACAAGCCGCTTCTAGGCCCCTACTCAGATGATGGCTTCTGGCATGGAGAACAACATGATGCAAAGCAACCCGCAACCCCTATAGCCGGCCAAGGCAGCAATGATTCCAAAAGCCAAACATGTACATTTTGAATACAACAACTTTTTTATTTAACAAACTCTGTGTGTGTCATTTATTCATGACAAACTAATAGAAACAAACACAACAAATCATTAATTAACATAACTGGTTCTCACAAGTTGGAGATAATGGCCAAAGCAACAAACGAAAGTTACCAGACGAACCTCGGCCTTTAATAAAAACATTCCCAACATTTCTTGAGACCTCCTACTTTTTGCCCTTCGAGGGTGATCTCCATCCCTTGCGCACTTCCCCCCCTTCCCACCCTACTGCTCCTCCGTAATGGGGCCCCAGTGGCTGCAGCAAGGCTGGTGGAAGGCTGCTGAATGTCAGATCCTGAGACTACAGATGCCCTTGAAGGATGCCCTCGACCAGCTCTGGGCCTGGAGGTCCCGGCTGCAGACTGCACCAACTCTGCATGGGCGGCAACAGTCTGGGCTACAGATGGTGGCAAGTGCAATGGGGAAGTGACAGTGGTGGGAGCAGGAATGCTGTCATCCTGAGAGAGGACAGCACCTCCCTGCTCGACCGACACACTGGCACTCCCATGGGGCAGCACCTCCGCATCCGGAGCAATCTGCTCGAGCACAGATTGCTGGCCTGCTGCGGCGCCGTGAGCGCCCCGGGACAATGTGGCCGAACCAGCGACGATGGCAGCAGTCAGTGCTTGCGTTGCCTCAATCTGAGACTGCATGAGAACAGTCTGAGATTGGATCACGGCAGCCAGTGACTGAATTGCAGCACTAAGCAGATGTGTTGTGTCCACCTGTGCTGCAGCGAAGTGCTCCACACTCCTTGCCAGTCCATCAATGCTTTCGGGCACCCTTCCCACTGCACCCATGAGCTGGGTGTGCATGTCCACCGCCTGGGTGTTCATTTCAGTGATGAGCTGCTCCTCCTCTGCGTCCAGTGCAGTAGGACTCACTGGCCTGCTCTCCCTCCGGGGAGAAGGCCCCCGAGCTTCCCTACCCCCATCGCGTTGCTGCAGCCCGCTGGGTCCTGGAGCTTCACCCTCATCAGACCCTTCCCCCACTTCTCCCCTCAGGGAAGACGTAGTCCCAGTGTGGGCATGGGCTGCCTCGGGAGATGCTGACGCTGAGGCGCCAGCTTCCTCTTCCTCCTCGCCTGTGGCTTCGCTCCCACTGGCATCTTCAGGGCCTGTCTCCTCAGCTGGTGGTTCACCATCTGAAAGCAGGGAGGTACAAGAGTGACTTTAGCGTGAGGACAGGGTGGCAGTAAAGGAGGAATGAGTGCAGTGATTTAGTAAGTTGGATTGAAAGTGTCAAAGGCTGGTGTTGTGAGGGACAAGTGGAATGAGAGAGGACAAAAAGGTGATGACCTTACCATTGCTGTCCAGAACAGGGTCGCATCTCCAGTGGCGACGGGACCAATCACCCGGCTTGCCACAATCCTGTGGACGCGTGCCTCAAGATCGCTGAGGGGTTGCAGCTGAGGCCATCCTCCACCCGTCCGTTGCTGCTGTCTCCTATTATGAGATAGCTTGGCCTGCAAGCTATACAGCCATGGTCTTGCCTGATGTGCCTCCCATAGTTGAATAGCCCTTAATGTATGCAGCCATGTGCTTGCCTGATGTGCCTTCCATAATTGAATAGCGCTTAATGAATGCAGCCAGGTGCTTGCCTGATGTGCCTCCCATAGTTGAACAGCCCTTAATCTATGCAAGGTGTGGAATGTGTGTGTGTGTTTTATGAGATGATCATAGGTCTTGGATGAATGTCGGGCATTGGGTTTTTACACCCTCTGGCCATAGAGTGAGGTTGAGATGGAGGGATGGAGAGGTATTGAAAAGCAGCCACTCACCCTGACCACCCGAGTGAGGCTGTTGAACTTTTTTCGACATTGTGTGTGGGTCCTGGGCATCATGCTCCTGGAGGAGATGTGCTGAGCCACCTCCCTCCACACTCTTCTTTAGTTGTGAGGCAATGGCCTCCTGCAACTCTGTGGGCAGATTATTGATCTTCGGCGCTCCACTGCGCCAACCAGAGCCACCAAGGCCTGGTCGCTGAAGCGCTGAGCTCGTTCCCTGGCCCTCTCCATTGTTCTTTGCAGCAGATTTGAGGTTGAGGTCTGTCCAGGCCGAGATTCAAGGCTCCAATGAGCAGGGTGTGGCTGGAGAGCAAGATCGACCCTCCCCTTTAAGAACTGGATGGCGCCAGTGTGTCTGTGTTCCATTGCTAACTGACATCACCTGAGCTTCGCCCGCGCTCTGAGTTAGCTCCTCGGCCTTTGTGCCTTAAGACAGTTGTGTAGCGCCTGATTAACGCTCCAATCACCTCCAGGGGCGATAAAAGCCAAGTTTGCAGTCGGAGGCGATAATTAGCACCAGGCGCTAAACTTTGCGCACAGCCGATAATCGCGTCCCAAACGGGGCGTACTGAATTTTACCCCCTTTGTCTTTTAATTTATAAATCTGCCTTTAGAAAGTAAAAAAAAGATTCAAATTGAAAGCACCATATCTGTCACGTCTGACGTTTTCTTGCTGAAGTGACAGTGCCATAAAATAGTTGGAAAATATAGTACTGTCTTTCTTTAAGTACCTCTCGTTGGCTGAGAGATGCTTCTCTGAAACCAGAGGTTCAGTACAGCGCCATCTCATCTCAGCACTGCTCTCCCCTGCTTAAAACAGAACATAAACTGCCTAGTAACAGTTTGTTGTGTGCTTTTTTCTGTGTGTGTGTAAAACTGTTGAGGAATCATATAGGTAAAGGTCATTACTTTTTTTCTCAATGACTTGCTGATTAGAGCGTTATTTGATCCAGTTAGGAAATTAAAGCTGTTGACGTTGTGGAATTTTTAATCGTTACAGGAAACTCTTTTTTATCCGGCACCGGCGTGGTGCCGGTTTATCAAAAAGTCCCGATTACAGAGAGGTATAGTAAAAGGTACGAGAGCTCCGTACACGGCCACAGATCCAGGCGTCCCTGGCAACAGGTGCAGGAACCCCGGCCACAGATCCAGGCATCCCTGTTGCATAGCAACAGGTGCAGGAACCCCGGTTACACGGCCGCAGATCCAGGAATGGCCACTAATATAAAGTAAAACTTACCTGAACCTACTCCTGAATTTTGCCGGTTAACAGAGATTTCCGGTTATTTATGTGCCGGTAAATCGAGAGTTTCCTGTATATGCGTGCAAGAGGAAAGTTAGGCACTTCCAGGTAAAAACTTAGCCCTCACAGTTATAATGTCATGCAAGGTGCATGTATCAATCATTTCAGATATCATTTTTCCAAGTCCCGTAGTAGTGAAGTTACTGTCACTTTTGCCCTCAGTGAATCCTAATTCAGTTCATGTAATCTGTAGTGCTAATTTTCTTTAGCTGCTATTAAAATATCAGGGAGCAGTATAGCTCTCAACCTGCAGACTAAAAAATCAGGGAAATAGACCCTAAAAGTCAGTGGCACAAATGGCCAAAATCAGGAACACTTTACATGTGCATTTAAATAATCTATTGTTATCATTTAATTATAAATAATTGAACATTAGCATTTAATTATAAATAATCTAATGTTATTATTTAATTACTTATTTACTTCTAATAAGTTTCAGGTATTATTACAGTGCCCACAGATCCAAATACAAATTAAGGTGGTTGAAGTCTGGTACGTGTTTAATGCTTTTCACCCCTCTTAAACAGTATCATTAACATCTTATTGTGGCTTTAACAATATGTAGCTAAATCATTACACTATGTAAAATACAATAAACTGGTCATTCCTGGTGAAAGGCATCTCCTCACTGACCTGTGTGCCCATAGAGCAGTGGATATCTATAAAATTTTGGAATGCCTTCATCATGGTTGCCCATAACCATTCGGCAAGTGAATTGAAGCCAGGCATGACTGAACCTTGTAGTTGGAAACCAGGTCCCCAATAGCAGCAATCATGAAAGGTGCTGTTACTCTGCCAATAACCAGTGTGAGTGAGGTCCCCTCTCTAAATGTCCTGGAATCACATGCTCAATGGCGGCACAGACAATCAGTGGTCCTTGGCTCATATGGCTAATGGCCGCACACGTCCTCCACACTCTCCAGATCACCTTGAGCAAAGAGGTAAGTGATTACTCAGCACAGAACTGCTGCTGTGACAACCTCTGCTTCAAAAAAGGCCCATCAAGTCCGTATTCCCATATACCTCAGTAGCAGCACTCAGCATGTTCAGCTTGTACATCTGGCCTCCTATCAACTAACACCACTGATGCTCCTTTCCTCCTCACAGTGCTCAGTATTTCATCTGTGCTTCTTTCTTTTTCCTTAGTGTGTGTATCTTGCCTGGCTTCTGCTTCAGGTTAGGGTAGTGATGGTTATTACTCGCATGTGGTGTACTCTGGGTGCAGTCGGTGTCCCATTGGGGATAAAAAGAAAGAACAAACTGCAAATGCTGAAAATCCCAAATGAAAATATAAAATGCTGGAAATATGCAGCAGATTAGTCAGCATTTGAAAACAGAATTGATAGGCTAACATTTCAGTTAGGGATGGTTTCAAAAGGTCTCTACCCAAAAAATTAACCCGTCTTTTCTCTTCAGATGCTAAAGGACCTGCTGCATATTTTATGTTTTCATTTTGCTTTTTGCAGAAAGGTTTCCAGGTATTTCAGCGACTTACACCCGTTTTACACGGGTTTTATACCAATGACTGCACCAATGTGAATGCAAATAAGCTGACTCAGGAAACCCATGTGTAACACCACAAGTGCAACCTTATTTTTGAGGAAGTGGTAGGCCAAGAAAACAGGGGAGTAAGTCAGGGTGATTAATCCCAAGCAGCACCATTATTACAGTGCACTCACTTTCCCATCATGGTTTGTGGAGAGCATAACCTGCATAGCTCTGCTGTTTTCACTTCCAGTGCTTTGCATTGCTACATGTTTGCTAACGTTTCAATGTCAGACAAGCATTTTTTTTAACAACTTCTCCTTTCCTGTGCTGTTACTTTACAATAATTTGTGCTCTTCTTTAGATTGTGCACCTTCTTTTGGACCTCATGCCAGGTTCTTTTTATTGGTGGAGACAGCGTGAATGTGACTGTCATGCATTGTTATACTTCAGATCTTTTGCATAATTGGGGCTGTCCTCCCCCGCCAAACGTGACTTATTTTAGAATTGTCCACTGAAGGAGCAGATTAATATCTATAGTAAATCAAACTGTACTTAATTTAGCCTAACAAAGAAAATCAAAAAGCACGCCACACTGTCCCTGTTAGAGGGTTAAATGTAACTTTTTTGATCAACAATCCTTCTGATTCTGACCAACTATATCTTAAGGATAACTTGCGCCTAGTCTCTCCATCAGCATACCTTCTAGCAAGGATTGCCACGTGTGTGCGGTCGATGGCGCTCTGCACCTGTGGGAAGCCAACCTGAGCCGCAAAGCCGAGCACCCACTCATTCTGATGGCATCACCGCAGGCAATGTGGACATAATTGGCAAACAAGAATCAGTGACTTGTCTAGTGCATTTGTGGGCCGCCAATTGGGAGATCCTGGATATGTCTGCGGCAGAGCCCTGGAAGGATCGGAGGCAAAAAAGTTGAGGACGGTGGTGACTTTGAGAGCCACTGGTAACATGTGGCCACCAGGTCCAGCAGGCAACTGGTCTTCTAGGAGGCTGCAGATGTCTGCCACCACCTGACATGATATCCTGAGCCTCCTGAGGCACTGGTGTTCAAATATATCAAGGAAACTGAGCCTCTGTTTCATGGGTAGTGCCTCTTGCGAGCTGCACCTCTCTGCTGGTCTCCTCTCTGCTGGTCCCCTCTCTGCTGGTCCCCTCTCTGCTCACCACCTCTCTGCTGCTGCCCTCTCTCCTGGGCAGCTACAGGTCTGTGAGCAGCAGACTGTTGCTGGTGCTATTGCTGGTCACATTGGTCCTCATATCAGGTCCAATCTAAGGTAGCATAAGTGGCACCCATTCTGATCTGATAGAGCAAACCTGCAAACTGTAGATCTCGGGGGCGATTTTGCCAGCCCTGGGGAGGCAGGTTTGGAGGCAGGACTGCCGGGAAAATGGCAGAATCTGGGAACGGCTACCCATTCCGTCCCCAACCCGCCTCTGTGCCATCTTCCCAGGAGACGGGTAGCCGACCCGCACTGGGTCCCGTCTCCTGGAGGCGAGAAGGGGATTACAGCCACTTAACTGCCTGTTAACAGGTAGTTAACAGGCAGTTAAGAGGATTATCCTCATTTTTCCACCAGAGGCGCGGGCTTCCCGTCGTTGGGGAAACCTCGCCAGGGTCACTGAGGCGAGCAGTGGGTCTGCGGGGGTCTGCGGGGTCCAAAAGTGTGCTGTGGAGGTAAGTGATGGGTGCAAGTGTGGAGAGGTAAGTATGTGAGGTAAGTGGAAGGTGTTAGAAATGTTTTACTTACCTTTGTTTCTTCCTGCAGGCTTCAACTGTTGGGGATGCAGAGACTCTCGCATCTCACTGGCAGAGATGACAGATGGCTGCTGCATTCTCCGATGCAACAGCCATCTAATTTCTGCTCACAAAAGATGTTTGATGAGTCTTGAATACAAGAACTCATCAAACAACAGAGAATGTCAGTGTTTGACAGCTTCACAGAGCTGTCAAATGATAACAATTCATCTGTCAAAAATTTTTGACAGATGAAACGTCATACGCTGACGTTCTCTGTAACCGGCTTCCCCTTAATTGGCCTGCTAAGCTCGCTGGGCGGGCTTAACAAGGTCAATCAAGGGAAAATAGCATGGGTTGGCCACAAGTCGATGGAGGCGGGACTAAAACCCGACAAGTGGGAGTCCCGCCTCCAAAAGCTCCCCATTAACAAAATCCAGCCCCAAATCTCCAAAGTGTTGATATATTCACAATTTTATATTTACAATTCACAACAGTTTCAGCATGTATTAATTGTAATCTTTTGCAACCAACCCCAATCGTGCTATTTCATTTGCTGATGTGCAGCAATAAACAATTCCACTCCCTGAAAATGGAATTGCTTCACCATGAATATTTTTTGGTCCTTTATTGGGTAAACCCCGCCCCCCTTTCCATGGCTGCATCAGAGAATTGGGGAGTCCTGAACAGCGCCATGCTGCCTGCTGCTTCTATAACTTGCTCTCCACTCACCTCCCCTTTAAGACTGCCTTTTAGTGACAGCCTCCCCACCAGATATCCCGCCCTCCCAATCGGTGAGCTGTCTATTAGGAGCCAGTAATTCACAAGTTGCATTTAATTGAGGCAGCAACCACGAAAATTGACCGGACCTCCCAGAAATGCCATCGGGCGGGTGGAGCAGACCCACTGCTCACCACCCAGCACCTACTGCCCACTGCCCACAGGCTAGCGCCCACTACCCAACCCCCACAGCATGCCACCCACTGAGCATATGGCCTGCACAAGAATCGGATTTTGGCGTGTAAATGAAATGCTAAAAGCAAATTCCTTACAGGAGCTAAAAGTAGAGTGAGGTTCTGTGCACCGAGTATTAATTGTTTAGAGTCTGTGCTTTCTTTTTAATGATCTAATGACATTTTCTGTTACTGACAATATGAGTGGTAAATGATTTAATTTACATCTGCATTGAATCAGTTTAGCTTAGGGTGATTAAACTTTTAAAATGAGGCGTTTTAAAATATATCTAGTGGTCATCTGGCAATATTTGAAAATGTGTTGTTATAATTATTGTGAAATATTTTAAAATGGTGAATCATACAGACAGAGCAAAGTAAATTGATCAGTGCCAGGCAAAAAAAACATACTGCGGCCATTTAAAAAATATTTGTGTAGTGGGCGTGTCAGTTTTCTACTGACCATGACTTTATTTCACATCCATCTTAATGTTTTCAGTATGAATCACATAGTAAATGATAACCCATAGTAAATCTGACACCCACAAGTAATTCACGCATTAATTCGTATTGCATTCATGACAATGCTACTCTTTGTGTTAAAAGTACACACCAGCAGAATTCTAGGTCCACCTTATAGTTGCACAATGTCAATCTAAGCAGCTTTATAAGAAAGTGAATTACCAAGGTGTGAGATTAATGAAATTCCTGCCTTTCAGCTACACAGACACCTGAGCCTTGATTTAGGCCTGAGCCAACTAGGAGTAGGGTGGAGTGTGGGACATGAATTATAAATTTAAAATATTAACTAATTACACAAAATGTAATTTTGTAGACTGGAAGCTGCACCACCAGATTTGAAAAATTCCTTCTTCCAGACACCATTAACAGTACAAAGAGAATGGAGATATTTACTATTCCCTGTGTTTGTTTTTTTAGACAGGTTTTATAGTATAATGGGATATCACTTTACATGCTAAAAGCTTCTTGAATTGGTGTGAAGCACAATTTTAGATATGGTATTATTTTGAGTTATGATGATTAACATAAAAATTGATCTGTATATTGTACCCTTGTTCCTGAACATGCTACATAAATTACACTGATATATACTGAATCTTAAAGTAGGCATTATCTACTGACTCGTGCACTAGATTTATGATAATGGATTTTTGATTGTTGTCCTTCATATATCATAGGTGAGCTGCATTCTTTCACCAAGGAAGTTTTTAACTGATTTTCATCTGGAAACATGTAACCTTGTTTGCCCTGTATAAAGTACTGTACCACCTATTCTGTGTTTGCAATTGAACTGCAACCAAATGGCATACGTGAAACCTTTACTTTAAGCAATACATCTGCTTTTGGCCTGTGGACATTTCCTCAGAACATGTTGAGATTTGATTGAAATAAATTACAGTTTTAAATTTCAGTTTGACGTCAAGTCCTAGCCTTAAAATCCTGGTTGACCACAAGAAGGCGTTTTTGCAAATGAATGATAATAACTGGCGCCTCTAATACCTTTCATCAGACCACACTTTTGTACGTATGTGTTTTACCAATGAATTCAAGGAAAAGCCAAGAAAAAGAGTTATCATTGTAATGATATCAGCAAATAGTGATGGTATTTGCCTGTTTGATTATGATGCCTTACCAGCATAGTTGCCTGATTGATTACTTATGCCTGAGCAGCAGAGGTCATGTGAGAGACAAGCAGTTTAGTTTTGGTTTCGTTTTAGATGAATCTGAAACATGATGTCTCCTGTGATGCTGTTTAACTGAGTTGAACATACTTTAGATAAAAAGACATTCTCTTTCATAAATGTCTCGTCATTGAACCCACAAAGAAATCAATACATGGTGTCAGAAGTGGGATCCGATGAGGTGTCAAACTGCACAATATGCCTGAAATATCGAGCAAGCAATCCGGTAGAACCACTAAAGCCACACCCAGCGCCAGACAGACCTTACCAGAAGGTAGGCGCTGACCTATTCGTATGTCAAGGGAAGGACTATCTTGTAGTCACAGACTATTACTCCCTGTATCCAGAGGTTTGTAGACTGTACACCACCACTGCAGATGCTGTGATAACATGTATGAAAGCCATATTCTCCAGACATGGCGTGGCAAGCGAGGTCTTCACAGACAACGGACCCCAGTTTTACAATGCAAGTTTCCGACACTTTGCCAGAGAGTGGGACTTTGTCCACACAACGTCAAGTCCTCACTTTCCACAGTCCAATGGACTAGTGGAAAAATCAGTCCAGACAGTGAAAAGACTGATGTACAAGGCAAAAGACAGTGGAACTGACTTCTACCAAAGCATGCTTGTATACCGCACAATGCCACTCGAGTGTGGTATGTCACCAGCCCAACTCCTTATGGGACGTCTGCTAAGGTCAAACCTACCCATCCCGGAGAACCTCCTGAAAACAAAAGAGGGGGAGAAAGTGAGGAAGTTCAAAGAACAACAGAAAGAAAAGCAAAAGTACTACTATGACAGAGGAACACAAAACCTACCTGAACTCCACACTGGTGACCAAGTAAGGTTCAAAGACAAAACAAACATATGGACTCAGAAGGGAACTGTCCTGAGTGAAGTTCAACCAAGATTATACACCATTCAGACAGATTAGGGTGCTGTTCTGAGAAGAAATCATCGAGATCTTCTCATGGGACAGCAAGTCAAAAGACTGATACTGTTGAACAACCTGATCACACAGCAGGTCAAAAGACTGATACTGTTGAACAACCTGATCACACAGCTGAGAAATCATCATCTGAGGCAACAACTCAGATTCAAGGACAATCAATCAGAAAATCCTCAAGACGCGTGAAGCCTCCTGAGAGACTCATTGAGCAAATTTAAGGACTATTGTTATAGAAGGAAGTAATGTTATCTTATTCTTTCTTCAAGTTCTAGTGTATTTACATATTTCATGTGAACACACAAAGCAAGGTTAAAAAACCTTGATAATGATAATGTTAATGTAAGTTCATTAAGTGTTACAGTTAAAATGCAGATTAATACAAAGAAAACATGTTGTTAGATAAAAGTAAAATACTTTTGTTTTAAGAAAGGGAGATGTAATGATATCAGCAAATAGTGATGGTATTTGCCTGTTTGATTATGATGCCTTACCAGCATAGTTGCCTGATTGATTACTTATGCCTGAGCAGCAGAGGTCATGTGAGAGACAAGCAGTTTAGTTTTGGTTTCGTTTTAGATGAATCTGAAACATGATGTCTCCTGTAATGCTGTTTAACTGAGTTGAACATACTTTAGATTAAAAGACATTCTCTTTCATAAATGTCTCGTCATTGAACCCACAAAGAAATCAATACAATCATAATTTGGAGGAGCTTGTTAAGCGCAAAAAGGAGCAAACAGGATAATAATTCCAAGTCATTCTGAACAGGCAACTGGTTCATGGCTAAATTTTATTTCAGACCATAGACAATCCCTGTTTTGGGTCTGGGACTTGCCTCTGCTGATGTCCGTGAGCCAGTTGCATTTAAGGGGCTCATTCTCTTATTTTTTGCTTCTGGATTGTCTACTCTGCTAACTACTGCTGACATGGCAACCTCAAGGGCGAAGGCCTCACCACGATTTGCTGCTGACTCCCTCCATGCTCTTGTGGAGGATGTCAGAGGTCAAAAGGAGGTACTCTTCCCATCCTCTAGGAGGAAGAAGCCACCACAGCAGACCAAAGTTGTGTGGCAGCAAATTGCACAGGAGGTCAGCTCGACATCGATGTGCAGTCTAACCTGGGTGCAGTGCCGAAAAAGGTTCAATGACCTGGTCCGCTCAGGGAAAGTGAGTATAACATCACCATTACCCACAATCTGCTTCCCATCTCCTCTCATCACCATCACTCTGCATTGTCAATCTACTCCTCCACATCCCACTTTACCCTTACATCCCTTGCACCCTTAACCATCCCTCTCTCTATGTACACAATCTCTTCACTATTCGACTATGCTGCCCTCACACTCGCTACCACTGTTATGCAATGCCAACAACTAACAATGCACAGGGTGGGTCCTTGGTATTGGCACCTCACGCCATCTTTGTTTCCTTCTAAGCATCTATGCTATGGCTTCTCTACACTCACTCCATTGTTCTCACACAAACTCCACTTGTGTCCCTCATTGCAGGAAAAGAGAGCCCACAATAAGAGGGAGAGGGCTAGGACAGGAGGAGGGCCACCTTCAATCACCCATTTGACCAACGCTAAGGAGGCTGCCCTCAAAATAATCGGAGGTGGTGAGGATCTGGAAATGGGGGACGGTCAGATGGGCGCAGCAAAGCAAGCTGGTAACAGAATAGATTTGCATCTCTTTCATTTACATTGCATGAGTGACTGATATGGCATCTGATGCTGAAACAGATTGACTTATGATGATCTGCACGATTTCATGTGCATGCTACGTTAATATCACATGTGTAACTCATGCCTTTACTCCCCCACAGGACCATCGACAGCCCCTCTCCCCACTGTCCAGGAGGAAGAGCCGGAGCCAGAAGACTCCTCAGAGGTACCCGCAACCTCTGAGGGTGAAGCGTCAGCAGAATTAAGCGCACCCAGCACCGGCGCAGACACTCACACCTCGGTGGGTCCTTTGGGAGATAGAGTAGAGTTGTCACCTGGTGTATCACAGCTCACAAGTGAGCATCAGCAGATGGTGGAGACAGGGACAGCAGTGGAGAGTCCTTGTCGGAGGCTGCAGGGCACTCCCAGCTCTGCTTAGCTGCATGTGGACCCTGTGCCTTTGGGTCCATCCAGAAAGAGAGCGGTGCTGGAACTCCAGGGACAGGTGCAGGAGTCTCTGACAGGTCTTGTCTCCAGGGTTACTGCGCGTGTGGAGAGGATGGAGGAGTCCATGTCTAACATGAGCAGTGCCTTTGTGGAGGCAATGGCACATGGACGCACCAACACAGATAGGATGGCAACCTCCGTGGAAAGGCTGGTTATGGTCATGGAGGAAATAAGTTGCCAGAGTCAGGAAAACATGGTGACTGTTCAGAATAGACTGACATCTCTGGAGTTGCGATGGGCGGCTATTGAGCAGAGAAACCAGAGCTTTATGGAAGTCCTTTTAAGTAGGACTGCCAGTGCAGATACAGGTCCTCATGGCCCCCCTGATGTGCAGCAAGGTGCTGTCAAGCCACTTGCTAACACTGAAGTGGGGCTGACCCATGAGAAGGATGTTGGTGGCAGGCAACAAGGAAGTGGGGGCTCCTCTCCAAGTGCTCACACTCCCATGCCACTGAGTAGCCCTCGGTCAGAGCCCCATTAGAGTCCTTATCCAACTGAGATGGGCGTCTCAGCCCCTGCACAGACGCAGGAGGAGCAGACTGTTGCCGAGCCCTCACAGGCTCGCAAACCCAGAGGACGCCCGGCAAAAGTGTCAAAGCAGGAGCAGCATGAAAGTGAGCAAGGTGCCTCCACATCTGCTGAAGCCACATGGGAAGCACCACATAGAAGCACGCGTAAGAGGAAGATAAAGCACAATTAGTCACAAGGGTAGTCACTTGGGTGTTCTGTTATGTTCTGTTGTGTATAATTTTTGACATTGTCATCCTTTTGTTAATGGATTAAACAGAAGTGATGGCAAACAGCTGAAGTTCTGACCTATGTGATCTCGGAAATGAAAGTTCCACGTTGAGGGCTCAGGACGACTTGCATGTGTAATGATGGTGGTGAGAGTGATAGGAACCCACAGGTTCTTGTACATTGTATATGGTGTGATAAGGAAGTGCCAGCCACATTTGTTTGATTCGTCTACGTAAACTAATCTGGCAAAGATTAGTGCATCCCTTGCATCATGGGCAGTGAAGTGTTTGCGTGCTGCTGGAACTGGCACATCCGCCTCTGCAAGGTCTTCCTTCTTCTCCTCCTCCTCCTCATCTGAGGAAGCTATGCGCTGAACCACTTGTTCCTCAGGCAGCTGCAAGCCACAAGCCACAATGCTGTGCAATGTTGTGCAGTGCACAGCAGACCATGACAATTCTGGAGATCCTGGCTGCTGAATACTGTAGGGCTCCACCTGATCTGTCAAGGCATCTGAATCGCATCATCAGCAAGCCAATGGTTTGCTCGATAATGGATCTGGTCGAAATGTGGCTGGTATTGTAGCGATCCTCAGCTTCGTTCGATGGTCTCCTCAACGACGTCATCAGCCACGTCTTCAGGGGTTAGCCCTTGTCTCCAAGTAGCCACCCAGGAAGTTGGTTTGGCGGATTGAAGAGCAGAAGCACACTAGACTGGCGCAGGATGAACAAGTCATGACAACAGCCAGGGTACTTCGCGCAAACATGCAAAATGTCCTTCTTGTGGTTACACACCAGCTGCACTTTGAGGGAGTGGAAGCCCTTGCGGTTGACAAAAACAGCTGGGTTGTGATAGGGTGCCCTAAGGGCCACGTGTGCAGTCTACGATGCCCTGCACCCTTGGCAAGCCTGCCATATTTGCAAAGCCAACCACACACATGGTTACACATGCTTGATCCGTCGAGAAGTGTATGTAATTGTGTGCCTTGGCAAAGAGAGCATCAGTTACCTGCGTGATGCAAGTGTGTGCGGCTGACTGGGAGATGCTGCTGACGTCTGCTGATGAGCCCTGAAGCAAAAAAATTGAGGGCGGTGGTGACTTTGACAGCCACCCACTCTTCTGGGCTCCAGGTGTTGGTGCAGTATTGCACAGGTGTCATCGACTACCTCTCGCGAAAGTCTCAGCCTCCTTTGGCACTGCTGCTCAGTCATGTTGAGGTAGCTCATCCTCGGCTTGTAGACCCTGTGTTGAGGGTATCTCCTGCGGCGACGTGCATCCCTGCGCTGGTGCCTTCTGCCCTGTGCACCATCAGATGGCTGAACAGGAGGTTGACGCTCCTGCTGTTGGTGCTGCTGTTGTGCCTGGTTCTGCTGCTGCCACAGCTGCTCGTCCTCCGAATCTGAGGACCAGGATAAAAGGAAATAAATGGTTCCCATGCTGCTGGTGGATATCTCTGTTGAAGAAGCACTCAGTCAATGTGGGGAGAGGGTTTTCTCAGGAGGTCACAGTGGAGATGGATCTCAGCTTCACCACTTCCAAGATCAGTAGACCTGCAAAAAGTTTTCCAAGACCCGAAAAGACAAAGTTCTGCCACCTGCAACTGATCCTTGTTGAGAGCTCCATTTTGATGCTGGAGCTGTAGCTGTCAAGAAGGCAGCCACTTGTGAACCCGGCACAATCAGCTGGCGTGGTTTGGGAATGGTGTGGAACACACAGAAAAAGTGGTAAAATGTAAAATGACTGTCAAAATAGCATTATCCAGGCAGTTAACAAGCAGTTAACTGCCTTAAGTGCCTATCCCGCCGCTTGGTGGCGGGACCGAACGGGAGTCTCTGAGCCCGCCTTTGGCAAAGTTGCACGGAGGTGGGTTGATGGCAGGATCAGAACCCACTGTCATTTTTTTCAATTTTACCACCTGACCCACCTCCAAACCCGCTCCCTGAGCGCCGGCAAAATCGCAGCCATTGTGTGTGACACACATGAGTCGTAGGCATCCTAGAATCTTGCATACACAGGTGTCAGAAATTTGAAAGTTGGTTATCTGAGATTTGTGAACAAAATGTCAGCTATATGTAACTGGGCAAGATCATTGTTTTGTAATTATCTACTTTTATTCAAGTTAACGATGAAAGGAAATGATCAACTTCTTGTAAATAGAGCCTTTGTATTTCATCCTCGTTATTTAGTTTGCTTTCCACATTTTGTATTGCACATACTACAACTAGAAGTGGAGTGCCATGGGTAATGGCAAAATTTGTGATATTATTAATCAGTTCTAATTTAGTTTATTATCTGGGTATATATGACTACTCAGGAACATGATAACAGACTACAATAAAGATTAAAAGGTTAGAAGAATTACATCAAAACTGGAAGATATCGAAGAGAAACAGTATTTAAAAAGGAATAGAAACAAAGGATGGGATGAAACACACACACACACAAACACATGTTAGAGAAGAAATGAAATGGAGAAAGAACTTGCATTTATATAATGCCTTTCATGACTTCAGAATGTCCCAAAGCACTTCACAGCCAATTCATTACTTTTGAAGTGTAGTCACTGTTGTAATGTAGGCAAATGCAGCAGCCAATTTGCATACAGCAAGGTCCCACAAACACCAATGAGATACATGACCAATTAAACTGTTTTAGTGTTAGTATATATTGGCCAGGATACCAGGAGAATTGCCTTGCTCTTCTTTGAATAGTGCCATGCGATATTTTATGTCCACCTGAGAGGACAGCCAGGACCTCTGTTTAACACTTCACCTGAATGATGGCATCTCCAACAGTGTAGCACTCCCTCAGTACTACACTGGAGTGTCAGCCAAAATGATGTGCTCCAGTCCTGGAGTGAGGCTTGAATCGACAACCTTCTGACTGAGGTGACAGCGCTACCACTGAGCCATTGTGGCAAGCCATCCTGGCACCAAACAGAAGTAAGGCCAGAAAAGGCCCAGAAAGGTGAGCAAATGTTTTTTTTGGTTTTCTTGTGGGCTGGGAGGAATAGGAGTGCTCCTCCGGACCTCACAAGGAAACCTTAGGGCCTGCCTCAAGGTGGCTTCCCGCTACCTCCCAACCGCAATGCTTTCCCAACACCCCTCCTAACCACTTAACCGAGTGCCGTGGACCGTGCTCTCTAACCCCTCGAGGAAGCCTCCTACCCCCGAAATGAAAACCTGAAATCCTGCTTCCCGGCAGGTTTGGACAGGATACTGACATGTACCATACACATGAGGCCCGGGCCTCATGCTGTGGAGGGCCAGACATTTTCCCATCCGCCTCAGTCCCTGTGCTCACGACACCCCCTGGGAGTTAAAAACCAGGCTTGAAAACCTGATTTAAAGGGGCAAACATCGGCAGACAAAAGAGTATTTTGCTTAATGTCTTAGTTGAGTGATGTGGAACCTTCTGAAACTTCAGCACTGACTAGAACGGGCGGGTTATTTGAAAATTCTCGCCAGAATGTATTCTTTGCCTTCATGGAGGGTGAATGAGGAGAGGACGCACGGGAGTGATTCTTGCAACCCAATTGTGGGCAGAGGAGGAGGAAGAGCATCAACAGCAGCAGCAAGAGCAACAAGGAGAGCATGCTGGAACTGTGCAGGTGATATCAGAGCGGCACATAGAAGAGTGTTTGCCCACAGGTGACCCCACCCTCCATATAAGGTTTATAGACCCAGAATCAGTTACCAGGAGCTCACTAAGGAGGTTCTCCTGGCACACAGTAGCAGACCTGTGCCGCCTCCTGCAGGAGAACTTGCAGGTTGCTGTGCCATCTGGTCGTTCTTTGCCTGAATTCTTTAGCTTCAGGGTCCTTTCAGGCTGCAGCAGGGAACTTGTTAGCCAGTTGGCTGCATGCCTAAAAACAAGTGGCAGATACTCCGTTCACTAAGGCAAACCAGTACATCAAGATCCCCATGGACACTGTCAATCAACATGGCAGGACAGGGGGGTTTGCAGCAATTACCAGGTTCCCACAAGTCCACGTTGCTATTGTCTACACTCATGTGGCAATTAAGGCACCGCCACATGAGCCAGCACCTTTTATGAACAGGAAGGGGTGCCACTCTCAATGGGCAGCTGGCGTGTGACTATGATAGCCAGGGAGCACTCAAGCACTAATAGGAACATAGGAATAGGAGTAGGACATTTAGACCCTTGAACATGTTTGGCCACTCAATGAGATCATGGCTGATCTGTACCTCAACTTCATTTATCCGCCTTTGCTTCATATCCCTTAATATCCTTACCTAGCAAAAATCTATTGAACTAAGTCTTCAAAATTTCCATTGACCTAATATCCACAGCCTTGTGTGGGTGCGAGTTCCAGATTTCCACTACCCTTTGTGTGAAAAAGTGCTTCCTGATTTCACTCCTAAATGGCCGAGCTCTGATTTTAAGATTTTGCCTCCTCGTTCTGGATTCCTCCAACAGAGTAAATAGTTTCTGTATCCTATTGAATCCCATAATCATTCTAAACACCTCAATTAGACCACATTCTAAACTCCAGGGAATACAAACCAAGTTTAGGCAACCAGTCCTCATAATTTAATCCTTTAAACCCTGGTATAATTCTGATGAATCTACGCTGTATCCCTTCCAAGACTAATATATATTTCCAGTGGTTTGGTGCCCAAAACTGAAGGCAGTACTCCAGATGGAGTCTGACCTAGGCTGTGTACAACTGAAGCATAACTTCCTCCTCTTTGTATTCCAAAACCCATGAGATATAGGCCAACATTCCATTAGCCTTTTTGATTACTTCTTATACTTGTGCACTAGGTTTTGGTGATTTGGATACATGGTCACATAAATTCCTTTGCTGCTCCACAGCTCCTTGTCTCTCACCATTTAGAAAATATTCCAATTTGTCTTTCTCAGATCCAAAGTGGATGACCTCACGCTTCCCCACATTGAACTCCATCTGCCATAGTATTGCTCACTCACTTAGTCTGTCGGCATCCCTTTGTAACTTACTGCTCCCATACACACAATTTACTGTGCCCCCAAACTTAGTATAATCTGCAAACTTGGATACAACTCTTTGGGGGAAAAATTCAGTTGGTTTGCGCCTCCCGTTAGTGCCTTAAGAGGGCACTAATGGGGCGCAAAGCAACTAGCGCACGTGCGCGGTGATGTTTGCGCTGCTCACGAAATTAACTAGACATTTTGCGGTGGCGCGAAACACTACTGCCACAATCGCCTGCACCGGCAGATCGTGACATCAGTCGAGTGTGCAACGCCGGATATTGAGTGGCGCCCCCTGTCTTACCACCTGCCGCTAGCAACGACAGGTTGAGGGGAGCGTTTTGCAGTCAGGAAGGGACTGGGGGAGCACTATTTAAAGGTGACCGCTTCCTGCCTTTTTTTGTTGGTGACATTTTTGCACCACGCATTCTGAGAAAGAGAGAGAGAGACTTCTGGAGAGATTCAATGCTGTGAAGGAGTTTTGGGTACGGAGCAGCACTTTGCAGGTTCATTTTGATTTGCCCTTCCTTGAATCGATTTAGAAGAGACTGTGTGGACTGCACTCTGAGCTCTTTCCCTGGGCCTCTCCATTGTTCTTTCCAGCAGATTTGATGTACAGGTCTCTCCAGGCCGAGATTCAAAGTTGCAATGAGTAGGATGTGGATGGAGAGCAAGATCAACCCTCCCCTTTAAGAACTGGTCGGTGCCAGTGTGTCTGTGTTCCATTGCTGAGTGACATCACATCAGCTTTGCCAGCGCTCTGAGGTAGCGCCTCGTTCCTCAGCCTTTGCGCCTTAAGAGAGGTGTGTAGCGCCTGATTTAGCGCTCCAATCAACTCCGGGGGCAGTTGGAGGTGATAATTAGCGCCAGGCGCTAAACTTTGCGCACGGCTGATAATCGCGCCCCAAACGGGGTGATACTGAATTTCCCCCCCTTTATTCCTTCATTTAAGTCATTAATATACATGGTGAAAAAGCTGAGGTCTCTACAGATTCCTGAGGAACACCACTTGTTACATTCCGACAATCAGTGAATGTTCCCTTTATCCCTACTTGCCATCTTCTACCTCCCAACCAATTACCGACCCACATTACAAGGTTACCTCCAATGCTGTGCACACTCATTTTTGCTAATAATCCGTTGTGTAAATTCTGGGTCATTCTTCCCATAGTGTTGCCACTGTTTCCAACCTTACTGAAATCCCTTCTTTCTACCGCATTAACTGTGCCCTTTATCAATATTATTATGGCTCCCCAACCTTGTCCTTTCTAAAGATCGGAAAGCCTAGAATATTTAGCTCCCATTCATGCTCAAGTAGTCTGTAATGGCTACCACATTGTGCCCTTTAAGTTGAATTTGAGCTTCCAATTGACTTGTTTTATTTCTTACGCTGCATGCAATTGTGTACAGAGCTCTTGTCTGGGCAACTGTCCCCACCCTGGCCATATATCCTGCTGCTCTTTTTCTCATAGTTTTGACACAGTGTGAATTTTCCCCTCCCACCCCGCTAACTAATTTAAATATTTCCCCACTGCCCCATTTATCCTAACACAAGGACACAGGTGCATCTCCAGTTTAGATGAAGGTCATCCTGTCTCTACAACCTTCCCTGGCCCCAAAAAGTGGCCCCAGTGTTCCAGAAATCTGAAACTCTCCTTTCTACACCATCCTTAAAGACATCCGTTGACAATCCTAATCTTTCTCCCCCAGAGATTATTACACTGGAGGTTCTGCTTCTTGATCTAGAATTTAGCACCTTGATGCCCCTTTGCAAAGCTTTGAACCTACTCCTATGTCCTTAGATCCCACATGAAGCATGACCTCTGGCTGCTCACCCTCCCATTCCAGAACATTTTGTATTTACTTTGTGATGTCCCAAATCCTGGCACCTGGGAAGCATTTGGGACTCTAGATCAAGAAACTGTTTACTACCCAGACTATAGAATCCCCACAATCACCACTTGTCTACTCTTACTATCTATAATGTTTCTCCCATGGGTAACCACTCGTTCCCCTGTGTCTTGTTGTACCTCATGGATACCCTCCTCTGTTTGTCCAAATCACTGGTACCAGAATATGTATACCCATTAGACAAATCCAGCTCCATAGATGATGGTCACCCAACCGTCTCCCACACCAGCTTCTCTACTCCTAGCAACCTGTGGGGTGACCACCCTCTGGAACATCTGCTCCAGAAAACGTTCTCCCTCCTGCATGCATCACTACAGATTCTGATCCTGTCAAATGTTTTTATAACCCAATAGATATTTAACCCAATAGCAAAATACTGCGGATGCTGGAAATCTGAAATAACAACAGAAAATGCTGGAAATGCTCAGCAGGCCAGGCAGCATCCGTGGAGAGAGAAACAGAGTTAACGTTTCAGGTCTGGGACCCTTCATCAGAACTGGAAAAAGCTGGAAATGTAACAGATATTAAGCAGGTGCAGAGACAGGCAGGGGGGGCGGGGGTGCAGGTTGGGGGGGGGCGGTTTAGGAGGGGAGGAAGGAATTGAACGAACATCCTGTACTTTTGTAAGAGGCAGGAAAGATAAAATGTTGCAAATGGGAATGGCAAAAATCATACAGTATGAAAAATGGGGGCAGGGATTATTATCTGAAATTGTTGAACTCAATGTTGAGTCCAGAAGGCTGTAAAGTGCCTAATCGAAAGATGAGGTGCTGTTCCTCGAGCTTATGTTGAGCTTTATTGGAACAGTGTAATAGGCCGAGGACAGAGAGATTTAACCCAGATTTTTTTAAGTCATTGTTTTTTGAATTATTTCTAAGTACTCACTCTATTATTTTTACTTAATATGTTATGATAGTCTATGTCCTACCCCCTGAAGCTATTATATAGTAAAAGCTGTAAATTAGAGTTCAGAAAGAATAATTTGTTACAAAATACTTAATGCTTTCTTGCCACTGCTGCTCCTCGCTTGTAGGTTTTTGGTTTTTTTGGTGGGTGGGGAATGGATTGTTGGGACTTGTACTGTGAGAAAAGGTGGCCGACTTACCCGCTAACATTCCTAAATGCTGGTGACACCTGGTAAGCTGATACACAGTCTATGATTTGCTGTATCCTAATCAACAAATCTGAATATTAGGAAAAACTTCCAGCATACATCCACCCTGAAATGTCCTTACCTGCACTGGCCTATATATGACTCCAGTCTCACACCATTGTGATTGACTCTTAACTGCTCTCTGAAGTGGCCTTGCAAGCCATTTAGTTGTATCAAACGCAGGGTAACTAAGAATGAGCAATGAATTCTGGCCTTGCCAGCAATGCCCACATCCCGAGAATAAATAAGTCTCCATTTGTAGGCTGGGCTTGTGAGGTCTACATCTTGATCAGCAGAACTTCCCCCATCCATAATCATTTGCTTCTTCTCACTAGTGCTATGCAAAACCACTAGTGCATCCCTCTCTAGCTCACTCTCTATCCGAAACTCTGTGCTGATGCTTGGAAGAGATAGAATGAGTGACAATGCTTTTTGGGAGGGTTCTCCTCCTCCAAGGTTTCTGCTGCAGCTTTCGAAGGACGAGGAGAACCTAGAGAAGGGGAGAAGTTTCTTAGGGTGGCAACAATTAATGAAGCAATGGATGGCTGTCAGCGCTAGACTGCACCAAGATGCCACACAGCCTACATGCAACATAGCGAGAGGAAAGAGAGAATATAGTTTAAAAAAAAAGGGCAGACACCCTGCTGTGGGCTTGCACCAGCCTCACTATGTACAATACTTCTCGTTCTTCCTCCTGCCAAAATCTGCATGGCTTCCTTCTCCATTTGTGACGGGGTGGATGGATACAGGCTCCCTGCCCCCACCCCAGCTTGGGTCCCCTCCCTCTCGTTATGGACTATATTCTCCTGTAAAAATAGTTGCAGAAAGTTTGTATTTATTTGGTGTAAAATGCTGTTCAGCTGTGTGAGTCTTCTTCATCTAGACTGCATGCCAAGAGGGAGAAGAAGCAGGTATGGAGAAGGAAGGGGGGGTTGTCTTGTGCAGGTCAGTGGCTGCAGTGAGAAAAGGAACCACTGAGGAGATGAGTGAGAGGTCTTCCAGAGGCCAGCGGGTGGACCCAGACTGCAGTTTGTGAGCGTTGTGAGGGCATGAGCAGCAGGTGAGTGTTTGTTTGAAACAGAAGGAGACAGCAGGACCAGCATCACACTTTGGCCTAGAAATTCGGTATAGCCGCGTTTGGGGCGCTAGTCCTGGCGATGCGCAAAGTTTAGCGCCAGGCGCAATTTAGCGCCACCTAGCGCGATATTGGGTTGCAGCGCCCCTAAAGGTGATTGCAGCGCTAAATCAGGCACTGCACGCTACTCTTAAGGCGCTAACCCGGCGGCGCAACCCAATTTCGCGGCGGCGGGGCACAGCAAGGGTGCTGTCAATAATCACTTTCCCTGAGACACACTGGCGCCGGCCAGCTCTTAAAGGGGCAGGTCAATTGGCATCACCAGACACACTCACTACCTTGTAGGCCTTCAAAGCGGTGGGAGCCTACCTGTGGCGCACCAGCCTAGCAAGAAATGGAAAGGGTGAGGCAGAGGGCGGAACGCCTCACTGATGGGGCATTGGATGCTTTGGTTGGCGCAGTGGAATCAAGGCCAAGGAAGATGGTCGGAATGTGATTTATGTTTTGGACAGTCTCCCGGGTGTGAGAGCCAGTTATGTCTCAGTGTATTAGTTTTGCTTTCTGTTGCCATAGCTTTCTCATATTTGAAGGAACCACATTTTGTGCAATGAAACACTTTCTTCATTTACAATGGCCATGCCTTCTATTTACATGCATCTTGCTCTTCACATGCTTGGGGGTATCAGACCGGTTCCATTCCTGTTCTTGGAATGGCAGCAAGCATTCCGAGAGGGGCCTAGAAGCTACTTCTGATCAGCCTCTGACGCGCAGCCTGAGAAGAGCCGCTCGCATAGAAGTTCAGGCCAGCAGGCATCTTCTCAGCCACCGACAGAGATGTCCTGCACCTTATCTGAGGCTGCAGATCTGGCTGAAGCAGCTGGCACAGCTCAGTCACCACCTCCTTTCTAAATCGCAGCCTTCTGACACACTGCTCCTCCGGCATGTTCATGTAGGAAAACTGCTGTCGGAAAACCCTGCCAGCGTAAGGTCTGCTGTGGCGACGTCTGTTGGCCCTCCTCCATCTGGCCATGCCCGCCCCCCTCTCCCAGCGTCTCAGTGCCATTTCCAGATGATTCAGCAGCAGGACGTTCCCCTCCAATGCAGCCCCCATAATAAGTGCCCACAGGAAGGTTCCCCGCTGTCAGGGCTCACCAACAGCAAGGTGATGGTCAGAAGGCTGAAGATCGTCTGCCTGCGCTGGCTCAGTGGTCAAATGGCTCTCAGTGTGCAGCTCAGCAACTCTTTGTAGCTCTCGAGGAAGTTGTGCTCCAAAAATGGCTGCCGCTTTTAAACCACACCAGTCCCCTTTAAATAACGCTCCTCCAGCCCGAGAGTGACTTGGTAAGGTCCAGGTAAGCTGGCACTATTAGCGCCAGGCGCTATGGAGGGGGGCACCACTGAATTTCCGGTCCGGGGCGCCCAAAAGGTGTTGTACACTCAAATGACGTCATAATCAGCCTGCGCCCACGAGCGGGCGCTAAGATATAGCGCCGGCGCTAAATGCATGCTCAATATGGGGCGAGGCGCTAGGCGCCTTGCGCCCGCCTGGAAATTGGCTAGCGCCCCACTTCTCGGCCTCTTTAGGCATTAATTGGTGGCGCTAACAACCGAATTTCTCCCCCTTTGGCTGGTCAAGTTGTTAAGCCATTTTCACCACTGAATCCAGGTCTGTGGGGTGATGCTCAGTCTGCTCACTGTTTCTGCAACTTCCTTCCAACATTGCTGCAGGGTCTACTTGGTGCCACCTCTGGGGAAGAGGCAGTGTTGCCAACCCTCCAGGGTTGCCCTGGAGCCTCCAGGAATTGAAGATTGATCTCCAGGACACTGCCACAAGCAACCCGGGACTAAACTCACAGGAGCATTAAAAAAGGTGTTTTATGCATTTTTTTGAACACTTTCATTTGTTAGTTATTAAAATATTGGACGCCAGCAAAAAGTCAGAAATCATCCAATCAGGTAAGAAAGCGTCTGTTTGCTTTCCAATTGGTGTGGAAAGGCAGTGCCTGGTGAGGATGGGTGTGCCGGGCGAACAATGGCGGGAGTGTTGTGATGGGAAAGTGGGAGACGGAGGGTCATGTGATGGAATCGCCTGGAATACATCCAATTATAGTTGTCAACCCTACCTGCCTTCTTCCCTCACTTGGTCCATCACTTCCATTGCCAGCTCACTGAATCTTGTAGCTCGGTGTTTGGCCATTCTGTAAGCACTTCAATTAAGTGGAGAAACAGTCGGCCAGTGCGCTTACAGAGTGACTTTAGCGATTGGTCAAAATTCAGGACACAACAATTCGGCACGAATGTCGAGGTGAATTGACACGCCTCTTTAAGAGGTGCTTTCACCCTTGAAATATCGAGGACGGACAGCAGAAATCTCGACCCCCAATTGGTCAGGCTGCCCATCATCGGTCCCAACGCCTAGGCAGCCCACCAATGAGATGCAAATAAGGCCCTGGCATCAATATCAGTCGGGCCTGATGGCCACGTGATTGGGCGGCTGGATTGACTGCATCACCCAACGGTCCCAACACCGTTCCATGGGAAAATCTACCTCTGTGTGTTAGAGCACATCACCAGACTAGGTCATCGTCTGCAAAAGTGAGTGTCAGTAAAACTTCAATTAGTAGACAAAAAGTATAAAGAATCTGCTAAAAAGTGTAGCTTACTCCATGACTTTGTTGCTCATGTGCTATACAGTTCGTTCACCAGTAGTAAAAATATGGTGCCATTGTTGTGAGTTTTAATGTAAGTGGAAGTGATTGCTTCACAAAGGCTGCAAAGCAGGAAGAACTTACAGGGAACAAGGTGAATAAAAATGCTTACTCTAACCACAGCTATGGTTATGCGTCATTTAAACAAGCATTCTCTCAATTTTAATATAGGAATTTCTTATTCAGTCAGTGATGAATAGCTATTCAAAGGGGCTGGGGCATATACTTTATATAATAGAATTCAGCAGAAAAAAAACCCTGTGAATACCTGAATCATGAATTTCTCAGCTCTTTGTCCTTGTGTACACCTTGGGAGCTTACTTCATCTAGACTTTATTCTAACAGCGCCAATTGGACATTTATCAGATGTAATACAAACTAGCACAAAATAGAATGGACCTGTGATTGTCTTGGTCATGTGAGTATCTGTGCATTTGCCTTCATGCACCTAGCAAATGCTGCTAAACGTTATGGATGAGGAACTACTTCAGCCCCAATGTTGAGGAACTATTCCAGCCCCAATGTTGAGGAACTATTCTAGCCCCCAATGTTGAGGAACTATTCCAGCCCCAATGTTGAGGAACTATTCCAGCCCCAATGTTGGGGAACTATTCCAGCCCCAGTGTTGAGGAACTATTCCAGCCCCAATGTTGAGGAACTATTCCAGCCCCAGTGTTGAGGAACTATTCCAGCCCCAATGTTGAGGAACTATTCCAGCCCCAATGTTGAGGAACTATTCCAGCCCCAGTGTTGAGGAACTATTCCAGCCCCAATGTTGAGGAACTATTCCAGCCCCAATGTTGAGGAACTATTCCAGCCCCAGTGTTGAGGAACTATTCCAGCCCCAATGTTGAGGAACTATTCCAGCCCCAATGTTGAGGAACTATTCCAGCCCCAATGTTGAGGAACTATTCCAGCCCCAATGTTGAGGAACTATTCCAGTCCCAATGTTGAGGAACTATTCCAGCCCCAATGTTGAGGAACTATTCCAGCCCCAGTGTTGAGGAACTATTCCAGCCCCAATGTTGAGGAACTATTCCAGCCCCAATGTTGAGGAACTATTCCAGCCCCAGTGTTGAGGAACTATTCCAGCCCCAATGTTGAGGAACTATTCCAGCCCCAATGTTGAGGAACTATTCCAGCCCCAATGTTGAGGAACTATTCCAGCCCCAGTGTTGAGGAACTATTCCAGCCCCAATGTTGAGGAACTATTCCAGCCCCCAATGTTGAGGAACTATTCCAGCCCCAATGTTGAGGAACTATTCCAGCCCCAATGTTGAGGAACTATTCCAGCCCCAATGTTGAGGAACTATTCCAGCCCCAATGTTGGGAACTATTCCAGTCCCAATGTTGAGGAACTATTCCAGCCCCAATGTTGAGGAACTATTCCAGCCCCCAATGTTGAGGAACTATTCCAGCCCCAATGTTGGGAAATATTCCAGCCCCAATGTTGGGAACTATTCCAGTCCCAATGTTGAGGAACTATTCCAGCCCCAATGTTGAGGAACTATTCCAGCCCCAATGTTGAGGAACTATTCCAGCCCCAATGTTGGGAAATATTCCAGCCCCAATGTTGAGGAACTATTCCAGCCCAAATGTTGGGAACTATTCCAACCCCAATGTTGAGGAACTATTCCAGCTCCCAATGTTGAGGAACTATTCCAGCTCCCAATGTTGAGGAACTAATTCAGCCCCAATGTTGAGGAACTACTTCAGCCCTGAATTTTACTCTCCCAGGTAATTTCTTACAAATTGATGCAAAAGTTGCCCCCATCTGCATTTGTGTGTAAGCCTCCAATCTTCTGTCCATGCATAGGAGAGTAAAGCATATTTTGTAAATAACATAATTGCCCAAGTGGTTAGTCTTGGCACCCACTTTCAGCTTTGCCCAGGCAGAATTGTATACACGGGGATGATTTTCAACAGCCTTCTGCCAAAGTTTTGCCTGGAAAATGGGAGACCATCAGAGGAAAATCAGGGGGGTGGGGGGCGGGGGGCGGTTGGGGGTGGGATTGGGAGTGCAGAACGTGTGTGCTTGGCTACCCCTTGGAGGCCCAAGGCCTGCCTGGTGCAATATTTAGGTGACCCTGTAAATGGGCAATCAATGTGCTCACCTGTTTGGGCGGGAGGCTGTTTAATTATATAAATTGGATTCCTACGCCTCTGCAGGGCCCCATTTGCAATTTTGATGTACAAGTGGGTAGAGCCTGCATGGAGTCTTGCCCATTTGTACCAGGCGGTGAGTACCCATATCAGCGGTCCTTAAAGGGACCACGGGTAGCCTCTCCGCAGGAAAGGCCCCAAACCTTTTTTATTTATTTTGTGGTGCCAGGAGGTGCATTAATACACTCCTGACTCCACAAAACTACTGGCTTGTGCTTGTCCACCTGTTGGGGAGGCAGGTCCAGATATTGAAAGCAGCATTCAGAGGGGGAAGGGTGATGCATAATCCATTTCCTTTTAGATGTGTAGCACAGTAACAACATATACCAGGCCAACTTAATTCTATGTCACAGATAGATCTACTAAAAGAATGAATCTGATGGCATTTTACTGCATATAAAACTTTAATTTGCCAGTTCTATTTCTAGAAATTGTTTATACAAAAATGCACAGTTGCAGATATGTTAGCAAATATGCTGTAATGGTAGTTTTGTTCTTGCATGTAATTGGACAACTGATATACAGGAAGCTCTTTGGTATCCGGCACCGACGGGACCGGGATGGTGCCGGTTGATTAAAAATTCCGGATGACGGAGAGGGTTATCTACCGAGGCTATTTTTAACAAACAAAAATTAAAAAATCAAGAAATGTGCAGTATATTGGGTACTCACCCACAGAATGTTGTGTTAAATGGATGGTGGAAGATGCTTGCCAGTTGAGGGTAATCCATAACTCTTTAATTACTTAACAGTAAAACAAAACTTATACAGTAAACAACTGCATACAGACAATAGTTGACTGTGCACTTATTCCAAGTCAGCTGGTTCATCATTGAGGTGTTCGGACCTCCGACAGCGCCAAGAAGCCGAGTAGTGGCAGTTTGGAGAACTACCCCCACTGACTAACTCGGACTCGGCAACACTTCTGGTTATTGAGGTGTTGTTTTCGGAGTATGAATTTTGCCGGTTAATAGAGAATTCTGGATATTTAGGTGCCGTTTAAACGAGAGTTTCCTGTACAGACCACTATCATTCTTACAACATAATATTTCAACAACAATAGAACTGAAATAATCCCCAGTACAGATTACACTGCACGTTATCTTTCTATTTTGAGTAAGCAGAAAAACAGACATACTGTAGCCAATGAGAATTCAAGGTTTTGAGATTACTGGATTACATGGATTTTAAGATTTTCTCAGTCATGACTGGCTGAGGTACAAGCCTGACATTTCTTAATCTATTTAGCAAAGCCATCTTTAAATGTATGGTGACAGAGTTGCAAGATACAAGTGCTCCGTGTAGTAAAATGCTCCTAAGAAAGAATGAAGCATGTAAAATGTGCATACTTGATGAATATGTTTAGTTCCATGGCTTTACATATTTTCTATTATAGTAAGTACAGCCATACCTTGCTTATTGTTTCAACATGTTTTATGTAAGTCTTAAAACTTGTTTTATGGTTCTCCAAGGAATATTCAGCCATAGGTATTTGGGAATATGACTGTAAGAACACCACTAAAGATTCAAAAACAACAAGGTATGTAGTTTTCTTATGTTTACAACAGATTTGGAAGGTATTGAGTTATAAAAATGCATTGTTGATTTATAACCTATAAAAGCCAACCTAGTAAATCAGTATCATTTTATTGCTTTTGCTGTTAATTGTAAGTGCTGTTATATAAAATACTGTAAAATGGGTATACGGAAGTGCTTTGAAATAGCACCATTCATTTAACAATGTACAGTACAAGCAATGTGATTTAAGATGATGAACAAAGTTTAGAATTCTTTCTTATGTATTTGTGCTTTAAATTACCAGTCACCACATTTACTATAATTGCGTTGTGAAACATGTTTCAGAATAAAGAAATTATATGGTAATAGTTTCATCAAACTATTTATAAAAACATCCTCTTGCCAATACATACTGTTATTGAAAGGATAGACTGTGCATGCTTAAATTTAAAGCTTGACTCAGATTTTTCCTTTATTCTATTTTAGTTGCATTTATATATAGAAATCTGTGATCTTCTGAATTACCCTTAAAATGCGGTCCTTTTAAATTATTTTTTATTTAGTTAAAGAGTACACATGACCTTATTCAACCTTTTGTAATATTTAAAAACACACCAATATTCAATGTAGTAAGCTTTCAATTTAGCTAATTTAGGCATTGCGATACCATTCAGGGTCAGCTACGATGACAAATATAAGTGAGCCTATTGGATTTACACATGTACCTGGGAATCATGGAGAACCAGCTTAGGTTTTGGGGGGAGAAGGAATATGGGTAGATTTCCTGCTCCAATGTATTGGTAATGTATTTGCATATCAAGAGCAGAAAATTTGGGGAGGAGTGGGAGAGCTGTAAATGTGGCAGGAGTGCACTTCCCAGTGATTTCCGACTGGGCAATGCTGAGGTGTTCAGGAGGCTCATGCTGCTACAGCGTGCGGGCCTCATTAGAGTTCACAACAATATGCCAAATAAAGGGGAGGCTACCCTCTCCTGTGCTATCCAATGAGTTCACCCATAATGCAATGTCATTACTGTAAGCCTATATAAAATCAGAGTGTCTATTGACACCACTGTGTCAGTCAATGAGTGGGAGGCAGCGCAGGACTTAGCAAACAGTGGCCTAGAAATTCATTGTAGCCACTTTTGGGGCGGTAAAGTAGGGCGGCCGCTAAAGTTTGTGCCCGCCGCCAAATCGAGGCCACTTCTCCGATATTCATTAGCTTCGCCCTAAGAGTTCGCTCGAGCGCTAAAACTGGTGCTGGACGCCTCTCTTTGGGTGCTAAGCTGGAGGTGCTGATCGATAGCGCCGAGGCTGGGCGCAGCGCAGGTGCGGCCATCTCGTGATTGACAGCAGACACCCTGGCGCCGGCCAGCTCTTAAGGGGGAAGGGTCAACTGTGTCTGCTGCCACGCCCTGGATAGTGGAGCCCTCCAGCTAGGCCTGAACACTGCTGCTGGACCCAAATAGCGCCTGAAGCCATGCAGAAGGCCCGTGAACGTGCGCAGCGCTTCTCAGAGCGTGATCTGAGTGTGCTGGTTGGTGCTGTGGAGAAGAGGCGCCATGTTTTATACCCGGACAATGGCAAGAAGGCGCCGTTCCGCGTCTACAGGAGAGCCTGGAGGCATGTCGCCAGCAAGCTGTCAGCCAACAGCGAGGTCCCCAGGAGCGGTGTCCAATGCCGCAAAAAGTTTAATGACCTCACTCGCATTGTCAGGGTGAGTACCCTTTCCAGTGACCTCCTCATCCTTGCATGTGCACCTCACATTATGGGCAAAGGGACCTGAAAGCCCTAATGGCCAGCCCTCATCCAGCAGCGATGGGACAGGCATGAACATCAATTGCACATTCTGCACTTAACACACTGGCCAAACTATTCCACCATGGGAGGCAGTGCACACAAGATCAGGGCGACACACTGGCCAGGCTATTCCACCATGGGAGGCAGTGCACACAAGATCAGGGCAACACACTGTACTTAGAGGCTGTCCTTTCTCTTGCAGGCCAAGCTGGCGAACAATAGGAAGAGCCGGACTGCGACTGGGGGAGGCCGACCCCATATCCAGCCACTCACTGAGCTGCAACATTGCGTGGAGTGCATCATGGGTGGCCGGGTGATTGGGCCCGTTGCATGTGGAGATGCCGACCCTGTTCTGGCCAGCAATGTTAAGGACATCACCTTTTGGACCTCTCTCGTCCCACTTGCGCATCAGATCTACATCCTTTGCCACTGTCCGACCAATGTGCTGAATGCCACCACTCATGCATCCCTTGCTGACGCCCTCTCCTCACTCTAAAGCTACTCTTGTGCCTTCCTGCTTTCAGATGGTGAGGAGGAGGTCCCTGAACTTGCCAGTGACAGCCCCTCAGAAGAGGAGCAGGAGGAGGAGCAAGAGGAAGGCAGCCCATCAGGGGAACCCTCAGCCGCGGCCACCCAGGCCAATGTAGGGGACACGTCTTCCCTGGAGGGGAGCGTGGCGGAAGTGTCGAAGGGGAGGGGAGCTCATGGGACCTGCGGCCTGCAGAAAGGCCGGAGGGGGGTGGAAGCTCGGCGGCCTTCTCCCCAGAGGGGGGATGCGTCGGAGGGGAGTCCAATTGCTGGGCCCAGCGGCGTCCAGCAACGCAGGAAGGGTCGGCCAGCTCGGCGGCCTTCTCCCCAGAGGGAGAGTCCGGCCTCCAGTCCGGAGATGGTCTTCGCCGAGGAGATGGAACGCCTCGAGGACTTGTCCGCGGACTCGGAGCGCCGGCACACGGAGCTCATGGCGGCAGTGGCACGGTTGCCTGAGGCCATCGAGTTCCTCTCTCGGAGTGTGACCGAGTTCGGGCCCTCAGAGGCCACCAGTCGGGCGGAATTCCGGGCAGATCAGGCAGCGAGTCGGGCGGAATTCGGGGCAGCTCTGGCAGTGAGTCGGGCGGAATTCGGGGCAGCTCTGGCAGCGACTGGCCAGGTGATCAGTGGTGTCGCCCAGTCACTGGCTGCTCTGATGCGGTCAGTGAACAGGTCAACACGGGCACTCACTGCTGCCACACTCGCTGTGTCAGCCAGGCATCGCCAGGGCACCCGGCGCACTGCAGCAGCACAGCGGTCTGTCCCTCGGCAGATTGGTGCACATGCTGCAGTGCTGGCCCGGGCGAGTGCCAGTGTCTCAGGCGACCAGCGAGCGCCTGCCATCCGCCAGCTTGCCCCCATTCCTCCAGCCGCCACTGCCACTCCCCCAGTGGAGCTGCCAGGAGCTGCTGCAGCGACTGATGCTGGCCAGCCACAGCTGCAGCATTCAACAGCCGCCCGCTCGACGGCCAGACCTCGACTAGGCCGACCCCCAAGGGCATCTGCCGTCACGACATGTGCCCCTCAGGAGCCTGCCCCCAGCCTTGCAGCAGCCAATGGCCTTACTTTGAGGAGGAGCAGCAGGGCGGGCAGGGGCCACACAAAGATGGCCAAGGCATCGCCCTAGCGGGCCAAATAGTCGAATGTGTGGCCAGTTGTGTTTGTTTCTTGAGGCCGAGAATTGGATGTTTGTTTTTTGAAGGCTGATGATCTGATGTTTGTTTTTTACGAAGGCCGAGAATGACGGCCATTTTCACAGAATCACAGAAACCCCACAGTGCAGATAGAGGCCATTTCGGCCCATCGAGCCTGCCCGACACATATCCCACCCGATCCCCGTAACCCCTACACCAACACATATCCCACCCTATCCCTGTAACCCCACGTATTTAATCCCCCTAACACTAAGGGTCAATTTATCATAGCCAATCAACCTAACCCGCACATCTTTGGACTGTGGGAGGAAACCGGAGCACCCGGAGAAAACCCACGCAAACACGGGGAGAATGTGCAAACTCCACACAGACAGTCGCCCCAGGCCGGATTTGAACCCGGGTCTCTGGCGCTGTGAGGCAACAGTGCTAACCACTATGCCACCGTGCTGCCCATTTTAGTTGCACTATTTTGTTAATCCTCTCCAGGTTGTGGGAGCGAGTAATGTGTTTGAGTGTTTTTTGGGGGTTTCGTCTGTTTTTGGTATTCATGTGGGAAGGGACCTGAGTTTGAACAATAAAGCATTTTATTTATTAACATTGTCCATGTTTGATCTTTGAAGTGTTTGTTGCCTTAACCGGCTGAGGGCTTGCGGAGCGGCTACAATCATGTTCTTTCATTGGCACAAGCCATTCCCTGACAGGGGGCCTAGAAGTGACGTTCAATAAGCCGCCGACGGGCGGCCCTTGGACCTTGTGCCTCCCTCCTGGGCTGGTACTCCTCGTCCTCCTCCTCCTCATGCTCCTCCTGCTCCTCTTCCTGAGGTGGTGGTCCAACGTGAGGTGGCAGTGCCTGAGTCCTGCGGATAGCCAGGTTGTGCAGCATGCAGCAAACGACGACGAATTGGGAGACTCGATCCTGCGAATACTGGAGGGCTCCCCCGGAGCGATCGAGACAGCGGAACCGTTGTTTGAGGACGCCGATTGTTTGTTCTATGATGTTCCTAGTCGCTTGATGGCTCTCGTTGTATGCCTCTTCAGCAGGGGTCGTGGGCGCGTGGAGCGGGGTCATGAGCCAGGTACACAAAGGATAGCCTTTGTCCCCGATAAGCCATCCTCTTGGGGGAGGCTGTGCCTGGAACATGTCAGCCACAGTTGTCTGTCGCAGGATAAAGGCATCGTGGCTGCTGCCTGGAAAGCGGGCATTGACAGCTAGGATGCGCTGCCTGTGGTCACACACCAGCTGTACATTGAGGGAATGGTAGCCCTTCCGGTTGCGGTAATCCTCGGCATGCTCAAGAGGTGCCCGCAAAGCCACATGCGTGCAGTCAATGGCGCCCTGCACCATGGGGAAGCCCGCTATTCTTGCAAATCCCACTGCACGCTGCTGCTGCTTGTCCAGGGTCATGGGGAAGGAGATGAATTGATGTCTCCTTGTGAAAAGGGCTTCGGTCACCTGGCGGATGCAGCAATGCATGGCGAACTGGGAGATGTTAGCGATGTCCCCAGTAGCGGATTGGAAGGAGCCGGTGGCATAGAAGTTGAGAGCCACCGTCACCTTCACTGCCACCGACAGAGACGTCCTGCGCATCAGCTGTGGCTGCAGATCTCTCTGAAGCAGCCGGCAGATGTCTGCAACCACCTCCCTTCTGAATCGCAGTCTCCTAACACACATCGCGGCAGACATGGTCAGATAGGAGGTCTGCTGGCGGTATACCCTGGGTGGGTAAGGCCTCAGTTGGCGATGCCTGTTGCCCCCTCTGCGTCTAGCCAGGGCTGCCACTCTCTCATGGCGTCTGTAAGCCCTTCTGGCATAAGGCTGAAAGTCAGCGTTGCCACCCAATGCAGCCCCCATTATATGCTGGCAAACACTGAGCTCTCAATGAAGGCAAAGATAATTGCTAAGCTCTGGCCTGAGCCAAAAATACCTGTCCTAGTGTTGGTCCAAACCAGTAAGCTCTCCTCCTTGGTCTCTGTCCAAAAAACCGTTGCACAAGAGTGAATGCTGCAAAATGGCGGCCCTTTATAGTGCAGGGTAAGTGCCCTTTAATTAGCGCTCCCCGCGGCCCGGCTTGGCTGTGTACCGTTCCACTTCACAGTCGTTAGGGCCGCCCGGCGCACAATGGGCCGGCGCGAGTGAAGTTCCGGTTTGGGGCGCACAAAGGGCGTTGCACTAGTAAATGACGTCATGATCTGCGCGCGCAGCAGGGCGCGTGCTAAGACTTTGCGCCGGCGCTAAATGTGTACTGAAGTTGGGGCGAGGCACAGATCGCGCTGTGTCCGGGCGCTAAGCGCCTAGCTCTCGAGATCTACTCCTCCTAAGGCGCTAACGGCTGGCGCACCCAACTGAATTTCTAGTGTGTATTACAGCAAACAAAGCAAACAGCAAAGCAAACAAAGTCTATTTACAGAGTCTATTTAAAAAGAGTCTCTATGAACTGCAGCTAACATAGAATCGTAGAATCATAGAATGGTTACAGCACAGAAGGAGGCCATTTGGTCCGTCGAGCCCGTGCTGGCTCTCTTGCAAGAGCACTTCAGCTAGTCCCACTCCCCCGCCCTTTCCCCGTAGCCCTGCAATTTGTTTTCCTTCAGGTACTTATCCAATTCCCTTTTGAAAGCCATGATTGAGTCTACCTCCACCACCCTTTCAGGCAATGCATTCCAGATCCTAACCACTCACTGTGTAAAAAAGTTTTTCCTCATGTCGCCTTTGGTTCTTTTGCCAATCACCTTAAATCTGTGTCTCTGGCTCTCGACCCTTACACCAATGGGAACAGTTTCTCTCTATCTACTCTGCCTAGACCCATCTCATGACCAAAATTGGAGCAACTTCTCCTGATAAAAGCACAGCGATTTCTCCAGCAAAATGCAGTGAGTGGAGGATAGTTACATAATACAAATTATGTGCGTAAAATCAATCCCAGTCACTTACTGCAGTGCGGTCTCCAGGCCTGATTGACGGCGGAATTACCCAATCATCTCCATTCTGGCCAGGAATAGTGGTGTCAATATATGCGGCCAATTTTTTTGACAATTGTTTTCAGACTGGAAACAGTCCCTGTTGCATACGATGGGTGTTCCTCATGGCCTTAGAGAACTACAGGATGAGAAGCAGTTCCATGGGCCTGAGCGGAGTCAGGTGTATCTGCATTAGAGGTGGGTCGAGTGGACCCATTCCTATCCAAGTAAGCAGGTGTACAGGCAATGCCACAGTTATTTGGGTATGTCTGACAAACTCTATGTTTGCCTCCTATGCTTCACTCCAGGAGTTAGGAACTCCTGCAGCGATGTCTGGGGCTGTGATGATTGGCTTCCAACAACTATGACCATTTTCCTTTTGTCAGAGATGACTCCAGCCACTGAGGGTTTTCCCGTTTGACTCCCATTGACCTCAGTTTCGCCAGGGCTTCTTGGTTATAGTTTTGGCCAAATACTGCATTGATGTCAACAGCAGTTACTTTCTCCTCCCTTTGGCATTTAGCTCTTGTTCTCATGCTTGGATCAAGGTTGTGATGATGTTTGGATTCCTGTGGTTCTGGTGGAACCTGAACTGAGTGTTGCTGAGCAGGGTATCAGTGAGTAAGTGTTGTTTAATAGCTCTGTTGTTGACTCCTTCTATCATTTTACTGATGATTGGAAGGATGCTGATAAGACAGTAATTAGCTGGGTTAAAATTGTCCTACTTTTTATGGATAGGACATAACTGTGGTGTATGTAACCTGTTCCACCTTAAGAGAACGACCTTAAGAGATGTACTACTTTCTCTTGGCTGCTGTATACTGTAATACCGGTGGTGACCACACCGGTATATAAGTGTTGTGTAGGGATTTGCTGGGAAGTTCAGCCCTGACCTCCGAATAGTAAAGACCTGTTAAAAGTTATTCTTGTTGTCTGTGTCCAGTGATTGATCCCAAGCATAACTGGGACACACAGACTCAACAGTGGCGACGAGTCCGATCTTACCCTGCGGCAGTTTTACATCCAAGGCAGCTTCGTCCTCAGAACGGGCGTCGAGAAGAGGCATCCGCCCTCATCATCCTGCTGAGCACCATCGCACGGGAGGCATCGAGAACCCGGGTTAAAAAGAAAAATTCTGACCACAAAGCCCTCCATCAGCGACAGGCAGTGATCATCCCTTCTACCACGGTGGTGGGTAAGTCGATCAGCGACACGAGCAGAAAGTCGGCTGCGTTGGCTGTGGAGTAGGGGAGGGAAAACGGAGGAATAAGGGCGGAGAACTCGACCACGGCCGGTAAAAAGGGCCGGGCTGCAATCGAGGCCGAGAGGCGCAGCGACTGGGGCAGCTTAAGGCACGAGAGCCGCGGAGAACTCAAACGCAGCCGGTGTAAAGGACCAGGCTGCAAGCGGGGCTGCGAGGCAAAGCAGCGTCGGGGAATTGAGAACCGCTGGGGAGGCGAGAACGGCAGCAGCACGGCAATCGCCATTGCAGCCAGCGGGGGAAGAAGGCAAACGCAGGAATCCGCCATTGTAGTCGGCGGGGGAAGAAGACGAGCGCGGGAAAGACCACCAAGCGCGGGAAGCCGCCATTTTAGTAGGCGGGGGAAGAAGACAAGCGCGGGAAGCCGCCATTTTGAGAAAAAGAAAAATTTAAAAACTTGCAAGGATGCCTAAACATGGGAACATTAATACCTTTGATAGCGATATCGAAGATTGGACCACGTATGTAGAACGCATGGAAGTTTATTGTAAAGCAAATAAGGTACCAGATGATGAGAAAGCACTAACCTTATTAAGCTCAATGGGTGCGAAGACATACGGGCTATTGAAGCACCTTCTATCACCAAATAAACCGGCGGATCAGACTTTCGTGAATATTGTTACTGTCCTGAAAAATCATTTAAACCCCACGCCGCTGATGATAGCGGAACGATTTAAATTTTACAGAAGAACGCAGCTGAAAGACGAAAGCAACGCTGAATTTTTAATTGAACTGCGTAAGCTATCGAAGTACTGTCAGTTTGGAACAGGACTAGCAGATGCGCTGAGAGATAAATTTGTGTGTGGATTGTTAAAAGAAGGAACACAAAAGCGACTGCTTGAGGAGAATGATCTTACGCTTGATAAAGCTGTCACTATTGCAGCATCGCAAGAAGCCGCAGCGAGAGGCACGGTGGAAATGCAGCTATGGTCACCGGAACTCAGCACCAATCAAATGGTCTTGGGTACAGTAAAATGTTATCGTTGTGGAAAGACAACGCATGATCAGAACCAGTGCTGGTTCAAAAATCAGGAATGCAGAAAATGTGGCAGGCTTGGTCACATAGCTAAAGTATGCCGGTCAGGAAAGAAGACCAGCAACAAAATGTCACCGCAGGAAAAGTACAGAAAGGTACACAAGGTGACAGAGAACAGTTCGAACGAACAGAAGTCAGATTCAGACTCCAGCAGTAATGAACTGGGTAGTCTAAGAGTACACAATGTTGGTAAGGAAGCAGACCTCCAAACAATTTGGGTCACACTTCAGATAGCAGGAGTCCAAGTGAAGATGGAATTGGACACTGGATCGGCATTGACGGTCATGAATAAGCAAGATTACAAAAGGTTATTCCCACATATTCCCCTACGGGATACGGAGATTGTATTGAAAACATACACGGGGCAAAGAGTATACCCCATCGGGAAGATAGAGGTAAAGGTGGTCCACAAGGGCAAAGAAAGCCGAGGAATGGACTTATATGTGCTACCTGAGGGAGGTCCACCACTACTGGGACGGGAGTGGATTAGGAAAATAAATATGGACTGGCATTCCTTAAAAGCACTAACGGTAGATTCCGGTAAAAAAGATGTCAAACCTAAACGATTGTCCAGAATATTGGACGATGCTAAAGAGGTGTTCCAACAGGGACTGGGAACACTGAGAGGAATTACGGCAAACATCAAGGTTGAAGAACATGCAAACCTGAAATTTTTCAAAGCCAGACCGGTACCTTATGCGATACGACCTGCTGTGGAAGCTGAGCTGGAAGGGCTAGAATGTTCAGGAGTACTGTCTAAGGTAGACTGGAGTGAGTGGGCTACGCCCATTGTTCCCGTCATGAAGCGTTCATCGAGTAACAAGCCGGGGGAACTGGGGAAGGTTCGCATCTGTGGAGATTTCAAGATCACTGTTAATCCGGTGCTTCACACGGTGCAGTATCCGCTTCCGCGGATTGAGGATATCTTCGCTTCGTTGTCTGGCGGGAAACACTTCACCAAGATAGACCTGGCGCAGGCGTACTTACAGATGGAAGTTGAGGAAGAGTCACGCCAGTATCTCACGATCAACACACATAGAGGCTTGTACCGGTATAATAGACTGGTTTTTGGAGTGGCATCGGCTCCAGCAATTTGGCAGAGGGCCATGGAGCAGGTATTACAGGGAATTACAGGCACACAATGTTACCTGGACGATATTCTGATTACAGGAGATGATGACGAGGAACACCTTGCAAATTTGGAACTGGTGCTCACCAGATTGAAAGAATATGGACTTCGAGTTAATCGCCAGAAATGTGAGTTCTTTCAGAAGCGGATCTCGTACTGTGGTCATGTCATTGACAAGGAGGGGCTTCATAAGTCTCCTGACAAGATCGAAGCTGTTGTGAAGGCTCCCGCTCCGGATAATGTATCCCAGTTGAGGTCGTTCCTAGGGTTGATTAACTATTACCATAAGTTTCTGCCAAATTTATCCACGGTGCTGCACCCGCTGAATGCTCTTTTGCAGAAGGGAGTACCATGGAAGTGGAGCGAGGACTGTAAGAGGGCCTTTCGCAAAAGCAAGGCATTGATCACCTCAGAGGAAGTGTTCACAGAATCGCAGAATCTACAGTGCAGATAGAGGCCATTTCGGCCCATCAAGCCTGCACCGACACATATCCCACCCTATCCCTGTAACCCCACGTATTTAATCCCCTAACACTAAGGGTCAATTTATCATAGCCAAATCAACCTAACCTGCACATCTTTGGACTGTGGGAGGAAACCGGAGCACCCGGAGGAAACCCACGCAGACACAGGGAGAATGTGCAAACTCCACACAGACAGTCGCCCGAGGCCAGATTTGAACCCGGGTCCCTGGCGCTGTGAGGCAACAGTGCTAACCACTATGCCACCGTGCCTCCCCTCACTTCAACCCAACGCTGCCTATTCGTTTGGCTTGTGATGCTTCTCCATATGGTATTGGGGCAGTACTCTCACACAAGTTGCCAAATGGCCTGGAGAGGCCAGTCGCGTTCGCATCCAGATCATTGACCTCCGCGGAGCGCAACTATGCTCAGATAGATAGGGAGGCTCTCAGCCTTGTGTGGGGAGTAAAGAAGTTTAATCATTACCTGCAGGGCCAAAAGTTTACGCTTCTGACAGACCACCAGCCGTTGGTATCCATTTTTAACCCTAAGAAGGGTGTTTCAGTGATGACAGCACAGAGACTCCAGAGATGGTCCCTTTTCCTAGGGGCACATCAATATCAGATTGAATTCAAAGGTACAAAGCAGCATGGTAATGCTGATGGGCTGTCGCGCCTGCCACTACCTACAGAGGAGGAGGCACCGACGGTTGACCCTGTTGAGTTATTTCACTCGACCATCATCGAATGTTTACCAGTCACCAATGCAAGTATTGAAAGAGAAACCAGGAATGACCCGACACTGTCCCGGGTCTACGAAGTGACAGTGAAGGGATGGCCAGCACATGGTGATCCACTGTTACCGGCATTCTCAGCAAGACGAGAACAGCTGTCCGTCTGTCAAGGAACATTGATGTATGGAACAAGGGTGATTATTCCTCCTAAGTTAAGAGAGAGAGTTCTAAAGGAACTGCATGAAGGTCATCTGGGGGGAGTCAAGATGAAAAGCCTTGCTAGGGCTTATGTGTGGTGGCCGGGTATCGACCAACAGATAGAGGGTCTGACGAAAAGCTGCTCAGGGTGCCAAAAAGTGCAAAATGCACCTCTGATTGCACCGCTGCATCCATGGGAATGGCCTTCAACCCCATGGCAATGTGTACATATTGACTTTGCTGGTCCATTCATGGACTCCATGTTTTTAATTGCGGTGGACGCACATTCTAAATGGCCAGAAGTGATTAAGATGACTACCACTACCTCGGAAAAGACGATCGCGGTGCTAAGAACGATATTTGCAAGAAATGGATTGCCAGAACAAATATGTTCAGACAACGGACCGCAGTTCGTGTCAGAAGAATTCCAGAAATTCATGAAGAAGAATGGGGTGAAACATTATACCTCTGCCCCATATCATCCGGCTACAAACGGGTTGACCGAGAGATTTGTACAAACGTTCAAAAAAGCAATAAAGGCCATGAGCGAAGATCAGATTCCACTACAACACAAGGTGGACAAATTCCTACTGCCATATCGAAACACCACTCATGCAGTGACAAACCAAAGTCCTGCCATGATGTTCTATAACAGGAGGTTGCGGTCCAGGTTGGACTTGTTAAAACCAAATGTGCGGAGGGAAGTTGAAAACAAACAGTTCCAGCATATAAATAACAAGACCACTCGGAGTTTTGAAATAGGACAACCAGTGTTAGCCCGGGACTATAAAAATGAGAAATGGCAATCTGGAACAATTCGGGCCAGACAAGGACCCCTGATGTACACGGTAGATATTGGTGAAAATGTAATACGGCGTCATGCTGACCAACTGGTAGAATCGAGAACAAGGGTCGAACCCATGGTTACGGCAGAGACAACCGTGGAAGAAGTTAGTGAACCTGAAGCATCTACCTCAGAAGTGAATGTACCTGATGATGATGTCCAATCCATAAGAGACCAACTAGATGAGTCACCCCAGCAACGAGAATCAGAGACCCCTGAAAGGCGTATTCCAACTCGAATCAGGAGGCCTCCTCAGAGACTGAATCTTTGAACTGTTTTGCATGAAGTTGTATATATATATATATATGTTATTATGTTATGTTAAATGGGGATATAACTGTTAAGCTAAAAAGGGAGGATTGTGGTGTATGTAACCTGTTCCACCTTAAGAGAACTACCTTAAGAGATGTACTACTTTCTCTTGGCTGCTGTATACTGTAATACCGGTGGTGACCACACCGGTATATAAGTGTTGTGTAGGGAATAGCTGGGCAGTTCAGCCCTGACCTCCGAATAGTAAAGACCTGTTAAAAGTTATTCTTGTTGTCTGTGTCCAGCGATTGATCCTAAGCATAACTGGGACACACAGACTCAACAATAACCTGGGCAATTTCCCACATTATTAGGTAGATACCAGTGTTAATGCTGCACTAGAATAGCTTGGCCATGGCGAAGGGGTGGGGAGTAGCTAGCTCTGGTGTGAATGTCATCAGCACTACAGCCAGAAATATTCAGAGTCCATAGCCATCACGGTGCCCAGTGTACACAGCCATTTTTTAAAGTCATGCAGAGTGAACTGATTTGGCATCTACTGATGGGGGCATCGAGAGGAGGCTGAACGAGATCATCCACTTGGAACTTATGGTTGCAGATACTTGCAAACACATCAGCCTTGTCTCCTGCACTCATCTGCTGGCTTCCACCATTGTTGAAGACAGAGAGGTTCTTGGCACCTCCTCCCCTTGTCAGCTGCCTGATTGTCCTACCACCATTCTCAACTGATTGTGAAAGGGCTTCTAAGTTTTGTTCTGATCTGTTAGTTGTGGGACTGCTTTGTTCAGGCGATAGCCTGCTGCTTTTGGTGTTTAGCATGCAGGTAGCTCTTTGCAGTAGCTTCACTAAGCCATAAGGTTACAGATTGTGGCTATATACAATTCTGCTGTTGTTAATGGCCTACAGCGCCTCATGGATGCCCAGTTTTGGGCTGCTAGATTTATCTTTAGTCTGTTCCACTTAGCATGAAGGTGGTGATACACAATGGCAGGCTGTTGCTTGACTAGTCTGTGGGACGGTTCTCCAACTTGGGCACCAGCCCAAGGAGGACTTTGCAGGATCAACTGGGCTAAGATTAACTTAGTCTTGTCCTGATTTGATACCCAGGTCATTGCTGGTAGGTCTGCTTGATATTTCTCTTAGAATTCTGTTCTGCTGCAACTGTTTTACAACTTAGTAGACTGCTAGGCCATTTCAGAGTGAGAGTCAACCACATATTGTGGGATTGGAGTGATGTGTGGATATTTTATTTAATTGACTTTGGACTATTCATCAGCTGTAAGGTATTACATTTAGACTGTTCCAGAAGAGAGAGAATAAATCATTAATTTATTTTCTTCAAGCAGCGTTAGAGATCACAGGCATATAACATTGTCCATTAGGATTCACAGAACATTTTTGAATATTATTGGCAAGCTGATTTTAGAAGATTTTGTTAATGTTGTTATGATTTTTTTAACTGCCAGTATTTTTACACTGAGTGTTGTTGGAGCAAGGAATGCTTTGCCACAGGCTGAGAGCATTACATCTTTAAAAGGGAAAGTGGAAAAGTATTTGAAGCAGAGAAAGATGCAGGACCACAGGGAGAGCGGGGACACCAGTAAAGAACTGACACAGACACAAACCGAAAGGCTTCCTTCTGTGCTGTAAAACATTATGGGGGAAAAATTGAGTCGCGCCCCCTTTGGGGCACTAACTTCGCCTTTTTAGCGCCCCAAAAAAATTAGCGCCCCCGCGGCCAAAATTCATCGGTAGCGCCCCAAGAGGGAAGCCTCCCTCTTGGGCCACTGCGAGGGAATATCACGGCGCTACGTGCCACTGTGGCACGTCGCGCCATGGTATTGCAGGCCTTCCTCCACTTCTTAAAGGGGAGGGGCCTTGCGCAGCGTGACTCGGGGCCCAGCTGGGCCACTGGGGATCGGAGAGCCGGCAAAAGAGCCCGGTGTTATAAATCTCATCATTCATCAAGAAACTACTCATGAAATAGTGCTGGACGGCCAGCTGGTGGCACCGCCCAAGGAGTATAAATACTCGGGCATGGGCCCAGCTTTTCAGGGACATTTTGTAAGACAAGGAACTAGTGAAGTACAACTAGACCTCCATGTTCTGAAACAAGTTGATTAAAGCCTTGCTTTATGCTCAAACCAAGTGCGTAGTGAGTTTTATTACGTCACCCGGCACTCAAGAGAAGTGCCGGGCTCATGGAGCGCAGCCGACACTCCGCGCGGGCAGTGGGGGGGGCGGGTGTTTGCTAAGGTGTCTGGGGAGGGCAGGTGCTGGCAGGCAGCCAACAACAAAAATGGCCACCCGGCACCTCGCCTTTAATTAGCGCCGCCCCGGCCGCAGGTAGGCTCCCCTAACCCCGTTGGACGTAGCGTCCGGCGGTAAGTCAGGGGGCGCTACCGAAAATCATGGCCGGGGCGCGAACAGGGCGCTGTGCACGGCGATGATGTCATCGCCGGCGGTGCAGCGCTGCGGGGCGCTAACGGTTACCGCCGCCGCTAACCTCCCGCTGAATTTTGCGGGAGGCGTTGGTGGCGCCGCGCCCGGGTGCTAGTTGTTTTGTGCCCCGTTAGTGGCCTCTTAGGGTGCTAACAGGAGGCGCAAAGCAACCGAATTTCTCCCCCTATGGTTCTAAGTACATTTAAAAAGAAAACAACAAACAATACAATTTACCAGAATGGGAAGGTTCTCCTATAAAGGGATTTCTTGCCCCAAGAAATACATTTTTGAATTTGAAGCGCTGCCTCACTAAATCAACAAATCAGTCTCCGTGAAAAATGGGGGTGGGGGCGACATTCAGTTTCAGCGCACATCAGATGGATGGTGAGTGGGGCCTGCCCTGTATCAGTCTGAAGGAGCCAGCATCAGAACCTTTTCGTGGCTAGGCTTCATTTACATTAATTCACTGAGCTCCCTATAGGCGGCTGATCTGGAGGCCAGGAATTCTAGCGGGGTGGCCGATTTTGAAGAGCTTGCACCAACCCTTAAAGGGGAGGCGTGAAAGCATCGGGAGTGAAAGGAAGCATCAGTTTTGAGCTTTAGGCAACATTTAATGTAGTTAGCACATATCACAAGTCTCTTGCCTGTTTCTGGTGGAAGTTGTGGCAGCTTAGATTGAGGTCTGCACCAAAATCAGTATGGGCGAGAGTCAGCCATGCGATTTTGGTCCCATTAACCTCAAGCAGGATGGTAGGGACATGGAAATTGTCACTATGGTCTCCTTTGAGGCCTTTCTGTTTCGCATCATTCTCTTACCTTTATTACAAGAATATTAAAAGCCATATTTATTTACGTAAATCATATTACAAAATAATTATGTTGAGGAAGGCCGTTCAACCCATCTTAGCTCACCCAGCCAGAAACAATCTAAAGTCCGCCCACCCCTGCAGCATTCAGTTGGCTCTTAAATTATTTCATAGCTTTTGCATCCAATGTCCTATCCTGGAGTCCATTTCATGTATGGCCCACGCTTTTTGTGAAGAACTTTTTTGTTAGATCCATGATTCTTTAAATAGGATGTTTCCCCAAGAACTACACGGATGCTGTAACTTAACAATCAACAGGTATTTACTGGAGTAGAGTAGTCTCAAGACTGAAGTACAGAAGCCTGCTCCGGCTTTATATACAGGTGTGGTCATTGCCGGTACTACAGTACACAGGAGCTGTAAAACAGTTCTCTCTTAAAGGTACATACACAACAATTCCTCCCCTTTTAGATTAACAGTACCATAACATTCATTTAACAATTAACATTTTTAACATGCAACATTAACTGAAAATAGTCCATTTATAGATTCAGTCTTTGGGGCGGCTTCCTGATCCTTTTGGGATAGTGCCTTTCCTGAGGTTCTTGTTCTTGGTGCAGAGGCGATTCTGGCCCCTTTTCGTCGGTTAGTTCATCGGTTTCCACTGCTACTGGTTCGGAGGTAGATGCTACCGGTATGTCGGGTTCATCCCCAGGTACTCGAGACATGGAGTTGACTCGTTCCTGTGACGCTAAGATCTGATCGACGTGGCGTCTCACAATGTTCTCCCCGACATCCACTGTGTACAATAATGGCCCCTGCCTTGTGCATATCGTTCCGGGTTGCCATTTCTCTGTTCGGTAGTCACGGGCCAAGACTGGTTGTCCTACATTGAAGCTCCTTGTCGGCTTCTCATTGATGTGCTGGAATTGTTTATCCTCAACATTTCTTCGCACATTGGGTCTGAGCAAATCCAGACGAGATCTCAACCTTCGGTTAAAGAACATCATGGCCGGGGTCTGGTTGGTAACTGCATGTGTCGCATTTCTGTAGGCTAATAGGAAATTGTCCACCTTATGCTGTAGTGGAATGTCATCGTCGCACATGGCCTTTATCGCCTTTTTAAAGGTTTGTACGAACCTTTCAGCCAATCCATTTGTGGCTGGATGATACGGGGTGGATGTGTAATGCCTTACCCCATTCCTTCTCATAAATTTTCAAAACTCTTCGGACACAAACTGTGGTCCATTATCAGAGCAAATCTGCTCTGGCAAGCCGTTCCTGGCAAATATGGTCCGTAGGACTGCAATCGTTTTCTCTGTAGTGGTTGAGGACATTTTTATCACCGCAGGCCATTTCGAGTGAGCATCCACTGCTATTAAGAACATTGAGTCCATGAATGGACCAGCAAAATCAATATGCACCCGTTGCCATGGAGAGGAGGGCCACTCCCATGGGTGTAGACGGGCATGTGGTGGTGCATTTTGGACCTTCTGGCATCCTGAGCAGCTCTTGCTTAGGTCCTCGATTTGTTGCTCGATCCCCGGCCACCACACATAAGCCCTAGCAAGGCTTTTCATTTTCACCCCTCCCAGATGACCTTCATGAAGCTCATTTAGCACTCTCTCCCTTAACTTGGGCGGAATCACCACTCGGGATCCACACATCACTGTCCCCTGGCATACTGACAGCTGTTCTCTTCTGGATGAGAATGCTGGCAACAGTGAGTTGCCATGTGTTGGCCATCCCCTCACCGTCAAATCATATACCCGAGACAGTGTCGGATCATTGCGGGTCTCCTTCTCTATATCCGCGTTCGTTACTGGCAATCGTTCAATTATTGACGAATAAAATATCTCGATAGGGTCCACTGCTGGTGCTTCCTCCACAGTAGGCAGTGGCAGGCTAGATAGCCCATCAGCGTTTCCATGCTGTTTTGTGCCTTTATATTCTATTTCATATTGATTCATCCCTAGAAACAGGGACCATCTTTGTAACCGTTGTGCAGTCATCACTGGAACGCCCTTCTTAGGATTAAAGATGGAGACAAGTGGTTGGTGGTCAGTCAGCAAGGTGAACTTCTGCCCATGCAGATAGTGGTTGAAATTATTTACTCCCCATACTAGGCTGAGGGCCTCCCTGTCAATCTGGCGTAGTTGCGCTCGGCTGAGGTTAGTGACCGAGACGCAAAGGCTACTGGCCTCTCCAACCCGTCTGGGAATTTGTGCGACAGCACCGCTCCAATACCATAGGGTGATGCATCACATGCCAAACGAATTGGTAGTGCTGGGTTGAAATGGGCCAACACCTCTTTTGATGTGATCAATTCTTTACACTTCTGGAAAGCTCGTCTACGTTCGTCATTCCACTTCCATGGCACCCCTGTTTGCAGTAGGGTGTTCAGTGGGTGTAATACCGTGGACAAATTTGCTAAGAACTTATGGTAGTAGTTTACCAGCCCGAGGAACGACCTCAGTTGTGACACATTTTCCGGTGCTGGAGCCTTGACTACTGCCTCAATCTTTTCAAGGGACTTATGTAACCCCTCTTCATCGATGACGTGGCCACAATACGAGATCTGCTTCTGGAAAAACTCGCACTTGTGGCGATTAGCTCGTAGCCCATATTCCTTTAATCTGGTGAGCACCTTCTCCAAGTTGGCGAGGTGATCACTGTCATTTTTGCCCGTGACCAGGATGTCGTCCAAATAACACTGGGTCCCTGGAATCCCTGGCAGGACTTGATCCATCGCCCTTTGCCAAATAGCCGGAGCCGATGCTACCCCGAACACCAGCCAGTTGTATTGATAGAGACCTTTATGAGTGTTGATCATGAGGTATTGTTTTGAGGCTTCTTCTACCTCCATTTGCAAGTACGCCTGAGCTAGATCAATTTTGGTGAAGCGTTTACCTCCAGATAGCGAGGCGAAAATATCCTCAATTCGTGGAAGCGGATATTGTACCGTGTGAAGGACTGGGTTCACTGTCACCTTAAAATCCCCACAGATGCGGACCTTCTTTGGTTCCCCAGGCGTATTACTCAATGACCTCTTCATTACAGGAACGATGGGTGTAGCCCACTCGCTCCAGTCTACTTTGGACAGTACTCCTGAATGTTCCAACCCTTCCAGCTCTGCTTCGACGGCTGGTCTGATCGCATAAGGCACTGGTCTGGCCTTAAGAAACTTTGGGCTTGCATTTTCCTCTATTTTAATCATTGCTGTTATGCCTTTTAGTGTTCCGAGTCCCTCCTGGAACACTTCTTTTGCATCAGTTAGCATTTTTGACAGTCGTCCAGGTATGACGTCGTCATCCTTTTTGGCCTCAACCTTCAGTGCCTGTATGGAATGCCAATCTAATTGTATCTTCCGGATCCATTCACGTCCTAGCAGTGGTGGTCCTCCATCTGGCAATACATATAAGTCCATTTTAGGTATTTCCTGGCCTTTGTATATCACTTTCACCCTTATTTTTCCTTTGGGGTAGACTTTTTGCCCCGTGTACGTCTTCAAGACAATCTCTGTAGCTTTCAAGGGTATATGTGAAAATAGCCGCTTGTAGTCCCTTTGGTTTATGACTGTTAGGGCTGATCCTGTGTCCAATTCCATTTTCACTTGGACTCCGTCTATCTTGATTGTAACCCAGATAGCCTGGTGATCCTCCATTTTGGTTACCTTATGTAGTTTCAGACAACCCAGCTCCTTGCTTCCGGGGTCTGTGTCACTTTTCTGTTCGTCTGAACTACTGTCCATCACCTTGTGTACCTTTCTGTACTTCTCCTGTGGAGATTTCTTGCTGTTGGTTTTCTTCCCAGACCTGCAGACTCTTGCTATGTGTTCTGCTTTTCCACACTGTCTGCACACTTGGTCCTTGAACCAACAATCCTTCTGGTCATGTGATGTTCTGCCGCAGCGATAACACTTCCCTGTTCCATAGGACATTTCATTGGTGCCATATTCTTGCGGTTTCCGTTGTATCTCTGCAGCGCCCCTTGCGGGTGCTTCGTGTGATACTGCCATACTGAAAGCCTTGTCCAGCCTAAGATCCTTTTCTGATAGAAGCCGTTTCTGGGTTCCTTCACTTTGAAGCCCACACACAAACTTGTCCCTTAACGTATCTGCTAGTCCCACTCCAAACTGGCAGTGTTTCGGTAGCTTGCGCAGTTCCGTTAAGTACTCAGCATTGCTTTTGTCTTTGTGTTGGTTCCTTTTATGGAACTTAAATCGTTCTGCTATCAGCAGCGGTGTGGGGTTTAAGTGGTCCTGTAGGATTTCTACTATGCTTTCGAAATTCTTATTCACAGGCTTCTCTGGGGTTATTAGATTTCGCAGTAACCCATAAGTTTTTGCACCCATGGAATTTAACAAAACCAGTGCTTTCCTAGCATCTGGCACTTCATTCGCCCTGCAGTACACCTCAATACGTTCCATATATGTCGCCCAATCTTCAACTTTATTGTCGAACGTAGAGATACTGCGACTCTTCGGCATCCCTGGGTGTGATTTAACTGTCAAAAATGGCGTCTCCCGCGCTTTCCTTTCTTCTCCACTGGCACAAAATGGCGTCTCCCACGCTTTCCTTTCTTCCCGCGCTCGCCCTTCTTCTCCGCTGCGGCTTCTAAAAATGGCGTCTCCCGCGCTCTTCCTTCTTCTCCGCGGCTCAATGGCATCTCCCGCGCTCTCCCTTCTTCTCCCCGTGGACACTGTTCAGCCCTTGAGCCCTGGCTGTGCTCTGCGCGTTTTTTTTTTCTGTGCGCCTTTCCCGTTTCCGCCGCTCGGTCCTGAACCCGGCTGCTGCTTTACCCTCTCTCTCTCCGTTTTGTTTTTCCTCGACGCCACTCGGTTTTCAACCCCCGGCTACGCCCTGTGCGCTTCACCCTCTATCTTACCCCGTCGACGCTGCTCGGCTTTTTCTCTGCCGTCGGTCGGCTCCAGCCGCCGCTGTCTGGGAAGGGTCTGCGCTGTACCTGTCGTCAGTCTGTTGCTGATCGTCGTGGCTGGGGAACCAAGCCTGGCTCTCCACAGCCTCCCCTGCGATGTTCACTCTCTGCCGGATGACTGGGCGGTTGCTCGTGGTCGACGCCCGTGTTTCTGGCCTCGACTTTCTTCCACTGCCCTCCCGGAGCGAATCCTTGAAGGGAAATGCAGAGTTGCAGGTAGATTCGAATCGACACTCGTCGCCACTGTTAGATCCATGATTCTTTAAATAGGATGTTTCCCCAAGAACTACACGGATGCTGTAACTTAACAATCAACAGGTATTTACTGGAGTAGAGTAGTCTCAAGACTGAAGTACAGAAGCCTGCTCCGGCTTTATATACAGGTGTGGTCACTACCGGTACTACAGTATACAGGAGCTGTAAAACAGTTCTCTCTTAAAGGTACATACACAACATTTTTGACATCAGTCCTAAATTTACCTTTTTAATAGTCTGAACCTTTGGCCAGAATTTTAATTTGGAGGCAGGCAGGGAGCAAGGCCGGGGGGTGGGTGCCGGAAAGCGGTCAGGAATCCTGGGAGAACAGGGTTCCCGCAGGCACTGCTGAATTTAACGGGAGGGCCTGATTAGCATTTCAGATCACTGATTTCCACTCGCAGCCAGCCAGATTGAGAGGCTAGCTGGTTGGCAGGCGGGTAGGTATGCACCACCAGGCCGCAGAGAGGATGGAGGGAGGGATCGTGGGGGGGATGGGATTGGAGACCGGAGAGGGATCGGGGGCTGGAGGGGGGAGGTTGGAAGGTGATCATGGACTGGAGGAGGGAGGTTGGAAGGCCGGAGGGTGGTTGGGGGCTGGAGAGGGGTGGTCGGAAAGCCGGAGGGGGATTGGGGGCCGGAGGGCGGAGGTCGGAGGTTGGAAGGCCGGATGTGGGATCGGGGTCTGGGGGCTGGGGATCGGAGACCTCGGCGGGAGATCTGAAAGGTCGGGGGGGGTGGGTGGGTGATGTCCGATTGCGAAGGGTTGGCGAGGCAGGGCACTGGATCCAGCAGGTATGTGGAAAGGCACTTACCTCTTGGATCCAGCAGTCCTTGCCTTCCTTTAACTGGCAGGTTCCCCGTGGCCTTGGAAATCCGACCAGTCAAAGTTAAATTGAAAATTGTGGATCACCATGAGGCACGGGGCCTCAATATAATATTTAAAGTCCAAACCCACCTCCTGGGAGCGGGTTGGCTGCCCGTCCCCGGCCCACCTCCTGGGAGCGGGTTGGCTGCCCGCCCCCGGCCCACCTCCTGGGAGCGGGTTGGCTACCCGCCCCCGGCCCACCTCCTGGGAGCGGGTTGGCTGCCCATCCCCAGCCCACCCCCTGGGAGCGGATTGGCTGCCCGCCCCCGGCCCATCCCCTGGGAGCGGGTTGGCTGCCCATCCCCGGCCCACCTCCTGGGAGCAGGTTGGCTGCCCGTCTCCAGCCCACCTCCTGGGAGCGGGTTGGCTGCCCGTCTCCGGCCCACCTCCTGGGAGCAGGTTGGCTGCCGCCCCCAGCCCATCCCCTGGGAGCAGGTTGGCTGCCCATCCCCGGCCCACCTCCTGGGAGCAGGTTGGCTGCCCACCCCCTGGGAGCGGGTTGGCTGCCCATCCCCGGCTCACCTCCTGGGAGCAGGTTGGCTGCCTGTCCCCGGTCCACCTCCTGGGAGCAGGTTGGCTGCCCACCCCCTGGGAGCGGGTTGGCTGCCCGCCCCCGGCCCGCATCCTGGGAGCGGGTTGGCTGCCCGCCCCCGGCCCATCCCCTGGGAGTGGGTTGGCTGCCCATCCCCGGCCCACCTCCTGGGAGCAGGTTGGCTGCCCACCCTCTGGGAGCGGGTTGGCTGCCCATCCCTGGCCCACCTCCTGGGAGCAGGTTGGCTGCCCATCCCCGGCCCACCTCCTGGGAGCAGGTTGGCTGCCCACCCCCTGGGAGCAGGTTGGCTGCCCATCCCCGGCCCACCCCCTGGGAGCGGGTTGGCTGCCCGCCCCCGGCCCACCTCCTGGGAGCGGGTTGGCTGCCCGTCTCCGGCCCACCTCCTGGGAGCGGGTTGGCTGCCTGTCCCCGGCCCACCTCCTGGGAGCGGGTTGGCTGCCCGTCTCTGGCCCACCTCCGTGGGCGGGTTGGGGTTGGGATTCAGATTTTTAACTCCTTAACCTCCCATCCGACCCCAACTCACCCGTTTTTTGGGGTTAAAATTCCCCCTGTCCCTTGTACTGCTCTTGTTTAATTTATGGTACCTTCAATTTGTTAGGGAGGTAAATTTGAAGTAATGGCCCATTGGATGGTTGAATTTCCTACTGATGGAAAGTTAACGTTCGAGGAAACAGAGAGATAGATTTTCTGCAGAGGAACTCCCGATCTCCGCCTGCGACTTTGGTTGACGCCCCAGAGAAACGGTAGAAGGGGCTGGTTACACCGTTTCTCCAGGATTTCTACTGATCTTAGGCTAAAATTATGGCAAGAGAGCAGGAGGAACCCCACTGGCATTTTACCTCAGAATTTTTAGTGTTTGTGGCTTGGTGACTGTTAAGTGTCTAAGGGCTCGATTTTATCTCAGCCGTCAGGCTGGCTTTGAGGCATGTGGGGGGTTAAAATCACAAAACCTGGGGGTCGGGACCCCCCGCCTAGTTCCCGACACCTAGCTATTTTAACCCAGGCGTGTCTTTAGGGCCCTTAAACAGCAATCATTGGCCTTTATAATCCCATTTTAACAGGTCCTTGCCTGTTTAACCCTTTTCCCACGTAAAACTCGCCTGGTGGGGATCACGCCTGTGAAACCTGGCGTGAACACTATTGGCTTGCTGACTATCAGCTGCAGGTCAACCATTAAAGAGGATATTTGATCAGTCATCATTTGCAGGTGGCAGGACTTTGTTGTTTCAGGCCTGGGGCAACTTTTACCAGGCTTAACCACACCTGTGGAAGGTTGGAGCCTCACACACTTCTCCAGTGTGACCTCCTGTGAAACCCCTCTCACCACCCTCACTCAGCACTTCCTCAACGGAGGCATCTACCAGAAGCATGGGAGGCCTTTTTTTCCTTTCTTTCTTGGCATTAGAGGACCTCCAGCCACATTCGCAAAATGACACACGCCACAACTGCAGAAGTTGCCATCAGAATTTTTATGCAAAACAAACAACTGATGGCATTTTTACAGAATACACAACATTTCACCCAAGTGACTACCCTTGTGACTATTTGTGCTTTATTTTCCTCTTACGCGTGCTCCTACATAATGGTTCCCCTGTGGCTTCAGCAGATGTGGAGGCCCCTTGCTCACTTTCCTGCTGCTCCTGTCTCGACACCTTTGGCGGGCGTCCTCTGGGATGGCGAGCCTGTGAGGGCTCGTCAGCAGTCAGCTGCTCCTGCGGCTGTGCAGGAGTTGAGATGTCTACCTCAGTTGGGTGTGGACTCCAGCGGGGCTCTGACCGAGGGCTCTGCAGTGGCATGGAAGTGTGAGCGCTTGGAGAGGAGCCCCCACTTCCTTGAGGGCTGCCACCAACCTCCCTCTCATGGGTCAGGTCCCCCTCAGTGCCTGCAAGTGGCTTGAGTGCACCTTGCTGCACATCAGGGGGGCCATGGGGACCCGTATCTGCAATGGCAGTCCTACTCAGAAGGACTTCCATGAAGGTCTGGTTTCTCTGTTCAATAGATGCCCATCGCTCCTCAAGAGATGTCATTCTATTCTGAACACTCACCATGTTTTCCATACCCTGGTGACTAACCTCCTCCGTGGCCGTAGCCCTCCTCTCCTCTACCGTAGCTAGTCTTACCACAGAGGCAGCAATCATTTCCACGTAGGTAGCCATCCTTTCCATGTTGATGCGTTCATGTGCCAATGACTCCACAAAGGCTCTGCTCATGTTCGCTATGGACTCCTCCATTCGCTCCACACTCGCAGCGACCCTAGAGACAAAACCTGCCAGAGACTCCTGCATCTGTGCCTGGAGTTCCATCACCTCTGATCTTATGGATGGACCCAGAGGCAGAGGGTCGACATGCAGCTGAGCCGAGCTGGCAGAGTCCTGCGCCATCCGACGAGGACTCTCCACTGCTGTCCCTGTCTCCACAATCTGCTGATGCTCGCTTGTGAGCTGTGATACATCAGGTGACAACTCTACTTTATGTCCTGAAAGTCCCACCGAGGTGTGAGTGTCTGCGCTGGTGCTGGGTGCGCTGAATTCTGCTGACGCTGCGCCCTCAGAGGTTGCAAATTCCTCTGAGGAGTCTGGCATCTCAGGCTCTTCCTCCTGCACACTGGGGACGGGGGCTCTCGATGGTCCTGTGGGGGAGTCAAGGAAAAAGTTAGAGATGTGATGCCAAGGTTACATGCACATTGCATTTTGCAGATGATCATAAGTCCATATGATGTAGCTTCAGAATCATTATCAGCGACTCATGCAATGCCAATGAGAGAGATGGAAAACTATTCTGTCACCAGCTTGCAGGGATGCACCTGTCTCTCCTCCCCCAATTCCCGCATCTATGTCAGCCCCGACAATCTCCGGGACGCCTTCCTCCCAGGGGGTGAGCTGGGCTAATGAGGGCGGCCCTCCTCCTGTCCTGGCTCGCTCTCTCCTGTTGTGAGCTCTCTTTTCCTGCAATGAGGGAGACAAGTGGAGGTTGAGTGAGAATGAAGGAGTGAGTGCAGAGATTGCATAGCATAGATACTTAGAAGGAGACAAAGATGGAGTGAGGTTGCAAGACCAAGGGCCCTCCCTGTGTGTTGTCAGTTGTGTTCAAAGCATCAAAGTGAGAGGGAGTGTGAGGGCTGCATAGTGGAATAGTTATGTGAATGTGAGCATAGAGAGAGAGGGAATGGGTAAGGGTGCATGGATGTGAGTGTCAAGTGGGATGTGGAGGAAGAGATTGCTAAAGCTGAGTGCTGGTGAGGAAAGTCAATGGGGATCAGATTGAGGGTGATGGAAAGTTCATACAGTACTTACTTTTCCAGTGCAATGAAGGTCATGGAATCTTTTCCTGTACTGCATCCAGGTGCGCCGTGTGAGCCCCAAGGAGTTGATTTCACCAGCCATCTGTAGCCACACAGCCTTGGTCTGACTGGGAGGTCTCTTCCTCCCTGAAGAAGAGAACAGGACCTCACTGTGGGCCCTAGCACCATCCAGCAATGCCTGGAGTGAAGCCTCATCAAATTTGGGGGCAGCTCTTGCCCTCCCGCTGGCCGTTGCTCCTGCAGGCTCCTGTGCCATCTCAATGGTGAAGTTTGGAAGCCTGCAGAGGAAGCAAGGCTTGCTGTGGGCCCTAAAAGCAGCAGCAATGATGATGTCATATTCTGCGACTTTCTGACTGAAAATACTCAATTGCCAAGGCTTCCCACACGTTGAAAATCAATTGGCCAATTGAGTGAAAATTGCATCAATCTCACAGACCCATTTAGATTCGTGTGGGAATCACCAAATTCGGGGAACCCGACAATTCCCCGCACCTGAGTTAAAATCGAGCCCTAAGTGTCTTTATGCCTGACAGTCGAAATATGGGGGCATATATTTCCCAATCTATAGTCAGGGATTGCGAAATGGTTGGTGGAGTACATTGCTCTCTTTGCCAGGAAATGAAGTTTCAGTGGTAATAAAAGTTCATTAGACCAACAGTCACTTTATATAATAACTACAGTCGCATAGAATTTAAAAAACATCTGAAAAGAGCTGCAGGAAGTAATCTGCTTATCCTCCGTAGTCATTGCTGATGTGTCCTTTATATAAGAAAGACAGCAGTTCATCAAAGCTCCGCTTACATTACTCTTTAGCACTTTTCAATTGAGCTTTCCAATCTTCGAAGAGCTGCTCCCAATTAATTGTCTTAAAGATTTAGTAACAATAATTTTTCCTGACATTGTTTCCTGTGAATCTAGATTTATCAATCTCCGTCTGGGGTGGTCAATTTCCTGTGTGATTTCCTTGCTGTATATAATATTTGGTTTCCTTTCTTTAATTTACATTACAACTACTTTACTTCTTCTTGTCACCCTTCAGTCACTTGCTGACTTCATACTAATATATGGCCACCTGGGGGCAGTCATGTATCGCACAGGATAAGAAAGTTATGCTGACAGTTCAGCATCTCTCAAGGAATCATCTCCTTGTGACTTTTTATGAGTCAGTTAAGTGATGCCCTTATGTGAGTATCATCTCTTGATGTGATGAATAAAGACTATTACACCTAGCCATTTCGTACAAATAAATCTTGTGAGATAACGCCACCTAGCTTTAAATAATACACATAATACCATCAATGTGCAGTCGCCTCAGAAACATGCCAAGTAGATTTTTGAAATTGTACACTTGAAGCAAATGTTTTTACAATAAACAGCTTTTGCTCAACAGGAAAGCAGCAATTACACATTAGTCGCCTCTAACTGATGCAAGGAACTAATTCTTAGTGAGAATGTTGATGGCTTTATGATATAGCGTGATCCTTGCTCTGCTTAGAACTAAGCCAACCAGCAAACCCTCCAAGTTTTTAATTAACATATGTAACAATGTAATAAACATCAATCTATCCCTAAAGAACATAAAAATGAAGGATTAACTCTACTTTTGGAAAATTACATTACCTAACATTGTCTGTCATATTAGTTCAGAATTGAAACTGAGTCAAATTTGATTATGGAGAAAGGGCAAAACCTTCGCAAATTCTGCTAACATCATTTTGTTAATGATATTTATTCATTAACATCAAGTGAAGTCTGCTGCCGACCAAAATCAACATGATTTAATTTAGGCCGAGGACCCTATTGGTGAATAAAAATAAATTTGTGCAGAGCTGTAAGCTGTTCCTTGAATTGGATCTCAATTAATGGAAATTGATGCCACTTCTGAGGTTGTTCTCAATATGTTTAAAAGGGGTTTAAATTACAAAGGTCAAAAATGTTACTTTATTATGACTTTAGAACAATCATATTTTCCATAACATTTGTCAGAAAACTTTGAAACACAGACTGGCCTAACTTTAATATGTCAATATATATTTATTAGCTGAAACATAAATGCAGTGTTGTACAGTATGTTGTCGTTGCTCTAGATTTTTAAAAACATCTTTCATATAATAAAATACAGTTGCAACATTTTTACTCTATTTTATTCATCAAATGTGTGCTCAAAATCACATTGATTTTGTTGGATAATGTCAGGAACGAGTTCTCCTGGTGTCCTGGCCAACATGCATCCATCAAAAAAACAGAAAATTTTATAGCACAGAAGGAGGCATTTGGCAACTTGTGTCCATGCCAACTCTTTGCTAAAACATGCCAAAAACGTATCCCACTGCCCTGGTCCCTCCCCATAGCCCAAAGCCCTCAGCCAACACCATCAAAACAGATGAATTAGTCACTCGTTTCATTGCTGTTGTGGTTCCTTGCCATGTGTCATTTCGCTACTGTGTTTGTCTACAGAAACAACATTGGCTACACTTCAGAAAGTCATTCATTGGCTGTCAAGTGCTTTATAAAGTTCTCAGGATGTGAAAGGTGCTATATAGTTCCAGATCCTTCAGGCTGAATTTCCTCGTAACTTCTCCGGTTCCACAGCTGTAACTTCAATGGAAGTGCGGCGTAAACGGGGTATCCACCGCACTGCGCCCAAGTTACGGGAGAAGCTCTGAGGAAATACACCCCCTTATTTCTTTCTTCCTTCTTCTATGTGAGTAAAGGAGTACAAAGTGTATTCCATGAGGATGATCCTATCACTCATAAGTGCAATAAATTCTGTGTCCCACAATTACCCACTATGTAGAGGAGGATGTTACACAGGATATAATAAACCAAGCACTGACGTATTTAATTCAGAACTGTGAAAAGTCCATGATTTATGCATGCTGCGGTGAATTCTGAGTTCCTTCTTATGAGGGAAATAAACCTGCATCACAGGTGGTGCAATATTCTGTATTTAAACGTCTCCGACTATTGAAATGTGGAGAAAATGTGCAAAATATGTTGCGGTTCCAGCGATGAGTTTTCCTGAGAGGCCGCTGGAACCTTTTTCCAAGCAGTTAAGAACTTGCAAGTTCTATTGTGTAAAAATTGCTGTGTTTGTTAACGTCAGCGAAAATTCAGTATGAAATGAAAGGAAAGTGCAGCTTGGAAGTCACTTTGGGAAGTGTTAGCTTCTCTACTGTTTTAATGGAGGCATCAATCCGCTTATTGTAAATGGGTTAATGATTCGTCGGTGGTAGCGCAAAACGGGCCACAGCAAGTCGGCAGCCTTTTTAACACCCCGCCCAATTTTCATGCCCTTTGAATAGTAGAGAGAAATTTTAGACAAATGCATTGAGTATGATACCATCATTCACAGCAACATCCCTAAATAAAAACTAAATGCAAAGTGTTGTATACGAAGTAGATAAATCACATTCTACCTAATGCATAAGCAGCAAATATCAGGATTGAGTGACCTACACAAAATCGCCCACTTGTCTTCCAGTTGGTGTCATTCAGTGGTTAAGTTTTGCCCTTGATGTCTAGCGTCTTTGTAGAAAATGAGTTTAAATGTGACATTATATTGAATAAGTTTTATTTGTGGAATAACACTAACCTTGGCTCTGGAGTGAAGAATCTTCAGGATCTGCTCCACTTTGCTCTGGGGATGTTATTTATTCAATGTTTGCTGGCTTTGTAAAGGTGTAAGTATATCGAGAACAATGTTGAGTTTATTTTTTAGACTGCAGCTGGTGGCTTCAGTTAGCTGTATCATTAAAACTGAATCTTTCCCAACGATTTAGTGCTGAAATAAAGCCGGCTAAAGCTCTGAACCACCCGGACCTGTGGGTCTCAGGTTCGAACCACGGTTTTGCTGAATTAACTGAGCTCAGTGAGGGCAGCTACAATATGGAGGGGGAAAATCAGCCAGTGTCCCACTCCTGATCGCTATTCACTGACCATGGTTGAATAGCTTACTGACATTCACTGTAGACACACACACGAAAAATGGCTAATTGGATGAGACACTGTACTCCAGCAGTAATCAGTCCTTTCAGGTGACGAGGAGAGAATTTTTTTTTTTTACAAAAACAATGAAACCATAATTTCTGTTTTCAGTTTCTTTTTCTGTCCACTTAGAAGATGCTGCCTGCCTCCAAAAACAAAAAATGGCAGTCGTTTTCGCAAGAAACACTTTGCTGTGTCACAGAAGACAAACATCATTCATCATGTAAAGGCAAACTCTCGAAAGGTAGTAAAGTTGAATTGCTGCTATTTGTACTTTTACAGATTTTCAAAACATCTGGACAGTGTAATGTAATTTCCCTTATTTTTTTGTTTGTTGTATAAACCTTCCAATGCCACAGTGGTTCACGAGTTTTTTGTTGGACCTCAGCCTTCAGGCTTCTGTAGAGCTGCTTTCTTGCTCTCCAGTTCTGTTGCTGTTTCCAGATCAGAAATGCCTTGCGCTTGCGGCTTATTAGCTCCTGGATCTCCTGGTCAATCTCGTCGAACCAGTCTTGGTGTTTCCTGGTTGAGTGACCGAGCGTCTCTTCACAGGTGCTGATTATGGAGGCCTTGAGTGCAGACCAGACGCTGTGGGCACTCTGTGTCTCTGCATCACTGGGAGTCGCCAGGTTGTTTGTGAGGCGCAGGCTGAATAGGGCTTTCTTAGCGGGGTCTTTGAGTACTCCAGCATTAATTTTCCTGTGGCATTGTTTCTGTTGCCGCCGCTGTTTTGGGGCTACATTGATGGAGATGACAGAGCGGATTAGGCAGTGTTCTGTCCAGCAGTCATCAGCTCCTGTCATGACGCAGGTGATGCGGACGTCCTTGCGGTCCCTCGCTCGGACGATGACGTAGTCCAGCAGATGCCAGAGGAGTTTCCCTGCTATCTGCCACAGGGAAAGTCATCGCAAGAATCCTCCTCAATCGCCTTCTCCCAGTGGCCGAAGAGCTCCTCCCAGAGTCGCAATGCGGATTCCGCCCACTAAGTGGCACAATGGACATGATCTTCACCACACGCCAATTACAAGAGAAATGCAGGGAACAGCACCAACCACTGTACATGGCCTTCTTTGACCTCACAAAGGCCTTCGACACTGTCAACCGTGAGGGATTATGGAGTGTCCTCCTCAAATTCGGCTGCCCTCAAAAGTTTGTCACTATCCTCCGCCTGCTTCACGGCGACATGCAAGCTGTGATCCTGACCAACGGTTCCACCACAGACCCAATTCATGTACGAACTGGGGTCAAGCAAGGCTGTGTCATCGCACTAATGCTCTTCTCAATCTTCCTTGCTGCAATGCTCCATCTCACCCTCAGTAAGCTCCCCACTGGAGTGGAGCTAATTTACAGAACAAACGGGAAACTGTACAACCTCCGTCGCCTCCAGTCCTGATCCAAAGTCGTCCCATCCTCTGTCGTCGAATTACAGTATGCAGATGATGCTTGCATCTGCGCTCACTCGGAGGTCGAACTCCAAACCACCGTAAACACCTTCACCAAAGCATATGAGAGCATGGGCCTTACACTAAATATCTGTAAGACAAAGGTCCTCTACCAACCTGCCCCTGCCACACAGTGCTGCCCCCCGATTATCAAAATCCATGACAAGGCCTTGGACAACGTGGACCACTTTCCATACCTCGGGAGCCTACTGTCAACAAGGGCAGACGTCGATGACGAAGTCCAACACCACCTTCAGTGTGCCAGTGCAGCCTTCGGTCGCCTGAGGAAGAGAGTGTTTGAAGACCAGGACCTCAAACCCGGCACTAAGCTCATGGTCTACAGAGCAGCAGTGATACCCGCCCTCCTGTATGCCTCAGAGACATGGACCATGTGCAGCAGGCACCTCAAAGCACTGGAGAGGTACCACCAATGCTGCCTCCGCAAGATCCTGCAAATCCATTGGCAGGATAGGCGCACCAGTCAGTGTTCTTGCTCAGGCCAACATCCCCAGCATCGAAGCTTTGACCATGCTCAATCAGCTCCGATGGATGGGTCACATTGTCCGCATGCCTGATACGAGACTCCCAAAACAAGCGCTCTACTCGGAGCTCCGGCACGGCAAGAGAGCCCCAGGTGGGCAGAGGAAACGTTTAAGGACACCCTCAAAACCGCCTTGAAAAAGTGTAACATCCCCACCGACACCTGGGAATCCCTGGCCCAAGACCGCACAAAGTGGAGGAGAAGCATCCGGGAAGGCGCCGAACACCTCGAGTCTCTTCGCCAGGAGCAAGCGGAAGCCAAGCGCAAGGAGCGCACGTCAACCCAAGCACCCCACCCACCCGCTCCTTCAACCACCGTCTGCCCCACCTGTGACAGAGACTGTAGGTCCCGCATTGGACTAATCAGCCACCTGCGAGCTCATTTTTAATGTGGAAGCAAGTCATCCTCAGTTCCGAGGGACTACCTAAGAAGAGAAGACAATGGTTCCCTGGTTAGGCCGGTTGACTCATGGATCTGTATTGGAAGTGATCAGCTCTGTATCTGGGAAGCGGCTGTCCTGTCATGACTTTGGGGATAATGCTTCAATCAACCAGGTGGTCGAGTTCATGTCAGACAGAAACTGGACACTGTTGGTTGAGCTCCAGTCACAAAGCGTGGGACTGATTTGTTTGTACAACCTCAGCACTTCCAAGGTAGTAAGGGCCATCAGCATCCTTAACAAGGTAAGATCAGCTGCCTTACTTCAAGTATCAGCATCTTTCCTACAATGGCATAATTTTAAATTTCAGGTTCCTTTTGAAAATTCTAATTTTAGCCTGGGGCTTTCCTGCACTTGAGTGCACAGTGAATTGGGACGTGGGTTACATAGGAACAGAAGTAAGCTATTCATCCCCTTGAGCCTGTTCTGCAATTCAATCAGATCATGGCTGATCTGATCATCAATGCCATACACCCTCCTTTGCTCCATATCCCTTGATACCCTATCAATCTCAGTCTTGAAAATTTCAATTGACCCAGGGTCCACAGCCTTTTGGGGGGGTGTTGAGGGGGGGGTGGTGGTGGGGGGGTGGGGGGGTGTTGAGGGGGGGGCGGTAGAGTTCCAGATTTCCACTACCCTTTGTGTGAAAAAGTGCTTCCTGATTTCTCTCCTAAATCCCTCAAACTTCTAAACTCAATCAAATTCAAGCCATGTTTATGCAACTTGTCCTTATAGTTAATCCTTTAAGCCCTGATATCATTCATCGTTAGGTCACAGTAATTACAAAAATTCAAATAGGAGATAATGGTATTTTGACAGGTTTCAGAGAGAGACACAAGAACTAAAGCTACGAAATATTGCAAAGATGCAGATTTGTTCTCTTATACCATGATTATGGACCAAGACTCATTAAATACGGTGAACTGCAGTCCTACTTGACACCTCATAATATTTCATAGCAATAGACCATCTTTAAATATTTCATCTATCACTGTAAATGGTTCTGCCTCTCTACAACTGAGTACAAGGGATGAACATGTAGGAACAGAAGTAGGCCATTTAGCCCCTCAAATCTGTTCTGCCATTCATGGCTGATCTGTACCTCAACTCCATTTGTTCAACTTTGTCCAATATCCCTTGACACCCATACCCAACACAAATCTATCGAGCTCAGTCTTGGAAATTTCAATTAACCTAGCATCCACAGCCTTTTGGAGAAGAGAGTTCTAGATTTCCTTTGTGTGAAAAAGTGCTTCCTGATTTCACTCCTAAATGGTCTAGCTCCAATTTTAAGATTATGCCCCCCTTGTTCTGCATTCCCCCACCATAGTTTTTCTGTATCTACCCTATTGAATCCCTGAATCATTTTAAACACCTTGATTAGATCACCCCTCAATCTTCCAAATTCAAGAGAATACAAGCCACGTTTATGCAACCTGTCCTGAAAATTTAAACTTTAAGCTCTGATATAATTCTGGTGAATCTCCATTGTACCCTTTCCAAGGCCAATATATATTTCCTGAGATCTGGTGCCTAAAACTGAACACAATACTCCAGATGGGGTCTGACCAAGGCATTGTACAACTGAAGCATAACTTCCTCACTTTTGAAATCCAATCCCCTTGAGAGAAAGGGCACCATTCCATTAACCTTTCTGGATAGGTTTTGCACCTGTCCACTAGCGTTTAGTGTTTTGGGTTCATGGACACCTAAATCCAATTGTTTCTCCACAACCCCTAGTCTTTCACAATTTAGAAAATATTCTGATATGTCTTTCTGAGATCCAAAGTGTATGACATCACACTTCCCCACATTGAACTCCATCTGCCATAGTTTTCCCCATTTAGTCTGCCTATGTCCCTTTGTAACTTTTTGCTTCCATCCACACAACTTACTGTGCCTCCTAACTTAATATAATCTGTAAATTTGGATAAACAACTCTCTATTCCTTCATCTAAGTCATTAATATATATGGTGACTACTAAGGCACTAGTACAGATCTCTAGGGGACACCACTTGTCACATCCCACCAATTAGCCTAAACCCTTTATCCCTACTCTCTGTCTTCTACCTCCTAACCATTTACCGACTTATGTCATGCGGTTATTTCCAATTTGATGTGCTCTCATTTTTGCTAATAATCGCTTGTGTGGAACCTTATCAAATGCCTTCTGGAAGTCCATATAGACAACATCTGTCATGAATCTTATCATTCATGAAGAAATGACTCATGAAATAACACTGGGCAGCCAGCTGGTGGCGCCGTCCAAGGAATATAAATACTCGGGCGTGGGCCCAGCTTGCCCAGGACGTTTTTGTAACCAGGAACTTGTGATGTAACTAGAATCTCATGGTTGTGAAACAGTTGATTAAAGCCTTGTTTTATACTCAACCAAGCGCTTAGTGAGTTTTCTTATATCAACATCCTTATTCACTCCTCTATCCACCATACCAGTGACTTTATCACAAAATTCATCTAAATTAGTCAGGCATGACCTACCCTCCATGATGACTCTTTGATCAGCTGATACTTGTCTAAGTGTTAGGCCATTCTTTCTCTGGTGATAGATTCCAGTAACTTCCCCGCAGTTAATGTTAAACTGACAGATATATAGTTACATGGGTTCTCCACACACTCCCCACCGCCCCCCACCACCGCCTCCCCTCCCCCGTTCTTAAATAATGGGTGAAAATTGCAATTTTCCAATCCAAATGCACAATTCCTGAACCTAGAGAGATTTGGAAAATTCTGGCTAATGCATCTGCAATTTCCGTACCTATTTCTTTTAATACTCTGGGATGGAAGCCATCAGGTTTTAGAGATGTGTTTATCTTAAGTCCCATTATTTTCTCCATTACCATTGTTTTAACTTCTATTAAATCCACTAAGTTCCTCCCACTAAACTTATTTTTAAGTTCCCTTTTACCACTGGTATTTTGTCCTCTTCCTCCACTGTGAAAATGGCTACAAAGTATTAATTTAACAAATACTTATTATCAATTATAATCTCACTGGCATCCTTCTTTAATGGATCCACATTTCATTTTCCACTTTCTCTCTTAATGTATTCATAAACACTCCTTTTAAAATGTATTGGGCTAGATTTTCAGTCGCTTGCGCCAGCAGTTAGCGCCTTAAGAGAAGTGATTTTTGGGCGCTATGCGTGTAGCGCCCGGGCGCAGCGCAGTTTGCGCCCCGCCCCAAATTAAGTTGCCCGTTAGCGCCGGCGCAAAGTTTAGCGCCCGCCCGGATGCGCGCGCAGAAAATGACGTCACATCCTCGTGCAACGCCCTTTGTGCGCCCCGATTCCAAACTTCAGTCGGACCGCCCCATTGTGCGGCTGGTGGCCGGAGCGTTTGGAAAAAGGAACGCAACACAACCAGTGCGGGCCCCGGGGGGCGCAAATTAAAGGGGACGTACTCTCCGGTATAAAGGCCAGCCTTTTTTCAGAAAACACTCTTGTGCAACGCATTTCTGGAGACACAACAAGGAGGATAGCTAACTGGTTTCAAGCAGCAAGAGCCAGGTATTTTTGGACTCAGGCCAGAGCGCTGCAAGTGGCCTTTTGGAAATTAGAGTGTTTGCCAGGATTTGATGGGGGTTGCATGGGGTGCCAACGCGGAGCTGCAGCTCCATGTCCGTAGGGCTCGCAGACGCATTGTGAGAGGGGCAGCCCTGGCTAGAGGCAGAGGGGGCTACAGGCGTCGGCCACGTAGGCCTTACCCAGTCAGGCTATACCGCCAGCAGCGCTCCTACCTAAACATGAGTGCCGTGCGATGTGTTAAAAGGCTCCGATTCCGAAAGGAGGTGATTGCAGAGATCTGCCACCTGCTTCGCCGAGATCTGCGGCCAAAGCTCAGGTGTAGGACGTCTCTGTCGGTGGAAGTGAAGGTGACGGTGGCATTGAACTTCTATGCCACCGGCTCCTTCCAATACGCTGCTGGGGACATAGCAAACATCTCCCAGTACGGCGCGCATCGCTGCATCCGCCAGGTGACCGAAGCACTGTTCAGAAGGAGAAGCCAATTCATCTCCTTCCCCATGGCCCTGGAGAGCCAGCATCAGCGCGCATTGGGATTTTCCAGACTCGGGGAATTCCCCTTGGTGCAGGGCGCCATTGACTGTACGCATGTGGCTTTGCGGGCCCCTCTGGAGCATGGCGAGCAGTATCGCAACAGGAAGGGCTACCATTCTCTGAATGTGCAGCTGGTCTGTGACCACAAGCAGCGCATCATGGCAGTCAATGCCAGCTTCCCAGGCAGCAGCCACGATGCCTTTATCCTGCGGCAGAGTACTGTGCATGACATGTTCCAGGCACAGCCTCCCCCAAGAGGATGGCTACTCGGGGACAAAGGCTATCCTTTGTGCACCTGGCTCATGACCCCGCTCCGCGCGCCCAGGACCGCTGCTGAAGAGGCCTACAACGAGAGCCATCAAACCACCCGCAACATCATCGAGCTAACTATTGGGGCCCTCAAGCAGCGGTTCCGCTGCCTTGATCGCTCCGGAGGAGCTCTCCAGTATTCGCCGGACCGGGTCTCCCAATTTGTGGTGGTTTGCTGCATGCTACACAACCTGGCTATCCGCAGGACTCAGGCACTGCCACCTGACGTTGGACCAGCACCTCAGGAGGAGGAGCAGGAGGAGCATGAGGAGGAGGAGGAGCAGGAGTACGTTCCCAGGAGGGAGCGACCAGGGCCAAGGGCCGCACGACGCCACCTTATTACACGGTACTTCTAAGCCCCCTGTCAGGGAATGGCCAGGGGCCATGAGGGAAGATGAATGCAGCCGCTCCGCAACCCCTCAGCCGGCGAAGCCAACAAACACTAAGAAGAACAACCATGGAGACTGCATGAATAAAGATAATTTTTTATTACACAAAAATGAAAAGCCCTTCCCACATGAATCCCCAAAAACAATAAACGGGCCCCACAAAAAGCCCAACAAACGACTCACTCCCACAAACTGGGGAGGAGTCACTCCACCTTTCTTCAAACCGGGCCTCAACGTCGGCCTAACGCAAAAAATAAGCCCTCCAACAACACAACCATGGGCAAAATAAAGATGGCCACCGCCATATAAAAGGAAAGCTGCCCACACCCTCTACTGAGTGGCCCGCGAGGGCGAGACCTTGCCCAGCCTTTTGCCTCCCCTGCCCGGCCTGCTGCTCCTTCGCAAGCTCTGCCCAGTGGCTGCTGCGAGGCTGGGGGAAGGCGCCTGAGGCTCAGATGCCCTTCCGCCAGATGCCGCTGGGGGGCGGCCTACACGGTGTTTGGGCCTCGAGGGGCCGTCTGCTGAGTGGCGCACCTGAGCCTGGCCACCATCAGCTGCAGCCGCTTGCCCTTGACGCCCCAGTGGGGGAATGGCGGCGACGGATGGCGCAATGTGGGCCAGCTGGCGTCTGGGATGCGCTGGCTGGTGCTGTGGCGCGGTGGCACTCGGCCGGGCCCGCACTGCAGGATCCGCAACAATCAGCCGAGGAGCGGCTTGCTGGGATGGTCCAGCGTGGCGGCTGCCCTGGCGATGCCTGCCTGAGACAGCGCGTGTGGCAGCAGTGAGTGCCCCTGTGGTCCTGGTGTGCGCGCGCATCACAGCCGCCAGGGTCTTGACGGCATCAGTCAGCATGCGGCCACTCGCGGCAGTTGCTGCCCCGAACTCGCGCACACTGGTCGCCAGCGACTCGATGGCCTCAGGCATGCGCCCCACCACGCTCATGAGCTCCGTGTGGCGCCGGTCCGAATCCTCGGCCATCTTATCCAGCTTCCGCACCTCCTCCGAGGTGAAGGTGTCCGGACTGGAGTCGCGACTCACCCGCTGGGGAGGAGGGGGCCGAACTAGGGGACCCTTGCCGCGTTGGTGACGGCGAGTGTGCCGAGCAGCAGCACTCCCCTCTGATCCTTCCCCCCTTTGGGGGGAAGGCCGCGGGCCACGTGCACGGCTCCTGGGTGGCTGGACGCCACTGGTCCCAGAAGCTGCATTGCCCTGCGACAGTTCCTCCAGGCACTCGTCCAGTGAGGAGGTGTCAAGCATCTCCTCCTCTCCTGCGGGACATGACTGTTCCCCCGAAGGTCCGGCTTGCTCCTCCTCCTCCTCCTGGTCGGAGGTGCTGTCACTGGCAGCTTCAGGGTCCTGGTCGTCACCAGCTGAAAGCAGGAATGCACAAGAGTAGCTTCAGAGTGAGGAGACGGCTTCAGCGAGGGAGTTAGGACTGGTGGCATTCAGCGCATTGGTGGGACAGTGGCAAAGGAGGTAGCTCGGATGGGCCAGTGCGACGCGAGAGGGCCAAAAGGCGAGGTCCTTACCATTGCCGGGCAGTGGAGGGTCGGATACTCCGCACGCTGTGGGGACAATCACACGGGCTCCCATGAGCACACACACACGCTCCTCCAGCCGAGTGAGCTTCTGCAGCTTGGCGCGGCCACCCCTGGCACGCGCCTGGCGATTAAACGCTACTTTAGCCTGCAAGAGAAAGGACGGGCTGTAAGTGCGCAGTGAAGCCCTGATGTAGTGTGCACTGCCTCCCATGGTGGAATAGCTTGGACAGAGTGAAGCCCTGATGTAGTGTGCACTGCCTCCCATGGTGGAATAGCGTGGACAGAGTGAAGCCCTGATGTAGTGTGCACTGCCTCCCATGGTGGAATAGCTTGGACAAAGTGTAGAGTGCCGAATGGCCATGTGATGCTCATGACTGTCCCAATGCTGCTGGCTGAGGGCTGGCCAATAGGACTTTCAGCTCCCTTTGCCCATCATGTCAGGTGTACATGCAAGAATGAGGAGGAGACTGGAAAGGCTACTCACCTTCACAATCCTGGTCAGATCGTTGTATTTTTTACGACATTGTGGGTCCTGGGGGCATCGCCGGTGAACGTCACCCTCTGGGCGATCTGCTTCCAGGCTTTGGTGTAGTCGTGGTGGGTTGGATTCCTCCCACTCTCTGGGAACAAGATCTTGCGCCTCACCTCCAGAGCTGTGACCATTATGTCCAGATCACCCTCTGAGAAGCGCAGGGCACGCTGACGGGCCTTCTCTGGCGTTGCCATGACTCCCTGGGGCTGAGCAGCAGTGTTGAGGCCTCTTTGCAAGGCTGCAGTGTGCAGGGCGTGGCAGCAGACCAATTCGTCCCTTCCCCCTTTAAGAGCTGGTCGGCGCCACGGGGTCTGCTGTCAGTCCAAAAATGACCGCACCCACGCTGCGCCCCGTCTGGGCGCTATCCCTCTGGACCGCCGGCTTAGCGCCTAAAGATAGGAGTGGAATGCCTCTTTTAGCGCTCCACCAATCTCTTAGGGCGAAGCCACTGAATTTCCGGCAACGGGGCGCTACTTTGGGGCAGGCGCTAACTTTGGGTGGGCGCTAAGGTTAGCGCCCCAAAACTGTCTATACTGAAAATCTAGCCCATTGTCTTTTAACCACTGGTGCCATTTACTCTTTAATGTTTTATTACAAAATTCCATGTTTAAGATAAAATACAGGTGCTACTGAATTTTTTCTTGAGTATTGTCAAAAATAAATATACATGCATCTTTCTGTTCAGAAGTAAAGGCTAACCTGCAGTTCTATAGTTAACGTGAATTTGATTAGAACTCATTTACAAAGTCATAATTTTCATGATATGAAAAGATTAGACAGATTCACTTTGAAAGCTGATACTTGAAAGTTGCATTTGCTGTAATTTCATGCATGTACTGTAACATAGTCTTTACAACAGCCCTTCGTTACTTTGAAATATAAACTTTGTATAGTTATCAAAGTAAATCTAAGTAATCACCTGATGCTGCACAGGACACAAGGGATCAGCACCTGACCACATTGCTGCTTGGGACGCCAGGGATGGCCTCACCATGGCCAGATTTACTTCACTTGACGCTGTACATCCTGGCTGTCACATGATGTGCCAGGTTGGCACCACCTCACACCTACAACATAAAGCATCCCGACAATGTCCAAGCCATTCCTTTCACACTCATCGCCATTGACAGGGGGTACCGTTATGTCTCACTATTCACTGCAACTCACTAAGTCACTTCCAAAGGTGCACACAAATCTGTCCAAGAACACAATTTGTTGAAAATAAAGGTTTCAATGTTGGACACCACATTAACAGAAACTTAACATGAACATTGCATAAAACACCCAGGTGCCTACCTTTGTGTGTTGTTAGTTGGTATGATTGCACTAGGATGAGGGTGAGTGTGAGGGGTGGCTAGTGAGATGGGGATGTGATAATATAGATAGAGGGGGATGGGTGGAGGTGCAAGGTAGGTTGGTGTGAGTAAGGATGTGCAGGAGTAGGGTAGAGAAGGCAGAGAGATGGGGATGTGATGAGAGGCACAGCAGGATGAAGTTGAATGTGGCTTTGTACTATTGTTTTGTGATCTACTGAAATCATTGAAACATTTGCACCACTGCAGCCTGGTCCTCCTGACCACATCCCTGCTTGTGCCCGCATCTGCATTGTGCAACCAGGCTGTGTTGGTCTCCTGGGGAGGTGTCTTCCGCCCATGGGAAGGGAAGAGGACCTCCCTACGTGCTAAAACTCCCTCCATAGCATATGGAGGGAGTCATGGGAGAACCTGGGTGCAGCCTTGTGCCTTTGTGCAGTCATTGTCAGTGTTTGCAGCACCTCAATGCTGTAGAACACTGACAGCATAAATGTCAAATTAAATTTGGACATGGTCCCTTTAAGGAAACTGGCTAATGATGCGCCATCAAATGATGTCACCAGACCCACTTCCTTTAATTGGCTGGCAAACACACTGGGTGGGCTTAACGAGCCCCATCAAGGGAAAGTCATTTCAGACAGCGGGATGGAGCCAGCAGCGGGGTCGGGACCCGCCACTGATGTCGCCCACCACGGACCTGCCGAGGTCAGCAAAATTGCGGCCCAATTTTTTGGAATGTAATATGTCCCACAGCAATAGGAATACCTTAACTAACACAGGAGCACAATGGCCCTGAATTTCTATAGTGGTGGGGTGTTGGGGGTGGGGCTGGTGGGGTTGTCCCAATCTCCTTACATAACTTCATTAGGAGATTGGTGGAACCCCTGGAGAAGTTACAGCAGGAGATTGGGAGAACCCCACAGAAATTCAGGGCTAATGTCTGTAACCTCTGACCAACCTTATCAATCAGACTTAAGCAAAAAGAAAAAGCAGCATGAAGCATTACTGAAGTTTGGCATCGCCCAGTGTTTACTTAACAGCATTGAACTTTTTGGCCTTAAAGGGACACAGCTTCACCTTAGCAGTGTAATAATATGTCATACATTATATGCACCTACCTTATAACAGTCCTGTTGCATCTGATTTACTATTAATCATAGTATCACACAGAATCACAGAATCCCCACAGTGCAGATAGAGGCCATTTCGGCCCATCGAGCCTGCACCGACACATATCCCACCCGATCCCCGTAACCCCTACACCAACACATATCCCACCCTATCCCCGTAACCCCACGTATTTAATCCCCTAACACTAAGGGTCAATTTATCATAGCCAAATCAACCTAACCCGCACATCTTTGGACTGTGGGAGGAAACCGGAGCACCCGGAGAAAACCCAAGCAAACACGGGGAGAATGTGCAAACTCCACACAGACAGTCGCCCGAGGCCAGATTTGAACCCGGGTCCCTGGCGCTGTGAGGCAACAGTGCTAACCACTATGCCACCGTAGTTCTACTATATTATAAAAATATTATACATGACCAAATCCATCATCTGACAATATGTACTGAGATATCCATGAGAAAGCTTCATATCATTTCTCATTTTATTTCAGATAACAAGTTTGGCAGTACCTGTAGTAAGTGATTTGACCAATGCATCAAAAAGTGCAAAGTGTCTTCATAGAACCTTGCAGTGTTTCACTGGTGTAGTCGCACTAGGGACAGATCAAGGGCAAATCATGTTGGTAGACATGGCTTTGGATGAGAAAACGCTCTTCAGGACTGTTACCGCCGAATTGGAGCCTGAAAGGACCCAGTGATTTACAGGGTCAACGTATACCCAACTTTGACTTATAGAGCAATAAACTCAGACTACTGCGGACCTTGCTGGAATGTGCGAGTACACTTTTATTTACAGAGCGCTCTGGGAGAAGTGCTATACACCCCCTTGGTGCAATCGCCAGCTTCTCAGCTTTACAATAGCAGCCGCGCTCCTTTTATACAATTTAAAAACAGGAAAGATACCATATTACATTAATTCCTTGGCCAATCTGGTACTTTAGCATCCTTTAACTTTGGCCAATCCGATACCTTAGCAACCCTTAATCACATTCTGTCAAAAACAAGTTGATTATATTATTATACCGTTAGCAAACAACTTAATTATATTACTGTTCTGTACAAGTGACATCACACGTTTGGTGTAAGCAGATCAAGTCAGCTGTCTGTTATGCCAGTGTCTGCAAAATGTCAATGAATGTCAAGTATTTCAGCAGGCACTACGGTGCCATTTAAAAATTTCCTCCAACAACGACTGAAATACAACCAGCAGGTAATCAAAGTTCTAACAAAGGGCTGTGCCATGTCATGTGCCAATATACCTAGTACTATTGTATATGTGAGATGCTTCACAGCTTCATATTTATCTTGGAATTTTTAAGATCATTGTGAGAAAGGAACACCACTGATAAGGCAAAATAGAAAATGCTCCTTCAATTTAATCATCCTCAGGATATTCAAACATGTGGTAGCACTTGGCATAAGAATGGACCTCTTATAATTAATTATTTTTGGTCTAAGATGAAAATATTTCCAGTTTTTACATAAAACTAATAAAGTAGTCAAGTCCCCTACATAACTCACTAGAAAACGGAATACAAACTTTCTGCAATGCTAATCAAATTTAAAATGGAGTAAAGAAATGTGTTTTGGAGTAGAAGAAAGATGAACATTGGAAATGGGACTATACATGGCTGAGTAAGCTGAATGGTAGAGAATGGTCTTTTGTGTTGCTAAGATCTTGTTTTAGAAAAAAAATGGGTGAGAATGTGAAGTAAGGCTGGAGAAGTGTTAAACATGCTAACTGCACAATAAATAGGTTGGTCCACATTGGTGATAATAGACAATTTTTTAATATGATGGCCATTTACTATTACAGTTTAAGGCAGTAAACTTTTGCTGTAACATGGATTATGTTGGGGACTCAGTTATTTACAATCTATATTAATGACCTAGATGAAGGAACCGAGTGTAATGTTTGTTGATGATAGAGTTTGTTGATGATACAAAGCTAGATGGGACAGTAAGCTGTGAGGAGATCACAAAGGCCGCGATTTTGCCGGTGCTCAGAGAGGCGGGTCAGAGGTTAAAGTCCTATTGATTGATGGCGGGTCCTGAACCCACCTCCAAACAGCCTTCCAAAGTGTCAGGTCCCCGATTTACAAATGGACCCGATACCTAGCGGCGGGAAACAGATTAAAGGCAATTACTGGCCTATTAACAGGTACCTGTCAGTAGTGTTCAGCCTGCTTTTCGATTTTCCCGCTTCTGGGTCGGGTTTCACAAAGTCCGGACAACACGCCAGGTAAGTGTGACGTGTTGTGAGTCTGGCCTGATGTCTGTGAAACGATGACAGCTGCAGAAGTGGTGTGAAGGATGCAATGTTGCACATGGTGAGTTTCAAAGCAAAGAAAATGTTGCTTACTGCATTTTTAAAACATATACAGATTTCTTTAGCTTACAAGTTTTTAAATCCAACTATATGGCAAGTGCTACCTCATTGGGACAACCTCTCTCACCAGTGACAGATCGTTTCTGTCATCTCACCTGCAGCTACCATCTATTCCAGCATATGGAGGAAGTCATTGGAGAGCCTGGGTGAAAGAGTTTACCTTTGTGCAGTGTTTGGCAGTATTTTAAGCTGTCAAACACTGAGAAATCAGCAGTCAAAATAAAATAGTGCATGGTCCCTTTAAGGAAACTGGCAGATAATGCGCCATCAAATGATGTCATCACACCCGCTTCCTATTAATTGGCTGGTACAAGACCAATCAAGGGAAAATCATGTCTGTGGAGTGAAGGCAGCTGGGGGTGGGACCAGAACCCGGAAAGCAGCTGACCTGCACCCATCCCGACACTGAATGCAAAATCGCGGCCAAAGAATCTGCAAAGGGATATAGATAGACTAAATCAGTGGGCAGTAAGGTGGCAGATGGAGTATAATGTATGGAAATGTGAGGTTATTCACTTTGGTAGGAAGAATAGAAAAACAGGATATTTTTTAAATGGTGAGAAACTTTCAAATGTTGGTGTTCAGAGAGATTTGAGTGTCCTCGTGAAAGAAACACAGAAAGCTAGCATGCAGGTACAGCAAGCAATAAGAAAGGCAAATGGCATGTTGGCCTTTATTGCAAGGGGGTTGGAGTATAAGAGTAAGGAAGTCTTGCTACAATTGTACAGGACATTGGTGAGACCACACCTGGAGTACTGTGCACAGTTTTGGTCTCTTTATCTAAGGAAGGATATACTTGCCTTGGAGGCGGTGCAACAAAGGTTCACTAGATTGATTCCTGGGATGAGAGGGCTGTCCTATGATGAGAGATTGTGTAGAATGGGCCTATAATCTCTGGAGTTTAGGAAAATGAGAGGTGATCTCATTGAAACATACAAGATTCTGAAGGGGATTGACAGGGTAGATGCTGAGAGGTTGTTTCCCTGGCTGGAGTGTCTAGAACTAGGGGGCATAGTCTCAGAATAAGGGGTAAGCCATTTAAGACTGAGATGAGGAGGAATTTCTTCACTCAGAGGGTTGTGAATCTTTGGAATTCTCTGCCCCAGAGGGCTGTGAATGCTGAGTCTTTGAGTAAATTCAAGGCTGAGATATAGATTTTTGGACTCTAGGGGAATCAAGGGATATGGAGATCGGGCGGGAAAGTGGAGTTGAGGTCGATGATCAGCCATGATCTTATTGAATGGCAGAGCAAGCTCAAGGGGCCGTATGGCCTCCTGCTCTTATTTCTTATGAGATTGATAAATTAATGCATTATACAGGGACAAGCTTAGAGTATGAATGCTCCAGTTTCACCTTGGAGCCTGGAAGTTTCAAACCTTACAATAACTTAACTCAGCATTATAGTTGGTTGCCATCAACTATCTAAAAACAAAATAAAAGAATCACTTTTGGGAAGCAGTGGCTACCAGACTGTAGATGGAGCTCAAGCACAGAGATTGTGAGAGCCACAGACATGGAACTCGCTGGTAGAGTGTTTGCTGAACACATCCATGTTCATATAGCAGCACTGCTCGAGATAGTATTTCTTATAGACACTTTGCTCTTTTAATAAACAGAGCTGAACAAAAAAACATTGATGCAGTGTCATCATCATATTTTCAAACATATTTGCTGCTATTAACTTACAGGTATTATGTTTATCCTAACTTTAATGAAAACTGAGATTCAAGTTCAAAAATACATTCTGGAAACTAAACCAGTTTGAATTAATCCCTTTAAACTTGATTTGCAACAATATAATTCAAACCTCAATCTGTGACTAATCCAGCTGGTTTATCAAAAGTAGGGGAAATTTTAGAGTTAAACTTAATTGATGGTAGGTATCATTGCTAGGGCTGATCTCCTAATCACTAATATACTCATATTCACAGAATCACAGAAACCCCACAGTGCAGATAGAGGCCATTTCGGCCCATCGAGCCTGCACCGACACATATCCCACCCGATCCCTGTAACCCCTGCACCAACACATATCCCACCCTATCCCCGTAACCCCACGTATTTAATCCCCCTAACACTAAGGGTCAATTTATCATAGCCAATCAACCTAACCTGCACATCTTTGGACTGTGGGAGGAAACCGGAGCACCCGGAGGAAACCCACGCAAACACGGGGAGAATGTGCAAACTCCACACAGACAGTCACCCAAGGCCAGATTCGAACCCGGGTCCCTGGCGCTGTGAGACAACAGTGCTAACCACTATGCCACCGTGCTGCCCTTATTATTCTTATTTATATTAGGCTGCAAATCCATACCTGTATCTGTAGAAAACATCAACATGAAGCTAAGAGAAATAAAGTTACAAGGGCTGCATGCTTGCCTGAAGCTGCACCAGACCCCAGGAGTGCAGATCGCCTCATTTCTCTACATTAAGCAAACCAATCTGCTGGCTGTGGGCTGCTCAATGGGAACTGTGCAATTATGGAGCCTCCAGTCCCTTCGCAGAGAGTACGTTTTTGACACTGACACTTGTCTGACTTAAGAAATGATATGTCTTTAACAGGAAAGCATTCAAAATATTTATACTGCAGTGTAAAATGGCCGATATCGAATTGGCCGCCCAATTCACACGCTGTCTGATTTTCCCTTCCATTGATTTCAATGGAAAGGAACAGTGAATGGGTGGCTATTTTGATAATGGCGATTTTACTCCATCGCCCAAAGTTAAAATGACCCCCTATTTGTCTGAGCACATACTCATTTCAAATGTGGTTTACATAGGGTACAAAGAGTGATACAAAGCCTGCAACACAGTAAGAGATGGGATCATTTCAAATGTGCTGTTAAAAATTACACACAAAATGTACAAATCTATGAAAATGTCCAGGGAGAAGTTTACTATTTGTAATGAAATCGTCAGCATATTCTATATACAGTACATGTATTTCTAATTTTGCAAAGAATACTGAACAGAGGAACAGAGGAATTCCCCTTTCAATGTCCAGATAATATATCAAAACCATTAAGAAAGCAAATAGAAGTCTGAGGTATACAGCCAAAGCAGGAAAATTTAAGTATACAGAAGTTATGTTATGACATTACATTGTCATGTTTAGAATACTGTGTTCATTTCAGTCACCATACCATAAAAAATATACCTGCATTAGCATGAGTACAGAAAAGACTGATTCTAAGTGTAAAGGGATGAGCTTTAAAGCAAAGTTAGAGAAGCTTAAGCTTTATGATTTAGAAAGGGGGAAATCAACAATACATTCCCTGACTCACTGAGCAATGCTGCAGGAAGCCTGCTATACAGAGGACCAGAGAGATTATGGGGCAATAGTGCAGTGGTTGGCATCCATTGCATTCAAGATTACTGAGCTCTGGCTCCCCATAACATCATGTACAGGGTAGCCATACTATACACTAGATGCGCTCTGTATAATGTGCTGGGAGCCTGCACACCAAATGTGTACAAGGCTCATTAAGGCCACACAACTTATTTAAGCATGCTCTGGTTGCCTAGTGCCCATTTGGAATGGGTGCTTCAGGGCAAACCCAGGACTGTTTGTGAAGCTTTGCTGCTAGGTGGCCCTCATCTCATGAGGGGAGCACCCTCACTTTTGCTGCAATTTTTCAGATTTCAGTGGTCACATCCATGGTTGTGCACTCAAAGAATAAATGATCAGCAGCCAGCAGGCCATCGCTGGCTGGTGTCACCTGACATTGGGCCCTATCCAACCCCGTTCCCGGTATGGTACTCCCAGCACATCCTGCATTAATTGCCAGGAACACCAAAAATATTTAAATAGTCTGGCCATGGAATATTGTATGAGGCCAGCACTTGATTAGCTGCAGTCCCAGTGCTGCTGTGCTGGGGATTATGTCACTGATCCCTTAATGTGACGAGGGCGCAGCTTCAGGCCATATGGCCTTTTCTCAACTTGAACTTTTGTTAGTTCTTAACACATTGGAATCATGCAGTGGCGATCGCCACTGACCTCAAAGAAAGCTGCCCACAGAGCTCGCACAATCTCTGTGGTGAAAACTTTAGGTTTCTCAACGTGTAATTGATTGTAGCACTGTCAATAGGGGATTCCTAGAGCGATGCAGCACTGACATCGTCAAGCTGCCAATCACATTGAAGAATTCTCATAGACAGCAAACCAGGAAATGAAGAGCACTGATTATCTGCACTTTAAAAAAAATATTACAGAGAGTGAAATACAGATTGGGACATACACATGGGGTTAAGGTAGAAGCTGAAATATCATGAAAAAACTTTAAAACATTCTTTTTTGAAGCAATTTAATTTTTCTCATAATGGAGAAATTTAACATTCCACAAATCTAAAAATTAGTGTTTCAGGGCCAGAATGGTTGCTTAGCAGTCAATACGCTGTTAAAACCCCAGTTATACCTATTCCAACAAGGCTTTGGGGCGGGGTTGGCAGGGCGGGGGGGCGGCGGGTGTGCAGCCTGTGTCAGAGCAGTGAATGACTAACCGCAACTTCAGGATTTCCGCGTTTAGATGCGTATGCGCTAAATCCTGAAGTTACAGTCAATTTCAGAGGGGTAATGACAACGAACACTGACAGTTCGTCATCATTACTCACTGCAAATTCCGGGCCATTATTTGCGGTCAAAATTACAAAATCCTTTTGAATGATGTATTCTTTATTTCATAAATAGCATTAGCTTTATTTCAAACCATTGGAAGAACCTTGGAGAATAAATTCACACCTAAAAACTATGGCTAAAAATGAGTAGTAATGCATAGGGGGTCATTTTGACTGTGACCGATAGTGTAAAACGGGCGATATTAGATCAGCTACCTGTTATACATCTCTCCTGATTTTCATTTTAATTGAAGTCCATTGAAATGAAAATTGGGAGAGATCTATAAAGGCCAGCTGAATCGATATTGCCCGTTTTATGCTATCGCCCTATAGTCTTATTTGCTTTTACAGGTGGTTCCTTATTTCTTTGATCATATGGAACATTTGTTGTGTTTTATGGTGTGTTTGAAGCCAGCTATTGCTCTGCTCTGCTCCCTCCATGCAGGTTCCATATCCAGCTGCAGCCAAATCTATTCCCAGTTGTTGCTTTGTTGTATCAAGACTCGCCGAGTAATGACCTGCCCAAGTGCTACCTCTGGACAGCTCAGCCCATGCATAACAGGTTACTGTCTCAGTTAGACTGCTAGAGATTTTCAGTGCAGCAGGCATGAATTAATCATTGAAGAAAGTTACCAGTGACCCATCAGGACTTCCCAATGAAGTGTCTGGGAGTAATACTTTTGTAAATATATGGGTGATCTTACAATTCAACTCTTCCAGCAGCGAGTTGCACGCACAGGGAGCACAGGTCGAAGAATCAGGAGTACAGTGTTGTGGTCCTATTTCTGACCTGCGCTGTCTGTGAAAGCAACTCCCTGATGGGACTGCGGAATTGTGGAATTGCGTAATAACCCCTTATATGTATAATATAAGCCCAAATGTTTATTTACCATTAATCTGTGGACCAATAAAACTCAGAGTAATATAGAACCTGATAATATTAATATAGGCAAAAACACTAAAAATACACAGAAAGTCTGCTAGCATCAATAAAGAGGAGAAACAGGTTAGGCCTTTAAGGATGGACCTTTTGGGAGACTTTTTGCTTGTATTACATTGGGGAAGAAATTGGTTCCCACCGCACACGTTTTTTGGGTGCAAAATTCACATTGAGCGGGGCAAGTTTCTGGGCGTGATCTCCTGCACCCAAGACTTAGCTGTGGCCGGCCTGGCACCCGAGCTACCTGTTTTTGAGACGTCCCCAACAAGCAAGCTGCATCAGGATGCCCAAATGTCACATGCAGCTCACTGGTTTTATAGAAATGAGGCCCGGGGCCCAACTGAAGCGAGCCTCAGGCCTCCAGTTACAGGTGAGCATTCCAGACATCTGCCCAGTTTGTGAAACCAGTTGATCCATGATCCAAGTGAAGCCCTTATCCAGTCGCTCTACCAGTCCTTTCAAGGCAGAGGGGACGGTGGAGCCCAGGGCTTTCATAGCCCCAGTATAAGCATCCATTAGAGATCCTATTATTGCTGCCAGTGACTTCTGTATGGAGGGCCTAACTGCAGCATCCATTGAGTTGACCACAATCTCCATATATGACTGCAGAGTGTCATTGTCATGTGCCAGAACCCCACCCAAGTTGATAGTGGACTCCTCTATACCCTCCAACAAGATGCGGTAGCTCCCAGTCCTCAGCTATCTCAGTTAAGTTGGCAGTGGGTGGGAATCAAGCAGGAACAAGGTGGTAAGCTTTTGCTATTTAAACTGTATGTCTGCCCCGTTCCCACTGGGCAGGGTGGATTAAAATTCCCCCACTATCTATAGTCCATGGGGTGGCAATTTCTGTCCTGCTGCGTGGAAGGGCAAAAATGAGTCATGGCGCATCTTTGGGAAGGTTCTTTCCTTCATCGTGTGCTGCAACAAGGCCCATGACATTTGATGGATCTAGAAAGAGGGAAGAGGGACAATCAAAGGCCTTCAATAGCAGTTGAATGGTAGTGGAATCCACTACTAGCTTGTTGTGCTAAATGTATAAGTGAGAGAGTTAAGTATAAAAAGAGAAGGAAGGAGAGACGCCTAAATACCCTGCTGTGCATAGCTCCAACCTCACCATCTCCAATGCTGCCACTTGTGGCGATGTCGAGCTCCTCCATTGGTGTGAGCACATGCCTCAAGTGAGGACCTCCTCCTCTTCTTGCACTCTCTCTTTCTGTTGTGTGCTAGCTTCTCCTGCAGGAAGAATGGAAGTGGGTTAGCGTGTGCCCATTTTGGAGGGTTTTGAAAGATGTGTGAGGCAGCTTAGCACAGTGTGCACGCTGAGTGGAGGTGGCAGCAGCTGTGGGAAGAGGAGGGAATAGTTGTGAGAGCAGTGTCAGGTCCTGAGGTGCAAGCAAATGAGATGCAGTGAAGTGTCCTATCATGATGGGAGGAGAGGCATGGGAAGGAGGGGAGGAAGTACTGCTCGTGCTGGGGCTAAAGCTGGATGGTTCAGGGCTGTATAGAGAGTAAAAGAGATGTGAAGGGGAGTCTAACCTTGGCACTCCTACTGAGGTTTTTAAATATCTCTGCATTGCTGCCATATGCTTGATACAATGCTTGTAGCATTCACATGCTCCACACCACTCTCCATTGTTGTTGACGAATTTGCCTGGGCAGCCAGCGTCCATCAGTGAGGACAAGGAGCTGCTGCCTGCTGCTCACTTGCTCAATTAGCACCTCCATGGCACCATCAGAAAACCTGGGTGCCCCTAGCTGAAGTCATTTTGCCAGCAGATTCTGAAAATCGATTGCCAGTAACCGCCATTGTAAAATGCACTTCAACTTTAAGAAAATAAGGTTGCCTTTAAGTAGTAGCAGCCCCACTGGGTGTCCTGCCCTCCCAATTGACAAGCTACCTATAGACAGTACGATTAGCACTGGCATCTCACTGATTACCTGACTATGACGTAAATCGGGTTTACCATCGGCTGCAGCCACATCAGGTGGGAGGAGGGGACAACATGCCTGATTTGCGCTGGACACCAAAATCCATCCCCATATCTCTTCAGGCACTCCATCACAATAAACTTCTTACCCTTTCACTTGTGTTGTGTTTCTATTGCAATTAATGTCCCTGCCACACAATGGTAAGATCTGATTTTAAATGGGGGTAAAACCTTTGTTAAAATAGCAGTCAAAGAAAGGTTGTGTGAACCTGATTAGCGTTAGTCTGCTAATATCACCAACAGTTATTTCTTGGCTAGAGAGATTAAGGCTGTAATTCAATGATAAGGTTCTTCTACCTTTGCATGGCTTAGGATATCAACAGATCCCTATCAAGTAAATTAGAATTCATATCACAATTTAGGCAAGTTTATCTTTATGTTTATATTGGTTGCTGTGAGGCTTCCTCCTTTTTAAAAATGCCTGATTTTATTTCTATTTGATCCCTATTTTCTCCTTACTAGATGCAAGATGTTAACATAATGTTGAGCCGTTATAAGTAGTGTATTTGGCAATTTATGAAGAAAAAGAATCCTAGTCTATGCGAAAAATATGAAATATGCTTCTCAAAATCCAAAGATCCTTTGTATGGAATAGTAGAAACGTCTTAAAGTTACTGCTAATTATTTCCTGTGTATCTAAAAATAAAACCAAATTTGAAATATACCTCCTGTAAAAACACAAGTGACAACTCACAATTTTGATTTTCACGGCAGCTAAACACACCACTTTCACTTTTCATGTTAAGTATTTAACTTTTTCTTCATTCTTGCAGTGAAGGAGCGTCTATTCAGCTAAATCTCCTCCAGCTTGGCTTTCAGCAGCAAGACAGTTATTCAGATATTATTTATCAAGTAAGTTGCAGCACTGATTACTTTTGTTTTCATAGCAGTTCCAATAAAGTCACTAAAAGCTCTCCTGAAAAGATATGAAAAGCCATTTATTATGAAGCTAAAGTAGCTGCTGCTCTCTTGCCATTAACCAATGACACGTTATCTTTAGGTTTCTTGCTGGCTTCATTGTCATGGGAGGTCTTGGCTGAAAAACAGCTTTTAATAAATAAATGCTCGCCCATGGAATATTTTAGTGATGGTCTTTAAATAATTGCAGTCAAATGCAGAATGTTTTTTGCTTTATTACCTGTCTTTTAGATGAAGCTTTAATAGTCCTTCATTATTCTGCTGTATGTAACCATTATTTCTGTAAGGAAGCACCAGGAAGGCTGATGATTTCTAATCTGCATAATATTGCCTGCTGTAATTCTGAATCCAACAGTGCCCTGTTTCCTAATGGATTAGGAACATTCTCATTTCATCAATTGCGTTTTGGGTACTTTGCTTGATAAATGGATGAAATTGCTTGTAAGTTATGAGTTTGACTGAGCTGTAATGAATGATATTCAAATTTTAAAAGTTCCCTTAAAGTGTTTCATTATGTACATAATTTCTGTGCAGTTATGCAGTATCTTTCTACTTACCTACAAAATCATAACTGAACAACATGAAGAGAGTTGCTGCACCTTGTGGTTTTATGCCACCTAATATCCATAAAACATTTTTAGTTCAATAGTTCCTTTGTCACTCTTCATACAGTACTTTACAACCAGAAGTTACTTGCATCTTATGTATGAAATGAGCTGACTATACATTCATTTTTAAAATTGAATTCCCATTCTCTAGCTAAAACTATTTGTCCAGCTTTCTTCCAGACTTCTGCAAACAGTGCTCTATTATCTGGACTCTGGGAGGAGTGCCAGAATGATGCCAGCTGACTTGCCCTTTAGTCTTATCACCTTGGACCAGAATTTATTTTGTCCTTTGGCTCAGAACTAGTAGATGCACCTCCATCAAGACTTACATTATTCTGAGGATGTCAGCATCAAAACCTTCATCAACTATCTTGCTGTGAATCCATTTACAGTTTCTATACATTTGTCAATTTATCTTTAATTGATAATACTTTTACAATCAGTTACAAAGAATTCAACTTCATTGTAACATCCTTTTGTATCCATTTCTGTTGATTTTAGGAAAACCTTTATTTAAGTGTTGGTGATATCATTGGGCAAGTGAGTAACTGAGGCCGACTGTGTAAATTATATCAGCAGAGATAATGATTAATCCAGGGGGTTTCAGTGATCATGTCCTTTTAATTATGGCCCCGATTTTGGTTTGGAGCTTTTATCAGGCGGTGGGCATCGCTCGCCTGATGATGTCATTGAGCCTCATTGAAATTTGACAAACGAGCTGCCAGCCCAAATCTAACTGCTCATTGGTAGCTTGTCATTTGGGAGGGCAGGAAATCCAGCAGCACTGATGCTTCTTAAAGCTGCTGGCATTGACCTTCTCAGCCATCTCTTTCCAGGCCTGCTTGACGGTGGCCTTGGGAATGCTCCTGTGGGTGTTGGGGAACAGTAGTTGTGTTCTGGCCCCTCACTTCCTCCACTAGGACCTCCAAAGAGGCATCAGGAAAGCCGGGGGGGGGCAGCCATTCGACTCATTGCTGCAGTCAGCTAGAGTTCCATAGTTGTTTAATGAAAACCACAAGTGATGGATGCAACTTCGCTTTAAGAGGTGCATCTCCACTTGAAATAGAGTCAGAGAAGGCAATGGAAGTTGCATGGGTCACGTAGGCAGGCTGCCCGATTCTGCAGGCAAGGCTATTTTTTTAACAAAATTAATTTACATATTTAACACATTTCAAGGACTGCTTCAGTAAGGTGGTTAAAATTTAAATGTGATTAAAAAAAACCCTCAAAAATGCTTTCTACAACATCTGTGACATCAAATGGTGGCAGTAGTTACACTCAATCAGCACCATGTTTGCTCTCTCTCTAATCCCTTTCAAAAGTTAGCTTGCATTTAATTTCAGATCAGATGCCCTTTGCATGAACAATCTTTTCTGTTTCCAGGGTTTTCGTCACTGCCACGTATGCTACACACAGCGGCTGTGCCATGGAGTTCTGCCTAATCCTGGGTCTTCCAGCTGTTGCCTCCTCAATTGCCAGATTATAGAAAGCTGTCAAAGTAAGATGTCATTACACTGTGTGATGCAGAAACATGGTAAACCACTGTTCTTTAAATAAAAATTAATAAAACATTTTTTGGAAGAATTCTAGTCAGAAAATACTGTGAGTGGAGCACATCTATCGACCACCCATTGTTACCCTCGTGAGGCCCAGGCCTCTGGCTAACTTTTCCTTAATGTGGCAGCTCAAAGGTTGGGGAGGGTTGGGAATCGATTGGCTCCTATGCTTAGGATCTGGCCTACAGTAAGAACCTGGGGAAGAGGAGGGAGGTGGGGTCGGGGGGTGGTGCGGGGATTGCATATGCAGGCAATGGCCGGAGTTTTTTTTGTGGGTTAAGGAGCAGCACTCCTGTTCAGCCTGGCCTCACAAAAATTAATGTTGAAAGGAAACTTTGGCCATTTTCTGAGTGGCCTCCAGTGGCCCCTTTAAGTACCGCTGGTTAGACTGCTCAATGCTGATACAAATGGCAGAGTATGTGTGGTGCACTCTTCACCCATTTGTACCTCAAAATTGCAACTGGGGTCCTATGTATGAAATAGGACCACAATTTGCATTATTACAAGTGGCCTCCTCCTCCTGAAACAGGCAGATGCTCCAGCCGCCCCGCTCAGGACCCTATTCAATGTGGTGGTGCTGGATCTCCAGCGTAAATGAAGTGGTAAGTGACCAGGCACCATTTTCAGGTCACTTATGTGTATACTAGAATATTAAGTAGGGTACTATGAACTGAAAATGTATTTGTGGATAGTCTGATTGTTTTTCTTTCACTTTAGCCAGATGCTCAACCCAGATGCTTAACCTGGGATGTTAAAGTTGTCTATCTGGCCTTATTTGACATTGACCAATGGCTATGGGAAGGCAGACCTAGTTCACTAAGGTAAATTCTATATTCCAGGTGAAATATTAGGATAAAGGGTAAAGAGTAAATGTCCTGCTTATGTATACAACTCAACTCTGATAAATACATAACTGGCATGCCAAACAGTTTCTGCTTAAATCAAGGATTCTACCAAATACTTATTGAAAACCTGAGCCATTTTACAGTATGCTAATGTCAGTGCATCTAATTACTGCTGCTACAAATGAATCAAACATAAAATAATGAATGCAAATTATAATCTTTTACAAGACGCTGTTAGTGTACTAAAGCTGTCTGACATGAGCTGGACTGACAATACACAACATTGCTGAGCACTGGAAACATAAATCATTAGGGAATATTTTACGCCCAGATCAGGGATTCTATACAAGTGATTAGTAAACAAATGCTACAAATTTGAGCTCAGTGTTTATAAGGAGTGAGCTATGTTTTGAATATTTTATTTTCATTAAAACCATAAGCTATGCATCAGTGTTGTGCATGGCCTTCCATATTTATAGAAAACAACACTAAATTGAATATAAATTCAAATTTATTATCACCGAACTCTGTGGCAGATGAACACAACATTGAAGGTTTGACAAATTTATACAGTAATATAATTGTAATATAGGAGCATTATTGTATTCAGATTCGAGTAAGGTGTTTTTCTTTCTTTATATCTTGTAGATCAAACAATGAGTTGAAAGACTGCCAGTATTTTGGCATTTGGACTCTGTGCTTTGAGAAGAACAAGACTGATGATGTGAACGTATTTGATGTTATTATTCGTAAAAGCTTTCTCTGGACAAAAGACAAGGCAGACCATTCAGCACAGCCAAACCATTCACTGGGTAGCTGTATGCTCGGTATGGATTATTTTAGTGGCATAGTGAGTTTCTTTGAAATAACAGATGTTAAGCCTAGCACTTTATTTTGATAAAATATCATACAACATATACTATATGATTCTTCTCTAGTCATTTGTGCATTGAACAATGGTGTCTTCAGTGTGTCCTTAAGTGCTTTTGTATGGCTATATATCACTAATGAACTTGCCTTGGCTTTTATGTCTCCATCCTTTAAAGATGTTATGACTCTATTTGACAATGGAATACAATACAATACTTTCCTAGGATATAACCACGAGGTAAGCCCCACATTAGGGATTCAGATATATTGTGTGCAAAGGTCAATTTGTTATATTTTAAATTTAGTTTAAATTAATTGTATTTGTGTGCCATCAGATCACATCTAAATGGAAAGCAATTGGTACATTGGATGCTGTGTCTGATTGTCCTTAGCACTGCAGGAGTCTGCCAACAAATCTGTTCTGGTTTCAGGTAGATGTGACAGTCCTGAGTTTTTTTATCAATTACATCTGTAAAGAATTTCTGGAATGTGTCATTCCACTGAAGATCTTTTCTTCCAGGGTTTGAATCACTCATCATATAAATAAATCCATTCAATTTCCAGACCCAATGATGTCAAACTAATGTCCATTATACCAGAAAACAGGCCATTTGGACTGTGATCACTCTGACCACTATACGCTTGTACATTTCCCACAAGAGGGGAGAACACACTGGATCAAGTCTACACGAGCATTGTAGACGCTTATAAGGCCATTCCCTGCCCCCACCTTGGGAAGTCTGACCACCTCTCCCTGTTTCTAGCCCCGGCATACAAACTGCTCATCAAAAGAGAGAGATTAGTGAAAGTATGGCCAGAGGGGGCAGTCTCGGAGCTTCTGGATTGCTTCGAACGCACTGATTGGGGCATGTTTGCCCATAATGACATCGAGGAATACACATCCACAGTGCTATTCTACATTAACAGCTGCGTCGAGGTAGTCACGACCCATAAAAATATCAGGACATACCCCAACCAGAAACCCTGGATGAACGGAGAGGTCCGCTCGCTGTTGAAAGCACACGACGCAGCATTTAAATCTGGCGACGCGGCGGCTTACAGTGCAGCTAGGACCAACCTAAAAAAGGGTATCAGGGCTGCCAAAAGGAAACAGACACTGTGGATAGAGGATCATTTCCACAACAACTCGGACCCCCGGCGCATGTGGCAAGGCATCCAGTCCATCACTGACTACAAGGGCAAAAACACCAGCCCCCCGGTTAGCGATGCCTCCCTTCCGGAGGAGCTTAATAACTTCTACGCTCGCTTCGACAGGGACAACAGGGAGCCGGCTACCAAAGCCTTGCTACCCCCGGAAGACCAGGTGCTCACTCTGTCGACCTCTGACGTAAGGGGTGTTCTACGCAGAGTGAACACACGAAAGGCTGCTGGACCGGATAGCATCCCTGGACGGGTACTCAAGGAATGTGCTGATCAGCTGGCTGATGTCTTCACCGCCATCTTCAATCTGTCATTGGCCCAGGCAGTAGTCCCTACATGCTTCAAGACCGCTACCATTATTCCTGTGCCAAAACAAACGGCTGTGACGTGCCTGAACGACTATCGACCTGTCGCACTCACACCCATCATAATGAAGTGTTTCGAGAGACTGGTCCTGGCTCACATCAAAGCCAGTGTTCCTGCCTCTCTTGACCAACACCAGTTTGCCTATCGTGCAAACAGATCAACGGAGGATGCAATCACAACTGCTCTACACTCAGCACTGAATCACTTAGATGGTAAAGAGACCTACATCAGAATGCTGTTCATAGACTACAGCTCAGCATTCAACACTATCGTCCCCAACAAGCTGGCCACCAAACTCCAAACTCTTGGCCTGAACACTTCCCTCTGCAACTGGACCCTGGACTTCCTAACAAACAGACCCCAGTCTGTCAAATTAGGTAACCACACCTCCCCCCCCCGACCCTGAACACGGGGGCCCCACAAGGATGTGTGCTGAGCCCCCTCCTCTACTCCCTCTTCACCCACGACTGTGTGGCTGTTCATGGTTCCAACACCATCATCAAGTTTGCGGATGATACCACGGTAGTAGGCCAGATCACCAACAACGATGAGTCAGCCTACAGGGAGGAGGTCCAGCATCTCGTGAAGTGGTGCGCCGATAACAACCTGGCCCTTAACACCAAGAAAACCAAAGAAATCATTGTGGACTTCAGGAAGTCTAAAGGCGGAAGTCACACCCCCATCCACATCAATGGGGCTGTGGTGGAAAGGGTGGACAGCTTTAAGTTCCTCGGAGTCCACATCACGGAAGACCTCTCCTGGTCCCTCAATACCTCCTCTCTGGTGAAGAAGGCCCAGCAGCGCCTATATTTCCTAAGGAGGCTGAAGGGATGTAACCTGTCACCCCTGATCCTCTCTAACTTTTACCGCTGCACAATAGAGAGCATCCTGACAAACTGTATCACAGTATGGTATGGCAGCTGTAGCTACTATGACCGAAAAGCCCTGCAGCGGGTAGTCAAAACTAGCAAAGCATTACCAGCACCCGGCTACCGACCATAGAGCACATATACCAGAAACGCTGTTTACGGAGATCACGGTCCATCATCAAAGACCCTACCCACCCCAGCCACAGTCTGTTCACCCTCCTGCCATCTGGGAGACGCTACAAATGCATTCGCACCCGTACGACCAGATTTAGGAACAGCTTCTTTCCCAGGGCTGTCATCCTACTGAACTCCACAAATAAACTCTAAAGCCTGCACATCTGCCAATGCACTTTATTATGGTTATGCTTATGTTAATGTATTACAAGCCAAATGTATGTTGAATGTTTAAATGTCTTAATCTAAATGTACACTCTCGGGAGCCGCAAGCCTACATTTCGTTGTACTGCACTTGTGCACTAACAATGACAATAAAAGTTGATTTGATTTGATTTGATTTACACCAGGACTCAAACTATTGCCTGCAAAAAAGGTTAACAGTTATTTGAAGATAGAGATCAATCATTTTGCTCTGATAAAATGCTATTGGGCTGGATTTTGCTCTCAGTGGTGAACGAATGGCACCAGCCATTCATTCTTGCTCACAGACTTTCTATGGGATTTTGCATTGGAACTTCCGGTAATTCGAGAGCCATTTTGGCACAGCGCCCTCTACAGGGCATCTGGGACCTGTGTGAACAGGCCAAGCAACTGTGCATATCCTTACCCAATCAGATTGAAGAATTCTTAATGAGCAGTGCAGAGTCTGAACCAGGAAAAGATGGGATTAAAAGAGAAAGATAAAAGAGACAGGAAAAAAAAAATTTACATAAAAAAAAAATCTACAACAATAATTAAGATCTGAAGGAATGAAACTTTGCACTTGTAAAAGTTAATATTCAGTGCCATAGAGGTTGTTTGGCAGTAATTAAGACTTATTAACGCAATTAAAAATATACTTGGTGTGCCTCAATTATTCCGAGACTCGAAGTTAGCAGAACAAAAGTAAGGCTTTTATTAACTCAGAACATAACACGTAAAATAGAGAGATGTCTACCTTCAGGAGGCTGATGCCCGACTGAAGTTAGATTACAAAGGAGCCAGGTATGGGCGGAGCCCTGCACACAACCAGTTCCAGCACATTCCAATACATAATACATGAGGACTGGGGGAAGGGAAAAGACACAGAAGGCAGGCAGTTACAAGACACAGAAAACAGGCAGTGATGAATGGAATATATTTCATCACATTCACCCCTTCTATAGATTTAGTCTGTTCGGGGGTTTGATAGTCCTCTGCGACCGACGTGGCTGTTGTGGTGCCGCGGGTGTCGGCTGGGTGTCCCCGGTAGCCTCCTGGGTCTCTGCCGGGGGTGCCGCCGGGGTTGTTGAAGGGGTAGTTGGTGGGGGTGTCGTTGGTCGATGTTCTTCCGGGGGTGATGAAAGAATAGTGGGTGGGTAAGGGTTGCTGTGATCGTCGTCGCTGCTATTGCCGTGGTTGTTGTCGATGCCGGCTGGGGCGACGTCTTTTATGGACACGGTGTCCTCCCTTCCGTCGGCGTGCCGGACATATGCGTATTGGGGGTTGGCGTGGAGTAGGTGTACTGGCTCCACGAGAGGGTCCGTCTTGTGGCCCCTCACATGCCTTCGCACGAGTACCGGACCTGGGGTGGAGAGCCATGACGGCATGGATACGCCTGAGGTGGATTTCCGAGGAAAGACAAACATTCGTTCATGAGGCGTGGCATTAGTGGCCGTACACAATAGCGACCGTATCGAATGGAGCACATCCGAGAGGACTTCCTGCCAGCGGGAGATAGGGAGGCCCTTGGTCCTTAGAGCTAGAGTGACTGCTTTCCACACTGTCCCGTTCTCTCGCTCCACCTGGCCGTTACCCCGGGGGTTGTAGCTGGTGGTACGGCTCGTGGCGATCCCCTTGGACAGCATGTACTGGCGTAGCTCTTCACTCATGAAGGACGCCCCCCTATCCGTGTGGATATAGCTCGGCATACCGAACAGGCAGAACAGGCTGTTGAGGCATTTAATGACCGTGGCGCTGGTCATGTCTGGGCAGGGGAAGGCGAATGGGAAACGGGAGTATTCGTCCACAATGTTCAGGAAGTAAACATTGCGGTCGACGGACGGGAGGGGGCCCTTGAAATCTAAGCTGAGCCGCTCGAAGGGCCGTGTAGCTTTGATTAAGTGGGCTCTATCTGGGCGGTAGAACCGAGGCTTGCACTCAGCGCAAGTGCGGCAGTTCCTGGTCAGAGACCGAACTTCCTCAATCGAGTAGGGTAAGTTACGGGACTTTATGAAGTGGAACAGCCGCGTGACCCCTGGGTGGCAGAGGTCGTTGTGGAGGGTCTGTAGCCGATCCTCGGTGGCGCTGGCACACATCCCTCGTGAGAGGGCGTCAGGGGATCCGTTAAGGGCCCCTGGCCGGTAAATGATGTCGTACTCGAAAGTGGAGAGCTCGATCCGCCACCTAAGAATCTTATCATTTTTAATCTTCCCCCTCTGTTTATTGTTGAACATAAACGCTACCGATCGCTGGTCGGTAAGTAGGGTGAAGGGTTTGCCGGCTAGGTAGTGGCGCCAGTGGCGCACTGCCTCCACGATGGCTTGGGCCTCCTTTTCCACGGAGGAGTGTCTGATCTCGGGGCCTTGGAGGGTCCTCGAGAAGAAAGCTACGGGCCGCCCCGCCTGGTTGAGGGTGGCCGCCAAGGCGAAGTCGGACGCATCACTTTCCACTTGAAATGGAGTGTTCTCGTCCACTGCCTGTAGCGTGGCCCGCTCAATATCCTGCTTAATGCTTTTGAAGGCGGCGTGGGCCTCAGCAGAGAGCGGAAAAGAGGATGCTTTCAAGAGGGGGCGGGCTTTGTCGGAGTAGTTGGGGACCCATTGGGAATAGTAAGAAAATAACCCCAGGCACCTTTTCAGGGCTTTGGGAGTGTTGGGCAGGGGCAGCTCCCGTAGGGGGCGCAATCGGTCGGGGTCTGGTCCGATTTCCCCATTCTCCACCACGCTGCCCAGTATGCAGAGGCGCGTGGTGTTGAAAACGCACTTGTCCTCGTTATAGGTGAGGTTGAGTTTTTGTGCGGTTTTCAGGAACCTCTCGAGGTTCGAGTCATGATCCTGCTGGTTGTGACCGCAGATGGTGACGTTGTCGAGGTAGGGGAAGGTTGCCTGCAAGTGGTGGTCATTGACCATGCGATCCATCTCCCTCTGAAAGACCGAGACCCCGTTCATCACCCCAAAGGGGACTCTGAGGAATTGGTAGAGGCGTCCGTTCGCCTCGAAGGCGGTGTACGGGCGGTCCTCTGGTCTGATAGGGAGCTGGTGGTACGCTGACTTGAGGTCGATGGTGGAGAACACCCGGTATTGGGCGATTTGGTTCACCATTTCTGATATGCGGGGTAGCGGGTAGGCGTCTAGTAGGGTGTACCTGTTGATCGTTTGACTATAGTCGATCACCATCCGTTTCTTCTCGCTACCCCTTACCACTACCACTTGGGCGCGCCACGGGCTGTTGCTGTGTTCAATAATGCGCTCTTTCAGGAGCCTGTCTACCTCGGTCGCGATAAACCGCCTGTCCTCCCAGCTGTACCTCCTGCTTTTGGTCGCTATTGGCCGGCAGTTAGGGGTAAGGTTCGCGAATAGCGAAGGCGGCTTTACCTTCAGGGTAGCCAGACCGCACACTGTGAGGGGCGGCTGGGACCCACCGTACTTGAGCGTGATGCTTTGGTGGTTGCACTGGAAATCCAAACCCAAGATCACGCTCGCACATAGATTCTTCATGATTAATACTTTAAAATTATCATACACAGTTCCGTTAACGCACAATTGTACCGTGCAGTAACCCAGAATGGTCGATGTCTGGGTTTTATCGGCCATAGAGATGGTACCCTGAGCAGGGACCACCTTTAGGGAGAGTTGTTGTGCCAGTTCAGGGTGAATAAAACTCTCCGTGCTTCCACTGTCAATTAAGCATTTAACCCGGCACCCGTTTACCTCGATGTCCACCATTGATTTGGATAGCGGATGCGGCCTGGTCTGGTCCACTGTGACCGATGCCACTGTAGGGCCCTGATTGAGACAAGATGGCGTCCACGCTGTCTGCTCATAAGATGGCGGACCCCACGAGGTCGGGCAAGATGGCGTCCAAGATGGCCGCTCCCACGGCGCACACGCGGCGGTGGCGGATTTTCCGGCGGTTGGTTTTCCGGCGGGGTTCCCTCTGCACACCTTCCCGAAGTGCCCCTTCTTACCGCACTTAAAGCAGGTGGTGCCTTTCGCCGGGCACAGGTTTCTGGTGTGCTTTGGCTGCCCGCAGAAGTAGCAGTTGGGTCCTTGACGCGTCGCGGCTGTCGTAGGGCTTCTGGGGGGAGAGCTGGGCCCCGCCGGTGTCGGGCTGCCGGGCGGGGAAGATGCCTTCCAAGATGGCGGCGCCCTCGGCGCACACGTGGCGGCGTGGGCGGCGCGGGCTGAAGAGTAGGCGTCCGAGTTTCTCTGGGCCATCTCCAGGGACCGCGCGGTGTCCGCAGCCTGTTTCAGGTCCAACTCCGTTTTTTCCAGCAGTCTTTGCCGGATGTGAGTGGAGCTGAGGCCTGTGATAAAGGCATCGCGAACAAGCTCGTCGGTGTACACTGCGGCTTTTACATCTCGGCACTTACAGTCCTTGCCAAGCTTTTTCAGGATGCTTAGGAACTCCTCCACCGATTCCCCAGGTCGCTGTGCGCGAGTAGCGAGTAGATGCCTAGCATACACCTCATTCGTAGGCTGCTGGTAATGCGCCTTTAAGGTGTTGCAGGCGGCCAGGTACGTATCGGCGTCTTGGATGAGGGGGTAAACCCGGTGGCTTACCCAATTCCGTAGCATTCCGAGTCTCATCTTCGCAGTGTCCGTAGCGTCTTTGACGGCTGCGGAATTGTCCAGGAAGAATTCCATACAGTCAAACCAGTGTCCGAAGCGTGCTGATGCGTCCGGAGCATGTTGATCCAAATCCAAACGTTCGGGTTTCAGGAGTTGATCCATAGTGTTGAAAATTGAGTTAATAAAATTGATGTGCCTCAATTATTCCGAGACTCGAAGTTAGCAGAACAAAAGTAAGGCTTTTATTAACTCAGAACATAACACGTAAAATAGAGAGATGTCTACCTTCAGGAGGCTGATGCCCGACTGAAGTTAGATTACAAAGGAGCCAGGTATGGGCGGAGCCCTGCACACAACCAGTTCCAGCACATTCCAATACATAATACATGAGGACTGGGGGAAGGGAAAAGACACAGAAGGCAGGCAGTTACAAGACACAGAAAACAGGCAGTGATGAATGGAATATATTTCATCACAATACTTACACCGGAATGGATGAGTCCTAACATTTTCTGCCATGTTTAGTGGGTATCTATCCTGTAAGTACAGCAACTTCACTCTGTTTCATGTGTTTCAATGCTGAGACTTTTGGCGCGATGCTATTATAGCGCAACTTCTGGAGGAGCAGGGCAACTCAGACAGCAACTTTCTGATTTTCACCATTAACTGCGCATGTGTGGTCGCTGGAAGTTGCTGTCCGATTTGCACTTTAATAAAAGTGATCACGGTTAGCCTCACCGTTATTTCTACAGCAAAATCGGGACCATTAAATCATTTAAACAATAGAGTGAGAAGCAGTGCATCTTAATTATTTCTGTAAGAGCTTTTAGTTTTGGTTGGCATAAGGACATATCTTTGGAGTGGACGAATCAAATGTGTAAAAGGGTACTGTTCCTAACAACTCGGCTTCATTAGAAGAAAGCTCACACATAGTTCCAGTTTTTGTTATGTTTTTATCTGTCTATCTCTAGCATGATTTATGTTTCTCAGCTGTTGTTCCATTTCATGTGGACTCCAATTAAGTGTATTCTAACTATGCCCATGCGCCGCACAACAGCTTTTAACTGTGTCGTTGCTACAATAGACGCGTGGAGTGGTAGGTTTGAACTGAGTTCCGTGGTGCTACCCACTGGCGCTCCTGTGCACAGGGTGACTATATCGTGCACTGCATTCCATGTCTAAAGCTGATTTGCTAAGCATTCCACATAGGCACCTCCCAGAATCAACACTGGGGCCCAGATTTTGCGGCGCTAATGACGGTGAAACTGCTGACGTTCACCATCGTTACTCCTCTGAAAGTGACAGCGACTTCTGGAGTCAGCACATGTACAGATAAACACAGAAATCCAGAAGTTGCTGTCAGTGATTCTACGCTTCTCCGCAGGTTGCGCTGTGGAACGCCCTGAAGTCGGCAGTCAATTCAAATCACACTGAAATGTAGCTCCTGATAAAAACTTCCCCTGGATGTTGGAATATTGCTGCTAAAAAACTTTGAAAATGTTCAAAGAGGTGTTACTGGGTTTTTAATGGCGTATTGACTGCTGAACAACCGGTCTGGCCCAGATAAACTAATTTTATATTTGTGTAATGTCAAATTAATATAAGAATGACATGGTTTTTAATATAACTTTTTGTTTATGATATTTCAGCTTCTACCTTAATCCTATGTGTATGTCCCAATCTTTATTTCGCTCTCTGTAAAATTTATAAAAAGTAAATTATAATCTGTACATTTTGCTTCCTGGTTTGCTGTCTGTGAGAATTCTTCAGTGTGATTGGCTGCTCAGCCTGCTTGATGACATCAGTCTTGCTGGACGCTGGAGATTCGCTTGATTCGGCACTAGATTCAAACTAACGTTGGGAGAGGTAAAATTCACGACACAGAGATCACTGTCGCGTTGCTGCTGACTTCAAATTCCGGATCTAGATTTTTGTTAGATAGGCCCAATAAGTTCTTTGGGCATTTATTCATTGAGCATAAAAGGATTATTACAGGCACAGTACTACAGAGACTGATGTAGGTAGCTCCTCAGAGACAGGTGGACAGATTTCACTAAAAATTATTCAATCGTTTAATATAGCAAACCATGCTATCAATGAAACAAGTGACATAATCCGTGTATCTGGCTGGACCTTTAACTGTTGTTTTTATGGTTTCATATGAAACTGGCATATCAGAAAGTGAGAATCACAGAAAAAGGATCCTGAATTTCACACTTTAGGAGAGTTTGATGATGCTTTACCTTCAACTTTTGTGCTAATATTTCACAGGATAAATGGCTGGAAGATCTATTAACAAGTTTTTTAAAGAATGACAATATCAAAATGATATTTAACTGGATAAAAGAACTCGCAAATGAAGGTAAGTCGAACAAACCGAATTTAATTTCATGAATATTTTCCCTATTTTTACCTTCTCCCACAGAAGTCCACAAACAGAAGACATATGTTTATAGGCAAATGAGTTTTATCAATTCCCCCCTCATCAGAATGGATGATTCCATTTCTATGGGGTTGCCTGTCTAGTAGCTCAATTGAAACTAATGAAATACATCTGTAGCAGGGAGATTTGAGTGATAAATAGCTCAGGGATTTAAACCTGCACCTAAGGATTTACAGTACGAGGCCATTATATTTTTTGAAGTCCTTGTGAAATTCTCCCAATGTCTAACTATGTGCATTTTTATAATATTACATGCAAGCACTTCTGACCAGATTAGATGTACCAGTTGGTCACAGGCTCCGTGTCGGTGGAGTCAGAAGATAGGAGCTCAAGGCAAAGAGGAGTTGATCAGCCTATGTAAGTTCATGATTATTGACATGAATGAATCAACTGAGTGGCCTGCGGGTGGTGCTGTCCAGGGAGAGTATAAATACTCGGGCACGGGCCCAGCTTGCGCAAGACATTCTTAACAGGAACTAGTGAAGGACACAACTAGACCTCCATGTTGTAAAACAGTTGAGTAAAGCTTTGTTTAATGCTTAATGTTTAATGACCAAGTGCCTAGTAGTTCTGTTACATGAATTATAATGCTGAAGAAGGAGTGAGCCTTTGGCGCAGTGGTAGCATTCCTGTCTCTGGACCAGAAGGTATCAGGGTTCAGAACTCCACTCCAGACAGTCCTAGGGAGTGGCGTGGAGCGGAGCGCAGTGCAGCAGGATACTTGCATCCGGTTGGTGTGGGTGGCCCCCGGCACCCCCCTATCATATGGGTTGTGAGAGCAAATAAAACCCTCCTGCCGTATAGCACTAACTAACTGGTATTAAGATGGTTACATGGAAGGAGCGTTAATGCAGCCAGTCAGACTGTTAATCGGCCTGCAACTCCTTCCACTGCTTCACACTGATCCCCAAAGTGAAGACACAAGCTGAAGAAGAATGTAGTTAAGTGTTACAAATATACACAGCTCTAATGAGTTTGAAAATCATAAAAGATATGCCAACACAAAACTAGTCAAATATTCAATACTTTCATTTGCATTTAGTAAAAAGGAGAGTAACTGCCATTTTGAATACTCATTATCTTCCACTGCATAAAATAGTGCCTTATGGGTTTGCCATGATAAATGTTCCTGCTAAAATTATTTGGATAGGAATACAAAAGTTCACGTGGGCATCACTTAAAAATCATCAGAATTTCAACAGAAGTTTTACTAATTTTTAAGTGTGATTGTTATTTATATAGTGGCTGCTTTCGGAAGGATACAGGAAATTTGAAAGGTACTTGTGGGCTTGGAGGTGGAAATGATGATAACATTGGCCTGCTTTGTGAAATAAACTGTAGTGGCTTTGGGAAAGAAAGCACTAGTGTGAGGATGAGACTGGGTGTGAGAGAAGTTGTGAGAAAATATATTCGAAGGGTTTATTGGTTTAACATAAGAACATAAGAAATAGGGGCTGGAGTAGGCCATTCAGCCCCTCGAGCCTGCTCCGTCATTCAATAAGATCATGGCTGATCTTCTACCTCAACTTCACTTTCCTGCACTATCCCCATATCCCTTGATTCCCTTAATATTCAAAAATCCATCGATCTCTGTCAACGACTGAGCCTCCACATCCCTCTGGGGTAGAGAATTCCAAAGATTCACCACCCTCTGAGTGAAGAAATTTCTCCTCATCTCAGTCCTAAATGGCCGTCCCCTTATTCTGAGACTGTGACTCCTGGTTCGAGACTCCTCAGCCAGGGGAAACATCCTCCCAGCATCTACCCTGTCAAGCCCTGTAAGAATTTTGTATGTTTTAATGAGATCACCTCTCATTCTTCTAAACTCTAGTCTAGTCTACTCAATCTCCCCTCAGAGGACAATCCCCCCATTCCAGAAATCAGTCTGGTGAACATTTGATGCACCCCCTCTATGGCAAGTATATCCTTCCTTAGGTAAGGAGACCAAGACTGTACACAATACTCCAGGGGCTAAAAATTGAGTAGTGCCCCAATTGAGGCGCTAACTTCGCCGGGGCGCTAAAAGTAGCGCCCCAGAAAAATGAGCACCCCCGCGCCGGAAATTGAGTGGTTGCGCCCCAAGAGGGAAGCGGGGTGCTACTGGACGCGACCCGCCTCCCTCTAGGGGAACTGTGAGTGAATATCATGGTGCTACGTGCCGCAGCGCCACACGCTGCAACACGTCACGCCGCGGTATTGCAGGCCTTCCTCCCCTTAAAGAGGAGGGGCCTTGTGCAGCGCGACCTGGGGCTCAGCTGGGCCCCCGGGGATCGGGAGTGCAGGCAAAAGAGCCCGGCACCCAAGAGAAGTGCCGGGCTGTTGGAGTGCAGCCGGCACTCCGCCGGGGGGGGGGGGGCGGGGGGGACGTTCAGGAGGCCGGGGACAGGAGCGCAGGCAGGTGCTGGCAGGCGGCCAGCAACAAAAATGGCCGCCCCGCACCTCGCCTTTAAATTGCGCCTCCCTGGCCGCAGGTACGCCCCTTGACCCTGTCGGACATGGCTTCTGGCGGTAAATCAAGGGACGCTACCGAAGATCGTGGCCGGGGTGTGAGCAGGGCGCTGCGCACACCAATGACGTCATCGCCAGCGGCGCAGCGCCGCAGGGCGCTACCGGTTAGTGCCACCACTAACCTCCCACTGAATTTTGCGGGAGGCGTGGGCAGTGCCACACCCGCGCGCTAGTTGGTTTGCGCCCCACTTAGCACCCTCTTAAGGCGCTAACGGGTGGCGCTACCAACTGAATTTTTCCCCCCAGGTGTGGTCTCACCAGGGCCCTATATAATTGCAATAAGACATCTTGGGCTAAGAATTGAGTAGCGCCCCATTTGGGGTGCTATCTTCGCCAGGGTAGCGCCCTGCAAAAATGAGCACCCCCGTGCCGGAAATTGAGTGGTTGCGCCGCAAGAGTGAAGTGGGGTGCTACTGGAAGTGCCCTGCATCCCTCTTGGGGCACTGCGAGTCAATATCGTGGCGCTACATGCCACAGCACCATGCGCTGCGGCATGTCATGCCGTGGTATTGCAGGCCTTCCTCCCCTTCTTAAGGGCCCCCGGGGAGCGGGAGTGCCGGCAAAAGAGCCAGCACTCCGCGGGGGTGGGGGGGGGGGCATTCAGGAGGCCGGGGACGGGAGTGCAGGCAGTTGCTGGCAGACGGCCAGCAACAAAAATGGCCACCCCACACCTCGCCTTTAAATAGCTCCTCCCCGGCCGCAGATAGGCCCCCCCATAACCCGTCAGACATTGCGTCCGGCGGTAAGTCGGGGGCACTCCCGAAGATCGTGGCCGGGGTGTGAGTGGGGCGCTGTGCACGGTGATGACGTCATCGCTGGTGGGCCTGTGCCTCAGGACACTTCCAGTTAGCGCTGCCGCTAACCTCCCGCTGAATTTCGCGGGAGGCGTGGGTGGTGCCGCGCCCAGGCGCTAGTTGCTTTGCACCCCATTAGCGCCCTCTTAGGCGCTAATGGGAGGCGCAAAGCAACCCAATTTCCCCCCCTTTACTCTTATACTCAAATCCTCTTGTAATAAAGGCCAACATACCATTCGCTTTCCTAATTTCTTGCTGTACCTGCATGTTAACTTTCAGTGATTCATGTACAAGTATTCGCGTACCCAGTTCCCTCTGAACACCAACATTTCCCAATCTCTCACCATTTAAAAAATACTCTGCTTTTCTATTTTTTCTACCAAAGTGCAAAATGTCATATTTCTCCACATTATATTCCATTTGCCATTTTCTTGCCCACTCACTTAGCCTGTCTATATCCCCTTGAAATCTCTTTGCATCCTCCTCACAACTTATTCCCACCTAGCTCTGTATCATCTAGGTTTCTGCTAGATATATGATGAACTGCATTTCTATTGTGTCTGATATTTGTATTTTGAAATATCAAGTTGATTAAACCCATTCAGTAGTGAACCTCATGCTTAGTGGAGTCATGCTCTAAGGACCTTATCGCCTCACCCAGGTTGTCAATAAAAAGTGTTGAATTATGGGTAATATTGCATTGTGTGCTCATGCCCACTATGATCTGTGTTGTGATTCATCAAATTTAGTTCAATTAACTGAGTGCCACTTTACAATGATGAATGCAATTAAATGTTGTTTATGTAGACAGAAAATAGTACACTGCACATAGCAGTGAAACATAACGTTTCTGGCATAAATCAACTTTGAACCAGCATGACACAATCACAAAAAAACAAAAAAAAATATATAGCAAATATAACCTTGTTTTGCCAGCTGAGTTGATTTGGTTCAAATGTGAATGTTTACAGTTTAACCAAACCAAATCAAACAGAGTGAGGTCTGGTGACTTATCCCGGTGCATAGTGTGGCCTCTGAGGAGGTCATGGTCGACCTAATAAATCTGTTACCATGGTGATCATAGAACTGTACATGCATAAGCGGGTTAAATAATAACTTGCTAAAATTTTAATTGTATACATCAAAATGACTTTCAAAGAGTAGATTTTTTTGGACCTTGTGACTATATCCGTGTGGAGTTTATCACCAAGGAATGCCCCATTCAAATGGCAGGGTTCTAATATGTTTCTGCAATAGACAGACCCATCCTTAATCAGATTATAAGTAAGAATCTCTAGAAGAGGCTTATTGAAATATATTTGTATGTGTTGATATGTGATTGACCTATCACATGAGAAGGCCATAAGTCACCTGATTCACTTTTTAATGCACTTCAGGCTTTAGTTGTTGCACAGACTCCTGGATATTTTTGGACCAACAAACCCTTCAGTGTGTGGTTAAACAGCAGAGACTACTGAGAAATGTTGCTGCAGTCATAAAGGTTTTAAAACATCAGATCCACCTCAAGAAGGAACCAGGTGAGGGATGGTTGAAGTATGTAACCTGATGTATCTGAAAAATAGCACCTTTTCACAACTCCCCACAGAGTCTGAGAATGTGACCGGTTTGTAAGTCCATGAAGATTTATAGGACAACTAATGCCATTTAAGTTTTATATCAGAACCCTTGCACTGGAAAGCACTACTGTGCAATGCACATGGATGAATGATATTTGGCGGGTCTTACTTCAGAGATCTTCACTACACTATGAACTTTAACCTGATTGTTTTACTATTAAGAATATCACTTATCAACAGTACATGAATTATCAGTATCTTTTGTCTTCCTTTGTTAATTTTCTACCACTGATATCAAGATAATGCATTGAGTTCAATTCATATATTTCATGGTACCTAAGAAGCAATAACACTGAAAACATGTTAATTTAACTCAGAATTTCATATTATTAACAATGGATTTTACACCTAGTGTTCTTGGAGAATGGTCTTTGATACAAACAGTGCAAACTTTCACAGCATTTATAAAATATGAAGTGAGGGTGGCACAGTCTAGCAAACAAAAAAAGTGACTTTCATTTATATAGTGCTTTTTCACTCAGAAATACTTCAAACACATGAATGATATTGAAGTGCAGTGATTGTTCTTATGTAAGCAAACACAACTGCCATATTCCACACAGCAAGATATGGGCCTAGAAATTCAGTATCGCCACGTTTGGGGCGCTACAGCCGGGCGTTCGCTAAATTTAGCGCCTGGCGCAACTTAGCACCACCTTCGCCGAAATTGAGTTGCATCGCCCCAAGAGGTTGCTGCTGCGCTAAAGCAGGCGGTGCACGACTATCATAAGGTGCTAAGCCGGCGAGCTGAGGCGCTACCACCGAGGGTGGGCGCAGCGCAGGTGTGGCGAGTTATCGATTGCAGGCAGACACACTGGTGCCGGTCAGCTCTTAAAGGGGGAGGGTCGATTTGGTTTGCAGCCACGCCCTGCACACTGCAGCCCTGAATCTAGGCCTAGACAGACCTGCTTCGACAACACAACGCCCACGACCATGGAGAAGGCCAGGCAGCGAGCGCAGCGCTTTAGTGAGGGTGCCCTGAAGGTTCTGGTTGGCGCAGTGGAGCGCAGGCGACCTGTCCTCTTCCCTGACAGTGGCAGGAGGCCACTGCCCAGCGAATACAGGAAGGAGGGAGGTGGCAAACAGAGTGACCTCCAGCAGCATGGTCCCCAGGACACCCACGCAATGCAGAAAGAAGTTCAATGACCTCACTCGGGTTGTCAGGGTGAGTACCCTTTCCAGTATCCTCTTCATCCCTGCATGTGCACCTCACTTTATAGCCAAAGGGTCCTGAAAGCCCCAATGCTCAGCCCTCATCCAGCACCTATGGCACTCTCATGAAAATCACATGCACATTCACCACTTTACACACTGTCAGGGCTATTCCACCATGGGAGGCAGTGCAGGCAAGATGAGGGCTTGACATTGTCAGGGTTATTCCACCATGGGAGGCAGTGCAGGCAAGATGAGGGCTTGACACTGTCAGGGCTATTCCACCATGGGAGGCAGTGCAGGCAAGATGAGGGCTTGACACTGTCAGGGCTATTCCACCATGGGAGGCAGTGCAGGCAAGATGAGGGCTTGACACTGTCAGGGCTATTCCACCATGGGAGGCAGTGTAGGCAAGATCAGGGCTTCACACTGTACTCAGAGCCCGTCCTTTTTCTTGCAGGGCAAGCTGGCGCACAACAGGAGGCAGCAGCTACGGACCGGGGGAGGCCGTCCTGAACTTAAAGACCTCAGCGACCTGGAGCAGCGAGTGGAGCGGATTATGGGAGGCCGGCTGATTGGCCCCGTCGCCACTGGAGATGCTGACCCCGTTCTGGACAGCAATGGTAAGGTCATCACCTTTTTGACCTCTCTCTTTCCACTTGTGCCTCACACCAGCATCCTTTGCCACTCTCGAACCAATGCAGCGCATTGCAGCACTCATGCCTCTCTCGCTGCCGCCCTGTCCTCACTCTAAAGCAACTCTTGTACCTCCCTGCTTTCAGATGCTGATTCGCCAGGTGAGGAGGCGGGCCCTCAAGCTGGCACTGTGAGTGAATCGGAAGGCGAGGAAGAGGAAGCCGGACCATCAGTGCCACCCTCAGCCGAGGCAGCCCATGGCCATGATGGGGACACGTCTTCCCTGGAGGGGAGCAGGGGGAAGGGTCTGATGAGGGTGAAGCTCCGGGGCCCAGCGGGCTGCAGCAACGCGGGAGGGGTAGGGAAGCTCGGCGGCCTTCTCCCCGGAGGGTGAGTTTGGCCTCCAGTCCTGTTACAGTGAGTGCAGAGGAGGTGCGACTCCTTGGTGAAATGGGCGCCCAGGCTGAGCGCAGGCACATTGAGCTCATGGCTGCAGTGGCTAGGATGCCTGACTGCATAGAGTCACTGGCAAGGAGTGTGCAGGAATTCGGGGCAGCACAGGCCAGGAGTCTGCAGGAGGTCGCTGCATCACAGGCCAGGAGTCAGCAGGACGTCGCTGCATCACAGGCCAGGAGTCAGCAGGATGTCGCTGCATCACATGCGGCTTCCAGCCAAGTGCTTAGTCGTGCCATGCATTCACTGGCTGGTCTGATGCAGACACAGATCAGGGCCACACGGGCACTAACTGCTGCCACCCTCGCTGGATTGGCCAGGAATTGCTGGGGCCCTCGCCGCGCCGCAGCAGCCCAGCAGTCTGTGCCTCAGCAGATTGCTGTGCATGCTTCAGTGCTGGCCCATGCGAGTGCCAGTGTCTCGGCCGACCAGGGAGTGCCTGTGCGCTGTCAGGTTGGCAGCATTCCTGCTGCCAACACTGTCACTCCTCCACTGCAGCTGCCACCACCCGTAGGACAGACTGCTGCCACCCAAGCAGAGTTGGAGCAGTCAGCAGCCGGGCCCTCCAGGCCCAGAGCTGGTCCAGGCCGTCCCCCAAGGGCATCTGCCGACTCACTACCTGACCCTCAGCTGCCTTCCCCCAGCCTTGCTGCAGCCACTGGGGTCCCATTGAGGAGGAGCTGCAGAGCGGGAAGGGGCCAATCGCGCAAGCGAGGCGGATCACCCTCGCAGGCCAAAAAGTAGGAGGTGTGGCAAAATGTTGAATTTTTTATGAAGGCCGAGAATGTTGTGTTTGTTTTTTATGAAGGCTGAGAATGTTGTGTTTGTTTTTTATGAAGGCCGAGAATGTTGTGTTTGTTTCTTATGAAGGCCGAGAATGTTGTGTTTATTTTTTATGAAGGCCAAGAATGTTGTGTTTGTTTTTTATGAAGGCTGAGAATGTTGTGTTTGTTTCTTATGAAGGCTGAGAATGTTGTGTTTGTTTTTTATGAAGGCCGAGGATCATGGTCATTTTTGTTTAACTGTTTTGTTCATTTTCTCCAGGTTGTGAGAGCCAGTTATGTGTCTGACTGTTTTTTGGGGGGTTTCTCTGTATTTGTTTGTCATGCGGGAAGGGCACAGAGTTTGTTAAATAAAAAATTGTCTTTATTCAGATTGTCCATGTTTGCACTTTGAACTATTTGTTGCCTTGACCGCCTCAGGGTTTGCGGAGCGGCTCCATTCATGTTCTTTCAATGGCACAAGCCATTCCCTGAGAGGGGGCCTAGAACCGGCTTGCAATAAGCTGCTGACAGGACGGCCCTTGCACTTTGTGCCTCCCTCCCATCTTGGTGCTCCTCCTCCTCTTCCTCCTCCAATGTCTGCTGGTAGTGGCTGAGTCCTGAGGATAGCCAGGTTGTGCAGCATGCAGCACACTACAACGAAATGGGAGACTCGCTCAGGCAAGTACTGTAGGGCTCCCCCGGAATGGTCCAGACAGCGGAACCGTTGCTTCAGCACGCCGATTGTGTGCTCAATGATGTTCCTGGTCGCTTGATGGCTGTCATCGTATCGTTCTTCAGCAGGGGTGGTGGGCGCACGGAGCGGGGTCATCAGCCAGGTGCACAAAGGATAGCCCTTGTCCCTGAGAAGCCAGCCTCCTGGGTGAGCCGGGGCTTCGAAAATGTCTGCCACAGAAGTCTGGCGCAGGATGAAGGTGTCGTGGCTGCTGCCTGGAAAGCGGGCATTGACAGCTAGTATGAGCTGCCTGTGGTCACACACCAACTGCACATTCAGTGAATGGTAGCCCTTCCGGTTGTGGTAATCCTCAGCATTCTCTAGAGGCACCCGCAAAGCCACATGCATGCAGTCAATGGCGCCCTGGACCATGGGGAAGCCCGCTATTCTTGCAAATCCCATTGCACGCTCTTGCTGCTTGTCCAGGGTCATGGGGAAGGAAATGTACTGACGTCTCCTTCTGAAGAGGGCATTCGTGACCTGGCGGATGCAGCAATGCACCGCGAACTGCGATATATTGGCAATGTCCCCAGTAGCGGATTGGAAGGAGCCGGTGGCATAGAAGTTGAGAGCCACTGTCACCTTCACCGCCACCGACAGAGATGTCCTGCTCCTCAGCTGAGACTGCAGATCTCTCTGAAGCAGGTGGCAGATCTCAGTGACCACCTCCCTTCTGAATCGAAGCCTCTGAATGCACTGCTCCTCAGACATGTTGAGGTAGGAGAAGTGCTGGCTGTATACCCTGAGAGGGTAAGGCCTCCTGTGCCAACACCTGTTGGCCCTTCTCCATCTGGCCATGATTGACACTCTTTCTCGGCGTCTCTGAGCCCTTTCAATGCAATGCAGAAACCCAATGTTTCCACCCATTGCAGCCCCCATTATATGTAGCCACTCAAGGCTATGGCACTGAAAAATAAATCCAACTGCAAAGCTCTGGCCTGAAGCCAGAAGTACCTGTGTGAGCGCTGAGTCAAAGCAGAAAGCTCTCTCCCTTTGTCTCTCTCCAAATCTCTCTCTCTCACACAGAAGGAGTGGAATAAAATGGCTGCCACCAAGAATGCAGGAAGAGTCCCCTTTAAATAGTGCCCCCCCAGCCCCACAGGGACTGGGAACTGTTCCACTCAACCAGTCGCTGGGAGCGCCAGGCACAAAGAAGGGGGGCGCCACTGAAGTTCCGGTTCGGGGCACACCAAGGGCGTTGCACCATGAAATGACGTCAGGATCTGCGCGCGCAGCTGAGCGGGTGCTGCGGTTTTGCGCCGCCGCTAATTCTTGACTCAAGTTCGCGAGAGGCGCAGATCGCGCCGCGCCCGGGCGCTAGCCACTTCGCGCCCCACTTCTCGCCCTCTTAAGGCGCTAGCGGCTGGCGCTAACAACTGAATTTCTAGGCCATTATCTTTTAATCTAGTTTTGGTGGTGTTGGTTGAGGGAGGAACATTAGCCAGGACACCAAGATCCTCAATGCTCACCCGGACAGTCAGATGACAATTTAGTTTAATAGCATAAATTCACTGGAGAATGAGCACTATCTCCAATGCACACTCCCTTCAAACGTAGCTCCCCACTGGGAATTCACAATGAATGAAATATATCATCCAAAGGACTGAAAGGTACCACATTGCACTGGTGTGTCAGCTTACATTATGTGCTCCAGTCCTGGATTGGTGCTTGAGCCTGCAACCTTCTGACTCAGAGGTGAGAGTGCTACTACATACTGAGGTAACCTGACACATGGGAAAGTATAGGATAGGTACAAGCACACAATTCTCTACATAGTGAGCACCTGCATTCAAGACAGAGCTACAAATATGAGTCCAGATGAAATGAATGGGAAGCAGAGAGATAGAGGCAAGTCTACTCATAAGTCTACTACATATCCTACAATGGTGGTCAACAGGCAGGCATTGACAGAGACATGGGAGCAAGCCACCTTCTTGCATTTCAGCCAGGGAGTATTTATGATATGGGAAACAAAATAATAAGTGCCTAATAAAAAATAAAATCTGAACAAACTAAAAAGAGTTTTAAAACACATTGAAGATTTATACAATTTTCCTTAATAAGAAAATAACTGAAAGCCTTTCACTAGTGATTGTATCCTTACCTTCCAACAATGGAGAGGTGGACCTTCTGCTCAGTAATGGAGTTCATCTGGAATTTCTGCAGAGGTCTCTCAATCTCCCGCTGTAACTTAGGCAAAGGATTGGTGGAACCCCTGTAGAAATTCCAGGCAACTGTCTTTAGCAGATGACAAATCATTAAACATTTAGAAAGACATAGGCCGCGATTTCGTCGGCAGAGGCGGGTCCAGTGTGGCTGGGGTCGTTAGCGCGGTCCCAGCCCGTTGCCTGCTCCAGCCCACTCTCTCCAAGTGATTTTATGTTGATTGGGCTTGTTAAGCCCGCCCAGCGAGGTTACTGGAAGCGGGTCTGATGACATAATTTAATGACGCGTCATCAAATGGTTTCCTTAAAGGGGCCATGTACAAATTGATTTTGACAGTTGTGCTGTCAGTGTTCTGCAGCATTGAGGTGCTGCAAATACTGACAATCACTGCACAAAGGTGCACGGCTGCACCCAGGCTCTCCCATGACTCCCTCCATATGCTTATGGAGGGAGTCACAGCACGCAGGGAAGTTCTCTTTCCTTCCAATGGGTGGAAGACACCTCCCAGGACATCAACGTAGCCTGGTTGCTCATTGCACAGGAGGACACAAGCAGGGATGTCATCAGGAGGACCAGGCTGCAGTGGCGCAAACCTTTCAATGATCTTAGTAGATCACGAAACGTTACTGCAAAGCCACACTCAAGCTCATCCTGCTGTGCCACTCATCACATCCCCATCACTATGCCTTCCCTTCCTGCACATCCTTACTCACACCAACTTACCTTGCACCTTCACCCATCCCTCTCTATCTACTTTATCACTTCCCCATCTCACTAGCCACCCCTCACACTCACCCTCATTCTACTGCAATAAATCAACTAACAACACACAAGGGTAGGCACTTGGATGGTTTAGCCAATGTGAAGTTTCTGGTAACGTGCTGTCAAACATTGAAATCTTTATTTTCAACACTTTGGCCTAGAAATTCAGTTGTTTGCGCCAGCCGCTAGCGCCTTAGGAGGAGGAGATGTGGGGCGCTAGGCGGCTAGCGGCCGGGCGCAGCGCGATCTGCGCCTCTCCCCAACTTCAGTAAAGATTTAGCAGCGGTGCAAAGCCTTTGCGCGCGCTCAGCTGCGCGCGCAGATCCTGACGTCATTTCATCGTGCAACGCCCTTTGTGCGCCCCAAACCGGAAATTCAGTGGCGCCGGCCTATTATGCGCCTGGCGCCCCTAGCGACTGGTAGAGGGGAACGGTTCCCAGTCGCTGCGGGGCGTGGGGGGCGCAAATTAAAGGGCACTCCTCCTGCAGTAGAAAAGGCAGCCATTTTGCAACACTCCTTCTTTGTGAGAGACGGATCTTTGCAGAGAGACAAAGGTAGAGAGCTTTCTGGTTTGGCTCAACACTCGCACAGGTACTTGTGGCTTCAGGCCACAGCTTTGCACTTGTCTTTAACTTCAGTGTCATATCATTGATTGGAAACATATAATGGGGGCTGCAATGGGTGCAAACGTTGGCCTTCTCCATTGCATTCAAAGGGCTCAGAGACGCCGTGAGAGAGTGGCAGTCATGGCCAGACGGAGAGGGGGCAACAGGCGTCGGCAAAGGAGGCCTTACCCACCCAGGGTATACCGCCAGCAGTTCTCATATCTGAACATGTCTGACGAGCAGTGTGTTCGGAGGCTGCGATTCCGAAGGGCGGTGGTCACTGAGATCTGCCACCTGCTTCGCGGAGATCTGCAGCCACATCTGAGGAGCAGGACATCTCTGTCGGTGGCAGTGAAGGTGACGGTGTCTCTCAACTTCTATGCCACCGGCTCCTTCCAATCCGCTACTGGGGACATTTCCAACATCTCCCAGTTTGCCGTACATTGCTGCATCCGCCAGGTGACCAATGCCCTTTTCAGAAGGAGACGTCAGTTCATCTCCTTCTCCATGGCCCTTGTCAAGCAGCAACAGCGTGCAATGGGCTTTGAAGCATTAGCGGGCTTCCCCATGGTGCAGGGCGCCATTGACTGCATGCATGTGGCTTTGCGGGCACCTCTAGAGAATGCCGAGGATTACCGCAACCGGAAGGGCTACCATTCGCTCAACGTGCAGTTGGTGTGTGACCACAGGCAGCTCATCCTAGCTGTCAATGCCCGCTTTCCAGGCAGCAGCCACGATGCCTTCATCCTGCGCCAGACTTCTGTGGCAGACATGTTCCAGGCCCAGCCTCACCCACGAGGATGGCTTCTCGGGGACAAAGGCTATCCTTTGTGCACCTGGCTGCTGACCCCGCTCCGTGCGCCCAGCACCCCTGCTGAAGAGGGATACAATGACAGCCATCAAGCAACCAGGAACATCATTGAGCAAACAATCGGCGTCCTGAAGCAACGGTTCTGCTGTCTGGATCGTTCCGGAGGAGCCCTACAGTATTCGCCTGAGCGAGTCTCCCATTTCGTGGTCGTGTGCTGCATGCTGCACAACCTGGCTATCCGCAGGACTCAGCCACTGCCACCAGACATTGGAGGACCACCAGAGGAGGAGGAGGAGGACCAGCACAGGAAGGAGGCCGAAAGTGCAAGGGCCGCCCGTCGGCGGCTTATTGAACGTCGGTTCTAGGCCCCCTCTCAGGGAATGACAAGATGAATGTAGCCGCTCCACAAGCCCTCAGCCGAGCAGGGCAACCAGGACTTCCAAAAGAAAGCATGGACAGTGCGATTTAAGAACATTTATTACTTTGATACCTCTGCCCTTCCCACATAACAAACTAATGGAGAGAAGCCCCCCCAAAAAACACAAATCGACCAGTCTCGGCCTTTCAAAAAACACAAATCCACCCTCCCCCTTTAAGAGCTCACCGGCGCCAGAGTGTCTGCCATCAATCAGCAGCTCACCACACCTGCGCTGCGCCCGCCCTCGGGGGTATCGCCCCGGGCCGCCGGCTTAGCGCCTAATGATAGTCGTGCATCGCCTGTTTTAGCGCAGCAGCAACCTCTTAGGGCAATGCCACTGAATATCGGCGAAGGTGGCGCGAAGTTGCGCCGGGCGCAAACTTTAGCGGCCGCCCGGCTGTAGCGCCCCAAACATGGCTATACTGAATTTCTAGGCCTTTGTGTTCTTGGACAGATTTTTGTGCATCTTTGGAAGTGTCTTAGTGGGTTCCAGTGAATGGTGAGACATAAGGTTCCCCCCCCCACTCAATGGTGATGAGTGTGAAAGGAATGGCTTGGACATTGTAGGGATGCTTTATGGTGCTGGTGTGGGGTGGTGCCAACCTGGTGCATCATGTGGCAGCCATGGTGTTCAGTGTTAAGTGAAGTAAATCTGGTGTCCCAGACAGCAGTGTGGTTGGGTGCTGATACTCTCTGTCCTGTGCAGCATCAGGTGATTGCGGAGAAGGTTGGTGTTGTTGTTGGTGCTGCTGGTGTGCCTGGTGATGCTGGTGTTGGGGCTGATCGTGTTGGGATTCTGAGGACCAAGGTGAGACTTTTTCAAGGGCACCAATACTGATGGAATAGATGGCAGGTGAGGTTGAGATGACAGAAGCAATCTGTCAATGGTGAGAGAAGTTGTTCCAATGAGGTGACAGTGGATAGAGAGTTTGCTCCAAACACTTGCAACCTACATACAGGAAACTTTTTTTTATCCGGCATGGACGGGACCGACGTGGTGCCGGATCATCAAAAATTCCGGATAACCGAACGCTATAGTAAAAGATAGGGAGAGCTGACAGCTCCGTATAAAGCAACAAACCCTGTTGCTTAGCAACAACTGTAGAACAATGAACACACGTTTCAAGCGTCTCTGTAGCTTAGCAACAGCTGCAGCCACACCCTTGCACAGCACAGATGGACGAAGGCAAATACCAATATGAAGTAAAACCTACTCCTGAATTTTGCCGGTTAACCGAGATTTCCGGTTATTTAGGTGCCGGTAAATCAAAAGTTTCCTGTAAATCTCAATCTGTCTTCCAAATGCAGTAAGCAACAGGTTCTAACCTTGGAAAGTGAAGACCTATGAAATGGGAGCTTTCATAGAACATTTGCAGCTGCCAGGTTAGTAAATCATTCCATGCTGACACAACACCTGACTTCCTTACCTGATATGATCCTCGCGCACCGAGAAACTTATGGAAAAGCTGATAAAATGGTAAGCACATGGTAAAATCCTGCTTAACTACCTTTTAACAAGCTGTTAACTATCTAAATTGGCTGACCCGACACTTGGTGTCAGGTCTGTTCAGAAATGACAGACCCGACACTTGGGAAATTGACACAGAGGCAGGATGACAGCGGGATCTTTTTGATTTTGCCAGCAGACCCACCTCTGAACTTGCACTCTGAGCACTGATAAAATTCCGGCCATATATTCCTTGTTGGACAGAAGAAAGTGAGACTCTCTACCAGGAGTATTCGCTGAACAAGAACCCAGCCACAGCCACGTGAAAGGTGGAGGAATCTTGTGGAGAAGACTAACTTCACTCACTCCAGCAGGAAAGCATGGGTCCTGCTCTGTCAACTTGGTAGGGTAAACCCGCCTATAAACACAGGACGACCATCAGAGCAGACACCATTGCATCCCACTCGATACAAACATCAAAATCTCCGGTGGACAAAGAATTTCAATGCCAGGTGAAGTGGCAACTTTCGACAAACTTGATGGCAGCACCAAGATTGCCAACTATGTCTGATCCATTCACCTTGGATGAACTAAACGCAGCCCTGTCGACAACCAAATCTGGAAAAGCTGCTGGTCCAGCTGGTGTTTACCCAGAATTCTTATAAGAACTGGGACCCAAAGCGAAGAGATGGTTGACCTCCTTCTCCGAGGTACTGGCAACTGGTAAAATTCCATCTATTTGGAGGGAGACTAAAATAATTGCCCTCCTGAAGCAGGGGAAGAATGTGTGTGAAGCCTCCAACTACCGCCCGATCTCCTTACTTTGCACTTGTTATGAAGTGCTGGAGAGGCTACTACTCCACAGACTAGCCCCCAACATCGAGCCAACCATCCCTAAGGAGCAAGCGGGCTTCCAGAGCGGCCGTAACTGCTGCGACCAAGTGGTAGCTTTAACAACGCACATCGAAGCAGGCTTCCAGCACCAGCTCAAGACCGCCATAACACTCGTGGATCTGTCAGCGGCGTATGACACAGTATGGAAGCATGGACTGCTTTTCAAGCTCTCCACCATTTTGCCCTGCAGAACCATCTTCTCAACTCCATGCTTAGCAACCAATGCTTCTGTGTGTACACTGGCACCCAGAAGAGCAGATATAGGACATTGAACAATGGATTCCCGTAGGGTTCTGTCCTGGCACCCATGTTATTCAACATTTACACCAGTGACCTGCCTGAAACAGAGTCCCGCAATTGATGACATTGCCTTGGCCACACAAAACATGAATCTGTCCATCACCGAGGAGACCCTGGCCAGTGATTTACAGAGGATGGAGGCCTACTTCCGCTGATGGCGGCTTCAGCCAAACCCGCAAAACACCGTCACCTCAACATTCCACCTCAACACCCATCAAGCAAACCAAACTTTGAAAGTCTCCTTTTGCGGTGCAGAGGTAAACCATGCCAAAAAACATTCCTAATCACGAGTTGCGCTTGATCGCACCCTGTCATAAAGGCAGTATTTCCAGAACCTTGGGAAGAAACTAAAGAGTAGGGTCAACTTGATCCAGATGGAGAGCAGACACTCAAACCCTCTGTAGGGCAACACTCACCCTGGTGTACTCTGCGGTGGAGTACTGCTCTCCGGCATGGCTATCAAGTCCGCATGTCAAATCCGTTGATGTCCAGCTGAATTCTACTATGAGAATAATCACCGGTACACTTTTATCGACACCAACACCTTGGCTGCCCGTGCTTGCAAACATCGCACCACCATACCTACACCACAAATATACAGTCTTCAGAGAATACAACCACTACACCAGCAAAGACATGCCAATCCAGGCTGACTTGAACAACCTACCACTAACCCATCTCAAATCTAGAAGGCCACTTTGGTCCATCACCGAAGCCCTTCAGCGATCTCCCCTCAGCCTTGATGACCAATGGCGAAATGCTTGGAAGAACTGTGACATACGGAATGGATTCCTTGTAGAGGACCCCACAGTACAACCTGAAGGATTAAATCTTCCTCGCAAACAGTGGACAACCATCAACGCCTCAGAACTGGTCATAGTAGATGCTGCCACCTTCTCCATAGATGGAAGATTAAAGCATTCCCATCATGTGACTGTGAAGCTCCTAATCAGACCCTGGAGCACATCATTGAGCACTGCCCTTGGAGGAAATTCGCAGGCAGCCTTCAAGATATCCACGCTGTTACACCGGAAGCTTTGGCCGGAATATCTGACTTAGATATTGACATCTGATTTGCTTTGCTACTACCATATGACAGAAGAAGAAGACTATTAATACTACAGATATCAGTAAAAACAGGACATCATAAATATGGCTGTACCTCAACAGATCTATTATTAGTGATATTTTTTCTTTTTCAGGAGCGTTGCACTTAGAAGATGAATATAAGAGTGTTAAGCAGCACATAAAATTTGCCCAAGTGGTAAGATGGTGCTTCCACATTGGACTCCTCCCAGAAAGCTGTGGTAATTAACTAGTATTGTTTGATATATTCAAAAGATCATTTTAATAGAAAGACACCATTATTATCCTTTACAGCAACTGGAATATTTCAGCTGGGTTATTTGAAATTTGTTAAAATGTTCTAATATCTTTTCAGACCAATATGAATGCAGCAAGATTTCACAGATGAGGCTGGCTATGAAGCAGCATTTCACAGAGCTCCGCATGCGTAGGTTCGGGTAAGCCTTTGTTTTAACACTTGTGCACGGCTGATTTTTACTTTATAATTAGAGCAACTGATCTGGTCTGGTGCACCATCCCATCACAATCCCTATAAATGTATACATTAATCCATCGAGTGTGATTTTCTGTTTAAATTTTGCATAAACTGGCTTTTTAACAGATAACAAATGACTTGCTGCAACAACCTATTGGCTTTATTTACGATGTTCATATACATTTTTTAACTTCTGTATTACTCAGAGATCTTCCCTTTACAAACTTATTCTTCTGCTTCCATTGCAAATGGAACAATGCTGGATTAATGATAAATGGAATGGTGACACATCTAGGAGAGAAGCATGGCTCCCTGTGGGATAGGCATCATGGTGCTATGTGGGGCTATCCACCTCCCAGCTTGCAGGTAAACCAACAGTTTGGAATGGCACTATTATTATTTGCCCCTCAGACTAAATATTGCCCCTGCAAGCATTCATATCTTAAACTTTTTGAATGACTGTATTACTCTTCCAACTTCTTAAGTAAAGACAGACGTGTAGTAGATGGAAGGAGCAGCAGAAGCATTAAAAAAAATCAAAACATTTAAAAATAGCTTATTTTTAAAAAGGACTATCAGCACTACAATATAACAGTTAAGGAAAGTCATTTAGTTTTAGTAGAGAACACGTTTTCTTAATGATGGTGGCTCACCTTAGTTGATCAATGTTCAGTTAAGTCATCTAACTGCACTTGGACTGAGTTTCATCAGTTCCCTGCCAAGCTACTGGTATTGGCGAAGAATCCAAATGTTAGGAAAGATTAGAGAGGAAAAGTTAATTTGAAAATAATAAGGCATTGTGTAGAAATAAATGATATCCTGTGAAGATTTGTATTATTTTTTCTAGGTTCTTTTAAAGCTCTATTTAATGACTGGATGAAGCTCATTTGATTGATTGCATTGTATCCTTTTGCCTGGACTGCTTTTGATTTAAGAATTCTAGAAGATGGATAGCCTGGTGTACGGTGCATTAGCAGTGTTGTTGCAGTGTGGAGTGGGGGGAGGGTCCAGTGGGCAGTATATTGGAGCATTATAGAATAGTATAACACTGGTCTGAAAAGCCTAGTGACGCATGGTAATATGTTGGTAGGACATTGATTATAGAGACAACTTGATCTGGTGATGCCGAGCACCAGCAGTGTGTTGGTAGATCGTTGGTTCAGCAACTCTACCTAATAACCATATTGGCTGGAAACAGTGCATAAACCACATGTTATAAAAAGAGGGGAGAAAAAATTACAAATGGGTATAGAAATACATCAAGTACTAAAAATATCCACTTGATATGTAGAGGTGTTTTTTTCTTCTGTCTGATTTTCATCTGTTATCCCTCCTTTCCTGAAAGGAGTGAATCAGGTGTATATCAGGTCTACAGCTCTTTGGTGCCTTGTCCAAGCAACAATCCAATGTGTACAGGTCTGGGGCCATCACAGATGATGTGGTCCTATCTTTGCACAGTATTCACACGTGTGTACTTTCAACAGGGAGCTCACCAGTGATCAGGAGTAGGAAGCCTCTGTTTTTTCTCTTAGGCCACGGAGGCCAGTTTCAGTGGGAATAAAAAGAGGGAAAAAAAACTACAAATGCTGGAAATCTGAAATAAAAATGTTGGAAATACACAGCAGGTCTATTAGTGTCCATAAAGAGAAAAGAAAGTTAACATTTCAGATGTAGACCACTTCATTAGAATATTGGCCTCTCTGCTTCCCTGGCGGAGATTGATTAAGCCTTCTGGAATCTTCTTTTCTGTATGGCTGAGTACCACACTAACTGTACGTTTATTCTCTAAGCTAGTGGGGATACATGATCTGATTGTAGTGTAAATAACCAAATGTGTGTATCTCTGCTCACAAATACCTTGACCATTCCTGTTAGCTTCTTTATTTCATATTGGATGTTCTATATTTTGATCAAAATGAGAAAGATACTTTGAAGGCATTTTCCTCTGCGTTTACTCTGCCACTCAGTCTTAGTCGACTAATTGAATGATTCTGGCTGCTGGATCATAAACAGACGTCGGTGGGTGGCCTTTATTACTCATAGTGTGTAAATGAAACCGCTTTCATTTGATTTGAAACAGTGGCCTATTTGTGTGTCAGTGATCTATTGTGAAGCTACCTGAGCAATTTTCAATTTTAAAAGTTTAACAGTGCATTTTGTCCATGTCAAGGTGAAGGACATCAGTTAATGGGAGTGGAATTCTTTTTCCACTCTTGTCAGTCAGTGCCAGTACGAAGCATTACTAAGTCAAGTATAGTCTTGCACAGACAAGCTGTAGATTAATGATCCTTTTACTCTGCCCAAAAACATGCTTTATCCCCAAACTCAGAAGAGGACCCTTACTGCACTAACCTGAGTTTGTTTCCCCCACTTCCCAAAGCAGCAATTTGTATGGCCTGTCAGAGAGAGGTTCTTTATTAATGCCAAATATGGATAGTTCAGTGTTGCTAAGCTGAGGCCCGTGTTGTTTCATACCCACAAAAAAAGGCTTCAAATTCACTTCACAACCAACGAAAAGAAAATGTCTTCCAATTAGTGTGGGCTGCATTCAAACCCAAGCACCATCAATGAGAGGGCAATATCTAATCCCCTTCACCACTCTTTACCCCAAGCATGTTTATTTACCTTGGGCCTGATTTGATATTTGCTACTACGGTCACTGCTTTCTGTCTGTATTAAAGGGGTGCAGTCACTATAGGAAAGTATATTTCAAGGTATTGTACCACTAATTACCTCTATTACTATAAGTTACTTTTATTGGAGATTGACTGAAAACTAAGATAAAAATCTGAAAACCATATTGAAAAAATATTCCCTTGCAACAAGCATGGTCTGGTGCAGTGTCAACTTTCCCCACAATATAAGCTAGTGCTGTTTTGGGTGAGTGAAACAACTGGCTCCAAGCAATCACTGAACCTGCCACAAAACATCCTGACATAAAGAGCCAGCTTCCCGCTGAGCGGTTTGGCATTGTGGCGTGAATTTCTTAAAATATTCTCAGCTCAGGGAATTGATCAAATGTTGGTGTTTTTTCCCAATACACTTTGCTTAGTTTGTTCATGCTGGTGGTCCATCTAAAGGTGGGTAAGCCCAAAGACGTTGTGAATGACAGCATCTTAATAAAAGAAGAGGCTGCTTGAAAATGCTGTGCCCTGTTGTTTTTCAGGCTGCCTTAGAGATATTTTTACATCCCTCCATGCTACTTAACAAGTCGTGGCTTCCATGGCATCAAACATGGATCACTAAAGCATTGTTGAATGAAGAGGTTCAAGCTGCACTCAAATACATTCAATTTATGAGACCATCAATTACAAAATTGGATGAGCTGAAGCTGCATATCAATGTGCTGCTTCACAACAGGTAGGCAAGATGGTCAGTGGTATGGAATAATTATCATTAATATTAGAGGACATCTCGTGAAATTGCTCACAGTTTGTCAGAAGATACACAGTTTTATCCCATATAATTAGAATATTTTATCAGGGCCTCTAGCTTAAATGGTTGAATGAATGAAGTAGTACATAATTTTATGGCAGTGTTAGTGGTATCTTCATGTTCAATGCTATGATTAGACTGATTTTTTTATGGATACTGTAAATCGGTGTCCTGGATTACTATTATATGTTTCTTTTGTCTCACATTTTTTTAAAGTTCGGGATATATTTTGTGGGACAGAATAAATGGAACTACAGTGCAGAAGCATGAGCAAAGTAACGAGCAGAGCGGAGAAATTGCTGAGACTAATGTGTGAAAGTCTATCAACAGTGGTAGAAAGACAAGTTGATGTTTTGGGTATGAGCCTTCATCACAACTGACTCACCAGATCCGAATGCCAAGCCCCATTGATTGTATGTACTTAAACTGCGCAATTTCACCCATTGTAAAGAATAATTAACTCACCCCGATAGCTGTATAATTAAACTAAAAATTTTGTAAACTTATCAGTGCATTAAATAAACAATCACTGTAATTCTTTAATTTGAATATCACTACAAGAATTACTTCCGAGAGACTCAAGTAAGTCAAATGAAACTCATAAGAAAATGGACTTGCAACACAAAAGGAGCTCCTTTGTAAGTCTCCTTCCCAACTGATGGAAAGCGCTGTGGCATGTGGACATCAGTCCGGGATGAACCAACAAAGTGGCTGCCACTGTGGTTCATGTGAAGAGAAGTCTAACTGTTGGCTTCTCCATGAGGAAGTTTCATCATCCAGCAGTTGCCTTAGGTGTGTAGAAGGTCACCAGGAGAAATGCTGTTGGTAATGAGATTTTAACTTTGGCAACTTCCTCAAGTTTGAGCAGGTACTGAAGCATTTCCAGTCCCAGGCAGAGCACTGGGTCAAGATAGGAAGAGAAAAGATGGTGTAGAGGTTAAAGTAAACATAGAAACACAGAAGATAGGAGCAGGAGTAGGCCATTCGGCCCCTCGAGCCTGCTCCGCCATTTAATGAGATCATGGCTGATCATCCAAATTCAGTATCCTGTCCCTGCTTTCTCTCCATATCCCTTGATCCCTTTAGCCTCAAGAAATATATCCAACTCCTTCTTGAATATATTTAATGAATTGGCCTCAACTGCCCTGTGTGGCAGAGAATTCCACAGGTTCACCACTCTCTGGGTGAAGAAATTCCTCCTCATCTCTGTCCCAAATGGCTTACCCCTTATCCTTAGACTGTGAACCCTGGTTCTGGATTCCCCCGCCATCGGGAACATCCTTCATGCATCTAGTCTGTCTAGACCTGTTAGAATTTTATAAGTTTCAATGAGATCCCCTCTCATTCTTCTAAACTCTAGCGAATATAAGCCTAATCGACCCAATCTCTCCTCATATGTCATTCCTGCCATCCCAGGTATCAGTCTGGTGAATCTTCGCTGCACTCTCTCCATGGCAAGAACATCCTTCCTCAGATAAGGCGACCAAAACTACACACAATACTCAAGGTGTGGTCTCACCAAGGCCATGTATAACTGCAGCAAGACATCCTTGCTCCTGTACTCAAATCCTCTCGCTATGAAGGCCAACATACCATTTGCCTACTTAGCCGCCTGCTGCACCTGCATGCTTACCTTCAGTGACTGGTGCATAAGGACACCCAGGTCTCGTTGCACTTCCCCTTTTCCCAATCTATTGCCATTCAGATAATAATCTGTCTTCCTGTTTTTGCCACTGAAATGGATAACCTCGCATTTATCCACATTGGGCAGATGCATTGCAAATGCAGTATAATCACCCAACCTGTCCAAATCATACTGGAGTTTCTCGGCATCCTCCTCCCAGCACACACGCCCACCTAGCTTTGTGTCATCTGCAAACTTGGAGATATTACATCTAGTTCCCTCGTCTAGATCATTAATATATATTGTGAATAGCTGGGGTCCTAGTACCGATCCCTGCGGTACCCCACTAGTCACTGCCTGCCACTCGGAACTCTTTGCTTTCTGTCTGCCAACTAGTTCTCTATCCAAGACTGTACCTTACCCCCAATCCCATGTGCTTTAACTTTACACGCTAATCTCTTATGCGGGACCTTATCGAAAGCCTTCTGAAAGTCCAAATACATCACATCCACTGGTTCTCCCAGTAGCAGGATCATAATAGAGTTGATGATGAAGCAGGTAGGAAACGGTGAAAACAGCAGTTCTACTTCAGGATGATATTGGATTTCAAGAACAAATCAGGGATCTTATGCACACATGACAAACCCCTGTTTTGCACTCCAAGACAGCACTTTAGACCAGTGTGAGCTTGTCCATGCTTGTTAAAAATCAGTGTGGATTCAAATTGAGAATTAAAAAGAAACAAAGTGCAAAAACTGTACTTTTGTTCTTTTCCTGCAATGCAAGTAATGGAATGTTGTGTATATCTGCGGATTTAGTTACAACAAACCCGTGACCCACTGCATTTTCAGTGTGATTACTTGTTTTCACACCATAGACAAGAGCATTGGGCTTCAATTCTCCCAGAAAAATGGAAGGAAGCAGATAATGCATTCTCCAAAACATTAGTCATAAAAATCCTGGAATCTCAGGGAACAAAATTGCAATTTGATTTAAGTTACATGACTGAATAAGCCAAAGTATAGCTTTATGACCTATAGTCTATATTCAGAGCTGCTTTGATGTGTCTACTTTTTTGAGTTGTTTGTCAGCTCTTGTTAATATTCTAGGTTGGCATGTCATCTAATATTACAGCCATAATTATATTATATGGAGATGGCCAGGACTCTTACATTCCTGAAAGGTTAGAATGACATTGTGATCTAGAAGAATGAAGGTTGAGCAGTTTTTGCAGTCATCTAAATTCCCTAAGATAATTCCCCAAAATATCCTTAAAGACACTCACAGCCAACTTTTGTTTATTATAAAAATCTATCAAATCTTCTTCCTGTTTCTGAACTTTCCCCTCCTTGTCTCGCTGCTGGAGCTTTTCTTTTTTTGTTAATGGCATGTTTTCTTGGAATACTGCTCCCCACTTCCAAATACAGTCTGCTGGTTTTAAGTTACGCAGATATATAGGCCTTTTTTGCAAGGTGGACTGTTAAAATTCAGACATTTCTCCCTGAAGTACCTGGATGTAAACTCTGCAGTACAAATCTAAGTAACAGCGCACACAGCGAGATGCCCCGCTCCCTGGGGTGCCCCATTAGTTAGACTTATAATTTCATGTTTAGGTTTTAACATTTTTTGCCCACAAAGTTGCTGGAAGTGCAAGTTGATAACAGCACAGTGAGGGTAACAGGGCATCGGGGAACTTGTTGAACAATGGGACCAACAGTGTATCTCCTTAACCAATTAGATTAAAGGATTGAGAAACAAACAGAGAAAGCACTGAGAAGGAGTGTGAATTAGAGTGGGCGGATTCAACGTCAAACCAGGTACAGCAAGTAAATTAAAGAGGGTGAAAGAAAGATTGGATTAAGAGAGAGACAGAGAAAAGAAACAGAAAGGACAAGTAAGAATTTTTTTTTTTTAAGTTGGCATTTTTAAATCTAAAACAATTCACAACCTGAAGGAATGAAACTCCAGACTTATTGGCAGTCATTAACAATTCATGTTGTTAAAAGGATACTTACACTGATAATTACTAGACTTAACTTTCTGTGGCGAGTTTAACGGGCAATTAATGTGCAAATGCAAGAATTTCATGAAAAGCATGGGGAGGTTAAAAACAAGACGCCGTTTTCATGAAGCTAATGGCGGTGGATCAGCGCAAATCGGCCAGCAACTTGTGGTAATTCACAATTCACGGGGTATCTCTTCCTCGCCTCAAGTTGCTGGCTGATTTGCACATTAATAACAACATACGTTGATCAGACACTGTTATTTCTTCAGGCCCAATGTTTCCAGCCAGCCTTATGTCAGTGTATTGGAATCACATCTGCATAGAGGAAATGGTTTTAATTGCACAGGAAGTTAAAAAAAAAGTAATCTCCTCTTGAATCCCAAATCAGGCAAAACAAATCAAACAATGAAAATGGCACTAAGTGAGGTTTTTGGGAACCCCTGGCCTGCTGTAAGTTATGCAAAAGAATGACTGATTAAATACAGGTTATTTTCATCCCTCTTCTATGTGCTGGAGTGGGTACTGTGGGGATCAAGGCCAGGTGCTGATGTCCTCCCTAAAAATAAATAAAATGACCTTGGTTTCATTTTAGGTTCTGCATAATATTGTTCCTCTACAGTGTCTCAGCACAGATATCAGAGAACACCACGAATGGGATATCAGATCAATCAAATGCATGCTATAAATGGAAAAAAAATGTTTTTGTGCCTTAGACTATACAAGAGCAATAACAAGTTCCCCAGAAATGAATATCTAAAGATAATGCAGCATGTCCTAAAAAAAATACTGTTGTTAAAATTTCTGGTAGAGTGCTGATATAGTAGTAGCCTGCTGTTGGACATCCTGGAGAGATGTATATTGAACATCTTGGGGAGTTAAAGGGCTCAATTTTAATTCCCGAGGCGGGTTGGAGTCGGGTTGGATGGTGGGTGGGTTCGGGAGCCGATTCCGGTGGGAACAGCTGCAGAGTTGTGATTTTTATTCAAGAACCTTGTTAATTTCATGGAGGTGCGCTAGCCGGTCCAATGAGTGGGAACGGGTCAGCTTGCTGCCTCTGATGACATCACAATAGAAGCTCCTTTTAAAGCTGTGTAAGATCTTTATGATCCCTGAGTTCTTGGACAAGACACCAATAGGCAGCAGCCAGTATGTTTGAACAATAGATCAAGATTTATTAAGCATACAGGGCAATATACTTAACATTAGGCGATAGTTTTAACGAGTAGCTCACAGCCCTTGGTCTCGGGAACCTCTCAGACACAGACGTACTGCGAGAACAAAGGAACAGACTTAAGACGACATCATCTGTGTCTGAGAGGTTCCAGAGACCAAGGGCTGCGAGCTACTCATTAAAACTATCGCTTAATATTAAGTATATTACGCTGTGTTATAAATCTCATCATCATCAAGAAACTACTCATGAAATAACGCTGGACGGCCAGCCGGTGGGCCGTCCAAGGAGTATAAATACTCAGGCGTGGGCCCAGCTTTCCTGGGACATTTTGTAAGACAAGGAACTAGTGAAGTACAACTAGACCTCCATGTTCTGAAACAAGTTGATTAAAGCCTTGCCTTATGCTCAAACCAAGTGTGTAGTGAGTTTTATTACATCACGCTGTATGCTTAACACTGACCTCATCTCCTCTTGAGATCTTCCCCCCGCAGCCACCAACTTCATAGTCCCCCAACCCCGCACAGCCCGCTTCTACCTCCTTCCCAAGATCCATAAACAGGACTGCCCTGGTAGACCCATCGTTTCAGCCTGTTCTTGCCCCACGGAACTTATCTCTTCCTATCTCGACTCTATTTTTTCTCCCCTTGTCCAGTCTCTTCCCACCTACATTCGCAACTCTTCTGACGCCCTCCGTCACTTTAACAGTTTCCAGTTTCCTGGCCCCAACCGTCTCCTTTTCACTATGGACGTCCAATCCCTCTACACCTCCATCCCCCACCAGGATGGCCTTCAGGCGCTCCGTTTCTTCCTTGAACAGAGGCCCGACCAGTCCCCATCCACCACCACCCTCCTCCACCTGGCTGAACTTGTTCTCACATTGAACAACTTCTCCTTTGACTCCACTCACTTCCTCCAAATTAAAGGTGTTGCTATGGGAACCCGCATGGGCCCTAGCTATGTCTGCCTGTTCATGGGATATGTGGAACACTCTTTGTTCCAGTCCTACTCAGGTCCTCTCCCTCACCTCTTTTTCTGGTACATTGACAACTGTATTGGTGCTGTTTCCTGCTCTCGCCCTGAACTAGATAAGCTCATTCACTTTACTTCCAATTTCCACCCTTCCCTCACCTTCACATGTTCCATCTCCGACTCTTCCCTTCCTTGACTTCTCCGTCTCCATTTCTGGCGATCGGCTTTCGACAAACATCCACTACAAGCCCACCGACTCCCACAGCTACCTGGACTACACTTCCTCCCACCCCGCTTCCTGTAAGGACTCTATTCCATTCTCCCAGTTTCTCCGTCTCCGCCACGTCTGTTCTGACGATGCCACCTTCCATACCAGTGCTTCCGACATGTCTTCCTTTTTCCTCAACCGAGGATTCCCCTCTACTGCGGTTGACACGGCCCTTGACCATGTCCATTCTATTTCCCGCACTTCTGCTCTCACCCCTTCCCCTCCCTCCCAGAACCACGATAGGGTTCCCCTTGTCCTCACCTTTCACCCCACCAGCCTCCACATTCAACGGATCATCCTCTGCCATTTCCGCCACCTCCAACGTGATCACACCACCAAACACATCTTCCCCTCACCTCCCCTTTCAGCATTCTGAAGGGACCGCTCCTTCTGCGACACCCTGGTCCACTCCTCAATCACCCCCAACAGCCCTTCTCCTTCACCTGGCACCTTCCCATGCAAGCGCAGGAGATGCAACACATGCCCTTTTACCTCCTCCCTTCCCACTGTCCAGGGCCCCAAACACCCCTTCCAGGTGAAACAGTGATTTACTTGTACTTCTTGCAATTTAATATACTGTATTTGCTGCTCACGATGCGGTCTCCTCTACATTGGGGAGACCAAATGTAGATTGGGCGACTGCTTTGCGGAGCACCTCCGTTCAGTCCGTAAGGGTGACCCTGAGCTTCCGGTTGCCTGTCACTTTAATTCACCGCTTCACTCCCGCTCTGATCTCTCTGTCGGCCTATTATATTGTTCCAATGAAGCTCAACGTAAGCTCGAGGAACAGCGCCTCATCTTTCGGTTAGGCACTTTACAGCCTTAACATTGAGTTCAACAATTTCAGATAATTATCCCTACCCCCATTTTTCATGCAGTATGATTTTTGCCACTCCCATTTGCAACATTTTATCTTTCCTGCTGTAATGTATGTAATGTACATATACCTTAAGGGAGAGAACTACTTTTTACAGCTCCTGTATACTGTAGTACCGGCAGTGACCACACCTGTATATAAACCCTGAGTAGTGATCTGTACAGTTAGTTCTAGAGTAACCCTCATTCAGTAAACACCTGTTGAATCATTCCCTGCAGTCTGTTGTCTGATTATTGAAGGACACAACATTAAGATACACGGACATAACATTGGCGACGACGCAGATTCGAACCTATCTGCAACTCTGCATCACCTCCCAGGGATTCGCTACTGGAGAACAGTGGAAGGAGGTCGAGTCCAGAAGCACAGGCGTCGACCACGGGCAACCGCCCAGTCATCCAGCGGAGATTTGAGCATCGCAGGGGAGGCTGTCGAGAGCCAGGCTTGGCTTTCCAGTCACGGTGGTCCAGCGAAACGGGCTGGCAACAGGTACTGCACAGACCCTTCCCGGACAGCAGCGGGCTAAAGCCCGACCGAGCGGCACAGAAAAAGGCCGAGCAGCATCGACGGGGGAGAGAGAGAGGGCAGAGTGCACAGGGCGCAGCTGGTGTTCAGGACCGAGTGGTGTCAACGGGGGAGAGAGACGAGAGAGAGCAGAGCACAGCCGGTGGTCAAGGGCCGAGCAGCGTCAACGGGAGAGAGAGGCGCGCAGGAAAACGTGAGGCGCTGCCATTGCCACGAGGACTGCAGAGAGCAGCATTGGCAGCAGCACAGGAGCAGCGCACGAAACCCACAGGGCATCACCATTTGCCACGAGGACTGCCGAGAGCGGCGTTGGCAGCAGCGCAGGAGACGCCATTTTAAGCCGCAGCGGGGAAGAAAGGAAAGCGCTGGAGACGCCATTTTAAGCCGCAGCGGGGAAGAAAGGAAAGCGCGGGAGATGCCATTTTAAGCCAGTCTAACCACACCCAAAAATGCCGAAGAGTGGCAGCATCACAGCGTTCGACAATGAAGTTGAAGATTGGACGACATATGTCGAATGCATAGAAGTATACTGCAAGGTGAATGAAGTGTCGGATGACAAGAAAGTGCTGGTATTGTTGAATTCAATGGGTGCAAAAACATATGGCTTACTACGAAACCTAGTAACCCCAGAGAAGCCAGTAGAAAAGGATTTTGAAAACATAGTGTCAATCCTACAGGACCACTTAAACCCCACACCGCTGCTGATAACAGAAAGATTTAAGTTTCACAAAAGGAACCAGCATAAAGATGAAAGTAATGCTGAGTATTTAACAGAACTGCGCAAGCTATCGAAACACTGCCAGTTTGGAACGGGACCAGCAGATACTTTAAGGGACAAGTTTGTGTGTGGGCTTCAAAGTGAAGGAACCCAGAAACGGCTTCTATCAGAAAAGGATCTTACGCTGGACAAGGCTTTCAGCATTGCAGTATCACACGAAGCAGCCGCACGGGGCGCTGCAGAGATAAAACGGAGACCGCAAGAATATGGCACAAATGAAATGTCATATGGAACAGTGAAGTGCTATCGTTGCGGCAGAACAACACACGACCATAATGATTGCTGGTTCAAGGACAAAGTGTGCAGACAGTGTGGAAAAGTAGGACACATAGCAAGAGTCTGCAGGTCGGGAAAGAAAACCAGCAGCAAGAAATCTCCACAGGAGAAGTACAAGAAGGTACATAAGGTGACGGAGAGTAGTTCAGACGAACAGAAGAGTGATACAGACTCCGGAAGCAAGGAGCTGGGTTGTCTGAAACTACATAATGTGATCAAAACGGAGGATCACCAAACTATCTGGGTCACGCTCAAGATAGCAGGAGTCCAAGTGAAAATGGAATTGGACACAGGATCAGCCTTAACAGTCATAAACCGAAGGGACTACAAGCGGCTATTCTCACATATACCCTTGAGAGATACAAAGATTGTCTTGAAGACGTACACGGGGCAAAAAGTCTACCCCAAAGGAAAAGTAAGGGTGAACGTTATATATAACGGCAAGGAAACACCAAAAATGGACCTATATGTATTGCCAGATGGAGGACCACCACTACTAGGACGTGAATGGATCCTGAAGATACAGCTAGATTGGCATTCCATACAAGCACTGACTGTAGATGCCAAAAAGGATGACGACGTCACACCTGGATGACTGTCAAAAATGCTAACTGACACACAAGAAGTGTTCCAGCAGGGACTCGGAACACTAAAAGGCATAACAGCGACGATCCGCCCAGCCGTCGAAGCAGAGCTGGAAGGTTTGGAACATTCAGGAGTACTGTCCAAAGTGGACTGGAGCGAGTGGGCTACACCCATCGTTCCTGTAATGAAGAGGTCGTTGAGTAATACGCCTGGGGAACCAAAGAAGGTTCGCATCTGTGGGGACTTTAAGGTAACAGTGAACCCAGTCCTTCACACTGTACAATATCCGCTTCCGCGGATTGAAGATATTTTCGCCTCGCTATCTGGAGGGAAACACTTCAATAAGATTGATCTGGCCCAGGCGTACCTGCAAATGGAGGTAGAAGAAGCCTCGAAACAGTACCTCACGATCAACACTCATAAAGGTCTCTACCAATACAACCGGCTGGTGTTCGGGGTAGCATCAGCTCCGACTATTTGGCAAAGGGCAATGGAACAAGTCCTGCAAGGGATTCCAGGGACCCAGTGTTATTTGGACGACATCCTGGTCACGGGCGAAAATGACAGTGATCACCTCGCCAACCTGGAGCAGGTGCTCACTAGATTGAAGGAATATGGGCTCCGAGCTAATCGCCACAAATGCGAGTTTTCCAGAAGCAGATCTCGTATTGTGGCCACGTTATTGATAAAGAGGGGTTACAAAAGTCCCCTGAAAAGATTGAGGCAGTAGTCAAGGCTCCAGCACCGGAAAATGTGTCACAACTGAGGTCGTTCCTCGGGCTGGTGAACTACTACCATAAGTTCTTGCCGAATTTGTCTACCGTACTACACCCACTGAACACCCTACTGCAAACGGGGGTACCATGGAAGTGGAGTGACGAATGTAAATGAGCTTTCCAGAAGAGCAAAGCATTGATCACATCAAAAGAGGTGTTGGCTCATTTCAACCCAGCACTACCAATTCGGTTGGCGTGTGATGCATCACCCTATGGCATTGGAGCGGTGCTGTCGCGCAAATTCCCGGACGGCTCGGAGAGGCCAGTAGCCTTTGCGTCTCGGTCACTAACCTCAGCCGAGCGTAACTACACCCAGATTGACAGGGAGGCCCTCAGCCTAGTGTGGGGAGTGAAGAAGTTCAATCACTATCTGCACGGGCAGAAGTTCACCTTGCTGACTGACCACCAACCACTTGTCTCCATCTTTAATCCAAAGAAGGGCGTTCCGGTGATGACTGCGCAACGGCTACGAAGATGGTCCCTTTTTCTAGGGGCGCACCAATATGAAATCGAGTATAAGGGCACGAAACAGCATGGAAACGCTGATGGGCTATCATGCCTGCCACTGCCTATTGTGGAGGAAGCACCAGCAGTGGATCCTATCGAAATATTTCATTCGACTATAATTGAATGCTTGCCAGTAACTAACGCTGGTATAGAGAAGGAGACCCGAAATGACCCGACACTGTCTCGGGTATATGATTTGACGGTGAAGGGATGGCCAGCACATGGCGACTCACTGTTGCCAGCATTCTCATCCAGAAGAGAACAGCTGTCAGTATGCCAGGGGACCTTGATGTGTGGATCCCAAGTGGTAATTCCACCCAAGTTAAGGGAGAGAGTGCTCAATGAGCTTCACGAAGGTCATCTGGGAGGGGTGAAAATGAAAAGCCTTGCTAGGGCTTATGTGTGGTGGCCGAGGATCGATCAGCAAATCGAGTACCTGACAAAGAGCTGCTCAGGATGTCAGAAGGTCCAAAATGCACCACCACATGCCCCTCTACACAGAATCACAGAATCACAGAAACCCCACAGTGCAGATAGAGGCCATTTCAGCCCATCGAGCCTGCACCGACACATATCCCACCCGATCCCCGTAACCCCTACACCAACACATATCCCACCCTATCCCCGTAACCTCACATATTTAATCCCCCTAACACTAAGGGTCAATTTATCATAGCCAATCAACCTAACCCGCACATCTTTGGACTGTGGGAGGAAACCGGAGCACCCGGAGGAAACCCACGCAAACACGGGGAGAATGTGCAAACTCCACACAGACAGTCGCCCGAGGCCGGATTCGAACCCGGGTCCCTGGCGCTGTGAGGCAACAGTGCTAACCACTATGCCACTCATGGGAGTGGCCCTCATCTCCATGGCAACGGGTGCATATTGATTTTGCTGGTCCATTCATGGACTCAATGTTTTTAATAGCCGTGGATGCGCACTCGAAATGGCCTGAGGTGATCAAAATGTCCTCCACCACCACGGAGAAAACTATTGCAGTCCTACGGACCATTTTTGCCAGGAACGGCTTGCCAGAGCAGATTTGCTCTGATAATGGACCACAGTTTGTGTCCGAAGAGTTTTGAAGATTTATGAAAAGGAATGGGGTAAGGCATTACACATCCACCCCGTATCATCCAGCCACAAATGGATTGGCTGAGAGGTTCGTACAAACCTTTAAAAAAGCAGTAAGGGCCATGTGCGATGACGACATTCCACTGCAGCATAAGGTGGACAATTTCCTGTTAGCCTACAGAAATGCGACACATGCAGTCACCAACCAGGCCCCGGCCATGATGTTCTTTAACCGAAGGTTGAGATCTCGTCTGGATTTGCTCAGACCAAATGTACGAAGAGATGTTGAGCGTAAGCAATTCCAGCACCTCAATGAGAAGCCAACAAGGAGCTTCAATGTAGGGCAACCAGTCTTGGCCCGCGACTACCGAACAGAGAAATGGCAACCAGGAACGATATGCACACGGCAGGGCCCACTAATGTACACAGTGGATGTTGGGGAGAACATTGTGAGACGCCATGCTGACCAGATCCTAGAGTCACAGGAACGAGTCAACCCCATGTCTCGGCCATACGTACCTGGTGAGGAACCCGACGTACAGGTCGCATCTACCTCAGAAACAATAGCATTGGAAGCTGATGAATCAACTGATGACAGGGTGCCAGAATCGCCTCCGCGCCAAGAGCGAGACACTCGGGAAAGGCGTTATCCAGAAAGAATCAGGAAGCCTCCCCAGAGACTGTGTAAGAATTCGCAATAATTTACAGTTCTGTAGATTAATTTTTTTGATTAAAGAATCCCTGGGCGTTGTGCTTTTAAATTTCCAGGGATAAAAATGGCTGTCACCACATGGCCGAAGACAAAGGACAATGCTTTGTTTACAAAGCAATTGAATGCTATTAGCATTTGTTTGTATATCGAGTGGATGCATCTAAACTGCAGAAGAGACTTTTGGATCTTGAATGGGAACCGTTTAAGAACTGAATGGGCTTAAATCACCTAGCATTCTGGACAATAGAGCAGTTGTATTTCCCTTTTGTTTCAGCCCAGGGAACGCCGGAAGACACATTAACCCAGTCCAACCACTCTGAGTTAGCCAATCACTGCTTTCTCTTGTGTATTGGAACCTTTGGGTGGGAATTTTGCACACAGCCCTTGCAGGGCAGAACGGCAGGACCTCACCAGGTGTATAAGATAGCTGCTGAGAAGCTATCACTCTTTTTACTTCGCTGGACCACAGGTGAGCAGGGTGTTCTGACTCCTCAACAAGGCAACCTAGCAGGAGTGAGGGGGTGGTGATTTGAGGCTAATTGCTAAGATTGTTTAAGTAACATTGGAGCCATTTTATCCCTCATTTTCACCGTCTGCAACCCCCGTTATATAGTTTTACTGTAATTAATGTGTTCGTGTGGTATGGTTTATTCTTTTGATTGTAGTTTATTTAGGTAATAAAACTTGATTTTTCTCTCATCCAAACCACTTGTCCGTTTTAATATCATTAATTATAAGTTCCTCCACTCAGAACTGAATGAGGGGTAGCGATTTGAAACCGCTGTTTGTAAATTGGTTTAGAGTGCAGCAGCAAAAGGCTGCTGACCAGGTGAATTACCGTAAACCAGGTAAAAGGTTGGAATTGGTCAGAGCTCAGAGGCAAAGGCTGCTGGCCAGGTAAATTACCGACTGAATATATGAATGGACTATTTTCATATAACATTGTATGTTAAAAATGTTAATTTTTAAATGAGTATTATGGTACTGTTAATCTAAAAGGGGAGGAATTGTAATGTATGTAATGTATATATACCTTAAGGGAGAGAACTACTTTTTACAGCTCCTGTATACTGTAGTACCGGCAGTGACCACACCTGTATATAAACTCTGAGTAGTGATCTGTACAGTTAGTTCTAGAGTAACCCTCATTCAGTAAACACCTGTTGAATCGTTCCCTGCAGTCTGTTGTCTGATTATTGAAGGACACAACATTAAGATACACGGACATAACACCTGCCACTTTCAAACGTACAGTATGTTCTTTCAATTCCTTCCTCCCCTCCTAACCCCCACCCCTCCCTGTCTCTGCACCTGCTTAATATGTTACATCTCCAGCTTTTTCCAGTTCTGATGAAGGGTCCCAGACCTGAAACGTTAACTCTGTTTCTCTCTCCACAGATGCTGCCTGGCCTGCTGAGTATTTCCAGCATTTTCTGTTGTTATATCAAAAGTGAGTATCCCATCTAACTTGCCTTCACTCTGCCTCCCTTCTCTTCTCATCACCAGCACTCTGCTTTGGAAGCCTCCTCCTTCACATCCCACCTTACTGTTACTTCCCTTGCACCCTTTCCTATCCATCTCTGTCTCTGCACTGAATCACTTCAGCATCCTGCCTATGCACCCCTTAGACTCGCTCTCACTGTCATGCAGTGACAACAACTAACAACACACAGGGAGCGACCTTCCTCTTGGCACCTTACTCCATCTTCATCTCACTCAAATCCTCTATGGTAGGGATTAATCACACTCACTCCATCACTGTGGCTGAAACATCGCTTGTGTCCCTCCTTGCAGGAAAAGATAGCCCACAATAAGAGGGAGAGAGCAATGACTGGAGGAGGAACAGCTTCCCTAGCAACATTGACCAGTGCTGAGGAGGCAGAAAACGAGATTGTTGGAGGTGGCGAGGACCTGGAAGTGGGTGATGGCGAGACGGGCACACTAGGGGAAGCTGGTGACATAATAGATATTCATCTCTCTCAGAAAGCAATGCAATATGATGTTCATAGAGAATCATTTGTATCATCTGCTCAAAAGGATGGCTTCGATTTTCTCCTCGGTGTCGGGATGGGGGCGGGTCAGCTGTTTTCTGGGTTCCAGTCCCGCCCCCAGCTGCCTCCGCTCCACAGACGTGATTTTCCCTTGATTGGCCCTGCGGGCTTACCGGCCAATTAACAGGAAGTGAGTCTGATGACATCATTTGATGACGTGTCATCTGCTGGTTTCCTTAAAGGGACCACGCACAATTTTATTTTGACAGTTGATTTTTCAGTATTTGACAGCATTGAGGTGCTGAAAACACTGACAATCACTGCACAAAGGTGAACTCTTTCACCCAGGCTCCCCAATGACTCCCTCCATATGCTGGAATAGATGGTAGCTGCAGGTGAGATGACAGAAGCGATCTGTCACTGGTGAGAGAGGTCCCAATGAGGTGGCACTGGACATATAGTTGGATTTAAAAACTTGTAAGCTAAAGAAATCTGTATATGTTTTAAAAATGCAGTAAGCAACATTTTTTTTGCTCTGAAACTCACCATGTGCAACATTGCATCCTTCACATCACTTCTGCAGCTGTCATCTTTTCACAAACATTAGACCAGACTCCCAACACGCCACACTTACCAGACATCATGAAACCCGACGCAGAAGCTGGAAAATCAAAAAACAGCCTGAAAACTGCTGACAAGTACCTGGTAATAGGCAGGTAATTGCCTTTAATCCGTTTCCTGCCACTAGGTGTCGGGTCCATTCGCAAATCGGGGATTCGACACTTGGGAAGGTTGTCTGGAGGCAGGTTGACGGTGGGTGCGAAAACCGCTGTCAATCAAAACAACTTTAACCTCTGACCTGCCTCCAAACCCGCCCTCTGAGCGCTGGCAAAATCGCGGCCGACATGTCTGCTACATCAATATCAGATATCTAATTCAAGCCTTTACTCTCTCACAGGACCCTCCCCACGATCCAGGACGAAGACCCAGACATCTCCTCTGAGGGACCAGCGTCACCAGGACTCAGCGCACCCAGCACCAGCACAGCAACGCACACGAGTTAGAGTAGTGTTGCCACCTGGTCTATCACAGCACACAAGTGTGCATCAGCAGATGGTGGAGACAGCGACAGCAGTGGAGAGTCCTCGGCGGAGGTCACAGCACTCTCCTAGCTCTGCTGAGCTGCATGCAGACGCTGTGCCTCTGGGGCCATCCAGAAAAAGAGCGGTTCGTGAAATACAGGAACAAGTGCAGGTGTCTCTGGAAGGGATTGCCTCCAGGGTTAGTGCGAGTGTGGAGAGAATGGAGGAGTCCAGCTGTAACATCAGCACTGCCGTGGAGGCAATGGCGCATGAACGCACCACCATGAATAGGATGGCAACCTTCGTGGAAAGGATGGCAACCTCAGTGGAAAGGATGGCTACAGCCATGGAGGAAATAAGTCGCCAGAGTCAGGAAAATATGGTGACTGTTCAGAATAGAATGTCATCTCTGGAGGAGCGATGGGCAGCTATTGAGCAGAGAGACCAGAGCTTCATGGACGTCATTTTGAGGAGGTCTGCTAGTGCAGGTTTGGGCCATCATGCCCCCCCTGAAGTGCAGCAAGGTGTTCTCCTGCCACTTGCCAGCACTGAGGTGTGGCTGACTCATGAGAGGGATGTTGTTGGCAGGACAGAAGAAAGTGTGGGCTCCTCTCAAAGCGCTCACATGACCATGCCACTACAGAGCCCTCGGTCAGAGACCCACTTTGCAGAGACAACTGAGATAGCCGTTTCAGCCGCTGCACAGCCGCAGGAAGAGCAGACTGTTGAGGAGCCCTCCTAGGCTCCCAAACCCAGAGGACGCCTGCCAAAGGTGTCTAAGCAGGCGCAGCATCCTAGTCAGCATGGTGCCTCTACATCTGCTGAAGCCACAGGGGAAGCACCACATAGAAGCACGCGTAAGAGAAAGATTTAGCACTTATAGTCACAAGGGGACTCACTTGGGTGATGTTTCTTTTTTTTCTGTTGTTGGTATATTTTGTCATGTGTTAAAGATAAATTATGTCAAACAGTTGATTGTGTGGCCTATGTGTTCTGGGAAATGACAAAAGCGCATTGAGGGCTCAGATTAACTCACATTTGTAATGCTGATGGTAAAAGTGATAGGAAATAAGAGGGTCTAGCAGAGATGAAGCATAACGTTGGATAAGTGGCCACCTATGGTCGAAGAGTAAGCTTATGGTAGTGCGGCATGGCAGTGCATACCTTGGTTGACGGGCAGCAGTGAACTGGAGAGATGCTGTATTGGTCACAACAGGGCATGCAAGGCTCCCCTCATTCTCCTCCTACTCCTCTTCCCAAGAAGATCTCTGGTAAGCCACGCGGCTTCTACTCCCCCGACTATGAGGACCAGGATGAGAGGGCATAAATGTTTCCCATCCCTTTGCTATAGATTTCAATTGAGATAGCTATCTTGCAAAGTGCACAGTCGAAGTGGCCTGAAATATTTCCATTCATGACACACTGCAGATGGGTGTCAGCTTGAACAGTCAGAAGGTCAGTAGATGTGCAAAATGTTATCTCATACCTACAATAGCAAAATTGTTGCATTTGAATATCAGCCATGTTTCAGGGGCGCTTTTAAAGCACTCCACCAATGCATACAAATCATGTCATCCAGCAACTCGTCTCCTTGGACCTGGCCTGTTTCTGACTAGTCGGGAAACAGGAGCCAGTAGCAGGAAAATTAGAAACCACTATGAAAATAGGATTAGCACGGCAGTTAACAGGCTGTTAACTGCCTTAACTACCTGTCCCACCAGTTGGAGATGGCTTAGTTTGGGAGCGGCTAAACAGACACTCAGGAAAATCGAGTGGGGGTGGGATGGAGGCGGGTTGGGTGTCTGAAACCATTCTTCCTGATTTTCCCAACAGACCCGCCTCCAAACCCGCCTCCTCAGGGCTATTAAAATCGAACCCAAGTTTAACATTCAAACTTCTTTGTACCTTGGATTAACAGGCTTCCAGGCTTTCCAAGATATAAACAGGATGGGCTGGATTTTGTCAATGGGAAGCTTTTGGAGGTGGGACTCCCACTTTTTGGGTTGTAGTCCCGCCTCCATCGACTTGTGGCCAACCCGCACTATTTTCCCTTGATTGACCTTGTTAAACCCGCCCAGCGGGCTCAGCAGGCCAATTAAGGGACACCTGGTTACTGGTGACATCAGCGATTGACATTTCATCTGTCAAGAGCTTTTGACAGATGAAAATTCAGCATTTGACAGTTCTGTGAAGCTGTCAAACACTGACAATCTGTCTTCTAACTTGAGTCCTTCTACTCAGACTCAGTTAGAGAACTCTCCAGACCAGAAAGCAGAGGCTGCAGCTTTTGACAGTTCAGCGGCCATTCTGCTTTCTGTGCCGGTGAGCTGAGGGACTCCCGAGAACTGAAGGAAGGAAGCCTGCAGGAGAAAGTAAAGGTAAGTAAAACTTATTAAAACACTTTACACTCACCTCACACACTTACCTCTGCACACATGCACCCATCACTCACCTGCACAACGGACATCTCGACCCCTCCAACCCCTGCAGACCCACGGTCCACCTTGCTAACTTGGCGTGGTTCAGAGCCATCGGGAAGCCCACACTTCAGGGCTAAAAATAGGGATTGGCAAAAAACTGCCTGTTAACTACCTGATGAGCCACATGGCTTCTACTCCCTCGATTATGAGGACCAGGATGAGAGGGCATAAATGTTTCCCACCCCTTTGCTATAGATTTCAATTGAGGTAACTATCTTGCAAAGCGCACAGGCGAAGTGGCCTGAAATATTTCCATTCATGACACACTGCAGGTGGGTGTCAGCTTGAACAGTCAGAAGGTCAGTAGATGTGCACAGGCAGTTAATTGGCACTAATCCCCTTCCCGCCGCGGGGAGGCGGCTCCCAGCACAGGTCGGGTCCCCGCCTCCTGGGACATTGGCACGGGGGCGGGATGGGTTCCTGCCCCCCTGATTCTGCAATTTTCCCACCACTCCCGCCTCCAAACCCGCCTCCTCGGGGCTTGGAAAATCGAGCCCGATGACTTTGAAGTGTCGTGTGGAGAAAGTGTGGCTTGTTTTCTGAGATGTAAAGTGCTTGTGTAAGGGAATAAATGTTACTAATGAGGTCACCCATGAGTGGTTTTGTTTTAGGGTAACAAACATGGGTAATAGAGATCCATTAACTACAGATAGCAGTTGGTAAAGTTTTTACTTCAAAGATGCGAACAAATGTTAAGTCAGGAAGTCTTGTGTAGGGGAAGTGGTTCTGAGGTAAACAATTACAAACTGTTTACATGAATATTCTGTTTTCAAAGGATTTGGGGAATAGATAGTCTGTTTTCAAAGGGTTTGAGAATTGATACGTCATACCGACAGCAAATTCTGGCCCACAGACTTATCTATAACATTTTCCTTTGATGTAGTCAAAATATGGTCTGTAAAGGAGCATGGTTATCAACAGTTTATCAGAGTGTGCTCGAAAGATACAGAAACCGGGAAAAAGCCATTCCCTGTTTACAGTTAAAGGCCGATCACCTTTTTACTGTGTTACAATAAAGTCTGTTCTGTATACTCCACTACAAAGTCTCGTGCTTACTCGAAACGTGTTGCTGTGAACCAGAGGAGAGAGGAGGTTGAATGCTAACATTTGCTAGTATTGGTGAAATTGTTTTTTTCACCTTTACACCCACCCAATGAGATAAAGGAGAAAAGGTAGACATGTTGATGTTATATTAGAGAAACCAAATGCATTGCAATAAGTTTGAATAATCTATCTTATTCAAACAGATCTCCGTTCGTTTTAATTCAATTGGAATGATTCTACACTTGTTAACTCTAATCAAGAAATCCAATCAGACAGTTCAATAACGTGTTTATTTAGTCTTTGATCTCACTGATAATTTAACATGAATCCAAAAGAGCGCAAGAGTGAACACAATGTATTCACAATATGTCACCAACATTGAATACTCAGAACAATTATACAGTTTTCTGCCTGAATCATCAGACAGGTTCTTTTGACAGCTGATTAACAGTGTAATAAAAAGCTGTCCTCACAGAGCACACTGTGAATTTGCACCTTCATCATATAAAATTCTAATTCATTATCAACATTGACTGAAGTTTATTAAATTGCTTTAGGTGCATTACAGAGGCCCGGCATTTACTCAGGGGATTAGTGTGTGAAGACTGTGTTGATGAAATGGTTCAAGATTTCTTTGAAAGCTGTATGGAGCTGGGAATATTGGAAGAACTGATGGATTCACCCTTCAGGGTAGAAAAACAGGTATTTTGTTAGAATGTTCTTTAATTAACTGCAATTACTCATTATATTTTTAAAAGCTGTCAGGAGAACTGAAGAGTATTCAACTTTTTTATTCCAATATACATAACAGGAACAAATCACTGACATTTAGGCATGTGCATTCAGGTTATTTTTAAAGTCTGTCCCGCTCATCGGTCACTAATTTCTCAAAGGGGTACTCTAACAGCTATTAGGCCCCTAAATTACACATACGCAGATTGGACGCAGTCTGCCCATTGCTAAATTGGTATGTTTTGCGCCTATTTTACACCTGAAAAACAGATGCAACTCATACCAATTTCTACCCCCTATCTTGAGATATGCATATGTGAAAAAGACAAATGTAACAGTAGTTGTTTATATAGAATTCAATTTGTAGTGAACGTTAACAATGAGCTAGACTTTAGACATCATTATTAAGTACCTTGTTGTGCCACCCTATGTGTTTTCTACTCATTGTGTTTTCTAATCTATTATAATGGATTTATTATTAAAAAAAAATATTTGTCATTTACCCAGCAGATGCACAACCAGCTGAGTCAAAAATAAGCAAAACAAAAATTGTTGCGCTGAAACCCTCTGGAAAGTATTGTGCTACACTCCACAACACAGACAAACTCTTTGAACAACCTCACATGCAAAGACCATCTGTTAGCTTCCCAAGCAAGTAAGTTATGCCACAGAAGTGCTCTCCGGCACTCTATTTTTGACTGTGACTAGTTAGAGATGAGTTTTCCTGATCTTTCCAGATGAAGGCCCTTACAAAGGCTGTCGGGCCCTCAGACCATGTCGGCTATTTTTGAACAGTGTTTGGAATTTTCATTAAAGTGAAAGTGGCCTTCAGAAAAGAGCGGTCTCTGATCATGTTTTCATGTAACAACTGAGGGAACATAGCAAATCTGCTTGGAAACGGTGAATGACTTAATACAGCTAAGCAGCTGATAACCTAGTGATAAGGCACACCACGTGCTTGAGTCCGAAAACCCTAAAAGTAATGATTTTTTGAGTATACATCAAAGCACAGTAAATTTTGTAAGAACTGACACTAGTGAGTTGGATTTGAGATTAGCTGACGATGAAACACAAGGAAATTGGTAACTGCTTCAATGCAGTGACTATCCTCAGATCGGCAAAAAGTGTAACATTGAGTATAATATTGCTATTTTAATAACATTTAAATGGTCAGAAATGTTACATGGTTAAAATTCAAATCTCTTTGAGTAGTAAAACAAGATCACCTCAAAGAGGCCATTTCAAATGAGATCTGAAAGTGCATCTCTATTCCCTGCAGATATAATTGAATTGTAAATTATGCTTCACAGGCAAAGCTCCGTGATATAAAATAATATTGCAAATCGGTACAGAACTGCACACATTGAGAATTCAGTAGAGCCATTCTCTTTATAATAACTATTGCGAATCATAATCATAGAAGCAAGCGGGGCTAGCCAAATTGAGAATGTACCAAGAGATTGCACCAATGTAGAATGTAGCAAAAGATCGTACCGCAACACCTCGATTTTAAAATTCTCATCCTTGTGTTCAAATCCCTCCATGGCCTCGCCCCTCCCTATCCCTGTAACCTCCTCCAGCCCTACAATCCTCCACGATCTCTGCGCTCCTCCAATTCTGACCTCTTGCGCACCCCTGATTTTCATCGCTCCACCATTGGGGGCCGTGCCTTCAGCTCCCTGGGCCCTAAGTCCTCCCTAAATCTCTCTGCTTCGCTTTGATTCTCTCCTCCTTTAAAACACTCCTTATAACCTACCTCGGTGACCCAATCTGTCCTAATATCTCTTTATGTAGCTCGGTGCCAAATTTTCTTTGATACATAAATCCAAGTTGCTGTTGTGGTCAATTGTACCGGATTTGTGACAATGAATCGAAACTTGTGCCCACCAATGCTCTGCAGAGCTAAATACAGCACAATTTGTGCGGTCGGATCATTAACATACTCATTGGTGGTTCTCTAGCTCAAATGCTATGTAAAACAGGAGCACTGTGCTTGGGAATTAAAGTGCAGCTTTTAAAATGTCAGGCCCGGCTGAAGATTGCAATAGCAGGCTGGGTGAGGAGCAGGTTACTGGAGAAGTGCTTGGCTCATTGAGTTGACTGTCAGCTGGCTCCACTGGATAGCTCCTGTGCAATTTTGTTCCACTTTTCAAGAATGTCTTTCACTGTAGGATCTGGCAGTGACCGCCAAAGAAGGGACAAGGACAGTGTAAAGAGGAACAAAAGAGTGCATAATTTCAATGAGATGAACCTTCAATTCCTCCTATAGAAAATTCAACAAAGGATAGAGAGAAACTGCTGGATCTCCATGAGAACGTTCCACAAAAAATGTGTCTCATGCCATGTGGAGGGAGGTGGTACTAAAACTGAGTGCTAACTGTCTCACTGTAGATTAGTGCCACACAAAGTTCAATGATCTGACAAGGCAGGCAAGTAACACACTGGCCACTTTCTCTGGTCTTCCTTGGGCACCCTGGGCCCCAGCACACTCTTCACCCTCTAGAATTAAGAGCTACGCAACTAACCTTTCACACTGTACTCTGGCTACTTCTTATGGCACTGATCTACAAGGAATAGTTACAACTCTGTTCTTCCTCCTCATCATAATCATCATCTACCTCCTCCTCTGCCTACCCCATTGCTGTGGTGAATCTGCAGGAAAGAAAGGTAGAAGCTAACGATATGTGAGCATTACCCCTTGGGATTAAGAAGACAAACAAAGGGATGTATGATTCTTATGTGTGCTGCTTAACAGGGATGCCAGGGCAACAGTGTAAATGTTCACTCATTACCTGGATACTAGCAATATGCTGCTGACCTCCCACGGCAAGAGCAGAGTGGCCTAGAAATTCAATTGTTTGCGCCAGCCGCCAGCGCCTTAGGAGGAGGAGATGTGGGGCGCTAGGCGGCTAGCGGCCGGGCGCAGCGCGATCTGCGCCTCTCCCCAACTTCAGTAAAGATTTAGCGGCGGCGCAAAGCCTTTGCGCGCACTCAGCTGCGCGCGCAGATCCTGACGTCATTTCATCGTGCAACGCCCTTTGTGTGCCCCAAACCGGAAATTCAGTGGTGCCGGCCTATTGCGCGCCTGGCGCCCCTAGCGACTGGTAGAGGGGAACGGTTCCCAGTCGCTGCGGGGTGCGGGGGGCGCTAATTAAAGGGCACTCCTCCTGCAGTAGAAATGGCAGCCATTTTGCAACACTCCTTCTTTGTGAGAGACAAAGGTAGAGAGCTTTCTGGTTTGGCTCAACACTCGCACAGGTACTTGTGGCTTCAGGCCACAGCTTTGCACTTGTCTTTAACTTCAGAGCCATAGCATTGATTGGAACCATATAATGGGGGCTGCAATGGGTGCAAACATTGGGCTTCTCCATTGCATTCAAAGGGCTCACAGACGCCGTGAGAGAGTGGCAGTCATGGCCAGAGGGAGAAGGGGCAACAGGCGTCGGCTAAGGAGGCCTTACCCACCCAGGGTATACCGCCAGCAGTTCCCATATCTGAACATGTCTGACGAGCAGTGTGTTCGGAGGCTGCGATTCCGAAGGGCGGTGGTCACTGAGATCTGCCACCTGCTTCGCGGAGATCTGCAGCCACAGCTGAGGAGCAGGACGTCTCTGTCGGTGGCAGTGAAGGTGACGGTGTCTCTCAACTTCTATGCCACCGGCTCCTTCCAATCCGCTGCTGGGGACATTTCCAACATCTCCCAGTTTGCCGTACATTGCTGCATCCGCCAGGTGACCAATGCCCTTTTCAGAAGGAGACGTCAGTTCATCTCCTTCTCCATGGCCCTTGTCAAGCAGCAACAGCATGCAATGGGCTTTGCAGCATTAGCGGGCTTCCCCATGGTGCAGGGCGCCATTGACTGCACGCATGCGGCTTTGCGGGCACCTCTAGAGCATGCCGAGGATTACCGCAACCGGAAGGGCTACCATTCGCTCAACGTGCAGTTGGTGTGTGACCACAGGCAGCTCATCCTAGCTGTCAACGCCCGCTTTCCAGGCAGCAGCCACGATGCCTTCATCCTGCGCCAGACTTCTGTGGCAGACACGTTCCAGGCCCAGCCTCACCCACGAGGATGGCTTCTCGGGGACAAAGGCTATCCTTTGTGCACCTGGCTGATGACCCCGCTCCGTGCGCCCAGCACCCCTGCTGAAGAGGGATACAATGACAGCCATCAAGCAACCAGGAACCTCATTGAGCAAACAATCGGCGTCCTGAAGCAACGGTTCCGCTGTCTGGATCGTTCCGGAGGAGCCCTACAGTACTCGCCTGAGCGAGTCTCCCATTTCGTGGTCGTGTGCTGCATGCTGCACAACCTGGCTATCCGCAGGACTCAGCCACTGCCACCAGACATTGGAGGACCACCAGAGGAGGAGGAGGAGGAGGAGGAGGAGGACCAGCACAGGAGGGAGGCAGAAAGTGCAAGGGCCGCCCGTCGGCAGCTTATTGAACGTCGGTTCTAGGCCCCCTCTCAGGGAATGGGCACAAGATGAATGTAGCCGCTCCACAAGCCCTCAGCCGAGCAGGGCAACCAGGACTTCCAAAAGAAAACATGGACAGTGCGATTTAAGAACATTTATTACTTTGACACCTCTGTGCCCTTCCCACATAACAAACTAATGGAGAGAAGCCCCCCCAAAAAACACAAATCGAGCAGTCTCGGCCTTTCAAAAAACACAAATACACCAGTCTCGGCCTTTCAAAAAAACAAATCCACCTTCCCCCTTTAAGAGCTCACCGGCGCCAGAGTGTCTGCCGTCAATCAGCAACTCGCCGCACCTGCGCTGCGCCCGCCCTCGGGGGTTTCGCCCCGGGCCGCCAGCTTAGCGCCTAATGATAGCCGTGCATCACCTGTTTTAGCGCAGCAGCAACCTCTTGGGGCGATGCCACTGAATATCGGAGAAGGTGGCGCGAAGTTGCGCCGGGCGCAAACTTTAGCGGCCGCCCGGCTGTAGCGCCCCAAACGTGGCTATACTGAATTTCTAGGCAGTGTCTCCCCATGACTCTATGGCCTTCTCCTTATAGGATGAGCAGGGTTTAAAGGTGGGGAGGCCTCTTGTGGGCATTGTGTGCCATTTTCTCCTGTAAGAAGATTGTGTAAATGAAGGGGAAGCTAGCAGTTTAGAAGTGTGTGCCAATTGGCATGGGAGGGCTGAACCAAGAGAAGTGGGAGTGTCAGCCTTAATGTGGAGGAAGGGATTTTAGAGTTGTGCATGTAAGTAATTGTTGTTCGGGTAGCCACAGAGCAAGAAGCTTGGTGCAGATGATTCTGCTATTGACATATTCTTGAATAGTATCATAAAAAAGATTGATGAACCACGCAGTGAAGTTATCTGACAGACAAGTGAGTGAGCCAAGCACTATTCCTTCCTTTTTTTTTCACGTACTCCAGCATGGAATTCGCACCAATGACTATTCCAATGGGTATACAAATGAGCTGACCCAGGAAAGCCTTGTGTAAAGACCTCTGCAGACCTCAGCCAGTGCAATTTATTTTGATTGGTGTAACTACGATGCAGCTCACCACATGGAAATTCACCCCCCCGAGTCCCTTGCAGCCTACTGTTCACTATGGGTTTTATATCATACAAGATTTATTTCAGAAGTTATGCATTAGGACAATGCACCTTTAACACATGTATTTAGTGCAGAGTATCAGTGGTGTCTATCTTTTGGATCAGGGTTTGAATCCGTGATGGTCTACTGATGTGTTTGCATCTTATTATCTAGTGATATACTTGGGTCTTATAACTTGATGCTTTTGTGTTGATGCAGAACAGTTTTGTGACAGTGTAACTTTGGGGGTCAGGAACTGATCTGATTCTTGAGCACACTGACGCCAGGTAGCATGAAACCACCTCTGATAGGTAGTCTCACACTTATTTAGACTTTACACCAGCTGTAGTATGACTCCAACTAAATGCAAGGTCATGTGTCAAAAGTGCCCAGGTAATCCACTAGATTTCCTGGAAACTTTCTAAACTGACTTTATAATCATGTTACTGTCAATAGGGATCTGGCACTCATACAAGCACTCTTCTAAAACACTAACGGGTCAGGGAGCAGAGCTCTGCACATGTACACAAACTTGCATGCCCAGAGCTCTTGCCTCACTGCAAAGGCAAAGAGAGATGCAGCTGGCTATGAAATTTAGGCACATTGCACTCTACAGATACCAGCCTGAGCCCAGTATCTGCAGTATAATGGCAACCTAACTCCCTGATAGACCGATGGGAAATATGAATCTAATTCTCTGGTGGTTCCTAAACTTGACAATTGGACAGAGCTGAATTAGCGCAGTCATTTCAAGGTGAAGCACTCTTTGTTAATGATGGTATTTCTTTTAATGTTCCCTCATACAATAGTTCTCAGTAGCTTCTACAAGATGATATGAGTGACACACAGTTTAAACAAACCTAATCAAAAGAGACAGGAAAGGATGTCAAAGTAATTGCAATTCTATGTAACTATTTGATTTTTAGTGTGGGACTTTAATAGTAATATCTCCTCTTTATTATATGTTTTTTTAATTCATTCTTGGCATATGGGCATTGCTAGCAAGGCAGGCATTTATTGCCCATCCCTATTTGGCCTTGAGAAGGTGATGAAAGAATGGCGATATGTGTATCGTTGGGATGGTGTGTGACTTGGAGGGGAACTGGAGGCGATGGTGTTCCCATGCACCTGCTGCCCTTGTCCTTCTAGGTGGTGGAGATTGCAGGTTTGGGAAGTGCTGCCGAAGAAGCCTTGGTGAGTTGCTGCAGTGCATCCTACAGATAACATACATTACTGCCATGATGCGCCGGTGGTGGAGGGAGTGAATGTTTAAGGTGGTGGATGGGCTGCCGATCAAGCGATCAGTTTTATCCTGGATGGTGTTGAGCTTCTTGAGTGGTGGAGAAGCTTTGGGAAGTCAGGCAGTAAGCCGCAGAATACCCAACCGCTGGCCTATTCTGGTAGCCATGGCATTTCATTTAAGTGACTGATCCAGCTGAGTTTCTATTCAATGGTGACCCCCAGGATGTTGATGGTGGGAATTTGGCAATGGTAATGTCATTGAATGTCAAGGGGAAGTGGTTAGACTCTCGCTTGTTAGGGATGGTGATTGCCTGGCACTTGTGTGGTGCAAATGGTACTTTCTGCTTATCAGCCCAAACCTGGATATTGTATTATGTGCTGAAAACAGCTTTACAGATCTGCAAATTTGGGAGGAATTAGGTCTTAGTCATTGGGGGTGAAATTTGACTTGGGCAGTCACGCAAAATGGGCAATAGCGAATTGGCATCTGGTTTTACACCCCGCCTGATTTTCTTTTCCACTGAAGTAAAATGGGCTGCTGATGCGCTATTGCCCAAGACCAATTTCACCCCCGCTGTTTCTTCAACCATTCCCACCATATACATGTAAATGACTGGTGTGCGCATTTTGTATTCCTGGTTCATTGCATACAGCAAAAATCTCCCGTAAATATTGTTTTTACTTTATCACTATATGATGGGAATGCATCCGTGGCCAACCATCAAATTGTGAAAGAAATACAGTCTGGAAAGCGTTAAGTGGAACATGAACCAAATAAACTACTTTGGGGTTTAGTTAAGCAATAACTTTCACTGATGTTTAGGATTCAATACACAGGGCCTGTGTTGATTAGATATCCAAGCTGAGGTGTTTAATTAAAGCAAGAGAACCATTTATTGTTAAGGGCAAATGTGGGTTGTGCCTATTGTACAATAATTTAAAAATTAAAGTTTAAATTTTATGAAGATCGAAAGATTGACCAAGTTTAAATTTAATGGCATAGAATGATATGGTACAATTTTCATATTATGATTGGGAATGAGCAACTATTGAAAGATATAAACAAAAAAAATTAAGGGGCAACTTTTGGATTTGGTTTAGAGAAATTCAGATTCAAGATGCCAAAATTTGCAGTCTGAATAGTGAAATTGCAGCATGTGAGTCAACACTGAATCATAGAATCATAGAATGGTTAGAGCACAGAAGGAGGTCCGTTGAGCCCATGCCAGCTCTCTGCAGCTAATCCCACTCCTCCACCCTTTCCCCGTAGCCCTGCAATTTTTTTTCCTTCAGATGCTTATCCAATTCCCTTTTGAAAGCCATGATTGAATCTGCCTCCATCACCTTTTCAAGCAGTGCATTCCAGATCCTAACCACTCACTGCGTAAAAAAGTTTTCCCTCATGTCACCTTTGGTTCTTCTGCCAATCACCTTAAATCTGTGTCCACTGGTTCTTGAACCTTCCGTCAATGGGAACAATTTCTCTCTATCGACTCTGTCTAGACCCCTCATGATTTTGAACACCTCTATCAGATCTCCTCTCAACCTTCTCTGCTCTAAGGAGAACAACCCCAGCTTCTCCAGTCTATCCACAAAACTGAAGTCCCTCATCCCTGGAACCATTCTTGTAAATCTTTTCTGGACCCACTCTAAGGCCTTCACATCCTTCCTAAAGTGCAGTGCCCAGAATTAGACACAATACTCCAGTTGAGGCCTAACCAATGTTTTATAAAGGTTCATCATAACTTCCTTGTTTTTGTACTCTATGCTTCTATATATGAAGCCCAGGATCCCGTATGCTTTTTTAACCGCTTTCTCAACCTGCCCTGCCACCTTCAACGATTTGTGCACATATACCCCCAGGTAACGAGACAGGATTAATTAAAAATGTCCTAGTAAAGGATCCCCTTGGAATGAGTGACCATAACATGGTTGAATTCCATATTCAATTAGAGGGTGAGAAGGTTGGATCTCAAACAAGCATGCTAAGCTTGAATAAAGGAGACTATGAAGGTATGAGAGCGGAATTGAGTAGAGTGGATTGGGAAAATAGATTAAAGGGTAAGACGATACATGATCAGTGGTGTACATTTAAGGAGTTATTTTACAACTTCCAAAAAATATATATTCCACTGAGAAGAAAAGGGTGTAAAAGAAAAGACAGCCATCCGTGGTTAAGTAAAGAAATTAAGGATAGTATTCAACTAAAAACAAGGGCATATAAGGTAGCCAAATCTAGTGGGAGGATAGAGGATTGGGGAAACTTTAAAAGTCAGCAAAAAATAACAAAAAGATTGATTAAGAAAGGGAAGATAGATTATGAAAGTAAATTAGCAAAAAATATAAAAACAGATAGTAAGAGTTTTTATAGTTATATAAAAAGAAAAAGGGTGGCTAAAGTAAATGTTGGTCCCTTAGAGGATGAGACCGGGAAATTAATGGTGGGAAATATGGAGATGGCAAAAACACTGAATGAATATTTTATATCAGTCTTTACAGTAGAAGACACTAAGAATATCCCAACACTGGACAAACAGGGGGCTAAAGGGGGGGAGGAGCTAAACACAATCAAAATCACTAAGGAAGTGGTACTCGGTAAAATAATGGGACTCAAGGCGGATAAATCACCTGGACCTGATGGCTTACATCCTAGGGTCTTGAGGGAAGTGGCGGTAGGGATTGTGGATGCATTGGTAATAATTTTCCAAAACTCCCTGGACTCGGCAAAGATCCCGGCAGACTGGAAAACTGCTAATGTAACACCCTTATTTAAAAAGGGCAGTAGACAGAAAGCTGGAAACTATAGACCGGTTAGCCTAACATCTGTGGTAGGTAAAATTTTGGAGTCCATTATTAAGGAGACAGTAACAGGACATTTGGATAATCATAATTTAATAGGACAAAGTCAGCATGGTTTTATGAAGGGGAAGTCATGTTTGACAAATTTGCTGGAGTTCTTTGAGGAAGTAACATATAGGGTGGATAAAGGGGAACCAGTGGACGTAGTGTATTTAGACTTCCAAAAGGCATTTGACAAGGTGCCACACAAAAGATTATTGCTTAAGATAAAAAAATCACGGGATTGGGGGTAATATTCTGGCATGGATAGAGGATTGGCTATCTAACAGAAGGCAGAGAGTTGGGATAAATGGTTCATTCTCAGACTGGCAATCAGTAACTAGTGGTGTTCCGCAGGGGTCAGTGCTGGGTCCCCAACTCTTTACAATCTATATTAACGATTTGGAGGAGGGGACCGAGTGTAACATATCAAAGTTTGCAGATGATACTAAGATGGGAGGGAAAGTAGTGAGTGAGGAGGACATAAAAAACCTGCAAGGGGACATAGACAGGCTAAGTAAGTGGGCAGAGATTTGGCAGATGGAATACAATACTGGAAAGTGTGACGTTATGCACTTTGGCAGGAAAAATCGTACAGCAAGTTATTATCTTAATGGCAAGAAACTGGAAAGTACTGAAGTACAAAGGGATCTGGGGGTCCTGGTGCACGAAACTCAAAAGGTTAGTATGCAGGTGCAGCAAGTGATTAAGAAGGCCAATGGAATGTTGGCTTTCATTGCTAGGGGGATAGAATATAAAAATAGGGAGGTATTGCTTCAGTTGTACAAGGTATTAGTGAGACCGCACCTGGAATACTGCGTACAGTTTTGGTGTCCATACTTAAGAAAGGACATACTTGCTCTCGAGGCAGTACAAAGAAGGTTCACTCGGTTAATCCCGGGGATGAGGGGATGGACATATGAGGAGAGGTTGAGTAGATTGGGACTCTACTCATTGGAGTTCAGAAGAATGAGAGGCGATCTTATTGAAACATATAAGATTGTGAAGGGGTTGGATCGGGTGGATGCGGGGAGGATGTTCCCGATGATGGGTGAAACTAGAACTAGGGGGCATAGTCTTAGAATAAGGGGCTGCTCTTTCAAAACTGAGATGAGGAGGAACTACTTCACTCAGAGGGTGGTAGGTCCATGGAATATGCTGCCCCAAAAAGCTGTAGAAGCTACATCATTACATAAATTTAAAACAGAAATAGACAGTTTCCTAGAAGTAAAGGGAATTAAGGGTTACGGGGAGCGGGCAGGAATTTGGACATGAGTCTAGGTTCGGATCGGTCATGGCCCTGTGAGTAGCGGAGCGGGCCCAGGGGCCATGTAGCCTGATCCTGCTCCTATTTCGTGTGTCTAATTCTGTTAGATTCAGGAGATGGTTCTGTGATAGTGGATTGGCGGTTAGGATCAGTTCAGCCATGATCTTATTGAATGGCGGAGCAGGCTCGAGGGGCCGATTGGCCTACTCCTGCTCCTATTTCTTATGTTCTTATGTCTCTCTGTTCATGCACCCCCTTTCAAATTGTATCCTTTACGTTATATTACTTCTCCTCATCTTCCCTACCAAAATGTATCACTTTGCACTTTTCTGCATTAAATTTCATCTGCCATGTGTCTGCCTATTCTACCAGCCTGTCTATGTCCTCTTGAAGTCTATCACTATCCTCCTCACTGTTCACTATACTACAGGTAGACTATCCTTTATCCGCACTTCCGAAAACCGAAAACCTCTGAAAACCAAAAGTATTTTCGTGGAGCGTAAGTCGTGCGCACGACATGACCCGAGTGGCGCAAAGCATGACCCGATGCGGCCGATGCTTGACCCACGCAGGTGTGAGGCGTCAGTTGTGTCTCAGCGCTGTCACACGTGCGCCTGCTGCTCTCTTTGATATTTGTTGGTTTTTTGCGATTTGTGAAAATGCTAAAAAGAGCTGCAGATACCCCTATGGGTAACAGTGAGAAGCAGAGAAGGAAGCACCTCTCATTATCGATATCGCAGAAAGTGGAGTTATTGCAGAAGCTTGATCGTGGTGTGTCTGTGCGACGTCTTACTGAAGAATATGGTGTGGGAACTACCACCATATATGACTTAAAGAAACAGAAAGACAAGTTGTTGAAGTTTTACACTGACAGTGATGACCATAAACTAATGAAAAGTAGGAAAACATTGCATAGGGCAAAAAATGAAGATCTTGACCGTGTGCTGATTGAGTGGATTCGACAGCGAAGAGGTGAACGTGTGCCACTGACTGGTTTGATGGTCATGAAACAAGCTAGAATATACCATGAAGAACGGAATATTGAAGTTCAGTGTGAATATTCAGAAGGTTGGCTGCATAAATTTAAGAAGCGTCATGGTATAAAATATCTGAAAATCTGTGGTGAAAAAGCTTCTGCTGATCATGAAGCAGCTGAAAATTACATAGACGAATTTGCCAAAATAATATCTGATGAAAACCTCGGTCCTGAACAAATTTACAATGCTGATGAAACAGCTCTGTTCTGGTGCTACGTTCCTAGAAAAACATTAACAACGGCTGATGAGAGTGTACCAGCAGGTTTTAAGGACGCTAAGGACAGGTTGACTGTTCTTGGGTGTGCCAATGCTGCAGGCACACACAAGTTAAAGTTGGTAGTGATTGGAAAAAGCCAACATCCGAGATGTTTGAAAGGTGTATGCAATTTACCTGTGCATTATTATGCGAGCAAGAAAGCATGGGTAACCAGAGGAATATTTTCTCACTGGTTCAATAACCACTTCGTACCAGCGACACGAGCTCATTGCAGGCAAGTTGGACTGGAAGAAAACTGCAAAATTTTATTGTTCCTGGACAACTGCTCCGCACATCCCCCTCCTGAACTTCTTGTGTAAAGTTATGTTTTTGGCATTAACTTTCCCCCTAATGTGACATCTTTAATACAGCCTTGTGACCAAGGAATTTTACGCTCCATGAAGAGCAAGTATAAAGACGTTTTTGTGAACTGTATGCTTGATGCAATCAACAGAGGCATAGGAATCCAAAGCTTCCTGAAAGAGTTCAATGTTAAGGATGCCATTTACGCAGTTGCTAATGCTTGGAACGATATTGATAAACCAACATTAATAAATGCTTGGCACAGACTTTGGCCTTCAACGATGTTTGATGAAGATGGACCTGCAGATGAAGATTTTGAAGGATTTCCTGTCAGTCAGGAGAAGATGATGACATCAAAAAGGTTTATCATCCGAAAGTGTAAATAAGTTAGAGGAAGCTGACATCGAAGAAGTGCTGAACATTGACAATGATGCACCTGTTGTGCATTCGTTGAGTGATGGGGAAATTGCTGAAATGTTGTTAAATAAAGACAAGCATGAGGATAGTAGTGATGATGATGATGACATTGTGAACACAGGTGAAAAAATCCCCATAGACGATATGGTGACAATGTGTGATCAGTTAATTGCTGGCCTTGAACAACGTGCATTTATCAGTGAGCAAGAGATTATGCAAGTTTACTCAATTAAAGAGAGACTGCTTAGACAGAAACCAATGTTAATGAGACAGATGACACTGGAAGAAATCTTTAAAAAGGCCGTCTATCGTAGTGCTGCTTCATCACTTGAGAATCCTGTTCCTGGCCCATCTTCAGATGTCCGACTCCAACCTGATGACAATGATGACAACACTGATGTACCCTCTTCTCCAAGATCCTCAAGCCAGATGTAATGTACCTTTTACTGCATGTATATGTACAGGTATTTAGCTTAGTTTGTACCTGTATATGTTTGAAGTTTTACTGAATGTTTTCCTTACAAATCAACTGTACTAGAGTATTTATCCCTGTAATACTATTTATAGTCTTTATTTATCCCACTCAGTGTGAATATTCATAAGGTTCGCTGCAGAAATATTAATGTGGTGGCCTACGGGGTGCTGCCCCGTAATACCTTCTGAAATCCGAAAATTTCCAAAATCCGAAACACGGCTGGTCCCAAGGTTTTTGGATAAGGGATAGTCTACCTGTAATATAATTGTAATGGTTCTTCCCCATATACTTTAGTCTAGATAGCAGTTTGTCGTGTTCTAGGAAACACTGCTGTAGTTTTACCTTGAATATTACATATTAGATGGAATTATCTAAACCACAAGGTCACCTTCCAACCCACTTGACTATCAGGGCTCAGCTACTAGCCTACACACTGCTCTCCTCCCACTAGGACCAAGGGCCGGCAGGTATAAAATAATACATTTTTTAATAGGGCTACCTCTTCAGTGCTCAGGTTTTTGAGTTGCATTATGGGGAAGTCCAAATTTAAATATTGTTCACTGTCCTAATGAGCCTTGTGCACAGCTTGTGTGTAGGCTCCTAGTGCCTCTCATGTTGACTGGCCACATTGGGCTGCATTAAGTCCATCAGGCGTATTGAAGACCTCAGCTCTGTGCCCTACAATAGGAGGATCAGGCACCTAGTACGTTTCAGTCACCACATTATCGGGCCCATTATCAATGTCTATTAATTGTATTACTTCAACACATAAACTTCTAGATTGTCTCTTCATGTCTAGAAATACGTGATAATTGAAATGTCATGTGATGTGGTCATGTACTTTGCTACCAAAAATCTTTGAATTTGTCTGACATGATCTTTCAATTCTGTTCAGTGTCTTCTTGTAGTGTCATGTGCTAGATGTTTGTTATCGGTTGATAAGAGAACACATCAGCCACACAGTAAAATGCACGTGATTTATAACAGAGATAAGGACCCTTTTAAATAAAAAGCCCATTGAATTTTTTTAATTAGTGGGTGAACCAAGGCCATTATCTGTTCACTGCTGCCATCGCTTATCACAAGATGTGTTTATTGGTTTGCTGAGAGAAGCAGTGGCTCAAGAGCAGGAGGTTGGATCGGTCACAAGGTATTTATTGTTTATGCTTTGTCTGCCTATACAACATACTCAGACATTTCACAATTACATCAAACTTTATAACATTTACTTTAAAAGCAGTGCAGTGAGTGCTGGATCTAAAAATAAATAAAAAAATTATCCTACTTGCATGAACTGGGATGACATTGTTAAGATTTTTTCTACTAGTGTGGAATTGATATTTTTCCTCTCTGTTAATGCCCATCAAAACTTAATAGGGATGAAGGTTCAAAGTGTATAAAACAGCTAATATTTTGAAAATTATGAATTAAAATTATTAAAGATGACCGTAAATTGTTGTGCCTTATTGACTTTTCATTTTTTCCAGCAAAACATTCTCCTGGGCACTCGGCAAAATATAATTTCATTTGAATGAAGATTATTCACTGTTGACATGTCATTTCATATTCTATTAACAAATTTAACAATGTTGGTTCTTATTTAAATTGAAAAGTCTTCCCTAATTTTGTGGATTTTGTTTATAATGTGATGAAAGCTTGGCATGTTCAATGTCCTTTTTATGTTGACTGTTATTTATGATGTTTATTTTTAAATTCACTCAGTTCTCCTAGGCCTAACAGCACTTGTGTGTGGCTCTCAAGTCCAAATCAACCAATGGCTGAACTCCCGAAGTGTCGGCATTCTGAGCATGTGCAGGACATGGATAGGCCTACTCCCTATACCAAGTCCTACTCCCACAGTTCTTAGCAGTGGTTTTAATTCTGGAGAAAATGAAGTGGAAGAATGTAAATCCTCAGAAATACCGGAGGTTGTTGAGGTAAATTGTTACATTGTAATAATGTGGTTTCAACTGTCTAAACTTCCCAGTTCTTTCCTATGAAGATCTGAAGAAAAAACAGATACAACAACAGCAACAGCTTGCATTTATATAGCGCCTTTAACGTAGTAAAACATCCCAATGCACTTCACAAGAGTGTTAGCAAACAAAATTTGAAACCAAGCTACATAAGGAGGTACGGGAAACTTTCGTTTAACCGGAGGTTAAAAGTCCGGAAAGCTCTATCTACTGGCAAAATTCAGGAGCCGTTTTCTATAAGTTTTTTTACTTCTCGTTGCTTTTTTTTTCCCAGTCAGGCTCTGCCAGGTCTGTAGCTAAGCAACAGCTTCAGCTAGAGACACTTGCAGCTGCAGCTGACTGTTTTGAAGCTGTTGCTAAGCAACAGGGTTTGTTGATTCACACAGAGCTGAAAAGCTCTGTATGTTTTAACATTGCCGCTGGTTTATATGGCAGTTTTGATCTAACGGCACCAGCTCGGTCCCGTCAGTGCCGGATACCAGAAAGTTTCCTGTATTAGGACAAGAGGTAGGTTTACAGGAGTGCCTTAAAGGAGGAGAGATAATGGCCGGAATTTTGCCGGCAATCAGGGGACGAGTTTGTAGGCGGGACATCCGGCAAAATCGCAAAGATTGACAGCGGGTCAGAAACCCGCTGTCAACCCGCCTCCAATCAATCTTCCCAAGTGTCGGGTCCCCGATTTGAGCATGGACCCGACACATAGCAGCGGGAAGAGGATTATAGCCACTTAACTGCTTGTTAACAGGTTGTTAACAGGCAGTTAACAGGCTTTTTTCAATTTTGACCCTTCTACTGCGGGCTTCCTCACGTCCAGACACCATGCCAGGTAAGTGTGGTGTGTTGTGAGTCTGCTGTAATGTTTATGCATTGATGACAGCTGCAGACATGGTGTGAAGGATCCAATGGTGCACGGGTGAGTTTCAGAGGTAAGAAAATGTTGGAAAATTCATTTAAAATGCATTTAGACTTTTCTGTAGGTAACAAGTTTTGAATTGTATGTGTAGTCCCACCTCATTGGGAGAACCTCTCTCACCAGTGACAGATCACTTCTGTAACCTCACCTGCTGCTGCCATCTGTTCTAGCCTAAGGAGGGAGTCACTGGAGAGCCTGGCTACAAGAGCTCACCTGCGAACAGTGATTGTTAGTGTTTGCAGCCCCTCATTGCTGTCAAACACTGAAAAATCAACTGTCAAAAAAAGTTGTACGTGGTCCCTTTAGGAAAACCGGCAGATGACACGTTATCAAATTATGTCATCTGACACCGGCTTCATCTTAATTGGCTGGCAAGCCCACAAGGCCAATTGACGTAAAATTACATCTGTGGGCCGGATGTAGTTGGGGGCGGGACTGGAACCCGGAAGGCAGCTGACCCACTCCCAAGCCGCCAAAGAGGCAGAGAGGTTTAGGGAGGGAATTCCAGAGTTTAGGGCCTAGACAGCTGAAGGCACGGCTGCCAGTGGTGGAGTGATTAAAATCTGGGATGTGTAAAAGGCCACAATTGGAGGAGCGCAGTGATCTTGGAGGGTTGTGGGGCTGGAGGAGGTTACAGAGATGGGGAGAGGCAAGGCCACGGAGGGATTTGAAAAGAAGGATGGGAATTTTAAAATCGAGGTGTTTCTGGACTGGGAGCCAATGTAGGTCAGCGAGCTCAGGGATGATGATGGGTGAACGGGACTTGGTGCGAGTTAGGTTACAAGCAGTAGAGTTTTGGATGAGCTCAAGATTATGGAGGGTGCAAGATGGGAGGCTGGCCAGGAGAGCATTGGAATAATCAAGTCTAGAGGCAACTAAGTGATAGATAAGGGTTCCAGCAACAGATAAGCTGAGACACGATGGAGACTGGCAATGTTACGGAGGTGGAAGTCGGCGCTCTTGATGATGCAGTGGATATGAGGTTGAAAGCTCCTCTCAGGGTCAAATAGGATGCCAAGGTTGCGAACAGTCTGGTTCAGCCTCAGACAGTGGCTAGAGAGAGGGATGGAGTTGGTGGCTAGGGAACGGATTTTGAGGCTGGGACCGAAGACTCTGGGCTGGATTTTGATACTGGGGCGGGCTGGAGTCGTGCAATGCGCATTTTGTGTTAGCCACCCGATTCTAAATCGATGTGGAAGAATGATGCGATTTTAACTTAATTGGCCAATTGTGTTCCAACGTGTGGGAACCCATGGCCAATGAGTTTTTCCAGTCTGAAAGTCGCCTCCGATGATGTCATCATTGCAGCTGCATTTAAGGTCTGCAACAAGCCTTGCTTCTTCTACAGACTGCCAACCTTTTGGCCTTTGCAGTGAGAGGCACCTGCAGGAAGAATGGCCAGCCAGAGACCTAGGTCTGCACCCCGCTTCGATGACATTGCCCTGCAGGCTTTAGTGGAGGGAGCAAGAGCTCATAAAGAGATGCTCTTCCCTTCTTCAGGGAGGAAGAAGCCTCCCCAGCAAACCAAGGCTGTGTGGATCCAGGTGGCAGAGGCGGTCAACTCTGTCAGTAACCCGCAGAACCTGGCTTCAGTGCAGGAAGAGATTTCATGACCTTCTGCGCACTGGAAAAGTGAGTATGAATTTCCCATCACCCTCAACCTGATCCCCATTGCCTTTCCTCACCAGCACTCAGCTTTAGCAATCTCTTCCTCCACATCCCACTTGACACTGACATCCATGCACCCTCACCCATTCCCTCTCTCTCTATGGTCACATTCACCTAACTCTTCGACTATGCAGCCCTCACACTTCCTATCACTGTGATGCTATGAAAACAACTGACAACACACAGGGAGGGCCTTTGGTCTTGCCACCTCACTCCATCTTTGTCTCCTTCTAAGCATTTATGCTATGGATTCACTACACTCACTCCTTCATTCTCACTCAACCTCCATTTGTCTCCCTCATTGCAGGAAAAGAGAGCTCACAATAAGAGAGAAAGAGCAAGGACAGGAGGAGGGCCACCCTCAGTAGCCCACCTCACCCCCAGGGAGGATGCGGGCCTGGAGATCGTGGGAATGGAGGACGATGCGCAAGTGGGGGACGGACAGACGGGTGCATCACAGCAAGCTGGTGACAGAATAGTTTTCCATCTCTCTCAATGACATTGCATGAGTCGCTGATAATGATTCTGAAGCTCTAACAGATGGACTTATGATCATCTGCAATATGCAATGTGCATGTAACCTTGGCATCACATCTCTGACTCCTTTACTCCCTCACAGGACCATCGCAAGCACCTGTCCCCACTAGCCAGGAGGAACAGCCTGAGCATCCAGACTCCTCAGAGGAAGCTGCAACCTCTGAGGGTGCAGCGTCAGCAGAATTCAGCACACCCAGCAGCAACGCAGACACTCACACCTCGGTGGAACCTTCACGAGATAGAGTAGTGTTGTCACCTGGTGTATCACAGCTCACAAGCGAGCATCAGCAGATTGTGGAGACAGGGACAGCAGTGGAGAGTCCTAGTCGGAGGGCGCAGGACTCTGCCAGCTCAGCTCAGCTGCATGTCGACCCTTTGCCTCTGGGTCCATCCATAAGATCAGTGGTGCTGGAACTCCAGGCACAGATGCAGGAGTCTCTGGCAGGTTTTGTCTCCAGGGTCACTGCGAGTGTGGAGCGAATGGAGGAGTCCATTGTGAACATGAGCAGAGCCTTTGTGGAGTCATTGGCGCATGAACGCATCACCATGGAAAGGATGGCAACCTCCATGGAGGTGATAAGTCGCCAGAGTGCAGAAAACATGGTGAGTGTTCTGAATAGAATGACATCTCTGGAGGAGCGATGGTCATCTATTGAACAGAGAAACCAGACCTTCATGGAAGTCCTTCTGAGTAGGACTGCCAGTGCAGATACGGGTCCCTATGGCCCCCCTGATGTGCAGCAAGGTGCTCTCAAGCCACTTGCAGGCGCTGAGGGGGACCTGACCCATGAGAGGGAAGTTGGTGGCAGACACCAAAGAAGTGGGGGCTCCTCTCCAAGTGCTCACACTTCCATGCTACTACAGAGCCCTCGGTCAGAGCCCCACCAGAGTCCACACCCAACTGAGATCGGCCTCTCAACCCCTGCACAGCTGCAGGAGAAGCAGACTGTTGACAAGCCCTCACAGGTTCGCAACCCCAGAGGACGCCCGCCAAAGGTGTTGAGACAGGAGCAGCAAGAAAGTGAGCAAGGGGCCTCCACATCTGCTGAAGCCACAGGGGAAGCACCACGTAGGAGCACGCGTAAGAGAAAGATACTGCACAAATAGTCACAAGGGTAGTCACTTGGGTGAAATTTGGTGTTTTATGTTAAAAAGCCATCAGATGATTGCTGTAAATAAAAAATCTGATGGCTACTGCTGTAGTTGTGGCGTGTGTCATTTTGCGAATGGGACTTCCACATTGAGGGCTTAGGATTACTTGGTATATGCCTCAGTTGAGGAAGTGCTCAGTGAAGGTGGCGAGAGGGGTTTCCCAGGAGGTCACACTGGAGATGGGTGTCAGGCTCCAAACTTCCACAGCTGTGGTTATGCCTTCTAAAAGATCCCCCAGACCTGAGACAACAAAGTCCTGCCACCTGCAAATGATGGCTGATGAAATATCCTATTTAATGGTGAAGCTGCAGCTAATTGTCAGCAATCCAATTGTGCTCCTGCCAGGTTTCACCGTCATGTTTCAGAACAGGCGTGCTTCACGTCGGAAAACGGTTAAAATCACCAAGGCCTATCAAAATGGTATTATAGAGGCAATTTAGTGCTTGTTAAGGGCCTTAACGGCCTATCCCACCTCTTGGAGGCGGGACGGAGACAGAACCAGTATACACGATTTAATGAAAATTGCTTGGAGGCGGGATGGAGGTGGGGCTGGGCCCGCCCGCCAGTTTTTGCAATTTTAACTCCCCACACGCCTCCAATCCCGCCTCAACGGCCCGATGAAAATCGAGCCCAATGGCTTCAGTCTTCCCAATATTTAGTGGAGGAAATTTCTGCTCATCCAGTACTAGATGTCGGTCAAGCAGCGTGACAAATCAGACAGTGGAGGGGTTGAGAGAGGTGGTGATAAGGTAGAACTGGGTGTCATCAGTGTACATGTGGAATATACTTTTATACGTCCTTTACTTTTATAGTCTACTTATAGCTACTGTATTATAAATATCCCATCCTATCTCATTATTCCTTAAATTACAATTAGATTACTGGTCTATAAGTATCTTTACCAGCTGGCAGTAAGTATATTGCCCAATTTTTCAATGACATTTGACGGTAATGGTAACCATCAGGTGAAATGGTTTTGTAGCTGGCAGTTAATCTTCGTGCTAATCAATTACTATTAAAAGGGCAGATTATGATAATAGAGGGTTAGTTGATGGAATTACCAACCCAGGTGAGATGAGACCAACAGGAAACTGGTTTAACATAAAATCCATAAAGATTAATTTTAAATAACTTATTACTCATCTGATATAACAAAAGTCCCATCCTAGGTGAGTTGAACTCAGCCATTTGTTCAAATAGCAATTTTGGAGGATTTTACAAAAAAATACATTTTACTTTCTTGCACTCTTGCATATGTTTATTCCTCAGAAAACGACGGCCTAACTTTGATCTTACACCATAGTTACGCTGAAACTTTCCAGGAAATTCTGTACCAATATGTCATTTTCACCTCGATTTCAAAATTCTCATCCTTGTTTTCAAATCCCTCCATGGCCTCACCCTTCCCCATCTCTGTAATCTCCTCCAGTCCCACAAGCCCCCGAGATATCTGCGCTCCTCAAATTCTGCCCTCTTTAGCATCCCCGATTATAATCGCTCAACCATTGGTGGCCGTGCCTTCTGTTGCGTAGGTTCCAGCTCTGGAATTCCCTGCCTAAACCTCTCCGCCTCGCTACCTCTTTTTCCTTATTTAAGACGCTCTTTAAAACCTACCTCTTTGACCAAGCTTTTGGTCACCTGCCCTAATTTCTCCTTATGTGGCTCGGTGTCAAATGTTTTGTCTTATAACACTCCTGTGCAGCGACTTGGGTCATTTTACTATGTTAAAGGCACTATATAAATACAAGTTGTTGTTGATGATGGTTGCTGTTAGTCATTTGGTGGATTTATTACTTGGTTCCTCAATTGAGTAGAAAAAAAATTAGACCTAAACTGGTAACATTTAAGTGTCCTTGTAGCAGCAGGTTACTCATTCAGGTTCCTTAATAGTAAATAAGGCTGTGAAAAATTTAACTGATTTTTATTAATATACAGTCAGTAAGTAGAGAACATTAGAAAAATGGTATGTTCAATGAGAAATCAAACAGATCTATTTTATTAGTATTAAGACTTTTAAATTTACAATTATACATTAATGGTGGAAGATCTGGTCAAAGTCAGGAAAGGTCTGATAGTTCTTGGGCATTCTAGCCTATATAATGTTCAAACCTAATTATATTTTTTAACAGCATAGGTCTGATCTCTGGATGCCTGACTCCACTTCTGTTGTTGACGATTTGCTGTCGAACATTGCAGTTACTTCTGGTGATAAACAACATTCATTACTTCATTCTGGCACCCTGGATTTGCAGATCTCTTCAGACAGCTCAGGCCTGGCGCTAGGTAGTGATTGTTGCATTTTAAATGACTCGATATCTGAAGTTGGACCATGTACAGACCAAGATGAATTAACAGAAAGCTTTAGTGAACTGTTTTTAAGAGAATCACTTTCATGTGATATTGAAGAATTGTTTCTTGATGAGAACTTACAAATATTACATGATGATCTAGAATGGACTGATAATCTCCCTGTGGAACATGATTTTATCCGTGAATTTATACAAGAACAGCAGGGAGCTCCAGAGCAATCAAAAACAACCAGCTTCACTCATGAATACCTTGCAAATCAGAAATGCTTTGATAATCAAACCACCCATTGTAGGTAATCTTCATAGCTTTACTTTTTTTGGCTAAGGATGAATGTCCCTGCTTTGAAGTAAATTTTCTCCCCTGTTTTTTTTCTGACTTCCTTAAACCATGTAGCATCCAGGAATGAGAGGTTAGGCAGGTGAAAAGCCCATTCTGAAGCCTTTTCCAATGCTACTCTGAAACTGTCCACCGGGAAGGGTGACTGTAGTCTGGAAATCATTCTTCAATTTTCCTTCCCTCCCTCCTTCCCTCTGCTCAGCATCTCCCAGTCACAGTTGAGATTTGGGAATTTGCTGTGGTGGAGGATTGCTGGAAAAAGATCACCTTTTAAGTTATCATTTTATCTTCTGATGAATGCACAAACAAAAGAACTCAGTGGGGAAATTGAAATGTCTGTAAGACAGATTTGATCTAAAGTACCAATAGAGTTTTATTTTTATTCACTTATGGGATCTGGGCGTCGCTGGCAAGGCCAGCATTTATTGCCCATCCCTAGTTGCCCTGGAGAAGGTGGTGGTGAGCCACCTTCTTGAACCACTGCAGTCTGTGTGGTGATGCTACTCCCACAGTGCTGTTAGGGAGGGAGTTCTAGGATTTTGACCCAGCGACGATGAAGGAACGGCAATATACTTCTAAGTCAGGATGGTGTGTGACTTGGAGGGGAACTTGGAGGTGGCGGTGTTTCCATGCGTCTGCTGCTCTTGTCCTTCTAGGTGGAAGAGGTCGCGGGTGTGGGAAGTGCTGCCAGAGAATCCTTGGCGAGTTGCTGCAGTGCATCTTGTAGATGGTACACACTGCAGCCATGGTACACCAGTGGTGGAAGGAGTGAATGTTTAAGGTGGTGGATGGGGTGCCAATCAAACGGGTTGCTTTGTCCTGGATGGTGTCGAGCTTCTTGAGAATTGTTGCAGCTGCATTCATCCAGGCAGGTGGGGAGTATTCCATCACACTCCTTACATGTGCCTTGTAGATAGTGGAAAGGCTTTGGGGAGTCAGGAGGTGAGACACTCGCCGCAGAATACCTAGCCTCTGACCTGTTCTTGTTACCACAGTATTTATGTGGCTGGTCCAGTTAAGTTGCTGGTCAATGGTGACCCCTAGGATATTGATGGTGGGGGATTCGGTGATGGTAATGCCGTTGAATGTCAAGGGCAGGTGGTTAGACTCTCGCTTGTTGGCGATAGTCATTGCCTGGCACTTGTGTGGTGCAAATGTTACCTGCCACTTATCAGCCCAAGCCTGAACGTCAGTCAGGTCATGTTGCATGCGGGCATGTACTGCTTCATTATCTGAGGAGTTGTGAATGGCACTGAACACTGTGTAGTCGTCAGCGAACATCCCCATTTCTGACCTTATGTTGGAGGGAAGGTCATTGATGAAGCAGCTGAAGATGGTTGGATCTAGGACACTGCCCTGAGGAACTCCTGCAGCGATGTCCTGGGGCTGTGATGATTGACCTTCAATCACCACAACCATCTTCTTTTGTGCTAGGTATGACTCCAGCCAGTGGAGTGTTTTCCCCCTGATTCCCATTGACTTCAGTTTTACTAGGGCTCCTTGATGCCAGACTCGGTCAAATGCTGCCTTGATGTCAAGGGCGGGCAGTCTCACCTCACCTCTGGAACTCAGCTCCTTTGTCTACGTTTGGACCAAGGCTGTAATGAGGCCGGGAGCCAAGTGGTCTTGGCAGAACCCAAACTGGGCATCAGTGAGCAGGTTATTGGTGAGTAAGTGCCGCTTGATAGCAATGTCAATGACACCTTCCATCACTTTGCTGATGATTGAGAGTAGACTGATGGGGCGGTAATTGGCCGGGTTGGATTTGTCCTGATTTTTGTGGACAGGGCATACCTGGGCAGTTTTCCACATTGTCGGATAGATGCCAGTGTTGTAGTTGTACTGGAACAGCATGGCTAGAGGTGCGGCTAGTTCTGGAGCACAAGTCTTCAGCATGATAGCTGGGATGTTGTCGGGGCCCATAGCCTTTGCTGTATCCAGTGCGCTCAGCCGTTTCTTGATATCACATGGTGTGAATCGAATTGGCTGAAGACTGGCCTCTGTGATGGTGGGGACCTCAGGAGTAGGCCGCTATGGATCATCCACTCGGCACTTCTGGCTGAAGATGGTTGCAAACAATTGAGCCTTGTCTTTTTCACTCACGTGCTGGGCTCCACCATCATTGAGGATGGGGATATTCATGGAGCCTCCTCCTCCCATTAGTTGTTTACTGGTTCACTACCATTCACGGTATTTAAAATATAACTCAGCTTCACTGCATTGTGTACTTAGAAATGAGGTTTAGGTTAACTTAGGGTAGAAGTATCATAATACGGCTCTCCACAGATTTGGAAGCATTGTTGCCTACAGCACTGTCTGTATGTACAGACATATGCAACACATGATTCTAGTCTTAGACTGGCATGTTACCCATTTCAGGAGACTGTGTCTACTTTCTGGTATAAGAACATAAGAAATAGGAGCAGGAGTAGGCCATTCGGCCCCTCGACCTAGTGAACCTTCACTGAACACCCTCCAATGCAAGTATATCCCTCCTTAAATAAGGAGTCCAAAACTGTACGCAGTACTAAGAAACATAAGAAACATAAGAAATTGGAGCAGGAGTAGACCATTCGGCCCTTCGAGCCTGCTCCACCATTCAATGAGATCATGGCTGATCTTCTGACTCAACTCCATTCACCAGCCCTATCGCCATATCCCTTGATGCCCTGACTAGTCAGAAATCTATCGACTTCTGTTTTGAATATATCCAATGACTGAGCCTCCGCAGCCCTTTGGGGTAGAGAATTCCATAGATTCACCACCCTCTGTGTGAAGAAATTTCTTCTCATCTCAGTCCTGAATGGCCTACCCTTTATCCTGAGGCTGTGGCCCCTGGTTCTAGACTCCCCAGCCAAGGGAAACATTCTCCCAGCATCCACCCTATCAAGCTCTGTAATAATTTTGTATGCTTCAATGAGATCCCCTCTCATTCTTCTGAATTCAAGAGAATACAGGCCTAGTTTACTCAATCTCTTCTCATACGACAGTCCCGCCATCCCAGGAATCAATCTCCTGAACCTTCATTGCACTCCCTCTATGGCAAGTATATCCTTCCTTAGGTAAGGAGACCAAAATTGTACACAGTACTCCAGGTGTGGTCTCACCAAGGCCCTATATAATTGGAGTAAGACTTCTTTACTCAAATCCTCTTGTAATGAAGGCCAGCATACCATTTGCCTTCCTAATGGCTTGCTGCACCTGCACATTCACTTTCAGTGACTCATGTACAAGGACACCCAGGTCCCTTTGAGCATCTGCATTCCCCAATCTTTCACCATTTAGGAAATACTCTGCCTTTCTGCTTTTTCTACCAAAGTGAATAACTTCACATTTATCCACATTACATTCCATCTGCCATGTTCTCGCCCACTCACCAAGCCTGTCGAAATCCCCCTGAAGCCTCTTCGCATCCTCTTCACAACTGACACTGCCACCTAGCTTTGTATCATCAGCAAATGTGGAAATGTTACATTTAGTCCCCTCATTCAAATCATTGATATAGATTATGAATAGCTGAGGCCCAAGCACCGATCCTTGTGGTACCCCACTAGTCACAGCCTACTGTTGTAGGAAAAATGATTCCTCGGAAACTAGACTTTGAGTAAGAGAGACAACTTTATTAAGTGACAGAGCTCTGGGAGAAGCGTCTGCAACCACGCGGTCTGCGAGAGCACCTTCTCCCCGATTGTAGTACGTGCCGAGCTTATATACAATTCCAAGAAGTTGGTTTTAGATCATTTACATTCATCCAATCAATTCGTTTATTAGCGCATATCGTTATTTTCCTCCAGTCAGGAGTTTACACACTTGTGTTGCCAATTCTGCCTCTTCAGGTCTTCGTTCCGTCTTGTTCCCCGGCGGAATGTGATTAGTTCGATAATAGGATACAGTGAACCTTGTTAGTCCTCAGTGATTCAATTAGTCCCAGTCAGGACACGAGATGAACTTTGTTCCAGCCATGCGTAAGCGTGGCATGTCTCACTGTGCAGTGATTCAATTAGTCCCAGTCAGCGAATTTGTTGTTTGTGTCTTTTCCAGCAAAATCTTGTCCAGCAATCTTGTCCAGCAAAATTTTATTCTAACAATCCCTCCTCTTGGTCCTGGAGCACGATTCATTTGCTCCCAGATGACCATCCTCGGTCCCCCTTTCGTCGGTGCTTACAGCCACTGGCTTATGTCCGGGGGTTCGGTTGTTCCTTCGACAGTGTCGTATTGGTGTTCTTCGTCCCTTGGTAGCAGGTTGGTGTGTTCCTCCTCAATAGAGGCGATCGGCATCACGGTTTTCATAGCAGTTTGGCAACACAACTTTATAAGGCTCAGCGCACAACACATCAACATACAAATTACAACTATTATTATTATTCCTTGCATCATCCACGCTCCCCACCCGGTTTTCCCTAGCAACCAATCAAGCCACCCTGTGCTTGTGGGTTGATGGAGCTTCTTTATTTCTTCTTGGATATGATTTGCTAGGCTCGTGATATTCTCGGAGCTATCTGGGACATATGTACAGCAGTCTGTCCCGATCAGGGCACAGGTGCCTCCTTGCGCTGCCAACAGATAATCTAGGGCCATCCTATTCTGTAAGGCGGTGGTCCGGATCGCCACCATTTCGGCACTCATTTCTCTCAGGGACTCAGCCGCATCGTTGGCTATTTGTTCGAGCACTGCTGCCATGTTTATGGATTCCTTGCTATTTTTCCTGCTCCGTACCAGGGGAATGCTATAGCCCAGAATCTTTCGGTATCCGTAATAGCTCTCTTAACACGCTTGGCTGGTTGCCATAACGACTGGTACCCGTAGTGGTGGGTTAGGGAGGATAAATAATGGATGTATGGTACTACGTATCCCATATAGCATGACCCAGTCCAGGTTCGTGGAAGCCATGGATACGCCTTATATCCACAAATGAAATAGGTATTATTATAGGCCTCAAATTTGTTCCAAAGTTGGTACATGATCCCAGGTATTCCCCTCCAGGGTAGATTGCTAGTCCGGTTTAGCACTTCGGATAAATTAAACGTTCCCACGTAGGGCCATTCTAGGGCACCTGGTGGTTTAGTACTGGTTTTGGTTAAAGTGTAATTATACTTGCACTTACTCCATCCAACCACTAACCCTGTCTCATCATAGTTTACCAAGCAGACTTCCCCCCTCTGCATTGTTTAGTTTTCCCCCTGTGCTGACTAATAGCTCTTCTGGATACCTTCGATTATCGTACTGGGGATGGAACCATCCTTTAAAGTTCGTGGGGTTATACCCTGCCTGTTTCCACTCATGTTCCAGCTGATCTGGATTCAAGCTATTTTGGGTTTGTATGGTATCCTCCTTATTCCAGGTGGTATTAGAGTATAATAACCACCCTACCATCTCCTCTACCTTAAAGGGGATAGGCCTTAATGGGGTTCCTCCCCCCGTATGGGTGGGCACATGGGCGCACACCCAGCAGGAGCTTTGGCCCATTTTTTTCGCATAGACATATGACATATACAGAAAGGTATTTACATGCAATCCTCTCTCTTTACGTAAATGGGGTACCGCGCTTCCCGTGACAATATGAAATAATGCCATTACCCATAATACTCTAAACATGATTAATATATCACTACAGTCCAGTCTTTACAGGAATTTTATGACAAAGGGTATGCAGATCACCTGTAAAACAGATTCAGAAAGTAGCCAGTCAGTTGTCTTTATATACTTTCAATTGTGTCCAATGCTTCCATACTCCTTTACCCCTTATGTCTAGACAGGCACAGGTATCCCCACTGATTATGATTTCATATGGCCCACTCCATTTTGGGGCGAACCCTGGTTTGCTGGGCAGAGTTTTCACCATGACTTTACTACCCACTGAGGGAACATAAGCCGTCATTGTGAGCTCTTGTGCCCGATCCTTGTCCTCCTGATTATCGCGGACATTCTTTCGCATCTCCTTTAATTGACTACTAAGTTCCAGAACGTATCGTTTTAGTCTATCTTTTAAAGGGCCTACATCGGCCTCACCTGTTATGATGCCTTCTGGCAATTGCATCGCCCTTCCTGTCATCAATTCATAAGGGGCCAAGCCTGTCGTTCGGTTTTCAGTGGCTCGCAGCTTCATTAGGATAATGGGCAATACTTCAGTCCAGGTTTTCCCGACGTCTGCATTGCCTTTGCCAATGCATTTTTAAGGGTTCGGTTCATTCGTTCCACCATGCCCGAACTTTGAGGGTGGTATGGGATGTGGAATTTTTGTTTAATTCCCATTAATTGGCATACTGTTTTTATGACACTCCCGGTAAAGTGGGTACCTTGATCAGAGTCCATTTGAATTGGTATTCCCACCTGGGGATTACTTCTTCAGCTAAGACTCTGGCAACCGTCAAAGCGGTGCAATTTCGCGTGGGGAAAGCCTCTACCCAGCGGGTGAATTGGTCTATGACCACGAGGCAGTATGTTTTGCTGTGTGACGGTGGAAGGGGACCTGTGAAGTCTATTTGTATGTGCTCCCAGGGCCCTCGTGGCCTTGGTTGATGTCCCATTTTGACCTTTATAGGTCGCCCGGGGTTATACTGCGCACAGGTGATACAGCGATGGCAGTATCTCGCGATATCTCTTCCCATCCCCTTCCACCACCATTCTTTGCTGAGGCTTCCCATCATCGCTTCTCTCCCTGAGTGTACAAGCCCATGGTGGAGTTCTAATAGCGTATTTTGAATGCACTTGGGGGCCATTACCCTGTTATCCTTTCGCCAGACATTATTGCTTCCCCGCTTTGCGCCTTGTTCTTCCCACGTACCTTTTTCGACGTCGGGGGTGTCCTCATGGAGTTCATCAATACTTATCTCGTCCTCGGAGCTGCTTACAGCGGCTATTGGTACTTCTTCGATCCTTTCTTGCTCTAGCGCCCTTTGTGCTGCTTGGTCCGCAGCCTGGTTCCCCTGGCGATTTAACCAGTCCAGGCTAGTCCGGTCCGGTTCCCTCTGATGTGCCTTAATCTTAATTACTGCTACCTGTTGGGGTTTGTCGCTAGCTTCTAGGAGGGCTTCTATCCTCAGCTGGTGTTTTATGGGATTGCCTCCCGTAGTAATGAATCCCCTCCTACCCCATGCAGTCATATAATCGTGGACCACCCCAAAGGCATACCTACTATCTGTGTAAAACCCTTCTTCATTGTTGCAATGTATGTGGAAGTCCTTACTCATATCTGGCAGTCCTAGCCCTGGGGCTGATACTAGCTCAGACTTTAGTTGAGTATAAGCTTCCTCTTGTTCCGGTCCCCAATCTATCGGTTCCAACGCGGGTTTACCCCCTTTCACTAATCTTTGTATAGGTTCTGCTAATTTAGCGAACCCCGGGATAAAATTTCGACTGTAATTAAAGAGCCCCAGTACCTTCCTGACTCCGCGTACTGTTATGGGTCTCGGCATGCCCTGGACAGCGTGTTTCCTGTCCTGTGGCATTTCTTTAAGTCCTTGGGAGATTAGATGTCCCAGGTATAGGACCTGAGTTTTTCCTATCTGTGCTTTTTTAGGGCTTACCTTGAGGCCAGCCGTCTCTAGGGCCCTTAGTACTAAATATAGGGTTGCCAGATGGTCTGCCTTCGTTTCCGAGGCTATTAGTATGTTGTCGACGCACTGCAAAATAGTGCTTCCTTTAGGTACTTCTATCTGTTTTAGGATATCACTCATGACGCGGTGAAAAATAGCTGGGCTATTATGGAATCCCTGTGGCAATCGGGTCCACGTATATTGTTTATCCCCTACTGTGAATGCAAATTTCTCTTGTGATTCCGGATCTAATGGGAGTGCCCAGAATCCGTTAGCTATGTCTAAAATGGTGAATATCTTCTGTTCAGGGGATAGCCCATTCAAAATTGTTGAGGGGCTGGCAACGATGGGGTGTAATTTAGGAGTGACCCTGTTGAGGGCCGTATAGTCTATAGTCAACCTATAGCTCCCATCAGGTTTCTCTACTGGCCATGTGGGGGAATTAGTAGTGCTCGTGGTTTCCCTCAGGATACCACTTTCTACTAGCCCCTTGGACATAGGTCCACGACTGCCTTCCTGGCCTCCGCCTTTATTGGGTACTGGCGGTGGGATTAGCCAATGTCCCGCCCCGACTCACAGGAGCCATCTCGACTATTTCAACGTCCCCCTCGCCTGCAGGGGCTGTTGGTTCTACACTGTAATATGGGGGAAGGGAGTTGGTGTCTGGACAAGTCCCCATTCGCACCCCCTCGTATACCTTACACTCTAATTCCTTTATAATCTTTGCTTGACATTTCGCCTTTGTCTCTAGTTCCGTAACCATCTGTACTTTGTCTTGTGCAACTTTCTTTATTACGTTTACTTGTTCAATGAGTCCTGCTAGTTGGTGTACTAATAACACTCCTGCCTTCTTGGTTTTATCCTTTGTCTGTTTAGTCAACCAGCTTCTCTGGAGTTCTAAAGTCTGTGACACAACTCACCCGTCTTTCTGCATCTTCTTAATTAACGACTGTCGGTTTGTCATATAAGAATATGTGAGGGAGCCCGAAGGTCCCCTCTTAACGTCCTCACCTGACATCGCCGCTGCTTCACCGATCGTTCCTTCGTGTCTGGAGATCTGTTCCTTAGAGAGCCCCCCTATTCTTTCCTTCCGAGAATACCCGAGCTTCTTGTCGCACTCTATGCCAGCATTCTCAGAGGTCCGGGTTTGTCTTTCTCTCAAAACTGCCCGGACGTGTAACGCTTGCTTGTTGGACGGGGTTTCTACCCCTCCCCGGTGTCTGTTTACCTGATCAGGGTCCTACAACACCGACACTAATAATCTCCTAGTTCACTTAGTAACATGATATAATGCAGAAAAATGTTAACCGTACTCGACTAGTATCACGACTTTAGAACACCTTGGAGTCTCGGCACCTACTTCATGGTCCTGGCCTTCGCGTGGGGCATTTGCCCTCTTAACAACCGGCCTGAGGCTAGGTGTCTGAGACAAGTGTCCTCCTGATCCGAGGTTTTTCTTAGTTACTTAGTTACTATTACACAAATACAAATACACACATACAAATCAAGTAGTGTCTCTTACCCACTCAGTCCGTGTCCCAGATTCGTTTTGGTGCAGCTTCGCCGTTCAGTCGCCTTGTCGAGTGTCTCTGATTTATGGGCGGTCAAAAATCTGACTACTCACCCTGGTCAATGATTCGAGCGACTGCTCAGCTCCGTGGCACCCTGCTCGCAGTGCCAATTTGTTGTAGGAAAAATGATTCCTCGGAAACTAGACTTTGAGTAAGAGAGACAACTTTATTAAATGACAGAGCCCTGGGAGAAGCATCTGCAACCACACGGTCTGCGAGAGCACCTTCTCCCTGATTGTAGTACGTGCCGAGCTTATATACAATTCCAAGAAGTTGGCTTTAGATCATTTACATTCATCCAATCAATTCGTTTATTAGCGCATATCGTTATTTTCCTCTAGTCAGGAGTTTACACACTTGTGTTGCCAATTCTGCCTCTTCAGGTCTTCGTTCCGTCTTGTTCCCCGGCGGAATGTGATTAGTTCGATAATAGGATACAGTGAACCTTGTTAGTCCTCAGTGATTCAATTAGTCCCAGTCAGGACACGAGATGAACTTTGTTCCAGCCATGCATAAGCGTGGCATGTCTCACTGTGCAGCGATTCTGTACTGGCCACGCTAGACGTGTTCCAATCTAGCTATCCAGCAAGTTAAACACTCATTCAACAATAATTCTTCTGAAGCGGTTGCTGCTTTGAAGCTTTAATTGAACGAATTTGTGAAACTGTAAACAAAGACAAAGTATGTTTTGTACATAAACTGAGTACTATACATTCGATATTACATAAGATATAAACATATTTACAACAGTAGAATAGACTAATTGTATAACTATCTAACATTTGAACTAACTTCTATAACTATCAAATATTAACCTTTTACAAACATAGTATTATCAAAATATTACTCTGACAATGTTGCTATTATGCTAAGAACCAAAGATACTCACAGATATTGCGCTTGGCCTAACATATGAAATCAGATTACGTTGGATTGTAAATGGAACCTCTCATGGCAGATTCTCCATTACTCAAGTCAGGTTCTTCCTGGCAAAACTGCTTCCTGGGGTCAACAGGAAGAAAGGTAGGAAGGTCAAATGACCTCACAGGAAGAAAGGAACAAAGGTCAAATGACCTCACACAGGAAGAAAGGAACAAAGGTCAAATGACCTCACACAGGAAGAAAGATCAGATGACCTTTCCAGCATACAAACTGTTAACACAATAACCGCCACCAGAGGGTGCTATTGCATGTAAAAATGTCCAGAATGTCACATAATGTCCATCGGTCCAGAACAGATTCAATTAGTCCCAGTCAGCGAATTTGTTGTTTGTGTCTTTTCCAGCAAAATCTTGTCCAGCAATCTTGTCCAGCAAAATTTTATTCTAACACTGCCATCCTGAAAAAGACCCATTTATCCCCACTCTTTGTTTTCTGTCTGTTTACCAATTCTCAATCCATGCTAGTATATTACCCCCTATTCCATGTGTCCTAATTTTGTTCACCAACCTCTTGTGTGGGACCTTATCGAAGGCCTTCTGAAAATCCAAATACACCACATCTACCGGTTCCCCTTTGTCTACTCCAGTAGTTACATCCTCAAAGAACTCCAATAGGTTTGTCAAACAGGATTTCCCTTTCATAAATCCATGTTGACTCTGCCCAATCTTACTATTAGTTTCTAAGTGCCCAGTTATTGCATCCTTTATAATAGATTCCAGCATTTTCCCAACTACTGATGTGAGGCTAACAGGTCTGTAGTTCCCCGTTTTCTCTCTCCCTCCTTTCTTAAATAGCGGGGTTACATTTGCTCTCCTCCAATCTGCAGGAACCGTTCCAGAATCTATAGAATTTTGGAAGATGATAACCAATGTGTCCACTATCCCAATGGCCACCCCTTTCAAAACCCTAGGATGTAGGTCATCCAGTCCATGGGATTTATCGACTTTTAGTCCCATTAATTTTGCTAGTATTTGTTTTTTTTACTAATAATAATTTCTTTAAGTTCCTCATTCTCACCACACCCTTGGTTTTCTCGTATTTCTGGGAGTTTTTTTGTGTCTTCCTCCATGAAGATAGAAACAAAGTATTTATTTAATTTCTCTGCCATTTCCTCATTCCCCATTATAAATTCTCCTGTCTCTGACTGTAAAGGAACTACATTTACCTTCGCCAGTCTTTTCCTTTTCACATACTTATAGAAGATTTTACAATCTGTTTTTATATTTTTCGCTAGTTTGTGCTCAAATTCTATTTTCCCTTTCTTCATCAATTTCTTGGTCCCCCTTTGCTGATTTCTAAAAAGATCCCAATCCTCAGGTTGACCGCTTTTTCTGGCAACTTTATAAGCTTCCTCCTTTGACTTAATACTAGCTTTAATTTATTTTGTTAGCCATGGTTGGATCACTTTTCCTTTTGGGTTTTTATGCCCTAGAGGAATATATGTTTGTTGCAAATTATGCATTATTTCCTTGAATGTTAGCCATTGTATGTCCACCTTCATACCTTTTAGTGTAGTCTCCCTATCTACCATGGCCAATTTGTCTTTCATACCCTTGTAGTTTCCTTTGTTTAGATTGAAGACCTTAGTTTCAGATTGGACTACATCACTCTCAAACTAAATGTAAAATTCAATCATATCATGGTCACTTGTCCCTAAAGGCCCCTTTACCACAAGATTATTGATTAGCCCTTTCTCATTACACAGTACCAGAATCAGAATAGCCTGTTCCCTGGTTGGTTCCTCCACATACTGATCCAGGAAACCATCTCACATGCATTCCAAGAATTCGTCCTCCACACCATTAGTGGTAATTTGATTTGCCCAGTCAATATTTAGATTAAAGTCCCTCATGATTACCATATTGCCCTTGTTACATGCACTTCTAATTTCTTGATTGATACTGTGCCCTACATTACCATTAATATTTGGTGGCCTATACACAACTCCCACCAATGTTTTCCTCCCTTTGCTGTTTCTTAGCTCCACCCAAACTGATTCCAGTTCTACATCACGATCTGCCAAGCCAAGATCTTTTATCGCTACCGTACCGATCTCATCCTTTATTAACAGCGCTATGCCACTTCCTTTTCCTTTTTGTCTGTCCTTCCTAAATGTTGAGTACCCTGGAACATTCAGTTCCCAGCTTTGGTTACCCTGCAACCATGTCTCTGTAACGGCAATTGCATCATACCCATTTACTTCTATTTGTGCCATTAATTCATCCACCTTGTTGCGAATGCTACGTGCATTTAGATAAAGTGCCTTCAACTTTGCCTGTTTAATATTTTTCTGTACTTTGACCCTCTTTACCATTGGCCTTTGTTTCTGCTCCCTACTAGTTTTGCTGACTACTTTTCTATCTTGCACTTCCAGCTTGGTTTCTTTCCGTTCTGGGCCCACACTTAGGTTTCCAGCCCCCTGACAAACTAGTTTAAATCCAGGTGTGGTCTCACCAACGTCCTGTACAGTTGTAGCAAGACTTCCCTACTTTTATACTCTATCCCACTAGCAATAAAGGCCAACATTCCATTTGCCTGAAATAACAACAGAAAATGCTGGAAAAACTCAGCAGGTCAGGCAACATCCGTGGAGAGAAATTTGAGTTGACGTTTCGGGTTTGACCCTTCTTCAAAACTGGAGAGAAAAGGAACTAGATCGAAGGCAGGGCTGCGATCGGACAAAGGAATAAAAGAACCAAAAGAAGTAAAAGAGATTAGAAGCTAGACGAGATGGTAATAGGCTGGGATTAGGTGTAATTACTTGCTGTACCTGCATGCTAACTTTTTGTGTTTCGTGTACTAGGACACCTAGATCCTTCTGTACCACAGCATTCTGTAGTCTCTCTCCATTTAAATAATATTTTGCTTTTCTATTCTTCCTACCAAAGTGGATAACCTCACATTTCCCCACATTATACTCCATCTGCCAAATTTTTGCCCACTCACTTAACCTAACTGTTAGATCCATGTGTTAATGGAGACACGGAATGCAGGAGTTGATTTAACAAGTGTTTACTGAACAAAGTCTGGAGGTGAACTAACTACACAAGACGCTACACAGGCTTATATACCCGAGTGGTCACTACTGGTACTACAGTATACAGGGGCTTCAAAAACATAGTTCCTCTTAAAGGTACATGCACTACAATTCCTCCCCTTTTAGATAAATAGTACATAACATTTTAAGTAATCATTAAATAACATTTTTACAAGAACAATAATATACACATTTGCTGAAGTTAATCAATTACAAATTCAGTCTCTCTGGAGGCTTCCTGACTCGGTCCGGATAACGCCTCGGTGGTGTAGTAGGTTCTTTTGGCAAGGTCGATTTGGCTTCAATGCTAGTGTCGGGTTTATCTGGTTCCAGTATCACCGGATCGGAGGTAGATACTATGGGTATCTCTGCTTCATCACTAGACGTATAGAGTTGTGGTGTAGGTTGTCCTTTTTCGGATGACTCTATGATCTGGTCAGCATGGTGCCTTATTATGCTTTCTCCAATGCCCACGGTATACATCAGCAGTCCTAGTCGTGTGCAAATAGTTCCAGGCTGCCATTTCCCGGTACGGTAGTCCTGGGCCAAAACTGGTTGACCTATCTGGAAGGTTCTAGTTGGCCTTTCATTCATGCTTTGAAATTGCCGGTTCTCTACGTCCCTTCTGATGTTTGGCTTGACCAAATCCAGCCGGCATCTTAGTCTTCTATTGAAAAACATCATGGCGGGGGTTTGGTTTGTAACCACGTGTTGCATTCCTGTATGCAAACAAGAAGTTATCTACCTTATGTTGTAGATTTATGTCTTCATTACCCATGGCCTTTATGGCCTTCTTGAAGGTCTGGACAAACCTTTCAGCCAATCCATTGGTGGCGGGATGGTATGGGGTGGACGTGTAGTGCTTAACCCCATTGTTTTTTAAGAACTTCCTGAATTCTTCGGATACAAATTGCGGTCCATTATCAGAACAGATCTGTTCAGGCAGCCCATTCCTGGCAAATATGGTCCTTAATACTGTGATGGTTTTTTCCGTGGTGGTGGAGGACATCTTTATTACCTCCGGCCACTTGGAGTGTGCATCCACCGCGATTAAGAACATTGAGTCCATAAATGGACCAGCAAAGTCGGTATGTACCCTTTGCCATGGAGATGAGGGCCACTCCCATGGATGTAGAGGGGCTTGTGGTGGGGCGTTTTGGACCTTCTGGCATCCTAGACAGCTTTTGGTCATTTCTTCGATGTCTCCATCGATACCTGGCCACCACACAAATGCTCTGGCTAAGTTCTTCATTTTCACTCCACCCAGATGCCCCTCGTGAAGCTCCTTTAGCACTCTATCCTTGAGTTTGGGTGGAATCACCACTCTGGATCCACACATCAAGGTTCCTCGGCACACTGACAGCTGTTCTCTTCTTTGCGAGAATGCTGGCAACAGTGATTCGCCATGTGCTGGCCATCCCTTCACCGTTAAATCGTAGACTCGTGAGAGAGTCGGGTCATTTCGCGTTTCCTTTTCAATGGTAGAATTTGTCACCAGTAGACATTCCACTATGGTCGAGTGGAATATCTCCACTGGGTCCACTGTAGGCGCCTCTTCCACCGTTGGCAACGGTAGGCGCGATAACCCGTCAGCATTCCCATGCTGTTTTGTTCCTTTGTACTCTATGTCATATTGGTGTGCCCCTAGGAAAAGGGACCACCTCTGTAGCCTTTGCGCTGTCATAATGGGAACGCCCTTTTTAGGGTTGAATATGGAGACGAGGGGTTGATGGTCAGTCAACAAGGTAAACTTTTGTTCGTGTAGGTAATGGTTGAATTTCTTCACCCCCCACACCAGGCTGAGTGCCTCCCTGTCGATCTGGGCATAGTTACGCTCAGCTGAGTTCAATGAGCGTGACGCAAAAGCTATCGGCCGCTCCGAGCCATCAGGGAATCTATGCGATAATACCGCTCCCACGCCGTAAGGGGATGCATCGCACGCCAGTCTGATTGGCAGTGAAGGGTTGTAATGAGCAACACTTCCCTGGACGTGATCAAGCCTTTGCATTTATGGAAGGCACGTTTACAGTCTTCGCTCCATTTCCAAACTACTCCCGTTTGTAGCAGTGCGTTAAGCGGGTGCAGAACCGTCGACAAGTTTGGTAAAAATTTATGATAGTAATTTACTAATCCCAGGAATGACCTTAATTGTGAGACATTTTCAGCCGCTGGGGCCTTTACGACCGCTTCAATTTTTTCAGGTGACTTATGCAACCCTTCTTCGTTAATGACATGGCCACAATATGATATTTGTTTCTGGAAAAATTCGCATTTGGGGCGATTTGCTCGTAGGCCCCGTTCTCTCAGCCTCGTGAGCACCTGCTCCAAGTTGGCAAGGTGCTCGTTGTCGTTTTCTCCTGTTACAAGGATGTCGTCTAGGTAACATTGAGTCCCCGGAATCCCTTGCAGGACTTGCTCCATAGCTCTTTGCCAGATAGCCGGAGCTGATGCCATTCCGAAAACCAGTCGATTGTACTGGTACAGGCCTTTGTGTGTGTTTATCGTGAGATATTTTTTAGAGGCCTCCTCAACCTCCATCTGTAGATATGTCTGTGCTAAGTCAATTTTGGTGAAACGTTTCCCTCCGGATAGTGAGGCGAAAATATCTTCTATCCTCGGAAGAGGATACTGTACCGTGTGAAGAACCGGGTTTACAGTCACCTTGAAGTCCCCACAGATGCGAACTTTTCTCTGTTCTTCAGATTTATCATTATTCAACGTTTTCTTCATGACCGGGACGATGGGTGTTGCCCACTCGCTCCAATCTACCTTGGATAACACGCCTGCTTTTTCCAAATGCTCCAGCTCTGCCTCGACGGCTGGACGAATTGCGTATGGCACCGGCCTTGCCTTAAAAAACTTGGGAATTGCCGCATCTTCCACTTTTATTGAGGCGGTGGCGCCTTTCAGGGTTCCTAGTTCCTGTTGAAGCACTTCTTTGGCATTAGCCAAGATTTCTTTTAATCGTCCAGGTATGACGTCATCATCGTTTTTTTTCTTACTGGTCACCATCAGTGCCTGAATGGAGTGCCAGTCTAAACGTATCTTTCTGATCCATTCACGTCCCAACAACGGTGGACCACCATCTTGCAGAACGTATAAATACAATTTCTGTATTTCCTTGCCATTGTATACAACAGGCACCCTTATTTTCGCTCTGGGGTATACTTTCTGCCCCGTATATGTCTTCAAGATAATGGATGTGTCTTTCAAAGGTATATGCGGAAATAGCCGCTCGTAATCCCGTCGACTCATGACGGTCAGAGCTGATCCTGTATCTAGCTCCATTTTGACTGGGGACCCCGCTATCGTGAGGGTAACCCAAATGGTCTGGTAATCTTCTTTGGCAATTACATTATGTAATTTGAGACAGCTTAGTCTCTTGTTTCCGGAGTCGCTATCGCTCTTCTGGTCTTCGGAGCTACTGTCCGTCATCATTTGTGCCTTTCTGTACTTTTCCTTATTGACCTTTTTACTGTCAGCGGATTTCTTTCCAGATCTGCATACACGTGCAATGTGTCCCATCTTTCCGCATTGCCTGCATGCTTTGTCCTTGAACCAGCAGTCCTTCTGGTCATGGGTGGATCTGCCGCAGCGATAACATCTCTCGAAACCCCGTGTCATTTCATGGGTGCCGAAGTCCTGTGGCTTTTGCTGTATCTCTGCAGCTCCTCTTGCTGCTGCTTCGTATGATACAGCCACACTGAAAGCCTTGCCCAGTGTCAAATCTTTCTCAGAAAGTAGTCTTTTCTATGTTCCTTCGCTTAGGAGACCGCAGACGAATTTGTCTCGTAGCGAATCTGCCAGTCCTGCCCCGAATTGGCAGTGCTTTGACAGCTTTCGTAATTCGGTGAGGTAATCAGCGTTACTTTCATTCTTGTGCTGATTCCTCCTGAAGAATTTGAATCGTTCCACTATCAGCAGCGGTGTTGGGTTTAAGTGCTCCTGTAAGGTATCAACAATCTCCTTAAAATTCTTGTCCATCGGTTTGGCTGGAGTGATCAAGTTTCGTAACAGCCCGTATGTCCTTGCGCCCATCAGATTTAGAAGTACCGATGCCTTTTTATCATCCGCTACTTCATTCACCTTGCAATATACCTCCACTCTTTCCACATATGTGGTCCAATCTTCTATATCACTATCGAAAGCAATAATATTGCCAGTCTTTGGCATCTTGAAAATCTAAAATGGCACTTCCCGCGCTTTTCTTTCTTCCCCGCCGAGTTAAGATGGCACCTCCCGCGCTTTCCCACCGCTGCCGCTGCTGCCAACGCTGTTCTCCGCGGTTCCTGTTGCGACCTGCAGCTTTTCGCGGTATTTCTATTTTTTTTATATATCGCTTCAATAGTTTCTCCGTTACTTGGAGAACCGTTCCCGTCGTGGAGCGGACCCTCTGGGACGTTCCCCTCCCTCTGCTCGGTCCGAACGCCGACCTGCTTTGCAGCACCGGCCGTGCCCTGAGTGCTCCACCCTCTCTCTCTCTTTGCTTCTGCTTCCCGACTCGCTGCCCGGCCCCGTTACAGAGCCACCCGATCGAGCTCTAGCCCGCCGCAGCCCAGGAAGGATCGGTGCACTACCTGCCACCAGCCCGTTTAGCTGGGGAAACCACAGACTGGAGACCAAGCCTGGCCCTCGTTTTCGAGTTATTTTTTTTTTTCCTTGCTTCTGGCTTCGACCTTCGTCTGAGGAATCGACCCCCTTGAGGTGCTGCCGAATTGCAGGTAAATTCATTTCTAACTCGTCGCCACTGTTAGATCCGTGTGTTAATGGAGACACGGAATGCAGGAGTTGATTTAACAAGTGTTTACTGAACAAAGTCTGGAGGTGAACTAACTACACAAGATGCTACACAGGCTTATATACCCGAGTGGTCACTACTGGTACTACAGTATACAGGGGCTTCAAAAACATAGTTCCTCTTAAAGGTACATACACTACACTATCTATATCCCTTTGCAGACTCTTCGGGATGGATTTTGTCACTGGGGCAGGCTGGGGTCGTGTAATCCGCTTTTCTTGTTAGCCACCCGATTCTAAATCGATGTGGGACAGTGATGCGATTTTAACTTAAGTGGGCAATTGATTTCCAGCGTGTGGGAACCCATGGCCCAAATGGATTTTTCAGTCTGAAACTCGCCTCCGATGACGTCATCATTGCTGCTGCATTTAGGGTCTGCAACAAGCCTTGCTTCTTCTGAGACTGCCAACCTTTTGGCCTTTCATGTTAGAGGGACCTGGAGGCAGAATGACCAGCGAGAGACCTCCTCCCCCCACCCCCCGCCTGGTTCCCAACTCCGAGCAATTTTAACTCAGGCATGTCTGATGGTCCCGACTCCGTCCCGCATCCAACAGGCAGGACTGGTCATTAAAGCCCTTAACAACCACTAAATGGCCTCTATAATCCTACTTTGAAAGGCCCTTGCGAATTTAACCCTTTTCCCACATGAAACACGCCTGGTGGGAAACATGAATGTGAAACCTGGCGGGAGCACTATTGGATTGCTGACTATCAACTGCAGGTCAACCATTAAAGAGGAGATTTGATCAGCCATCAGTTGCAGGTGGCAGGACTCAGTGGTCTCAGGTCTGGGGCAACTTTTAGAAGGCTTAACCACACCTGTGGAAGGTTGGAGCCTGACACCCATCTCCAGTGTGACCTCCTGGGAAACCCCTCTTGCCACCTTCACTCAGCGCTTCCTCAATGGAGGCATATACCAGAAGCATGGGGGCCATTTATTTCCTTCCCATCTGGGCATTAGAGGAGCTCGAGCACCAGCTGCAGCACCAGCAGAACCAGGAACAACAGCAGCACCAGCAACAGCAGCAGCAGCAGGAGCGCCAGGCTGCTGCTCACCCACCCGAAGCTGCACAGGCCAGAAGGGGCCAGCACCTGGAAGCCCATCGGTGCAGGAGATACCCCCCAAACAGGGTCTACAGATGCAGAGTCAGCTATCTCAACATGTCTGAGTAGCAGTGCCAAAGGCGACTCCGACTTTCGCAAGAGGTAGTGACTGACATCTGCGCAATGCTACAGCAAGACCTGCTCCCCAGAGGACCAGGTGGACAAGCATTACCAGTGGCCATCAAAGTCACCACCGCACTCAACGTTTTTGCCTCAGGCTCATTCCAGGGATCAAGAGCAGACATCAGCGGCATCTCCCAGGCGGCCGCACACACTTGCATCACGCAGGTAACCGATGCCCTCTTTGCCCTCACGCACAATCACATCCATTTCACCAAGGATCGAGCAAGTCTCACGGCGTGAGCGATTGGATTAACTAATCTGGCAGGCTTTCCAAGGGTGCAGGGCGTCGTTGACTGCACACGTGTGGCCCTTAGGGCACCCCATCGCAATCCAGGTATTTTTGTCAACCGCAAGGGCTTGCACTCCCTCAACATTCAGCTGGTGTGTGACCACAAGGAGGAAATTTTGCATGTTTGTGCCATGTACCCTGGCAGTTGCCATGACTCCTTCATACTGCATCAGTCTAGTGTGCCTCCGCTATTCAGTCCGCCAGACCAAATTAACGGATGGCTACTTGGAGACAAGGGCTATCCCCTGAGGACGTGGCTAATGACACCGTTGAGGAGGCCAGCCAAAGAAGCTGAGGAGCGCTACAACTCCAGCCACATTTCCACCAGATTCATTATCGAGCAAACCATCGGTTTGCTGAAGATGCGCTTCAGATGCCTGGATAGATCAGGTGGAGCCCTACAATACTCAGCAGCCAGGGTCTCCAGAATCATGGTGGTTTGCTGTGCACTTCACAACATGGCACAGCTTCGTGGCTTGCAGATTCCTGAGGACCAAGTGGCTCCTCACATATCCTCCTCAGATGAGGAGGAGGAGGAAGAGGAGGAGTGCGAAAACGAACATCCTGCAGAGGCCCATCAACCAGCGACAGCATTACGCAAGAACATTGCTGCCCGGGATGCAAGGAACGCACTCATCCTGGCCAGCTTTGCTTAGCCTAGTCAACCAAACACTTTTGCCTCGCTGCTTCTTACCAGAGCTTTGACAATGGCCAAGAACCAGAGGATTCCTAGCACTCTGACCACCATACTGACAGTTGCAAGTATTCCTAAGCCCTCGATGTGGAAGTCCCAATAGCGAAATGACAGACGCCACAACTGTAACATTTGCCATCAGAATTTTTTTGTTCAATAACGACGTGATGGTATTTTTACAATAAACACAAAATTGCACCCAAGTGACTACCCTTGTGACTAGTTGTGCAGAATTTTCCTCTTACGCATGCTCCTACGTGGTGCCTCCCCCGTGGCTTCAGCAGATGTGGAGTCACCTTGCTCGCTTTCCTGCTGCTCCTGTCTCGACACCTTTGGCGGGCATCCTCTGGGATTGCGAGCCTTTGAGGGCTCGTCAACAGTCTGCTGCTCCTGCGGCTGTGCAGGTTTTGAGACGTCTATCTCACTTGGGTGTGGACTCCGGTGGGGCTCTGACTGAGGGCTCTGCAGTGGCATGGAGGTGTGAGCGCTTGGAGAGGAGCCCCCACTTCCTTGAGGTCTGCCACTAACCTCCCTCTCATGGGTCAGGTCCCCCTCAGCGCCTGCAAGTGGTTGGAGAGCACCTTGCTGCACATCAGGGGGCCATGGGGACTGATATCTGCAATGGCAGTCCTACTCAGAAGGACTTCCATTAAGGTCTGGTTTCTCTGTTCAATAGATGCCCATCGCTCCTCAAGAGATGTCATTCTATTCTGAACAATGACCATGTTTTCATACCCTGGCAACTGAGCTCCTCCATGGCCGTAGCCATCCTCTCCTCTACCATAGCCATCCTCTCCTCTGCGGTAGTCATCCTTTCTGTGGTGATGCGTTCATGCGCCAATGACTCCACAAAGGCTCTGCTCATGTTCGCTATGGACTCTTCCATTCGCTCCACACTCGCAGCGATCCTAGAGACAAAACCTGCCAGACTCCTGCATCTGTGCCTGGAGTTCCATCACCTCTGATCTTATGGATGGACCCAGAGGCAGAGGGTCGACATGCTGCTGAGCCGAGCTGGCAGAATCCTGCGCCCTCCGACTAGGACTCTCCACTGCTGTCCCTGTCTCCACAATCTGCTGATGCTCACTTGTGAGCTGTGATACACCAGGTGACAACACTACTCTATGTCCCGAAAGTCCCACCGAGGTATGAGTGTCTGCGCTGGTGCTGGGTGCGCTGAATTCTGCTGACGCTGCGTGCTTAGAGGTTGCAGCTTCCTCTGAGGAATCTGGCTGCTCAAGCTCTTCTTCCTGGCTAGGGGGAACGGATGCTTGTGATGGTCTTGTGGGGGAGAAAAGGAAAGAGTCAGAGATGTGATGCAAAGGCTACATGCAGATAGCTTTTTGCAGATGCTCATAAGTCCATCTGTTAGAGCTTCAGAATCATTATCAGCGACTCATGCAATGTCAAAGAGAGAGATGGGAAACTTTTCTGTCACCTGCTTGCTGGGTTACACCCGTCTGTCCGTCCCCCACTCGCGAATCACCCTCCATTCCCATAATTTCCAGAACGGCCTCCTCTCAGGTGGTCAGGTGGGCTACTGAGGCTCTCCCTCCTCCTGTCCTGGCTTGCTCTCTTTTGTTGTGAGCTCTCTTATCCTGCAATGAGGGAGACAAGTGAAGGTTGAGTGAGAATGAAGGAGTGAGTGTAGAGATTGCATAGCATAGATACTTAGAAGGAGTATAAAAATTGACTGTAAAAGCTTCTATAGATATGTGAAGAGAAAAAGATTGGTGAAGTCAAGTGTAGGTCCCTTGCAGTCAGAATCAGGGGAATTTATAATGGGGAACAAGGAAATGGCAGACCAACTAAATACATACTTTGGTTCTGTCTGCACAAAGGAGGACACAAATAACCTCCCAGAGATGCCGGGGAACATAATGTCTGATGAAAGGGTGGAAATGAAAGAAATCAGTATTTGTAGGGAAATGGTGTTAGGAAAATTGATGGGACTGAGGGCTGATAAATCCCTAGGGCCTGATAATCTACATCCCAGGGTACTTAAGGAAGTGGCCCTAGAAATAGTAGATGCATTGCTGGTCATCTTCCAGAACTCGATAGACTCTGGAACAGTACCCATGGATTGGAGGGTAGCTAATGTTACCTCACTATTCAAAAAAGGTGGTAGAGAAAAAGTGGGGAATTATAGACCGATAAGCCTGACATCGGTAGTGGGGAAAATGCTAGAGTCCATTATAAAAGATGTAATAGCAGAGCACTTGGAAAGCAGTGACAGGATCGGACAAAGTCAACATGGATTTACAAAAGGTAAATCATGCTTGACTAATCTACCGGAATTTTTTGAGGATGTAACTGGTAAAATAGATAAGGGAGAACCGGTGGATGTGGTGTATTTGAACTTTCAGAAGGCTTTCGATAAGGTCCCACATAAGAGATTGGGTGCAAAATTAAGGCACATGGGATTGGGGGCAAGGTATTGACTTGGATAGAGAACTGGTTGGCGGACAGAAAGCAAAGAGTTGGAATAAACGGGTCATTTTCCGAGTGGCAGGCAGTGACTAGTGGGGTACCGCAAGGATCGGTCATAGGACCCCAGCTGTTCACAATATATATTAATTATCTGGACGAGGGAATTGGATGTAATATCTCCAAATTTGCAGACGACACAAAGCTGGGTGGGAGGGTATGCTGTGAGGAGGATGTTGTGAAACTCCAGTACGATTTGGACAGGTTGGGTGATTGGGCAGAAACATGGCAAATGCACTATAATGTGGATAAATGTGAGGTTATCCACTTTGGTGACAAAAACAGGAAGGCAGATTATTATTTGAATGGCAATAGATTGGGAGAAGGGGAAGTGCAAAGAGACCTGGGTGTTCTTGTGCACCAGTCGCTGAAGGTAAGCATGCAGGTGCAGCAGGCGGTTAAGAAGGCAAATGGTATCACAGAATCACAGAATCAAATCACAGAAACCCCACAGTGCAGATAGAGGCCATTTCGGCCCATCGAGCCTGCACCGACACATATCCCACCCGATCCCCGTAACCCCTACACCAACACCAACACATATCCCACCCTATCCCCGTAACCCCACGTATTTAATCCCCCCTAACACTAAGGGTCAATTTATCATAGCCAATCAACCTAACCCGCACATCTTTGGACTGTGGGAGGAAACCGGAGCGCCCGGAGAAAACCCACGCAAACACGGGGAGAATGTGCAAACTCCACACAGACAGTCACCCGAGGCCGGATTCGAACCCGGGTCCCTGGCGCTGTGAGGCAACAGTGCTAACCACTATGCCACCGTGCTGCCCTTCGTAGCAAGAGGGTTCGAGTACAGGAACAAGGATGTCTTGCTACAGTTGTACAGGACCTTGGTGAGACCGCACCTTGAGTATTGTGTGCAGTTTTGGTCGCCTTACCTGAGGAAGGACGTTCTTGCCATGGAAGGAGTGCAGCGAAGATTCACTAGGCTGATACCTGGGATGGCAGGAATGACGTATGAGGAGCGATTGTGTCGATTGGGCTTATACTCACTGGAGTTTAGAAGATTGAGAGGGGTTCTCATCGAAACCTATAAAATTCTGGCAGGCCTGGACAGACTAGATGCAGGAAGGATGTTTCTGATGGCTGGGTAGTCCAGAACCAGGGGTCATAGTCTAAGGATAAGGGGTAAGCCATTTAGGACTGAAATGAGGAGGAATTTCTTCACCCAGAGAGTGGCGAACCTGTGGAATTCTCTGCCACAGAGGGCGGTGGAGGCCAGTTCATTAAATATATTCAAGAAGGAGTTGGATATATTTCTTGAGGCTAAAGGGATCAAGGGATATGGGGAGAAGGCAGGGACAGGGTACTGAATTTGGATGATCAGCCATGATCTCATTGAATGGCGGAGCACGCTCGAAGGGCCGAATGGCCTACTCCTGCTCCTATCTTCTATGTTTCTATGAGACGAAGATGGAGTGAGGTTGCAAGACCAAGGGGTTGTCAGTTGTGTTCAAAGCATCAGAGTGATAGGAAGTGTGAGGGCTGCATGGTCGAATAGTTACGTGAATGTGAGCATAGAGAGAGAGGGAATGGATAAGGATGCATGGATGTCAGTGTCAAGTGGGATGTGGAGGAAGAGATTGCTAAAGCTGAGTTCTGGTGAGGAAAGGCAATGGGGATCAGATTGAGGGTGATGGGAAATTCATGCTCACTTTTCCAGTGTGCTGAAGGTCATGAAATCTTTTCCTGCACTGTATCCAGGTTCTGTGGGTGACTCCCAAGGAGTTGACCTCCTCAGCCACCTGCATCCACACTGCCTTGGTCTGAGTGGGAGGCCTCTTCCTCCCTGATGAAGGGAAGAGCACCTCCATGTTGGCCCTAGCCCCATCCACGAATGCCTGCAGTGCCACCTCTTGAATGCGAGGAGCTGATCTGGCCCACCCGCTTGTCATGTTTGCTGCAGCGCCCTCACACTGCACAGTCAAGAAGCTTGGCAGTCTGCAGAAGAAGCAAGGCTTGCTGTGGACCTTAAATGCAGCAGCAATGATGACATCATCGGAGGGGACTTTCAGTCATGAAAAACCCATTTGCAAAGGCTTCCCACACGTTGGAAATCAATTGGCCAATTCAGTTAAAATTGCATCAATCTCCCACATCCATTTAGATTTGTGTGGGAAACATAAAATTCGGATAACACGACACCTTCCCGCACCTGAGTTAAAATCCCCCCCGACATCTACTGGTTCCTCTTGATCCTCAAAGAACTCTAATAAATTTGTCAAACACGATTTCCCTTTCATAAAACCATGTTGACTCTGCTTGATTGCATTTTCTAAATGTCCTGTTATTACTTCCTTAATAATGGATCCCAGCATTTTCCCAATGACAGATGTTAGGCTAACCAGCCTATAGTTTCCTGCTTTCTGTCTCCCTCCTTTCTTGAATAGGGAATATTTGCGGTTTTCAGGTCCGCTGGGACCTTTCCAGAATCTAGGGAATTTTGGAAGATCACAACCAATGCATCCACTATCTCTGCAGCCACCTCTTTTAAGACCCTAGGATGCAGGCCATCAGGTCCAGGGGACTTGTCAGCCTTTAGTCCCATTAGTTTGCCTAGTACATTTTCTCTAGTGATAGTGATTGTTTTAAGTTCCTCCCTCCCTTTTGCCCCTTGATTATCTACTATTATTGGGATGCTTTTAGTGTCTTCTACCGTGAAGACAGATACAGAATAATTGTTCAAAGTCTCTGCCATTTCCTTGTTTCCTATTATTAATTCCCCAGTCTCATCCTCTAAGGGACCAACATTTACTTTAGCTACTCTCTTCCTTTTTATATACTTGTAGAAGCTCTTACTCTCTGTTTTTACATTTCTTGCTAGTTTACACTCATAATCTATTTTCTCCCTCTTTATAATTTTTTTAGTCATCCTTTGCTGGTTTCTAAACATTTCCCAATCTTCACAGCATTGTATGCCTTTTCTTTCAATTTGATTCCATCCTTAATTTCCTTAGTTAGTCATGGATGGTTCATCCTTCTCATAGAGTCTTTCTTCCTGAAATATATCTTTGTTGAGAGTTATGAAATATCTCCTTAATTGTCTGCTACTGCTTATCTACTGTCTTACCATTTAATCTATTTTCCCAGTCCACTTTAGCCAACTCTGTCTTCATACCTTTGTAATTGCCTTTATTTAAGTTTAAGACATTAATGGCCCAGAAATTCGGGTCGGGGGCTTCCCGCGGGTGCAAGCCCCCGACCTGCACTTACCTTGCGCGCCGGCTGTTGAGCTGTAGGGCCCCATGGAATTCCGATCCGGGGCCTGGCTCAGCTGCCGGCGCGCAGTGCTTGCGTGTCCCAGGGGCGTAGTTAGTTCGATGCGTCCCCTGGGATCACGTGGGCCATGGGCAGCCAATCAGCGCAGGGAAAAGTCTATTCATAAGTAGTGACAGGAAGACCTGTCAAAACTTATAAATACTATGGCCGCAAAATAGTAGTAAACCTTCAAATAAATTTAAAAAAATCATCACACTTTTTAAATAAACTATAAATGACATTAAATAACTATTTTAAACAATAATTTAAATTTTTGGAAAAAATAATTTTATATTCTAACGGGGCTAAAAATAAACTTACCTTGCTTTAAAGTATTTAAAAATAATAAACCTGTGGAAAAAATGTTTTAATTTTAATTAATTGACCACTTACCTTTTAAAATGCAGGCCTTACGCCTGGTTTTTACATTTCTAAAATCTAAAGACTTACCCTCACGGAAAAACCTGTAAAAAAAACGTAAGTTCAAAGCGCACGCGCAGACTCCCGCGCGCACGCGTTCGACCTCTGAACCCCTTCGTTCAGAGGAACGGAAGTGCCGGTTTCCCACACATGTGCAGTGCATGCAAAAAAACAGCACTTCCATCGGGCCCACGTGTGAGTACCCCGCGCGTACTCACCCGTGGAGACCCGAATTTCTGGGCCATTAGTTTCAGACTAGTACGATGTTGCAATTTGAGGCCAGTTGAATTCTGGGAGATGTCGATTTCACAGTGACCTTTTTCTGGCAATGTAAGGGGAGTTCTATTCAAGTTCAACTCACCTCAGCTCTCAGAATAACCTTTGTGGGATGGCTGCTGGTGTTAAGTTGATAACCTTGACTCAAAACCAGTAATGGGGAGTTCACTGTAATATTGTTAAGCTAAGTATAGAGTGATAGGGCACCTCAGTGACTATATAGTTGTCTGAAATGCTTCCACGACCTGAACCTCATCAAACAGAAGGAACCCAATAACAGAACAATAAATTGGAACATAGTGTGCTTAACGTGAAATAAGATTCAATTGCTGATGAGAGCGATAAGCAAGGGAGATTAGTTTTCCATCAGATTTGTTTGCCACCTTTATGATTACTTTGTCAAATTGATTAAATACCACTGAAAAGTAAATACATTTTTATTGAAAATTAAATTTCTCTGGCATCTGCACTTGTTTAATGATATGCATATATTTTTTCAAATATAATTGTCCCTGCTGTGGATTAATACACAGCAGTAACATGTATAGTGATAATTTTTCATTTTAAACCTTTTTATATTGAACCTTTTCTTCTGTTGAATTATGAAACAGTTTTAGTTCTTGAAAGATTGAAGTAATAAATCAGTTGGTCACTGCTCCAAAAAAACTTTATTTTTATATTTAAAAAAATGTATAATCCTTAAGTTGAAAAACCTGTTATAACACAGCAGAGGAAATGTTACATTTGGAGGAATTTTCAGTGTCACAATATTGAAATTTACCGATGACACCAAATTAATATTGAAATTTACCAATGATACCTAATTGGAAGGGTATAGCAAATTGCAGTGAGCATTGTGAACAATTGTAATCGGACATGGATAAGTTAGCAGGATGGGCAGATAGATGGTAGATCCAGTTCGACTTAGAAACATGTAAAGTAGTACATTTTGTAGGTAAGAACAGGGAAAGGAAATACATCTGTAAATGCAGTAGAAGAGCAGAAGGATCTTGGTGTGCCGATACGCATGGATTACAGTTAGCAACTCAAATAGATAAAGCTGTAAAAATGCAAAAGGAATTCCTTAGTTTTGTATCCAAAGGCGTAGAATAAATAAAACCAAGGATGTAATGGGAAAATTGTTGAAGACTGTAGTTAGGCTACTTTTGGCGTATTGTGTACAATTTTAGGCATTGCATTATAGGAAGGATATAAAAGCAATTTAAATGGTGTCGTTTAGATTTAATGGGCTGTTACTGGGGATGAAGGATTATAGTTATGAAGTGACCTGATAGAGGTCTTCATGATTATGGAAGGTTATGTTAGGGTACAATGATAGATTGTTTCCATTGGTCACCCAGATGGTAATGAGGGGTGGTGGGGTGCGGGTACAGATTTAAGGTAATCACAAAAAGAATGAAATGGGAGGTTAGAAAAAAAACCTTTATACAAACTGTAGGTAGAAGGTGGAATTCTCTTGCACAAGCCATTCTTGAAGTAGAGTCCATAAATTGTTTGAACAGGAAATTAGATATTTGTTTGAAATTAGGAATATTAAAGTGTATCAGGACCGAGGAGGAGAATGGGATTGAACTAGCTGGCCCATGTGGAGTAGAGTATTGGCGCAGACGTGATGGGCTGAATGGCCTATTTCTGTGCTATAACATTCGATGATTTGAAGAGAAGGGCTTCTAAAAAACCCACAAGAGAAGTACAAGAGTGGGGCTTCCAAGTGCTCAAATACTCTCTGGGAACCTTGAAGCCAGGTACTTGTAAGCAGTCTGGGATGCATAGAATCAATATGATCCAGGGTATGGTCATTCTGAGATCAGTAAGAATAATAGAGTGTTCAAGATAATTGGGGGTATGAGCACTCTGGGATCTATACAATGAATAGAGTAGTCCACTGTATTGAATGTCTACAAGCCACCGACGGAGACATGGCTAACCATCGCCCTACGAACCGCTAACCACCCGGCCATCTACATCGCCGATTTCAACAGCCACCACTACATGTGATGCTACCAAAAAGTAGACCGAGCGGGTGAACAACTAGAAGACTGGGCACTGGCCTCTGATATCCATCTTGTCTACGATGCCAAACAGCTAGGCACCTTTCTTTGTGCCCACCGGATCTCTATTTTACAACCGGTGATAGCAAAGGATGGCCGTTCAGCTGCTCCCAGAAGATTCTTAAGAACTTCCCCCGCTCACAACACCGACCCAGCATCATACATGTAGGGATCAAGGTGCCAATAGTCGCCTTAGTCCCGAAGCCAAGATGGAACTTCCACAGGGCTTCATGGCCCACCTTCACGAGCATTGTCAAGGACACAATCCAGAGAAGACCGCTGTCCCCAAATAATCACAACCGTTTTGCTCGACTGCTGAAAGTGGGGGCCACCAGAAGCATCCCGTGTGGCTACAGGAAAGAATACGTGCCATGCTGGTCCCAGGAGAGCGAGAGACTGCTGGCAGAGCTCAATGTCACTCAAGACATGGATACAGCAACAGCACGCATGGATTCCCTAGATGAAGGCAGATTAGTGCGATGGTGAGAAACCACCGAAAACCTGGATTTCTCACACTCCAGCAGGAAACCCTGGAACCTGCTCTGCCGGCTTGGTGCCGCTTCACTGCCCCCACATGGGGTGCCAAAGGTCAGTGCAGATGCCATTGTGGCCTGCCTCCTAGCCAACTCAAAGGTAACGACTACCACTGAAAACAAACACAGAGTGAAAAAGCTGCTTAAGCTGTCTCTTCAAAGAGCCACTCCACACACCACCTTTTCGCAGCCTTCACCACCGAAGAGGTGGACACAGCGCTGACACTGCCAAACTTGCCTCAAACATCCTTGACACTGGGATAGTCCCAGAGGTCCAAAATTGTTGCCATCCTAAAGCCAGGAAAACCAGCCAACGATCCCAAAAGTTCCCACCACATCGCCCTTCTGTCTATGGTCTACAATGTGGTCGAATGGCTCGTTTAAATCTGATAAAATTGGCTTTACAAGCCGCCCTCCCAAATGAGCAGGCGGGCTTCAGAGAGGGAAGAAACTGCTCTGCCCAGGTCCTTGCACTCACTACCAACACTGAGGCAGGGTTCTAGAAGCAGCTGAAGACTGGAGCTGCCTTCATAGAGTTGTCATTGCCATACAACACTGTCTGACATGAAGGCCTGCTACTGAAGCTTTCAATAATCATCCAATGCTGCAGCGCTCTCAGGCTTATCAACACCCTAACGAGCAACCGTAAGTTCCGCATCTATCTTGGCAAAACCAGTCGAACATGGATGCTCAACAATGGTCTGCTACTGGGGTCAGTGCTTGCTCTGGCCTTTTTCAATATCGATACGGCGGACCTGCACCAAATCCCAGAAGTTGGCCTATGCCAATGACATAGCACTGCTGACGCAAGCACCAACACTAGAGGAAGCAAGTAGGACGTTCACAAGCGACCTGGACCTACTGGAATGCTACTTCTGGACCTGGCGCCTCCGCCCCAATCCAGAGACAGTTGTGTCGATGTTCCATCTGAACAACAATGCTGCCGGGAAAGGACTCAACGTTTCAATCTGCAGAAGGTGACTTACCTGTGAACCCCACCCAAAATACCTGTGTGTCATCCTGGACAGAAACATAGAAACATAGAAGATAGGAGCAGGAGTAGGCCATTCGGCCCCTCGAGCCTGCTCCGCCATTCAATGCGATCATGGCTGATCATCCAAATTCAGTACCCGGTCCCTGCTTTCTCCCCATACCCCTTGATCCCTTTAGCCTTAAGAAATATATCCAACTCCTTCTTGAATATATTTAATGTATTTAATGTATTGGCCTCTACTGCCTTCTGTGGTAGAGAATTCCACAGGATCACCACTCTCTGGGTGAAGAAATTCCTCCTCATTTCTGTCCTAAATGGCCTACCCCTTATCCTTAGACTGTGACCCCTGGTTCTGGACTCCGCGACCATCGGGAACATCCTTCCTGCATCTAGTCTGTCCAGTCCTGTCAGAATTTTATAAGTTTCAATGAGATCCCCTCTCATTCTTCTAAACTCCAGTGAGTACAAGCCCTGTTCCTGGGACTAGGGACAGGGTCACTGGCAAGGCTTGGAAGCTAAGCAGAGCCAGGCCTGAGTTAGTACCTGGAGGGGTGACCATCAGGGAAGACCAGGTGCAGAAGGTCACGGAAGGAGCCCCGAGGAGGGGCGGTTGGTGAGAAGGTCACGGAAGGAGCCCCGGGAGGGGCGGCTGGTGAGCAGGCCCAGGCGTTGGGCTGAAGATTGTCGGACAGGAGGAATGGTGGAAATGGAATGGCGGCGCGCACAGACACAGTGGCTTTGCTTCTCCCAGGACGGTGCTATTTACGTTTAATGTTAATGTTATTTGTACTGGACTCATGGGAGCTTGCAAGATCACATTTCGTTGTTCATGTACTTGTGCATTGTAGAATGACAATAAAGTTGAATTATTATTATTATTATTAATCGACCCAATCTCTCCTCATACGTAATTCCTGCCAGCCCAGGTGAATCTTCGCTGAACTCCTTCCATGGCAAGAACATCTTTCCTCAGATAAGGCGACCAAAACTGCACACAATACTCAAGATGTGATCTCACCAAGGCCCTGTATAACTGCAGCAAGACATCCTTGTTCCTGTACTCAGACCCTCTCGCTATGAAGGCCAACATACCATTTGCCTTCTTAACCGCCTGCTGCACCTGCATGCTTACCTTCAGCGACTGGTGCACAAGGACACCCAGGTCTCATTGCACTTCCCCTTCTCTCAATCTATTGCCATTCAGATAATAATCTGCCTTCCTGTTTTTGCCACCAAAGTGGATAACCTCACATTTATCCATGTTATATTGCATCTGCCATGCTTTTGCCCAATCACCCAACCTGTCCAAATCATCCTGGAGTTCCTCGGCATCCTCCTCACAGCACACATGCCCACCCAGCTTTGTGTCGTCTGCAAATTTGGAGATATTACATCTAGTTCCCTTGTCTAGATCACTAATATATATTGTGAATAGCTGGGGTCCAAGGACCGATCCCTGCAGTACCCCACTAGTCACTGCCTGCCACTCGGAAAAAGACCCGTTTATTCCAACTCTTTGCTTTCTGTCTGCCAACCAGTTCTCTATCCAAGTCAATACCTTGCCCCCAATCCCATGTGCCTTAACTTTACACGCTCATCTCTTATGCGGGACCTTATTGAAAGCCTTCTGAAAGTCCAAATACACCACATCCACTGGTTCTCCCTTATCTATTTTACCAGTTACATCCTCAAAAAATTCCTGTAGATTAGTCAAGCACGGTTTACCTTTTGTAAATCCATGTTGACTTTGTCCGATCCTGTCACTGTTTTCCAAGTGCTCTGCTATTACGTCTTTTATAATGGACTCTAACATTTTCCCCACTACCGATGTCAGGCTTACCGGTCTGTAATTCCCCGTTTTCTCTCTACCACCTTTTTTGAATAGTGGGGTAACATTAGCTACCCTCCAATCCATGGGTACTGTTCCAGATTCCATCGAATGTTGGAAGATGATCAGCAATGTATCTACTATTTCTAGGACTCTCACCTATCGGCCGCATCGCACTAACACCGGCCAAAAAGCAAAAACCAGGGTGAACCTGGTCCAGAAACTTGCTGGACCGTTATGGGGGAGCACAGCCAGAACACTTTGCACCACGACAGTGGCCCTAGTCTACTCTGCTGCAGAATAATGCTCTGTCTCTTGGTCCTGCAGCCACCACACAAAGGTAACCATGAGGACGGTGTCAAGGACACTTAAGTCCACTCCAATGGAGTGGTTCCCAATGCTGTCCCACGTTGCCCTGCCTGCCATTTGCCGCGACATCACCGTGCTCCGTGAGATGGAAAAAATCATGAGCAGCATCGACCTTCCCATTCATAAAGACTTGAAAAACCCACCACGAAAGTGCTTAAAATCGCGCTAGCCATTCTGAGAAACAGCAGCCAATATTCATGCAGCTGGTATCGACCCACTATCCAGATGGATGGAATCTTGGGACGCATGCAACATAAAGAACCATCACCTCATCATGGATCCAACAGCAGAGGCCCCTGGCTTCAACCTCCCTCGAGAACAGTGGACAGCACTCAACCAAATCCAGACATGGCATGGATGATGCGGCCTCCTGCTCCACAAGTGGAAGATGAGGGATGACCAGAAGTGCAACTGTGGCCATGAGTCCCAGACCATAGAACACATCGGGTCAATTTTCATTGACCCGTGGAGTCGGGATTGGAGGCGTGCGGGGGGTTAAAGTCCCGAATTCAGGGGTCCCGACTCCATCCTGCCCCCAACCCGCCTCCATGTAAATTTCAAAGGAGGCGGGTACCCGCCCCGCACTGGAACCTGCCTACCTGAGGCGGGAAGGGATTAGTGACAATTAACTGCCTGTTAACAGTTAGTTAACAGGCAGTTTTTAGCCTAATCCCTATTTTAAAGCTTGAAGTGTGTGATTCCCGATGGCTCCAAACCATGCCAAGTTAGAGGAGTCGGGCCGTCGGGTTGAAGGACTTGGAGGGGTCGAGATGTCGGCGTTCAGGTGAGTGATGGGTGCATGAGTGCAAAGGTAAGTGTGTTTGGTGTGCTAAAGTGTGTAAAGAAGTTTAAATTACCTGTACTTACCTTTTTAGCCTTCCTTCCTCTAGGTTTCGAGAGTCCATCATCTCATCGGCACAGAAAGCAGAATGGCTGCGAACTGTCTAAAGTGACAGCCTGCAGCTTTCTGTGCCAGTGAGATTTCTAACTGAGTCTGTGTGGAAGGACTCAGGTTAGAAGTAAGACTGTCAGTGTTTGACAGCTTCAAACAGCTGTGAAACACTGATATTTCATCTGTCAAAACGTCTTGACAGATGAAATTTCAGTCTGTGATGTCACCTGTTGCTGGGTGGCCCTTAATTGGCCTGCTGAGCCCGCTGGGCGGGCTCAACAAGGTCAATCAAGTTAAAATCGCGTGGATTGGCCGCATCTCGATGGAGGCGGGACTACAACCCCGAAAGTTGTAGTCCCGCCTCCTTCCCGACTTCTGAATGAAAATCACCCCCATCATATCAACCAGCCCATGAAGATCCGTTGCGGGACCTCATTTCTCCACTGGCATCTAAGGAGGCCATCAAATGGATAACCAAACTAGACATACCATTATAAGCTTTTACCGTCATATGAAAGTAATACTGTATTGAAATATTGGTGTTCTGGTATCTATAGAATTAATACTATGGTCAGGGATATAATACTGAACTTTAAGGGCTAGAAATTCGTTATAGCCAAGGAATGGGTAAAGAAAGAAAGACTTGCATTTATATAGTGCCTTTCACAACCACCGGATGTCTCAAAGTGCTTTACAGTCAATGAAGTACTTTTGAAGTGGAGTCACTGTTGTAATGTGGGAAACACAGCAGCTAATTTGCGCACAGCAAGGTCCCACAAACAGCAATGTGATAATGACCAGATAATCTGTTTCTGTTTCGTTATTGGCCAGGACACTGGGGATAACTCCCCTACTCTTCTTCGAAATAGTGCCATGGGATCTTCTACATCCACCTGAGAGACGGCACCTCCAACAGTGCAGCACTCCCTCAATACTGCACTGGAGTGTCAGCCTAGCTTTCTGTGCTCAAGTCCCTGGAGTGGGACTTGAACCTACAACCTTCTGACTTAGAGGCAAGTGTGCTGCCCACTTTTTTTTTAATATTATACTTTATTGAACGTTAAGAACATTTACAACATTGTGATCATTACATTGTATGATACTGTGGCGTACCGATCACAGAACGGACACAATCCGCTTTCCGGTCCATAGACTATAAATCAGGCGTCATGCCTTTAAGAAGGATCACACCTTTAAGAAACTCGATCTGCAACATAGTTAAGCCCAGAGCGGGGGAGGAGCAGTCAAAGCTGTGCACTGATGAAAGAGAGTTGTACTTTGTGTAGTCTCTGACTCCATTTTGTGTTCAGCATGCAGCCTCAACAATTAAACCTTTTCTGTTGAACCTCTCCGAGTTCAGTATTTTTTGCTAGGAGTACGTAGACTCCTACATTGGTGACCCCGACGCTCAGGACGACTCCTAAGCGTAACCATGGCTGACACAAACGCAGTTTCTGTGAAGCTGCCGGAGTTCTGGGAGAACCTGGCCACCGCCTGGTTCCTTCAAGCCAAATCGCAATTCCGACTCCGCGGCATCACCGCCGACGCAACGATGTACGACTACCTCCTCACCTCCCTGGGCAGCTCCACAATCACGAAAGTCTGGACAACACTACAAAACCCTCCGGAGGAAGGCAAGTACGCACATCTCAAGGCCGCGCTCATTAAAAAATTCACAGCCTCCCAATTCTTGTGCAACTGCCACCTCCTCGACCTCCCAGGCCTCGGTGACTCCACGCCGTCAGACTTGCTCTCACACATGCTTGCTCTGACCGACGAGAAACCGCCTGGCTCCCTCTTCCGCATGCTCTTTATCCGCCAACTACCTCCCAGCATCCGCCCAGCGATCGTGGCGTCCAGCCTCACGGACCTCGAGGCCCTGGCCGACGAAGCCGATAAGCTCCTGTCCGCCAGCTCCAACCACACCGTCACCCCCGACCTGGCCTCCGCAGCGTCGGCGCGCGCTCCACCCTCTATCGCGCGGCCAGACAGCTCGGCCACGAGGCCCCCCAGGCCCCCACGTACCCCAAGCCCTCCAACCCAGGGCTACTGCTACTTCCATACCCGGTTCGGCGCACGGGCACGCCGCTGCAGCCATCCCTGCATGTTTCCAACCGCCCCCACACCGGCCTACATGATGGCCATGGGGCAAGCAGGCGCGCTGCTGTACGTTACGGACAGCGCCTCCGGACGCCGTTTCCTATGCGACACGGGCGCGCAGCGCAGCATCATCCCCGCGTCCGCCCTCGAGATCCAGCGAGGTGGCCACGGCCCTGCGCTGGCTGCCGCCAACGGCACCGACATCCGGACGTACGGCACCTGCACCGTCACCATCGACCTCGCAGGCCGCCGCTACCACTGGGAGTTTATCACCGCCAAGGTGCTCTCCCCGCTCCTCGGTGCAGATTTCCTGTGTGCCCACGGCCTGTTGCTCGACATTTCTCGGCGCTGCCTTGTGGACATGAACACCATGTCACCTGTCCCGGGCGCCATGGCCCCCCCAACCCGCCGAAATGGCATGGCAGTGCCGCGCCCGCTCAACGGACGACTACTCAGCACTCCTGGCTGAGTTCCCAGCCCTCACCAACCCGACCTTCTCCGCGAAGGTTGCTAAGCACTGGGTAGAACACTTCATCCCCACCACAGGCCCACCGGTGTATGCCCACGCCCGCAGGCTGGACCCGGCCAAGCTGGAGATCGCGCGGGCCGAGTTCGCCACAATGGAACAGCTCGGCATCATCCGCCGCTCCAACAGCCCCTGGGCCTCCCCACTCCACATCGTCACCAAACCCGACGGGGGATGGCACCCCTGCGGGGACTACCGGCGCCTAAACAACACAACCACGCCGGATCGGTACCCCATACCACACATTCAAGACTTCTCGGCTAGACTGGCCGGCCGCTCAGTCTTCTCCAAAGTCGACCTGGTGCGCGGTTTCCATCAGGTGCCAGTCCACCCCACGGACGTTCCCAAGATGGCCATAATCACCCCTTTTGGGCTATTCGAGTTCCTCCGAATGCCCTTCGGCCTCAAAAACGCGGCCCAGGCCTTCCAGCGGCTCATGGACTCGGTCCTCCGGGACCTGAAGTTCCTCTTTGTCTACCTGGATGACATCCTGGTTGTTGAGTCTGAGTGTCCCAGATATGCTTATTCTAAATCACTGGACACAGACAACAAGAATAACTTAAACAGGTCTTTACTAATCGAAGGTCAGGGCTGAACTGCTTAGCAAATTACTACACAGAGTTTATATACCGGTGTGGTCACCACACAATATACAGTAGCCAAGAGAAAGTAGTCCATCTCTTAAGGTAGTCTCTTAAGGTGGTACAGGTTACATACACCACAATTCCTCCCTTTTTAGCTTAACAGTGTACATCCCAATTTAAACATAACATGGATAACATATATACAACTTCATGCAAAACTGTTCAAAGATTCAGTCTCTGAGGAGGCCTCCTGATCCGAGTTGGATAATGCCTTTCAGGGGTCTCTGATTCTCGTTGCTGGGGTGACTCATCTAGTTGATCACTTATGGATTGGACATCATCAGATACATTGGCGTCTGAGGTAGATGCTTCAGGTTCACTAACTTCTTCCACTGGTGTCTCTGTCGTAGTCATGGGTTCGACCCTTGTTCTTGATTCTACAAGTTGGTCAGCATGACGTCGTATTACGTTTTCACCAATATCTACCGTGTACATCAGGGGTCCTTGTCTGGCACGAATTGTTCCAGATTGCCATTTCTCATTCTTATAGTCCCGGGCTAACATTGGTTGTCCTATTTCGAAACTCCGAGTGGTCTTGTTATTTATATGCTGGAACTGTTTGTTTTTGACTTCCCTCCGCACATTTGGTTTTAACAAGTCCAACCTGGACCGCAACCTCCTGTTATAGAACATCATGGCAGGGCTTTGATTTGTCACTGCATGAGTGGCATTTCGATATGCCATTAGGAAATTGTCCACCTTGTGTTGTAGTGGAATCTGGTCTTTGCTCATGGCCTTTATCGCCTTTTTGAACGTTTGTACAAATCTCTCGGCCAACCCATTTGTAGCCGGATGATATGGGGCAGAGGTATAATGTTTCACCCCATTCTTCTTCATGAATTTCTGGAATTCTTCTGACACGAACTGCGATCTGTTGTCTGAACATATTTGTTCTGGCAATCCATTTCTTGCGAATATCGTTCTTAGAACTGCGATCGTCTTTTCCGAGGTAGTGGTCGCCATCTTAATCACTTCTGGCCATTTAGAATGTGCGTCCAACGCAATTAAAAACATGGAGTCCATGAATGGACCTGCGAAGTCAATATGTACACGTTGCCATGGGGTTGAAGGCCATTCCCATGGATGCAGCGGTGCAATTGGAGGTGCATTTTGAACTTTTTGGCACCCTGAGCAGCTTTTAGTCAGATCCTCTATTTGTTGGTCGATACCTGGCCACCACACATAAGCCCTAGCAAGGCTTTTCATCTTGACTCCCCCCAGATGACCTTCATGCAGTTCCTTTAGAACTCTCTCCCTTAATTTAGGAGGAATAATCACCCTTGTTCCATACATCAATGTTCCTTGACAGACGGACAGCTGTTCTCGTCTGGCTGAGAATGCCGGTAACAGTGGTTCACCATGAGCTGGCCATCTCTTCACTGTCAATTCGTAGACCCGAGACAGTGTCGGGTCGTTCCTGGTTTCTCTCTCAATACTTGCATTGGTGACTGGTAAACATTCGATGATGGTCGAGTGAAATAACTCAACAGGGTCAACTGTCGTTGCCTCTTCCGCTGTAGGTAGTGGCAGGCGCGACAGCCCATCAGCATTACCATGTTGCTTTGTACCTTTGAATTCGATCTGATATTGATGTGCCCCTGGGAAAAGGGACCATCTCTGGAGCCTCTGTGCTGTCATCACCGAAACACCCTTCTTAGGGTTAAAAATGGAAACCAACGGCTGGTGGTCTGTCAGCAGCGTAAACTTTTGCCCTTGCAGGTAATGATTAAATTTTTTTACTCCCCACACAAGGCTGAGAGCCTCCCTATCTATCTGAGCATAGTTGCGCTCAGCGGAGGTCAATGGTCTGGATGCGAACGCGACTGGTCTTTCCAAGCCATTTGGCAACTTATGTGAGAGCACCGCCCCAATACCATATGGAGAAGCATCACAAGCTAAACGAATAGGCAGCGTTGGGTTAAAGTGAGCCAACACTTCCTTAGAGGTGATCAATGCCTTGCTTTTGTGAAAGGCCCGCTTACAGTCCTCGCTCCACTTCCATGGCACTCCCTTCTGCAAAAGAGCGTTCAGCGGGTGTAGCACCGTGGATAAATTTGGCAGAAACTTATGGTAATAGTTAATCAACCCTAGGAACGACCTCAACTGGGATACATTTTCCGGAGCGGGAGCCTTCACAACAGCTTCGATCTTGTCAGGTGACTTGTGAAGCCCCTCCTGGTCAATGACGTGACCACAGTACGAGATTTGCTTCTGAAAGAACTCACATTTCTGGCGATTAACTCGAAGTCCATATTCTTTCAATCTGGTGAGCACCTGTTCCAAATTTGTAAGGTGTTCCTCATCATCATCTCCTGTAATCAGAATGTCGTCCAGGTAGCATTGTGTGCCTGGAATTCCCTGTAATACCTGCTCCATGGCCCTTTGCCAAATCGCTGGAGCCGATGCCACTCCAAAAACCAGTCTATTATACCGATATAAGCCCTTATGCGTGTTGATCGTGAGATACTGGCGTGACGCTTCATCAGCTTCCATCTGTAAGTACGCCTGTGCCAGGTCTATCTTGGTGAAGTGTTTCCTGCCAGACAATGAAGCGAAGATATCCTCAATCCGTGGAAGCGGATATTGCACCGTGTGAAGCACCGGATTAACAGTGATCTTGAAATCGCCACAGATGCGAACCTTCCCCGGTTCCCCCGGCTTGTTACTCGATGAACGCTTCATGATGGGAACAATGGGCGTAGCCCATTCACTCCAGTCCACCTTTGACAGTACTCCGGAACGTTCTAGTCCCTCCAGCTCAGCGTCCACAGCAGGTCGTATCGCATAAGGTACCGGTCTAGCTTTGAAAAATTTCGGGTTTGCATGTTCTTCAACCTTGATGTTTGCCGTAATTCCTTTCAGTGTTCCCAGCCCCTGCTGGAACACCTCTTTAGCATCGTCCAATATTCTGGACAGTCGTTTAGGTTTGACATCGTCCTTTCTACCGGAATCTACAGTTAGTGCTTTTAAGGAATGCCAGTCCATATTTATTCTCCTGATCCATTCCCGTCCCAGTAGTGGTGGACCTCCCTCAGGTAACACATATAAGTCCATTCCTCGGCTTTCTTTACCCTTGTGGACCACCTTTACCTTTATCTTTCCAATGGGGTATACTCTTTGCCCCGTGTATGTTTTCAATACAATCTCCGTATCCCTTAGGGGAATGTGTGGAAATAACCTTTTGTAATCTTGTTTATTCATGACCGTCAATGCCGATCCAGTGTCCAATTCCATCTTCACTTGGACTCCTGCTATCTGAAGTGTGACCCAGATAGTTTGGTGGTCTGCTGTGTTACCCACATTATGTATTCTTAGACAACCCAGTTCCTTACTGCTGGAGTCTGAATCCGTCTTCTGTTCATCCGAACTGTTCTCTGTCATCTTGTGTACCTTTTTGCATTTTACCTGCGGTGACTTTTTGTTGCTGGTCTTCTTTCCTGACCGGCATACTTTAGCTATGTGACCTAGCCTGCCACATTTTCTGCATTCCTGATTTTTGAACCAGCACTGGTTCTGATCGTGCGTTGTCCTTCCACAACGATAACACTTTACTGCACCCAATGCCATTCGATTGGTGCTGAGTTCCGATGACCTTAGCTGCGTTTCAGCGGTGCCTCTTGCTGCGGCCTCGTGCGATGCTGCAATGGTGACAGCTTTATCAAGCGTAAGGTCCTTTTCCTCTAGCAGTCGCTTTTGAGTTCCTTCTTTTAGTAATCCACACACGAATTTATCTCTCAGAGCATCTGCTAGTCCTGTACCAAACTGACTGTACTTTGATAGCTTGCGCAGTTCAATTAAGAATTCAGCGTTGCTTTCCTCTTTCAGCTGCGTTCTTCTGTAAAATTTAAATCGTTCCGCTATCAGCAGCGGCGTGGGGTTTAAATGTTCTTGCAGGATAGTAACAATATTCGCGAAAGTCTAATCCGCCGGTTTATCTGGTGTTACATGGTGCCTCAATAACCCGTACGTCTTCGCACCCATTGAGTTTAATAAGGTTATTGCTTTCTTATCATCTGGTACCTCATTTGCTGTACAATAAACTCCAATGCGTTCTACATACGTGGCCCAATCTTCAACATCGCTATCAAAAGCAGTGATGTTACCGTGTTTAGGCATCCTTGAGAGTTTCTTTAAATATTTTATTTTCCCAAAATGGCGGCTTCCCGCGCTTGTCTTCTTCCCCCGCCTACTAAAATGGCGGCTTCCCGCGCTTGGTGGCTTTTCCCGCGCTTGTCTTCTTCCCCCGCCGACTACAATGGCGGCTTCCCGCGCTTGTCTTCTTCCCCCGCTGGCTACAATGGCGATGACCGCGCTGTTGCCGTTCTCGCCTCCCAGTGGTTCTTAATTTCCCCGACGCTGCTTTTGCTCCCCCGCGGTTCTCGTGGGCATTAACGCTTCCCTCGTTGCTGCGCCTCTCAGCCCTGATTGCAGCCCGGCCCTTTACACCGGCTGCGGTCGAGTTCTCTGCGGTTCTCGTGGCATTAACGCTGCCCTTGTCGCTGCGCCTCTCGGCCCTGATTGCAGCCCGGCCCTTTTCACCGGCTGCGGTCGAGTTCTCCGCCCTTTTTCCTCCGGTTTCCCTCCCCTTCTCCACTGACAACGCGGCCGACTTTCTGCCCGTGTCGCTAGATCGGCTTACCCACCACCGTGGTAGAAGGATGATCACTGCCTGTCGCTGATGGAGGACTTCGTGGTCAGTAATTTCAACCCGGGTTCTCGATGCCTCCCGTGCGATGCAGTGCTCAGCAGGCTGATGAGGGTGGATGCCTCTTCTCGACGCCCGTTCTGAGGACGAAGCTGCCTTGGATGCAAAACTGCCGCAGGGTAAGATCGGACTCGTCACCACTGTTGAGTCTGAGTGTCCCAGATATGCTTATTCTAAATCACTGGACACAGACAACAAGAATAGCTTAAACAGGTCTTTACTAATCGAAGGTCAGGGCTGAACTGCTTAGCAAATTACTACACAGAGTTTATATACCGGTGTGGTCACCACCGGTACTACAATATACAGTAGCCAAGAGAAAGTAGTCCATCTCTTAAGGTAGTCTCTTAAGGTGGTACAGGTTACATACTGTGGTAAACCACTTTTATCGTTACACTATAGTTATCACTGTTGTATTGTTATCACCGTTATCACTGTTGTATCACGATACGAGGTCGCCTCTTGTCGCGCTGTTATACCTGGGCTGACCACCTCCGACTCCGCCCATGGCTCCACCTACCTGCCCAGGTATAAAGGTAGTCGACTGGCTGGTATTCCTCCTTGTTGGACCCGATCACCCATGAGGGTGGGCTCTGTTATTTAGTCAATAAAAACCTTCAGTTACGTTCCTAACTCGTCGCTTTTTATTGGACAAATTGATAGGTATATCAATTTTATTGACTAAATTTTAAAGATGTCTACTACTGACCAGCCAGGAGCCCTCCCAGAAGCACAGCCACAGCAGCTTTCAGACACCGGGCTACACCAGCCACACCAGCCGGCTTGGCTGCAAGCCCTCAAACCACCGTACCTGGATCTAAACCCACAGGCAGCAAACTCAGCCCTCAACTTCAAACACTGGCTGGACTGCTTCGAATCCTACCTGGAAGAATCCGGTGCCCCGCAGAGATCCAAACTAAGACTTCTGAACGCCCAAGCGAGCCCGAGAGTATACGCACTCATCCAGGATACGACTACATACGAGGCCGCTATCAACCTACTGAAACAGCAGTACCGCAGCCCGGTAAATTACATGTACACCAGGCACCTCCTAAGATCCCGCCCGCAACAGCCAGGAGAGTCTGTAGCTGAATTTTTACGGGCGCTAAGAGCACTCGGCAGGAACTGTGACTTTAAAGCGGTGACGGCTGTTGAAAATACGGAAGATAATATCCGCGATGCCTTTGTGAAAGGCCTACGGTCCGACTACTCACGGCAAAGACTGCTTGAAGCTAAAGACCTCGACCTGGACAAAGCTGAAGCCCTCGCTCTCTCCCTGGAGGTGGCCCATCAGGACCAGGAGGCGTTTTCCAGGTACTGCTCGCGACCCTGGGACTCGGGCCCGACCCCTACCGCAATACCCTTCGCAGCGCCGCCCCCGGGACCTACCTCAGCGTCGGCGTCCCGGACCCGACCGGGCCCGCCACCCCCGGTACTGGCTCCGACATCGGGCACCCGCGATCGGGCCGCCGGCTGCTTCTTTTGCGGCCAGGAGAAGCACCCGAGGTCGCGCTGCCCAGCCAGGAACTCTACCTGCTCAACCTGCAGGAAGAAAGGCCACTTCTCTAAGGCCTGCAGGAGCGGATCTTCAGAGGCCAGCAGTGCCTCATGCGAACTGTGGGGGCGGCCATCTTCTTTCACGGCAACTGAGGCCAGTATCCCCACACGTGAGTCATGGGGGCGGCCATCTTTGATCAAGGCAACCGACCCCAATAGTGCCTCATGTGAGTTATGGGGGCAGCCATCTTCTCCGCCATTTTGTCCTACCTCGTGGGAGACGCCATTTTACCCACCACGCCCGACTGCCACCGGGCCCCCGGACCCGACGACCGCCTCGCCCGCAGACGACAACGACTCGCTTACCTACACACTAGCCTCCATCACTCTGGATCAAGCCCGCCCACACCACCTGTCCAAGTCGATGATGGACATCAAAGTAAACGGCCACGCCACGACCTGCCTGTTCGACAGCGGAAGCACGGAGAGCTTCATCCACCCAGACACGGTGAGCCACTACTCCCTCCCTGTCCTGCCAACGCGCAACCGAATCTCGATGGCATCGAGGTCCCACGCCACGGACATTAGCGGCTACTGTGCTGTGACCTTGTCGGTTAAGGGTACAGAGTATAAAAACTTTAAACTCCTCGTCCTCCCCCAGCTCTGCGCTGCCATCCTACTAGGGCTGGACTTCCAATCCCACCTCCAAAGTGTAACCCTAGCATACGGTGGACCCCTCCCCCCACTCACAGTCAACAACCAGCGAAGGTTAAACCGCCCACCGCGTAACACCTGCAGCCTATCCACCCTCAAGGTGCCGCCACCTTCCCTGTTCGCTAACCTCACCCCCGACTGCAAACCCGTCGCTACCAAGAGCAGGCGGTACAGCGCTGGGGACAGAGCTTTCATTAGCTCTGAGGTGCAGCGTCTCCTGAAGGAGGGCATCATCGAGGGGAGCAACAGCCCCTGGCGTGCCCAGGTCGTGGTCGTTAAGACCGGCGATAAAAATCGCCTGGTCATCGACTACAGCCAGACCATAAACAGATACACCCAGCTGGACGCATACCCCCTTCCCCGCATATCTGACATGGTCAATCAGATTGCACAATACCGCGTATTCTCGACCATCGACCTTAAGTCGGCCTACCACCAACTCCCTATCCACCCCGAGGACCGCCAATACACCGCCTTCGAGGCGAATGGGCGCCTATACCACTTCCTTAGGGTCCCCTTCGGTGTCACCAACGGGGTCTCGGTCTTCCAAAGGGAGATGGACCGGATGGTTGACCAGAACGGACTGCAGGCCACATTCCCCTACCTAGATAACGTCACCATCTGCGGCCGCGACCGGCAGGACCACGACGTGAATCTGGAGAAATTCCTCCGTACAGCCCAACGGCTGAACCTCACCTACAATAAGGAGAAATGTGTGTTTAACACCTCGCGCCTTGCCATCCTTGGCTGTGTAGTAGAGAACGGACTCATCGGCCCCGACCCCGAAAGAATGCGCCCCCTCATGGAGCTACCCCTCCCCCACTGCCCTAAGGCACTTAAGAGAACCCTGGGGCTCTTCGCCTACTATGCCCAATGGGTGCCCAATTATGCGGACAAAGCCAGACCCCTCATGAAGTCCACATCCTTCCCCCTTACGGAGGAAGCGTGCGCAGCCTTCTCCCTCATTAAGGGAGACATTGCCAAGGCCACTATGCACGCAGTGGATGAGTCCATCCCCTTCCAAGTCGAGAGCGATGCATCCGACTTCGCCCTAGCCGCCACCCTTAACCAGGAGGGGAGACCGGTGGCCTTCTTCTCAAGGACCCTACAGGGCCCTGAGATCCGACACTCGTCGGTCGAGAAGGAGGCCCAGGCGATTGTGGAGGCGGTACGATGCTGGAGGCACTACCTGGCAGGCAAACGATTTACCCTCCTTACCGACCAACGTTCGGTCGCTTTTATGTTTAATAACAAGCTGAGGGGCAAAATCAAGAATGACAAGATCTTGAGGTGGAGAATCGAGCTCTCCACCTACGATTATGATATCTTGTACCGGCCAGGTAAGCTGAACGAACCCCCCGATGCTCTGTCACGAATTACATGCGCCAGCGCGCAAAGTGATAGACTTCAGACCCTCCACAACGACCTCTGCCACCCCGGGGTCACCAGACTTTAGCACTTCATTAAGGCCCGCAACCTGCCCTACTCCATCGAGGAGGTCAGGACCATAACCAGGAACTGCCAGACCTGTGCCGAGTGCAAACCGCACTTCTTCAGGCCGGACAGAGCAAGCCTGATCAAGGCCACCCGCCCCTTCGAGCGCCTGAGCATCGACTTTAAGGGGCCCCTCCTGTCCTCTGACCGTAATGTGTACTTCCTCAACATTGTTGATGAGTACTCCCGTTTCCCCTTTGCCTTCCCCTGCCCAGACATGACCAGTACCATGGTCATTAAATGCCTGAACGACCTCTTCGCCTTGTTCGGGTTCCCAAACTATATACATAGTGACCGGGGCTCCTCTTTCATGAGCGAGGAACTCCGTCAGTTCCTACTAGCGAGAGGTATTGCAGCAAGTAGGACCACCAGCTACAACCCCCGAGGGAACGGCCAGGTGGAAAGAGAGAACGCGACGGTATGGAAGGCCGTCCTCTTAGCCTTAAAGTCTAAGGGCCTCCCAACCTCCCGCTGGCAGGAAGTCCTCCCGACAGCGCTGCACTCCATCCGGTCACTACTTTGCACTGCCGTTAACGCCACCCCCCATGAACGAATGTTTGTTTTCCCCAGGAAGTCGACTACGGGAACCACTCTACCAACCTGGCTGACCTCTCCGGGGCCCGTCTTGCTGCGAAAGCACGTGAGGGCCCATAAAACAGACCCCCTGGTCGAGAGGGTGAACCTCCTGCACGCCAACCCCCAGTACGCCTACGTGGCTTACCCAGACGGGCGGGAGGACACTGTCTCCTTACGAGACCTCGCACCCTCGGGCACTCCGGAGACACCACCTTTACCCCCCCCCACCACCCCCCCAATTCCAGCCCAGGTAGACGGCATGCCGGAACCCCACGAGCCTTCGCCGACCACGCAGACACCAGCACTAACACCGGATAATGCAGCACCGCCGCTGCGACGATCGGAGAGGCTTACGAGGCCTCCGGACAGACTGACATACCAGAACTGGTAGTACACTTCACCCCGCCGGACTCAAATCTAAACAAGGGGTGAATGTGGTAAACCACTTTTATCGTTACACTATAGTTATCACTGTTGTATTGTTATCACCGTTATCACTGTTGTATCACGATACGAGGTCGCCTCTTGTCGCGCTGTTATACCTGGGCTGACCACCTCCGACTCCGCCCATGGCTCCACCTACCTGCCCAGGTATAAAGGTAGTCGACTGGCTGGTATTCCTCCTTGTTGGACCCGATCACCCACGAGGGTGGGCTCTGTTATTTAGTCAATAAAAACCTTCAGTTACGTTCCTAACTCGTCGCTTTTTATTGGACGAATTGATAGGTATATCACATACACCACACTGGTAGCTAGTTCCTCCAAGCAGGAACACATCGAGCACCTCCGCACCCTGTTCCAGCGGCTCAGTGAGCACGGGCTCATCATCAGCCCAGCCAAGTGCCAATTCGGCCTCAGCAGGATCGAATTCCTCGGCCACCACATCACGCAGGACGGAGCCATTCCCCTGCCTGCCAAGGTGCAAGCCGTCCAGCAGTTCCCCCGGCCTACCACCATCAAAGGCCTCCAGGAGTTCTTGGGGATGATCAACTTTTACAACCGCTTCATTCCCGGAGTGGCCTCCCTCATGCAGCCCCGATACGAAGCCCTCCGGGGTAAGAAAGACAGAATGGCGATCGAGTGGTCGGCAGACATGTTGACCGCTTTCGACTCGACCAAAAAGGCGCTCGCCGACGCCACCATGCTCGCTCACCCACAGCCCAATGCCAGGGTGGCCCTCACCACGGACGCCTCCAACCACGCGGTCAGCGCCGTGTATGAACAGTGGGTCGATGGGGCCTGGCAACCGCTGGCCTTTTTCAGCCGCCAACTGCGCCCCCCCGGAGGCCAAATACAGCGCCTTTGACCGCGAGCTCCTCGCACTGTACCTGGCAGTCCGCCATTTTAGATTTCTTCTGGAGGGCCGCCCCTTCACCGCGTTTGTCGACCACAAACCCCTGACATTCGCGATGGCAAAATCTGCGGACCCGTGGTCAGCCAGGCAACAACGCCAGCTTGCCACGGTGTCCGAATTCACCACGGACATCCGGCATGTCTCCGGTCGAGACAACGTGGTGGCCGACTGCCTATCCCGCCCCACCGTCCACGGCGCCCACCTGGCAGTGGACTATGCTCAACTGGCAGCAGAGCAATGCACTGACCCCGATCTGCTCTCCGCGCCCACAACCCTCCCAGGGCTGCGACTGACCGACGTCGCCTGCGGCCCGTCCGCCATCACAGTCAAATGCGACACCTCCTTGGTGCAACCCCTCCCCGTAGTCCCGGCGTCCTGGCGAAAACGGGTGTTCGACATCGTCCACGGCCTCTCACACCCCGGCACCCGCGCGTCCATTAGACTGGTGGCCAACCGATTTGTCTGGCGCGGCCTGCGCAAAGATGTGCGTGTCTGGGCCAGATCCTGCATAGCTTGCCAGCGTGCCAAAATCCACCAACACGTCAAAGCCCCACTCGAGGAGTTCACCGTGCCAGAAAGAAGGTTTGACCATGTCCACATCGACCTCGTCGGCCCCCTGCCGCCATCACAAGGTCACACGCTCCTGCTGACAATCGTGGACAGTACCACCCGCTGGCCCGAGGCCATTCCACTGACGTCCACCACCACTGCCGACATCGCGAGGGCGTTCATCGGTACCTGGGTCGCTCGGTTCGGTGTCCCCTCCGACATGACGTCGGATAGAGGCCCGCAGTTCACCTCTGATCTGTGGGCCGCCATCGCCCGAAACCTCGGGGTGGCCGTTCACCGCACCACGGCTTACCACCCCCAAGCCAACGGACTGTGCGGGCGATTCCACAGGTCCATGAAGGCGTCCCTCCGCGCCAGCCTCGAGGACGAGGCTTGGATCGACCGCCTCCCGTGGGTGCAACTCGGCCTACGCTCCGCGGTCAAGGAAGACCTGCAAGCCTCGGTGGCGGAACTCGTGTATGGCCAGCCGCTGCGCGTAACCGGAGAGTTCCTGCCCACCACCATGACCCCCTGGTCGGCTGACTAGCAACGCCGCGCTTTCGCTAACCGAGCACAACAGTTCGCTCCGGTACCCACCGGCCGGCACGGCGAACCAGCAACCCGCGTACCACCTAGCCTGCACATGGCCAAATTTGTTTTCGTGCGCCATGACGCCCACCGAGGACCTCTACGGCCCCCATACGACGGACCCTAAAAGGTACTCCAGACGGGGAACAAGTTCTTCCCCCTTGAAGTGGGCGGCAGAACTGACAAGGTGTCGGTCAACCGGCTCAAGCTGGCGCACCTAGAGCCCGACGAACCCGTTCAAGCGGGCCAACCCCCACTGCGCGGCAGACCGCCTAAGAGCCCGACGCGTCCGACTGCCCCGCTCCCGACACCAACCGCCAAGAGCCGTTCCGGCCGTGCCATCAAGCCACCATGCCGGTTCATACACTCCGTACTAGCGGATTCTGGGGTGAGCTGTGTGGCGTACCGATCACAGAACGGACACAATCCGCTTTCCGGTCCGTAGACTATAAATCAGGCGTCATGCCTTTAAGAAGGATCACACTGTCCTTAAATTCCTTTCTGAATAAAACATCCACAGAGCCTTTTAATGATCTTTTAGCATATATTTATCTATATATATAAATCGGTACTTCTGTCATTCTGTCTATCTGTCTATCTGTCATTCTGTCTATCTGTCTGTCTGTCATCGCGTGTGCGTTGCAGGTATGCACTCGAAAGTTACAGGGCGTACCTACGCGCGCGTTACCTCCAAAGAAAGCTTACGCTTCCGAGACGGTTATAAGCGTATTTACGTTTCGGCCGGGCTAAAATTGCGCCCGCAGTATCCCAAAAACATTCAACATTCCGCTCATTAACATCTCATTATCCGCTCATTAGCGACAGAGTGACCTCGAGCTCGACCAATCGTACGCCGGGTTGCTGGCGTGTGCCGCCGGGCCAATCGGTGCGTGTGTGGCTGGGCTTTATCGTTCTGAACCGAGGTGAGTCGCCGCCATCTTGATTCCAAACTTTTCCTTTCTTTTTCCCGCTTTCTGCGTCTTAAAAAAAACGTTGCTTTTAAAACACATATTGTTTTTAAAAAAAATGATTTAGAAAGCAATTAACTTATCTAATCTCATTAATTTTCCTACCTTTCACCGTTTTTCCAGGTAGGCCTAGAAGCCTCGGCGTCTCCTCCGCACCCACGCCCGAGCTAGGCACCTCCCGGCCCCACTCGAAGGCTGGAGGGCCGAGCCTCAGCCCAGCGCCGCTAGGGTGCGCGCGCACCAGGAGCTGAGACGCGCTGTCTCTCTCTGGCTGGCCGGGGGGCGGGGCTTGCTGAGCGTCCAGCGTTACCCTGGCAACCGGGCCCGCATACGCCTCCCACAGCCGCAATCGGCGGTCTTCACCTCGGGGGGGCCGCGACCCTCGGGCGGGGGGTGGGGGGCCGCGCGCGCAGCAGGAGCAGCTGAGACGCGGCGTCTCTCTCTCTGGCTTGGTCAGCGTCACGGTTACCCTGGCAACCGGGCCCGCCGGCCGAGAGACACGCCGCGTCTCAGCTCCTGCTGCGCGCGCAATCGGCGGTCTTCACCTCGGGGGGGGCGACCCTCGGGGGGCGGGGGGAGCGCGCAATCGGCGGTCTTCAACGCGGGGGGCAACCCTCGGGGGGGGGCGCCCTCCCTCCCCTCCCCCTCCCCCCCTTTTCCCCCCCGCCCGCCCCCCCTCCCTTTCCCCCTGCCCTCCCTTCCCCCCCTCCCTTCCTCCCCCTCCGCCCTCCCTTCCCCGCCCTCCCCCTTCCCCTCCCCCCGCCCTCCCTTCCACTCCCCCTGCCCTCCCTTCCCCCCCGACCCCCCTTCCCCTCCCTCCCCTCCCCCGCCCTCCCTCCCCCTGCCCTCCCTTACCCCCTCCCTTCCCCGCCCTCCCCCTCCCCCCCGCCCTCCCATCCCCGCCCTCCCCCTCCCCCTCCCCTCCCCCCCTCCCCCCTCCCTCCCCCTCCCTCCCCTCCCCCTTCCTCCCCCCTCCCCCCCTCCCCCTCCCTCCCCCCTCCCCCTCCCTCCCCTCCCTCCCCCTCCCTCTCTTCCCCCCCTCTCTTCCCCCCAGTCGCTCTCTCTCTTCCCCCCAGTCGCTCTCTCTGTTCCCCCCGTCGCTCTCTCTCTTCCCCCAGTCGCTCTCTCTCTTCCCCCCAGTCGCTCTCTCTCTTCCCCCCAGTCGCTCTCTCTCTTCCCCCCAGTCACTCTCTCTGTTCCCCCCAGTCGCTCTCTCTCTCTCTCTTCCAACAACAACATTCCCTCGAAAAAGCCTCGGCACCGCCGGGCACTTCAGCTAGTAGATTCATAGATTCATAGAAGATAGGAGCAGGAGTAGGCCACTCGGCCCTTCGAGCCTGCTCCGCCATTCAATGAGATCATGGCTGATCATCCAATTTCAGTACCCGGTCCCTGCCTTCTCGCCATATCCCTTGATCCTTTTAGCCTCAAGAAATATATCCAACTCTTTCTTGAATATATTTAATGAACTGGCCGCCACCGCCCTCTGTGGCAGAGAATTCCACAGGTTCACCACTCTCTGGGTGAAGAAATTCCTCCTCATTTCAGTCCTAAATGGCTTACCCCTTATCCTTAGACTATGACCCCTGGTTCTGGACTCCCCGGCCATCAGAAGCATCCTTCCTGCATCTAGTCTGTCCAGACCTGCCAGAATTTTATAGGTTTCGATGAGATTCCCTCTCAATCTTCTAAACTCCAGTGAGTATAAGCCCAATCGACACAATCTCTCCTCATACGTCATTCCTGCCATCCCAGGTATCAGCCTGGTGAATCTTCGCTGCACTCCCTCCATGGCAAGAACGTCCTTCCTCAGGTAAGGTGGCCAACACTGCACACAATACTCAAGGTGCGGTCTCACCAAGGCCCTGTACAACTGTAGCAAGACATCCTTGTTCCTGTACTCGAACCCTCTTGCTACGAAGGCCAAAATACCATTCGCCTTCTTAACCGCCTGCTGCACCTGCATGCTTACCTTCACCGATTGGTGCACAATAACACCCAGGTCTCTTTGCACTTCCCCTTCTCTCAATCTATTGCCATTCAAATAATAATCTGCCTTCCTGTTTTTGCCACCAAAGTGGATAACCTCACATTTATCCACATTATAGTGCATTTGCCATGTTTCTGCCCAATCACCCAACCTGTCCAAATCGTACTGGAGTTTCATGACATCCTCCTCACAGCTTACCCTCCCACCCAGCTTTGTGTCGTCTGCAAATTTGGAGATATTACATCCAATTCCCTCGTCCAGATCATTAATATATATTGTGAACAGCTGGGGTCCTAGGACCGATCCTTGCGGTACTCCACTAGTCACTGCCTGCCACTCGGAAAACGACCCGTTTATTCCAACTCTTTGCTTTCTGTCCGCCAACCAGTTCTCTATCCAAGTTAATACCTTGCCTCCAATCCCATGTGCCTTAATTTTGCATGCTAATCTCTTATGTGGGACCTTATCGAAAGCCTTCTGAAAGTCCAAATACACCACATCCACTGGTTCTCCCTTATCTATTTTACCAGTTACATCCTCAAAAAATTCCAGTAGATTAGTCAAGCATGATTTACCTTTTGTAAATCCATGTTGACTTTGTCCGATCCTGTCACTGCTTTCCAAGTGCTCTGCTATTACATCTTTTATAATAGACTCGAGCATTTTCCCCACTACCGATGTCAGGCTTACCGGTCTATAATTCCCCGCTTTTTCTCTACCACCTTTTTTGAATAGTGGGGTAACATTAGCTACCCTCCAATCCATGGGTACTGTTCCAGAGTCTATCGAGCTCTGGAAGATGACCAGCAATGCATCTACTATCTCTAGGGCCACTTCCTTAAGTACCCTGGGATGTAGACCATCAGGCCCTGGGGATTTATCGGCCTTCAGTCCCATCAATTTTCCTAACACCACTTCCCTACAAATACTGATTTCTTCCAGTTCCTCCCTTTCATCAGACCCTATGTCCCCTGGCATCTCTGGGAGGTTATTTGTGTCCTCCTTTGTGAAGACAGAACCAAAGTATGTATTTAGTTGGTCTGCCATTTCCTTGTTTCCCATTATAAATTCCCCGGATTCTGACTGTAAGGGACCTACGCTTGACTTCACCAATCTTTTTCTCTTCACATATCTATAAAAGCTTTTACAGTCAGTTTTTATGTTCGCTGCTAGCTTACTCTCATATTCTATTTTCCCTTTCTTAATTAATCCCTTTGTCCTCCTTTGTTGACTCCTAAACTGCTCCCAATCCTCAGGATTATTGCTTTTTCTAGCCAATTTATATGTCCTCTCCTTGGATCTTATGCTATCCCTAATTTCCCTTGTTAGCCACGGTTGAGTCACCTTTTTTGTTTTATTTTTATGCCAAACTGGGATGAACAAATTCTGTAGCTCATCCATTCAGTCTTTGAATGTTTGCCATTGCCTATCCACAGTCAACCCTTTGAGTGCCATTCCCCAATCAATCCTACCCAACTCGCTCCTCAGACCATCGTAGTTTCCTTTATTTAAATTGAGGACCCTTGTCTCTGAGTCAACTACTTCATTCTCCATCTTAATGAAGAATTCGATCATCTTAATGAAGAATTCTTCACCCCAGCCACAGTCTGAACATGGGGGCCCCACAAGGATGTGTGCTGAGCCCCCTCCTCTACTCCCTCTTCACCCACGACTGTGTGGCTGTTCATGGTTCCAACACCATCATCAAGTTTGCGGATGATACCACGGTAGTAGACCAGATCACCAACAACGATGAGTCAGCCTACAGGGAGGAGGTCCAGCATCTCGTGAAGTGGTGCGCCGATAACAACCTGGCCCTTAACATCAAGAAAACTGAAGAAATCATTGTGGACTTCAGGAAGTCTAAAGGCGGAAGTCACACCCCCATCCACATCAATGGGGCTGTGGTGGAATGGGTGGACAGCTTTAAGTTCCTCGGAGTCCACATCACGGAAGACCTCTCCTGGTCCCTCAATACCTCCTCTCTGGTGAAGAAGGCCCAGCAGCGCCTATGTTTCCTAAGGAGGCTGAAGGGATGTAACCTGTCACCCCTGATCCTCTCTAACTTTTACCGCTGCACAATAGAGAGCATCCTGACAAATTGTATCACAGTATGGTATGGCAGCTGTAGCTACTATGACCGGAAAGCCCTGCAGCGGGTAGTCAAAACTGCCCAACGCATTACCGGCACCCGGCTACCGGCCATAGAGCACATATACCAGAAACGCTGTTTACGGAGGTCACGGTCCATCATCAAAGACCCTACCCACCCCAGCCACAGTCTGTTCGCCCTCCTGCCATCTGGGAGACGCTACAGATGCATTCGCACCTGTATGACTAGATTTAGGAACAGCTTCTTTCCCAGGGCTGTCATCCTACTGAACTCCACAAATAAACTCTAAAGCCTGCACATCTGCCAATGCACTTTATTATGGTTATGTTTATGTTAATGTATTACAAGCCAAATGTATGTTGAATGTTTAAATGTCTTAATCTAAATGTACACTCTCGGGAGCCGCAAGCCTACATTTCATTGTACTGCACTTGTGCACTAACAATGACAATAAAAGCTGATTTGATTTGATTTGATTTGATCATATTATGATCGCTCCGACCCAAGGGGCCTCGTACAACAAGATTGCTAATTAATCCTTTCTCGTTACATAATACCCAGTCTAAGATGGCCTGATCTCTGGTTGGTTCCTCGACATATTGGTCCAGGAAACCATCCCGTAAACACTCCAGGAATTCCTCCTCCACAGTATTGTTACTAATTTGGTTGGCCCAATCTATATGTCGATTAAAGTCACCCATGATGACTGACTGCTGTGCCCTTATTGCACGCTTCTTTAATTTCCCTTTTAATGCCATTCCCAACCTCCGCCTTACTGTTTGGAGGTCTATATACCACTCCCACTAATGTTTTTTTCCCTTTAGTATTTCTCAATTCTACCCATACAGATTCCACAACATCAGAGCTAATATCCTTCATTACAATTGTGTTAATCCCTTCTTTAACCAGTAATGCTACCCCACCTCCCTTTCCTTTTTGCCTATCTTTCCCAAATATCGAATACCCCTGAATGTTGAGTTCCCAGTCTTGGCCGTCCTTGAGCCACGTTTCCGTAATACTCTTTTAGATTGATTCTCCTCCCCTTAAAAAACAGAGCATTCCTTCTTTGCACAATCACGAATCTAGCCAAACTGAACATTAAATTAATTGCCGCTCCGCTAGACTCTGGCAGACTCTCCTGCAATCCCCATCTCAAAATTGAGTCCCACGGAATTCTCATTCTCGCTCTTCGGTCCTCACCCAGCAAAAAAGCTTCACACAACTGTCGAACATAGTACTTAAAGTCCTTTAACTGCGGACATAACACCAGTAAATGGGATAGAGTCTCATCCTGTGTCCCACACATTGGGCAAGTTGCCACCTCCACTCGTCCAATCATGCACAAGACCGTCATGGTAAAAATCCGGTTATGAGCCAATTTGAAATCCAATTCAATCCATTCTGGGCATTTAAAATTCGCCCACACTCCCTTCCAAATCCTGTTGAAGTCCAGCCGTGGGTATATACTCTGCCAAAACTCCTGACCAGCAGGTGTCTTGAATCTCCATTCTCTGAATACCTCATAGAAATCTCGAGTATTACAGTACAAAGTTTGGAAAAGCAGGACGCATTTTACTTCCTTTGGAGATTTCCGCATTTATTTCTTCCATCCAATCCTGTGGCATTGCCCTCACAATCTTCTCATACATGATTCCTATTGCTTTTCCTTCTACCTCCTGATCCTCCTCCCACACCATGCCCCTCACTATCGCTTCCGGCAACCAACCTGGAATCACCTCTTATAATACATCTTTCACAGATATAATCCCAGCTTTTATAAAAGCTTGATTAAATAAAACCTCTCCTTCGATGTTGACCCACCTATTCAAAAATAAGGGCTGTTCTAAAAAATTCCTCAGCCCCCTTGGGCATAAACTGCACACTTTTAAAAATTGAGCCCAAGTCTCTACAACCCCCTTATAAAGCCTAGGGAGAAGTTTAATCGATTTCAAAAACATATTATTGTATTCCATATACAATATCCCCTGCCCTCCTATCCCACTTCGTTTTTAAAAATGCTCAAAACAACTCTTCCAAAAACTTGTATTTGACTTCTGAAGAAATCTCTTCACCCATTTGATTCTAAAGGATTTTTTCTCCAAATCAATATCTAGGAAATTGAGTCCTCCCTGATCTCTCCGTCCAATGATGGTATTGTAAGCCACCAAGGCTGGTTTCCCTTCCCATAAAAACCTCACACAAGCCTCTCGGATGGACTTTTCTGCCCACTCAGGAATATCCTCCACCGTCAATAAGTACCATAGCTTAGATAGCAGGAGAGCAGACACCACTGTCGCTCTTCCTTGCACTTTCAACCACCTTCTTTCCCATCTTCCCAAAATCTTTTTAATTTTCATAACCTTCGGTTCCCAATTTAATCGATCCACTTCTTCCCTGTCTTTCTTGCACCCCATATGCACCCCCAGAACTTCCAAAACCTCCACCACCTTAAAGGGACATACCCCCAACCATTCCCCCCTACCCCTCCCTTACTACAATTCACTCTGGCACTTGAAGCTCTACAATATTCCTCCACTACCTCCATAGCTTTCCTCACTGACTCCCCATTTCTCAATGTTAAGGTTGTGTCATCTGCATATTGGTGTATCACCGACACCAGCCCAGAACTGGGTACCACAATCCCAACTACACCTTGTTTCTTTCGCATCATGTAACCTAATGGTTCTGCTACCAATGTGTACAGCAATGGGGACAGGGGACAACCCTGTCTCACTGATCTCTGTATCGGAAAATACTTAGATAAAAAAACCATTACAGTTAACACAGCTAAATATATTTGAATAAAAAATCCTTATCCACTGAATGAAATTTTCCTTGAAACCAAATGCTTCCAAAACCTTCAATAAAAACTCATGAGAGACCCTATCAAAGGCTTTCTCTTGATCTATCTTTAATACATAAGCCTCCCTCCCACTCTCTTCCATGAGCTCTATCGCATCTCGGATTGAGACCACAGAGTCTACGATGTCCCGGCCTATGACTCCATAGGACTGAGAGGGCCAAACTATCTCCGGTAACACCTCCTTCAAATGATTTGCCATAACCCTCGCCAAGATCTTATAATCCACATTTAATAGTGTGATGGGCCTCCAATTCTTCAGATCCCGTCTATCCCCTTTATTTTTATAAGCTAAGCTTATGATGCCTCTCCTCATAGATGGGACCAGGCTTCCCTCAATATTAATTTCCTTAAAAACTCCTAAGAGCAATGGACTTAAAATCTCGAAAAATTCCTTATAAAATTCTGCACTTAGTCCATCGGACCCTGGGCTTTCCCCCCCCCTTCATTCCACTTATTGCTATTTTTATTTCCACTAATCCTACTTCTTTATCACACATGCTTCTCTCATCCTCCTTTAAACCCTTCTCAATAAAAGCAGTAACCTTCTCCATCTCCAAATTGGAAATGTCTTCTTTTGTATATAGCTCTTGATAAAAGCTGCTAGCCGCCTCCAAAATCTCCTCACTTTCATGAATGATCTTCTCCCCAACCTTCAACTCTTCAATTAACGATAATCTCTGTCGCAGCTTCTCTTGATCCAGAAAATATCTAGTGCATCTTTCGCCCTCCAATGCATCTCTAGCCTTTGCACGGAGAATGGCCCCCTTGCATTTTTCAGCTTGCAATAATTCCCACTCTTCCTTTAGCACCCAGAACTTAGTCTCAGCTCCCTTATCCCCTCTGTCAACTGCTTTACAGACATCCGTAAACCTTTTGTTTATATTCTCTTCTCGATGCCGGTTAGCTGCCGTCCTCTTTTTCCCATAATGTACCGAAAAAACTTTTACCTCATATTTGGAATTTATCCCACCAAACTCTTCTTTCTTTCAAGAACAAAAGTTCCTTCCTAGCATTCTTTATTATATTTATAATCCCTTCTTTATAAGCACTTTCTTTTAGGTATTGATTGTTTAAAATCCACACCCCTGAACCGATCTTAACTCTGCTGTTCCTAATTCTAAGAACCAAAGCCGAGTGATCACTAAAAAATACTTTTTTATAATAAATCTCCATCACCTCCGAACTTAACCCTTCCCGCATTAACACAAAATCTATTCGGCTGTTTTAAAACATCACCCACCCAACCTGCTCTGGAGAACTCCCTTTTTATGGGGTTCCGGTCCCTCCATAAGTCTCTCAAATTTAAATTTGCCATCATTTTTACAATCATCCCTCTGGAGTTATCATCTTTAAAGGTCATCTGGGCTGAAATGTCCATCCAAGATAAAAATACATTAAAATCCCCCACTATACAAGGATTTTCCACCTCTGCCACTTCAGTAAATAACACCCGAAAAAACTCGCGACGCTTGCAATGGTCGTTCGGTGCATAGATATTAAAGAGATCACAATTAAATCCCTCCAATTTTACCCTTAGCCGTAAAAATCTCCCCTTGCCTCCACCAAGGCAACGTTCTCTTCTATGGATGGACTCACCAAAACAGCCACCCCTCTACGGTTATTGTTTGCACAACTTGCAAACACCTCTCCCTTCCAAACCTTCTGAACTCTTTCTAGAATATCCTCATCCCAAAAGGTTTCTTGCAGACACAACAAGTCTGTGCCTTTAAAACCCTGCAACAACTGCTGCAATTTCTTCTCACCCCTCAGTCCGTTCACATTAATCGAGACCAATGTAATCATGGCTCCAAAGAAGGGAAGTATGCCCAATAATCTTCCCATCATTTAATCTCTGGCTCTTCCCTCCTCTCATGCTCCTTCTCAACTTTTCGGGCAGCTGTTGCTTTTTCCTGCAGCCTCCGGCTCTTTTTCACCTCCTGTTTGACCCCTCCCTGCTGTTTCAGCCTCTTCCTTGCCTTAAGTTTGGATCCAGGAGCTGCCCTTTCTCCCTCCTTCTGCCCCTCACTAACCAATCCCTTTCCACATGATGCCACCCCATCCCCGACTTCCATGTCTCTGTCCCCCTCTAATTCCTCACACTCAAGCTCTTCTGCAACCCCCGTCAGATACATAATCCTGCTCCCCGTCAGATACTTCATCTCCCATAGAGAGTCTTCCTGCTATGGCAGTTTCTCCCACTGTGCCGCCCCCTTCGACCACGTCTCCACCTCTGACCCTTGCACCTTGTTCCCTCACTCCATGGGACAATGGCGCACCTAAATTGTTCCCTTCTGACGTCTCTATCTCGCCAATCCCATCCTGCTGTCCCTTTAAGGCTTCTGCCTCTTGCCCCCTCTCCCCGCCCTGCTCCCTCCCGCTCACCAAAATATCTGACTCCCCGCCTCTCCCCGGAGCACTCACTTCCACCACACACCCCGCTCCTGCCTCCTCTCCCCCCGCAGACACCAGACTCCCCAGGGGGAGCCGAACTGCACTAAGGCTCGAGTCTGCACTCGACACTCGCTGCCCGCTGCTGTCTTTGTTCCCCTCCACAGCCCTCACCGTGTTTTCCGCCATCTCCATCTCGATCTCTGCTCCGCCATCCTCTGCCTCTTCCTGTGCTCCTTTTTCCTTCATTTTACCGGCTATGTCCTCCGACTGCACTGCACCTCCGGCCGTTCCACGCTCCTCTCCTGCTCCTTCTCCCATCTCCTCATCACTCATTTCGCTCCCTTCTGCCACACACTCACAGCGGGTGGGGCCTTTACAACACACCCCACAGCTCTCCACCTTACAGCTCCGCACGATATGTCCAGACTCACCGCAACTGTAACAATACAAATCAGGACAGTTTCTTACGAGATGGTCATGTCCCAGACAATAGTAACACACCTTTACTTGGTTATCGTGCAGCACACAAAAGTACTGCACTCCTTCCAGTGTCTCGAACTTCATACTGTACGGCAAAGACCTCACCCCCTCTGGGAACCGCTCCTTTACATACCGGGTTCTGTCTGCTACCTGTGTTCCCGGATAGTACCTCCTCTTTGTTTCGGAACAGATTTTAATGTCCCACAACTCCAACTTTTTGCTCAGCACTTCATCCTCGATGTACACAGGCAAGTTCAAAAATGAAACTACCACCTCCTCTGAATATAGCAGAGTCACCTCCAAGAGTTTCTCCCCAACTTTCAGACTGAGCAGCAGTTTTTCCACCTCCTCACGGCCTCTGACCGTTACCTCAAATCCCACATTTGGTTTTGGTCGGCAGGCAAAACAGCTTCCCTCACCACAGTCCTCATGTGGTTGAATTATATCCCAGGCTCGAACCTTCTTATCTTCACATTGCACCACCACTGTATTTTCTTTACCAAACCTCTTTGGGCCTTTATTTTCCCCTTCCCACCACAGTTTCTTCCTGAATAAAATTCCTCTCGGGAATATTGTCCTCTGAGGGGCCCGGCACTCCGGACCCCTCAGCAGCCATCTGGCTGTTTTTTGTGGGCCAAAAAGGCCCGAAAACCTGAAAACAACACCCCAAAACCCTCCACCAACTTTTTACAAAACTCCCTCCAACACCCAGCTGCAATTAGGCAACCAGTCACACCTGGCTCACTCCTAGCCCCTCCCACCTAGAGAGTGCTACCCACTGAGCCACAGCTGACAGTGTTTAGACGAAAAAGGGTGAATTAGCTCCAGGTGAAAATTGTCTAGACTGCACGCAAAATTCATCCTCATTCCTCATTAAAATGATTGGAGCCATAAATCTAGTCTAAAATCTCAAGCTCAGTGGCAGTGGCGTAGTGGTTATGTCACTAGACTAGTAAGCCAGAGGCTCAGTCGAAATGCTCTGATAGGATATGGGTTCAAATCCCACCACGGCAGCTGGTGGAATTTCAATTTAATTTTGGAATTAACTGTTAGTCTTAGTAATGGCAACCATGATACCATTGTCGATTGTTGCAAAAACTCATCTGGTTCACTAATGTCCTTTAGGGAAGGAAATCTGCCGTCCTTACCTGGTCTGGTCTACATGTGACTCCAGACCCACAGCAATGTGGTTGACTCTTAATGCCCTCTGAAATGGCCTAGCAAGCCACTCAGTTGTAAACAACCACTACGAAAAACAATAAGAATAAAACCGGACGGACCACTCGGCAACGGAAGCGACAACGGCAACGGCAAACCCAGCCCTGTTGACCTTGCAAAGTCCTCCTTACCAACATCTGGGGGCTTGTGCCAAAATTGGGAGAGCTGTCCCACAGACTAGTCAAGCAACAGCCTGACATAGTCATAATTACCGAATCATACCTTACAAAATCAATGTCCCAGACACCACCATCACCATCCCTGGGTATGTCCTGTCCCACCGGCAGGACAAACCCACCAGAGGTGGTGGCACCGTGGTATACAGTCGGGAGGGAGTAGCCCTGGGAGTCCTCAACATTGACTCAGGACCCCATGAGGCCTCATGGCATCAAGTCAAACATGGGCAAGGAAACCTCCTGCTAATTACCACCTACCGCCCTCCCTCAGCTGATGAATCAGTACTCCTTCATGTTGAACACCAATTGGAAGAAGCACTGAGAGTAGCAAGGGCACAAAATGTCCTCTGGGTGGGGGACTTCAATGTCCATCACCAAGAGTGGCTCGGTAGCACCACAACTGACCGAGCTGGCCGAGTCCTAAAGGACATAGCTACCAGACTGGGTCTGCGACAGGTGGTGAGGGAACCAACAAGAGGGAAAAACCTACTTGATCTCGTCCTCACCAATCTACCTGTTGCAGATGCATCTGTCCATGAAGTGACCACCGCACAGTCCTTGTGGAGACGAAGTCCCGTCTTCATGTTGAGGATACACTCCACCGTGTTATGTGGCAGTACCACCGTGCTAAATGGGACAGATTTCGAACAGAGCTGGCAACTCAAAACTGGGCATCCATGAGGTGCTGTGGGCCATCAGCAGCAGCAGAATTGTATTCAACCACAATCTGTAACCACATGGCCTGGCATATCCCTCACTCTACCATTACCATCAAGCCGGGAGATCAACCCTGGTTTAACGAAGAGTGCAGGAGAGCATGCCGGAACAGCACCAGGCATACCGAAAAATGAGGTGTCAACCTGGTGAGGCTACAACACAGGACTACTTGCATGCCAAACAACGGAAGCAACATGTGATAGACAGAGCTAAGCGATCTCACAATCATCGGATCAAATCAAAGCTCTGCAGTCCTGCCACATCCAGCCGTGAGTGGTGGTGGACAATTAAACAGTTAACAGGAGGAGGAGGCTCCAAAAATATCCCCATCCTCAATGATGGTGGAGCCCAGCACGTGAGTGCAAAAGACAAGGCTGAAGCATTTGCAACTATCTTCAGCCAGAAATGCCGAGTGGATGATCCATCTCGGCCTCCTCCTGAGGTCCCCAGCATCACAGATGCCAGTCTTCAGCCCATTCAATTCACTCCACATGATGTCAAGAAACGGCTGAAGACACTGGATACTGCAAAGGCTATGGGCCCTGACAACATTCCGGCAATAATACTGAAGACTTGTGCTCCAGAACCAGCTGCGCCCCTAGCCAAGCTGTTCCAGTACAGCTACAACACTGGCATCTACCCGGCAATGTGGAAAATTGCCCAAGTATGTCCTGTCTACAAAAAGCAGGACAAATCCGACCCAGCCAATTACCGTCCCATCAGTCTACGCTCAATCATCAGCAAAGCGATGGAAGGTGTCATCGACAGTGCTATCAAGCAGCACTTACTCAGCAATAACCTGCTAACTGACGCCCAGTTTGGGTTCCGCCAGGGCCACTCAGCTCCTGACCTCATTACAGCCTTGGTCCAAACATGGACAAAAGAGCTGAACTCAAGAGGTGAGGTGAGAGTGACTGCCCTTGACATCAAGGCAGCATTTGATCGAGTGTGGCATCAAGGAGCCCTAGCAAAACTGAAGTCAATGGGAATCAAGGGGAAAACTCTCCATTGGTTGGAATCATACCTAGCACAAAGGAAGTTGGCTGTGGTTGTTGGAGGTCATTCATCTCAATCACATGACATCACTGCAGGAGTTCCTCAGGGCAGTGTCCTAGGCCCAACCATCTTCAGCTGTTTCATCAATGACCTTCCCTCCATCATAAGGTCAGAAGTGGGGATGTTCGCTGATGATTGCACACTGTTCAGCACCATTCGAGACTCGTCAGATACTGACACAGTCCGTGTCCATATGCAGCAAGACCTGGACAACATTCAGACTTGGGCTGACAAGTGGCAAGTAACATTCGCACCACACAAGTGCCAGGCAATGACCATCTCCAACAAGCAAGACTCTAACTATCTCCCCTTGACATTCAATGGCATTACCATCGCTGAATCCCCCACTATCAACATCTTGGGGGTTACCATTGATCAGAAACTGAACTGGACCAGCCATATAAATACTGTGGCTACAAGAGCAGGCCAGAGGCTGGGAATTCTGCGGTGAGTGTCTCACCTCCTGACTCCCCAAAGCCTTTCCACCATCTACAAGGCACAAGTCAGGAGTGTGATGGAATACTCTCCACTTGCCTGGATGAGTGCAGCTCCAACAACACTCAAGAAGCTCGACACCATTCAGGATAAAGCAGCCCGCTTGATTGGCACTCCATCCACCACCTTCAACATTCACTCCCTCCACCACCGGCGCACTGTGGCGGCAGTGTGTACCATCTACAAGATGCACTGCAGCAACTCACCAAAGCTCCTTCAACAGCACCTTCCAAACCCACGACCTCTACCACTTAGAAGGACAAGGGCAGCAGACGCATGGGAACATCACCACCTACAAGTTCCCCTCCAAGCCACACACCATCCTGACTTGGACCTGTATCGCCATTCCTTCACTGTCGCTGGGCCAAAATCCTGGAACTCCCTTCCTAACAGCATTGTGGGTATACCTACACCATATGGACTGCAGCGGTTCAAGAAGGCGGCTCACCACCATCTTCTCAAGGGCAATTAGGGATGAGCACTAAATGCAGGCCTAGCCAGCGACGCCCACATCCCATGAATGAATAAAAATTTTTAAAAAAAGTATCAGGTGTAGTCTAAACGCAAGTAATGATTGCCACAGGCTTTTGTCACTGCTTAAAGGAGGGGTCCGTGATGCTACAGCACCTCATTCTCAGCTTTGTTGGGTGTGAAGTTGCCTCAACAACCATAAGAAGGACAAAGAGAAGGAGCACTTATTTACAAATGCTGCTGGCAGATTGCCTCCCCAGGGAGAGAGCCTGGGGGTTTTCCGAGGAAGCTTTGGAGGCATTGGTTTTAGCAGTGGAGAGAAGGCGGGCAGTCCTGTACCAACTGGCAGGAGGCCCTCACCACAAGTCTGCTGTACTATGTGGAAGGAGGTGGCACACCACGTCACGGGCAACACTGAGGTCCCCAGGTCCCACACCCAGTGCAGGAGGAAGTTTAACGAGCTCACACGGGTGGTCAGGCTGAGTGAAACCTTCAACAAATGCTACATACCACCAATCTGTACCACAAGCTTCACACACTGCTCAATGCACCACACCCCCAGCACTCACCCACCAACAATCTCTACCTCGCAACACTCACACCCACATCTCACATCTTGCACACAATGACAGCTATTCAACTATGGCAGGCACAAGGGTCATTAATTATTAGAATTCATGTGATATGTGTAATATGTTTATAGATAAATTTATTAATGGTGTTTGGAATATTTTGTGGTCTCTCTTATTTCACCTTTGCGCCCAGGAGGACGCTGTGATACGCCAGGAGACAGGGATTTTATGATGGGGATGTGGTGAGCTATGGGGATCTGGGGTTTCATTCATGTAAGTCAGAGTCTGATGAGCCAGTCACAGGCAGCCCGTCCAGAAGGCCAATTGTCTCGCTGTCTCCGCCCTCCCTCCTGTTCCTCCTTCTCCTCGCCCTCTTTCCCCTCATTCTCCTCTGCCTCGTCCTCTTCCTCATTGTCCTCCTCCACCTCGACCTCCTCCTCCTTGTCCTCTTCCTCCTTGTCCTTCTCTGCCTCATTGTCCTCCTGAGGTAATGCCACAATCCTACAGCTCCCATGACTGTGAGGAAGTATTGTAAACAGAAGCCTTTAATAAATAATGAGTGACTTCTGCACTTGAATGAATGCTCCCTGTCACCAAAAAATCTTGAAATAACTAAAGAGAACTGTTTGTAGTTGCAGGAAGTAGCAAACAGGCACTGAAACTGCAAAACCCTGTCAGGTACAGCTGATTGGGGATGGTGCCTTTAAATAACTCTGCTGCAGCCTGCTTTCTGCTTGTAGACGCCAGCTCTCCTTGTTGTTGTTCTGCGCTGCCGTTAAGGTAAGTGGCTAAATCCAATGTTGGCGATCGGGCGTCCAGTGAGCGTTGCACACTCACTGATGTCACGCTCTCCATGATGATGAGGTCCCTGCCATTAGGGTTTACCGGCAGCACTACTGACACCACCGATATGGTGTGCGCCGCTGGAACCAGCATCAGCTGTCGTTACAGCTGTCAACGGCATTTCAGCGCCATCTCCTGGCGTTAATTTTCCCCCCTAAGACTTTGTTTATTCTGCTGCCATTGAAGTAGAAAATTCAGTTTCATAACCCATTCTGGATCCAATTACATTTTCCCCTGTTTTGATTTCACACCTCCTTAGCTGGGAGCTGATGTCTCTTCCCATTCCTGCTTTTGCTGCCTTCTCTGACTCCTGTCTGTTCTTGTTGCTCCCAGCCAGTGTCCCTGGCTATTCAGTTAATTCAAATTGGTGGAGTTTCAATGCTTTGCTGAACCCTGGGGGGGAAAAAAGCCTAGAAGCTTAAAAACCCAATTTATTCTACCCTAATAGGAGTTTATGTAAAATATAATGGAATAGTGCAAGATCCATAATTCCTAAAGGCAAAAAAAAGGAAGAGTATATTAAATATTTTTTATGTGCCCAATTTATTAACCTGCAAGAAAATATGTAGGAATATTAAGAAAGCTCTGAAAGTTAATTTTAAGCATCACTATTTAACTGTTTCGATATTGGATTACAGTAGTTAACTAGTTAAGTTAGTTATCAAGAAATTAGATGAGCAATGAATGGATTAGCAAATCAAAGTTGACAATATGGGCTCCTAATCAGATTCTTGAGCGTGGGTGTGTGTGTTTGTATGTATGTGTATGTTCAGATTTCAAGGCAGTGCATCTTAATAAATGCGGCCCCTATTGTTATAGACTAAATAATTCAGGCTTCCAAAGAAGTGACTCTGAGATATTTGGTACTGAAATACATGTTCATTTACCTAGACTACAAGGTATAGGTCAGAAAATTCCTTGGAGCTGCTCCTGCACCAAAACACAGTTTCCGCTGTACACCTAGTGAAGTACAGCTGACGGAGTGGAAGCAGCTCCGAAGACTTTTCTGGTCATGGGGTGGAAATTCTGTGGGCCTTCTGTAACTTCAGTGGGATTTTGATGGGAGGGTTGCAGATTAGGCTGGGTCTTGGCCTTCCAGTGGAGATTCCTGATGGTCTTCTAAGGGGCAAAGCCTCCAACGAAATCAAACAAAGCCAACAACATGGGAGTGGGATGGGGGAGGGTGGATTCCTAAGTCTGCAGCCTCAAAAATACCAGACACACCAATAGCAGCTGATGTACTGGGTGAGACGTATTAGCCTACAGAATGGCAGAAGTGAACACCACATGGTGTCCCAGCCTGGATCTTGGCCTGCATTCACAAAGATTCAGGAAATATCTTTAAGGTATTTAGGCCCACTTAGAACGAAGGCACCTCTCTTCTTTCTGGGGTGAGTGGCACACAGTACACCCTGGACACAGCAACCTACCCGCAGTTTGCAGCCTCGGGAGCAGGCGAGCCCCTGGCAGTGTAGGTGCCTACCATCGCCAAGTGGTCCAACACTTATGTGTGGATGCAGCTGCTACTAATTTTCAGCTCCATACTGTATAAGAGGTACATGGAAATGATTAGGGGCACTGTTCAAACTGAAGGATTCAGCTGTCATTGTAAATCTGTAGGATGATGTACACACAAGAGGTTTAGCAGTAGTAACATCATTACTGCAGGTACATTGGGAAATAATCTCCACTGATTACTGTAAAATTATATACCCAGCACATGTCATAAGAAAATAAATTGGATATTGGATACTGTGACCATATGACGGCATATCAGACAAAAGCAAAATACTGCGGATGCTGGAAATCTGAAATAAAAACAGAAAATGCTGGAAATACTCAGCAGGTCAGGCAGCATCTGTGGAGAGAGAAACAGAGTTAACAGGCAGGATTTTCATTGAGCCGTGGAGGCGGGATTGGAGGCGTGTGGGGGGTTAAAGTCGCAAAAACTGGCGGGCAGGACACCTCCCCACCCTGCCCCCCCCGCCTGGTTCCCGACTCCGAGCAATTTTAACTCAGGCGTGCCTGATGGTCCCGACTCCGTCCCGCATCCAACAGGCGGGACTGGTCGTTAAGGCCCTTAACAAGCACTAAATGGCCTCTATAATCCTATTTTAAAAGGCCCTTGTGATTTTAACCCTTTTCCCACATGAAACACGCCTGGTGGGAAACACGATGGTGAAACCTGGCAGGAGCACTATTGGATTGCTGACTATCAACTGCAGGTCAACCATTAAAGAGGAGATTTGATCAGCCATCATTTGCAGGTGGCAGGACTTAGTGGTCTCAGGTCTGGGGCAACTTTTAGAAGGCTTAACCACACCTGTGGAAGGTTGGAACCTGACACACATCTCCAGTGTGACCTCCTGGGAAACCCCTCTCGCCACCTTCACTCAGCGCTTCCTCAACTGAGGCATATACCAGAAGAATGGGAGCCATTTATTTCCTTCCCATCTGGGCATTAGAGGAGCTTGAGCACCAGCCACGGCACCAGCAGAACCAGGAACAATAGCAGCACCAACAACAACAGGAGCGCCAGGCTGCTGCTCACCCACCTGAAGCTGCACAGGCCAGCGCCTGGAAGCCCGTCGGCGCAGGAGATACCCCCCAAAGAGGGTCTACAGACACAGGGTCAGCTATCTCAACATGTCTGAGCAGCAGTGCCAAAGGCGGCTCCGACTTTCGCGAGAGGTAGTGACTGACATCTGCGCAATGCTACAGCAAGACCTGCTGCCCATAGGACCAGGTGGACAAACATTACCAGTGGCCGTCAAAGTCACCACCGCACTCAACGTTTTTGCCTGATTCCAGGGATCAGCAGCAGACATCAGCGGCATCTCCCAGGTGGCCGCACACACTTGCATCATGCAGGTAACCGATGCCCTCTTTGCCCTCGCGCACAATCACATCCATTTCACCAAGGATCGAGCAAGTGTCACGGAGCGAGCGGTTGGATTAGCTCATCTGGCAGGCTTTCCAAGGGTGCAGGCGTCGTTGACTGCACACATGTGGCCCTTAAGGCACCCCATCGCAATCCAGGTACTTTTGTCAACCACAAGGGCTTCCACTCCCTTAACGTTCAGCTGGTGTGTGACCACAAGGAGGAAATTTTGCATGTTTGTGCCAAGTACCCTGGCAGTTGCCATGACTCCTTCATACTGCGCCAGTCTAGTGTGCCTCCGCTATTCAGTCCACCAGACCAACATAACGGACGGCTACTTGGAGACAAGGGCTATCCCTTGAGGACGTGGCTAATGACGCCATTGAGGAGACCATCCAACGAAACTGAGGGGAGCTACAACTCCAGCCACATTTCCACCAGAGCCATAATCGAGCAAACCATTGGTTTGCTGAAGATGCACTCCAGATGACTAGATAGATCAGGTGGAGCCCTGCAGTACTCAGCAGCCAGGGTCTCCAGAATCGTCGTGGTTTGCTGTGCACTTCACAACATGGCATAGTGTCGTGGCTTGCAGATTCCTGAGGACCAAGTGGCTCTTCACATATCCTCCTCAGATGAGGAGGAGGAGGAGGAGGAGGAGTGCGAAAACGAACATCCTGCAGAGGCCCATCAACCAGCGGCAGCATTACGCGAGAACATTGCTGCCCGGGATGCAAGGAACGCACTCATCCTGGCCAGATTTGCTTAGCCTAGTCAATCAAACACTTTTGCCTCACTGCTTCTTACCAGAGCATTGACAATGGCCAAGAACCAGAGGATTCCTAGCACTCTGACCACCATACTGACAGTTGCAAGTATTCCTAAGCCCTAGATGTGGAAGTCCCAATAGCAAAATGACAGATGCCACAACTGCAACATTTGCCATCCGAATTTTTATGGACAATAACGAAGTGATGGCATTTTTACAGTAAACACAAAATTGCACCCAAGTGAATACCCTTGTGACTATTTTTGCAGAATTTTCCTCTTACGCGTGCTCCTACATGGTGCCTCCCCTGTGGCTTCAGCAGATGTGGAGGCCCCTTGCTCACTTTGCTGCTGCTCCTGTCTCAACACCTTTGGCGGGCGTCCTCTGGGGTTGCGAGCCTATGAGGGCTCGTCAACAGTCAGCTGCTCCTGCGGCTGTGCAGGGGTTGAGACGCCTATCTCACTTGGGTGTGGACTCCGGTGGGGCTCTGACTGAGGGCTCTGCAGTGGCATGGAAGTGTGAGCGCTTGGAGAGGAGCCCCCACTTCCTTGAGGTCTGCCACCAACCTCCCTCTCATGGGTCAGGTCCCCCTCAGCGCCTGCAAGTGGCTGGAGAGCACCTTGCTGCACATCAGGGGGGCCATGGGGACCCGTATCTGCAATGGCAGTCCTACTCAGAAGGACTTCCATGAAGGTCTGGTTTCTCTGTTCAATAGATGCCCATCGCTCCTCAAGAGATGTCATTCTATTCTGAACAATGACCATGTTTTCCATACCCTAGCGACTAAGCTCCTCCATGGCCGTAGCTATCCTCTCCTCTACCATAGCCATCCTCTCCTCTACGGTAGCCATCCTTTCCATGGAGGTAGCCATCCTTTCCGTGGTGATGCGTTCATGCGCCAATGACTCCACAAAGGCTCTGGTCATGTTCGCTATGGACTCCTCCATTTGCTCCACACTCGTAGCGACCCTAGAGACAAAACCTGCCAGAGAATCCTGCATCTGTTCCCGGAGTTCCATCACCGCTGATCTCATGGATGGACCCAGATGCAGAGTGTCGACATGCTGCTGAGCCGAGCTGGCAGAGTCCTGCGCCCTCCGACTAGGACTCTCCACTGCTGTCCCTGTCTCCACAATCTGCTGACGCTCACTTGTGAGCTGTGATACACCAGGTGACAACATTACTCTATGTCCCAAAGGTCCCACCGAGGTGTGAGTGTCTGCGCTGGTGCTGGGTGCCCAGATTTCTGGTGACGCTGTGCCCTCAGAGGTTGCAGCTTCCTCTGAGGAGTCTGGCTGCTCAGCCTCTTCTTCCTGGCTAGGGGGGACGGATGCTTGTGATGGTCCTGTGGGGGAGTAAAGGAAAGAGTCAGCGATGTGATGCCAAGGCTACATGCACATTGCTTTTTGCAGATGCTCATAAGTCCATCTGTTAGAGCTTCACAATCATTATCAGCAACTCATGCAATGTCAAAGAGAGAGATGGGAAACTTTTCTGTCACCAGCTTGCTGTGTTGCACCCATCTGTTCATCCCCCACGTGCGCATCATCCTCCATTCCCACTATTTCCAGTACTGCCTCCTCCCAGGGGGTCAGGTGGGTTATTGAGGCTGGCCCTCCTCCTGTCCTCTCTCACTCTCTTTTGTTGTGCGCTCTCTTTTCCTGCAATGAGGGAGAGAAGTGGAGGTTGAGTGCGAATGAAGGAGTGAGTGTAGAGATTGCATAGCATAGATATTAGATGGAGACAAAGATGGAGTGAGGTTGCAAGACCAAGGGCCCTCCCTGTGTGTTGTCAGTTGTGTTCAAAACATCACAGTGATAGGGAGTGTGAGGACTGCATGGTCGAATAGTTATGTAAATGTGAGTATAGAGAGAGAGGGAATGGGTAAGGGTGCATGGATGTCAGTGTCAAGTGTGATGTGGAGGAAGAGATTGCTGAAGCTGAGTGCTGGTGAGGAAGGCAATGGGGATCAGATTGAGGGTGATGGGAAATTCATACTCACTTTTCCAGTGCGATGAAGGTCATGAAATCTTTTCAGGCACTGAATTCAGGTTCTTCGTGTCACTCCCAAGGAGCTGACCTCCTCAGCCACCTGCAACCACACTGCCTTAATCTGCTTGGGAGGCCTCTTCCTCCCTGAGGAAGGGAAGAGCACTTCCCTGTTGGCCCTAGCCCCATCCACCAATGCCTGCAGGGCCACCTCGTCGAAGCGAGGAGCTGATCTGGGCCTCTCACTTGTCATCCTTCCTGCATGTCTCTCACACCAAACGGAGAAAGCTTGGCAGTCTTCAGAAGAAGCAAGGCTTGCTGTAGACCTTAAATGCAGCAGCAATGATGACATCATCGGAGGCGACTTTCAGTCAGGAAAAACCCATTTGCCAAGGGTTCCCACACGTTGAAAATCAATTGGACAATTAAGTTAAAATTGCATCAATCTCCCACATCCATTTAGATTCGGGTGGATAACACAAAATGCGGATAACACAACACCATCCCGCACCTGAGTTAAAGTTCTGCCCAACGTTACAGGTCAATGACCCTTCGTCAGAACTGGAAAAAGCTGGAAATGGAACAGGTTTTTAAGCAAGTGCAGGGGCAGGGAAAGGGGAGAGCGGTGGCAAGAACAAAAGGGAAGGTTTATGACTGCATATCATAATGGATACATGTCAGGGACCCAATAGATATAAGAACATAAGAAAGCATTGAACAAGAAAAGGACATTCAGTCCAACTTTTTTCACAAATCGTTTACATCTGCCTTGTCATGGATTCTAATCTTATAAGGGAAGGTTCTGCATAAATGCTGCTAATCCACAAAGGTAATAAAGCAAGATTTCAAAATATTCATGTATCTCCTCTATTCAAATCTGGAGCCTGCTGCTCCCCATAAACAACACCTCGCTTCAGTAACACAGCATCCATCAGTTGCTGCCCTCCCAAGCAGTGAGCTCACCTCGGAGCACCAATTTGGGGCTCACGACTCCCCAGCCGCATGCTATTGAGGCCCAACCAACCCAGATAGTGGGGAGCTCTTGCTGGTGTGATCGGGTGGGCGGCGTGATCACAACGTCCACTACCCATCCGATTACTGCAGCAAATCAAAATCGGCCCATTGCTGTTGATCACTGTTGCAATATCCGATGGCCCAGTAGCAAACTGGTTACTTACCGATTACAGCACTGCCGTTCTAACTAGATCACAAATGCCTCTGATACCTTGGATCACACTTAGTGCAGCAGGATGAGTTTCATTAATTCTTAACAAGGCTTCTGGGTGGAGCACATTGTGGCAGCAAAGTACTTTCCACTAGGGAGGGGAAACTGACTTTGCCTTTGGACTAATTTAGATTAATGTAATTTAGCTTATCTGTTGCTCTCTATCCAATTATTTTTTTTATTATACAATCACTAGAGACATAACTTGAAAATATTTGTATGATTAAAGAACTAAATAGATCCTTAAGAAGTTGAATTTATGCACTGCCTCCTAACAGGACTCAGTTTTGATCAAGAAGTTGTCACTATTCCATTCTTTCTACCTACTGCTGAAGAGTTGGAGCCTTCTAAGAGAAACACAGGTCTATTGATGTATCATGGAGCGACAGAAAGAACTTTGTAAGATTTTATGCAATATAGATCTCTACACTTACATCTGTTTTCCGTCATTAACACTTACATTGTTCAATTTTAGACATTTATTACCGAAAGTGATGTTTGACTTGTGGGTTTATAATGTTTAAGGAAAAGTGTAAATTAATTTCATTTCAGAGGAAGAGAGGAAGTGGATTTCCACATAGTGGCTGCAACTGAAGATCAATCAGATGTAGCTCAAGCCAGCAAAGCCGCAGTGGAAGAGTATCCTCTCTCAAATGTGACTTTAAAAGGTACTGTTTTAGCTTTGATAAAGTAATCTCACTTTATGCACCAACATAAAGACTATTTACATGACATCATTTAGACAAGGGTAATCCTTCCAATAATGTTTCACATACAAAGATGGTGAAAGAGATGTACCATGCTTGTAAAATTATTGCACAAGGTATAGTTACATAAATCCATTCATACAGCAGAGAACCAGACTAAACAAAAAAGCTGACAATTTAATGGTTTATTTTATGCCTTCTCACAAAACCTGAACTAATTTACAGCTCTTTATTTTGCCGAGTAGTGCCTATAAATACCACTGGAAAGAGCGTCTTAAGGGCAAAAAAAAGCACACACTGCAATTTTTTTAACAATTGGTAACTGTTTTAAGTTAACCGTGACAACTGATTTATGTAGTAAGCAATACTGTCTGTGTGCTTCCCTTTCCTATTTAGTTGAAACTAATGACAATATAAGTGGGAGAGTCAGTGTCCGTGTGACTGAGGAAAGACTGCAAAGATTTCACGATCCTGACATGGCCATTTCCGAAGAAACCTGGACGTGTTTCCTTTACTCAGGAAAAGTGTGGCTTTAGATCGTTTCCCAGTTCTGCTTCTCAGTCATTTCTGGAACTAGAACCTCTACAGGTAAACTAAAAGACATCAACCTTTTCAGTCACACAATAAATCAATGCTTCACGTGCTTTATTGCCTTCTAGTAAATTTTGCTGTTGTGTGCTTTTAAATTAATCTTCAGAGTTTAGAATTTCAGACTTCTGGGGTAGTCTTTTATAAGTTTAAACTACTCAGAGATCAGGGGTAGCTTTGTTACTAAAATTAGCGCTATATCACAAGAATAAATATTTTTTATATTTTAAAAATCTGTTCAATCTCCAGTGGTACTGAGATTGGGGAACGAAAACCAAGTACTGTATTTAGGTCAGGCCGAATTAGAATGTGGGAGATTGTTTGACCCAGGTGAGGAAGGTTGGAAGGGGGTGGAGGGAGAGGAGAGGAAGGAAGAGTGGAGAGCAGGGGGATGGGTTGGGTGAGAAGGCAATGAGGAGGGTGAAAGACGAGTGGGCAAGAATGGGCAGAGGCACCAAGGTCCATGGGGGAGGGGTGAGATGGAGCAAGCTTCACGCTAGTGAGTAACCAAGAATGGGCCAGAGAGCTGGGCCAGCGACCACGCACAGGGCATTTGAGCACTGAAACATCGAGCTGTAGAGTGGCGCCGACCAACAGGGAGAAGGGAAGAGCTTCCAGAATGAATGTTCATTATGGTTTTATTGCTATTGGTCCACTGTTTGCTCACATCTACTTTTTCCTTAAATTTTACACAAAAGGTAAAGTATGACTCAAACAATGGTAATATCAATGAGACCACAAGAGAAATAGTGACAGCTAAGAGAAAGCAAGCACATCCTTGCAAACTACCACCCCATCTCCAACCTTCCTTCCCTCTCCAAAGTCCTTGAATGTATTGTCACCTCCCAAATCCATGCCCATCTTTCCAACAACTCCATGTTTGAATCCCTCCAATCAGGTTTCTGCCCCTATCGAAGTCACAAATGATACCCCATGTGACTGTGACAATGGTAAACAATCCCTTCTCGACCTGTCTGCAGTCTTTGACACAGTTGACCGCACCATCCTCCTCCAACGCCTCTCCTCCATTGTCCAGCTGGGTGGGACTGCCCTCGCCTAGTTCCATTCTTATCTATCCAGTTGTAGTCAGAGAATCACTTGCAATGGCTTCTCTTCCTGCTCCCGCACCGTTACCTCTGGTGTCCTTCAAGGATCTATCCTTGGCCCTCTCCTACTTCTCATCTGCATGCTTCCTCTTGGTGACATCATCCAAAAACACATCAGATTCCACCTGTACACTGACGACACCCAGCTCTACATCACCACCACCTCTCTCGACCCTTCTACTGTCTCTGATTTGTCATGCTGCTTGTCTGACATCCAACACTGGATGAACAGAAATTTCCTCCAACTAATTATTGGGAAGATCAAAGCCATTATCTTCAGTCCCCACCACAAACTCCGTTCCCTAGCCGCCAACTCCATCCTTCTCCCTGGCAACTGTCTGAGGCTGAACCAGACCAGTTGCAACCTTGGTATCATATTTGACCTCGAGATCAGTTTCTGACCACGTATCCACTGCATCCCCAAGACCAACTACTTCAACGTCCATAACATTGCCCAACTCCGACCCTGTCTCAGCTCATCTGCTGCTGAAACCCTCATTCATGCCTTTGTTACCTTTAGACTTGACTATTCCCATGCTCTCCTGGCCGGCCTCCCATCTTCCACCCAACATAAACTTGAACTCGTCTGTACTTGCTTACCTACATTGGCTCCTGGTTCAGCAACGCCTCGATTTTAAAATTCTCATTCTTGTTTTCTAATCCCTCCATCGCCTTGCCCCTCCCTATCTCTGCAACCTCCTCCAGCCCTACAACCCTCCAAGATCTCTGCGCTCCTCCAATTGTGGCCTCTTGCACATCCCCGAATTTAATTGCTCCTTAAAACCTTTGGCCAAGCTTTTGGTCACCTGTCTTAATCTCTTATGTGGCTCGGTGTCAAATTTTGTTTGAAACGCTCCTGTGAAGTGCCTTGGGGCATTGTATTACATTAAAGGCGCTATATAAATGCAAGTTGTTGTTGATCTATGGAAATGGGAAAGACAGCTGGGAGAGGCGCAACAGGTAAATGGGAGGCAAGAATTTTATTGGCGTAAGAGCTGAGCTGTATGGAATATCTTAGCAAACTTTTCTTTACATTTTGCTGTCTCTGTGCTTCATTCAGGAGGTGACATATCTTCAACCCCAAGGACAGTGGATCGACGAACAGACAAAAGAGCTGCAGGAAATGATTGATCATCCAGAAATTCTTACCTCCTGTGAGTTCACTGAGAAGGTGCTCAGGTATTTTTCAGAGTATCTGGAAAAAAAGATGAAGATGAAGATGAAAATAGAAGGGAGGAAGCATCGGGGGAGAATATCTCACAACAAACAGTTCCTGTTGGTAAGAGGGAATATGATGATTCACAGAGAAATGCTCAAAATGTTCAAAAAATGTTCCATTTGGAAAGTTCATGTCATAAAATGAAATGGAGCTCTGATAAAGGAATTTCTGGAGTTAAAGAAATGTCTTCTCCTAATAAAATGGCCATTGATGAGGAGGGCTCAGTTTTAGACAAGGCTTGTTTCATGGATGCTGGACTTGACTGTTCCACAACTGGATTAGACCAGTGCACCTTGATACAGAAACACACCACTTCTATGAACACAAACCCTGAAACTTTTAGCAGGGAAGAGCTTATGAAACTAAAACAAAATAAAAAGGAAGCACTAGCCCTTAAAAGCTCAACTGTGCAAGTGAAAGGTAATCTTAGTCAATGGAAGTCCAAAATTGAATGGAACAAACTGATAAATAAAGGAAGGAGAGCATCTGCAGAAGTCATTGCTGCCACAGGAAGTGAAAACCCCATTTTAAAAGGTAACCCTGCATAAAATACCTTTTGTTTATATTACATAGAATTACATAGAATTTTACAGCACAGAAACAAGCCATTCGGCCCTACTGGTCTATGCCAGTGTTTGTGTTTCACACGAGCCTTCTCCCACCCCTACTACATCTCACCCTATCAGCATATCCTCTATTCCTTTCTCCCTCATGTGTTTATCTAGCTTCCCCTTAAATACATCTATGCTATTCGCCTCAACACCTCCATATGGTAGCGAGTTCCACATTATCACTACTCTCTGAGTAAAGAAGTTTCACCTGAATTCTTTATTGGATTTATTCATGACTATCTTATATTTATGACCCTAGTTTTGGTCTCCCCCACAAGTGGAAAGAACATCTTCTCTATGTCTACCCTGTCAAGCCCATTTCATAATCTTAAACACCTCTATTAGATGACCCCTCAGCCTTCTCTTTTCTAGAGAAAAGAGCCTCCAGCCTGTTCAGTCTTTCCTGATAATTATATTCTCTCAGTTCTGGTATTATCCTTGTAAATCTTATTTGCACCTTCTCCAATGCTTCTACATTTTTTTTGTAATATGGAGACCAGAACTGTGCACAGTATTCCAAATGTGGTCCAACCAAGGTATATGAACAACTCAACATCATAGGCAGATAATTGAATGTATAATAAATCATAATAGAGTGCCTTTTTCTGGACCCTAAAGTGCTTAATTATAATTGCCAAAAGACTTCAGTCAAAAAAATCACATGAGAAAAAACTGTCAACAGTATGGGATCTCCTGCAGTATTGCGCAAGGGGCTTGTTAGAAAAATTCCGGTGTATGGTATAAGACAAAATGTAGCACTATGGATAGAAAGTTGATTGACAGATAGGAAACAAAGCGTCTGGGTAAATAGCTTTTGCTTGGTCTGGAGAAGGGTTCGAAGTGGCGTATCCCAGGAGACAATACTGTGCACAGTTTTTAGAGTCCTTTATAGGAAAAGACATTAAAGCCATCGAGAGCATGAAGTTTAGTTTCATCAAGATGATGCAGGAATGGGAAACTATAGTTTTGAGATGCTGGGACTATTTCCACTAGAGTAGAGAAGGCTAAGAGGAGATTTAATTGAGGTTCTTAAAATTGTGAATAATTTTGATAGAGAGCAGAGGGAAAGATTATTTCCTCTGGCTGGGGAGTCAGTGATGAGGGGAATCATCAATTTAACATTATCACTAAGAGAGTGGTTAGGAGAAATGTATTTATGCAGCGAGTTTTTGGAGCATGGGATACTTTGCCACAAGGAGTGGCTGGGGCATTTTTTAAAGGGAAATTGGGTAAGTATTTGTGTTGTATCCGTGTGTTAATGGAGACACGTAATGCAGGAGTTGGTTTAACAGGTGCTTACTGAACAAAGTCTGGAGGTGAACTAAAAGATACAAGACGCTATACAGGCTTATATACCCGAGTGGTCACTACCGGTATTACAGTACACAGGGGCTCTTAAAGGTACATACACTACAATTCCTCCCCTTTTAGATAATTAGTACATAACATTTTAAGTAATCATTAATTAACATGTTTACAAGAACAATAATCTACACATTTGCTGCAGTTAATCAATTATAAGTCAGTCTCTCTGGAGGCTTCCTGACTCGGCCCGGATAACGCTTCGGTGGTGTAGTGGTTTTCGGTGGTGTAGTAGGTTCTTTTGGCAAGGTCGATTCGGCTTGAATGCCAGTGTCGGGTTCATCTGGTTCCAGTATCACCGGATCGGAGGTAGATACTATGGGTATCTCTGCTTCATCATTAGGCGTATAGAGTTGTGGTGTAGGTTGTCCCTTTTCGGATGATTCTATGATCTGGTCAGCATGGTGCCTTATTATGCTTTCTCCAATGTCCACGGTATACATCAGCGGTCCCAGTCATATGCAAATAGTTCCAGGCTGCCATTTCTCGGTACGGTAGTCCCGGGCCAAAACTTGTTGACCTATCTGGAAGGTTCTAGTTGGCCTTTCATTCATGCCTTGAAATTGCTGGTTCTCTACGTCCCTTCTGATGTTTGGCTTGATCAAATCCAGCCGGCATCTTAGTCTTCTATTGAAAAACATCATGGCGGGAGTTTGGTTTGTAACCACATGTGTTGCATTCCTGTACGCAAACAAGAAGTTATCTACCTTATGTTGTAGTTTTATGTCTTCATTACCCATGGCCTTTATGGCCTTCTTGAAGGTCTGGACAAACCTTTAAGCTAATCCATTGGTGGCGGGATGGTATGGGGCGGACGTGTAGTGCTTAACCCCATTGTTTTTTAAGAACTTCCTGAATTCTTCGGACACAAATTGTGGTCCATTATCAGAACAGATCTGTTCAGGCAGCCCATTCCTGGCAAATATGGCCCTTAATACTGTGATGGTTTTTTCCGTGGTGGTGGAGGACATCTTTATTGCCTCTGGCCACTTGGAGTGTGCATCAACCGCGATTAAGAACATTGAGTCCATAAATGGACCAGCAAAGTCGATATGTACCCTTTGCCATGGAGATGAGGGCCACTCCCATGGATGTAGAGGGGCTTGTGGTGGGGCGTTTTGGACCTTCTGGCATCCTAGACAGCGCTTGGTCATTTCTTCGATGTCTCCATCGATTCCTGGCCACCACACAAACGCTCTGGCTAGGTTCTTCATTTTCACTCCACCCAGATGCCCCTCGTGAAGCTCTTTTAGCACTTTATCCTGGAGTTTGGGTGGAATCACCACTCTGGATCCACACATCAAGGTTCCTCGGCACACTGACAGCTGTTCTCTTCTTTGCGAGAAGGCTGGCAACAGTGGTTCGCCATGTGCTGGCCATCACTTCACCGTTAAATCGTAGACTCGTGAGAGAGTCGGGTCATTTCTCGTTTCCTTTTCAATGGTAGAATTTGTTACTGGTAGACATTCCACTATGGTTGAGTGGAACATCTCCACTGGGTCCACTGTAGGTGCCTCTTCTACCGTTGGCAACGGTAGGCGCGATAAACCGTCAGCATTCCCATGCTGTTTTGATCCTTTGTATTCTATGTCATATTGGTGTGCCCCTAGGAAAAGGGACCACCTCTGTAGCCTTTGCGCTGTCATAATGGGAACGCCCTTTTTAGGGTTGAATATGGAGACGAGGGGTTGATGGTCAGTCAACAAGGTAAATTTTTGTCCGTGTAGGTAATGGTTGAATTTCTTCACTCCCCACACCAGGCTGAGTGCTTCCCTGTTGATCTGGGAATAGTTACGCTCAGCTGAGTTCAACGAGCGTGACGCAAAAGCTATCGGCCGCTCCGAGCCATCAGGGAATGTATGCGATAATACCGCTCCTACGCCGTAAGGGGATGCATCGCACGCCAGTCTGATTGGCAGTGATGGGTTGTAATGAGCCAACACTTCCTTGGACGTGATCAAGCCTTTGCATTTATGGAAGGCACGTTTACAGTCTTCGCTCCATTTCCAAATTACTCCCGTTTGTAGCAGTGCGTTAAGAGGGTGCAGAACAGTTGACAAGTTCGGTAAAAATTTATGATAGTAATTTATCAATCCCAGGAACGACCTTAATTGTGAGACATTTTCAGGTGCTGGGGCTTTTATGACCGCTTCAATTTTTTCAGGTGACTTATGCAACCCTTCTTCGTTAATTATATGGCCACAATATGATATTTGTTTCTGGAAAAATTCGCACTTGGGGCGATTTGCTCGTAGGCCCTGTTCTCTCAGCCTAGTGAGCACCTGCTCCAAATTGGCAAGGTGCTCGTTGTCGTTTTCTCCTGTTACAAGGATGTCGTCTAGGTAGCATTGAGTCCCCGGAATCCCTTGCAGGACTTGCTCCATAGCTCTTTGCCAGATAGCTGGAGCTGATGCTACTCCGAAAACCAGTCGATTATACTGGCACAGGCCTTTGTGTGTGTTTATCGTGAGATACTTTTTAGAGGCCTCCTCAACCTCCATCTGTAGATATGCCTGTGCCAAGTCAATTTTGGTGAAACGTTTCCCTCCGGATAGTGAGGCGAAAATATCTTCTATCCTCGGAAGAGGATACTGTACCGTGTGAAGGACCGGGTTTACAGTCACCTTGAAGTCCCCACAGATGCGAATTTTTCTCTGTTCTTCAGATTTATCATTATTCAACGTTTTCTTCATGACCGGGACGATGGGTGTTGCCCACTCGCTCCAATCTACCTTGGATAACACGCCTGTCTTTTCCAAATTTTCCAGCTCTGCCACGACTGCTGGACAAATTGCGTATGGCACCGGCCTTGCCTTAAAAAACTTGGGAATTGCCGCATCTTCCACTTTTATTGAGGCGGTGACGCCTTTCAAGGTTCCTAGTTCCTGTTGAAACACTTCTTTGGCGTTGGCCAAGATGTCTTTTAATCGTTCAGGTATGATGTCATCATCATTTTTTTTCTTACTGGTCACCGTCAGTGCCTGAATGGAGTGCCAGTCTAAACGTATCTTCCTGATCCATTCACGTCCCAACAGTGGTGGACCACCATCTTGCAGAACGTATAAATACAACTTCTGTATTTCCTTGCCGTTGTATACAACAGGCACCCTTATTTTCCCTCTGGGGTATACTTTCTGCCCCGTATATGTCTTCAAGATAATGGATGTGTCTTTCAAAGGTATATGCGGAAATAGCCGCTCGTAATCCCGTCGACTTATGACGGTCAGAGCTGATCCTGTATCTAGCTCCATTTTAACTAGGGACCCCGCTATTGTGAGGGTAACCCAAATGGTCTGGTAATCTTCTTTGGCAATTACATTATTTAATTTGAGACAGATTAGTCTCTTGTTTCCGGAGTCGCTATCGCTCTTCTGGTCTTCGGAGCTACTGTCCGTCATCATTTGTACCTTTCTGTACTTTTCCTTATTGATTTTTTTTCTGTCAGTGGATTTTTTGTTTCCAGATCGGCATACACGTGCAATGTGTCCTATCTTTCCGCATTGCCTGCATGCTTTGTCCTTGAACCAGCAGTCCCTCTGGTCATGGGTGGATCTGCCGCAGCGATAGCATCTCTCAAAACCCCGTGTCATTTCATGGGTGCCGAAGTCCTGTGGCTTTTGCTGTATCTCTGCAGCTCCTCTTGCTGCTGCTTCGTATGATACAGCCACACTGAAAGCCTTGTCCAGTGTCAAATCTTTCTCAGAAAGTAGCCTTTTCTGTGTTCCTTCACTTAGGAGACCGCAGACGAATTTGTCTCGTAGAGAATCTGCCAGTCCTGCCCTGAATTGGCAGTGCTTTGACAGCTTTCTTAATTCAGTGAGGTAATCAGCGTTACTTTCATTCTTGTGCTGATTCCTCCTGAAGAATTTGAATCGTTCCGCTATCAGCAGCGGTGTTGGGTTTAAGTGCTCCTGTAGGGTATCAACAATCTCCTTAAAATTCTTGTCCATCAGTTTGGCTGGAGTGATTAAGTTTCGTAACAGCCCGTATGTCCTTGCGCCCATCAGATTTAGAAAAACCGATGCCTTTTTATCATCCTCTACTTCATTCGCTGTGCAATACACCTCCACTCTTTCCACATATGTGGTCCAATCCTCTATATCACTGTTGAAAGCAGTAATATTGCCAGTCTTAGGCGTCCTGAAAATCAAAAATGGCGCCTCCCGCGCTTTCCTTTCTTTCCTGCCGAGAAAAAATGGCGCCTCCCGCGCTTTCCCGCCACTGCCGCTGCTGACAACACTGTTCTCCGCGGTTTTTATTTACACAGATATTTTTAATAGTTGGAGACTCGTTCCCGCCAGACTCTCTGGGACTTTCCCCTCCCTCTGCTTGGTCCGAATGCCGACCTGCTTTGCAGCGCCGGCCGTCTCCCGAGTGCTCCACCCTCCGTCTCTGTTTGCCTCCGCCTTCCGACTCGCTGCTCGGCCCCGCTGCAGAGCCACCCGATCGAGCCCCAGCCCGCCGCCCAGGAAGGATTAGTGCAGTACCTGCCACCAGCCCGGCTAGCTGGTGAAACCACAGTTTTTATTTTTCTTCTTCGACCTTCGTCTGAGGAATTGATCTCCTTGAGGTGCTGTCGAATTGCAGGTAAGTCCGTTTCCAATTCGTCGCCACTGTTGTATCCGTGTGTTAATGGAGACATGGAATGCAGGAGTTGGTTTAACAGGTGTTTACTGAACAAAGTCTGGAGGTGAACTAAAAGATACAAGACGCTATACAGGCTTATATACCCGAGTGGTCACTACTGGTATTACAGTACACAGGGGCTCTTAAAGGTACATACACTACAATTTGAAGCAGAGGAAGATACATGGAGACCATGTCGGACAGTTGTAATGTATATACCTTTAAGGGGGGAACTACTTTTTACAGCTCATGTATACTGTAGTACTGGCAGTAACCACACCTGTATATAGCACTGAGTAGTAATCTGTACAGGCAGTTGCAGTGTGAGCCACATTGAGTAAACACCTGTTGTACCGTTCTCCACAGTCTGTGTCTTATTATACACGGACATAACATTGGGGACGAGGCAGGTTCGAACCTATCTGCAACTCTGCATCACCTCCCGGGGATTCGTTCCTGGAGATCAGTGGATTGGAGGTCAAGGCCAGAGACTCGGGCGTCGACCACGGGCAACCGCCCAGTCATCCAGCAGAGACTCGAGAATTGCAGGGGAGGCTGTCGAGAGCCAGGCTTGGCTTTCCAGTCGAGGTGGTCCAGCGAAACGGGCTGGCAACAGGTAGTGCGCAGACCCTTCCCGGACAGCGGCGGGCTAGAGCCCGACCGAGCAGCACAGCAAAGGGCCGAGCAGCGTCGACGGGGGAGAGAGGGCAGAGCGCACAGAGCGCAGCCGGTGTTCAGGGGCAGAGCAGCATCGGAGAGAGGGAGAGAGAGACGCGCAGAAACCCGCGAGGCGCCGCCATTGCCACGAGGACCGCCGAGAGCGGCGTTGGCAGCAGCGCAGGAGAAGCGCGCGAAACCTACAGGGCGCCACCATTGCCACGAGAACCGGCAGCAGCGGGGGAGGAAGGAAAGCGCGGGAGACGCCATTTTAAGCCATTGGGAGACGCCATTTTAAACCACACCCAAAATGCCGAAGAGTGGCAGTATCACCGCATTTGACAATGAAGTCGAAGATTGGACTACATATGTCGAACGAATAGAGGTGTACTGCAAGGCAAATGAGGTGTCAGATGACAAGAAAGCGTCGGTATTGTTAAATTTAATGGGTGCAAAGACGAATGGTTTTTTACGAAATCTAGTAACCCCAACGAAGCCAATGGAAAAGAGTTTTGAAGACATAGTAACGATACTAAAGGAACATTTAAACCCCACACCACTGCTGATAGCAGAAAGATTCAAGTTTCACAAACGGAACCAGCATAAGGAGGAAAGCAATGCTGATTATTTAACAGAACTGCGCAAACTATCAAAACACTGCCAGTTTGGAGAGGGACTGGCAGATACCTTAAGGGGCAGGTTTGTGTGTGGGCTTCAAAGTGAAGGAACCCAGAAACGGCTTTTATCTGAAAAGGACCTTACGCTGGAAAAGGCTTTCAGCATTGCGGTATCATATGAAGCAGCAGCACGGGGCGTTGCAGAGATACAATAGAGACCGCAAGAATATGGCACAAACGAAATGTCATATGGAACAGAGAAGTGCTATCGCTGCGGCAGAACAACACACGACCAGAATGATTGCTGGTTCAAAGACAGAGTGTGCAGACAATGTGGAAAAGTAGGACACATAGCACGAGTCTGCAGGTCGGGAAAGAAAACCAGCAATAAGAAACCTACCAAAGGAAAGTACAAGAAGGTACATAAGATGACGGAGAATAGTTCAGACGAACAAAAGAGTGATAACGACTCCGAAAGCAGGGAACTGAGTTGTCTGAAACTACATAATGTGATCACAACGGAGGATCACCGAACCATTTGGGTCACTCTCAAGTTAGCAGGAGTCCAGGTAAAGATGGAATTGGACACAGGATCAGCCCTAACAGTCATAAACTGATGGGACTACGAGTGGCTATTCTCACACATACCCTTGAGAGACACAAAAATTATTTTGAAGACGTACATGGGGCAAAAAGTCTACCCCAAAGGAAAAATAAGGGTGACCGTTATATATAACGGTAAGGAAACACCAAAACTAGACCTGAATGTATTGCAAGATGGAGGACCACCATTACTGGGACGTGAATGGATCCGGAAAATACAACTGGATTGGCATTCCATACAGGCACTGACTGTGGCTGACAAAAAGGATGATGACGTCACACCTGGGCGACTGTCAAAGATCCTAACTGATGTGAAAGAAGTGTTCCAGCAAGGACTTGGAACACTAAAAGGCATGACAGCGACGATTAAAATTGAAGAAAACGCAAGCCCAAAATTTTTTAAGGCCAGACCGGTACCTTATGCGATCCGCCCAGCCGCCGAAGCAGAGCTGGAGAGTCTGGAACGTTCAGGTGTACTGTCCAAGGTAGACTGGAGCGAGTGGGCTACACCCATCGTCCCCGTGATGAAAAAGTCGCTGAGCAGCATGCCTGGGGAACCAAGGAAGGTTCGCATCTGTGGGGACTTTAAGGTAACAGTGAACCCGGTCCTTCACACCGTACAATATCCACTTCCGCGGATTGAAGATATTTTCGCCTCGCTATCTGGAGGGAAATGCTTCACTAAGATTGATCTGGCCCAGGCATATCTGCAAATGGAGGTAGAAGAAGCATCAAAAAAATACCTCACAATCAACGCCCATAAAGGTCTCTACCAATACAACCGGCTGGTATTCGGGGTAGCATCAGCTCCGGCTATTTGGCAGAGGGCAATGGAACAAGTCCTGCAAGGGATCCCAGGGACCCAGTGTTATTTGGACGACATCCTGGTCACGGGCGAAAATGACAGTGATCACCTTGCCAACCTGGAGCAGGTGCTCACTAGATTGCAGGAATATGGGCTCCGAGCTAACCGCCCCAAATGCGAGCTTTTTTAGAAAACAGATCTCGTATTGTGGCCACGTTATCGATAAAGAGGGGTTACATAAGTCCCCAGAGAAGATTGAGGCAGTAGTCAAGGCTCCAGCACCGGAAAATGTGTCACAACTGAGGTTGTTCCTCGGGCTGGTAAACTACTACCATAAGTTCTTGCCAAATTTGTCTACAATACTACACCCACTGAACACCCTACTGCAAACTGGGGTGCCATGGAAGTGGAGTGAGGAATGTAGATGAGCTTTCCAGAAGAGCAAAACACTAATCACATCGAAAGAGGTATTGGCCCATTACAACCCGGCATTACCAATTCGGTTGGCGTGTGATGCGTCACCCTACGGCATTGGAGCGGTGCTGTCGCACAAATTCTCGGACGGCTCAGAGAGGCCAATAGCCTTTGCGTCACGATCACTAACCTCAGCCGAGCATAACTACGCCCAGATTGACAGGGAGGCCCTCAGCCTAGTATGGGGAGCGAAAAAGTTCAATCACTATCTGCATGGGCAGAAATTCACCTTGCTGACTGATCACCAGCCTCGTGTCTCCATTTTTAATCCGAAGAAGGGCGTTCCGGTGATGACTGCGCAACGACTACAAAGATGGTCACTTTTTCTAGGGGCGCACCACTATGAGATTGAATATAAGGGCACGAAACAGCATGGAAATGCTGATGGGCTATCACGCCTGCCACTGCCTACTGCGGAGGAAGCACCAGCAGTGGATCCTGTCAAAATGTTCCATTCGACTATAGTTGAATACCTACCGGTAACTAACGCTTGTATCGAAAAGGAAACCCGAAATGACCCGACACTGTCTCGGGTATATGATTTGATGGTGAAGGGATGGCCAGCACATGGCGACTCACTGTTGCCAGCATTCTCGACAAGGAGAGAACAGCTGTCAGTGTGCCAGGGGACCTTGATGTGTGGATCCCGAGTGGTAATTCCACCCAAGTTAAGGGAGAGAGTGCTCAATGAGCTTCATGAGGGTCATCTGGGAGGGGTAAAAATGAAAAGCCTAGCCAGGGCTTATGTGTGGTGGCCGGGAATCGATAAACAAATCGAGGACCTGACCAAGAGCTGCTCAGGATGCCAGAAAGTCCAAAATGCACCACCACAGGCCCCTCTACACCCATGGGAGTGGCCCTCATCTCCATGGCAACGGGTGCATATTGATTTTGCTGGTCCATTCATGGACTCAATGTTTTTAATAGCCGTGGATGCGCACTCGAAATGGCCTGAGGTCATCAAAATTTCCTCCACCACCACGGAGAAAACTATTGCAGTCCTACGGACCATTTTTGCCAGGAATGGCTTGCCAGAACAGATTTGCTCCGACAACGGACCACAGTTTGTGTCGGAAGAGTTCCGGAGGTTCTTGAAAAAGAATGGGGTAAGGCATTACACATCCGCCCCGTATCATCCAGCCACAAATGGATTGGCTGAGAGGTTCGTACAAACTTTTAAGAAGGCAATAAAGGTTATGTACAATGACAACATTCCGCTGCAGCACAAGGTGGACAATTTCCTGTTCACCTACCGGAATGCGACACATGCAGTCACCAACCAGGCCCCAGCCATGATGTTCTTTAACCGAAGGTTAAGATCTCGCCTGGATTTGCTCAGACTAAACGTACGAAGAGATGTTGAGAGTAAGCAATTCCAGCACATCCATGAGAAGCCAACAAGGAGCTTCAATGTAGGGCAACCAGTCTTGGCCCGCGACTACCGAACAGAATAATGGCAGCCAGGAACGATATGCACATGGCAGGGCCCACTAATGTACACAGTGGACATTGGGGAGAGCATCGTGAGACGCCATGCTGACCAGATCCTAGAGTCACAGGAACAAGTCAACCCCATGCCTCGCCCATACGTACCTGGTGATGAACCCGACGTACAGGTCGCATCTACCCCAGAAACAGTAGCATCGGAAGCTGATGAACCAACCGACGACAAGGGGCCGGAATCGCCTCCGCACCAAGAGCAAGACACTCGGGAAAGGCGCTATCCAGAAAGGATCAGGAGGCCTCCCCAAAGACTGTATATATAAATAGACTATTTTCAGCTAATGTTGCATGTTAAAAGTTTTATGGTACTGTTAATCTAAAAGGGGAGGAATTGTAATGTATATACCTTTAAGGGGGGAACTACTTTTTACAGCTCATGTATACTGTAGTACCGGCAGTGACCACACCTGTATATAGCACTGAGTAGTAATCTGTACAGGCAGTTGCAGTGTGAGCCACGTTGAGTAAACACCTGTTGTACCGTTCTCCGCAGTCTGTGTCTTATTATACACGGACGTAACAACAGTGGGATCGTTTTAGACTGCTCTAGAAAAGACCTGGCTCAGGCACAATGGTCAAGTAACTTTCTTCTGTGCTATGGTTCCTTGGATGTATCAATTTGAGAGATGAAAATTCTACCTCTTTTTAAGAATTCTCATGCCTCATGCCCATTTGTTCGTTGAGAAAGCATCTAGAAGTAAGTGGTTTCCTCATATAAATAAGTGCACAAACTTCATTTAAATTCCATTAATGAACACAAAATGCCGACATTCCTGATTTCTGAATAAAAAGGACCCAGTGGAAAAAACAGTTTTAATTGTAAATATTTTTCGTGCAATGTAACATGAAATTATGTTGATTTTTGTTGATTACTTTTAATTGCTTACACAGCAATAAGTAATCATAATCACTTTTGCCAATTACAGTGAATAGCAAATGGCATCTGGGAACTTGTTCAAATGCCAGGAGTATTACCATAACAGTGTACACCAAATATATTCCGCTAATATACACAACATCTGGAAATTAAGCCTACAAGGCAACTGGGGTGCTGCAAATCATGCTACCACAACAAGCTTATTTATTAGTTCTTTAATCTCCTTAGATCAACTAAATTGTTTAATGTTGCAAATAAGGTTCACTGAACTGATTTTTAAAGATCTTCAGGCAAAATGTGTAACATGCGAACACTCTGACAAATCCAACAGTGCAGCATGTTCACAGTCCATTAAAATTTTAAATGGTTGCATCTCCTGGATAGTGCAGGCTCTGGTCACAGTAAATACACTGGCCAGCTGTCTGGTTGTAGTTCAGCCTCTTAGTTGGTGGGGTGACGTGGGAGGGTTAACAGCGAGGGCTAGGGAATATGAGCCATGGGATAGGGGACAGGGGGTATGATAGGGGAAAGGGGATATGGGATGGAGGTATGTAATTGGGGTATGGGATAGGGGAAAGGGGGTATGAGAATGGTGGATACAAGGTATGGGATGGAGGTAGTGGACGGGAGGTATGATAGGGGTTTGATATTGGGGGTATGCAATATGGCACATGGGATATGAGAATGGCGGACAGAAGATATGGGATGGAGGTAGGAGATAGTAGATATGGGATTGGGGACCGAGGATGTGGGACAAAGGGGTATTGGATAGGGGATAGTGGGTATGGGGCAGGACTATGAGGAAAGAGCTGGGGAGTGGGAATAATTGGATTTCTCTTTCAAAGAACTGACACAGGCAAGATGGGCCAAATGGCCTTCTACTGTGCAATATCATTCTGGACCCTAGGGGAATCAAAGGATATGGGGATCGGGCGGGAAAGTGGAGTTGAGGTCAAAGATCAGCCATGATTTTATTGAATGGCGGAACAGGCTCGAGGGGCCGTATGGCCTACTCCTGCTCCTAATTCTTACGTTCTTAGTTATGCAGCAAATGGGCTTCTCTGCACTCACTATACGCTGCTCCATTCTTTTTAAATGCTTTGTATTCCAAAGGTAGTCTGGTGGCACAGTATGTTGGCGTACTGATACGATAACCTACGCTATACTGATGCTATGCTGCCAAAATATAGGCCAGCGCTCATTCTTTCCGCATACTGCAAGATTATTATCTTGTCCAGGCTTTGAGACACCAAGGTTTTGAATGCTTTCCCCATGTTAACAGAAGCAAAAGTTAACACATGAGCCATCCCCAATTGTTCTGAAATATTTCCCAGCAATTGGTTACAAAACATTAGTGACAGAAGCCAAAAGACAAGACTGTTTAGTCCATCAGCCTGAAAACTGGTGCGTGGCTGGGGGTGGAGGGGTTAAAGGAGAGAAAATGGCAGAAATTTGAATAAATTTGAATTAATTAGATGGTTTAAAAATTTATATTTATTGTGGCGCATTGGTACATAGCATACTAGACACAATTTTTTACACTTTCAGTGTGATGCAGATTTGGATTCATGCTGCTAATCTTCCTCACATTGGGGCAGATGTTAATGCACTGGTGTAAATTAGTTCTAAATTGTTAAGAACTGGTGCAAGTCTTGCCGGAATAGAAATGTGCTGGCAAGACTTGGCTACCGTTCAATTCACTTGCAGATTTTGAACGGTGCTGGGAGCACAATGGTGGCGGGAGCAGAAAGTTGTGTGTAGGTAAAATGTATAGGATGCAGATGATTAAAGAGAAGTAGCAGAAAGAAGGGGAAATAGTGGCTTAAATACATCTCAACCCAATGGCAGCCCTTGTCAAGGCTGAAGGGGTAGAAGGCTAAGAAATGACAAGGAAAAAAGAAGGGTAAGGAAACCCAAAGTGTAGGCATGAGTGTGCAGGTAAGTGACAGAGCTGGCCAGCATCAGGCCCCCCTGTTTGATGGCTGTGCAGGGGAGGTGGTGCTGCATGAGGGGGTTGTAAGGAGGGTGGCTCCCTCTGCCACTCCATGGCACCATTCTCACACATGCCAATCTAGAAAACTAGTAAAAGCTGACCAATAGCTTCAAGAATTCTAACACAGCTCAAAAAAACTGACAACTGAAGAACGGGCCTCATTATAAGCCTGTGAAGTAAAAACAAGAAGTTACAAGGACTTCATAACTTTAGCTTCAGGTGCACCCATCACCCCTCTACTTGTATTGGAGGGAGACAAACCTAAGTACATTAAAGCCTGAAAATGCCAGAAAATGTTGATTTTTTTTTACATTATAAATTGCATCCTGCTTAACGTTAAGCACTTTTATATTTCATGAGTGTTTGATTTTTAATCCTAAAAAAAGAAAAACAAAGTGACATTTGGATTTTCAACAGGCTGTCGCTTCCTCAAAAATAGCCTCAACAGTCGCTGTCCCACAATCAACGCCAGTTCCCAGAGAAACACCTCCAACCATTCCAGTTCATACTATCACCCTTCTCCATCCCTCCCATCAATTCAACCAGACACTCTTCTTTCCATCTCCTGTTTAAGATAACAACAGAAAATGCTGGAAAAACTCAGCAGGTCAGGCAACATCCGTGGAGAGAAATTTGAGTTGACATTTCGGGTCGAACCCTTCTTCAAGATAGTTTAAGATAGTAATTCCGCCCCCACAGTTCAGACAGGTACTCGTTTTCTCTCTTAAATGGCCTCAGTTCATGCTGGCATTCTTTTCATCACATCACTCCACCCCCGTTCATGCTGGCATTCTTTGCCCTGCTCTCAGTCCATGATGGCAGTCCTTCCACCTCAGCTACTAATAGAAGTGTTCTCACATGAATCCTGTGTACAGAATGCAGAGGCTGGAATTGCTTCCATTACTGGCAAGATTGTTGCAAGAGTGGCATTGAGGGGCGAATGGTCCAGTCTATGCGTATTTTTGTCAGTAAATGCTGACATGCTGACCAGGCCCCTAAAACATTGACTGCCAGCGTGAAACGTGTACGCTCTCAATTGGTTCTTCAGTATGCCTGAAAGGAGATGGAGGCACATTGGAGGCCACAGCTGACTATTACTGTCACTGGTTATGCCAGCCCCAAGCAGCACAACACTGCATTTGCCTTTCTGCTAGCCTGTAGCCTGTTAAAAGAGGATGTAACTGGTAGAATAGATAAGGGAGAACCAGTGGATGTGGTGTATTTGGATTTTTAGAAGGCCTTTGATAAAGTCCCACATAAGAGGTTAGTGTGCAAAATTAAAGCACACGGGATTGGGGGTAATATACTGGCATGGTTTGAAAATTGGTTAACAGACAGGAAACAGAGAGTAGGAATAAATGGGTCTTTTTTGGGGTGGGAGGCGGTGACTAGTGGGGTACCGCAGGGATCATTGCTTGGGCCCCAGCTATTCACAATATATATCAATGATCTGGATGAGGGAACCAAAGGTAATATTTCCAAGTTTGCTGATGACATGAAACTAGGTGGGGCTGTGAGGAGGAAGCAAAAAGGCTTCAAGGCGATTTAGACAAGTTGAGTGAGTGGGCAAATACATGGCGATGCAGTATAACGTGGATAAATGTGAAGTATCCACTTCGGTAGGAAAAACAGAAAGGTAGAGTATTATTTAAATGGTGATAGATTGGGAAATGCTGATGTACAAAGAGACCTGGGTGTCCTTGTACACCAGTCACTGAAAGCAAACATGCAGGTGCAGCAAGCAGTTAGGAAGGCAATTGGTATGTTGGCTTTCATTGCAAGAGGATTTGAGTACAGGAGCAAGGATGTCTTACTACAGTTGTACAGGGCCTTGGTGAGACCACACCTGGAGTACTGTGTGCAGTTTTGGTCTCCTTACTTAATAAAGGATATACTTGCCATAGAGGGAGTGCAGCGAAGGTTCACCAGACTGATTCCTGGGATGGCAGGACTGTCGTATGAGGAGAGATTGGGTCGACTAGGCCTGTATTCACTAGGGTTTAGAAGGATGAGAGGGGATCTCATTGAAATGTATAAAATTCTGACAGGGCTAGACAGACTGGTTGCAGGGAGGATGTTTCCCCTGGCTGGGGGGTCTAGAACGAGGGGTCACAGTCTCAGGATACAGGGTAGGACATTTAGGACTGAGATGAGGAGAAATTTCTTCACTCAGAGGGTGGTGAACCTGTGGCATTCTCTACCACAGAAGGCTGTGGAGGCCAAGTCACTGAATATATTTAAGAAGGAGATAGATAGATTTCTAGACACAAAAGGCATCAAGGGGTATGGGGAGAGAGCGGGAATATGGTATTGAAATAGAGGATCAGCCATGATCATATTGAATGGCGGAGCAGGCTCGAAGGGCTGAATGGCCTACTCCTGCTCCTATTTTTCTATGTTTCTATGTTTCAAAACAGGTTTCCAGATGGGAGCAACAGTGGCCCTGAAATTGCGGTGCCTTCGGTGGTGTACTCTGAGTACGCTGTCATATTCACTTTGAAAGGCCCCAGAAGTTCCAGATTTCTGCATGTGCGTGCAGAGAGAACTGAGCCAATGTGGTAAGTGGAACAAGGTAGATGAAGCTGTAGATTCAGCTTCATTAACACGCCGCTGCCTCTGAACTAGTTAACATGATAGTCCAGAACCGTCAGAGATTCTTTGATTATATGCCACTGGTTACAAAGGAAACTGCAAAAATATTCCATTCCCTATTCCCAACATCGCCATATTTCACAGAATCACAGAAACCCCACAGTGCAGATAGAGGCCATTTCGGCCCATCGAGCCTGCACCGACACATATCCCACCCGATCCCCGTAACCCCTACACCAACACATATCCCACCCTATCCCCGTAACCCCACGTATTTTAATCCCCCCCTAACACTAAGGGTCAATTTATCATAGCCAATCAACCTAACCCGCACATCTTTGGACTGTGGGAGGAAACCGGAGCACCCGAAGGAAACCCATGCAAACACGGGGAGAATGTGCAAACTCCACACAGACAGTCACCCGAGGCTGGATTCGAACCCAGGTCCCTGGCGCTGTGAGGCAACAGTGCTAACCACTATGCCACCGTGCTTCCCACCTTCAACCTTCAAAATCAGAAGCCTTGGCCTCATCCTTGCCCAAAACATCAATTTTGAGCACGTAATTTGATGAATTTACCGTGAGAAATCAAGGTGGGATTTAGTCAGGCAGTGGTTTCGCTCTGATGTCTGTTTGTTTGCTAATGTAATAATAAGCAAGATAATAAGCAGTCTATAAGTGAACCCCACTAAAATGTATAGTGTGCCTTTCCCCTACACTGCCCCAACATCAAAGCAAAGGAGTGTCCCTTACTGCACTAGCTTGATCGCATAGCTGCAACAGAAACCTCCATTGCCAACACATGAACTGAGTTGGAATGGGCTGTGTAAAGCTTACTGGAAGTTGTGGTGTGTGGGGAGGAGGGAGGTGCTTCTAGGTTAGATCACCAAGGCTCTGTTCTCAGGCCTGAACTTATAAACAAGATTTACATCCTCCTTGTCTGGATTGTAATCAAATTCCAGTCACACAATTGAAAGATTATTTCAATAATTCTCCTTCAAAATATTTACAATAACATGTACAACATTAATTTAACAAATGTTTGGTTACAGGAAATGTACTCAAGTGGAATCTTGTTATAATGTGCTGCTTGGTAACCTGCCAAAAGCTATGATCTAACTGAGAGATGGGACATAAATGAGAAGCTGGATATTGCAATAGAATGGCACATTGTTCCACACAAGTATAACAGATACGGGTTTTAAACAAATTGAGCATTTTAGCTTTAATACACAGATTGACAACAGATGAATATTTGGAAAAATCAAATACTGTATTGCTTTTTGAGAAATTCATTTTTATTGCTTTACTTTTCATGTTCAACATTTACAATTGCATGAGGAAAGCTATTTGTGCTGGGTGTTAAATTCCTTGTTTTTTTTCTTTTTTTTAATTCATTCCTGGGATGTGGGCATCGCTGGCAAGCCCAGCATTTATTGCCCATCCCTAATTGTCCTTGAGAAGGTGCTGGTGAGCCGCCTTCTTGAACCGCTGCAGTCCGTGTGGTGAAGGTACTTCCACAGTGCTGTTAGGGAGGGAGTTCCAGGATTTTGACCCAGCGACGATGAAGGAACGGCGATATGTTTCCAAGTCAGGATGGTGTGTAACTTGGAGGGGAACTTGGAGGTGGTGGTGTTCCCATGTGCCTGCTACTCTTGTCCTTCTAGGTGTTAGAGGTGGTTTGGGAGGTGCTGTCGAAGAAGCCTTGGCGAGTTGCTGCAGTGCATCTTGTAATCGGTACACACAGCAGCCACGGTACGCCGGTGGTGGAGGGAGTGAATGTTTAAGGTGGTGGATGAGGTGCCAATCAAGCGGGCTGCTTTGTCCTGGATGGTGTCGAGCTTCTTGAGTGTTGATGGAGCTGCACTCGTCCGGGTAAGTGGAGAGTATTCCATCACACTCCTGACTTGTGCCTTGTAGATGGTGGAAAGGCTTTGAGGGGTCATGAGGTGAGACATTCACCGCAGAATACCCAGCCTCTGACCTGCTCTTGTAGCCACGGTATTTATGTGGCTGGTCCAGTTAAGTTTCTGGTCAATGGTGACGCCCAGGATGTTGATGGTGGGGGATTTGGTGATGGTAATGTCATTGAATGTCAAGGAGCGGTGGTTAGACTCTCGCTTATTGGAGATAGTCATTGCCTGGCACTTGTGTGGCGTGAATGTTACTTGCACTTATCAGCCAAAGCCTGAATATTATCCAGGTCTTGCTGCATGCGGGCATGGACGGCTTATCTGGGGAGTTGCGAATGGAACTGAGCCCTGTGCAATCATCAGTGAACATCCCCACTTCTGACCTTTTGATGGAGGGAAGTTCATTGATGAAGCAGCTGAAGGTGGTTGGGCCTAGGACACTGCCCTGAGGAACTCCTGCAGCAATGCCCTGGGGATGAGAAGATTGACCTTCAACAACTACAACCATCTTCCTTTGTGCGAAGTATGACTCCAGCCAGTAGAGTTTTTTTCCCCTGATTCCCATTGACTTCAATTTTACTAGGGCTCCTTGATGCCACAGTCGGTCAAATGCTGCCTTGATGTTAAGGGCAGTCACTCTCACCTCATCTCTGGAATTCAGTTCTTTTGTCCATGTTTGGACCAAGGCTGTAATGAGGTCTGGAGCTGAGTGGCCCTGGCGGAACCCAAACTGAGCATCGGTGAGCAGGTTATTGGTAAGTAAGTGCTGCTTGATAGCACTGTCGATGACACCTTCCATCACTTTGCTGATAATTAAGAGTAGACTGATGGGGCAATAATTGGCTGGATTGGATTTGTCCTGCTTTTTGTGGACAGGACATACCTGGGCAGTTTTCCACATTGGCGGATAGATGCCAGTGCTGTAAGCTGTACTGGAACAGCTTGGCTAGAGCTGCGGCTAGTTCTGGAGCACAATTCTTCAGCACGATAGCCGGGATGTTGTTAGGGCCCGTAACCTGTGCTGTATCCAGTGTGCTGAGCCGTTTCTTGATATCACGTGGAGTGAAACAAATTTTTTTTTAAATTTGTTTATGGGATCAGGGTGTCGCTGGCAATGCAAGCATTTATTGCCCATCCCTAGTTGCCCTTGAGAAGGTGGTGGTGAGCCGCCTTCTTGAATTACTGCAGTCCGTGTGGTGAAGGTACTCCCACAGTGCTGTTAGGGAGGGAGTTCCAGGATTTTGACCTAGCGACGATGAAGCATTGGCGATATACTTCTAAGTCAGGATGGTGTGTGACTTGGAGGGGAACTTGGAGGTGGTGGTGTTCCCATGCGCCTGCTGCCCTTGTCCTTCTAGGTGGAAGAGGTCGCGGGTTTGGGAGGTGCTGCCGAAGAAGCCTTGGCAAGTTGCTGTAGTGCATCTTGTAGATGGTACACACTGCAGCCACGGTACGCCGGTGGTGGAGGAAGTGAATGTTTAAGGTGGTGGATGGGGTGCCAATCAAGCGGGCTGCTTTGTCCTGGATGGTGTCGAGCTTCTTGAGTGTTGTTGGAGCTGCACTCATCCAGGCAAGTGGAGAGTATTCCATTACACTCCTTACTTGTGCTTTGTAGATGGTGGAAAGGCTTTGGGGTGTCAGGAGGTGAGACACTCGCCGCAGAATACCCAGCCTCTGACCTGCTCTTGTTGCCGCAGTATTTATGTGGCTGGTCCAGTTAAGTTTCTGGTCAATGGTGACGCCTAGGATGTTGATGGTGGGGGATTCGGCAATGGTAATCCCATTGAATGTCAAGGGGAGGTGGTTAGACTCTCGCTTGTTGGAGATTGTCATTGCCTGGCGCTTCTGTGGCGTGAATGTTACCTGCCACTTATCTGGCTGAAGACTGGCTTCTGTGATGGTGGGGACCTCAGGAGGAGACGGAGGTGGATCATCCATTTGGCACTTCTAGCTAAAGATGGTTGCAAACACTTCAGCCTTGTCTTTTGCACTTGTGTGCTGGGCTCCACCATCATTGAGGATGAGGATATTCATGGAGCCTCTCCTTCCCGTTATTTGTTTAATTGTCCACCACCATTAACGACTGGATGTGGCAGGACGTCATAGCTTTGATCTGATCAGTTGATTGTGGGATCTTTGAGCTCTGTCTATAGCATGCTGCTTCCGCTGTTTAGCATGCATGTAGTCCTGTGTTGCAGCATCCCCAAGCTGGCACCTAATTTTTAGGTACACCTGGTGCTGCTCCTGGCATGCTCTTCTGCACTCCTCATTGAACCTGGCTTGGTCCCCTGGCTTGATGGTAATAGTAGAGTGAGGGATATGCCGGGCCATGAGGTTGCAGATCGTGGTGGAATACAATTCTGCTGCTGCTGATGGCCCAGAGCACCTCATAGATGCCCAGTTTTGAGCTGCTAGATCTGTTTTGAATCTATCCCATTTAGCAAGGTGGTCATGCCACACAACACGATGGAGGGTGTCCTCAGTGTGAAGGTGGGTCTTCGTCTTCACTAGGACTGTGCGGTGGTCACTGCTACCAATACTGTCATGGACAGATGCATCTGCGACAGGTAGATTGGCGAGGGCGAGGCCAAGTCGGTTTTTCCCTCGTGTTGGTTTTCTCACCAGCTGCCGCAGGCCCAGTCTGGCGCTATATCCTTCAGGACTCAGCCAGCTCGGTCAGTAGTGGTGCTATCGAGCCACTCTTGGTGATGGACATTGAAGTCCCCTACCCAGAGTACATTCTACCCTTGCTACCCTCGTTGCTTCTTCCAAGTGGTGTTCAACATGGAGGAGTACTGATTCATCAGCTGAGGGAGGGCGATAGGTGGTAAGCAGCATGAAGTTTCCTTGCCCATGCTTGAGCTGAAGCCATGAGACCTCATGGGGTCTGGAGTCAATGTTGAGGACTCCCAGGGCCACTCCTTCCCTGCTGCATACTACTGTACCGCCACCTCTGGGATGGTGATGGAGAAGTCTAGGACATTGGCTGAAAGGTATGATTCTGTGAGTATGACTATGCCTCCGGGGGGCAATAACGGGGCGGTAATTACTTACCGACCGGACGTGGCGAGAAGATCGACTCCCACGATATTCAGCGGGAGATTTGCGGCGGCGGTATGGCGTTGTGCCCCAATCTCCTTCGCCCGGAGATCGTTACATCATTGCCATGCGCATTGCCCCGGTAGCACCCCGGTCCAGAAATTCGGTTCTGCCCCCTGCAGCCGGGCGAAAACACCGACAGCTGCAGGTGGCGATCATCGGGAGGTCATGCACTTCGGGGCAATACTTAAAGGCGAGGTGGCCGAGGTAAGTAACAAAAAATCTGAAATGCTGTTTCTGGTTTTTTTTTCAGTTCTCTTCCCCAGCGATCGATCAGCCTGGCACTCTGCTTCAGTGCATCGGGCTGATCGGGCCAGATAGCGGCTGCCGCCAAGGATCGGGTACGTTTTTTCCTTACAGAGCCTGCAGCGATGACCCTTCCCTGGAAGGAGCCTTCCAATGTGGCCATGCCGCGCTGCACACCTACGGCTCCGCCTGCTGCCTGCTGCACTCCAGGAAGGAAGTGGAGTGCTTGATTTAGCGCTCCACTTCCTTCCTGGAGCGCAAAACCAAATTTTTTAAAAGTCCAAAGACGTTAGCGTCATGCGCTAATTTTTTCAACTTTTAAAAGTTAGTGCCTGTAAGCGGTTTTTGATCCTAGCCCAATTGCTAGACGGATGGTTCGAATCGCCCCCGCCTTACGAAAGTTCTATACCCGGGAATTATTATTCAGAGTGTAAATGAAATAAGTCACGGACAGGAATGCTTTGGTGAAAAATCAAACTTGTATTTATTTGGTCTAACATACACTGGCTAAAACATGCACTACTAAACGAAATCACTATCCCTGTGGAGAATAAAATCCAGATTACAATCAACATACATACAGTACAAAACTGGGGACTATAAGAAGCAGTAATTCCCTTGTTGCTATGGTGGACTATAATTCCACCCCTATCAACGAATTACCCAGTCGCTAAACCTCTTCGCCTGGCTGAACCAAACAAAGCTTCCACCCTCGGAATAGCCCAAAAGCTTCACTTCTGAGAGACTATGCTTACCCCCACACGCGGTCGGTTTCGATCGCTCTGCTCGTCGGCTTCTCTGGTACTTCTTGTTAGTTCGATCTTGTAGGAGCAGGGAGCGAGAGAGACAGAGAGTGGTGGAAAAGAGTCTATCTTTATAGTAGTCCCTATCTTTTCCCGCCAATCTTTAAAATCCATTTGCTTCTGAGCACTCCGGTGCTTAATCTGTGATGAGTCATCCTCGGACCCATGCGTATTGGATTAATGCCCTAAGCCTGGGACATATCTTTCGGTCTTTGTGTTGGGAAAAAAAACTGTCTCCCTTTTGGTTGGCTGAGGCCAGTGGGTTCATTGTTCTGCTTCTCTTCTGAGATGGAGGTGAGAAGTGCTTTGATTATTAGAGTGGTTTTTCTAATCAAGTTCAATGGCCCCCTTCCTTTTTCCAGGACTGTCGGGCGAATCCATACATACTGGATGACGGACAGTTCTTTTGTCACAGCCAACTGCCATGCATTCTCTGGAGTTTTAACAAACCAGTCTTTCACGTATCTGCATAGGGCGATCCCATAACAGGGAAAATACCCTCAGAAAAATCCCATAAAGTCCACAAAAATATTCTTGACTGAGTCCATTCTTCAGAGACTTTGCGATCTCTTCACGCCCCAAAAGGGGCTATAATGAATTTCTCCCCCTTTACTAATTGTTCAACATTATTGACTTATTGATAAAGTGCTTAATTTTGTGCAAACTAAGGAACATAACAGGATCCCATAGGTACGTTTTTATAGTCAATGGGCAGCTAGAGTTCGAAGCCCAGAAATTTTGTTCCGGGAGCTGTGCTGCCAGAGATGTGGTGCAACTCAATTTTTACCTGCCTGTCTGTCCCAGCAATGATTCCATCCCAAATCCTGGGGATGGAATCATTTGCATATGCGGAGTGGGTGCCCATGCCATTTATGCCACTACTGGGCAGCCTGCTCTGCCAGATTACTGAAACTCTAGAGCAGCAGCTTGCCACTCTGCTAGGGTTTGGGGACATGGGCAGTCTGGCCAAACTGCTGACCTAATGGCAGTTGGTCTGTTCCGATGGTCCGCCCCCCGCACCCCCATTCGAATTCTGCAACCTGACCAGAAAAGGGCAGAAACCCAGCAGATATGATTCCACTACAAATTCCTCCCCTACTGCTGATCCAGTTGATGCCAATTCCGTGCTCAAAGTGGGACCGAATTTCTAGGCTTAATTGTTTTAAGAGACATTTGATAACCTATTTTGGAACAGAATGGAATTGTTGGGGCTTGTGGATTCGAACAATCATAAAGTCCTGGGTACCTGCAGGAAAGTTTTCAATATCTCTGCATATCAGAAATGTGCATTACTGAGGGAGGTAGAGGACCATACCCACAGTTGCCCATAGGAGATACTAGGGATGATTTTCATCTTACACATATATCGGGCGGGCAATAGGCAGTTCATTATGTCTACCCAACGGCATTGGCAAGAGGTCTGATCCGTTTTTCGTGGTTGGGCCTCATTTTAATATTCCGGGCAAGCTGCCAGCACTATTCACACTCCCAATAGGCAGTGTATAATAAAGTGTATTCCACAGGGTTGAAGCCTGGAGGAAGAAGCAAAGGTAACTAAACTTCTTAGAACACTTTACACTCACCTCACACACTTACCTCTCCACACTTACACCCATCACTCACCTCCACAGCGGACATTTCGATCCCTCAGACCCCCGCAGACCCACTGCTCACCTCGCTAACCCTGGCGAGGTTCAGAGCCGTCGGGAAGCCCAAACGTTAGGGCTCAAAATAGGGAAAAGCCAAAAAACTGTCTGTTAACTACCTGTTAACAGGCAGTTAATTGGCACTAATCCCCATCCCGCCTCGAGGAGACGGGTCTGTGTGCAAGTCGGGGACCTGCCTCCTGGGAAGATGGCACGGAGGCGGGTTGGGAACGGAATGGGTACCCGCTCCCACATTCTGCCATTTTCCCGGCAGTCCCGCCTCCATTCCCGACTCCCCAGGGCTGGGAAAATTCCCCCCTGTGTTTCCGGCCCAAGGAGCAAGGAGGCATTGTTGGATCAGGTTCTGGGGAATGAGGTGGATCAAGTGGAGCAAGTGTCAGTGGGGGAACATTTAGGGAACAGTGATCATAGTATCATAAGGTTTAGATTACCTATGGAAAAGAACAAGGCGCAATCTAGAGTAAAAATAGTTAATTGGAGGAAGGCCAATTTCAGTGGGTTGAGAACGGATCTGGCCCGGGTAAATCATTGAAGGTGGCAGGGCAGGTTGAGAAAGCAGTTAAAACAGCATTCAGGATCCTGGGTTTCATAAATAGAGGCATAGGGCTGGATTTTCTTTGAGGAAGCGGGTAGGAGGCGAGAATACAACTTTTGGGTTGTAGTCCTGCCTCCATCGAGTTCTAGCCAACCCACGCGAATTAGACTTGATTGACCTTGTTGAGCCCACCTAGCAGGCTCAGCAGACCAATTAAGGGCCACCCGGCAACAGGTGACGTCACAGATTGAAATTTCATCTGTCAAGACCTTTTGACAGATGAAATATCAGCGTTTCACAGCTGTTTGAAGCTATCAAACACTGACAATCTGTACTCCAGGTTAATTCCTTCCTCTCAGGATGATTTAGAGATCTCCCCGGAACAGAAAGCAGAGGCTGCAGATTTTGACAGCTGGCAGCCATTCTGCTTTCTGTGCCGGTGAGCTGAGGGACTCCCGAGACCTGAAGGAAGGAAGGCTGTAAAGGTAAGTAAAAGTTAGTAGAACTTCTTTAAACACTTTACACAGACCAAACACACTTACCTCTGCACTCATGCACCCATCACTCACCTGAACACCGGACATCTCGACCCCTCCAAGCTCTTCATCCCGACGGCCCGCCTCGCTAACTTGGCGTGGTTTGGAGCCATCGGGAATCCCACATTTCAACAATGAAAATAGGGATTAGGCTAAAAACTGCCTGTTAACTACCTGTTAACAGGCAGTTAATTGGCACTAATCCCCTTCCCGCCTTGGGGAGGCGGGCCCCAGTGCGGGGCGGGTACCCACCTCCTTTGAAACTGGCATGGAAGCAGGTTGGGGGCGGGATAGGGTCGGGACCCCCGATTTCGGGATTTTAAACACCCACACGCCTCCAATCCCGCCTCCACGGCCCAATGAAAATCCAGCCCATAGATTACATAGAAACATAAGAAGTAAGAGCAGGGGTAAACCATACGGCCCCTCGAGCCTGCTCCGCCATTCAATAAGATCATGGCTGATCATCGACCTCAACTCCACTTTCCCGCCCAATCTCCATATCCCCTGATTCCCCTAGAGCCCAAAAATCTATCTATCTCAGCCTTGAATATACTGAAAGACTCAGCATTCACAGCCCTCTGGGGCAGAGAATTCCAAAGATTCACAACCCTCCAAAGAAATTCTTCCTCATCTCAGTCTTAAATGGCCTACCCCTCAGCCTGAGACTATGCCCCTTAGTTCTAGACACTCCAGCCAGGGGAGACAATCTCTCAGCATCTACCCTGTCAATCCCCTATAGAATCTTGTATGTTTCAATGAGATCACCTCTCATTTTCCTAAACTCCAGAGATTATAGGCCCATTCTACACAATCTCTCATACTAGGACAGCCCTTTCATCCCAGGAATCAATCTAGTGAACCTTCATTGCACCGCCTCCAAGGCAAGTATATCCTTCCTTAGATAAGGAGACCAAAACTGTGCTCAGTACTCCAGGTGTGTGTAATGATCAATAACATGTCATTCTATAGTGGACACTAGGTGGAGCCGTAGAGCTGTGTAGAGCTGTATATAGCTGTATGTATATAAGACTACACTACCCAGCTGTATGTGTTTAAGACTACACTACCCACGATGCACTAGGCTACCCACAAGGCGGTAGTCAAGATGGAAACCTCTAGAATGATGCTGTAGAAGTCCTCATGTAATAAAGTCCTCATATACTAAATAAAGTGACTAGCTTAGAAGCTAGCTGTGTTCATAATAAGAATGTCTAGTTATTAATGAACATAATAGTGTGGTCTCACCAAAGCCCTGTACAATTGTATCAAGACTTCCTTACTCTTATACTCCAACCCCCTTGCAATAAAAGCGAACGTGTTATTTGCCTTCCTTATTGCTTGCTGTACCTGTATGTTAGCTTTCTGTGTTTCTTGCACGAGGACACCCATATCTGTCTGAACACCAACATTTGAAAGTTTCTCACCATTTAAAAAATATTCTGTTTTTCTATTCTTCCTACCAAAGTAAATAACCTCACATTTCCCTACATTATACTGAATGACTCTGGGCAACTGTACATAATTCCCTTTAACGATGTCTAACACCAACCTAAGTCTGTACCATTGTGTTAGACATTACTGTGTTTTGTATATAGTGTTTGTATGCACGGGGCGTGGCCCCTTTAAGAGCGCGGGAAAACGCGGGCAAACACGATGATGTCACGTCACAAACCACGTGACTGCCCTAGTAGTCCTCGTGGAAGCTCCATCTTGTAAAGACCTGTTTTCGTGGTTCTCCTGTATCGATCTCAACAAACCGTTTGAACTCGTTTAGTTTTACATTAAAGACCTGTTTGTTTGATCGCCTGAGTCGACCTCAGTTATTAGTTCGGAATTCATCAATTCCTACAATACTCCATCTGCCACCTTACTGCCCACTCACTTAGTCTATCTATATCCCTTTGCAGACTCTTTGGCCTCGATTTTCATTGGGCCGTGAGGCGGGCTTTTAGGCGTGCGGGGGGTTAAAATCGCAAAACCTAGGGGTCGCGACACCCCCCGCCTGGTTCCCACCTCTACGCCATTTTAACCTAGATGTGTCTGATTGACCCGAATCAGTCCTGCCTGCAACAGGCGGGACTGGTCTTTAGGGCCCTTAAGCAGCACTGACTGGCCTTTATAATCCCATTTTAACAGGCCCTTGCCTGTTTAACCCTTTTCCCACGCAAAACGCGCCTGGTGGGGATGACGCCTGTGAAACCTGGCATGAACACTATTGGCTTGCTGACTAATAGCTGCAGGTCCAACATTAAAGAGGATATTTGATCAGTCATCATTTGCAGGTGGCAGGACTTTGTTGTCTCAGGCCTGGGGGAACTTTTAGAAGGCATAACCACAGCTGTGGAAGTTTGGAGCCTCACACACTTCTCCAGTGTGACCTCCTGCGAGACCTCTCTCGCCACCCTCACTCAGCGCTTCCTCAACTGAGGCACCTACCAGAAGCATGGGAGGCCTTTATTTCCTTCCCCTCTTGGCATTAGAGGACCTCCAGCCCCATTCGCGAAATGACACACACCACAACTGCAGAAGTTGCCATCAGAAATTTTATTTACAATAACCAACTGATGGCATTTTTAAAGTTAACACAACATTTCACCCAAGTGACTACCCTTGTGACTATTAGTGCTTTATTTTCCTCTTATGCGTGCTCCTACGTAGTGCTTCCCCTGTGGCTTCAGCAGATGTGGAGGCCCCTTACTCACTTTCCTGCTGCTCCTGCCTCGACACCTTTGGCGGGCGTCCTCTGGGATGGCGCGCCTGTGAGGGCTCGCCACCAGTCTGCTGCTCCTGCGGCTGTGCAGGGGTTGAGACCTCTATCTCCGTTGGGTGTGGACTCCGGCGGGGCTCTGACCAAGGGCTCTGCAGTGGCATGGAAGTGTGAGCGCTTGGAGAGGAGCCCCCACTTCCTTGAGGTCTGCCACCAACCTCCCTCTCATGGATCAGGTCCCCCTCAGTGCCTGCAAGTGGCTTGAGAGCAGCTTGCTGCACATCAGGGGGGCCATGGGGACCCGTTTCTACAATGGCAGTCCTACTCAGAGGGCCTGTCATGAAGGTCTGGTTTCTCTGTTCAATAGCTGACCATCACTCCTCCAGAGGTGTCAGTCTATTCTAAACACTCACCATGTTTTCAACATTCTGGCGACTTAGCTCCTCCATGGCCGTAGCCATCCTCTCCTCTACTGTAGCTATCCTTTCCACGGAGATTGCCATCGTTTCTGTGGTGATGCGTTCATGCGCCAATGACTCCACAAAGGCTCTGCTCATGTTCACTATGGAGTCCTCCATTCGCTCCACACTCGCAGTGACCCTAGAGACTAAACCTGCCAGAGACTCCTGCATCTGTGCCTGGAGTTCCATCACCTCTGATCTTACGGATGGACCCAGAGGCAAAGGGTCAACATGCAGCTGAGCCGAGCTGGCAGAGTCCTGTGCCCTCCGACGAGGACTCTCCACTGCTGTCCCTGTCTCCACAATCTGCTGATGCTCACTTGTGAGCTGTGATACACCAGGTGACAACTCTACTCTATGTCCCGAAGGTCCCACTGAGGTGTGAGTGTCTGCGCTGGTGCTGGGTGCGTTTATTTCTGATGACGCTGCGCCCTCAGAGGTTGCAGATTCCTCTGAGGAGTTTGGCTGTTCAGGCTCTTCCTCCTGCAGAGTGGGGATGGGGGCTCTCGATGGTCCTGTGGGGGCATAAAGGATAAAGTTAGAGATGTGATGCCAAGGTTACATGCACATTGCATTCTGCAGATGATAATAAGTCCATATGATGTAGCTTCAGAATCTTTATCAGCGACTCATGCAATGCCAATTAGAGAGATGGAAAACTATTCTGTCACCAGCTTGCGGGGATGCTCCTGCCTGCCCTTCCCCAACATCCACATCTCGGTCAGCCCTGGCAATCTCCAGGACGCCTTCCTCCCAGGGGGTGAGCTGGGCTAATGAGGGCAGCCCTCCTCCTGTTCTGGCTCGCTCTCCCCTGTTGTGAGCTCTCTTTTCCTGCAATGAGGGAGACAAGTGGAGGTTGAGTGAGAATGAAGGAGTGAGTGCAGAGATTGCATAGCATAGATACTTAGAAGGAGACAAAGATGGTGTGAGGTTGCAAGACCAAGGGCCCTCCCTATGTGTTGTCAGTTGTGTTCAAAGCATCAGAGTGAGAGGGAGTGTGAGGGCTGCATGGTGGCATAGTTCTGTGAATGTGAGCATAGAGAGAGGGGGAATGGGTAAGGGTGCATGGATGTGAGTGTCTAGTGGGATGTGCAGGAAGAGATTGCTAAAGCTGAGTGCTGGTGAGGAAAGGCAATGGGGATCAGATTGAGGGTGATGGAAACATCATACAGTACTTACTTTTCCAGTGCAAAGAAGGTCATGGAATCTTTTCCTGCACTGCAACCACGTTCTTCATGTTAGCCCCAAGGAGTTGACTTGACCTGCCACCTCTAGCCACACAGTCTTGGTCTGGCTGGGAGGCCTCTTCCTCCCTGAAGAAGGGAAGAGGACCTCCCTGTGGGCCCTAGCACCATCCAATAATGCCTGTAGTGAAGCCTCATCAAATTTGGGTGCAGATCTGGCCCTCCCCCTGGCCGTTCCTCCTGCAGGCTCCTGTGCCATCTTAATGTGGAAGGTTGGAAGCCTGCAGAGGAAGCAAGGCTTGTTGTGTGTGAGGGTGCCGGTTAGTTCCCTCAGTAACCCCTAGATGGCACCTTCACTTGTTTTTTTCCCTTTGCTAATTGTTACTAGTCTCTCCTGTGTTTATTACTTAACTGCCTTCTATCAGGTATATTGGTTTCACCTGTTTTTGCTTGTATTTAAGTTCTGTGGTTTCTTCCCTCTGTGCTCAGTCTTGACAAGCCATTTGCCTTGTGGTAGCTTGTCTTGAGCTCCTATGTTTGTAACTGTTTACCTGTGTGATTCTAGTAAAGTACTTTTATTTAAGACTGCATACCTGCTTCTCGCCTCGTCTGTCTGCACTTGGGTCCAGAACCAGCCTCGCCCTGACAGCAGGCTCAGTCAATGCATCCACTATCTCTTCAGCCTTCTCTTTTAGAACCCTAGGGTGTAGGCCGTCAGGTCCAGGGGATTTGGCAGCTTTTAGTCCCATTGGTTTCTCTAGTACTTTTTCTCTACTTATATTAATTATGTTAAGTTCCTCACCCTCATTAGACCCTTGGTTCCCCATCATTTTTGGTATGCTTTTTGTGTCTTCTACTGTGAAGACAGTTACAAAATATTTGTTTAACATTTCTGTCATTTCCTTATTCCCCATAATAATTTCTCCTGTCTCAGCCTCTAGGGGACCAACGTTTAATTGTGCTATTCTTTTTCTTTTTACATACTTGTAGAAACTCTTACAATCTGCTTTTATATTTCTTGCTAGTTTTCTCTCATATTCTATTTTTTCCCTTTTTATCAATCTTTTGGTCAACCTTTGCTGGTTTCTGAAACTCTCCCAATCCTCAGGCTTACTATTATTCTTTGCAACATTATAAGCTTCTTCTTTCAATCTAATGCTATCCTTAACTTCTTTAGTTAGCCACGGTTGGATCACTTTTCCCGTGGAGTTTTTGTTTCTTAATGGTTCAAGACAACGGGATCCTCCCCCTCCCACTCCAAGTTCTTCTCTAGCCGTGAGGAGATATCCTTAACCCTGGCACTGGGCAGGCAACACAGCATTTGGGACTCTCTTTCGCGGCTGCAGAGAACAGAATCTATCCCCTGACTATACTGTCTCCTACTACTACCACATTCCTTCCTTCTCCCCCCACTTGGTACAAAAGCAAGGAAGTTATGATGAACCTTTATAAAATGCTGGTTCGGCTTCAACTGAAGTAGTGTGTCCAATTCTGGGCACTGCACTTTAGGAAGGATACGAAGGCCTTAGAGTGGGTGCAGAAAACATTTACAAGAATGGTTCCAGGGACAAGGGACTTCAGTTACGTAGATAGACTGGAGAAGTTGGGTTTGTTCTCCTTAGAGCAGAGAAGGTTGAGAGGAGATTTGATTGAGGTGTTCAAAATCATGAGGGGTCTAGACAGAGTAAATAGAGAGAAGCTGTTCCCATGGGCGGAAGGGTCAAAAACCAGAGGACACAGATTTAAGGTGATTGGCAGAAGAACCAAAGACGACATGAGGAAAAACTTTTTTATGCAGCGAATGGTTATGATCTGGAATGCACTGCCTGAAAGGGTGATGGAGGCAGACTCAATCATGTCTTTCAAAAGCGAATTGGGTAAGTATCTAAAGGAAAGAAATTTGCAGGGCTACGGGGAAAAGGCGGGGGAGTGGGACTAGCTGAAGTGCTCTTGCAGAGAGCCTTCTGTGATGTAACCATTCTATGATTCTATGATATTATCCACTCCGTGGAATATACAGGCAACACAGGTCAAATGAGGACCTTAGTGAGGAGATGTGTAAAAGAGGAGTGCAATTCTCCAAAGTGGTAACAGAGGAGATCCGCCACCTATTGCACGAGAACTTGATGTCAATGTCATCTGATTGATACTGTTCTCTGCAGCCGTGACCAGGATTTCCGAAGATTGTGTTGCCTGCCAGGGTAAAGAATGTTTCCTTGCAGCTGGAGAAGAACTTGGAGTGGGAGGGGAAGGATCCAGTTGTCATAGTCCACGTAGGAACCAATGACATAGGTAGAACTTGGAATGAAGTTCTGCTGAGAGAGTTTAAGGAGCTAGGGTCGAAATTAAAACGCAGAACCTCACAGTTAATAATCTCTGGATTGTTACCTGAGCCACGCGCAAATTGGCATAGGGACAAACAGATTAGAAGGCTAAATGTGTGGCTCAAAGAGTGGTGTGGAAGGCAGGGGTTTCAATTCATGGGGCACTGGAACCAGTACTGGGGAAAGAGGGAGCTGTTCCTTGGGGATGGGCTCCACCAGTGTCCTGGCGAATTGAGTAACTGGGGCGATAGATAGGGCTTGAAACTAATGAAGGGGGGGTGGGAGGATTCAGGAAAGGGTAAATTCAAAAGCAGTAAGAGAAATGTCAAGGCTACAGAGCAGCGTAATGATATGGGGAAAGATAAGCAGAGTGGGTCAGGAAGGAACAGAAAGATTAATAAAGGCAATCGGGCATTAATGACTAAAGTGACATCAGGGAACAATTGAAAAAAGTTAAAGCTAAAGGTACTATATCTGAATGTATGCAGCATTCACAACAAAATAGATTTTTTTTATTTGTTCATGGGATGTGGGCATCGCTGGCAAGGCCAGCACTTATTGCCCATCCCTAATTGCCCTTGAGAAGGTGGCGGTGAGCTGCCTTCTTGAACCACTGCAGTCTGTGTGGTGAAGTGCTGTTAGGGAGGGAGTTCCATGATTTTGACCCAGCAACAATGGAGGAACGGCGATATATTTCCAAGTCAGGATGGTGTGTGACTTGGAGGGGAACTTGGAGGTGGTGGTGTTCCCATGCGCCTGCTGCCCCTGTCCTTCTAGGTGGAAGAGGCCGCGGGTTTGGGAGGTGCTACCGAAGAAGCCTTGGCGAGTTGCTGCAGATGAATTAATAGCGCAGATAGAAATTAATGGGTTTGATTTAATAGCATTACAGAGACGTGGTTGCAGAGTGACCAAGTTTGGGAACTAAATATTCCAGGATATTTGACTTTTAGAAGAGAGAGGCAGAATGGAATAGAAGGAGGGGTAGCCCTGATAATAAAGGAGAGAATAAAGACAGTAGAGAGAAAGGTTCTTGGCTCGGAAAAACAAAATGTAGAATTAGTTTGGGTGGAGCTAAGAAACAACAAGGGGCAGAAAACACTAGTGGGAGTAGTCTATAGGCCCCCTAACAGTGGTTGTAGTGTCAGGCAGAATGTAAATCAAGAAATTAGATATGCATGTAACAAGGATAATACAGTAATCATGGGGGACTTTAACTTTCATATAGACTGGGCAAACCAAATCTGCAAAAATAGTGCAGAGGAAGAGTTCATGGAATGCATTTAAGATAGTTTTCTAGATTAGTATTTCAAGGAACCTACAAGGGAATTAACTATTTTAGATCTAGTACTGTGCAATCAGACAAGGTTAATTAATAACCTTGTAGTAAAGGAGCCTCTGGGGAGCAGTGATCATAATATGATAGAATTTTATGTTGAGTTTGAGAGTGATTTAGTTAATCTGAAACTAGGGTCCTAAACCTGAACAAAGCAAACTACGTAGGTATGAGAAGCGAGTTGGCTAAGGTAGGTTGGGAAACTAGATTAAAAGATATGCAATGCCAAACATTTAAAGAAATAATTCATAATTTGCAACGAATATACATTCCTTTAAGGAATAAAAACATCATGGGAAAAATGGTCCAACTGTGGCTAAGAGAAATTAAAGATAGTATTAGATTAAAGTAAGAGGCTTATAATGTTGCTAAAAAGAGCCTGAGGATTGGGAGGATTTTAGAATTCAACAAAGGAGGACCAAGAAATTGATAAAGAAAGGAAATATAGAATATGAGAGTAAACTAGCAAGAGACATAAAAACAGACTGTAAAAGCTTCTATAGGTATGTAAAAGCTTCTATTGGTATGTAAAAAGGAAAAGATTAGCGAAGGCAAATGTGGGTCCTTTACAGGCTGAGACAGGAGAAATTATAATCGGGAATAAGGAAATGGCAGAGAAATTAAACAAATACTTGTGTCTGTCTTCACGGAAGAAAATGTAAAAAAACTTCCCAGAAATAATGGAGAACCAAGGGTCTAGTGAGAATGAGGAACTGAAAGAAATTAATATTAGTAAAAAAATAGTACTGGAGAAATGAATGGGACTGTAAGCCAATAAATCCCCTGGACCTGATGGGCTACATCCTAAGGTTTTAAAAGAGGTGGCTATAGAGATAGTGGATGCATTGGTTATCATCTTCTAAAATTCCAAAGATTCTACAATGTTTCTCATGGATTAGAAGGTAGCAAATGTAACCCCACTATTTAAGAAAGGAGGGAGCGAGAAAACAGGGGACTGCAGATCAGTTAGCCTGACTTCAATAGCAGGGAAAATGCAAGAATCTATTATTAGGGATGTGGTAACAGGGCACTTAGAAAATAACAATAGGATTAGGCAGAGTCAACACGGATTTATGAAAGGGAAATCATGTTTGACAAATCTATTAAGAGTTTTTTGAGGTTGTAATTAGCAGAATAGATAAGGGGGATCCAGTGGATGTGGTGTATTGGATTTTCAGAAGGCATTTGATAAGGTGCCACACAAGAGGTTATTAAACAAAATTAGGGTTCATGGGATGGAGGTAATATATCAGCATGGATTGAGGATTGTTTAATGGACAGAAAACATGGAGTAAGGATAAACAGGTCATTTCCGAGTTGGCAGGCTGTAACTAGTGGGGTACCGCAAGGATCAGTGCTTGAGCCCCAGCTATTCACAATCTACATCAATGATTTGGATGAGGGGACCAAATGTAATATATTCAAGTTTGCTGATGATACAAAGCTTGGTGGGAATGTAAGTTGTGAGGAGGATGCAAAGAGGCTTCAAGGGGATATAGACAGGCTAAGTGAGTGGGCAAAACAAGGCAAATGGAATATAATGTGGAGAAATGTGAAGTTATCCACTCTGGTAGGAAAAATAGAAAAGCAGAGTATTTTTTTAAATGTTGAGAGATTGGGAAATGTTGGTGTTCAGAGGGACCTGGGTGTCCTTGTACACGAATCATTGAAAGTTAACATGCAGGTACAGCAAGCAATTAGGAAAGCAAATGGTATGTTGGCCTTTATTACAAGAGGATTTGAGTATAAGAGTAAAGATGGCCTTACTGCAATTATATAGGGCCCTGGTGACCCCACACCTGGAGTATTGTGTACAGTTTTGGTCTCCTTACCTGAGGAAGGATATATTTGCCATAGAGGGAGTGCAACAATGGTTCAATAGACTGATTCCTGGGATGGGGGATTGTCCTATGAGGAGAGATTGAGTAGACTAGGCCTATATTCTCTAGAGTTTAGAAGACTGAGAGTGATCTCATTGAAACATACAAAATTCTCACAGGGCTTGACAGGGTAGATGCAGGGAGGATGTTTCCCCTGGCTGGGGAGTCTAGAACCAGGGGTCACAGTCTCAGAATAAGGGGTTGGCCATTTAGGACTGAGATGAGGAGAAATGTCTTCATTCAGAGGATGGTGAATCTTTGTAATTCCCTACCCCAGAGGGCTGTAGAGGCTCAGTCGTTGAGTATATTCAAGACAGAGATCGATAGATTTTTGAATATTAAGGGAATCAAGGGATATGGGGATAGTGCAGGAAAGTGGAGCTGAAGATCAGCCATGATCTTATTGAATGGTGGAGCAGGCTCGAGGGGCTGAATGGCCTACTCCTGCTCCCATTTATTTTGTTCTTATCTGCCTGCACTGCTCTCTCAGTGACTATGAAGATGATGACTGCACTCAATTTTTATGACACAGGGTCATTTCCGGCAGCCATGAGAATCTCTGTAATATCAACCAGGGTGCAGTAATGCCAATACATTCGGTAGCTGACTGACGTACTTTTCAGGGAGCTGGGGAATTCATCACTTTTGGCATAAAAGCATAGCAGCAGTGAGATAGGGCCATCCAATTTGATGGGGCATTACAGGATTGCTGGCTTTCTCAAGGCCCAGAGTGCAATAGAGGGGACTCACATTGCTTTGTGAACCCCCTCAACCTCCTCAACGGGAAGGGCTTCCACTTCTGAATTTACAGATTGAGTGAGACAAAATGCAAAGGAGAAGCTGGAAATTGTCATGATGCCTCATCAATTGAAATTTGGCCTTCCCTGCTCTCCTCAATGAAGAAAATTATGCCATGGTTTGTGGGTGACAAAGCCTACTCGCTGCTCCCGTGCATAATGACCTCACTAAAAGTGGCCTGAAAAACAGCAGAAGATTACACATATCACAAGAGCGGTCATGAGAGGATCATCGAAGCCTCAAAGGGATTCTATTGCAGCCTAGGAAGGTTGGGAGGGGCTCTGTAGTATGCTCCATATTGTGTATCCTGCATAGGTGTAGCCGGTTGTGCCCTGCACAACTTTGCCACACACAAAGGCTTGGACTTGGACATTGTTAGAAAGTTGGTCCTAGCTGCTTTGGAGCCAAAAGTACATGGAGGAGAGCACCAAGATGAATTGCACTCAGGGGACTCCTTGCTGACTGCTACAAGGACATCAGAGCACACTTCATCATCTTCTGTTTAACAGAGTATACCTTTGATACCAATGCCTTACCTCCTTCTCTCCCTTTCACAGAAAGGACCAATCCTTCAATCCAGTAGCTACCTTAAAATGAGACAGCACATCAGCCCTCTTTACCCCTACGTGATCCTGCTAATAATCATCACCTGATTGAATAAATTGGCATCAAATAATTCCATCCTTTCCTAAATGACTCCAAACTCCATAAATAACAAATATGACATAAGTGCACATTCTTATTTATTTCAATATAAAGACCTCATACTCTATCCTCACCCTGTGCTTCCCCTGGATGGCCAAACATGCCTTTTATCATCTATTCCAGTGCTTCTCCTAGGTGCAATTTCAGGGCCAGTATCATGAGGATTGGATGAATGCTGTTGCTCTACAAAAGGATCATGGGACTGAGGTGGCGCTCCTATCATGGCAGCTTGTTGCTGACAGGGAGTTGCTGATGTGCATCTCTGGAGCTTTTAGAAGGTGCCCATGGAAGAAAAGGGAGAATAGCAAGTGGTTTTGAACGATAAGGGAGTCAAGGGTTATAGGGAGCAGGTAAGGAAGTGGAGTTGAGGCCAAGATCAGATCAGCCATGATCTTATTGAATGCCGGAGCAGGCTCGAGGGGCCAAATGGCCTACTCCTGCTCCTAAATCTTATGTTCTTATGTTCTTACCTTGCCTGCCAGGGTCATTGATTTTTGTTTTTTAAAACTAGTCTGCAGTCCTGGGTTTGAAAGAGATGACACTAAGTGCCAGTGCCACCTCCCTCCACATGGTACAAATGACCTTTTTTCTTGCTACGTGTTCTACTTTGTCCAGCAGGATTTGCAGGTCAGGCTCAGTATATTGTGGCATCTTCTTCTCTGCCTCTGTGACATGCCCTGCTCCCTTCTCTGACCGCTTCTGCCAGGTTCTCCTATGTTAGGCATTCTTGTAAAGTGGTATAAGAACAATAATGAGGCATCCAGTCAAGCTAAGTGCCAGTCAACTCGCTGAGCCAAGCACTTTGCTCCTTACCTGCTGCTCTCCCAGCTTGCTGCTGCAATCTTCAGCCTGAACTGGCTTTTTAAATTTCTGTGCACCCAGCAGATTACTCTCATTATACACAGGTTTTACATCAATTACTGCTCCAATGGATATGCAAATGAGCTGACCCAAGAAATTCTGGCGTAAATACCATCAGCAGGCACAACTCATTTTCCATTGGGATTAAAGTGAGACAACTCACTGTGTGGAACCTCAGGGTGATGATGGATCAGCATCAAAACACAGCAGCGATTGGACATTCCTATAATCATAGCTGAGATATGAGAAATGTGAGGCGTGTTTTAACTTTCTGTGATAGGAAAGAATATATTCACAGTAATAAAAGACTTTTCTGTATTAGTTTTAGATAGATAAAATAACATTGGAGTTACTAGTTAAGAAGAAAGAGAGACTTGCATTTATATAGCATTTTTCACAACCTCAGGATCACTGTTCCCCCTAAGCTGCGTGCATGGCCGTGCAGTTAAATAAATGGGCCGCGCTCCCGCGGCACACTGAAACTTCGCACCTGGGACGCTGACTCGTGGCAGGCAGCTGCGTGGTAACCACACCTCACTGGCAGCCGTGTGATTGGCAGGCCGTGTGATTGGCAGGCCGTGTGATTGGCAAGCCGTGTGATTGGCAGGCCGTGTGATTGGCAGGCCGTGTGATTGGCAAGCCGTGTGATTGGCAGGCCGTGTGATTGGCAGGCCGTGTGATTGGCAGGCCGTGTGATTGTCCAGCCACTAATACAAAAGCAAAATACTGCGGATGCTGGAAATCTGAAATAAAAACAGAAAATGCTGGAAATACTCAGCAGGTCAGGCAGCATCTGTGGAGAGAGAAACAGAGTTAACGTTTCAGGTCGATGACCCTTTGTCAGAACTGGAAAAAGCTGGAGATGGAACAGGTTTTTAAGCAAGTGAAGGGGCAGGGAGAGGCGGGAGGGGAGGAAAGAACAAAAGGGAAGGTCTGTGATAGGATGGAAGGCAGGAGAGATTAAGAGACAAAAGGGATGATGGTGCAGGGCAAAAGGAGATGGTAATGGGACAAGTTAAGAAACAAAAGATGGCTCTAGATAAAGTGTAAATGGCACTGGCAGAATGAAAGACAGCTGCCATATGAGAGAGAGGGGAAAAAAATGGGAAAAAAAGATAGGATATGGTCTGAAATTGTTGAACTCGATGTTGAGTCCAGAAGGCTATAAAGTGCCTAATCGAAAGATGAGGTGCTGTTCCTCGAGCTTACGTCGAGCTTTATTGGAACAGTGTAAGGGGCTGAGGACGGTGAGGTTTGAGTGGGAGTGGAGGGGAGAATTAAAGTGACAGGCGACCGGAAGTTCGGGGTCACCATTACGGACTGAACGGAAGTGTTCCGCAAAGCGGTTGCCCAATCTGTTTGGTCTTCCCAATGTAGAGGAGACCACATCGTGAGCAGCGAATACAGTATACTAAATTACAAGAAGTACAAGTAAATCGCTGTTTCACCTGGAAGGAGTGTTTAGGGCCCTGGACAGTGGGAAGGGAGGAGGTAAAAGGGCATGTGTTGCATCTCCTGCGCTTGCACGGGAAGGTGCTGGGTGAAGGGGAAGGGGTGTTGGGGTGATAGAGGTGTGGACCAGGGTGTCGCGGAGGGAGCGGACCCTTCGGAATGCTGAAAGGGGAGGGGAGGGGAAGATGTGTTTGGTGGTGGGATCACGCTGGCGGTGGCGGAAATGGCGGAGGATGATCCGTTGAATGTGGAGGCTGGTGGGGTGAAAGGTGAGGACAAGGGGAACCCTATCGTGGTTCCAGGAGGGAGAGGAAGGGGTGAGAGCAGATGTGCGGGAAATAGAACAGACACAGTCAAAGGCAGTGTCAGCCACAGTAGAGGGGAATCCTCAGTTGAGGAAAAAGACACTAGTGCTTCCGACATGTCTTCCTTTTTCCTCAACCAAGGATTCCCCTCTACTGTGGTTGATACGGTCCTTGACCGTGTCTGTTCTATTTCCTGCACTTCTGCTCTCACCCCTTCCCCTCCCTTCTGGAACCACGATAGTTTCTGTGGGGACTTCTTTGAGACAGAACTTCCATTGGCCCCAGATGTCAGGAATTTCCTCATTCTCAGCCTGGTTTATGCAAAGCAGCCAGTAAGCCTGCATTAACCAGCCAAACAAGCCATTAGCCAGAGAGTCCAGGCAAGCGTGTTAGCCAAACATGCAAGCATTACCAGTAAATCAGTCTCCCTTTACAAGGGACCCGTTTGGCCCTTTAAAAAAAACTGCTGTGCCAGTGATGTCAATGATTCTACCGTACTTACCCCAAATATAACTGCTATCCTTTGTTTATGGTTCAAATGCTTTTGGATCAACTGTTTCATTTGACACCAGTTTTTGGGCCATTCACTTTGGTCCCCAATTTTAACATGCAAAGGCTGGAACACTTTGCTTAAGAACATAAAAACATAAGAATTAGGAGCAGGAGTAGGCCACTTGGCCCTTCGAGCCTGCTCCACCATTCAATAAGATCATGGCTGATCTTCTACTTCATCTCCACTTTCCTGCACTATCCCCATATCCCTTGATTCGCTTAATATTCAAAAATCTATCGATCTCTGTCTTGAATATACTCAATGACTGAGCCTCCACAGCCCTCTGGGGTAGAGCATTCCAAAGATTCACCACCCGCTGAGTGAAGAAATTTCTCCTCATCTCAGTCCTAAATGGCCAACCCCTTACTGTGAGACTGTGACCCCTGCTTCTAGACTCCCCAGCCAGGGGAAACATCCTCCCTGCATCTACCCTGTCAAGCCCTGTAAGAATTTTGAATGTTTCAATGAGATCACCTCTCATTCTTCTAAACTCTAGAGAATATAGGCCTAGTCTACTCAATCTCTCCTCATAGGACAATCCCCCATCCCAGGAATCAGTCTATTGAACCATTGTTGCACTCCCTCTATGGCAAGTATATCCTTCCTTAGGTAAGGAGACCAAAACTGTACACAATACTCCAGGTGTGGTCTCACCGGGGCCCTATATAATTGCAATAAGACGTCTTTACTCTTATACTCAAATCCTCTTGTAATAAAGGCCAACATACCATTTGCTTTCCTAATTGCTTGCTGTACCTACATGTTAACTTTCAATGATTCGTGTACAAGGACACCCAGGTCCCTCTGAACACCAACATTTCCCAATCTCTCAACATTTAAAAAATACTCTGCTTTTCTATTTTTCCTACCAATGTGGATAACTTCACATTTCTCCACATTATATTCCATTTGCCATATTCTTGCTCACTCATTTAGCCTGTCTATATCCCTTTGAAGCCTCCTTGCATCCTCCTCACAACTTACATTCCCACCCAGCTTTGTATCATCAGCAAACTTGGATATATTACATTTGGTCCCCTCATCCAAATCATTGTGAATAGCTGAGGCCCAAGCACTGATCCTTGCGGTACCCCACTAGTTACAGCCTGCAAACCTGAAAATAAAGGCAATTATGAGGGTATGAAGACAGAGTTGGCTAAAGTGGACTGGGGAAATAGATTAAAAGGTAGGATGGTAGATAAGCAGTGGCAGACTTTTAAGGAGATATTTCATGACTCTCAACAAAGATATATTCCAGTGCGAAAGAAGGACTCTACAAGAAGGATGACCCATCTGTGGCTTACTAAGGAAGTTAAGGAGGGTATCAAATTGAAAGAAAGGGCATACAATGTTGTGAAGATTAGTGGTAGGCCAGAAGATTGGGAATTTTTTAGAAACTTGCAAAGGATGACTAAAAAAAAATAAAGAATGAGAAAATAGGTTATGAGAGTTAACTAGCATGAAATATAAAAACAGACAGTAAGAGCTTCTACAAGTATATAAAAGGGAAGAGAGTAGCTAAAGTAAACATTGGTCCCTTAGAGGATGAGACTGGAGAATTAATAATGGGAAACAAGGAAATGGCAGAGACTTGAACAAATATTTTGTACCTGTCTTCATGGTAGAAGACACTTAAAGCATCCCAATAATAGTGGAAAATCAAGGGGCAAAAGGGAAGGAGGAACTTAAAACAATCACTTTCACTAGAGAAAATGTACTATGCAAACTAATGGGACTAAAGGCTGACAAGTCCCCTGGACCTGGCTGCAGAGATAGTGGATGAATTGATTGTAATATTTCAAAATTCCCTAGACACTGGAAAGGTCCCAGCGGATTGGAAAACCATAAATGTAACGTCCCTATTCAAGAAAGGAGGAAGGCAGAAAGCAGGAAACTATAGGCCAGTTAGCCTAACATCTGTCACTGGGAAAATGCTGGAATCCATTATTAAGGAAGGAGTAGCAGGACATTTAGAAAATCATAATACAATCAAACAGAGTCAACATGGTTTTATGAGGGCGAAATCGTGTTTGACAAATTTACTAGAGTTCTTTGAGGATGTAACGAGCAGGGTGGATAAAAGGTAGCCAGTAGATGTAGTGTATCTGGATTTCCTAAAGGCATTCGATAAGGTGCCACATAAAAGGTTACTGCACAAGATAAGAGTTCATGGTGTTGGGGGTAATATATTAGCTTGGATAGAGGATTGACTAGCTAACAGCTAACAGAGAGTCGGGATAAATGGGTCATTTTCAGGTTGGCAAACTGTAACTAGTGGGGTGCCACAGGGACCAATGCTGGGGCCTCAACTATTTACAATCTATATTAATGACTTGGATGAAGGGACCGAGTGTACTGCAGCCAAATTTGCTGACAATACTAAGATAGGTGGGAAAGCAAGTTGTGAGGAGGACACAAAGGGGTCGATTTTCAGTGTGCCGTGAGGCGGGCTTTTAGGCGTGTGGGGGCAAAAATCCCGAATTCGGGGGTCCCGACACCATCCCGCCCAAAACCTGCCTCCACGTAAGTTTCAAAGGAGGCGGGTACCCGCCCCGCACTGGGACCCGCCGACCCGAGGCGGGAAGGGATTAGTGCCAATTAACTGCCTGTTAACAGGTAGTTAACAGGCAGTTTTTAGCCTAATCCCTATTTTGAAGGGTGTCGTGTGGGATTCCCGACGGCTCCAAACCACGCCAGGTTAGAGGAGGCAGGCCGTCGGGTTGAAGGACTTGGAGGGGTCGAGATGTCAGTGTTCAGGTGAGTGATGGATGCATGAGTGCAAAGGTAAGTGTGTTTGGTGTGTCTAAAGTGTGTAAAGAAGTTTAAATTACCTGTACTTACTTTTACAGCCTTTCTTCCTCTAGGTTTCGGGAGTCCATCATTCAGCCGGCACAGAAAGCAGAATGGCTGCGATCTGTCAAAAGTGACAGTCTTCAGCTTTCAGTGCCGGCGAGAGTTCTAACTGAGTCTGCGTAGAAGGACTCAGGTTAGAAGTAAGACTGTCAGTGATGGACAGCTTCAAACAGCTGTGAAACACTGATATTTCATCTATCAGTACGTCTTGACAGATGAAATTTCAGTCTGTGACGTCACCTGTTGCCGGGTGGCCCTTAATTGGCCTGCTGAGCCCGACTTCTGAATGAAAATCCAGCCCAAAGAGTCTGCAAAGGGATATAGATAGGTTAAGTGAGTGGGCAAAAATTTGGCAGATGGAGTATAATGTGGGGAAATGTGAGGTTACCCACTTTGGTAGGAAAAATAGAAAAGCAAAATATTATTTAAATGGAGAGAGACTACAGAATGCTGTGGTACAGAAGGATCTGGGTGTCCTCGTACATGAAACACAAAAAGTTAGCATGCAGGTACAGCAAGTAATTAGGAAAGCAAATGGAACGTTGGCCTTTATTGCAAGCGGGATAGAGTATAAAAGTAGGGAAGTCTTGCTACCACTGTACAGGGCATTGGTGAGACCACACCTGGAGTACTGTGTACAGTTTTGATCTCTTTATTTAAGGAGGGATATACTTGCTTTGGATGATGTTCAGAGAAGATTCACTAAGTTGATTCCTGAGTTGAAGGGGTTGTCTTATGAGGAAAGGTTGAGCAGGTTGGGCCTATACTCATTGGAGTTTAGAAGAATGAGAGGTGATCTTATTGAAACATATAAGATTCTGAGGGGGCTTGACAGGGTAGATGCTGAGAGGATGTTTCTCCTCGTGAGGGAATCTAGAACTAGGGGGCATAGTTTCAGAATAAGGGGGGCACCCATTTAAGACAGAGATGAGGAGGAATTTCTTCTCTCAGAGGGTCGTGAATCTTTAGAATTCTCTACTCCAGAGAGTTGTGGAGGCGGAGTCATTGAATATATTCAAGGCGGAGATAGACAGATTTTTAAACTACAGGGTTATGGGGAACAGGCAGAAAAGTGGAGTTGAGGCCAAGATCAGATCAGCCACGATCTCATTGAATGGCGGAGCAGGCTCGAGGGGCCAAATAGCCTGCTCCTGCTCCTATTTCACGTTCTTATGTTCTTATGCATCACCTCTGAGGCAAGTATATCCTTCCTCAGACCAAAACTGTGCACAGTACTCCAGGTATGGTCTCACCAGAGCCCTGTACAATCATAGTAAGACTTCCTTACTCTTAAGAGCAGGGATTAATATTGTGGAGAATGTTTGAGAGCAAAACATTAGAAGCAAAATTTGTAAATGAATATATTTACGTCACCATACTAGTAAACATTTCCAAGTCAGTCTGATTGGTTCTTCTGTCCAGGAAGAAAGAAGAATGTTTATTTCTGTTAAATCATAGCTTTCCTGCTTTTTGTTTGTAATTCGGTAACACAAATTGTGTACGTATTTTTCTGCACTTGTGAATAAGTGCTGCATTTCTGACATGTTACTTGGGGGGGGTGCTGGTTCAAGAAGACAACGTTTATTAATGGAAGTGATTGAAGTTGGAAATACGGATACCCGTTTTTGTTCAATTCTTTTTAATTCTGTGAACTAAAGAACTACAGCACTTTATATTTGTTGGTTGTCTGATTGCATTGTGATTAATATTCTAATTACTTATGTGGATGTCCAGCACGTCAGTGCCATAGAAACGCTGCTCCTGCTGCTTGTGCAGCCGCTGCTATGGTGACATGAAGGATGGGCTAATACGTTGAAAACTTTAAAATTAATACAAATTGCACGAATAGATATGCCTCTTTCAGCTCACCTTGGACTTTTGGATTGTTTGTCTGAAGTGTTAATGTACTATTATGCAGTTCTTTTATACCCCAGTCATTTTTGACAAGTAATTTTTTTTAAATAGTGTTTGTACATGACAAACTAAAAGCTTTTAATTAATTCTACCGTGAACAAACTTGCAGAATGGGCATGTAAATAACAAATGAATTTCAATATAGATAAGTGTGAGGTGGTGCATTTTGGTAGGAGGAATAAGGAGGCGACCTACTCCTTGGAAAATAAGAGTCTAAATAGGGTAGAGGTGCAAAAGGATCTCGGGGTATAGATTCACAAATCAGTAAAAGTAGCAATGCAGCTTTAAAAAGCCACAAAAGTGCAAATAAAGCACTGGGGCTCATTTCTAGAGGAATAGAATTCAAAAGCAGAGAAGTTATGTTAAACTTGTATCGAACCTTGTCTGATGGTCTCGTGATTTGAGACGGTGGGGTGGCAATATGCCATTACTGTATATATGCTTTTAAGTGGTTGCTGTTGCTGCTGTTGTTGTAAAAGTTGTTGTTGCTGTAGTAAAATTTGCCCACGGACAAAAAGGTCGCGCTCAAAGGAGTTCGTGGCCCGCTCAGTATAAAAAAAATCAGAGGGAACATTGGTCAGGATGACCCAAAGCGCTTTACTGATGCAGTGCAGTCTCTGTTATAATGTAAGAAATGCGACAGCCAATTTGTAATGGGTTAATGACCAGATAATCTGTTTTCTTTCAGTGATGTTGATTGAGGAATAAATAGTGCTCAGGACACTGGGGGGAGCTCCCCTGCTCTTCTTTGAAATAGTGGAATCTTTTACATCCACCTGAGCGGGCAGACGGGGGCCTCGGTTTAACTTCACATCTGACGGACGGCACCTCTGACAGTACAGGACACCCTCAGTACTGCATTGGAGTGTCAGCGTTCATGTGTCAGTGTTCAAGTCTCTGGAGTTGGGTTTGAGCCCACAACCTTCAGAGGCAAGACTGGTACCAATGAGCCACGGCTGACACCTAGTTAGCTCTAATGACAGTTGAAAAGGTCATTTTAAAAGGCCATAGATGAAGGAATAAAAAGGACATAATGTTTATGCAATTAAAGTTATTACAGTACAGAAGAACACATTTACAAATACTCTGGAATAGATTGTGAGCAACTAGAAAAGAAAATCTGTGTATTTCCTATAAATCTAAGTTATTTATTGATTTAAATTGTAAAATACATATAATGACAACAACATCATTTTTGAAAAACATTGTGCAATTTTAAAGATGTCCTGGAGATTCACTCTGGGATGGGAGTCATTGATCCATATTTGGTTTTAAGTTATCCCAAGCATTCTTCTTGGATTGACCCGCTTGTAATGATAAAAAAAACTTGCTTCTTTTTGTGTTAGAGAGCTATTTTCTCCGAACTTCTTTGCACATTAAAAAGAAATGTATAAATATATTCTATTTGGTTTGATTTGAACTATGTGAATAATTTATCATTTATCTTTGATGTAAATAATTCATATGTGTAGAGAGTTTTTTTTTTAAAGACTGCTGCAAGTTCCAGTCATTACTAGATGAGGATTCTTTGGGTTTTTCATCTGAACATGCTTTGTGAATAATTCAGAAATAAGGAGGTCATTTCAGTTGCCCGAGTGACCCAGCTGGACACGTTTAATGTGAGTCAGGTGCAAGCCCTCAGATCACCAGGTGCTTGTGAAGAGGCGCAGCTGGAGGGGGAAGTGACATTTATCAGGAACTGTCATATTTCACAACAGACACGGGTCCATCGTACTTCATTGGTCAGGAGGGCCTGTCTGCCTGGCTTCTTGTGGCAGATGGATTTGATTCTACTAAACAGTATCCGAGCGAAGCCAGCCTTTATGGAAAATGTCCAAATGCTTCTCGCACACTGGGAGAAAGATTGTTTACAAAGTAACTAATTGTGCACCACATTTATAGGGTATGTACACACTGGGGATCCCTGGTGTCACATCCATGGGATGGTTACATCTCACTGAAGAGTTCAGCCATTCTCGCATACAAGCCAACTGGCACCTTCTGGCTTCCAAATAAATACAGTATGTGTACACTGTAATGTTAACATTTTACAGTAACTCAATCGTGCAGCTAATTGACCCCTCAGGATTAGAGCAACTGTTAATAAGTCCAGTTAGGCCAGCATAGAGTTGGATTTATTATAACTGCCAAAATTAGATTACGGCAAAATTAAGGTATGGCTGTGCTGTTTTTAGCCTTATCTGTATCTTCAGATGATAAAATTCTCTTATGGACATAGTTATCATTCCATTAGCAATAGTCTCAAGACTATTTTTTGTCATAGAAACAGAATAATAAAATCTCTCGTGGCTCTCTGTTAATACAAGAGATACCGAGCCACTCTGATAATCCTTAATAACATTTTCAAATCACATCAGTGAAAATAATAACGCTCACAGTGTTTTCTATATGTAATTACCATGGCTGCTTCGTGAGCATTTGAATCTTTCAATGAAACGTGTTATTTATATTCTGTGGCAGGCAAGAAGACAGCACAGTCAGTGGGAAGGCCACACCATGCTGCCCAGATTCATGGCACCTACTTGCAGGCATCATCAGGGTCTGCTCTCTCATCAAAATCAAGACCCATGACGATGAGGATTAATGACAGTCGGGTAACTAAAAGCCTGAAAGCAGTTCCTATCTGTTTCATGCCATGTAGAAAATCAGTCAGATAATTGACTAATAATTAAGTACAGCTGTAGTCGATTAACATTTTTAGGGTTGATTAACTTAAAATAAATGTTGTCCATTCTGTAAAATGTTGCCTTTCAATCCCAGTTTTGACATTGGTTTTGCTTTTTAGATGCAAAATATGCAATTTACATTTTTTTTGTGTTACATGCATTGTGCAGGCTGGTGATGCAAATAAAGCAGTCCCCAGAGAGCCCATAATTTACATCAGAAAGCAGCACAGAACAGCTCCGAAATAAGGCATTTTGCTGAAGTCCAGGAGTTACAAAAATCAGTTGTTAAATACATACAGAAAACTTTAAATATGTCCACCTTGCAAAACTAGCAGATTTATGTGTGCTTTATTTAATGTGACTTAACCTACTAGCTTACAATTCTGAGAGTAAATCCATGTCTTTTCTGCATGTTATAATTCTCTCTGTTTGTCTCGCCTATAAGATTGATTTCAGATTTTCATTAGGTTCATTAGCATTTAATTTCTTCTCGTGAAGATTTTTTAAAGGGTACAAATTGAAGTATGAAAGTAACATTTGTAGTAAATAGTCCTAAAATGGGTGATGAAATAGTAATCTGCCTTTAAAGAGTAAATAGAGTAGTTTGAGTACAGTCAAAGTACATTCCCACTAGGGGGAAAGGTAGGGCAACTAAAGTCAGAGCTCCCTGGATGACGGAAGAGATAGAGAGTGAGATGAAGCAGAAAAAGAGCATGTCTGACAGATGTCAGGTCGAGAATACATCTGAGAATCAGGCTATATATAGAAAGTTCAGAGGAGAAGTGAAAAAGAAAATAAGGGGCAAAGAGAGGTTATGAGAATAGAATGGCAGCCAACATAAAAGATAATCCAAAAGTCTTCTACAGGCATATAAATAGTAAACAGGTAGTAAGGGGGCGGGGGGGGGGTCAATTAGGGATCAAAAAAGGAAACCTACGATGGAGGCAGAGGGTATAGCTGAGGTACTAAATGAGTACTTTGCATCTGTCTTCACCAAGGAAGAGGATGCTGCCATAGACATAGTGAAAGAGGGGGTAGTGGAGATACTGCATGGGATAAAAATTGATAAAGATGAGGTACTAGAAAGGCTGGCTGAACTTAAGGTAAATAAGTCACCAGGAGCGGATGGGATGCATCCTAGGACACTGAGGGAAGTGAAGGAAGAAATCACAGAGGTACTGGCCATAATCTTCCAATCCTCCTTAGATACGGGGGTGGTGCCAGAGGACTGGAGAATTGCAAATGTTACACCGTTGTTCAAAAAAGGGTGTAAAGATAAACCCAGCAACTATAGTTTGGTCAGTTTAACCTCGGTAATGGGGAAGCTTTTAGAAACAGTAATCAGGGACAAAATGAACAGTCACTTGGACATGTGTGGATTAATTAAGGAAAGCCAGCATGGATTTGTTAAAGGCAAATTGTGTTTAACCAACTTGATCGAGATTTTTGATGAGATAACAGTGAGGGTTGATGAGGGCAATGCGGTTGACGTGGTGCACATGGATTTCTAAAAGGCGTTCGACAAAGTGCCACATAATAGGCTTGCCAGCAAAGTTGAAGCCCGTGGAATAAAAGGGACAGTGGCAGCATGGATACGAAATTGGCTAAGCAACAGGAAACAGAAAGTAGTGGTGAATGGTTGTTTTTCGGACTGGAAGAAGGAGTGGTGTTCCCCAGGGTTCAGTACTAGGACCATTGCTTTTCTTGATATATATTAATGACTTGGATGTGGGTGTGCAGGGCACATTTTCAAAATTTGCAGATGACACAAAACTTGGAAGTATAGTGAACAGTGAGGAGGATAGTGATAGACTTCAAGAGGACATAAACAGGCTGGTGGAATGGGCGGACACGTAGCAGATGAAATTTAACACAGAAAAGTGTGAAGTGATGCATTTTGGTAGAAAGAATGGGGAGAGGACATATAAACTAAATGGTACAATCCTGAAGGGGGTGCACGAACAGAGCAACCTGGGGGTATATGTGCACAAATCGTTGAAGGTGGTAGGACAGGTTGAGAAAGCAGTTAAAAAGGCTTACGGGATCCTGGGCTTCATAAATAGAGGTATAGAGTACAAAAGTGTGGAAATTATGATAAACGTTTATAAAACACTGGTTCTGCCCCAACTGGAGTACTGTGTCCAATTCTGGGCACCACACTTTAGGAAGGATGTGAAGGCCTTAGAGAGGGTGCAGAAAAGATTTACGAGAATGATTCCAGGAATGAGGGATATCAGTTACGTTGATAGACTGGAGAAGCTGGGGTTGTTCTTCTTAGAGCAGAGAAGATTGAGTGGAGATTTGATAGAGGTGTTCAAAATCATGAGGGGTCTGGACACAGTAGATAGAGAGAAACTGTTCCCACTGGAAGAAGGGCCGAGAATCAGAGGACACAGATTTAAGGTGATTGGCAAAGGAACCAAAGGCAACATAAGAAAAAACTTTTTTACTCAGTGAGTGGTTAAGATCTGGAATGTACTGCCTGAAAGGGTGGTGGAGGCAGACTCAATCACGGCTTTCAAAAGGGAATTGGATAAATACCTGAAAGAAAAGCATTTGCAGGGCTATGGGGCAAGGGCGGGGGAGTGGGACTAGCTGAGGTGCTCTTGCAGAGAGCCGGCACGGGCTCGACAGGCCGAATGGCCTTCTTCCATTCTATGATTCTATGAGTTTAACAAATAAGGACTTTAAAATTGAATGTCCCTCCAAAGAAAACAGAGACAGTGTATAACTTATGTACAGCATCAGTGGATATGATCTTCTTGAGGTAATGTAAAGTATGAGTGGTAGATTTGATAATAGGTTAATAATTATAAACTGGTTACAGAAAGTTTTATCATTCAGATTTTATTAATGGTTTTTAACAGACCACTAATAAATACTTGAACTTTGTCTATCTATCCATCATCTCCACACTGGGGCACACACTGGCACAGTATCAACAAATTAATCTTTCTCATTTTGACTGATGATTTGTTTTCAGAATATTCACCTTAAGTATTAATTATTTTCGTGGGGGGGAGTGGAAACTAGATTTTTTTTGTCATGTCCTTCTCTACTCCTTCCTTGCGCGCCCTTATAGTTGAGATAGCAGGAGACGACATGGCTACAGGCCTCTACAAATATATGTTGGAAGGTGTGCAAAGGTATCCTAGGATGTCTCTCCCACAAATTATCCCACCTTTTCTGTGGGAAGGTACCCAGCCATGGCTCAGCACCTTACCCCAATGTGTTGACTGAAAGCAGGAATTTGTATATGGGATAGATAATTGTGATTGTGACCGTCTTCAAGAAAGGTGACAAGTCCAATTGCGATAATTACAGAGGAGTTTCCCTGCTGTCTGTCACAGGGAAAGTCATCGCAAAAATCCTCCTCAATCGCCTTCTCCCAGTGGCCGAAGAGCTCCTCCCAGAGTCGCAATGCGGATTCTGCCCACTAAGGGGCACAATGGACATGATCTTCACCGCATGTCAATTACAAGAGAAATGCAGGGAACAGCACCAACCGCTGTACATGGCCTTCTTTAATCTCACAAAGGCCTTCGTCACTGTCAACCGTGAGGGATTATGGAATGTCCTCCTCAAATTCGGCTGCCCTCAAAAGTTTTTCACTATCCTCCGCCTGCTTCACGACGACATGCAAGCCGTGATCCTGACCAACGGTTCCACCACAGACCCAATTCACATACGAACCGGGGTCAAGCAAGGCTGTGTCATCGCACCAACGCTCTTCTCGATCTTCCGTGCTGCAATGCTCCGTCTCACCCTCAGTAAGCTCCCCACTGGAGTGGAGCTAATTTACACAACAAACAGGAAACTGTTCAACCTCCGTTGCCTCCAGTCCAGATCCAAGGTCGTCCCATCCTCTGTCGTCAAATTACAGTATGCAGACGATGCTTGCGTCTGCGCTCACTTGGAGGTCAAACTCCAAACCATCGTCAACACCTTCACCGAAACGTACGAGAGCATGGGCCTTACACTAAACATCCGTAAGACGAAGGTCCTCTACCAACCTGCCCCCGCCACACAGTACTGCCCCCCGATTATCAAAATCCACAACAAGGCCTTGGACAACGTGGACCACTTTCCATACCTCGGGAGCCTACTGTCAACAAGGGCAGACGTCGACAACGAAGTCCAACACCGTCTTCAGTGTGCCAGTGCAGCCTTCGGTCGCCTGAGGAAGAGAGTGTTTGAAGACCAGGATCTCAAACCCGGCACTAAGCTCATGGTCTACAAAGCAGCAGTGATACCCGCCCTGCTGTATGCCTCAGAGACATGGACCATGTACAGCAGGCACCTCAAAGCACTGGAGAGGTACCACCAACGCTGCCTCCGCAAGATCCTGCAAATCCATTGGCAGGATAGGCGCACCAACGTCAGTGTTCGTACTCAGGCCAACATCCCCAGCATCGAAGCTTTGACCACGCTCAATCAACTCCAATGGATGGGTCACATTGTCCGCATGCCCGATACGAGACTCCCAAAACAAGCGCTCTACTCGGAGCTCCGGCACGGCAAGAGAGCCCCAGGTGGGCAGAGGAAACGCTTCAAGGACACCCTCAAAACCTCCTTGAAAAAGTGTAACATCCCCTCCAACACCTGGGAATCCCTGGCCCAAGACCGCACAAAGTGGAGGAGAAGCATCCGGGAAGACGCCGAACACCTCAAGTCTCTTCGCCGGGAGCAAACGGAAGCCAAGCGCAGGCAGCGCAAGGAGCGCACGTCAACCCAAGCACCCCACCCACCCGCCCCTTCAACCACCGTCTGCCCCACCTGTGACAGAGACTGTAGGTCCCTCATTGGACTCATCAGTCACCTGTGAACTCATTTTTAATGTGGAAGCAAGTCATCCTCGGTTCCGAGGGACTGCCTAAGAAGGAGAAGAAGTATATGGGATAATTGGATTGTACCTGAATCCTATCACTCAATAGGATGGTGCATTGGATGACTGTGGGGCTGTTAATGACTTTCCACCCTCATCAACAATATACTCCTTTCTCAAAGGGACAAACCCACCCTGCTTTATTTGTGTTATTTGTAAGGATCTCATAATGTTTTGTATTTCTCAAAATCAACAAATGCTCTTAAACAGCTGTCAAAGTAACAAGTGCCCATTTTAATGATGACACTGTGACAGGTACAGGATTTCATCCTGTCACAAATTCTAAAATATTTCTACATTATATTGTTCCTTTAGAATGGTAGGTAGGTCGATGGACTGGTGTGTTTCTGAACAGATTTCTTCTGTTCTTTGTCTTGACGTAAGAGGCTGGGGTAAGCAAATACGCACATGCTATGTCCAAATTTGACTTTAAAGTACAATGGAGGCAGTCTGTCTTTGTCTTTGTCTGTAAATAGTCTCTCATCAGGTTCAGAGTGGTTGACCAAATGCCTCAGGCTCATGAAATGTTAATAAATGCAATTTTGCCCCTGTGAAAGAAGGCGTGTAACAGAAAAGAAAGAAGGAAAGAAAGACTTGCATTTATATAGTGCCTTTCATGACCTCGGGGTGCCCCAAAGTGCTTTACAGCCAATGAAGTACTTTTAAAGTGTTGTAATGTATAATGGTCACTTAAGATTAATGTCTGGAAGATTTAAAACCTAGCCAGGTGTCAAAATCCATTAGCTCAGCACTTTATTTGCCGGGAAGATGTAATTGATTAAAAAAACATGTTCCTCTGCCTAGTGTAAAAAAATCTGGGGCTTTTTCAAAGAAATTTACTGAGGAAAAGACTCTCCTGATCTGAAGTGTTAGAAGGTATCTGGTCCAGATATAATTCCTTCAGTCTCTTGCCAAGGTTTTAGTTCATTTAGTGCAACTTTTGTTCTTTGATTATGAGATAGAACTCAGCGAGTGCAGAAATAAGCATTACAGAAAAGGCTAATCAAAAGACTATTTAAAGGACCCTCAGAAAAGGCTCAGACCTCGAAATTCAGCTCCTTTGCATCTGCCATTAGCACCTCCGGGGGGGCACTAACGAGGCGCAAAGGGCGTATCGCCCGGATGGGATAGCACCTCCCGAGAAATTCGGCGGGGCGCTACTGAGGTGCTAGCTGATAGAGCCGCACCCGGGCCGCTATACCGCCGGCGATGATGTCATCACCATGCACCACGAACCCTTACTGCCCTGCTGCGACCCCTTACTGTCCTGTGGCGGAAATTCGGCTGCACCCCGCGAGGTAGCCACGGGCGGTGTCAGCGCCAGCCTCGCGGATCGTGAGCCGGGCCGACCTCCGCTCACGGGGCGCTAATTAAAGGGAGGTGCGTCTGCGACCCGCAGTGCCATTTTATTTATATGGGCCGCCCTCCATGGCCGCCCTTGGCGTGGTCCGTAGCTGCCATCGCGCAGCCCGGCACTGCGCTGCCCTGGTGGGCTAGTGTGGGCCATCGGAGGCCCTGCAGAACTCGCAGCGCCCCTCCCCTTTAACGGAAGGGGAGGGGCGCTGAAACGTGTCAGCACCACGTGGAGCGGCCGCGTAGCGCTCTGGCACTACCGTGCACTGGCGCTACCGCGCCCCCGACAGGAAGTGGAGCACCCGAGACAGCGCCGCGCTTCCTCGCCGGGGCGGTAAGCCGAATTTAGCGGCCAGGGCGGTACTTCGGCATTGGGCGCTAAATCTCCGGCGATAACTCGGGTACCATCCCCAAACGGGACGTAACCGAATGTCGCCCCTCAGAATTTGGAACACTTTGCTAGTTTGCTTTCAGAAAATGGTTTAAATTATCAAAGAAATGTAAGTGTTACATTGCTATTTCACTTGCTGATTCAACTTGCTTTTGTTTATATTTCTTTCTCGTAATAAACTCAAAGGTTGTTTTAGCTCAAGCTGTATGGCCTGTCAGCACAGTGTTTTTTCCCCTAATGGAGAAATTAGCAGTGAGTATGTTGTACTATATCCAATGTATACCACAGCACTACAAGGGGGATTGTTAACACAGAATTCCCAGTCACTTCACACTTTTGGTTCACATGAGCCATGGGATGCACTATGACAGCTGCTTTTTGCCGTGTGCATGAATAAAGAATGTTGGGAGAGAGCCGGAGTTGTAACAGCCACAACTCAGAACCCTAACTGTCAATGGGTGTGGGGGGGGGAGGGGTCAAGTTGGCCATTGCCTTTCCTACCAACGGTCTAAAGGTTCATTATTCAGACACCCTGACAAAATTGCAAATACTTTATGAAAATAGTGGCCGAAGTGAGCATAAAATAATAAAGCAATTGTTTGAACAGAGTTTATTTTACCGGTTGTGAAAGCCAGGCAGTCTGAGACAGACTCTATACTCCTGCTAGCCCAGTGGGTTTATATTCAACCAGGACGGCAGCCTCTACATTTCAGTGGGACCAGCCTAATGCAGTGTGTAATGCGGAAAGAACAGTATAACAATACCAACTCCAGGCAAAGAAAGTGATATTTAAACCGCGCTGTCTCATGTGCATCGTGTTTTACTTGGCATGATCCAAGCTTTAGATAAAACCAGAATGCTTGGTGTATGTAGTTTATTTTCTCCTGCCATACACACATCACCCTCATTACAGCGCGAATCTGGTGCCCAATTACTAGTATAATAACAGCATAAAACACCAGCTGCCCACCGGTTAACATCAGTGCTCCAATGAATGAATCAGACTTGAACATTTATTAGGAGGCCACCTGTTTCAAAGACCACTTGAAGTCAGTCCCAAAGACTGGACTGGTTTCAGGTTTCACCGTATAGTAGTTTAGGAAAATCAGAGAATCGGATAACACTGGTAACAGCAAAGGGACTTTTGAATAGCTACTGGCATTTTGCTATGTTGAACATCTTTTTGAAAGGCATTCAAAATGAATCCCTCAGCTTTCTTTTGAAAATCTTGCACAGTGGAATAGAATAACAAACCCTTGCACCAACAGGTAAAAGACTGGAAATTCAGAAATGTGAGATCTTTTGGATCATCGCAAAGTCTGTCTTGATTAAATGAAATAATTGAGATTGTTTTAGTCAAGATAAATAAAGCCAGGTCAGAGAGTGCGAACAAGAGCAGAAAGAAGAGGATCAGTTTTATGACGGTGGGTAAACTATGGGCACAGGGAATCAGTCATGTTGACTTTTTTATTGGCTGTAGTACTACACTTTGTTGCTCATGTTGTACTGAGATTTTAACTCTTTTAAATGTGCAGCATCGTCAATACCTTCGCCGACGCGTACGAGAGCATGGGCCTTACACTAAACATCCGTAAGACAAAGGCCCTCTACCAACCTGGCCCCCGATGATCAAAATCCACGACAAGGCCTTGGACAACGTGGACCACTTTCCATACCTCGGGAGCCTACTGTCAACAAGGGCAGACGTCGATGACGAAGTCCAACACTGCCTTCAGTGTGCCAGTGCAGCCTTCGGTCGCCTGAGGAAGAGAATGTTTGAAGGCCAGGACCTCAAACCTGGCACCAAGACCATGGTCTACAGGGCAGCAGTGATACCCACCCTGCTTTATGCTTCAGAGACATGAACCATGTACAGCAAGCACCTCAAAGCACTGGAGAGGTACCACCAATGCTGCCTCCACAAGATCCTGCAAATTCATTGGCAGGATAGGCACACCATAGAAACATAGGAGCAGGAGTCAGCCCTTCGAGCCTCCTCCACCATTCAATATCATGGCTGATCCTCTATCTCAATACCATATTCCCGCTCTCTCCCCATACCCCTTGATGCCTTTTGTGTCTAGAACAACGTCAGAGCTCTCGCTCAGGCCAACATCCCCAGCATCGAAGTTTTGACCACGCTCGATCAGCTCCGATGGACGGGCCACATCGTCCGCATGCCCGATACGAGACTCCCAAAACAAGCGCTCTACTCAGAGCTCTGGCACGGCAAGAGAGCCCCAGGTGGGCAGAGGAAACACTTCAAGGACACCCTCAAAGCCTCCTTGAAAAATACAACATCCCCTCCGACACCTGGGAATCCCTGGCCCAAGACCGCTCAAAGTGGAGGAGAAGGCACCGAACACCTCGAGTCTCTTTACCGGGAGCAAGCGGAAGCCAAGCGCAAACAGCGGAAAGAGCGCATGTCAACCCAAGCACCCCACCCACCCGCCCGCCCCTTCAACCACCGTCTGCCCCACCTGTGACAGAGACTGTAGGTCCCGCATTGGACTCATCAGTCACCCGAGAACTAATTTTTAGTATGGAAGCAAGTCATCCTTGGTTCCGAGGGACTGCCTAAGAGAGAGAGAGATAGTGGTGAGCCTTGGCTGTCAATTTGTTAGTCTTTCTGCAAACCATATAACTGCACCTGGTCTAATAGCACCTTTTATATCATATTTTTCAAACAAAATTTGGAGTATAGGAGGTTGCTTTTCCATTGATTGAAAAGAGCTTATTGTCCTATTAACAGTCCATTGCTTTTTCAAAGCCAGTGGAAGACTGGTAAATCACACTCCATCAATCTGTTACCACACTAGCCAATTGCATAATCATGGAAATAAGCAGTCTAACTGCATACTTTCCAATTAATCAAAACTGGAATTCCTTAAACTTCACGTAAGCAAGAAAACCATATTAGAAAAAATAATGGCACCAAAGACTGACAAATGGTTTCCAAAGTGCTCTCGATTCAGGAATTGTCCCTTTAGATTGGAAAATTGCAAACATAACTCCATTAAGAAAGGTGAGAGAGAGAAACCAGGAAATTATTGACCTGTTAGTCTAACATCTGTTGTGGGCAAGTTATTGGAATCAATCATTAAGGACAGAGTGGCTGAGCACTTAGAGAAATTTGAGCTGATTGGAGAGAGCCAACACGGATTTGTAAAGGGTAGGTCATGTCTAATGAACCTAAGTGAATTTTTTGAGGAAGTAACTAAAGTAGTAGATGAGGGAATGCCTATGGATGTAGTTTAGATGGAATTCCAGAAGGCATTCAATAGGGTCTATACAGAGTCTGTTAGCTAAAACTAAAGCTCATGGAAATGAAGGCGAATTATTGCTCTGGTGGGAGATTGGTTAGGCGATAGTAGACAGAGAGTAGGGATAATGGGTGCGTACTCGAACTGGAAGGAAGTGTCTATTGGTGTCCCACAAGGATCTATGTTGGGGCCTCAACTATTCACTATATTTATTAATGACTTAGATAATGCAATAGAGAGCCAAGTATCCAAGTTTGCCAATTGGTGGCATAGTAAGTAGCTTAGAAAGGAGCATAAAATTACAACGAGACATTGATAAAGTGAGTGGGCAAAACCATGGCAGATGGATTTCAATGCAGGTAAATGTGAAGTCTTCCATTTTAGACCAAAAAGGAGAGATCCAAGTATTTTTTAAATGGTGAAAAACTAAGGACAGTGGAGGTCCAAAGAGATTTAGGGGTCAATGTGCACAGATCACTAAAATGTAGCAGTCAGGTACAAAAAATAATCAAAAAGGTTAATGGACTGTTAGCTTTTATAACTAGAGGGCTAGACTATAAAGGGAAGGAAGTTTTCATAAAGCTATACAAAGCCCTGGTTAGACTGCATCTGGAGTCCTGTGTACCGCACCTTAGAAAGGATATATTGGCCTTGGAAGGAGTGCAGTGCAGATTCACCAGATTGTTACCAGGGCTCCAAGGGTTAGATTATGAGGAGAGATTACATAAAGTAGGCTTGTATTGCCTGAAATATAGAAGGTTAAGGGTGATTTGATTGAGATTTTTAAGATTTTGCAAGGAATTGATAAGGTAGATAGGGAAACTTTTTCCTCTGGTGGGGGGAGTCCAGAACAAGGAGACAAGCTTAAAATAAGAGCTGGGCCATTCAGGAGAGAAGTTAGGAAAAATGGCTTCACACAAAAGGTGGTAGAAGTGTGGAACTCCATCCTACAAAAAGCAGTAGATGCTAGCTCAAATAATAATTTGAAATCTGAGATTGATATTTTGCTAGCCAAGGGTATTAAAGGATATGGAGCCAAGGTGGGTGGATGGAGTTAGGATACAAATCAACCACGATCTCATTGAATGGCGGAACAAGCTCAAGGGGCTGAATGGCCAACTTCTATTCCTATGTTCCTATATTGCTGCCTGAATATTGCCTGTAGGGTACCTGCACTAGAAAACTTGCAATACAATTGTAACTACTGTCACAGTGTAATGCAGCCTAAATCCTAAGTTATGGCCCAGCCCACACTGGAATGAAGCAGTGAGAGGCCCTGGAGGAGCAGGTCACACTCTGTTTTGCTCCAGAGACAGGTCAAGCCGTAACTCTGGATTTACACCACTCAAGTTTAGCATCAGTGTAGCAAAGCAGAAGGTAGTTAGTCTTGTTCTGCTTCACTTTGGCTCCAGCTTAGGCCCTGACTCTGGATTTACACTACATACGTTTTGTGCAAAGCAGAAACCACTTTGCATCTTTGCTAAATGTGCAGTATAAATGCATTTGATGGAGATAGGGTTAACTTATGATCAATAACACTATAATGACAGCTCAGAGTTCTTATCACAGTGTGTTTTTATAAAAATAGATTGATTTCTTCATTTATGTGGTTATGCTTTATATATAAAAATTCTGAAAACACAGGTTAAAAGTGAGGCTTCACTTTCACTAAGAATTAGGCTTGAAAGTAAGGACGGTGCAGCAGAATAAGAGAGAACATGTATCACTTCTCCAACCAAAGCAAAATGTGGGAATAAATGTAAGTGCAAATGCTTTTTAGCTACTTCAAACAACAGTTAAAGTCTCATTTAAACAAAATTAATATTTTAATGTACACATCACTTTACCAATAGGCCACAGATGAGTTTGACAAACATTATACAGTGAAACATTTGTGCTATTGAGCAATGGTCGATCTTTACGTGCCATTATGAGAGCCACCACAAGCTGGCGCTGTAGGCAGCATAAATGACAATCTGAACCAAAACATTTAAAAGGCTGGTGTGAAATGGTAGAAATAGTACATTAAAGTATAGTAGAATGTTATTTTATGTAGGATGCGTAGCTTAAATTGGACACATACTGTTTTACTTAGTATTTACTTACTAATATGGTACTTTTTGGAGATATTCCTTGATGAAAAAACATGATCTATAGGAAAACACATTCATTTAACTGTACAATGCTTTGATTAATCTGTGTGACATATTGAGTGCTGCAAAATAGTTGACCCAGCTGGCCTTAATATCTATATGTGTTTTATTTTAGTAGAATACAAAAATGAATAAAGCATTATTAAATCTGACAATTTTTCATCTGTCATTTAAATTAATAGCATCTATTATGACCATTAAATCAATGCCAGTGGAGAGAGGCTCAATAACTGAACACAGGGAATGATTAATTGGGACAGGATATTTAAAAAGAATAACATGTGATACGTTGTTACTGGGTTTGAAATAAGACATGTGTTTCTGCTGCAGCTTCATAAAAAAGATCCGTCTGTAAAGAAAAACAGTTACCATGCGGTGGGGCAGAAGATAGAGAAGAAATCAGAGGCATGTGGCTGTGCACAACCTCAACACAAAGCCTTGTTTACAAAGAAACCCTTTTAAATTCCTGAAGGATAGCAAGGACTGGGCTGCGAATTAAAAAAAAAAGACAACACAAGAAACATTGCAGCTGACAGCATTTGAAACAAACTACTTTCTTCATTGATTATCCGGATTGGAAGAAATGTCAAAGCTTATTTTCTGTCGTATAACATTTTGTGTCTGAAGTCATTCATTTTTGTAAGCTGATCTTCCCATATATTCCTTTACTATGTTATTTATATTAGAATATTAAAATATTTGTATAGTATTCAATTTTATTCATATTGGCCACTGAACGATATAGTTTGACACCTTGGCAATACAGTCTTGGACATTGAGCTGGTAGTCGGAGGTTATTTTTATTTGTCCCTTCCGTCCTGAAGGCTATGACATTTTGCCGAGGTATAATTCCACAGCACCAGAGGGGCTCCAGGGCCTCTCCCGAATGGCCATTGTTCTGGTGTCAGCCTAAACAGTAAGTGAGACCAAGCTGTTTGACTGTGGACAGCATCACAGCTGAGTCCAGTCTTATCCTCTTCACCTGTTCACACGTGCACACTTTGATGCAAGGCCAGCCTGAAAAATTGCAAGAAGAATTTAGAACATTAAAAACATTAAAAATATTGGGAGTGACAGATTTGGTGCCGTTTTAACAATTTATTTTATTTACTTGCAAAAATTTTGACTACTCACGCTCTGACTATTTATACACCACCAGAAATAGACCAGTGAGCAATCATGAAAAGACACTCTTTTGAGGCAGGTGTGTGATTCGGGGTTAGAGTGCAGGTGTATTGTTGGACCAGAATAGAGGGAAATTTACTCTTCACCAGACTCCACTATCATTGACTGCAGAGTGCTTGATCTGACTCTACAGGGAGAGTTTTAACTCCCTCCACTCAAGCCGAAAGCAGGCGAAAGGGGAGTGAAACTCTAAGCGGTGGACTAGGCATCCTTTTCCTGCCCGTTACCATTTTAACGTCGTGTGTACTTGGGTGGTTGAGCCGTCCATCTGACTCCGGCGGGAGCCCCACGACTAAATTTAAATTGGGGTCCTATGATGGCATTAGGGTCCCGATGCAATTTTAACTGCCTATTGAGTGAAGTGTCCGCCTCGAGCACTCCTCTCAGTAAAACCTGGCGGAGACCCTGTCGGGTAAACCTTACCTTTGTGGAGCCAGGAGGAATCGGAATTCTCCTCTGGATCCCACAGAGAGAGTTTGGGCTGCTGTCGCCTCAGGCTCCCAACCCGCGAAACCCCCGCCCATTTCTATCGTAACTTATCTGACTGCCGGCATAGTGGCCCGGATCCGGGCTGCCTGGCCTTCATAGGCCCAAAGCTGGCGAGCTGCCTCAGGACGCTCGCTTCAGGGGGCAACTGGCTAGCAGAATGTTAAAATGGACCCAGCCTCCCACTGCAGCACCAGGCAGGCAGCCCGTGCCTTGTGCCAGCTTTCTCGAGCAGAGAAGGCTAAGAGGACCTCAAATAGAATTTTTATAAATTATGCAAGATTTTGATAAAGTGAGTAGGAAAAGATTATTCCCTCTGGTTGGGGAGTCAGTGATGAGAGGCTATCAATTTAAAATTGTTACTGAGGAGAGAGGCTAGATGATTTTTTTTTACACAGAGTTGTTAGAGCATGGAATGCTTTGCCACGTGATGAGGAAGAGGCCGTTACATATTTTAAGGGGAAATTAGATAAATGTTTGAAGCAGAGGAAGATACAGGAAATGTAGAGTGTGTGGGCTTGTGGAATTAGTCTTGGATTTTTGGAGCCAAAATGGCAGCACAGACATTATGGGCCATTTAGCCCCTTTCTGCTTTGTAAACTTCTCCACTTCAATTTCGATCAACTTTATCATGTAATCAATATGATACGCATTGCACGCATCGCACACTTCCTGTAACAGTTCCTTGTAATGTTTAATCAAAGCTTAGTAGTTTATTCCAGCCCAGGCAAATTTATTGGACCTCATTGAATCATGACTAACTCCTAGCCCTGGTCCTCCCAATGGCATTTCCTACCTTCTGAAGAACTAGTCACCAAAATTCTTCTCGGCTTATAAAGGTGGGAAACACTTATAACCTTTAAAATGTAACTGGCACTCCACCTCTGGTACTCCTCATATCCAAGAGTAAATTGCAGCTACCAGCTTCTTTCAACCGTTACAGTTCAGGACTCTCATTGGCAGTAAGGCCCATGCTGTTGAGGAGCACTTTTGTGCTGTCATCCCATCTTGTTCTGGGTCTGCCTCGTGACCTCTTCCATGTCAATGATGGTTTGATGGTGAATGCTTGGGTGGGGTCAGACCCAGGGCAATGCATGAGGTGTCCATACCAGAGGAGGGTAATGGTCAACCAACCAGCGGTGGTTGATGAGTCAGATTGCGTACAAACCCATTTAAGATTTTGCCCTGGGGCTTAATTTTTAGTAGTTTGTGAAGCAAAGTAAAATCCAACCCATACACCTGCTGGTTAAAAATAATCCTTCTCCCTCTCTCTGACACCATGCCCATCTATGCATTCCACTCCTGACGTGCCCGCACGCTGAGAAACAGTCCTGATGCCAAGTTCAGGACTGTAACCTGGGAACCAGCTTTAAGTTATTTCAAGTGTTTTTTATTGTTATATAAAATATTAGTTTGGTTCAATTGGTAGCATTCTTACCTCTGTAGTCAAAAGATTGTGGGCTCAAACACTACTGGAGCACATAATCTAGCCTTGCACTGCAGTGCAATGGTGAAGGAGTGTTTTGTATTATCAGAGGTGCTGCCTTTTGAATGAGGTGTTAAATTCATCTGCCTGTTTAGGTGGGCATTAAAGAGCCAATGTCCGAGCCAACATTCTTCAACCAACCTCATCAAAAAACAATTAATCAAAGTCACTTAAATTAAAGGGTAGTTCACATTTTTTAGTGAAACAAATGACTTTGCAATGCATGTCACATGACAACTGGGTAGAACATTTACAAATCAGAGCTGGGAAGCGTGCATCTATGGGAAAAAAAGCAATTCAATTACTTTGTGTTTTCAACCATTAAATAATAGTTCTGAGCTAATTATTGTTTTGGAGGAGCTTTTTAAATGTCATTAAGGGGACTGATGTTTGCACTGGGGCAGAAGGGATGTTTAAGATGTTTTGGCCTGTACTCATTTCAGGCAGCCTCTAGAGCCGGCTTTATAGGTTCTAGCCATTTAGCCATGGCCTGAACACCCGTGCAGATCGGGTGCAGGGCTCTGCGCTGATAAATTGGTTATCGTTGTGCCCACTGTATAGCTGTAAAATGTGCAGTGCTATGTTGAATTTAGACCCCAGTGTGTATTTAAATAGTTACTTCACAGAAATCACAGAAACCCCACAGTGCAGATAGAGGCCATTTCGGCCCATCGAGCCTGCACCGACACATATCCCACCCGATCCCCGTAACCCCACGTATTTAATCCCCCTAACCCTAAGGGTCAATTTATCATGGCCAATCAACCTAACCCGCACATCTTTGGACTGTGGGAGGAAACCGGAGCACCCGGAGGAAACCCACACAAACACGGGGAGAATGTGCAAACTCCACACAGACAGTCACCCGAGGCCGGATTCGAACCCTCGAACTTGCAAAGGATTAGTTTAGAATTGTGATTTTTTAAAATTATTTTGTTTATTCAAGGAGTTAGATGAATGGTTTTCTACTCTAATTATATTACTATATTATATGACTGACTCTTATGTGCTTGTTTATGTATTGTAAAGTAAATTAACTTAATATTTTAATCTTAAAATGAGATCTGATGTGAGATCTTATGAAGGCATGAAATGGGTCCAATAGTTAGAAGCAGTTATCAGATAGGGTTTGCTACTTGATTCCCAGACATGTTGCTGAAAGCTAGCCTCGATCTAAAGGCAAAGATAGAAACTCGAAGGTCTGGGGCATTGGGACTTACCTATTAGAGTCATCTAAGATTACAGAGCTGAAATAATCTAGGGCAAGAAGGTTAGAAAAGACCCAAAAATATAGTAGTTACTTTGTAGGGTAAATATTACCAAATTTAAGGACGCACCAAAAGGTGAATCACAGCAAAAATGTCATGTTTTAACTCTGACTCTCAAAAGTTTATAAAGCCATCAAAAATGTAAAGCCAAGTGTTTCTAAATGTGAAAGTAACGAAGTAGAAAATTACTTCTGAGAAAGATACAGTCAAAAGAGACAGTGAAATGCTGCTATTATTTTTGTACTTTTATATTTCTGTTATGTTCCAGTCACACAATTGCCCAAAATAAACAGCTAAACTCCCTCTTTAAACATTCATATAGAACATTAGCGTACGACTATGAGCAGCAGGTAAACTGATAACGAATGTGTTCAAGGGCCCTGCGTCAGGCAGGACTATAATGATAGTTCTTTGACCTGCAGCGATCAGATGACATGAGCACTGAAAACTGTAAACATCATGCTGAGTGGCAACTCTGAGAGCAGGCTCTCCACACGCATAGGCAATCTCTCAAAGCAGACGCATATTGGGCGGCAGATTATTCAGCTTTTGGTGATAATATTGCCCATCTCTATAAATGCTGAAAATGAATTTTTGTTTGGTAGTAAAATATCTAATATAATGCACCAAGCAGCTACTGTACAATATTGAATATTCAGAAACATTGGTACTGTGGAGTTGTGTTTGTTTCTGGTAGAATTACGGTTTTATTTTTTTAAATTAAAAAGTGAAATAAAGGAAAGTATGTTACACCTGTCAAAGGAGCCATTTGTAAAGATTTTTTAGATGAGTTTCCTTTTTGTGAAGATTAGGGAGGGGAGTTATACAATGGGGCTCTATTACAGTATTCTTTTTCACACAGATAAACTACTCAATAAAATTAATGCATCAAATACATCAAGCACATTATTCAGAGATGAATATAAAATAGGTTTCGCTATGAAAATAAATGGTAACACTTCCTAACTGTGTCCATGTTAAAGTAGATAATATCCAATAAACTCATGTGCTGAGTTTTTGAGCCATTAGAAGATAATGTACAAATCAATGACGAATATGCCTAAGTAGTTACTTAACAATTAAGATGAATACAAATTTAAATAATCAGACAGCCACTTACTTGCAGCTAATCTGATAGCCCATTGGTACAGCCTGCACTTTTTAAATTCAAGCCCTGAGCTGCCTCCAAGCATCTTTTAAATAGTATAGACATATTATCAGCCATCCCTCCTCCACTATGGATAGACTTGGGAGTAACCCAGGGTTGTTTACATATATACAATATTTTGAACTGCATTCCACTTCACTTCCCCAAGAATGTGTCATTTGTCTATTTGGTAAACTCCCTCATGCATTTTAGATGCTTAGTTGGCAGTTATCTACTTGTAATTGTCAGTAGCCAACTGGGAGTATTACAAACCTCACAACAGACAAGTGCCTTTCTGAACATACTGAATAAATGTAAAGCTTTGTTCTCTTATCTCAGATTCATTTTTACAGGTAGGTACAAATGTATTCTATTGTTTTATGTTATGGTGGATTATTTGGAACATTTCAGTGACTTTAAGGCTAAAATTTACGTCAGTATCGTCAGTGAGTCTCATTGTAGTGAATGCTGAATATTAAAAGTCAGATGGGATTAACCAAATCTATTGATTTACATTGAGAGCAATTTTCCTGGTTGTTATGGTAGCGATCATTGGTATTCAGGCAGGGAAAGTTGCATTTGTGACATTAGTGGGGTAAATTTCCTCACTGTTTTCAGCACATTAGCGGTGCATAAAGGCAACAGGAAATTTGCTGCAGGCAGATGTGAGGGGTTTCTGAGTCTGGAGAGGCTGAAGAGTCTGGAGAGTATGAAGAGTCTGGAGAGTATGAAGAGTCTGGGGAGTATGAAGAGTCTGGAGAGTATGAAGAGTCTGGAGAGGCTGAAGAGTCTGGGGAGTATGAAGAGTCTGGAGAGGCTGAAGAGTCTGGGGAGTATGAAGAGTCTGGAGAGTATGAAGAGTCTGGAGAGTATGAAGAGTCTGGGGAGTATGAAGAGTCTGGAGAGTATGAAGAGTCTGGAGAGGCTGAAGAGTCTGGAGAGTATGAAGAGTCTGCAGAGTATGAAGAGTCTGCAGAGTATGAAGAGTCTGGAGAGTATGAAGAGTCTGGAGAGGCTGAAGAGTCTGGAGAGTATGAAGAGTCTGGGGAGGCTGAAGAGTCTGGAGAGGCTGAAGAGTCTGGAGAGTATGAAGAGTCTGGAGAGTATGAAGAGTCTGGAGAGTATGAAGAACCTGGAGAGTATGAAGAGTCTGGAGAACCTGGAGAGGACAACATGCCAGAAAACACAAGGAAACTAATATTGAATCAGGGACAGGAGCTCAACAAAATTAACGTAAGTAAAATAACAGTAATGAAGAAAATAATGGCACTAAAGAGTGACAAATCCCCAGGACCAGATGGTTTCCATCCCAGGGTTTTAAAGGAAGTAGGTGAGCACATTGCAGATGCCCTAACTATAATCTTCCAAAGTTCTCTAGATTCAGAAACCGTTCCTTTAGATTGGAAAATTACGCATGTCACTCTGCTATTTAAGAATGGCGAGAGAGTGAAACCAGGGAATTATAGACCAGTTAGCCTAACCTCTGTTGTCGGGAAATTACTAGAGTCTATAATTAAGGATAGGGTGACTGAACACCTTGCAAATTTTCTGCTGATCAGAGAGAGCCAGCATGGATTTGTAAAGGGTAGGTCATGCCTGTCAAACCTGATTGAACTTTTTGAAGCGGTGACTAAAGTAGTGGACAGGGGAATATCTATGGATGTTATTTATATGGACTTTCAGAAGGCTTTTGATAAAGTCCCTCATAAGACACTGTTAGCTAAAGTTGAAGCTCATGGAATTGAAGACAAATTATTGAGCTGGTTAGGAAATTGGCTGAGCAGCAGGGGACAGAGAGTAGGGATAATGGGCAGGTGCTCAAATTGGCAGGATATGACTAGTGGTGTCCCGCAGGGATCTGTGTTGGGGCCTCAAATATTCATCATATTTATTAACGACTTAGATGATGGGATAGAAAGCCACATATCCAAATTTGGCAATGACACAAAGATAGGCGGCAGTGTAGATGAAAGCATAAAATTACAAAGGGATTATTGATAGATTAAGTGAATGGGCAAAACTGTGGCAAATGAATTTCAATGTAGGCAAATGTGACTTTGGACCTAAAAAGGATAGAACAGAGTACTTTCTAAATAATGAAAATCTAGAAACAGTGGAGGTCCAAAGAAACTTGGGGATCCATGTACATAGATCATTAAAATGTCATTGACAGGTACAGAAAAGAATCAAAAAGGCTAATGGAATGCTGGCCTTTCTATCTGGAGGACTAGAATACAAGGGGGTAGAAGTTATGCTGCAGCTGTACAAAGCCATGGACAGTTGACACCTGGAGTACTGTGAGCAGTTCTGGGCACCACACCTTAGGAAGGATATAAATGCGTTGGAGGGAGAGCTGCGTAGGTTTACTAGAGTGATACCCGGACTCCTGGGGTTAAATTATGAGAAGAGATTACACAAACTAGGATTGTATTCCCTGCAATTTAGAAAGTTAAGGGGTGATTTGATCGAAGTTTTCAAGATATTAATGGGAACAGATAGGGTAGATAGAGAGAAACTATTTTCGCTGATTGGCGAGTCTAGGACTAGGGGGCATAATCTAAAAATTAGAACCAGACCTTTCAGGAGGGAAGTTAGGAAACACTTCTGCACACAAAGGGTGGTAGAAGTTTGGAACTCTCTTCCACAAATGGCAATTGATGCTAGATCAATTGTTAATTTTAAATCTGAGATTGATAGATTTTGGTTAACCAAAGGTATTAAGGGTTATGGGGCAAAGGCAGGTATATGGAGTTAGATCACAGACCAGCCATGATCTCATTGAATGACGGAACAGGCTCGAGGGGCTGAATGGCCTACTCCTGTTCCTATGAGAGTATGAAGAGTCTGGATAGTCTGGAGAGTCTGGAGAATCAGGAGAGACTGGAGAGTCTGGAGAGACTGGAGAGTCTGGAGAGTCTGGAGAATCAGGAGAGACTGGAGAGTCTGGAGAGACTGGAGAATCTGGAGCGACCGGAGAGTCAGGAGAGTCTGGAGCGACCGGAGAGACCGGAGAGTCTGGAGAGACTGGAGAGTCTGGAGAGACTGGAGAGTCTGGAGAGTCTGGAGAGACCGGAGAGTCTGGAGAGACCGGAGAGACCGGACAGTCTGGAGAGTCTGGAGATTCTGGAGAGACTGGAGAGTCTGGAGAGACCGGAGAGTCTGGAGAGTCTGGAGATTCTGGAGAGACTGGAGAGACCGGAGAGTCTGGAGAGTCTGGAGAGACTGGAGAGTCTGGAGAGTCTGGAGAGTCTGGAGATTCTGGAGAGACTGGAGAGACTGGAGAGACCGGAGAGTCTGGAGAGACTGGAGAGTCTGGAGAGACCGGAGAGACTGGAGAGACCGGAGAGACTGGAGAGTCTGGAGAGACCGGAGAGTCTGGAGAGACTGGAGAGTCCAGAGAGTCCAGAGAGTCCAGAGAGACTGGAGAGTCCGGAGAGATTGGAGAGACCAGAGAGACCGGAGAGACCGGAGAGACTGGAGAGACTGGAGAGACCGGAGAGTCTGGAGATTCTAGAGAGACTTGAGAGACTGGAGAGACCGGAGAGTCTGGAGAGACTGGAGAGTCTGGAGAGACCGGAGAGACTGGAGAGACTGGAGAGACCGGAGAGTCTGGAGAGACTGGAGAGACTGGAGAGTCCGGAGAGATTGGAGAGACCAGAGAGACCGGAGAGACCGGAGAGACTGGAGAGACCGGAGAGTCTGGAGAGTCTGGAGGGACTGGAGAGTCTGGAGAGTCTGGAGATTCTGGAGAGACTTGAGAGACTGGAGAGACCGGAGAGTCTGGAGAGACTGGAGAGTCTGGAGAGACCGGAGAGACTGGAGAGACCGGAGAGTCTGGAGAGACTGGAGAGACTGGAGAGTCCGGTGAGATTGGAGAGACCAGAGAGACCGGAGAGACTGGAGAGACCGGAGAGTCTGGAGAGTCTGGAGGGACTGGAGAGTCTGGAGAGTCTGGAGATTCTGGAGAGACTTGAGAGACTGGAGAGACCGGAGAGTCTGGAGAGACTGGAGAGTCTGGAGAGACCGGAGAGACCGGAGAGACTGGAGAGACTGGAGAGACCGGAGAGACCGGAGAGACCGGAGAGACTGGAGAGACTGGAGAGACCGGAGAGACCGGAGAGTCTGGAGAGACTGGAGAGACTGGAGAGTCCGGAGAGATTGGAGAGACCAGAGAGACCGGAGAGACCGGAGAGACCAGAGAGACCGGAGAGTCTGGAGAGTCTGGAGGGACTGGAGAGTCTGGAGAGTCTGGAGATTCTGGAGAGACTTGAGAGACTGGAGAGACCGGAGAGTCTGGAGAGACTGGAGAGTCTGGAGAGACCGGAGAGACTGGAGAGACCGGAGAGACCGGAGAGACTGGAGAGACCGGAGAGACCGGAGAGACCGGAGAGACCGGAGAGACTGGAGAGACCGGAGAGACTGGAGAGACCAGAGAGACCGGAGAGACCGGAGAGACCGGAGAGACTGGAGAGACCGGAGAGACTGGAGAGACCAGAGAGACCGTAGAGACCGGAGAGACTGGAGAGACCGGAGAGTCTGGAGAGTCTGGAGGGACTGGAGAGTCTGGAGAGTCTGGAGATTCTGGAGAGACTTGAGAGACTGGAGAGACCGGAGAGTCTGGAGAGACTGGAGAGTCTGGAGAGACCGGAGAGACTGGAGAGACCGGAGAGACCGGAGAGACCGGAGAGACTGGAGAGACCGGAGAGACCGGAGAGACTGGAGAGACCGGAGAGACCGGAGAGACCGGAGAGACTGGAGAGACCGGAGAGACTGGAGAGACTGGAGAGACCGGAGAGTCTGGAGAGACTGGAGAGTCTGGAGAGACCGGAGAGACCGGAGAGACTGGAGAGACCGGAGAGACTGGAGAGACTGGAGAGACCGGAGAGTCTGGAGACAGCCAGACAGAGTGAATACACACGCTGAAGATGGGCTGCTGAATTTTGAGTGTTTTTAGTGTTTAAAGTGGGGAAAAAAAAGGTTCATTTCAAGTTTAAAAAGGTTTTAAAGTTACATTTAGTTCTAGTTAAGTTAGTTTAGTTTGTTTAGTTAAGTTTAAGTTTAGTTTAGTCTCGATTAAGTAAGGAAGGAAAAGAGCACCAAAGAGAACACCAAAGGAAAAAAAACCAGAGGAAATTAGAAAAAAAAAGCCAAAGAAAAAAAAGAAATAAGGGAAAAAAAAAATATACAAACCAAAGAACAGCGGCCGCACGGGGCCACAGCAGCAGCAGAAGCGAGGTGACTCGGCCGCATCGGGAACCGAGGCGCGAAGGCCGCACGGAGACGCAGCGGCAGCCGGAGCGAGGAGACTCGGGGAGGCCGCTTCGGGAAACGAGGCGAATCGGGGGGGCCGCACGGAGACTCAGCGGCAGCCGGAACGAGGTGACTCGGGGAGCCCGAGCGGCGAACGAGACACGGCCCGATCGGCGGCCGCAGTCCAGCACCCGAGCGACGGCCGCAGTCCAGCACCCGAACGGCGAACGAGGCACAGCCCGAGCGGCGGCTGGGCTAGAAAGCCCGGGAAAGGCCCGAGGAGCCAGGCCCAGAGACCTCTGAGGAGAAGGGGAGCAACCAGAAGGCTTCCAGAAGCAAACCAAGACTGTGAGTACAGGGCCCAGGGAGGGAGACTGAAGCCAGGGAAAGGCCCGAGGAGCCAGGCCGAGACAGAGGCACAGAGACCTCTGAGGGGGAGGGGAACAGCCCGAAGGCACCGGGAAACAGCGGCTCACAGACCCAGACCTGAGAAGGGTGAACCCAGAAGCCGAGGCCCAGGGACCACGGGGTCGGAGAGGGGGACCGGGAAAGTTCGCGAACAGGGAGAGGGAAACACCAAACCCGGGGCCCCAGAAAAGCTTATTCTAAGATCAACAATACTTTACCAAAAATGAGCGAATCAGAAGATCCACAACAGCCCCGCTTCCAGATTCCCCCCAACACCGCAAAAAAAGCTATAAAAGCGATCAAGCATGAGCAGATGAGAGAAAAACCAGAAACACTTTTTGCTGACTGTTACAACAATGGGACAAAAAGTAACCTCATTTTCTACTCAGATCAGCCAGTGGCTTGGATCACAGCAATAAAATCACACTATACCAATGTTAAGCTAGAAAATACCGCAAATGGGTCCATAATGAAAATTAACACACCAGGAGACAGTTCAACTACGACGGTCAACGCGTACAATACCGGAACAATATTAGTGCAAGGCAACCTCGACAAATTTGCAACGGCCTTCAGGACACTGAAAAAATTAACTAAGGGGGGAAGGAACAGCCCCAGAGTGGCCCGCACTCCCCCCAACATTGACAACTTACCAGGAGAAAATCTGCCTGGTCAGGAGGTGAACGAGCCACACAGTTCAAACCAGACACCAACCCCGGGGAACCACAGCCACACGATACAACTGACAAACCCCAGCATAACTACCAGGGAGGAAGCCACACATAGTCCCCCTACCATTCCCAGCTCACCAAGAGAAGAGCAGCATAGCCAGGAAGTGAGTGAGCCCTCCAGGGCCGACCAGCCTAGCCAGGAAGTGAGTGAGCCTTCCAGGGCCGACCAGGCACATACCCCGGGATCACACAGCCAGATACAACCAAAAGATAAATTTAATCAATTAGAGATAGAGGTGGTTAAACTTAGAGAGGACTTCCTCAAAATGAATGACTATCAAAATCAGGAGAGGGAGAGACACAAGAGAGAGCTGAAGCTACTTGAGAACCAGGTGAATCTACTTAGGAATCAGGTGAAAGAGCTGCAGGAAAAAGAAGAGAGCCATAGAGGAGAGATAACACCATTAGACCAGCAACCAGAGGCTAGAGATAAGACAAGACAGAGCCGGACGGAACGGCTGCACTCCCACACGGAACAAAAGCAACAGACACACAATACAAGGGGTGCCACACAGACCGACCAGCATACTGATTCGCAATCTTCCCCCACCACCGTGGAACCACAAGCGGGCCGCTCACAAGAGGTACGCACACACCAGACACCCCAGCCCAGCACACACACTATGAGTCCAAGCGAAAGCCACCAGACAGTAAACACAAACAAGGCTGACGTCGTAATACTCATAGACTCAAATGGGAAATTTCTATGGGAGAAAAAGCTATTCCCTAGAAGTAAAGTAGAAAAGATCTGGTGCCCAACAACAAACAGAGCCATGGGATGGCTGACCAAAGCCAGATTAGGCTCCCCCCAACACATAATAATACACACGGGCACAAATGACCTAAAGACCCAACAGAAAGAAGTAGCAACATCGCTCAGAGCAATGATTAGGAAAGCAAGCAGTACATTTCCAAACACTAGAATCACTGTTTCCACAATATTGCCGAGAACAGACTTCAACAACAACACAATTCATGAGATAAATGCCAGCATAGCAAGAGACTGCGAATCAAACCACAACGTACACCTGGCCCAACACCCCACCCTCGATGAGGAATGTCTTTACGACCACGTCCACATCCAAAGGCAAAGAATATCGATCTTTGCTAAAGCCCTGAAGGACGTCGCTTTTAACCGGGTCCATACCCAGACTCCAAGAGGACCCCCCCCCGACCACCAGAGATCAGCGGGGTACATATCAGGAACACTACAAGGACCACCAACACACCAACCGAGACCAGAGAGGATCCCCATGCAAAACAACAATATCAGACCTGCACCACTCCTGTCCCACAGGGGAATAGGACTGCTCCCAGCCAGACAGAGGGAGAGATGCACAGGACGTACGCAATACCTCAGACAGAAACAATCCATTAAGAGACAATAAGCAGATGTGCAGCAGCATCTACTTCCGCCTTATGGATCAAGGACTAATTAATAGAAAGAACTGTAACCAAATTGTATTAACTTTTGTAGACAACTGATGTGATCTTTTTTTTTCCCACACTTAGACACGACAAACACGTACCACTCTTTAACCTATCATAGTAAAAGATCAAACTTAACATGAAATCCTTATATATTTCGACCTGGAATATCCAAGGTCTACGCTCTTCACCGCGAGAAGTGAAAAGTAGGACCCCAGAGTTCATAGATGAAACTAAAGACCTAGATATTATCATTTTACAGGAAACTTGGTATAAAGGAAAAGGACACACTGGCTGTCCCCAAGGGTACACTGAGCTGGTGGTCCCCTCCAATAAATTACCAAGTGTAACCCAAGGCAGAGACTCCGGAGGCATACTGATCTGGTTTAAAACAGAACTTAAGAATTACATCAAATTTATAAAAAAGGGCGAAAACCATATGTGGCTCAAACTTGAGAGGGAGATTATCTCAAACACCCAAGATGTTTACATTTGCGCACTTTATATCCCTCCAATCGATTCCCCGTACTTTAAAGAGGACACCTTCTCCAACATGGAGGGGGAAATTATCCAATACCAGGCCCAGGGGAACGTGTTGATCTGTGGGGACCTCAATTCAAGAACGGGCGAAGAACCAGACTTCACCAATAATCAGGGAAACAATTACGTTTTCGGGAATAACCACTTTGACATCCCTTCCCTTCCATACAGGCATAACTGTGACAAGCAGTCAAATACCAACGGAAAACAGCTACTACAGCTCTGTCGAAACCTGGGTCTGTACATTGTCAATGGTAGGTTCATAGGAGACCTCCTAGGAAGATCGACCTATTGCTCACCTCTTGGCTGCAGCACAGTAGACTATATGATTACAGACTTAGACCCATCCTCTTTCAGAGCATTCACAGTCAAACCACAAACATCACTGTCAGATCACAGTCAAATTACGATGTTCCTCAAAAAGACAGAAACAAACAACATAGAAACACAACCCAGTAAACTGTACAACACCAAAAAATCGTACAGATGGGCCAAAAACGACACGGAAAAATACCAGAAAACAATTAGCAATGCATCAACTCAAGCTCTCTTAGACACCTTTCTGGATAACATATACACTCACAATAAAGAAGGCGTAAACCGGGCAGTTAGTAAACTAAACAATATTTTTGATAATTTGGCAACAAATGCAAACTTGAAAGCTCGCAAGAACAAACCCAAAACAAAAAACTATGAAAAATGGTTTGACCGAGATTGCCATAACATGAGGAAAAAACTTAGAAAAATATCAAACCAAAAACACAGACATCCAGAAAACGAGGAACTACGCCTTACTTATTGTCAGACACTAACACAATACAGAAACACACTCAGAACCAAAAAAGAGCAATATATTAAGAATACACTCAGCTCCATGGAGGAATCCATAGATTCCAATTGTTTCTGGGAAAACTTGAAAACACTACACAAAAAACAACACGACGATTTGGCCATTCAAAATGGGGACACATGGGTAAACCACTTTGAAAAATTATACCAGAAAAACACACTAAGACCAGAGCAACACCAAATATGCAAAAAACTGGAAAAGCTAGAAATGGCCATAAAAGATAACCAAAACCCGCTGGACGCCATAATAACAGAAAAAGAACTTCTTGAAAAACTCAAGGACCTGCGACCAGGAAAAGCCTGCGGGACAGACGGCATACTAAACGAGATGATTAAACACACAGACAACAAAATGAAACTGGCTATCCTAAAACTCTTCAACTTGGTTCTGAGTGTTGGTTATTTCCCTGATATCTGGAACAAAGGACTCATAACGCCCATATACAAAAGTGGGGACAAAATCGACCCAAACAACTATCGAGGCATCTGTGTAAACAGTAACCTGGGGAAGGTATTCTGTAGCATCATAAACAAAAGACTTATAAACTTCCTTGAGGAGCACAATGTCTTGAGTAAAAGCCAAATTGGATTCCTGCCAAACTATAGAACATCCGATCATATCTTCACCCTACAGACCCTAATTGACAAACACGTTCACCATAACAAAAGCAAAATCTACGCATGCTTTGTAGATTTCCAGAAGGCTTTCGACTCCATCTGGCATGACGGTTTATTCCTGAAACTTATCGAAAGTGGGGTAGGAGGGAAAACATATGATGTAATTAAATCAATGTATACAAACAACAAATGTGCAGTTAAAATTGGAGACAAACAAACAAAATACTTCCCACAGGGGCGGGGGGTGACGCAGGGCTCGCCAATCTCACCGACACTCTTTAATATTTACATAAATGGATTGGCAAAACTACTTGAACAATCTACAGCACCCGGCCTCACCCTATATGAATCCAAGGTTAAATTCCTCCTCTATGCAGACGACCTGGTTCTGCTGTCACCTACTAAAGAGGGGCTACAGCAAAACCTGGACCTGCTGGAGTCGTACTGCCAGACTTGGGCCCTGACAATAAATCCCCAAAAAACCAAAGTCCTTGTGTTCCAGCAAAGATCCAAACATCAGGGACCCAAAATAAATTTCACAGTAGGAACAACCAAAATTGAACAAACCACTAACTACACATACTTGGGCTTAAAAATCAGTTCTACGGGAAACTTCAAACTGGCTGTGAATGAACTGAAAGAGAAAGCAAGAAGGGCTTTCTATGCCATCAAAAAATCAATCCAAATAGAAATCCCAATTAGCATTTGGCTCAAAATTTTCAAATCAGTAATTGAACCAATTGCACTCTATGGCAGTGAGGTATGGGGACCGCTAACTCAACAAGAATTTGCAAAATGGGACAAACACCCAATTGAGATCCTACATGCAGAATTCTGTAAAAGTATCCTCCGGACTCAAAGGAAAACAGTAAACAATGCATGCAGGGCGGAACTAGGCCAATATCCATTAATAATCACTATCCAAAAAAGAGCCACCAAATTTTGGAATCACCTACAAATGAGCAATCCCCAATGCTATCACTACGACGCCCTGAAATGCCAAGAGCTGACCATAAAGAAGAATACCCTCAGTCAACTAGTCCTGGGACTCAGTGAAGTAACTACTAACAATACTAACAATAACCAGCCCCAGGACAGTGACAGGGTAACACAAAGAATTCGACCCAACACAATCGTCGCTAAGCAAAAGGAAAAATATCTGACATATTGGGCAGAAACAACAAAAACCCAAAGCAAACTCAATTGCTACTTGGCCCTAAACAGACAATACAACATAGCTGATTACCTGACCATGATAAAGGATAACAAACTGAGAAGAACCTTGACAAGGTACAGACTTAGCGAACATAGCCTAGCGATCGAAAAAGGTAGACACAGGCAGACCAGGCTGCCAAGAGAGGACAGGATATGCTCTCACTGCAGTCAGGGAGTGGTGGAGACAGAGATGCACTTCCTCACAGCTTGTGGAAAATATCAGGGCATCAGGGAGAATTTCTACCAAAAATTCTCACAAATATGCCCTGATTTCAGAAATCTGAATGACAACCAAAAACTCCCATTCCTACTGGGAGAGGAGAGAAGCTGCATAACACTGGCGGCACACTATGTTACAGCTTGCCATGAACAGAGGGACAACCAGTAAACTAAGAAAAGAATATATATAAACAATGCAAATGTATATTTATACACTCAGGGATATACCTGTTTATACACTGTATGAATAGAACTGCGTTTATGTGCTAAACCAAAAATGTATTTTGATGCTTTGGCAACATAAGATGTAACTTATCATGCCAATAAAGCGATTTGAATTGTGAATTGTGAATTGTGAGAGACTGGAGAGTCTGGAGAGACCGGAGAGACCGGAGAGACTGGAGAGACCGGAGAGACTGGAGAGACTGGAGAGACCGGAGAGTCTGGAGAGACTGGAGAGTCTGGAGAGACCGGAGAGACTGGAGAGACCGGAGAGACCGGAGAGACCGGAGAGACTGGAGAGACCGGAGAGACCGGAGAGACCGGAGAGACCGGAGAGACTGGAGAGACTGGAGAGACCGGAGAGACTGGAGAGACCGGAGAGACTGGAGAGACCGGAGAGACCGGAGAGACTGGAGAGACCGGAGAGACCAGAGAGACCGGAGAGACCGGAGAGACCGGAGAGACTGGAGAGACTGGAGAGACCGGAGAGTCTGGAGAGACTGGAGAGTCTGGAGAGACCGGAGAGACTGGAGAGACCGGAGAGACCGGAGAGACCGGAGAGACTGGAGAGACCGGAGAGACCGGAGAGACCGGAGAGACCGGAGAGACTGGAGAGACTGGAGAGACCGGAGAGACTGGAGAGACTGGAGAGACCGGAGAGTCTGGAGAGACTGGAGAGTCCAGAGAGACCGGAGAGACCGGAGAGACAGGAGAGACTGGAGAGACCGGAGAGTCTGGAGAGACTGGAGAGACTGGAGAGTCCGGAGAGATTGGAGAGACCAGAGAGACCGGAGAGACCGGAGAGACTGGAGAGACCGGAGAGTCTGGAGATTCTGGAGAGACTTGAGAGACTGGAGAGACCGGAGAGTCTGGAGAGACTGGAGAGTCTGGAGAGACCGGAGAGACCGGAGAGACTGGAGAGACCGGAGAGTCTGGAGAGACTGGAGAGACTGGAGAGTCCGGAGAGATTGGAGAGACCAGAGAGACCGGAGAGACCGGAGAGACTGGAGAGACCGGAGAGTCTGGAGAGTCTGGAGGGACTGGAGAGTCTGGAGAGTCTGGAGATTCTGGAGAGACTTGAGAGACTGGAGAGACCGGAGAGTCTGGAGAGACTGGAGAGTCTGGAGAGACCGGAGAGACTGGAGAGACCGGAGAGACTGGAGAGACCGGAGAGACCGGAGAGACCGGAGAGACTGGAGAGACCGGAGAGACTGGAGAGACCGGAGAGTCTGGAGAGACTGGAGAGTCCAGAGAGACCGGAGAGACCGGAGAGACAGGAGAGACTGGAGAGACCGGAGAGTCTGGAGAGACTGGAGAGACTGGAGAGTCCGGAGAGATTGGAGAGACCAGAGAGACCGGAGAGACCGGAGAGACTGGAGAGACCGGAGAGTCTGGAGAGTCTGGAGAGTCTGGAGAGACTGGAGAGTCTGGAGAGTCTGGAGATTCTGGAGAGACTTGAGAGACTGGAGGGACCGGAGAGTCTGGAGAGACTGGAGAGTCTGGAGAGACCGGAGAGACTGGAGAGACCGGAGAGACTGGAGAGACCAGAGAGACTGGAGAGACCGGAGAGACTGGAGAGTCTGGAGAGACCGGAGAGTCTGGAGAGACTGGAGAGTCCGGAGAGTCTGGAGAGTCCAGAGAGACCGGAGAGACCGGAGAGACAGGAGAGACTGGAGAGTCTGGAGAGACCGGAGAGTCTGGAGAGACTGGAGAGTCCAGAGAGACCGGAGAGACCGGAGAGACAGGAGAGACTGGAGAGAACGGAGAGTCTGGAGAGACTGGAGAGACTGGAGAGTCCGGAGAGATTGGAGAGACCAGAGAGACCGGAGAGACCGGAGAGACCGGAGAGACCAGAGAGACCGGAGAGACCGGAGAGACTGGAGAGACCGGAGAGTCTGGAGAGTCTGGAGAGACTGGAGAGTCTGGAGAGTCTGGAGGGACTGGAGAGTCTGGAGAGTCTGGAGATTCTGGAGAGACTTGAGAGACTGGAGAGACCGGAGAGTCTGGAGAGACTGGAGAGTCTGGAGAGACCGGAGAGACTGGAGAGACCGGAGAGACCGGAGAGACTGGAGAGACTGGAGAGACCGGAGAGACCGGAGAGACTGGAGAGACCGGAGAGACCGGAGAGACTGGAGAGACTGGAGAGACCGGAGAGACTGGAGAGACTGGAGAGACCGGAGAGTCTGGAGAGACTGGAGAGACTGGAGAGTCCGGTGAGATTGGAGAGACCAGAGAGACCGGAGAGACCGGAGAGACTGGAGAGACCGGAGAGTCTGGAGAGTCTGGAGGGACTGGAGAGTCTGGAGAGTCTGGAGATTCTGGAGAGACTTGAGAGACTGGAGAGACCGGAGAGTCTGGAGAGACTGGAGAGTCTGGAGAGACCGGAGAGACTGGAGAGACTGGAGAGACCGGAGAGACCGGAGAGTCTGGAGAGACTGGAGCGACTGGAGAGTCCGGAGAGATTGGAGAGACCAGAGAGACCGGAGAGACCGGAGAGACCGGAGAGACCGGAGAGTCTGGAGAGTCTGGAGGGACTGGAGAGTCTGGAGAGTCTGGAGATTCTGGAGAGACTTGAGAGACTGGAGAGACCGGAGAGTCTGGAGAGACTGGAGAGTCTGGAGAGACCGGAGAGACTGGAGAGACCGGAGAGACCGGAGAGACTGGAGAGACCGGAGAGACCGGAGAGACTGGAGAGACCGGAGAGACTGGAGAGACCAGAGAGACCGTAGAGACCGGAGAGACTGGAGAGACCGGAGAGTCTGGAGAGTCTGGAACGACTGGAGAGTCTGGAGAGTCTGGAGATTCTGGAGAGACTTGAGAGACTGGAGAGACCGGAGAGTCTGGAGAGACTGGAGAGTCTGGAGAGACCGGAGAGACTGGAGAGACCGGAGAGACCGGAGAGACCGGAGAGACCGGAGAGACCGGAGAGACTGGAGAGACCGGAGAGTCTGGAGAGACTGGAGAGTCTGGAGAGACCGGAGAGACTGGAGAGACCGGAGAGACTGGAGAGACTGGAGAGACCGGAGAGTCTGGAGAGACTGGAGAGTCTGGAGAGACCGGAGAGACTGGAGAGACTGGAGAGACCGGAGAGACCGGAGAGACCGGAGAGACCGGAGAGACTGGAGAGACTGGAGAGACCGGAGAGACTGGAGAGACCGGAGAGACCGGAGAGACTGGAGAGACTGGAGAGACCGGAGAGACCGGAGAGACTGGAGAGACCGGAGAGACCGGAGAGACCGGAGAGACTGGAGAGACCGGAGAGACTGGAGAGACTGGAGAGACCGGAGAGTCTGGGGAGACTGGAGAGTCTGGAGAGACCTGAGAGACTGGAGAGACCGGAGAGACCGGAGAGACCGGAGAGACTGGAGAGACCGGAGAGACCGGAGAGACCGGAGAGACTGGAGAGACTGGAGAGACCGGAGAGACTGGAGAGACTGGAGAGACCGGAGAGTCTGGAGAGACTGGAGAGTCCAGAGAGACCGGAGAGACCGGAGAGACAGGAGAGACTGGAGAGACCGGAGAGTCTGGAGAGACTGGAGAGACTGGAGAGTCCGGAGAGATTGGAGAGACCAGAGAGACCGGAGAGACCGGAGAGACTGGAGAGACCGGAGAGTCTGGAGATTCTGGAGAGACTTGAGAGACTGGAGAGACCGGAGAGTCTGGAGAGACTGGAGAGTCTGGAGAGACCGGAGAGACCGGAGAGACTGGAGAGACCGGAGAGTCTGGAGAGACTGGAGAGACTGGAGAGTCCGGAGAGATTGGAGAGACCAGAGAGACCGGAGAGACCGGAGAGACTGGAGAGACCGGAGAGTCTGGAGAGTCTGGAGGGACTGGAGAGTCTGGAGAGTCTGGAGATTCTGGAGAGACTTGAGAGACTGGAGAGACCGGAGAGTCTGGAGAGACTGGAGAGTCTGGAGAGACCGGAGAGACTGGAGAGAACCGGAGAGACTGGAGAGACCGGAGAGACCGGAGAGACCGGAGAGACTGGAGAGACCGGAGAGACTGGAGAGACCGGAGAGTCTGGAGAGACTGGAGAGTCCAGAGAGACCGGAGAGACCGGAGAGACAGGAGAGACTGGAGAGACCGGAGAGTCTGGAGAGACTGGAGAGACTGGAGAGTCCGGAGAGATTGGAGAGACCAGAGAGACCGGAGAGACCGGAGAGACTGGAGAGACCGGAGAGTCTGGAGAGTCTGGAGAGTCTGGAGAGACTGGAGAGTCTGGAGAGTCTGGAGATTCTGGAGAGACTTGAGAGACTGGAGGGACCGGAGAGTCTGGAGAGACTGGAGAGTCTGGAGAGGCCGGAGAGACTGGAGAGACCGGAGAGACCGGAGAGACCGGAGAGACTGGAGAGTCTGGAGGGACCGGAGAGTCTGGAGAGACTGGAGAGTCCGGAGAGTCTGGAGAGTCCAGAGAGACCGGAGAGACCGGAGAGACAGGAGAGACTGGAGAGTCTGGAGAGACCGGAGAGTCTGGAGAGACTGGAGAGTCCAGAGAGACCGGAGAGACCGGAGAGACAGGAGAGACTGGAGAGAACGGAGAGTCTGGAGAGACTGGAGAGACTGGAGAGTCCGGAGAGATTGGAGAGACCAGAGAGACCGGAGAGACCGGAGAGACCGGAGAGACCAGAGAGACCAGAGAGACCGGAGAGACCGGAGAGACTGGAGAGACCGGAGAGTCTGGAGAGTCTGGAGAGACTGGAGAGTCTGGAGAGTCTGGAGGGACTGGAGAGTCTGGAGAGTCTGGAGATTCTGGAGAGACTTGAGAGACTGGAGAGACCGGAGAGTCTGGAGAGACTGGAGAGTCTGGAGAGACCGGAGAGACTGGAGAGACCGGAGAGACCGGAGAGACTGGAGAGACTGGAGAGACCGGAGAGACCGGAGAGACTGGAGAGACCGGAGAGACCGGAGAGACTGGAGAGACTGGAGAGACCGGAGAGACTGGAGAGACTGGAGAGACCGGAGAGTCTGGAGAGACTGGAGAGTCCAGAGAGACCGGAGAGACCGGAGAGACAGGAGAGACTGGAGAGACCGGAGAGTCTGGAGAGACTGGAGAGACTGGAGAGTCCGGAGAGATTGGAGAGACCAGAGAGACCGGAGAGACCGGAGAGACTGGAGAGACCGGAGAGTCTGGAGATTCTGGAGAGACTTGAGAGACTGGAGAGACCGGAGAGTCTGGAGAGACTGGAGAGTCTGGAGAGACCGGAGAGACCGGAGAGACTGGAGAGACCGGAGAGTCTGGAGAGACTGGAGAGACTGGAGAGTCCGGAGAGATTGGAGAGACCAGAGAGACCGGAGAGACCGGAGAGACTGGAGAGACCGGAGAGTCTGGAGAGTCTGGAGGGACTGGAGAGTCTGGAGAGTCTGGAGATTCTGGAGAGACTTGAGAGACTGGAGAGACCGGAGAGTCTGGAGAGACTGGAGAGTCTGGAGAGACCAGAGAGTCTGGAGAGACCGGAGAGATTGGAGAGACCGGAGAGACTGGAGAGACCGGAGAGACTGGAGAGTCTGGAGAGACCGGAGAGTCTGGAGAGACTGGAGAGTCCGGAGAGTCTGGAGAGTCCAGAGAGACCGGAGAGACCGGAGAGACAGGAGAGACTGGAGAGTCTGGAGAGACCGGAGAGTCTGGAGAGACTGGAGAGTCCAGAGAGACCGGAGAGACCGGAGAGACAGGAGAGACTGGAGAGAACGGAGAGTCTGGAGAGACTGGAGAGACTGGAGAGCCCGGAGAGATTGGAGAGACCAGAGAGACCGGAGAGACCGGAGAGACTGGAGAGACCGGAGAGTCTGGAGAGTCTGGAGAGACTGGAGAGTCTGGAGAGTCTGGAGATTCTGGAGAGACTTGAGAGACTGGAGAGACCGGAGAGTCTGGAGAGACTGGAGAGTCTGGAGAGACCGGAGAGACTGGAGAGACCGGAGAGACTGGAGAGACCGGAGAGACTGGAGAGTCTGGAGAGACCTGAGAGTCTGGAGAGACTGGAGAGTCCGGAGAGTCTGGAGAGTCCAGAGAGACCGGAGAGACCGGAGAGAGAGGAGAGACTGGAGAGACCGGAGAGTCTGGAGAGACTGGAGAGACTGGAGAGTCCGGAGAGATTGGAGAGACCAGAGAGACCGGAGAGTCTGGAGAGACCGGAGAGTCTGGAGAGACTGGAGAGTCCGGAGAGACCGGAGAGTCCGGAGAGTATGGAGAGACTGGAGAGACCGGAGAGTCCGGAGAGACCGGAGAGACCGGAGAGACCGGAGAGTCTGCAGAGACCGGAGAGTCCGGAGAGACCGGAGAGACTGGAGAGACCGGAGAGTCTGGAGAGACCGGAGAGACCGGAGAGACCGGAGAGACCGGTGAGTCCGGAGAGTCCGGAGAGTATGGAGAGACTGGAGAGTCCGGAGAGACCGGAGAGACCGGAGAGTCTGGAGAGACCGGAGAGACTGGAGAGACCGGAGAGACCGGAGAGACCGGAGAGTCCGGAGAGTCTGGAGAGACCGGAGAGACCGGAGAGACCGGAGAGTCCGGAGAGTCCGGAGGGTCCGGAGCGACTGGAGAGACTGGAGAGACCAGAGAGACCGGAGAGACTGGAGAGTCCGGAGAGTCCGGAGAGTATGGAGAGACTGGAGAGTCCGGAGAGACCGGAGAGACCGGAGAGACCGGAGAGTCCGGAGAGTATGGAGAGACTGGAGAGTCCGGAGAGACCGGAGAGACCGGAGAGACCGGAGAGTCTGGAGAGACCGGAGAGACCGGAGAGACCGGAGAGACCGGAGAGTCCGGAGAGACCGGAGAGAGCGGAGAGACCGGAGAGTCCGGAGAGTATGGAGAGACTGGAGAGTCCGGAGAGACCGGAGAGACCGGAGAGACCGGAGAGTCTGGAGAGACCGGAGAGACCGGAGAGTCCGGAGAGACCGGAGAGACCGGAGAGTCCGGAGAGTCCGGAGAGACCGGAGAGTCCGGAGAGACCGGAGAGACCGGAGAGTCCGGAGAGACCGGAGAGACCGGAGAGTCCGGAGAGACCGGAGAGACCGGAGAGACCGGAGAGTCCGGAGAGACCGGAGAGTCCGGAGTGTCCGGAGAGTCCGGAGAGACCGGAGAGTCCGGAGAGACCGGAGAGACCGGAGAGACCGGAGAGTCCGGAGAGACCGGAGAGTCTGGAGAGACCGGAGAGACCGGAGAGTCCGGAGAGACCGGAGAGACCGGAGAGACCGGAGAGACCGGAGAGTCCGGAGAGTCCGGAGAGACCGGAGAGACCGGAGAGACCGGAGAGTCCGGAGAGACCGGAGAGTCTGGAGAGACCGGAGAGACCGGAGAGACCGGAGGGACCGGAGAGTCCGGAGAGTCCGGAGAGACCGGAGAGACCGGAGAGACCGGAGAGTCCGGAGAGTCCGGAGAGACCGGAGAGACCGGAGAGACCGGAGAGTCCGGAGAGTCCGGAGAGACTGGAGAGACCGGAGAGACCGGAGAATCTGGAGAGACTGGAGAGACCGGAGAGACCGGAGAGACCGGAGAGTCTGGAGAGAACGGAGAGTCTGGAGAGACCGGAGAGTCTGGAGAGACCGGAGAGACCGGAGAGTCTGGGGAGACCGGAGAGTCTGGAGAGACCGGAGAGACTGGAGAGACTGGAGAGACTGGAGAGACCGGAGAGACCGGAGAGACTGGAGAGACTGGAGAGTCTGGAGAGACCGGAGAGTCTGGAGAGACCGGAGAGTCTGGAGAGTCTGGAGAGACCGGCGAGACCGGAGAGTCTGGAGAGACTGGAGAGACCGGAGAGTCTGGAGAGTCTGGAGAGTCTGGACAGTCTGGAGAGACCGGAGAGTCCGGAGAGACCGGAGAGACCGGAGAGACCGGAGAGACCGGAGAGTCCGGAGAGTCCGGAGAGACTGGAGAGTCTGGAGAGACCGGAGAGTCTGGAGAGACCGGAGAGTCTGGAGAGACCGGAGAGTCTGGAGAGTCTGGAGAGTCTGGACAGTCTGGAGAGACCGGAGAGACCGGAGAGACTTGAGAGACTGGAGAGTCTGGAGAGACTGGAGAGACCGGAGAGACCGGAGAGGCTGGAGAGACCGGAGTGACTGGAGAGTTTGGAGAGACTGGAGAGACTGGAGAGACTGGAGAGACCGGAGAGACCGGAGAGTCTGGAGAGCCTGGAGAGTCTGGAGAGACCGGAGAGTCTGGAGAGACCAGAGAGACTGGAGAGACTGGAGAGACTGGAGAGACCGGAGAGACCGGAGAGTCTGCAGAGACGGGAGAGACCGGAGAGACTGGAGAGTCTGGAGAGACTGGAGAGTCTGGAGAGACCGGAGAGGCTGGTGAGACCGGAGAGACTGGAGAGAGCGGAGAGTCTGGAGAGACTGGAGAGTCTGGAGAGTCTGGAGGCTCTGGAGAGACTGGAGAGACTGGAGAGACTGGGGCGACTGGAGAGACCGGAGAGACCGGAGCGTCTGGAGAGACTGGAGAGTCTGGAGAGACTGGAGAGACTGGAGAGACCGGAGAGAACGGAGAGTCTGGAGAGACCGGAGAGACCGGAGAGTCTGGAGAGACCGGAGAGACCGGAGAGACCGGAGAGTCTGGAGAGACCGGAGAGACCGGAGAGCCCGGAGAGTCTGGAGAGACCGGAGAGACCGGAGAGACCGGAGAGTCCGGAGAGACCGGAGAGACCGGAGTGACCGGAGAGACCGGAGAGTCCGGAGAGACTGTAGAGTCTGGAGAGACCGGAGAGTCTGGAGAGACCGGAGAGACCGGAGAGACCGGAGAGTCCGGAGAGGCTGGAGAGCCTGGAGAGATCAGAGAGTCTGGAGAGACCGGAGAGACCGGAGAGCCCGGAGAGTCTGGAGAGACCGGAGAGACCGGAGAGACCGGAGAGTCCGGAGAGACCGGAGAGACCGGAGTGACCAGAGAGACCGGAGAGACCGGAGAGTCCGGAGAGACTGTAGAGTCTGGAGAGACCGGAGAGTCTGGAGAGACCGGAGAGACCGGAGAGACCGGAGAGTCCGTAGAGGCTGGAGAGCCTGGAGAGACCGGAGAGTCTGGAGAGACCGGAGAGTCTGGAGAGTCTGGAGAGACCGGAGAGTCTGGAGAGTCTGGAGAGACTGGAGAGTCTGGAGAGTCTGGAGGGACTGGAGAGTCTGGAGAGTCTGGAGATTCTGGAGAGACTTGAGAGACTGGAGAGACCGGAGAGTCTGGAGAGACTGGAGAGTCTGGAGAGACCGGAGAGACTGGAGAGACCGGAGAGACCGGAGAGACTGGAGAGACTGGAGAGACCGGAGAGACCGGAGAGACTGGAGAGACCGGAGAGACCGGAGAGACTGGAGAGACTGGAGAGACCGGAGAGACTGGAGAGACTGGAGAGACCGGAGAGTCTGGAGAGACTGGAGAGACTGGAGAGTCCGGTGAGATTGGAGAGACCAGAGAGACCGGAGAGACCGGAGAGACTGGAGAGACCGGAGAGTCTGGAGAGTCTGGAGGGACTGGAGAGTCTGGAGAGTCTGGAGATTCTGGAGAGACTTGAGAGACTGGAGAGACCGGAGAGTCTGGAGAGACTGGAGAGTCTGGAGAGACCGGAGAGACTGGAGAGACTGGAGAGACCGGAGAGACCGGAGAGTCTGGAGAGACTGGAGCGACTGGAGAGTCCGGAGAGATTGGAGAGACCAGAGAGACCGGAGAGACCGGAGAGACCGGAGAGACCGGAGAGTCTGGAGAGTCTGGAGGGACTGGAGAGTCTGGAGAGTCTGGAGATTCTGGAGAGACTTGAGAGACTGGAGAGACCGGAGAGTCTGGAGAGACTGGAGAGTCTGGAGAGACCGGAGAGACTGGAGAGACCGGAGAGACCGGAGAGACCGGAGAGACCGGAGAGACCGGAGAGACTGGAGAGACCGGAGAGACTGGAGAGACCAGAGAGACCGTAGAGACCGGAGAGACTGGAGAGACCGGAGAGTCTGGAGAGTCTGGAACGACTGGAGAGTCTGGAGAGTCTGGAGATTCTGGAGAGACTTGAGAGACTGGAGAGACCGGAGAGTCTGGAGAGACTGGAGAGTCTGGAGAGACCGGAGAGACTGGAGAGACCGGAGAGACCGGAGAGACCGGAGAGACCGGAGAGACCGGAGAGACTGGAGAGACCGGAGAGTCTGGAGAGACTGGAGAGTCTGGAGAGACCGGAGAGACTGGAGAGACCGGAGAGACTGGAGAGACTGGAGAGACCGGAGAGTCTGGAGAGACTGGAGAGTCTGGAGAGACCGGAGAGACTGGAGAGACTGGAGAGACCGGAGAGACCGGAGAGACCGGAGAGACTGGAGAGACTGGAGAGACCGGAGAGACTGGAGAGACCGGAGAGACCGGAGAGACCGGAGAGACCGGAGAGACCGGAGAGACTGGAGAGACCGGAGAGACCGGAGAGACCGGAGAGACTGGAGAGACCGGAGAGACTGGAGAGACTGGAGAGACCGGAGAGTCTGGGGAGACTGGAGAGTCTGGAGAGACCTGAGAGACTGGAGAGACCGGAGAGACCGGAGAGACCGGAGAGACTGGAGAGACCGGAGAGACCGGAGAGACCGGAGAGACCGGAGAGACTGGAGAGACCGGAGAGACTGGAGAGACTGGAGAGACCGGAGAGTCTGGAGAGACTGGAGAGTCCAGAGAGACCGGAGAGACCGGAGAGACAGGAGAGACTGGAGAGACCGGAGAGTCTGGAGAGACTGGAGAGACTGGAGAGTCCGGAGAGATTGGAGAGACCAGAGAGACCGGAGAGACCGGAGAGACTGGAGAGACCGGAGAGTCTGGAGATTCTGGAGAGACTTGAGAGACTGGAGAGACCGGAGAGTCTGGAGAGACTGGAGAGTCTGGAGAGACCGGAGAGACCGGAGAGACTGGAGAGACCGGAGAGTCTGGAGAGACTGGAGAGACTGGAGAGTCCGGAGAGATTGGAGAGACCAGAGAGACCGGAGAGACCGGAGAGACTGGAGAGACCGGAGAGTCTGGAGAGTCTGGAGGGACTGGAGAGTCTGGAGAGTCTGGAGATTCTGGAGAGACTTGAGAGACTGGAGAGACCGGAGAGTCTGGAGAGACTGGAGAGTCTGGAGAGACCGGAGAGACTGGAGAGACCGGAGAGACTGGAGAGACCGGAGAGACCGGAGAGACCGGAGAGACTGGAGAGACCGGAGAGACTGGAGAGACCGGAGAGTCTGGAGAGACTGGAGAGTCCAGAGAGACCGGAGAGACCGGAGAGACAGGAGAGACTGGAGAGACCGGAGAGTCTGGAGAGACTGGAGAGACTGGAGAGTCCGGAGAGATTGGAGAGACCAGAGAGACCGGAGAGACCGGAGAGACTGGAGAGACCGGAGAGTCTGGAGAGTCTGGAGAGTCTGGAGAGACTGGAGAGTCTGGAGAGTCTGGAGATTCTGGAGAGACTTGAGAGACTGGAGGGACCGGAGAGTCTGGAGAGACTGGAGAGTCTGGAGAGGCCGGAGAGACTGGAGAGACCGGAGAGACCGGAGAGACCGGAGAGACTGGAGAGTCTGGAGGGACCGGAGAGTCTGGAGAGACTGGAGAGTCCGGAGAGTCTGGAGAGTCCAGAGAGACCGGAGAGACCGGAGAGACAGGAGAGACTGGAGAGTCTGGAGAGACCGGAGAGTCTGGAGAGACTGGAGAGTCCAGAGAGACCGGAGAGACCGGAGAGACAGGAGAGACTGGAGAGAACGGAGAGTCTGGAGAGACTGGAGAGACTGGAGAGTCCGGAGAGATTGGAGAGACCAGAGAGACCGGAGAGACCGGAGAGACCGGAGAGACCAGAGAGACCAGAGAGACCGGAGAGACCGGAGAGACTGGAGAGACCGGAGAGTCTGGAGAGTCTGGAGAGACTGGAGAGTCTGGAGAGTCTGGAGGGACTGGAGAGTCTGGAGAGTCTGGAGATTCTGGAGAGACTTGAGAGACTGGAGAGACCGGAGAGTCTGGAGAGACTGGAGAGTCTGGAGAGACCGGAGAGACTGGAGAGACCGGAGAGACCGGAGAGACTGGAGAGACTGGAGAGACCGGAGAGACCGGAGAGACTGGAGAGACCAGAGAGACCGGAGAGACTGGAGAGACTGGAGAGACCGGAGAGACTGGAGAGACTGGAGAGACCGGAGAGTCTGGAGAGACTGGAGAGTCCAGAGAGACCGGAGAGACCGGAGAGACAGGAGAGACTGGAGAGACCGGAGAGTCTGGAGAGACTGGAGAGACTGGAGAGTCCGGAGAGATTGGAGAGACCAGAGAGACCGGAGAGACCGGAGAGACTGGAGAGACCGGAGAGTCTGGAGATTCTGGAGAGACTTGAGAGACTGGAGAGACCGGAGAGTCTGGAGAGACTGGAGAGTCTGGAGAGACCGGAGAGACCGGAGAGACTGGAGAGACCGGAGAGTCTGGAGAGACTGGAGAGACTGGAGAGTCCGGAGAGATTGGAGAGACCAGAGAGAGCGGAGAGACCGGAGAGACTGGAGAGACCGGAGAGTCTGGAGAGTCTGGAGGGACTGGAGAGTCTGGAGAGTCTGGAGATTCTGGAGAGACTTGAGAGACTGGAGAGACCGGAGAGTCTGGAGAGACTGGAGAGTCTGGAGAGACCAGAGAGTCTGGAGAGACCGGAGAGACTGGAGAGACCGGAGAGACTGGAGAGACCGGAGAGACTGGAGAGTCTGGAGAGACCGGAGAGTCTGGAGAGACTGGAGAGTCCGGAGAGTCTGGAGAGTCCAGAGAGACCGGAGAGACCGGAGAGACAGGAGAGACTGGAGAGTCTGGAGAGACCGGAGAGTCTGGAGAGACTGGAGAGTCCAGAGAGACCGGAGAGACCGGAGAGACAGGAGAGACTGGAGAGAACGGAGAGTCTGGAGAGACTGGAGAGACTGGAGAGTCCGGAGAGATTGGAGAGACCAGAGAGACCGGAGAGACCGGAGAGACTGGAGAGACCGGAGAGTCTGGAGAGTCTGGAGAGACTGGAGAGTCTGGAGAGTCTGGAGATTCTGGAGAGACTTGAGAGACTGGAGAGACCGGAGAGTCTGGAGAGACTGGAGAGTCTGGAGAGACCGGAGAGACTGGAGAGACCGGAGAGACTGGAGAGACCGGAGAGACTGGAGAGTCTGGAGAGACCTGAGAGTCTGGAGAGACTGGAGAGTCCGGAGAGTCTGGAGAGTCCAGAGAGACCGGAGAGACCGGAGAGACAGGAGAGACTGGAGAGACCGGAGAGTCTGGAGAGACTGGAGAGACTGGAGAGTCCGGAGAGATTGGAGAGACCAGAGAGACCGGAGAGTCTGGAGAGACCGGAGAGTCTGGAGAGACTGGAGAGTCCGGAGAGACCGGAGAGTCCGGAGAGTATGGAGAGACTGGAGAGACCGGAGAGTCCGGAGAGACCGGAGAGACCGGAGAGACCGGAGAGTCTGCAGAGACCGGAGAGTCCGGAGAGACCGGAGAGACCGGAGAGACCGGAGAGTCTGGAGAGACCGGAGAGACCGGAGAGACCGGAGAGACCGGTGAGTCCGGAGAGTCCGGAGAGTATGGAGAGACTGGAGAGTCCGGAGAGACCGGAGAGACCGGAGAGTCTGGAGAGACCGGAGAGACAGGAGAGACCGGAGAGACTGGAGAGACCGGAGAGTCTGGAGAGTCTGGAGAGACCGGAGAGACCGGAGAGACCGGAGAGTCCGGAGGGTCCGGAGCGACTGGAGAGACTGGAGAGACCAGAGAGACCGGAGAGACTGGAGAGTCCGGAGAGTCCGGAGAGTATGGAGAGACTGGAGAGTCCGGAGAGACCGGAGAGACCGGAGAGACCGGAGAGTCCGGAGAGTATGGAGAGACTGGAGAGTCCGGAGAGACCGGAGAGACCGGAGAGACCGGAGAGTCTGGAGAGACCGGAGAGACCGGAGAGACCGGAGAGACCGGAGAGTCCGGAGAGACCGGAGAGAGCGGAGAGACCGGAGAGTCCGGAGAGTATGGAGAGACTGGAGAGTCCGGAGAGACCGGAGAGACCGGAGAGACCGGAGAGTCTGGAGAGACCGGAGAGAACGGAGAGTCCGGAGAGACCGGAGAGACCGGAGAGTCCGGAGAGTCCGGAGAGACCGGAGAGTCCGGAGAGACCGGAGAGACCGGAGAATCCGGAGAGACCGGAGAGACCGGAGAGTCCGGAGAGACCGGAGAGACCGGAGAGACCGGAGAGTCCGGAGTGTCCGGAGAGTCCGGAGAGACCGGAGAGTCCGGAGAGACCGGAGAGACCGGAGAGACCGGAGAGTCCGGAGAGACCGGAGAGTCTGGAGAGACCGGAGAGACCGGAGAGTCCGGAGAGACCGGAGAGACCGGAGAGACCGGAGAGTCCGGAGAGACCGGAGAGTCTGGAGAGACCGGAGAGACCGGAGAGACCGGAGAGACCGGAGAGTCCGGAGAGTCCGGAGAGACCGGAGAGACCGGAGAGACCGGAGAGTCCGGAGAGTCTGGAGAGACCGGAGAGACCGGAGAGACCGGAGAGTCCGGAGAGTCCGGAGAGACTGGAGAGACCGGAGAGACCGGAGAATCTGGAGAGACTGGAGAGACAGGAGAGACCGGAGAGACCGGAGAGTCTGGAGAGAACGGAGAGTCTGGAGAGACCGGAGAGTCTGGAGAGACCGGAGAGACCGGAGAGTCTGGGGAGACCGGAGAGTCTGGAGAGACCGGAGAGACTGGAGAGACTGGAGAGACTGGAGAGACCAGAGAGACCGGAGAGACTGGAGAGACTGGAGAGTCTGGAGAGACCGGAGAGTCTGGAGAGACCGGAGAGTCTGGAGAGTCTGGAGAGACCGGCGAGACCGGAGAGTCTGGAGAGACTGGAGAGACCGGAGAGTCTGGAGAGTCTGGAGAGTCTGGACAGTCTGGAGAGACCGGAGAGTCCGGAGAGACCGGAGAGACCGGAGAGACCGGAGAGACCGGAGAGTCCGGAGAGACTGGAGAGTCTGGAGAGACCGGAGAGTCTGGAGAGACCGGAGAGTCTGGAGAGACCGGAGAGTCTGGAGAGTCTGGAGAGTCTGGACAGTCTGGAGAGACCGGAGAGACCGGAGAGACTTGAGAGACTGGAGAGTCTGGAGAGACTGGAGAGACCGGAGAGACCGGAGAGGCTGGAGAGACCGGAGTGACTGGAGAGTTTGGAGAGACTGGAGAGACTGGAGAGACTGGAGAGACCGGAGAGACCGGAGAGTCTGGAGAGCCTGGAGAGTCTGGAGAGACCGGAGAGTCTGGAGAGACCAGAGAGACTGGAGAGTCTGGAGAGACTGGAGAGACTGGAGAGACTGGAGAGACCGGAGAGACCGGAGAGTCTGCAGAGACGGGAGAGACCGGAGAGACTGGAGAGTCTGGAGAGACTGGAGAGTCTGGAGAGACCGGAGAGGCTGGTGAGACCGGAGAGACTGGAGAGAGCGGAGAGTCTGGAGAGTCTGGAGAGACTGGAGAGTCTGGAGAGTCTGGAGGCTCTGGAGAGACTGGAGAGACTGGAGAGACTGGGGCGACTGGAGAGACCGGAGAGATCGGAGCGTCTGGAGAGACTGGAGAGTCTGGAGAGACTGGAGAGACTGGAGAGACCGGAGAGAACGGAGAGTCTGGAGAGACCGGAGAGACCGGAGAGTCTGGAGAGACCGGAGAGACCGGAGAGACCGGAGAGTCTGGAGAGACCGGAGAGACCGGAGAGCCCGGAGAGTCTGGAGAGACCGGAGAGACCGGAGAGACCGGAGAGTCCGGAGAGACCGGAGAGACCGGAGTGACCGGAGAGACCGGAGAGTCCGGAGAGACTGTAGAGTCTGGAGAGACCGGAGAGTCTGGAGAGACCGGAGAGACCGGAGAGACCGGAGAGTCCGGAGAGGCTGGAGAGCCTGGAGAGATCAGAGAGTCTGGAGAGACCGGAGAGACCGGAGAGCCCGGAGAGTCTGGAGAGACCGGAGAGACCGGAGAGACCGGAGAGTCCGGAGAGACCGGAGAGACCGGAGTGACCAGAGAGACCGGAGAGACCGGAGAGTCCGGAGAGACTGTAGAGTCTGGAGAGACCGGAGAGTCTGGAGAGACCGGAGAGACCGGAGAGACCGGAGAGTCCGTAGAGGCTGGAGAGCCTGGAGAGACCGGAGAGTCTGGAGAGACCGGAGAGTCTGGAGAGTCTGGAGAGACCGGAGAGTCTGGAGAGTCTGGAGAGACCGGAGAGACCGGAGAGACCGGAGAGACTGGAGAGACCGGAGAGTCTGGAGAGTCTGGACAGTCTGGAGAGACCGGATAGACCGGAGAGACCGGAAAGTCTGGAGAGACCGGAGAGTCTGGAGAGACTGGAGAGACAGGAGAGACCGGAGAAACCGGAGAGACCGGATAGACCGGAGAGTCTGGAGAGACTGGAGAGACTGGAGAGACTGGAGAGACCGGAGAGACCGGAGAGTCTGGAGAGACTGGAGAGTCTGGAGAGACCGGAGAGACCGGCGAGACCGGAGAGTCCGGAGAGACCGGAGAGACCGGAGAGACCGGAGAGTCCGGAGAGACCGGAGAGACCGGAGAGACCGGAGAGACCGGATAGACCGGAGAGTCTGGAGAGACCGGAGAGACCGGAGAGTCTGGAGAGACTGGAGAGTCTGGAGAGACTGGAGAGACCGGAGAGACCGGTGAGACCGGAGAGACCGGAGAGTCTGGAGAGACCGGAGAGACCGGAGAGTCCGGAGAGACCGGAGAGACCGGAGAGTCCGGAGAGACCGGAGAGACAGGAGAGACCGGAGAGACCGGAGAGACCGGATAGACCGGAGAGTCTGGAGAGTCTGGAGAGACTGGAGAGTCTGGAGAGAAGGGAGAGACCGGAGAGACCGGCGAGACCGGAGAGTCCGGAGAGACCGGAGAGACCGGAGAGACCGGAGAGTCCGGAGAGACCGGAGAGACCGGAGAGACCGGAGAGTCTGGAGAGACCGGAGAGACCGGAGAGTCCGGAGAGACCGGAGAGACCGGAGAGACAGGAGAGACCGGAGAGACCGGAGAGACCGGATAGACCGGAGAGTCTGGAGAGACCGGAGAGACTGGAGAGACTGGAGAGACTGGAGAGACCGGCGAGACCGGAGAGTCTGGAGAGACTGGAGAGTCTGGAGAGACTGGAGAGACCGGAGAGACCGGCGAGACCGGAGAGTCCGGAGAGACCGGAGAGACCGGAGAGACCGGAGAGTCCGGAGAGACCGGAGAGACTGGAGAGACCGGAGAGACCGGAGAGTCTGGAGAGACTGGAGAGTCTGGAGAGACTGGAGAGACCGGAGAGACCGGCGAGACCGGAGAGACCGGAGAGACCGGAGAGACCGGAGAGACCGGAGAGACCGCAGAGTCTGGAGAGACCGGAGAGACCGGAGAGCCTGGAGAGCCCGGAGAGTCTGGAGAGACCGGAGAGACCGGAGAGACCGGAGAGTCTGGAGAGACCGGAGAGACCGGAGAGACCGGAGAGACCGGAGAGTCCGGAGAGTCTGGAGAGACCGGAGAGTCTGGAGAGACCGGAGAGTCTGGAGAGTCTGGAGAGACCGGAGAGTCTGGAGAGTCTGGAGAGACCGGAGAGACTGGAGAGACCGGAGAGACTGGAGAGACCGGAGAGTCCGGAGAGTCTGGAGAGACCGGAGAGACCGGTGAGACCGGAGAGACCGGAGAGTCCGGAGAGTCTGGAGAGACCAGAGAGACCGGAGAGTCTGGAGAGACTGGAGAGACCGGAGAGTCTGGAGAGTCTGGACAGTCTGGAGAGACCGGAGAGACCGGAGAGACTGGAGAGACCGGAGAGACCGGAGAGTCCGGAGAGACCGGAGAGACCGGAGAGACCGGAGATACCGGAGAGTCCGGAGAGACCGGAGAGTCTGGAGAGACCGGAGAGTCTGGAGAGACCGGAGTGTCTGGAGAGACCGGAGAGTCTGGAGAGTCTGGAGAGACCGGAGAGTCTGGAGAGTCTGGAGAGACCAGAGAGACTGGAGAGTCCGGAGAGACTGGAGAGACCGGAGAGTCTGGAGAGTCTGGACAGTCTGGAGAGACCGGAGAGACCAGAGAGACTGGAGAGACTGGAGAGTCTGGAGAGACTGGAGAGACCGGAGAGACCGGAGAGACTGGAGAGACCAGAGAGACTGGAGAGTCTGGAGAGACTGGAGAGACTGGAGAGACCGGAGAGACCGGAGAGTCTGGAGAGCCTGGAGAGTCTGGAGAGACCGGAGAGTCTGGAGAGACCAGAGAGACTGGAGAGTCTGGAGAGACTGGAGAGACTGGAGAGACCGGAGAGACCGGAGAGTCTGGAGAGCCTGGAGAGCCTGGAGAGACCGGAGAGTCTGGAGAGACCAGAGAGACTGGAGAGTCTGGAGAGACTGGAGAGTCTGGAGAGACTGGAGAGATTGGAGAGACCGGAGAGACCGGAGAGTCTGCAGAGACGGGAGAGACCGGAGAGACCGGAGAGTCTGGAGAGACTGGAGAGTCTGGAGAGACCGGAGAGGCCGGTGAGACCGGAGAGACTGGAGAGAGTGGAGAGAGCGGAGAGTCTGGAGAGTCTGGAGAGTCTGGAGAGACTGGAGAGTCTGGAGAGTCTGGAGGTTCTGGAGAGACTGGAGAGACTGGAGAGACTGGAGAGACTGGGGAGACTGGAGAGACTGGAGAGTCTGGAGAGACCGGAGAGGCTGGTGAGACCGGAGAGACTGGAGAGAGTGGAGAGAGCGGAGAGTCTGGAGAGTCTGGAGAGTCTGGAGAGACTGGAGAGTCTGGAGAGTCTGGAGGTTCTGGAGAGACTGGAGAGACTGGAGAGACTGGTGAGACTGGAGAGACCGGAGAGACCGGAGAGTCTGGAGAGACTGGAGAGTCTGGAGAGACTGGAGAGACTGGAGAGACAGGAGAGAACGGAGAGTCTGGAGAGACCGGAGAGACCGGAGAGACCGCAGAGACCGGAGAGACCGGAGAGACCGGAGAGACCGGAGAGTCCGGAGAGTCCGGAGAGACTGTAGAGACCGGAGAGTCCGGAGAGACCGGAGAGCCCGGAGAGTCTGGAGAGACTGTAGAGACCAGAGTGACCGGAGAGACCGGAGAGACCGGAGAGTCCGGAGAGACTGTAGAGACCGGAGAGTCCGGAGAGACCGGAGAGTCTGGAGAGACTGGAGAGACCGGAGAGACCGGAGAGACTGGAGAGACCGGAGAGACTGGTGAGTCTGGAGAGACTGGAGAGACTGGAGAGACTGGAGAGACTGGAGAGACCGGAGAGAACGGAGAGTCTGGAGAGACCGGAGAGACCGGAGAGACCGGAGAGTCTGGAGAGACCGGAGAGACCGGAGAGATCGGAGAGTCTGGAGAGACCGGAGAGCCCGGAGAGACCGGAGAGACCGGAGAGACCGGAGAGTCCGGAGAGACCGGAGAGACCAGAGTGACCGGAGAGACCGGAGAGACCGGAGAGTCCGGAGAGACTGTAGAGACCGGAGAGTCTGGAGAGACCGGAGAGTCTGGAGAGACTGGAGAGACCGGAGAGACCGGAGAGACCGGAGAGACCGGAGAGACTGGTGAGTCTGGAGAGACTGGAGAGACTGGAGAGACCGGAGAGACCGGAGAGACCGGAGAGTCTGGAGAGACCGGAGAGACCGGACAGACCGGAGAGTCTGGAGAGACCGGAGAGTCTGGAGAGACCGGAGAGACCGGAGAGTCCGGAGAGACCGGAGAGACCAGAGTGACCGGAGAGACCGGAGAGACCGGAGAGTCCGGAGAGACTGTAGAGACCGGAGAGTCTGGAGAGACCGGAGAGTCTGGAGAGACTGGAGAGACCGGAGAGACCGGAGAGACTGGAGAGACCGGAGAGACTGGTGAGTCTGGAGAGACTGGAGAGACTGGAGAGACTGGAGAGACTGGAGAGACCGGAGAGACCGGAGAGACCGGAGAGTCTGGAGAGACCGGAGAGACCGCAGAGACCGGAGAGACCGGAGAGACCGGAGAGTCCGGAGAGACTGTAGAGACCGGAGAGTCTGGAGAGACCGGAGAGTCTGGAGAGACTGGAGAGACCAGAGAGACCGGAGAGACTGGAGAGACCAGAGAGACTGGTGAGTCTGGAGAGACTGGAGAGACTGGAGAGACTGGAGAGACCGGAGAGTCTGGAGAGACTGGAGAGTCCAGAGAGACCGGAGAGACCGGAGAGACAGGAGAGACTGGAGAGAGCGGAGAGTCTGGAGAGACTGGAGAGACTGGAGAGTCCGGAGAGATTGGAGAGACCAGAGAGACCGGAGAGACTGGAGAGACCGGAGAGTCTGGAGAGTCTGGAGAGACTGGAGAGTCTGGAGAGTCTGGAGATTCTGGAGAGACTTGAGAGACTGGAGAGACCGGAGAGTCTGGAGAGACTGGAGAGTCTGGAGAGACCGGAGAGACTGGAGAGACCGGAGAGACTGGAGAGACCGGAGAGACTGGAGAGACCGGAGAGTCTGGAGAGTCTGGAGAGACTGGAGAGTCTGGAGAGTCTGGAGATTCTGGAGAGACTTGAGAGACTGGAGAGACTTGAGAGACTGGAGAGACCGGAGAGTCTGGGGAGACTGGAGAGCCTGGAGAGACCGGAGAGACCGGAGAGACTGGAGAGACCGGAGAGTCTGGAGAGACCGGAGAGTCTGGAGAGACTGGAGAGTCCGGAGAGTCTGGAGAGTCCAGAGAGACCGGAGAGACCGGAGAGACAGGAGAGACTGGAGAGACCGGAGAGTCTGGAGAGACTGGAGAGACTGGAGAGTCCGGAGAGATTGGAGAGACCAGAGAGACCGGAGAGACTGGAGAGACCGGAGAGTCTGGAGAGACTGGAGAGTCCGGAGAGACCGGAGAGTCCGGAGAGTATGGAGAGACTGGAGAGACCGGAGAGACCGGAGAGACCGGAGAGACTGGAGAGTCTGGAGAGACCGGAGAGACCGGAGAGACCGGAGAGACCGGAGAGTCCGGAGAGTCCGGAGAGTATGGAGAGACTGGAGAAACTGGAGAGTCCGGAGAGACCGGAGAGACCGGAGAGACCGGAGAGACTGGAGAGTCCGGAGAGTCTGGAGAGACCGGAGAGACCGGAGAGTCTGGAGAGACCGGAGAGACCGGATAGACCGGAGAGTCCGGAAAGTATGGAGAGACTGGAGAGACTGGAGAGTCCGGAGAGACCGGAGAGTCTGGAGAGACCGGAGAGACCGGAGAGACCGGAGAGACCGGAGAGTCCGGAGAGTCTGGAGAGACCGGAGAGAACGGAGAGACCGGAGAGTCCGGAGAGTCCGGAGAGTATGGAGAGACTGGAGAGACTGGAGAGTCCGGAGAGACCGGAGAGACCGGAGAGTCTGGAGAGACCGGAGAGACTGGAGAGACCGGAGAGACCGGAGAGACTGGAGAGTCCGGAGAGTCTGGAGAGACCGGAGAGACCGGAGAGACCGGAGTGTCCGGAAAGTATGGAGAGACTGGAGAGACTGGAGAGTCCGGAGAGACCGGAGAGACCGGAGAGACCGGAGAGTGTGGAGAGACCGGAGAGACAGGAGAGACCGGAGAGACCGGAGAGACTGGAGAGTCCGGAGAGTCCGGAGAGAATGGAGAGACTGGAGAGACTGGAGAGTCCGGAGAGACCAGAGAGACCGGAGAGTCTGGAGAGACCGGAGAGACCGGAGAGACCGGAGAGACCGGAGAGTCCGGAGAGTCCGGAGAGACCGGAGAGACCGGAGAGACCGGAGAGTCCGGAGAGTCCGGAGAGACCGGAGAGACCGGAGAGTCCGGAGAGTACGGAGAGTCCGGAGAGACCGGAGAGACCGGAGAGTCCGGAGAGTCCGGAGAGACCGGAGAGTCCGGAGACACCGGAGAGTCTGGAGAGACCGGAGAGACCGGAGAGACCGGAGAGTCTGGAGAGACCGGAGAGTCTGGAGAGACCGGAGAGACTGGAGAGACCGGAGAGTCTGGAGAGTCTGGAGAGACTGGAGAGTCTGGAGAGTCTGGAGATTCTGGAGAGACTTGAGAGACTGGAGAGACTTGAGAGACTGGAGAGACCGGAGAGTCTGGAGAGACTGGAGAGCCTGGAGAGACCGGAGAGACCGGAGAGACTGGAGAGACCGGAGAGTCTGGAGAGACCGGAGAGTCTGGAGAGACTGGAGAGTCCGGAGAGTCTGGAGAGTCCAGAGAGACCGGAGAGACCGGAGAGACAGGAGAGACTGGAGAGACCGGAGAGTCTGGAGAGACTGGAGAGACTGGAGAGTCCGGAGAGATTGGAGAGACCAGAGAGACCGGAGAGACTGGAGAGACCGGAGAGTCTGGAGAGACTGGAGAGTCCGGAGAGACCGGAGAGTCCGGAGAGTATGGAGAGACTGGAGAGACCGGAGAGACCGGAGAGACCGGAGAGACCGGAGAGTCTGGAGAGACCGGAGAGACCGGAGAGACCGGAGAGACCGGAGAGTCCGGAGAGTCCGGAGAGTATGGAGAGACTGGAGAGACTGGAGAGTCCGGAGAGACCGGAGAGACCGGAGAGACCGGAGAGACTGGAGAGTCCGGAGAGTCTGGAGAGACCGGAGAGACCGGAGAGTCTGGAGAGACCGGAGAGACCGGAGAGACCGGAGAGTCCGGAAAGTATGGAGAGACTGGAGAGACTGGAGAGTCCGGAGAGACCGGAGAGTCTGGAGAGACCGGAGAGACCGGAGAGACCGGAGAGACCGGAGAGTCCGGAGAGTCTGGAGAGACCGGAGAGAACGGAGAGACCGGAGAGTCCGGCGAGTCCGGAGAGTATGGAGAGACTGGAGAGACTGGAGAGTCCGGAGAGACCGGAGAGACCGGAGAGTCTGGAGAGACCGGAGAGACTGGAGAGACCGGAGAGACCGGAGAGACTGGAGAGTCCGGAGAGTCTGGAGAGACCGGAGAGACCGGAGAGACCGGAGAGTCCGGAAAGTATGGAGAGACTGGAGAGACTGGAGAGTCCGGAGAGACCGGAGAGACCGGAGAGACCGGAGAGTCTGGAGAGACCGGAGACACTGGAGAGACCGGAGAGACTGGAGAGTCCGGAGAGTCCGGAGAGAATGGAGAGACTGGAGAGACTGGAGAGTCCGGAGAGACCGGAGAGACCGGAGAGTCTGGAGAGACCGGAGAGACCGGAGAGACCGGAGAGACCGGAGAGTCCGGAGAGTCCGGAGAGACCGGAGAGACCGGAGAGACCGGAGAGTCCGGAGAGTCCGGAGAGACCGGAGAGACCGGAGAGTCCGGAGAGTACGGAGAGTCCGGAGAGACCGGAGAGACCGGAGAGTCCGGAGAGTCCGGAGAGACCGGAGAGTCCGGAGAGACCGGAGAGTCTGGAGAGACCGGAGAGTCTGGAGAGACCGGAGAGACCGGAGAGACCGGAGAGTCTGGAGAGACCGGAGAGTCTGGAGAGACCGGAGAGACCGGAGAGACCGGAGAGACCGGAGAGTCTGGAGAGACCGGAGAGTCTGGAGAGACCGGAGAGACCGGAGAGACCGGAGAGACCGGAGAGACTGGAGAGACTGGAGAGACCGGAGAGTCCCGAGAGACTGGAGAGTCCGGAGAGACTGGAGAGACCGGAGAGACCGGAGAGACCGGAGAGTCTGGAGAGAACGGAGAGTCTGGAGAGACCGGAGAGTCTGGAGAGACCGGAGAGACCGGAGAGACCGGAGAGACCGGAGCGTCTGGAGAGACCGGAGAGTCTGGAGAGACCGGAGAGACTGGAGAGACTGGAGAGACTGGAGAGACCGGAGAGACCGGAGAGACTGGAGAGACTGGAGAGTCTGGAGAGACCGGAGAGTCTGGAGAGACCGGAGAGTCTGGAGAGTCTGGAGAGACCGGCGAGACCGGAGAGTCTGGAGAGACCGGAGAGTCTGGAGAGACCGGAGAGCCTGGAGAGTCTGGAGAGACCGGAGAGATTGCAGAGACCGGAGAGACTGGAGAGACCGGAGAGTCTGGAGAGTCTGGACAGTCTGGAGAGACCGGAGAGTCCGGAGAGACCGGAGAGACCGGAGAGACCGGAGAGACCGGAGAGTCCGGAGCGACTGGAGTGTCTGGAGAGACCGGAGAGTCTGGAGAGACCGGAGAGTCTGGAGAGACCGGAGAGTCTGGAGAGTCTGGAGAGTCTGGACAGTCTGGAGAGACCGGAGAGACCGGAGAGACCGGAGAGACTTGAGAGACTGGAGAGTCTGGAGAGACTGGAGAGACCGGAGAGACTGGAGAGACCGGAGTGACTGGAGAGTCTGGAGAGACTGGAGAGACTGGAGAGCCTGGAGAGTCTGGAGAGACCAGAGAGTCTGGAGAGACCAGAGAGACTGGAGAGTCTGGAGAGACTGGAGAGTCTGGAGAGACTGGAGAGACTGGAGAGACCGGAGAGACCGGAGAGTCTGCAGAGACCGGACAGACTGGAGAGTCTGGAGAGACTGGAGAGTCTGGAGAGACCGGAGAGGCTGGTGAGACCGGAGAGACTGGAGAGAGCGGAGAGTCTGGAGAGTCTGGAGAGACTGGAGAGTCTGGAGAGTCTGGAGGTTCTGGAGAGACTGGAGAGACTGGAGAGACTGGAGAGACTGGGGCGACTGGAGAGACCGGAGAGACCGGAGAGTCTGGAGAGACTGGAGAGTCTGGAGAGACTGGAGAGACTGGAGAGACCTGAGAGAACGGAGAGTCTGGAGAGACCGGAGAGACCGGAGAGCCCGGAGAGTCTGGAGAGACCGGAGAGACCGGAGAGTCCGGAGAGACCGGAGAGACCGGAGTGACCGGAGAGACCGGAGAGACCGGAGAGTCCGGAGAGACTGTAGAGTCTGGAGAGACCGGAGAGTCTGGAGAGACCGGAGAGACCGGAGAGTCCGGAGAGGCTGGAGAGCCTGGAGAGACCGGAGAGTCTGGAGAGACCGGAGAGTCTGGAGAGTCTGGAGAGACCGGAGAGTCTGGAGAGTCTGGAGAGACCGGAGAGACTGGAGAGACCGGAGAGACTGGAGAGACCGGAGATTCTGGAGAGTCTGGACAGTCTGGAGAGACCGGAGAGACCGGAGAGACCGGAGAGACCGGAGAGTCTGGAGAGACCGGAGAGTCTGGAGAGAATGGAGAGACAGGAGAGACCGGAGAGACCGGAGAGACCGGAGAGACCGGATAGACCGGAGAGTCTGGAGAGACTGGAGAGACTGGAGAGACTGGAGAGACCGGAGAGACCGGAGAGACCGGAGAGTCTGGAGAGACTGGAGAGACTGGAGAGACCGGCGAGACCGGCGAGACCGGAGAGTCCGGAGAGACCGGAGAGACCGGAGAGACCGGAGAGACCGGAGAGTCTGGAGAGACCGGAGAGACCGGAGAGCCCGGAGAGTCTGGAGAGACCGGAGAGACCGGAGAGACCGGAGAGTCCGGAGAGACAGGAGAGACCGGAGAGACCGGAGAGACCGGAGAGTCCGGAGAGACTGGAGAGTCTGGAGAGACCGGAGAGTCTGGAGAGACCGGAGAGTCTGGAGAGTCTGGACAGACCGGAGAGTCTGGAGAGTCTGGAGAGACCGGAGAGACTGGAGAGACCGGAGAGACTGGAGAGACCGGAGAGTCTGGAGAGTCTGGACAGTCTGGAGAGACCGGAGAGACCGGAGAGACTGGAGAGTCTGGAGAGACTGGAGAGACCGGAGAGACCGGAGAGACCGGAGAGTCCGGAGAGACCGGAGAGACCGGAGAGACCGGAGAGTCCGGAGAGACCGGAGAGTCTGGAGAGACTGGAGAGTCTGGAGAGACCGGAGAGTCTGGAGAGACTGGAGAGACCGGAGAGTCTGGAGAGTCTGGAGAGACCAGAGAGTCCGGAGAGACTGGAGAGTCTGGAGAGACCGGAGAGTCTGGAGAGACCGGAGAGTCTGGAGAGACCGGAGAGTCTGGAGAGACTGGAGAGACCGGAGAGTCTGGAGAGTCTGGAGAGACAAGAGAGTCTGGAGAGTCTGGAGAGACCGGAGAGACTGGAGAGACCGGAGAGACTGGAGAGACCGGAGAGTCTGGAGAGTCTGGACAGTCTGGAGAGACCGGAGAGACCGGAGAGACCGGAGAGACCGGAGAGTCTGGAGAGACTGGAGAGACCAGAGAGACCGCAGAGACCGGAGAGTCCGGAGAGTCCGGAGAGTCCGGAGAGACCGGAGAGACCGGAGAGACCGGAGAGACCGGAAAGACTGGAGAGACCGGAGAGTCTGGAGAGACCGGAGATTCTGGAGAGACCGGAGAGTCTGGAGAGACTGGAGAGACTGGAGAGACCGGAGAGTCTGGAGAGCCTGGAGAGACCGGAGAGACTGGAGAGACCGGAGAGACTGGAGAGACCGGAGAGTCTGGAGAGTCTGGACAGTCTGGAGAGACCGGAGAGACCAGAGAGACCGGAGAGACTGGAGAGACTGGAGAGTCTGGAGCGACTGGAGAGACCGGAGAGACCGGAGAGACTGGAGAGACCGGAGAGACTGGAGAGTCTGGAGAGACTGGAGAGACTGGAGAGACCGGAGAGACCGGAGAGTTTGGAGAGCCTGGAGAGTCTGGAGAGACCGGAGAGTCTGGAGAGACCAGAGAGACTGGAGAGTCTGGAGAGACTGGAGAGACCGGAGAGACCGGAGAGTCTGCAGAGATGGGAGAGACCGGAGAGAGCGGAGAGTCTGGAGAGACTGGAGAGTCTGGAGAGACCGGAGAGGCTGGTGAGACCAGAGAGACTGGAGAGAGTGGAGAGAGCGGAGAGTCTGGAGAGTCTGGAGAGTCTGGAGAGACTGGAGAGTCTGGAGGTTCTGGAGAGACTGGAGAGACTGGAGAGACTGGGGAGACTGGAGAGACTGGAGAGTCTGGAGAGACCGGAGAGGCTGGTGAGACCGGAGAGACTGGAGAGAGTGGAGAGAGCGGAGAGTCTGGAGAGTCTGGAGAGACTGGAGAGTCTGGAGAGTCTGGAGGTTCTGGAGAGACTGGAGAGACTGGAGAGACTGGTGAGACTGGAGAGACCGGAGAGACCGGAGAGTCTGGAGAGACTGGAGAGTCTGGAGAGACTGGAGAGACTGGAGAGACTGGGAGAACGGAGAGTCTGGAGAGACCGGAGAGACCGGAGAGACCGGTGAGTCTGGAGAGACCGGAGAGACCGGAGAGACCGGAGAGTCTGGAGAGACCGGAGAGACCGGAGAGCCCGGAGAGTCTGGAGAGACCGGAGAGACCGGAGAGACCGGAGAGTCCGGAGAGACCGGAGTGACCGGAGAGACCGGAGAGACCGGAGAGTCCGGAGAGACTGTAGAGTCTGGAGACACCGGAGAGTCTGGAGAGACCGGAGAGTCTGGAGAGTCTGGAGACACCGGAGAGTCTGGACAGTCCGGAGAGACCGGAGAGACCGGAGACACCGTAGAGACTGGCGAGACCGGAGAGACCAGAGAGACCGGAGAGACCAGAGAGTCTGGAGAGACCGGAGAGTCTGGAGAGACTGGAGAGACCGGAGAGACCGGAGAGACCGGAGAGTCTGGAGAGACCGGAGAGTCTGGAGAGACTGGAGAGACCGGAGAGACCGGAGAGACTGGAGAGACCGGAGAGACTGGTGAGTCTGGAGAGACTGGAGAGACTGGAGAGACTGGAGAGACCGGAGAGACCGGAGAGTCTGGAGAGACCGGAGAGTCTGGAGAGAACGGAGAGACCGGAGAGACCGGAGAGTCTGGAGAGACGGGAGAGACCGGAGAGACCGGAGAGTCTGGAGAGACCAGAGAGACTGGAGAGTCTGGAGAGACTGGAGAGTCTGGAGAGACTGGAGAGACTGGAGAGACAGGAGAGACCGGAGAGTCTGCAGAGACGGGAGAGACCGGAGACACCGGAGAGTCTGGAGAGACTGGAGAGTCTGGAGAGACCGGAGAGGCTGGAGAGACCGGAGAGACTGGAGAGACTGGAGAGACCGGAGAGTCTGGAGAGTCTGGAGAGACTGGAGAGTCTGGAGAGTCTGGAGGTTCTGGAGAGACTGGAGAGACTGGAGAGACCGGAGATTCTGGAGAGACTGGAGAGTCTGGAGAGACCGGAGAGACCGGAGAGACCGGAGAGACTGGAGAGACCGGAGAGACCGGAGAGTCTGGAGAGACTGGAGAGTCTGGAGAGCTTGGAGAGTCCGGAGAGTCCGGGGAGTCTGGAGAGTCCGGAGAGACCGGAGAGACCGGAGAGACCGGAGAGACTGGAGAGACCGGAGAGTCTGGAGAGACTGGAGAGACTGGAGAGACCGGAGAGACTGGAGAGACTGGAGAGACTGGAGAGACTGGAGAGTCCGGAGAGACTGGAGAGCCTGGAGAGACCGGAGAGACTGGAGAGACTGGAGAGTCCGGAGAGACCGGAGAGACCGGAGAGTCTGGAGAGACTGGAGAGTCCGGAGAGTCCAGAGAGACTAGAGAGACCGGAGAGACCAGAGAGACCGGAGAGACCGGAGAGACCGGAGAGTCCGGAGAGTCCGGAGAGTCCGGAGAGACCGGAGAGACCAGAGAGTCTGGAGAGACCGGAGAGACCGGAGCGTCTGGAGAGTCTGGAGAGACCGGAGAGACCGGAGAGACCAGAGAGTCCGGAGAGACCGGAGCGTCTGGAGAGTCTGGAGAGACCGGAGAGACCGGAGAGTCCGGAGAGTCCGAAGAGACCGGAGAGACCGGAGAGTCCAGAGAGACCGGAGAGACCGGAGAGACCGGAGAGTCCGGAGAGTCCGAAGAGACCGGAGAGACCGGAGAGTCCAGAGAGACCGGAGAGACCGGAGAGACCGGAGAGACCGGAGAGTCCGGAGAGACCGGAGAGACCGGAGAGTCCGGAGAGTCCAGAGAGTCCAGAGAGTCCGGAGAGACCGGAGAGACCGGAGAGACCGGAGAGTTCGCAGAGACCGGAGAGTCCGCAGAGACCGGAGGGAGCGGAGAGACCGGAGAGACCGGAGAGACCGGAGAGTCCGGAGAGTCCGGAGAGTCCGAAGAGACCGGAGAGACCGGAGAGTCCGGAGAGACCGCAGAGACTGGAGGGACTGGAGAGGCTGGAGAGACCGGAGAGTCTGGAGAGACCGGAGAGACCGGAGAGACCGGAGAGCCTGGAGAGACTGGAGAGACTGGAGATACCGGAGAGTCTGGAGAGACCGGAGAGACCGGAGAGACCGGAGAGACCGGAGAGTCTGGAGAGACCGGAGAGTCTGGAGAGACCGGAGAGACCGGAGAGACCGGAGAGTCTGGAGAGACCGGAGAGACCGGAGAGACCGGAGAGTCCGGAGAGATCGGAGAGTCCGGAGAGACCGGAGGGACCTGAGAGACCGGAGAGACCGGAGAGTCCGGAGAGACCGGAGAGACTGGAGAGTCTGGAGAATCTGGAGAGACTGCAGAGACCGGAGAGACCGGAGAAACAGGAGAGACCAGAGAGTCTGGAGAGACCGGAGAGACCGGAGGGACCGGAGAGTCCGGAGAGTCCGGAGAGACCGGAGAGACCGGAGAGACCGGAGAGTATGGAGAGTCTGGAGAGACTGGTGACTCTGGAGAGACCGGAGAGACCGGAGATACTGGAGAGACCAGAGAGTCTGGAGAGACCGGAGAGACCGGAGAGACCGGAGAGTCCGGAGAGTCCGGAGAGTCTGGAGAGACCGGAGAGACCGGAGAGACCGGAGAGTATGGAGAGTCTGGAGAGACTGGTGACTCTGGAGAGACCGGAGAGACCGAAGATACTGGAGAGACTGAAGAGTCTGGAGAGACTGGAGAGACCGGCGAGTCTGGAGAGACCGGAGAGACCGGAGAGACCGGAGAGTCCGTAGAGACTGGAGAGTCTGGAGAGACTGGTGACTCTGGAGAGACCGGCGAGACCGGAGATACTGGAGAGACTGGAGAGTCTGGAGAGACTGGAGAGACCGGCGAGACTGGAGAGACCGGAGAGACCACAGAGTCTGGAGAGACCGGAGAGACCGGAGAGACTGGAGAGACTGGAGAGGCCGGAGAGTCTGGAGAGTCTGGAGAGACTGGAGAGGCTGGAGAGAATGGAGAGTCTGGAGAGACCGGAGAGTCTGGAGAGACTGGAGAGTCTGGAGAGACCGGAGAGACTGGAGAGACCGGAGAGTCTGGAGACACTGGAGAGACCGGAGAGACTGGAGAGACCGGAGAGACCGGAGAGACCGGAGAGTCTGGAGAGACCGGAGAGACTGGAGAGTCCGGAGAGACTGGAGAGTCCGGAGAGACTGGAGAGTCCGGAGAGACCGGAGAGTCTGGAGAGACCGGAGAGACTGGAGAGTCTGGAGAGACCGGAGAGACCGGAGAGACTGGAGAGACCGGAGAGTCTGGAGAGACCGGAGAGACTGGAGAGTCTGGAGAGACCGGAGAGTCTGGAGAGACCGGAGAGACTGGGGAGACCCTAGAGACCGGAGAGACCGGAGAGACCGGAGTGACTGGAGTGACCAGAGAGACCGGAGAGTCCGTAGAGACTGGAGAGTCTGGAGAGACCGCAGAGACCGGAGAGACTGGAGAGGCCGGAGAGTCTGGAGAGTCTGGAGAGACTGGAGAGGCTGGAGAGAATGGAGAGTCTGGAGAGACCGGAGAGTCTGGAGAGACTGGAGAGTCTGGAGAGACTGGAGAGACTGGAGAGACTGGAGAGACTGGAGAGACCAGAGAGACCGGAGAGACTGGAGAGACCGGAGAGACTGGAGAGACCGGAGAGTCTGGAGACACTGGAGAGACCGGAGAGACTGGAGAGACCGGAGAGACCGGAGAGTCTGGAGAGACCGGAGAGACTGGAGAGTCTGGAGAGACTGGAGAGTCCGGAGAGACCGGAGAGTCTGGAGAGACCGGAGAGACTGGAGAGTCTGGAGAGACCGGAGAGACTGGAGAGACTGGAGAGACCGGAGAGTCTGGAGAGACCGGAGAGACTGGAGAGTCTGGAGAGACCGGAGAGTCTGGAGAGACCGGAGAGACTGGGGAGACCCTAGAGACCGGAGAGACCGGAGAGACCGGAGTGACTGGAGTGACCGGAGAGTCTGGAGAGACCGGAGAGACCGGAGAGACCGGAGAGGCTGGAGAGACTGGAGAGACCGGAGAGTCCGGAGAGACCGGAGAGACCGGAGAGACCGGAGAGTCTGGAGAGACCGGAGAGACCGGAGAGACCGGAGAGTCTGGAGAGACTGGAGAGTCCGGAGAGTCCGGAGAGACTGGAGAGACCGGAGAGACCGGAGAGTCCGGAGAGTCCGGAGAGACCGGAGAGACCGGAGAGACCGGAGAGACCGGAGACCCTCGAGAGACTGGAGAGACTGGAGAGTCCGGAGAGACCGGAGAGACCAGAGAGTCTGGAGAGACCGGAGAGACCGGAGAGTCTGGAGAGTCTGGAGAGACCGGAGAGACCGGAGAGACCGGAGAGACCAGAGAGTCTGGAGAGACCGGAGAGACTGGAGAGTCCGGAGAGACCGGAGAGACCGGAGAGTCCGGAGAGTCCGAAGAGACCGGAGAGACCGGAGACTCCGGAGAGACCGGAGAGACCGGAGAGACCGGAGAGTCCGCAGAGACCGGAGAGTCCGCAGAGACTGGAGGGACTGGAGAGACTGGAGGGACTGGAGAGACTGGAGAGACCGGAGAGACCAGAGAGACCGGAGAGTCTGGAGAGTCTGGAGAGGCCGGAGAGTCTGGAGAGACCGGAGAGACCGGAGAGACCGGAGAGTCCGGAGAGACCGGAGAGACCGGAGAGTCCGGAGAGTCCGAAGAGACCGGAGAGACCGGAGAGTCCGGTGAGACCGGAGAGACCGGAGAGACTGGAGAGTCCGCAGAGACCGGAGAGTCCGGAGAGACCGGAGAGACCGGAGAGTCCGGAGAGTCCGAAGAGACCGGAGAGACCGGAGAGTCCGGAGAGACCGGAGAGACTGGAGAGACCGGAGAGACCGGAGAGACTGGAGAGCCTGGAGAGACCGGAGAGACTGGAGAGACTGGAGAGTCCGGAGAGACCGGAGAGACCGGAGAGTCTGGAGAGACTGGAGAGTCCGGAGAGTCCGGAGAGACTAGAGAGACCGGAGAGACCAGAGAGACCGGAGAGACCGGAGAGACCGGAGAGTCCGGAGAGTCCGGAGAGTCTGGAGAGACCGGAGAGACCAGAGAGTCTGGAGAGACCGGAGAGACCGGAGCGTCTGGAGAGTCTGGAGAGACCGGAGAGACCGGAGAGACCAGAGAGTCCGGAGAGACCGGAGCGTCTGGAGAGTCTGGAGAGACCGGAGAGACCGGAGAGTCCGGAGAGTCCGAAGAGACCGGAGAGACCGGAGAGTCCAGAGAGACCGCAGAGACCGGAGAGACCGGAGAGTCCGGAGAGTCCGAAGAGACCGGAGAGACCGGAGAGTTCAGAGAGACCGGAGAGACCGGAGAGACCGGAGAGTCCGGAGAGTCCAGAGAGTCCAGAGAGTCCAGAGAGACCGGAGAGACCGGAGAGACCGGAGAGACCGGAGAGTCCGCAGAGACCGGAGAGTCCGCAGAGACCGGAGGGACCGGAGAGACCGGAGAGACCGGAGAGACCGGAGAGACCGGAGAGTCCGGAGAGTCCGAAGAGACCGGAGAGACCGGAGAGTCCGGAGAGACCGGAGAGACCGGAGAGACCGGAGAGTCCGCAGAGCCCGGAGAGTCCGCAGAGACTGGAGGGACTGGAGAGGCTGGAGAGACCGGAGAGTCTGGAGAGACCGGAGAGACCGGAGAGACCGGAGAGCCCGGAGAGACTGGAGAGACTGGAGATACCGGAGAGTCTGGAGAGACCGGAGAGACCGGAGAGACCGGAGAGACCGGAGAGTCTGGAGAGACCGGAGAGACCGGAGAGACCGGAGAGTCTGGAGAGACCGGAGAGACCGGAGAGACCGGAGAGTCCGGAGAGATCGGAGAGTCCAGAGAGACCGGAGAGACCTGAGAGACCGGAGAGACCGGAGAGTCCGGAGAGACCGGAGAGACTGGAGAGTCTGGAGAATCTGGAGAGACTGCAGAGACCGGAGAGACCGGAGAAACAGGAGAGACCAGAGAGTCTGGAGAGACCGGAGAGACCGGAGGGACCGGAGAGTCCGGAGAGTCCGGAGAGACCGGAGAGACCGGAGAGACCGGAGAGTATGGAGAGTCTGGAGAGACTGGTGACTCTGGAGAGACCGGAGATACTGGAGAGACCAGAGAGTCTGGAGAGACCAGAGAGACCGGAGAGACCGGAGAGTCCGGAGAGTCCGGAGAGTCTGGAGAGACCGGAGAGACCGGAGAGTATGGAGAGTCTGGAGAGACTGGTGACTCTGGAGAGACCGGAGAGACCGAAGATACTGGAGAGACTGGAGAGTCTGGAGAGACTGGAGAGACCGGCGAGTCTGGAGAGACCGGAGAGACCGGAGAGACCGGAGAGTCCGTAGAGACTGGAGAGTCTGGAGAGACTGGTGACTCTGGAGAGACCGGCGAGACCGGAGATACTGGAGAGACTGGAGAGTCTGGAGAGACTGGAGAGACCGGCGAGACTGGAGAGACCGGAGAGACCACAGAGTCTGGAGAGACCGGAGAGACCGGAGAGACTGGAGAGGCCGGAGAGCCTGGAGAGTCTGGAGAGACTGGAGAGGCTGGAGAGAATGGAGAGTCTGGAGAGACCGGAGAGTCTGGAGAGACTGGAGAGTCTGGAGAGACCGGAGAGACTGGAGAGACCGGAGAGTCTGGAGACACCGGAGAGACTGGAGAGACCGGAGAGACCAGAGAGACCGGAGAGTCTGGAGAGACCAGAGAGACTGGAGAGTCCGGAGAGACTGGAGAGTCCGGAGAGACTGGAGAGTCCGGAGAGACCGGAGAGTCTGGAGAGACCGGAGAGACTGGAGAGTCTGGAGAGACCGGAGAGACTGGAGAGACTGGAGAGACCGGAGAGTCTGGAGAGACCGGAGAGACTGGAGAGTCTGGAGAGACCGGAGAGTCTGGAGAGACCGGAGAGACTGGGGAGACCCTAGAGACCGGAGAGACCGGAGAGACCGGAGTGACTGGAGTGACTGGAGTGACCGGAGAGACCGGAGAGTCCGTAGAGACTGGAGAGTCTGGAGAGACCGCAGAGACCGGAGAGACTGGAGAGGCCGGAGTGTCTGGAGAGTCTGGAGAGACTGGAGAGGCTGGAGAGAATGGAGAGTCTGGAGAGACCGGAGAGTCTGGAGAGACTGGAGAGTCTGGAGAGACTGGAGAGACTGGAGAGACTGGAGAGTCCGGAGAGACCGGAGAGACTGGAGAGACCGGAGAGACTGGAGAGACCGGAGAGTCTGGAGACACTGGAGAGACCGGAGAGACTGGAGAGACCGGAGAGACCGGAGAGTCTGGAGAGACCGGAGAGACTGGAGAGTCCGGAGAGACTGGAGAGTCCGGAGAGACCGGAGAGTCTGGAGAGACCGGAGAGACTGGAGAGTCTGGAGAGACCGGAGAGACTGGAGAGACTGGAGAGACCGGAGAGTCTGGAGAGACCGGAGAGACTGGAGAGTCTGGAGAGACCGGAGAGTCTGGAGAGACCGGAGAGACTGGGGAGACCCTAGAGACCGGAGAGACCGGAGAGACCGGAGTGACTGGAGTGACCGGAGAGTCTGGAGAGACCGGAGAGACCGGAGAGACCGGAGAGGCTGGAGAGACTGGAGAGACCGGAGAGTCCGGAGAGACCGGAGAGACCGGAGAGACCGGAGAGTCTGGAGAGACCGGAGAGACCGGAGAGACCGGAGAGTCTGGAGAGTCCGGAGAGTCCGGAGAGACTGGAGAGACCGGAGAGACCAGAGAGACCGGAGAGACCGGAGAGACCGGAGAGTCCGGAGAGTCCAGAGAGACCGGAGAGACCAGAGAGACCGGAGAGACCGGAGACCCTCGAGAGACTGGAGAGACTGGAGAGTCCGGAGAGACCGGAGAGACCAGAGAGTCTGGAGAGACCGGAGAGACCGGAGAGTCTGGAGAGTCTGGAGAGACCGGAGAGACCGGAGAGACCGGAGAGACCAGAGAGTCTGGAGAGACCGGAGAGACCGGAGAGTCCGGAGAGACCGGAGAGACCGGAGAGTCCGGAGAGTCCGAAGAGACCGGAGAGACCGGAGAGTCCGGAGAGACCGGAGAGACCGGAGAGTCCGCAGAGACCGGAGAGTCCGCAGAGACTGGAGGGACTGGAGAGACTGGAGGGACTGGAGAGACTGGAGAGACCGGAGAGACCAGAGAGACCAGAGAGACTGGAGAGTCTGGAGAGACCGGAGAGTCTGGAGAGACCGGAGAGACCGGAGAGACCGGAGAGTCCGGAGAGACCGGAGAGACCGGAGAGTCCGGAGAGTCCGAAGAGACCGGAGAGACCGGAGAGTCTGGAGAGACCGGAGAGACCGGAGAGACCGGAGAGTCCGCAGAGACCAGAGAGTCCGGAGAGACCGGAGAGACCGGAGAGTCCGGAGAGTCTGAAGAGACCGGAGAGACCGGAGAGTCCGGAGAGACCGGAGAGACCGGAGAGACCGGAGAGTCCGCAGAGACCGGAGAGTCCACAGAGACTGGAGGGACTGGAGAGACTGGAGGGACTGGAGAGACTGGAGAGACCGGAGAGACCAGAGAGACCGGAGAGACCGGAGAGTCTGGAGAGTCTGGAGAGACCGGAGAGTCCGCAGAGACTGGAGAGACCGGAGAGTCCGGAGAGAACGGAGAGACCGGAGAGACCGGAGAGACCGGAGAGTCCGCAGAGACCGGAGAGTCCGCAGAGACTGGAGGGACTGGAGAGACTGGAGGGACTGGAGAGACTGGAGAGACCGGAGAGACTAGAGAGACCGGAGAGACCAGAGAGACCGGAGAGACCGGAGAGACCGGAGAGTCCGGAGAGTCCGGAGAGTCTGGAGAGACCGGAGAGACCAGAGAGTCTGGAGAGACCGGAGAGACCGGAGCGTCTGGAGAGTCTGGAGAGACCGGAGAGACCGGAGAGACCAGAGAGTCCGGAGAGACCGGAGCGTCTGGAGAGTCTGGAGAGACCGGAGAGACCGGAGAGTCCGGAGAGTCCGAAGAGACCGGAGAGACCGGAGAGTCCAGAGAGACCGCAGAGACCGGAGAGACCGGAGAGTCCGGAGAGTCCGAAGAGACCGGAGAGACCGGAGAGTTCAGAGAGACCGGAGAGACCGGAGAGACCGGAGAGTCCGGAGAGTCCAGAGAGTCCAGAGAGTCCAGAGAGACCGGAGAGACCGGAGAGACCGGAGAGACCGGAGAGTCCGCAGAGACCGGAGAGTCCGCAGAGACCGGAGGGACCGGAGAGACCGGAGAGACCGGAGAGACCGGAGAGACCGGAGAGTCCGGAGAGTCCGAAGAGACCGGAGAGACCGGAGAGTCCGGAGAGACCGGAGAGACCGGAGAGACCGGAGAGTCCGCAGAGCCCGGAGAGTCCGCAGAGACTGGAGGGACTGGAGAGGCTGGAGAGACCGGAGAGTCTGGAGAGACCGGAGAGACCGGAGAGACCGGAGAGCCCGGAGAGACTGGAGAGACTGGAGATACCGGAGAGTCTGGAGAGACCGGAGAGACCGGAGAGACCGGAGAGACCGGAGAGTCTGGAGAGACCGGAGAGACCGGAGAGACCGGAGAGTCTGGAGAGACCGGAGAGACCGGAGAGTCCGGAGAGATCGGAGAGTCCGGAGAGACCGGAGAGACCTGAGAGACCAGAGAGACCGGAGAGTCCGGAGAGACCGGAGAGACTGGAGAGTCTGGAGAATCTGGAGAGACTGCAGAGACCGGAGAGACCGGAGAAACAGGAGAGACCAGAGAGTCTGGAGAGACCGGAGAGACCGGAGGGACCGGAGAGTCCGGAGAGTCCGGAGAGACCGGAGAGACCGGAGAGACCGGAGAGTATGGAGAGTCTGGAGAGACTGGTGACTCTGGAGAGACCGGAGATACTGGAGAGACCAGAGAGTCTGGAGAGACCAGAGAGACCGGAGAGACCGGAGAGTCCGGAGAGTCCGGAGAGTCTGGAGAGACCGGAGAGACCGGAGAGTATGGAGAGTCTGGAGAGACTGGTGACTCTGGAGAGACCGGAGAGACCGAAGATACTGGAGAGACTGGAGAGTCTGGAGAGACTGGAGAGACCGGCGAGTCTGGAGAGACCGGAGAGACCGGAGAGACCGGAGAGTCCGTAGAGACTGGAGGGTCTGGAGAGACTGGTGACTCTGGAGAGACCGGCGAGACCGGAGATACTGGAGAGACTGGAGAGTCTGGAGAGACTGGAGAGACCGGCGAGACTGGAGAGACCGGAGAGACCACAGAGTCTGGAGAGACCGGAGAGACCGGAGAGACTGGAGAGGCCGGAGAGTCTGGAGAGTCTGGAGAGACTGGAGAGGCTGGAGAGAATGGAGAGTCTGGAGAGACCGGAGAGTCTGGAGAGACTGGAGAGTCTGGAGAGACCGGAGAGACTGGAGAGACCGGAGAGTCTGGAGACACCGGAGAGACTGGAGAGACCGGAGAGACCAGAGAGACCGGAGAGTCTGGAGAGACCAGAGAGACTGGAGAGTCCGGAGAGACTGGAGAGTCCGGAGAGACTGGAGAGTCCGGAGAGACCGGAGAGTCTGGAGAGACCGGAGAGACTGGAGAGTCTGGAGAGACCGGAGAGACTGGAGAGACTGGAGAGACCGGAGAGTCTGGAGAGACCGGAGAGACTGGAGAGTCTGGAGAGACCGGAGAGTCTGGAGAGACCGGAGAGACTGGGGAGACCCTAGAGACCGGAGAGACCGGAGAGACCGGAGTGACTGGAGTGACTGGAGTGACCGGAGAGACCGGAGAGTCCGTAGAGACTGGAGAGTCTGGAGAGACCGCAGAGACCGGAGAGACTGGAGAGGCCGGAGTGTCTGGAGAGTCTGGAGAGACTGGAGAGGCTGGAGAGAATGGAGAGTCTGGAGAGACCGGAGAGTCTGGAGAGACTGGAGAGTCTGGAGAGACTGGAGAGACTGGAGAGACTGGAGAGTCCGGAGAGACCGGAGAGACTGGAGAGACCGGAGAGACTGGAGAGACCGGAGAGTCTGGAGACACTGGAGAGACCGGAGAGACTGGAGAGACCGGAGAGACCGGAGAGTCTGGAGAGACCGGAGAGACTGGAGAGTCCGGAGAGACTGGAGAGTCCGGAGAGACCGGAGAGTCTGGAGAGACCGGAGAGACTGGAGAGTCTGGAGAGACCGGAGAGACTGGAGAGACTGGAGAGACCGGAGAGTCTGGAGAGACCGGAGAGACTGGAGAGTCTGGAGAGACCGGAGAGTCTGGAGAGACCGGAGAGACTGGGGAGACCCTAGAGACCGGAGAGACCGGAGAGACCGGAGTGACTGGAGTGACCGGAGAGTCTGGAGAGACCGGAGAGACCGGAGAGACCGGAGAGGCTGGAGAGACTGGAGAGACCGGAGAGTCCGGAGAGACCGGAGAGACCGGAGAGACCGGAGAGTCTGGAGAGACCGGAGAGACCGGAGAGACCGGAGAGTCTGGAGAGACTGGAGAGTCCGGAGAGTCCGGAGAGACTGGAGAGACCGGAGAGACCAGAGAGACCGGAGAGACTGGAGAGACCGGAGAGTCCGGAGAGTCCAGAGAGACCGGAGAGACCAGAGAGACCGGAGAGACCGGAGACCCTCGAGAGACTGGAGAGACTGGAGAGTCCGGAGAGACCGGAGAGACCAGAGAGTCTGGAGAGACCGGAGAGACCGGAGAGTCTGGAGAGTCTGGAGAGACCGGAGAGACCGGAGAGACCGGAGAGACCAGAGAGTCTGGAGAGACCGGAGAGACCGGAGAGTCCGGAGAGACCGGAGAGACCGGAGAGTCCGGAGAGTCCGAAGAGACCGGAGAGACCGGAGAGTCCGGAGAGACCGGAGAGACCGGAGAGTCCGCAGAGACCGGAGAGTCCGCAGAGACTGGAGGGACTGGAGAGACTGGAGGGACTGGAGAGACTGGAGAGACCGGAGAGACCAGAGAGACCAGAGAGACTGGAGAGTCTGGAGAGACCGGAGAGTCTGGAGAGACCGGAGAGACCGGAGAGACCGGAGAGTCCGGAGAGACCGGAGAGACCGGAGAGTCCGGAGAGTCCGAAGAGACCAGAGAGACCGGAGAGTCTGGAGAGACCGGAGAGACCGGAGAGACCGGAGAGTCCGCAGAGACCAGAGAGTCCGGAGAGACCGGAGAGACCGGAGAGTCCGGAGAGTCTGAAGAGACCGGAGAGACCGGAGAGTCCGGAGAGACCGGAGAGACCGGAGAGACCGGAGAGTCCGGAGAGACCGGAGAGACCGGAGAGTCCGCAGAGACCGGAGAGTCCGCAGAGACTGGAGGGACTGGAGAGACTGGAGGGACTGGAGAGACTGGAGAGACCGGAGAGACCAGAGAGACCAGAGAGACTGGAGAGTCTGGAGAGACCGGAGAGTCTGGAGAGGCCGGAGAGACCGGAGAGACCGGAGAGTCCGGAGAGACCGGAGAGACCGGAGAGTCCGGAGAGTCCGAAGAGACCAGAGAGACCGGAGAGTCTGGAGAGACCGGAGAGACCGGAGAGACCGGAGAGTCCGCAGAGACCAGAGAGTCCGGAGAGACCGGAGAGACCGGAGAGTCCGGAGAGTCTGAAGAGACCGGAGAGACCGGAGAGTCCGGAGAGACCGGAGAGACCGGAGAGACCGGAGAGTCCGCAGAGACCGGAGAGTCCACAGAGACTGGAGGGACTGGAGAGACTGGAGGGACTGGAGAGACTGGAGAGACCGGAGAGACCAGAGAGACCGGAGAGACCGGAGAGTCTGGAGAGTCTGGAGAGACCGGAGAGTCCGCAGAGACTGGAGAGACCGGAGAGTCCGGAGAGAACGGAGAGACCGGAGAGACCGGAGAGACCGGAGAGTCCGCAGAGACCGGAGAGTCCGCAGAGACTGGAGGGACTGGAGAGACTGGAGGGACTGGAGAGACTGGAGAGACCGGAGAGACCGGAGAGACCGGAGAGTCTGGAGAGTCTGGAGAGACCGGAGAGTCTGGAGAGACCGGAGAGACCGGAGAGACCGGAGAGCCTGGAGAGACTGGAGAGACTGGAGATACCGGAGAGTCTGGAGAGACCGGAGAGACCGGAGAGACCAGAGAGTCTGGAGAGACCGGAGAGTCTGGAGAGACCGGAGAGACCGGAGAGTCTGGAGAGACCGGAGAGACCGGAGAGACCGGAGAGTCCGGAGAGATCGGAGAGTCCGGAGAGACCGGAGAGACCTGAGAGACCGGAGAGACCGGAGAGTCCGGAGAGACCGGAGAGACTGGAGAGTCTGGAGAATCTGGAGAGACTGCAGAGACCGGAGAGACCGGCGAAACAGGATAGACCAGAGAGTCTGGAGAGACCGGAGAGACCGGAGAGACCGGAGAGTCCGGAGAGTCCGGAGAGTCCGGAGAGACCGGAGAGACCGGAGAGTATGGAGAGTCTGGAGAGACTGGTGACTCTGGAGAGACCGGAGAGACCGGAGATACTGTAAAGACCAGAGAGTCTGGAGTGACCGGAGAGACCGGAGAGACCGGAGAGTCCGGAGAGTCTGGAGAGACCGGAGAGACCGGAGAGTATGGAGAGTCTGGAGAGACTGGTGACTCTGGAGAGACCGGAGAGACCGGAGAGACCGGAGAGTCTGGAGAGACCGGAGAGACCGGAGAGACCGGAGAGTCTGGAGAGACTGGAGAGTCCGGAGAGTCCGGAGAGACTGGAGAGACCGGAGAGACCAGAGAGACCGGAGAGACCGGAGAGACCGGAGAGACCGGAGAGTCCGGAGAGTCTGGAGAGACCGGAGAGACCGGAGAGACCGGAGAGTCCGTAGAGACTGGAGAGTCTGGAGAGACTGGTGACTCTGGAGAGACCGGAGAGACCGGAGATACTGGAGAGACTGGAGAGTCTGGAGAGACTGGAGAGACCGGCGAGACTGGAGAGACCGGAGAGACTGGAGAGTCTGGAGAGACTGGAGAGACCGGCGAGACTGGAGAGACCGGAGAGACTGGAGAGACCAGAGAGACCGGAGAGACTGGAGAGTCTGGAGAGACCGGAGAGACTGGAGAGTCCGGAGAGACTGGAGAGTCTGGAGAGTCCGGAGAGTCTGGAGAGACCGGAGAGACTGGAGAGTCTGGAGAGACCGGAGAGACTGGAGAGACTGGAGAGACCGGAGAGTCTGGAGAGACCGGAGAGACTGGAGAGTCTGGAGAGACCGGAGAGTCTGGAGAGACCGGAGAGACTGGGGAGACCCTAGAGACCGGAGAGACCGGAGAGACCGGAGTGACTGGAGTGACCGGAGAGTCTGGAGAGACCGGAGAGACCGGAGAGACCGGAGAGGCTGGAGAGACTGGAGAGACCGGAGAGTCCGGAGAGACCGGAGAGACCGGAGAGACCGGAGAGTCTGGAGAGACCGGAGAGACCGGAGAGACCGGAGAGTCTGGAGAGACTGGAGAGTCCGGAGAGTCCGGAGAGACTGGAGAGACCGGAGAGATAAGAGAGACCGGAGAGACCGGAGAGACCGGAGAGTCCGGAGAGTCCGGAGAGACCGGAGAGACCGGAGACCCTCGAGAGACTGGAGTGACTGGAGAGTCCGGAGAGTCTGGAGAGACCGGAGAGACCAGAGAGACCAGAGAGTCCGGAGAGACCGGAGAGACCGGAGAGTCTGGAGAGTCTGGAGAGACCGGAGAGACCGGAGAGACCAGAGAGTCTGGAGAGACCGGAGAGACCGGAGAGACCGGAGAGTCCGGAGAGACCGGAGAGACCGGAGAGTCCGGAGAGTCCGAAGAGACCGGAGAGACCAGAGAGACCGGAGAGACCGGAGAGTCCGAAGAGACCGGAGAGACCAGAGAGACCGGAGAGTCCGCAGAGACCGGAGAGTCCGCAGAGACTGGAGGGACTGGAGAGACTGGAGGGACTTGAGAGACTGGAGGGACTGGAGAGACTGGAGAGACCGGAGAGACCAGAGAGACCGGAGAGTCTGGAGAGTCTGGAGAGACCGGAGAGTCTGGAGAGACCGGAGAGACCGGAGAGACCGGAGAGTCCGGAGAGACCGGAGAGACCGGAGAGTCCGGAGAGTCCGAAGACACCGGAGAGACCGGAGAGTCCGGAGAGACCGGAGAGACCGGAGAGACCGGAGAGTCCGCAGAGACCGGAGAGTCCGGAGAGACCGGAGAGACCGGAGAGTCCGGAGAGTCCGAAGAGACCGGAGAGACCGGAGACTCCGGAGAGACCGGAGAGACCGGAGAGACCGGAGAGTCCGCAGAGACCGGAGAGTCCGCAGAGACTGGAGGGACTGGAGAGACTGGAGGGACTGGAGAGACTGGAGAGACCGGAGAGACCAGAGAGACCGGAGAGACCGGAGAGTCTGGAGAGTCTGGAGAGACCGGAGAGTCCGCAGAGACTGGAGAGACCGGAGAGTCCGGAGAGACCGGAGAGACCGGAGAGACCGGAGAGACCGGAGAGTCCGCAGAGACCGGAGAGTCCGCAGAGACGGGAGGGACTGGAGAGACTGGAGGGACTGGCGAGACTGGAGAGACCGGAGAGACCGGAGAGACCGGAGAGTCTGGAGAGTCTGGAGAGACCGGAGAGTCTGGAGAGACCGGAGAGACCGGAGAGACCGGAGAGCCTGGAGAGACTGGAGAGACTGGAGATACCGGAGAGTCTGGAGAGACCGGAGAGACCGGAGAGACCGGAGAGTCTGGAGAGACCGGAGAGTCTGGAGAGACCGGAGAGACCGGAGAGTCTGGAGAGACCGGAGAGACCGGAGAGACCGGAGAGTCCGGAGAGATCGGAGAGTCCGGAGAGACCGGAGAGACCTGAGAGACTGGAGAGACCGGAGAGTCCGGAGAGACCGGAGAGACTGGAGAGTGTGGAGAATCTGGAGAGACTGCAGAGACCGGAGAGACCGGCGAAACAGGATAGACCAGAGAGTCTGGAGAGACCGGAGAGACCGGAGAGACCGGAGAGACCGGAGAGTCCGGAGAGACCGGAGAGACCGGAGAGACCGGAGAGTATGGAGAGTCTGGAGAGACTGGTGACTCTGGAGAGACCGGAGAGACCGGAGATACTGGAGAGACCAGAGAGTCTGGAGTGACCGGAGAGACCGGAGAGACCGGAGAGTCTGGAGAGTCTGGAGAGACCGGAGAGACCGGAGAGACCGGAGAGTATGGAGAGTCTGGAGAGACTGGTGACTCTGGAGAGACCGGAGAGACCGGAGAGACCGGAGAGTCTGGAGAGACCGGAGAGACCGGAGAGACCGGAGAGTCTGGAGAGACTGGAGAGTCCGGAGAGTCCGGAGAGACTGGAGAGACCGGAGAGACCAGAGAGACCGGAGAGACCGGAGAGACCGGAGAGACTGGAGAGTCCGGAGAGTCTGGAGAGACCGGAGAGACCGGAGAGACCGGAGAGTCCGTAGAGACTGGAGAGTCTGGAGAGACTGGTGACTCTGGAGAGACCGGAGAGACCGGAGATACTGGAGAGACTGGAGAGTCTGGAGAGACTGGAGAGACCGGCGAGACTGGAGAGACCGGAGAGACTGGAGAGTCTGGAGAGACTGGAGAGACCGGCGAGACTGGAGAGACCGGAGAGACTGGAGAGACCGGAGAGACCGGAGAGACCGGAGAGTCTGGAGAGACCGGAGAGACTGGAGCGTCCGGAGAGACTGGAGAGTCCGGAGAGACCGGAGAGTCTGGAGAGACCGGAGAGACAGGAGAGTCTGGAGAGACCGGAGAGACTGGAGAGACTGGAGAGACCGGAGAGTCTGGAGAGACCGGAGAGACTGGAGAGTCTGGAGAGACCGGAGAGTCTGGAGAGACCGGAGAGACTGGGGAGACCCTAGAGACCGGAGAGACCGGAGAGACCGGAGTGACTGGAGTGACCGGAGAGTCTGGAGAGACCGGAGAGACCGGAGAGACCGGAGAGGCTGGAGAGACCGGAGAGTCCGGAGAGACCGGAGAGACCGGAGAGACCGGAGAGTCTGGAGAGACCGGAGAGACCGGAGAGACCGGAGAGTCTGGAGAGACTGGAGAGCCGGAGGGTCCGGAGAGACTGGAGAGACCGGAGAGATAAGAGAGACCGGAGAGACCGGAGAGACCAGAGAGTCCGGAGAGTCCGGAGAGACCAGAGAGACCGGAGAGACCGGAGACCCTCGAGAGACTGGAGAGACTGGAGAGTCCGGAGAGTCTGGAGAGACCAGAGAGACCAGAGAGACCAGAGAGTCCAGAGAGACCGGAGAGACCGGAGAGTCTGGAGAGTCTGGAGAGACCGGAGAGACCGGAGAGACCGGAGAGACCAGAGAGTCTGGAGAGACCGGAGAGACCGGAGAGACCGGAGAGTCCGGAGAGACCGGAGAGACCGGAGAGTCCGGAGAGTCCGAAGAGACCGGAGAGACCGGAGAGACCGGAGAGTCCGAAGAGACCGGAGAGACCGGAGAGACCGGAGAGACCGGAGAGTCCGCAGAGACCGGAGAGTCCGCAGAGACTGGAGGGACTGGAGAGACTGGAGGGACTGGAGAGACTGGAGAGACCGGAGAGACCGGAGAGACCGGAGAGTCTGGAGAGTCTGGAGAGACCGGAGAGTCTGGAGAGACCGGAGAGACCAGAGAGACCAGAGAGACTGGAGAGACTGGAGATACCGGAGAGTCTGGAGAGACCGGAGAGACCGGAGAGACCGGAGAGTCTGGAGAGACCGGAGAGTCTGGAGAGACCGGAGAGACCGGAGAGACCGGAGAGTCTGGAGAGACCGGAGAGTCTGGAGAGACCGGAGAGACCGGAGAGACCGGAGAGTCTGGAGAGACCGGAGAGACCGGAGAGACCGGAGAGACCGGAGAGTCCGGAGAGATCGGAGAGTCCGGAGAGACCGGAGAGACCTGAGAGACCGGAGAGACCGGAGAGTCCGGAGAGACCGGAGAGACTGGAGAGTCTGGAGAATCTGGAGAGACTGCAGAGACCGGAGAGACCGGCGAAACAGGAGAGACCAGAGAGTCTGGAGAGACCGGAGAGACCGGAGAGTCCGGAGAGATCGGAGAGTCCGGAGAGACCGGAGAGACCTGAGAGACCGGAGAGACCGGAGAGTCCGGAGAGACCGGAGAGACTGGAGAGTCTGGAGAATCTGGAGAGACTGCAGAGACCGGAGAGACCGGCGAAACAGGAGAGACCAGAGAGTCTGGAGAGACCGGAGAGACCGGAGAGTCCGGAGAGACCGGAGAGACCGGAGAGACCGGAGAGTATTGAGAGTCTGGAGAGACTGGTGACTCTGGAGAGACCGGAGAGACCGGAGATACTGGAGAGACCAGAGAGTCTGGAGAGACCGGAGAGTCCGGAGAGTCTGGAGAGACCGGAGAGACCGGAGAGACCGGAGAGTATGGAGAGTCTGGAGAGACTGGTGACTCTGGAGAGACCGGAGAGACCGGAGATACTGGAGAGACTGGAGAGTCTGGAGAGACTGGAGAGACCGGCGAGACTGGAGAGACCGGAGAGACCACAGAGTCTGGAGAGACCGGAGTGACCGGAGAGACTGGAGAGACTGGAGAGGCCGGAGAGTCTGGAGAGTCTGGAGAGACTGGAGAGGCTGGAGAGAATGGAGAGTCTGGAGAGACCGGAGAGTCTGGAGAGACTGGAGAGTCTGGAGAGACTGGAGAGACTGGAGAGACTGGAGAGACCGGAGAGACCGGAGAGACTGGAGAGACCGGAGAGACTGGAGAGACTGGAGAGACCGGAGAGTCTGGAGACACTGGAGAGACCGGAGAGACTGGAGAGACCGGAGAGACCGGAGAGACCGGAGAGTCTGGAGAGACCGGAGAGACTGGAGAGTCCGGAGAGACTGGAGAGTCCGGAGAGACTGGAGAGTCCGGAGAGACCGGAGAGTCTGGAGAGACCGTAGAGACTGGAGAGTCTGGAGAGACCGGAGAGACTGGAGAGACTGGAGAGACCGGAGAGACCGGAGAGACTGGAGAGTCTGGAGAGACCGGAGAGACTGGGGAGACCCGAGAGACCGGAGAGACCGGAGAGACCGGAGTGACTGGAGTGACCGGAGAGTCTGGAGAGACCGGAGAGACCGGAGAGACCGGAGAGACCGGAGAGGCCGGAGAGACTGGAGAGACCGGAAAGTCCGGAGAGACCGGAGAGACCGGAGAGACCGGAGAGTCTGGAGAGACCGGATAGACCGGAGAGATCGGAGAGTCCGGAGAGACCGGACAGACCTGAGAGACCGGAGAGACCGGAGAGCCCGGAGAGACCGGAGAGACCGGAGACACCGGAGAGACTGGAGAGTCTGGAGAATCTGGAGAGACTGCAGAGACCGGAGAGACCGGAGAGACCGGAGAGACCGGAGAGACCGGAGAGTATGGAGAGTCTGGAGAGTCTGGAGAGACCGGAGAGACCGGAGACACCGGAGAGACCGGAGAGGCTGGAGAGACTGGAGAGACCGGAAAGTCCAGAGAGACCGGAGAGACCGGAGAGACCGGAGAGTCTGGAGAGACCAGAGAGACCGGAGAGACCGGAGAGACCGGGGAGTCCGGAGAGACCGGAGAGACCGGAGAGTCTGGAGAGACCGGAGAGATCGGAGAGACCGGAGAGACCGGAGAGTCTGGAGAGTCTGGAGAGACTGGAGAGACCGGAGAGTCTGGAGAGACCTGAGAGAACGGAGAGACCGGAGAGTCCAGAGAGACCGGAGAGACTGGAGAGTCTGGAGAATCTGGAGAGACTGCAGAGACCGGAGAGACCGGAGAAACAGGAGAGACCAGAGAGTCTGGAGAGACCGGAGAGACCGGAGAGTCCGGAGAGACCGGAGAGACTGGAGAGTCTGGAGAATCTGGAGAGACTGCAGAGACCGGAGAGACCGGAGAAACAGGAGAGACCAGAGAGTCTGGAGAGACCGGAGAGACCGGAGAGTCCGGAGAGACCGGAGAGACCGGAGAGACCAGAGAGTATGGAGAGTCTGGAGAGACCGGAGAGACCGGAGAGTCTGGAGAGTCTGGAGAGACCGGAGAGACCGGAGAGACCGGAGAGTCTGGAGAAACTGGAGAGTCTGGAGAGACCGGAGAGACCGGAGAGGACGGAGAGAACGGAGAGTCTGAAGAGTCCGGAGAGACTGGAGAGACTGAAGAGACCGGAGAGTGTGGAGAGTCTGGAGAGTGCGGAGAGACCGGAGAGACCGGAGAGTCCGGAGACTCCGGAGAGTTTGGAGAGACTGGAGAGACTGGAGAGACTGGAGAGTATGGAGAGTCTGGAGAGACCGGAGAGACCGGAGAGACCGGAGAGTCTGGAGAGACCGGAGAGACCGGAGTGACCGGAGATACTGGAGAACCGGAGAGACCGGAGAGACCGGAGAGTCTGGAGAGACCGGAGAGTCTGGAGAGACCGGAGAGACGGGAGAGACCGGAGAGTCTGGAGGGACCGGAAAGACCGGAGAGACCGGAGAGTCTGGAGAGACCGGAGAGACCGGAGAGACCGGAAAGACCGGAGAGTCCAGAGAGACCGGAGAGACAGGAGAGACCGGAGAGACCGGAGAGTCCGGAGAGACCGGAGAGTCCGGAGAGACCGGAGAGACCGGAGAGACCGGAGAGACCGGAGAGTCCGGAGAGTCCGGAGAGTCCGGAGAGACCGGGGAGACCGGAGAGACCGGAGAGACCGGAGAGACCGGAGAGACCGGAGAGTCTGGCGAGTCTGGAGAGACCGGGGAGACCGGAGAGACCGGAGAGTCCGGAGAGACTGGAGAGACCGGAGAGTCTGGAGAGTCCAGAGAGTCTGGAGAGACCGGGGAGACCGGAGAGACCGGAGAGTCTGGAGAGACTGGAGAGTCCGGAGAGACCGGAGAGTCTGGAGAGACCGGAGAGACCGGAATGACTGGAGAGACCGGAGAGTCTGGAGAAACTGGAGAGACCGGAGAGACCGGAGAGACCGGAGAGACTGGAGAGACTGGAGAGAACGGAGAGACTGGAGAGACTGGAGAGATCGGAGAGTCCGGAGAGACTGGGGAGACTGGATAGACCAGAGAGACCGGAGAGACCGGAGAGTCTGGAGAGACTGGAGAGACCAGAGAGTCTGGAGAGACCGGAGAGACTGGAGAGACCAGAGAGACCGGAGAGACCAGAGAGACCGGAGAGACTGGAGAGACCGGAGAGTCTGGAGAGACTGGAGAGACCAGGGAGACCGGAGAGACCGGAGAGACTGGAGAGACTGGAGAGATCAGAGCATCTGGAGAGAGGGGAGAGACTGGAGAGACTGGGGAGACCGGAGGGAGCGGAGAGACCGGAGAGACTGGAGAGACCGGAGAGACTGGAGAGACCGGAGAGTCTGGAGAGACCGGAGAGACCGGAGAGTCTGGAGAGACTGGAGAGACCGGAGAGACCGGAGAGACCGGAGAGTCTGGAGAGACTGGAGAGACCGGAGAGACCGGAGAGACTGGAGAGTCTGGAAATACCGGAGAGCCTGGAGAGCCTGGAGAGTCCGGAGAGGCCGGAGAGACCGGAGGGACCGGAGAGACCGGAGAGACTGGAGAGACCGGAGAGTCCGGAGAGACCGGGGAGACTGGAGAGACCGGAGAGTCTGGAGAGACTGGAGAGCCTGGAGATTCTGGAGAGTCTAGAGAGTCTGGAGAGACCGGAGAGACCGGAGAGACCGGAGAGTCTGGAGAGTCTGGAGAGTCCGGAGAGACGGGAGAGACGGGAGAGGCCGGAGAGACCGGAGAGACCGGAGAGTCTGGAGAGTCTGGAGAGACTGGAGAGACCGGAGAGTCTGGAGAGACCGGAGAGATCGGAGAGACCGGAGAGTCCGGAGAGTCTGGAGAGACCGGAGAGACCGGAGAGACCGGAGAGTCTGGAGAGTCTGGAGAGACTGGAGAGACCGGAGAGCCTGGAGAGACCGGAGAGACCGGAGAGTCTGGAGAGTCTGGAGAGACTGGAGAGTCTGGAGAGACCGGAGAGACCGGAGAGACCGGAGAGTCTGGAGAGTCTGGAGAGTCCGGAGAGACGGGAGAGACGGGAGAGGCCGGAGAGACCGGAGAGACCGGAGAGTCTGGAGAGTCTGGAGAGACTGGAGAGACCGGAGAGTCTGGAGAGACCGGAGAGATCGGAGAGACCGGAGAGTCCGGAGAGTCTGGAGAGACCGGAGAGACCGGAGAGACCGGAGAGTCTGGAGAGTCTGGAGAGACTGGAGAGACCGGAGAGCCTGGAGAGACCGGAGAGACCGGAGAGTCTGGAGAGTCTGGAGAGACTGGAGAGTCTGGAGAGACCGGAGAGACTGGAGAGACCGGAGAGTCTGGAGAGTCCGGAGAGACTGGAGAGACCGGAGAGTCTGGAGAGACCGGAGAGATCGGAGAGACCAGAGAGTCTGGAGAGTCCGGAGAGACTGGAGAGACCGGAGAGTCTGGAGAGTCTGGAGAGACCGGAGAGACCGGAGAGACCGGAGAGTCTGGAGAGTCTGGAGAGACTGGAGAGACCGGAGAGCCTGGAGAGACCGGAGAGACCGGAGAGTCTGGAGAGTCTGGAGAGACTGGAGAGTCTGGAGAGACCGGAGAGACTGGAGAGACCGGAGAGACCGGAGAGACCGGAGAGTCTGGAGAGACTAGAGAGACTAGAGAGACCGGAGAGACCGGAGAGACCGGAGAGACCGGAGAGTCCGGAGAGACCGGAGAGACCGGAGAGCCCGGAGAGACCGGAGAGTCCGGAGAGACCGGAGGGGCTGGAGAGACTGGAGAGACCGGAGAGACCGGAGAGACCGGAGAGCCCGGAGAGACCGGAGAGTCTGGAGAGACTGGAGGGACTGGAGAGACTGGAGAGACCGGAGAGACCGGAGAGTCTGGAGAGTCTGGAGAGACCGGAGAGTCTGGAGAGACCGGAGAGACCGGAGAGACTGGAGAGTCTGGAGAGACTGGAGAGACTGGACATATTGGAGAGTCTGGAAAGACCGGAGAGACCGGAGAGACCGGAGAGTCTGGAGAGACCGGAGAGTCTGGAGAGACCGGAGAGACCGGAGAGACCGGAGAGTCTGGAGAGACCGGAGAGACCGGAGAGACCGGAGAGTCCGGAGAGATCGGAGAGTCTGGAAAGACCGGAGAGACCGGAGAGACCAGAGAGTCTGGAGAGATCGGAGAGTCCGGAGAGACCAGAGAGACCTGAGAGACAGGAGAGACCGGAGAGTCCGGAGAGACCGGAGAGACTGGAGAGTCTGGAGAATCTGGAGAGACTGCAGAGACCGGAGAGACCGGAGAGACCGGAGAAACAGGAGAGACCAGAGAGTCTGGAGAGACCGGAGAGACCGGAGAGTCCGGAGAGTCCGGAGAGACCGGAGAGACCGGAGAGTATGGAGAGTCTGGAGAGACCGGAGAGACCAGAGAGTCTGGAGATTCTGGAGAGACCGGAGAGACCGGAGAGACCGGAGAGTCTGGAGAAACTGGAGAGTCTGGAGAGACCGGAGAGACCGGAGAGAATGGAGAGAACGGAGAGTCTGGAGAGTCCGGAGAGACTGGAGAGACTGGAGAGACCGGAGAGTATGGAGAGTCTGGAGAGAGCGGAGAGACCGGAGAGACCGGAGAGTCCGGAGAGTTTGGAGAGACTGGAGAGACTGGAGAGACTGGAGAGTATGGAGAGTCTGGAGAGACCGGAGAGACCAGAGAGACCGGAGAGTCTGGAGAGACCGGAGAGAGCGGAGTGACCGGAGAGACTGGAGAACCGGAGAGACCGGAGAGACCGGAGAATCTGGAGAGACCGGAGAGTCTGGAGAGACCGGAGAGACCGGAGAGACCGGAGAGTCTGGAGAGACCGGAAAGACCGGAGAGACCGGAGAGACCGGAGAGTCTGGAGAGACCGGAGAGACAGGAGAGACCGGAGAGACCGGAGAGTCCGGAGAGTCCGGAGAGACCGGAGAGACCGGAGAGACCGGAGAGTCCGGAGAGACCGGAGAGACCGGAGAGACCGGAGAGTCCAGAGAGTCCAGAGAGTCCAGAGAGTCCGGAGTGACCGGAGAGACCGGAGAGACCGGAGAGTCTGGAGAGTCCGGAGAGTCTGGAGAGACCGGGGAGACCGGAGAGACTGGAGAGACCGGAGAGTTTGGAGAGTCCGGAGAGTCCGGAGAGACTGGAGAGACTGGAGAGACTGGAGAGACCGGAGAGTCTGGAGAGTCCGGAGAGTCTGGAGAGACCGGGGAGACCGGAGAGACTGGAGAGACCGGAGAGTCTGGAGAGTCCGGAGAGTCTGGAGAGTCCGGAGAGTCTGGAGAGACCGGGGAGACCGGAGAGACCGGAGAGACCGGAGAGTCTGGAGAGACTGGAGAGTCTGGAGAGACCGGGGTGACCGGAGAGTCCGGAGAGACCGGAGAGTCTGGAGAGACTGGAGACTCTGGAGAGACTGGAGAGACCGGAGATACTGGAGAGACCGGAGAGTCTGGAGAAACTGGAGAGACCGGCGAGACTGGAGAGACCGGAGAGACTGGAGAGTTTGCAGAGACCGGAGAGACCGGAGAGACTGGAGAGACCGGAGAGTCTGGAGAGACCGGAGAGTCTGCAGAGACTGGAGAGACTGGAGAGGCTGGAGAGAATGGAGAGTCTGGAGAGACCGGAGAGTCTGGAGAGTCTGGAGAGACTGGAGAGGCTGGAGAGAATGGAGAGTCTGGAGAGACCGGAGAGTCTGGAGAGACTGGAGAGACTGGAGAAACTGGAGAGACTGGAGAGTCTGGAGAGTCTGGAGAGACTGGAGATGCTGGAGAGAACGAAGAGTCTGGAGAGACCGGAGAGTCTGGAGAGACTGGAGAGACTGGAGAGACCGGAGAGTCTGGAGAGACCGGAGAGACCGGAGAGACTGGAGAGACTGGAGAGACTGGAGAGAACGGAGAGTCTGGAGAGACCGGAGAGACTGGAGAGACTGGAGAGACTGGAGAGACTGGAGAGACCGGAGAGTCTGGAGAGACCGGAGAGACTGGAGAGTCTGGAGAGTCTGGAGAGACTGGAGAGGCTGGAGAGAACGAAGAGTCTGGAGAGACCGGAGGGTCTGGAGAGACTGGAGAGACTGGAGAGACCGGAGAGTCTGGAGAGACCGGAGAGACCGGAGAGACTGGAGAGACTGGAGAGACTGGAGAGAACGGAGAGTCTGGAGAGACCGGAGAGACTGGAGAGACTGGAGAGACTGGAGAGACTGGAGAGACCGGAGAGACTGGAGAGACCAGAGAGACCGGAGAGACTGGAGAGACCGGAGAGATGGAGAGACCGGAGAGTCTGGAGACACTGGAGAGACCGGAGAGACTGGAGAGACCGGAGAGACCGGAGAGACCGGAGAGTCTGGAGAGACCGGAGAGACTGGAGAGTCCGGAGAGACTGGAGAGTCCGGAGAGACCGGAGAGTCTGGAGAGACCGGAGAGACTGGAGAGTCTGGAGAGACTGGAGAGACTGGAGAGAATGGAGAGACCGGAGAGTCTGGAGAGACCGGAGAGACTGGAGAGTCTGGAGAGACCGGAGAGTCTGGAGAGACCGGAGAGACTGGAGAGACCCTAGAGACCGGAGAGACCGGAGAGACTGGAGAGTCTGGAGAGACTGGAGAGACTGGAGAGACTGGAGAGACCGGAGAGTCTGGAGAGACCGGAGAGACCGGAGAGACCGGAGAGACCGGAGAGACAGGAGAGTCCGGAGAGACTGGAGAGACCGGAGAGACCGGAGAGACCGGAGAGTCTGGAGAGACCGGAGAGACCGGAGAGTCTGGAGAGACCGGAGAGACCGGAGAGACCGGAGAGACCGGAGAGTCCGGAGAGACCGGAGAGACAGGAGAGTCCGGAGAGACCGGAGAGACCGGAGAGACGGGAGAGTCTGGAGAGACCGGAGAGACCGGAGAAACCGGAGAGACCGGAGAGTCTGGAGAGACCGGAGAGACCGGAGAGACCGGAGAGACCGGAGAGTCTGGAGAGACCGGAGAGACCGGAGAGATCGGAGAGACCGGAGAGTCCGGAGAGTCCGGAGAGACCGGAGAGACCGGGGAGACCGGAGAGTCTGGAGAGCCTGGAGAGACTGGAGAGTCTGGAGAGACTGGAGAGACCGGAGAGTCTGGAGAGACCGGAGAGACCAGAGAGACCGCAGAGACCGGAGAGACCGGAGAGTCTGCAGAGACTGGAGGGACTGGAGAGACTGGAGAGACCGGAGAGGCCAGAGAGATCGGAGAGAGCGGATGGTCTGGAGAGACCGGAGAGACCGGAGAGATCGGAGAGACCGGAGAGTCCAGAGAGTCTGGAAAGACCGGAGAGTCCAGAGAGTCTGGAGAGACCGGAGAGACCGGAGAGACAGGAGAGACCGGAGAGACTGGAGAGACTGGAGAGACCGGAGAGTCTGGAGGGACCGGAGAGACTGGAGAGTCTGGAGAGTCTGGAGAGACTGGAGAGGCTGGAGAGAACGAAGAGTCTGGAGAGACCGGAGGGTCTGGAGAGACTGGAGAGACTGGAGAGACCGGAGAGTCTGGAGAGACCGGAGAGACCGGAGAGACTGGAGAGACTGGAGAGACTGGAGAGAACGGAGAGTCTGGAGAGACCGGAGAGACCGGAGAGACTGGAGAGACTGGAGAGACCGGAGAGACTGGAGAGAACAGAGAGACCGGAGAGACTGGAGAGACCGGAGAGACTGGAGAGACCGGAGAGTCTGGAGACACTGGAGAGACCGGAGAGACTGGAGAGACCGGAGAGACCGGAGAGACCGGAGAGTCTGGAGAGACCGGAGAGACTGGAGAGTCCGGAGAGACTGGAGAGTCCGGAGAGACCGGAGAGTCTGGAGAGACCGGAGAGACTGGAGAGTCTGGAGAGACTGGAGAGACTGGAGAGACTGGAGAGTCTGGAGAGACCGGAGAGACTGGAGAGTCTGGAGAGACCGGAGAGTCTGGAGAGACCGGAGAGACTGGAGAGACCCTAGAGACCGGAGAGAGCGGAGAGACCGGAGAGACCGGAGAGACCGGAGAGACAGGAGAGTCCGGAGGGACTGGAGAGACCGGAGAGACCGGAGAGACCGGAGAGTCTGGAGAGACCGGAGAGACCGGAGAGTCTGGAGAGACCGGAGAGACCGGAGAGACCGGAGAGACCGGAGAGACCGGAGAGTCCGGAGAGACCGGAGAGACAGGAGAGTCCGGAGAGACCGGAGAGACCGGAGAGACCGGAGAGACGGGAGAGTCTGGAGAGACCGGAGAGACCAGAGAAACCGGAGAGACCGGAGAGTCTGGAGAGACCGGAGAGACCGGAGAGACCGGAGAGTCTGGAGAGATCGGAGAGACCGGAGAGTCCGGAGAGTCCGGAGAGACCGGAGAGACCGGGGAGACCGGAGACTCTGGAGAGACTGGAGAGACTGGAGAGTCTGGAGAGACTGGAGAGACCGGAGAGTCTGGAGAGACCGGAGAGACCAGAGAGACCGCAGAGACCGGAGAGACCGGAGAGTCTGCAGAGACTGGAGGGACTGGAGAGACTGGAGAGACCGGAGAGGCCAGAGAGATCGGAGAGACCGGAGGGTCTGGAGAGACCGGAGAGACCGGAGAGATCGGAGAGACCGGAGAGTCCAGAGAGTCTGGAAAGACCGGAGAATCCAGAGAGTCTGGAGAGACCGGAGAGACCGGAGAGACAGGAGAGACCGGAGAGTCTATAGAGACTGGAGAGACTGAAGAGTCTGGAGAGAGCAGAGAGACCGGAGAGACCGGAGAGACCGGAGAGACCGGAGAGTCTGGAGAGACTGGAGAGACCGGAGAGTCTGGAGAGACCGGAGAGACCGGAGAGACCGGAGAGGCCGGAGAGACCGGAGAGTCTGGAGTGACTGGAGGGTCTGGAGAGACTGGAGAGACCGGAGAGACCGAAGTGACCGGAGAGACCGGAGAGATCGGAGAGTCCGGAGAGTCCGGAGAGACCGGAGAGACCGGAGAGTCCGGAGAGACCGGAGAGACCGGAGAGACCGGAGAGACCGGAGAGTCCGCAGAGACCGGAGAGTCCGCAGAGACTGGAGGGACTGGAGAGACTGGAGAGACCGGAGAGACCGGAGAGACCGGAGAGTCTGGAGAGTCTGGAGAGACCGGAGAGTCTGGAGAGACCGGAGAGACCGGAGAGACCGGAGGGTCTGGAGAGACTAGAGATACCGGAGAGTCTGGAGAGACCGGAGAGACCGGAGAGACCGGAGAGTCTGGAGGGACCGGAGAGTCTGGAGAGACCGGAGAGACCGGAGAGACCGGAGAGTCTGGAGAGACCGGAGAGACCGGAGAGACCGGAGAGTCCGGAGAGACCGGAGAGTCGGAGAGACCGGAGAGACCTGAGAGTCTGGAGAGACCGGAGAGTCCGGAGAGACCGGAGAGACTGGAGAGTCTGGAGAATCTGGAGAGACTGGAGAGACCGGAGAGACCGGAGAAACAGGAGAGACCGGAGAGTCTGGGGAGACCGGAGAGACCGGAGAGACTGGAGAGTCCAGAGAGTCCGGAGAGACCGGAGAGACCAGAGAGTATGGAGAGTCTGGAGAGACCGGAGAGACAGGAGTGACCGGAGAGACCGGAGAGTCTGGAGAGTCTGGAGAGACCAGAGAGACCGGAGAGACCGGAGAACCGGAGAGACCAGAGAGACCGGAGAGTCTGGAGAGACCAGAGAGTCTGGAGAGACGGGAGAGACCGGAGAGACCGGAGAGTCTGGAGAGACCGGAAAGACCGGAGAGACCGGAGAGACCGGAGAGTCTGGGGAGAACGGAGAGACCGGAGAGACCGGAGAGACCGGAGAGTCCAGAGAGACCGGAGAGACAGGAGAGACCGGAGAGACCGGCGAGACCGGAGAGTCCGGAGAGTCCGGAGAGACCGGAGAGACCGGAGAGACCAGAGAGACCGGAGAGTCCAGAGAGACCGGAGAGACCGGAGAGTCCAGAGAGACCGGAGAGACCGGAGAGTCCGGAGAGTCCGGAGAGTCCGGAGACACCGGAGAGTCTGGAGAGTCTGGAGAGTCTGGAGAGTCTGGAGAGTCTGGAGAGACTGCAGAGACTGGAGAGACCGGAGAGACCGGAGAGTCTGGAGAGTCTGGAGAGACCAGAGAGACCGGAGAGTCCAGAGAGACCGGAGAGACCGGAGAGTCCGGAGAGTCCGGAGACACCGGAGAGACCGGAGAGTCTGGAGAGTCTGGAGAGTCTGGAGAGTCTGGAGAGACTGGAGAGACTGGAGAGACCGGAGAGACCGGAGAGTCTGGAGAGTCTGGAGAGACCGGAGAGTCTGGAGAGACCGGAGAGACCGGAGAGACTGGAGAGACCGGAGAGTCCGGAGAGACCGGAGAGTCTGGAGAGACTGGAGACTCTGGAGAGACTGGAGAGACCGGAGATACTGGAGAGACCGGAGAGTCTGGAGAGACTGGAGAGACCGGCGAGACTGGAGAGACCGGAGAGACCGGAGAGACCGGAGAGTCTGGAGAGTCTGGAGAGACTGCAGAGGCTGGAGAGAACGGAGAGTCTGGAGAGACCGGAGAGTCTGGAGCGACTGGAGAGACCGGAGAGACCGGAGAGACCGGAGAGTCTGGAGAGACCGGAGAGTCTGGAGAGACTGGAGAGACCGGAGAGACCGGAGAGACCGGAGACACTGGAGAGCCCGGAGAGACCGGAGAGACCGGAGAGACTGGAGAGAACGGAGAGTCTGGAGAGACCGGAGAGACTGGAGAGACTGGAGAGACTGGAGAGGCTGGAGAGACCGGAGAGACCGGAGAGACTGGAGAGGCGGGAGAGACTGGAGAGACCGGAGAGTCTGGAGACACTGGAGAGACTGGAGAGTCCGGAGAGACTGGAGAGTCCGGAGAGACCGGAGAGTCTGGAGAGACCGGAGAGACTGGAGAGTCTGGAGAGACCGCAGAGACTGGAGAGACTGGAGAGACCGGAGAGTCTGGAGAGACCGGAGAGTCTGGAGAGACCGGAGAGACTGGAGAGACCGGAGAGTCTGGAGACACTGGAGAGACCGGAGAGACTGGAGAGACCGGAGAGACCGGAGAGACCGGAGAGACCGGAGAATCTGGAGAGACCGGAGAGACTGGAGAGACTGGAGAGATAGGAGAGACTGGAGAGGCCGGAGAGACTCTACAGTCCGGAGAGACCGGAGAGTCTGGAGAGACCGGAGAGACTGGAGAGTCTGGAGAGACCGGAGAGACTGGAGAGACTGGAAAGACCGGAGAGTCTGGAGAGACCAGAGAGACTGGAGAGTCTGGAGAGACCGGAGAGTCTGGAGAGGCCGGAGAGACTGGAGAGACCCTAGAGACCGGAGAGACCGGAGAGACCGGAAAGACCGGAGTGACTGGAGAGACCGGAGAGTCTGGAGAGATTGGAGAGACTGGAGAGACCGGAGAGACCGGAGAGACCGGAGAGACTGGAGAGACCGGAGAGTCCGGAGAGACCGGAGAGTCTGGAGAGACCGGAGAGACCGGAGAGTCCGGAGAGACTGGAGAGTCCGGAGAGACCGGAGAGTCTGGAGAGACCGGAGAGACCGGAGTGACTGGAGAGTCCGGAGAGTCTGGAGAGACTGGAGAGACCGGAGAGACCGGAGAGACCAGAGAGACTGGAGAGACCGGAGAGTCCAGAGAGACTGGGGAGACTGGAGAGACCGGAGAGACCGGAGAGTCTGGAGAGACCGGAGAGACCGGAGAGTCTGGAGAGACCGGAGAGACTGGAGAGACCGGAGAGACCGGAGAGACCAGAGAGACCGGAGAGTCTGGAGAGACTGGAGAGACCGGGGAGACCGGAGAGACCGGAGAGACCGGAGAGACTGGAGAGACTGGAGAGATCAGAGCATCTGGAGAGACTGGAGAGACTGGGGAGACCGGAGGGAGCGGAGAGCCCGGAGAGACTGGAGAGACCGGAGAGTCTGGAGAGACCGGAGAGACCGGAGAGTCTGGAGAGACCGGAGAGACAGGAGAGTCTGGAGAGAACGGAGAGTCTGGAGAGACCGGAGAGTCTGGAGAGACTGGAGGGAAAGGAGAGACTGGAGAGACCGGAGAGTATGGAGAGACCAGAGAGTCTGGAGAGACCGGAGAGACTGGAGAGACTGGAGAGACTGGAGAGACTGGAGAGACCGGAGAGACCGGAGAGACCGGAGAGAACGGAGAGTGTGGAGAGACCGGAGAGACTGGAGAGACTGGAGAGACTGGAGAGGCTGGAGAGACCGGAGAGACTGGAGAGACCGGAGAGACTGGAGAGGCCGGAGAGACTGGAGAGTCTGGAGAGACTGGAGAGACCGGAGAGTCTGGAGAGACCGGAGAGACCGGAGAGACCGGAGAGTCTGGAGAGACCGGAGAGTCTGGAGAGACCGGAGAGTCTGGAGAGACCGGGGAGACCGGAGAGACCGGAGAGTCTGGAGAGTCTGGAGAGTCTGGAGAGTCTGGAGAGACTGGAGAGACCGGAGAGTCTGGAGAGACCGGAGAGACTGGCGAGACCGGAGAGTCTGGAGAGACTGGAGTGTCTGGAGAGACCGGAGAGACTGGAGGGACCGGAGAGACCGGAGAGACCAGAGAGTCTGGAGAGACTGGAGAGACCGGAGAGACCGGAGAGACCGGAGAGTCCGGAGAGACGGGAGAGGCTGGAGAGACTGGAGACACCGGAGAGTCTGGAGTGACGGGAGAGACTGGAGAGACTGGAGAGACCGGAGAGACCGGAGAGTCTGGAGAGACCGGAGAGTCTGGAGAGACCGGAGAGACCGGAGAGTCTGGAGAGACCGGAGAGACCGGAGAGTCCGGAGAGACCGGAGAGACCGGAGAGTCCGGAGAGACCGGAGAGACTGGAGGGACCGGAGAGACCGGAGAGACTGGAGGGACCGGAGAGACCGGAGAGACCAGAGAGTCTGGAGAGACTGGAGAGACCGGAGAGACTGGAGAGACCGGAGAGACCGGAGAGTCCGGAGAGATGGGAGAGACTGGAGAGACTGGAGAGACCGGAGAGTCTGGAGAGACGGGAGAGACTGGAGAGACTGGAGAGACCGGAGAGTCTGGAGAGACCGGAGAGTCTGGAGAGACCGGAGAGACCGGAGAGTCTGGAGAGACGGGAGAGACCGGAGAGACCGGAGAGTCTGGAGAGACCGGAGAGACCAGAGAGTCCGGAGAGACCGGAGAGACTGGAGGGACCGGAGAGACCGGAGAGACCAGAGAGTCTGGAGAGACTGGAGAGACCGGAGAGACCGGAGAGACCGGAGAGTCCGGAGAGACGGGAGAGACTGGAGAGACCGGAGAGTCTGGAGAGACGGGAGAGACTGGAGAGACTGGAGAGACCGGAGAGTCTGGAGAGACCGGAGAGTCTGGAGAGACCGGAGAGACCGGAGAGTCTGGAGAGACTGGAGAGACCGGAGAGACCGGAGAGTCTGGAGAGACCGGAGAGACCGGAGAGTCCGGAGAGACCGGAGAGACCGGAGAGAATGGAGAGTCTGGAGAGTCTGGAGAGACTGGAGAGACCGAAGAGACCGGAGAGACCGGAGAGTCCGGAGAGACCGGAGAGACTGGAGAGTCTGGAGAGTCTGGAGAGACTGGAGAGACCGAAGAGACCGGAGAGACCGGAGAGACTGGTGAGACTGGAGAGACCAGAGTGTCCGGAGAGACCGGAGAGACCGGAGAGTCCGGAGAGTCCGGAGAGACCGGAGAGACCGGAGAGACCAGAGAGTCTGGAGAGACCGGAGAGACCGGAGAGTCTGGAGAGACCGGAGAGACTGGTGAGACTGGAGAGACCAGAGTGTCCGGAGAGACTGCAGAGACTGGAGAGTCTGGAGAGTCTAGAGAGACTGGAGAGACCGGAGAGACCAGAGAGTCTGGAGAGACCGGAGAGACCGGAGAGACCGGAGAGTCTGGAGAGACCGGAGAGAGCGGAGAGACGGAGAGACCGGAGAGACCGGAGGGTCCGGAGTGACCGGAGAGACCGGAGAGACCGGAGAGTCCGGAGAGTCCGGAGAGACCGGAGAGACCGGAGAGTCCGGAGAGTCCGGAGAGACCGGAGAGACCGGAGAGACCGGAGAATCAGGAGAGACCGGAGAGACCGGAGAGACCGGAGAGTCCGGAGAGACCGGAGAGAGCGGAGAGACCGGAGATACCGGAGAGACCGGAGAGACCGGAGGGTCTGGAGAGACCGGAGAGTCTGGAGAGTCTGGAGAGACTGGAGAGTCTGGAGAGACCGGAGAGACCGGAGAGACCGGAGAGACTGGAGAGACTGGACAGACCGGAGAGTCTGGAGAGACCGGAGAGTCTGGAGAGACCGAAGAGTCTGGAGAGACTGGAGAGACTGGAGAGTCTGGAGAGAGCGGAGAGTCTGGAGAGACTGGAGAGTCTGGAGAGACTGGAGAGACTGGAGAGTCTGGAGAGACCAGAGAGTCTGGAGAGACCGGAGAGTCTGGAGAGACTGGAGAGACTGGAGAGTCTGGAGAGGCCGGAGAGTCTGGAGAGACTGGAGAGTCTGGAGAGCCTGGAGAGACCGGAGAGACCGGAGAGACTGGAGAGTCTGGAGAGACCGGAGAGACTGGAGAGACTGGAGAGTCTGGAGAGACTGGAGAGTCTGGAGAGACCGGAAAATCTGGAGAGACCGGAGAGACCGGAGAGTCTGGAGAGACCGGAGAGACCGGAGAGACCGGAGAGACCGGAGAGTCTGGAGAGACTGGAGAGACTGGAGAGTCTGGAGAGACCGGAGATTCTGGAGAGACCGGAAAGTCTGGAGAGACCGGAGAGACCGGAGAGTCTGGGGAGACTGGAGAGTCTGGAGAGACCGGAGAGACCGGAGAGTCTGGAGAGACCGGAGAGACCAGAGAGACTGGAGAGTCTGGAGAGACTGGAGAGTCTGGAGAGACCGGAGTGACCGGAGAGTCTGGTTAGACCGGAGAGACCGGAGAGACCGGAGAGACCGGAGAGTCTGGAGAGACCGGAGAGTCTGGAGAGACCGGAGAGACCGGAGAGTCTGGAGAGACCAGAGAGACCGGAGAGACCGGAGAGACCGGAGAGTCTGGAGAGACCGGAGAGACCGGAGAGTCTGGAGATACTGGAGAGACCGGAGAGACCGGAGAGGCCGGAGAGACCGGAGAGTCCGGAGAGACTGGAGAGACTGGAGAGTCTGGAGAGACTGGAGAGACTGGAGAGGCCGGAGAGTCTGGAGAGACCGGAGAGTCTGGAGAGACTGGAGAGACCAGAGAGTCTGGAGAGACCGGAGAGATCGGAGAGTCTGGAGAGACCGCAGAGACCAGAGAGACCGGAGAGTCCGGAGAGACTGGAGAGTCTGGAGAGACCGGAGAGACCGGAGAGTCTGGAGAGACCGGAGAGGCCGGAGAGACCGGAGAGTCTGGAGAGACCGGAGAGACCGGAGAGCCTGGAGAGACACTAGAGACCGGAGAGACCGGAGAGTCTGAGAGACCGGAGAGACCGGAGAGGCCGGAGAGTCTGGAGAGACTGGAGAGACCGGAGAGACCGGAGAGGCCGGAGAGACCGGAGAGTCCGGAGAGACTGGAGAGACTGGAGAGACCGGAGAGTCTGGAGAGACTGGAGAGTCTGGAGAGACTGGAGAGACCGGAGAGACCGGAGAGACCGGAGAGTCTGGAGAGATCGGAGAGTCTGGAGAGACCGGAGAGGCCGGAGAGACCGGAGAGTCTGGAGAGACCGGAGAGACCGGAGAGACCGGAGAGACCGGAGAGTCTGGAGAGATCGGAGAGTCTGGAGAGACCGGAGAGACCGGAGAGACCGGAGAGGCCGGAGAGACCGGAGAGGCCGGAGAGACCGGAGAGTCCGGAGAGACCGGAGAGTCTGGAGAGACGGGAGAGACTGGAGAGACTGGAGAGACCGGAGAGTCTGGAGAGACCGGAGAGTCTGGAGAGACCGGAGAGACCGGAGAGTCTGGAGAGACGGGAGAGACCGGAGAGACCGGAGAGTCTGGAGAGACCGGAGAGACCAGAGAGTCCGGAGAGACCGGAGAGACTGGAGGGACCGGAGAGACCGGAGAGACCAGAGAGTCTGGAGAGACTGGAGAGACCGGAGAGACCGGAGAGACCGGAGAGTCCGGAGAGACGGGAGAGACTGGAGAGACCGGAGAGTCTGGAGAGACGGGAGAGACTGGAGAGACTGGAGAGACCGGAGAGTCTGGAGAGACCGGAGAGTCTGGAGAGACCGGAGAGACCGGAGAGTCTGGAGAGACTGGAGAGACCGGAGAGACCGGAGAGTCTGGAGAGACCGGAGAGACCGGAGAGTCCGGAGAGACCGGAGAGACCGGAGAGAATGGAGAGTCTGGAGAGTCTGGAGAGACTGGAGAGACCGAAGAGACCGGAGAGACCGGAGAGTCCGGAGAGACCGGAGAGACTGGAGAGTCTGGAGAGTCTGGAGAGACTGGAGAGACCGAAGAGACCGGAGAGACCGGAGAGACTGGTGAGACTGGAGAGACCAGAGTGTCCGGAGAGACCGGAGAGACCGGAGAGTCCGGAGAGTCCGGAGAGACCGGAGAGACCGGAGAGACCAGAGAGTCTGGAGAGACCGGAGAGACCGGAGAGTCTGGAGAGACCGGAGAGACTGGTGAGACTGGAGAGACCAGAGTGTCCGGAGAGACTGCAGAGACTGGAGAGTCTGGAGAGTCTAGAGAGACTGGAGAGACCGGAGAGACCAGAGAGTCTGGAGAGACCGGAGAGACCGGAGAGACCGGAGAGTCTGGAGAGACCGGAGAGAGCGGAGAGACGGAGAGACCGGAGAGACCGGAGGGTCCGGAGTGACCGGAGAGACCGGAGAGACCGGAGAGTCCGGAGAGTCCGGAGAGACCGGAGAGACCGGAGAGTCCGGAGAGTCCGGAGAGACCGGAGAGACCGGAGAGACCGGAGAATCAGGAGAGACCGGAGAGACCGGAGAGACCGGAGAGTCCGGAGAGACCGGAGAGAGCGGAGAGACCGGAGATACCGGAGAGACCGGAGAGACCGGAGGGTCTGGAGAGACCGGAGAGTCTGGAGAGTCTGGAGAGACTGGAGAGTCTGGAGAGACCGGAGAGACCGGAGAGACCGGAGAGACTGGAGAGACTGGACAGACCGGAGAGTCTGGAGAGACCGGAGAGTCTGGAGAGACCGAAGAGTCTGGAGAGACTGGAGAGACTGGAGAGTCTGGAGAGAGCGGAGAGTCTGGAGAGACTGGAGAGTCTGGAGAGACTGGAGAGACTGGAGAGTCTGGAGAGACCAGAGAGTCTGGAGAGACCGGAGAGTCTGGAGAGACTGGAGAGACTGGAGAGTCTGGAGAGGCCGGAGAGTCTGGAGAGACTGGAGAGTCTGGAGAGCCTGGAGAGACCGGAGAGACCGGAGAGACTGGAGAGTCTGGAGAGACCGGAGAGACTGGAGAGACTGGAGAGTCTGGAGAGACTGGAGAGTCTGGAGAGACCGGAAAATCTGGAGAGACCGGAGAGACCGGAGAGTCTGGAGAGACCGGAGAGACCGGAGAGACCGGAGAGACCGGAGAGTCTGGAGAGACTGGAGAGACTGGAGAGTCTGGAGAGACCGGAGATTCTGGAGAGACCGGAAAGTCTGGAGAGACCGGAGAGACCGGAGAGTCTGGGGAGACTGGAGAGTCTGGAGAGACCGGAGAGACCGGAGAGTCTGGAGAGACCGGAGAGACCAGAGAGACTGGAGAGTCTGGAGAGACTGGAGAGTCTGGAGAGACCGGAGTGACCGGAGAGTCTGGTTAGACCGGAGAGACCGGAGAGACCGGAGAGACCGGAGAGTCTGGAGAGACCGGAGAGTCTGGAGAGACCGGAGAGACCGGAGAGTCTGGAGAGACCAGAGAGACCGGAGAGACCGGAGAGACCGGAGAGTCTGGAGAGACCGGAGAGACCGGAGAGTCTGGAGATACTGGAGAGACCGGAGAGACCGGAGAGGCCGGAGAGACCGGAGAGTCCGGAGAGACTGGAGAGACTGGAGAGTCTGGAGAGACTGGAGAGACTGGAGAGGCCGGAGAGTCTGGAGAGACCGGAGAGTCTGGAGAGACTGGAGAGACCAGAGAGTCTGGAGAGACCGGAGAGATCGGAGAGTCTGGAGAGACCGCAGAGACCAGAGAGACCGGAGAGTCCGGAGAGACTGGAGAGTCTGGAGAGACCGGAGAGACCGGAGAGTCTGGAGAGACCGGAGAGGCCGGAGAGACCGGAGAGTCTGGAGAGACCGGAGAGACCGGAGAGCCTGGAGAGACACTAGAGACCGGAGAGACCGGAGAGTCTGAGAGACCGGAGAGACCGGAGAGGCCGGAGAGTCTGGAGAGACTGGAGAGACCGGAGAGACCGGAGAGGCCGGAGAGACCGGAGAGTCCGGAGAGACTGGAGAGACTGGAGAGACCGGAGAGTCTGGAGAGACTGGAGAGTCTGGAGAGACTGGAGAGACCGGAGAGACCGGAGAGACCGGAGAGTCTGGAGAGATCGGAGAGTCTGGAGAGACCGGAGAGGCCGGAGAGACCGGAGAGTCTGGAGAGACCGGAGAGACCGGAGAGACCGGAGAGACCGGAGAGTCTGGAGAGATCGGAGAGTCTGGAGAGACCGGAGAGACCGGAGAGACCGGAGAGGCCGGAGAGACCGGAGAGGCCGGAGAGACCGGAGAGTCCGGAGAGACCGGAGAGACCGGAGAGACCGGATAGTCTGGAGAGACCGGAGAGACCGGAGAGTCCGGAGAGACTGGAGAGTCTGGAGAGACTGGAGAGACTGGAGAGACTGGAGAGACCGGAGAGTCTGGAGAGTCCGGAGAGACTGGAGAGACTGGAGAGACCGGAGAGACCGGAGAGTCTGGAGAGACCGGAGAGACCGGAGAGTCTGGAGAGACCGGAGAGACCGGAGAGACCGGAGAGACCGGAGAGTCCAGAGAGACTGGAGAGACTGGAGAGACCGGAGAGACCGGAGAGTCCGGAGAGACTGGAGAGACTGGAGAGACCGGAGAGACCGGAGAGTCTGCAGAGACCGGAGAGACCGGAGAGTCAGGAGAGACCGGAGAGACCGGAGAGACCGGAGAGTCCGGAGAGACCGGAGAGACCGGAGAGTCCGGAGAGACTGGAGAGACCGGAGAGACCGGAGAGATCGGAGAGTCTGGTGAGACCGGAGGGACCGGAGAGTCCGGAGAGACCGGAGAGTCCGGAGAGACCGGAGAGACCGGAGAGACCGGAGAGACCGGAGAGTCTGGTGAGACCGGAGCGACCGGAGCGTCTGGAGAGACCGGAGAGCCTGGAGAGACTGGAGAGACCGGAGAGTCTGGAGAGACCGGAGAGTCTGGAGAGACCGGAGAGACTGGAGAGACCGGAGAGTCTGGAGAGACCGGAGAGACCGGAGAATCTGGAGAGACCGGAGAGTCTGGAGAGACTGGAGAGTCTGGAGAGACCGGAGAGACCAGAGAGTCTGGAGAGACCGGAGAGACCGGAGATACCGGAGAGTCTGGAGAGACCGGAGAGTCTGGAGAGACCGGAGAGACCGGAGTGTCTGGAGAGACCGGAGAGACCGGAGAGACCGGAGAGACCGGAGAGTCTGGAGAGACCGGAGAGACCGGAGAGTCTGGAGAGACGGGAGAGACCGCAGAGATCGGAGAGGCCGGAGAGACTGGAGAGTCCGGAGAGACTGGAGAGACTGGAGAGTCTGGAGAGACTGGAGAGACTGGAGAGACCGGAGAGTCTGGAGAGACCGGAGAGTCTGGAGAGACTGGAGAGACCGGAGAGCCTGGAGAGATCGGAGAGACCGGAGAGTCTGGAGAGACCGGAGAGACCGGGGAGACCGGATAGACCAGAGAGTCTGGAGAGACCGGAGAGTCTGGAGAGACCGGAGAGACCGGAGAGCCCGGAGAGTCTGGAGAGACCGGAGAGACTGGAGAGACCGGAGAGACCGGAGAGGCCGGAGAGACCGGAGAGTCCGGAGAGACTGGAGAGACTGGAGAGTCTGGAGAGACTGGAGAGACCGAAGAGTCTGGAGAGAACGGAGAGACCGGAGAGTCTGGAGAGACCGGAGAGACCAGAGAGACCGGAGACTCCGGAGAGTCTGGAGAGACCGGAGAGACCGGAGAGTCTGGAGAGACCGGAGAGACCGGAGAGACCGGAGACTCCGGAGAGTCTGGAGAGACCGGAGAGTCTGGAGAGACCAGAGAGACCGGAGAGACCGGAGAGACCGGAGAGTCTGGAGACACCGCAGAGACCGGAGAGTCTGCAGAGACTGGGGAGACCGGAGCGACCGGAGAGGCCGGAGAGACCGGAGAGTCCGGAGTGACTGGGGAGACTGGAGAGTCTGGAGAGACTGGAGAGACTGGAGAGACCGGAGAGTCTGGAGAGACCGGATAGTCTGGAGAGAATGGAGAGACCGGAGAGACCGGAGAGACCAGAGAGTCTGGAGAGACCGGGGAGACCAGAGCGACCGGAGAGACCGGAGAGACCGGAGAGTCTGGAGAGACTGGAGAGACCGGAGAGTCTGGAGAGATTGGAGAGACTGGAGAGACTGGAGAGACCGGAGAGACCGGAGAGACTGGAGAGACCAGAGAGTCTGGAGAGACCGGGGAGACCAGAGCGACCGGAGAGACCGGAGAGACCGGAGAGTCTGGAGAGACTGGAGAGACGGGACAGTCTGGAGAGATTGGAGAGACTGGAGAGACTGGAGAGACCGGAGAGACCGGAGAGACTGGAGAGTCTAGAGAGACTGGAGAGACTGGAGAGACTGGAGAGACCGGAGCGACCGGAGAGTCCGGAGAGTCTGGAGAGACCGGAGAGACCAGAGAGTCCGGAGAGACCGGAGAGACCGGAGAGACCAAAGAGTCCGGAGAGTCCGGAGAGACCGGAGAGACCGGAGAGTCTGGAGAGACTGGAGAGACTGGAGAGACTGGAGAGACCGGAGAGACTGGAGAGACCGGAGAGTCTGGAGAGATCGGAGAGACCAGAGAGTCTGGAGAGACCGGAGAGACCGGAGAGACCGGGGAGACCGGAGAGACCAGAGAGTCTGGAGAGACCGGAGAGTCTGGAGAGACCGGAGAGACTGGAGAGACTGGACAGACCGGAGAGTCTGGAGAGACCGGAGAGTCTGGAGAGACCGAAGAGTCTGGAGAGACTGGAGAGACTGGAGAGTCTGGAGAGAGCGGAGAGTCTGGAGAGACTGGAGAGTCTGGAGAGACTGGAGAGACTGGAGAGTCTGGAGAGACCGGAGAGTCTGGAGAGACCGGAGAGTCTGGAGAGACTGGAGAGGCTGGAGAGTCTGGAGAGGCCGGAGAGTCTGGAGAGACTGGAGAGTCTGGAGAGCCTGGAGAGACCGGAGAGACCGGAGAGACTGGAGAGTCTGGAGAGACCGGAGAGACTGGAGAGTCTGGAGAGATTGGAGAGACTGGAGAGACTGGAGAGACCGGAGAGACCGGAGAGACTGGAGAGACTGGAGAGACCGGAGCGACCGGAGAGTCCGGAGAGTCTGGAGAGACCGGAGAGACCAGAGAGTCCGGAGAGACCGGAGAGACCGGAGAGACCAAAGAGTCCGGAGAGTCCGGAGAGACCGGAGAGACCGGAGAGTCTGGAGAGTCTGGAGAGACTGGAGAGACTGGAGAGACTGGAGAGACCGGAGAGTCTGGAGAGACTGGAGAGACCGGAGAGTCTGGAGAGATCGGAGAGACCAGAGAGTCTGGAGAGACCGGAGAGACCGGGGAGACCGGAGAGACCAGAGAGTCTGGAGAGACCGCAGAGTCTGGAGAGACCGGAGAGACTGGAGAGACTGGACAGACCGGAGAGTCTGGAGAGACCGGAGAGTCTGGAGAGACCGAAGAGTCTGGAGAGACTGGAGAGGCTGGAGAGTCTGGAGAGAGCGGAGAGTCTGGAGAGACTGGAGAGTCTGGAGAGACCGGAGAGACTGGAGAGTCTGGAGAGACCGGAGAGTCTGGAGAGACCGGAGAGTCTGGAGAGACTGGAGAGACTGGAGAGTCTGGAGAGGCCGGAGAGTCTGGAGAGACTGGAGAGTCTGGAGAGCCTGGAGAGACCGGAGAGACCGGAGAGACTGGAGAGACTGGAGAGTCTGGAGAGACCGGAGAGACTGGAGAGACTGGAGAGTCTGGAGAGACTGGAGAGTCTGGAGAGACCGGAAAGTCTGGAGAGACCGGAGAGACCGGAGAGTCTGGAGAGACCGGAGAGACCGGAGAGACCGGAGAGTCTGGAGAGACTGGAGAGACTGGAGAGTCTGGAGAGACCGGAGATTCTGGAGAGACCGGAAAGTCTGGAGAGACCGGAGAGACCGGAGAGTCTGGGGAGACTGGAGAGTCTGGAGAGACCGGAGAGACCGGAGAGACCAGAGAGACCGGAGAGACCGGAGAGTCAGGAGAGACCGGAGAGACCGGAGAGACCGGAGAGACCGGAGAGACCGGAGAGTCTGGAGAGACTGGAGAGACTGGAGAGACCGGAGAGACCGGAGAGTCCGGAGAGTCTGGAGAGACCGGAGAGACCGGAGAGACCGGAGAGTCCGGAGAGACCGGAGAGACCGGAGAGACCGGAGAGACCGGAGAGTCCGGAGAGACCGGAGAGACCGGAGAGTCCGGAGAGACCGGAGAGGAGAGACCGGAGAGTCCGGAGAGACCGGAGAGACCGGAGAGACCGGAGAGTCCGGAGAGACCGGAGAGACCGGAGAGACCGGAGAGTCTGGAGAGACTGGAGAGACCGGAGAGTCTGGAGAGACCGGAGAGACCGGAGAGACCGGAGAGTCCGGAGAGACCGGAGAGACCGGAGAGACCGGAGAGTCTGGAGAGACCGCAGAGACCGGAGAGACCGGAGAGTCTGGAGAGACCGGAGGGACCGGAGAGTCTGGAGAGACTGGAGAGCCTGGAGAGACTGGAGAGACCGGAGAGTCTGGAGAGACAGGAGAGACTGGAGAGACGGGAGAGTCTGGAGAGACCGGAGTGACCGGAGAGTCTGGAGAGACCGGAGAGTCTGGAGAGACTGGAGAGACCGGAGATACCAGAGAGACCGGAGAGACCGGAGAGACCAGAGAGACTGGAGAGAACGGAGAAACTGGAGAGTCTGGTGAGACCGGAGGGTCTGGAGAGACTGGAGAGACTGGAGAGACCGGAGAGACCAGAGAGTCTGGAGAGACCAGAGAGTCTGGAGAGACCGGAGAGTCTGGAGAGACTGGAGAGACTGGAGAGACCAGAGAGTCTGGAGCGACTGGAGAGACTGGAGAGACCGGAGAGGCCGGAGAGACCGGAGAGTCTGGAGAGACTGGAGAGACTGGAGAGTCTGGAGAGACTGGAGAGACTGGAGAGACCGGAGAGTCTGGAGAGACCGGAGAGTCTGGAGAGACTGGAGAGACCGGAGAGTCTGGAGAGATCGGAGAGACCGGAGAGTCTGGAGAGACCGGAGAGACCGGAGAGACAGGAGAGTCTGGAGAGATCGGAGAGACCGGAGAGACCGGAGAGTCCGGAGAGACCGGAGAGTCTGGAGAGACTGGAGAGACCGGAGAGTCTGGAGAGATCGGAGAGGCCGGAGAGTCTGGAGAGACCGGAGAGACCGGAGAGACCGGAGAGTCTGGAGAGACCGGAGAGACCGGAGAGACCGGAGAGTCCGGAGAGACTGGAGAGACTGGAGAGTCTGGAGAGACTGGAGAGACTGGAGAGACCGGAGAGTCTGGAGAGACCGGAGAGTCTGGAGAGTCTGGAGAGACTGGAGAGACCGGAGAGACCGGAGAGACCGGAGAGTCTGGAGAGACCGGAGAGACCGGAGAGACCGGAGAGACCGGAGAGTCAGGAGAGACTGGAGAGACCAGAGAGTCTGGAGAGATTGGAGAGACTGGAGAGACTGGAGAGACCGGAGAGACCGGAGAGACTGGAGAGACCGGAGAGTCTGGAGAGTCTGGAGAGACTGGAGATACTGGAGAGTCTGGAGAGACTGGAGAGACCGGAGAGTCTGGAGAGACTGGAGAGACTGGAGAGACCGGAGAGATTGGAGAGTCCGGAGCGACCGGAGAGTCCGGAGAGACCGGATAGTCTGCAGAGAATGGAGAGACCGGAGAGACCGGAGAGACCGGAGAGTCTGGAGAGACCGGGGAGACCAGAGCGACCGGAGAGACCGGAGAGACCGGAGAGTCTGGAGAGACTGGAGAGACCGGAGAGTCTGGAGAGATTGGAGAGACTGGAGAGACTGGAGAGACCGGAGAGACTGGAGAGACCGGAGAGTCTGGAGAGACTGGAGAGACTGGAGAGACCGGAGAGTCTGGAGAGACCGGAGAGACCGGAGAGACCGGAGAGACCGGAGAGTCCGGAGAGACCGCAGAGACCGGAGAGACCGGAGCGTCCGGAGAGACCGGAGAGACCGGAGAGACCGGAGAGTCTGGAGAGACTGGAGAGACTGGAGAGACTGGAGAGACCGGAGAGTCCAGAGAGACTGGAGAGACTGGAGAGACCGGAGAGACCGGAGAGTCTGGAGAGACTGGAGAGACCGGAGAGACCGGAGAGACCGGAGAGACCGGAGAGTCTGGAGAGACCGCAGAGACCGGAGAGACCGGAGAGACCGGAGAGTCTGGAGAGACCGGAGGGACCGGAGAGTCTGGAGAGACTGGTGAGCCTGGAGAGACTGGAGAAACCGGAGAGTCTGGAGAGACCAGAGAGACCGGACAGACTGGAGAGACCGGAGAGTCTGGAGAGACAGGAGAGACTGGAGAGACCGGAGAGTCTGGAGAGACCGGAGAGACCGGAGAGTCTGGAGAGACCGGAGAGTACATAGATACATAGAGATAGGAACAGGAGTAGGCCATTCGGCCCTTCGAGCCTGCTCCGCCATTCAATGAGATCATGGCTGATCTTCGTCTGAGATCATAGCTGATCTTACCAGTTCAGTACCCCGTCCCCGCCTTTTCTCCGTAACCCTTAATCCCCTTAGCCTTCAGAAATATATCCAATTCTCTCTTGAAAATATTTATTGAATTAGCCTTCACAGCCCTCTGTGGCAGGGAATTCCACAGGCTCACCACTCTTTGAGTGAAGAAATTCTTCCTCATCTCTGTTTTAAATGATTTGCCCGCTATTTTTAGACTGTGGCCCCTGGTTCTGTGCTCCCCGGCCATTGGAAACATTCTCTCTGAATTCAGCCTGTCCAGGCCTGCCATAATTTTATATGTTTCGATGAGATCCCCTCTCAATCTTCTAAACTCCAGTGAGTACAAGCCCAAACTATTTAATCTCTCTTCGTAGGTCATTCCCGCCATTCCAGGTATCAGCCTGGTGAATCGCCGTTGCACTCTTTCCATGGCAAGAACATCCTTCCGCAGATGGGGCGACCAAAACTGTACACAATACTCCAGATGCGGTCTCACCAGCACCTTGTACAGCTGTAGTAAGGTATCCCTATTCCTATACTCGAACCCCCTTGATATGAAGGCCAACATACCATTTGCCTTCTTAATCGCCTGTTGCACCTGCATGCTCTCCTTCAGTGACTGGTGCACAAGAACACCCAGGTCCCTCTGCACTTCCCCATCTCCCAATCTATTGCCATTTAGATAATAATCTACCCTCCTGTTTTTACCCCCAAAGTGGATAACCTCGCATTTATCCACATTATAGTGCATCTGCCACGTATCCGCCCATTCCCCCAACCTGTCCAAATCACACTGTAGCCTCCTGACATCCTCATCAGAGCCCACCCCTCCTCCTAGTTTAGTGTCGTCAGCGAATTTGGAAATATTGCATCCAATTCCCTGATCCAGATCATTTATATATATTGTGAACAGCTGGGGTCCCAGGACAGATCCTTGCGGCACCCCGCTGGTCACTGCCTGCCACTCCGAAAACGAGCCGTTTATTCCAACTCTCTGTTTTCTATCCGCCAGCCAGTTCTCTATCCACGTTAATACTTTGCCCCCAATCCCATGAGCCTTAATTTTGCATGATAATCTTTTGTGTGGAACCTTATCGAAGGCTTTCTGGAAGTCAAGGTACACCACATCCACTGGCTCTCCCCCATCTATTCTACCAGTTACCTCCTCAAAAAATTCCAGCAGATTAGTCAAACACGATTTACCCTTTGTAAATCCATGTTGACTCTGTCCGATCCTTTCCCCATTTGTCAAGTGCTCCGCTATTTTATCCTTAATAATGGACTCTAGCATTTTGCCCACAACCGATGTAAGGCTTACTGGTCTATAATTCCCTGCTTTCTCTCTACCCCCCTTTTTAAATATTGGGGTAACATTAGCTACCCTCCAATCCACGGGTACTGTTCCCGAGTCAATGGAGTTCCGGAAGATGATCCTTAGAGCATCTGCTATCTCCAGGGCAACCTCCTTAAGTACCCTAGGATGTAGTTTATCAGGCCCTGGGGATTTGTCGGCCTTCAGTCCCCTCAACTTACCCAACACCATATCCCTAGAGATACTAATTTCTGTCAGCTCCTCCCTCTCATTAGTCCCTATGTTTGCCGATATTCCTGGGAGGTTATTTGTGTCCTCCTTTGTGAATACAGAACCAAAGTATGAGTTTAATTGGTCTGCCATTTCCTTATTCTCCATTATATATTCTCCCGAATCAGACTGCAAGGGACCGACTTGGGATTTTACCAGTCTTTTCCTCCTGATATACCGATAAAAGCTTTTGCAGTCTGTCTTTATGTTTGCTGCAAGTTTACTTTCGTATTCTATTTTCCCCTTCCTGATTAATCCCTTTGTCCTCTTTTGCTGTATCCTGTACTGCCCCCAATCTTCCGGTCTGGTGCTTTTTTTTGCCAGTTGATATGCCCTTTTTTTTGATTTTATGCTGTCCCTAATTTCCCTCGTTATCCACGGTTGAGTCACCTTTTTAGGTTTATTTTTATGCCAAACCGGTATAAACATGTTCTGGAATTCTTCCATTCTATCTTTGAATGCTTGCCATTGTCTATCCACTGTCAATCCCCCCAGAAACACCACCCAATCAATCTTACCCAATTCCCGTCTCATACCCTCGTAATTCCCTTTATTTAAGTTCTGGACCTTAGTCTCTGATTCAATTTCCTCACTCTCCATCTCGACTGAGAGCTCGATCATATTATGATCGCTCTGACCCAAGGGGCCTCGTACAAGAAGATTGGTGATAAGTCCCTTCTCATTGCACAATACCCAGTCTAAAATGGCCTGATCTCGAGTCGGCTCCTCGACATATTGGTCCAGATAACCGTCCCGAAAACATTCCAGGAATTCCTCCTCCTCAGAATTTTTACTAATTTGGGTAGTCCAATCAATATGTAAATTAAAGTCACCCATGATGACAGCTGTGCTCTTATCGCACGCTTCTCTAATTTCCCTTTTTATGCCTTCCCTCACCTCCATATTACTATTTGGAGGCCTATATATCACACCCACTAACGTTTTCCTCCCCTTGCTATTTCTCATTTCTACCCATACAGATTCCGTTTCATCCGAGTTAATATCCTTCCTTTCCATTGCATTAATCCCCTCCTTTACCAGCAATGCTACCCCACCTCCCCTACCTTTTTGCCGATCCTTCCTAAATATTGTATATCCCTGGATGTTAAGTTCCCAGCCTTGCCCACCCTGCAGCCACGTTTCTGTAATCCCAATCAAATCATACTTGTTTACCTCTATTTCCACAACTAATTCATCCACCTTGTTCCTAATGCTTCTAGCATTAAGATACAAAGCCTTCAGGCTTGCTTTTTTCACACTCTCATTATGAATTAGTTTGGCCCTTTGTGTTTCTCTCCTTTGCTTATTGCTTCTCACCTTTCTACCATCTATTTCTGACTTCATATGACTTCCCTCTTTTCCACTACCTAGGTTCCCATCCCCCTGCCAAATTAGTTTAAATCCTCCCGAACCGCCCTAGAAAATATTACCCCGAGGACATCGGCTCCCTCACAGTTCAGGTGTAGACCGTCCCCTTGGTACAGGTCACTCCTCCCCAAGAACTGGTTCCAATGCCTCAGGAATTTAAATCCCTCTCCCTTGCACCACTGCTCAAGCCACGTATTTAGCTTATCTATCTTACTCTCTCTAAACTTATTAGCTCGTGGCACTGGTAGCAATCCAGAGATTACTACCTTTGAGGTCCTACTTTTCAATTTAGCTCCTAACTCCCTAAATTCAGCTTGTAGGACCTCCTCCCTCTTTTTACCTACATCGTTGGTACCTACATGTACCACGACAACTGGCTGATCCCCCTCCCCCTTCAGAATGCTCTGCACCCGCTCCGAGACATCCTTGACCCTTGCACCAGGGAGGCAACATACCATCTTGGAGTCTCGGTCTCGGCCACAGAAACTCCTATCTATCCCCCTTACAATTGAATCCCCTATCACTATAGCCCTATCCCTCTTTTTTCCGCCCTTCTGTGCAGCAGAGTCTGGAGAGACTGGAGAGACCGGAGATACCAGAGAGACCGGAGAGACCGGAGAGACCGGAGAGACTGGAGAGACCGGAGAGACTGGAGAGTCTGGTGAGACCAGAGAGTCCGGAGAGTCTGGAGAGACTGGAGAGACTGGAGAGACCAGAGAGTCTGGAGCGACTGGAGAGACTGGAGAGACCGGAGAGGCCAGAGAGATCGGAGAGACCGGAGAGTCTGGAGAGACTGGAGAGACCGGAGAGACCGGAGAGGCCGGAGAGACCGGAGAGTCTGGAGAGACTGGAGAGACTGGAGAGTCTGGAGAGACTGGAGAGACTGGAGAGACCGGAGAGTCTGGAGAGACCGGAGAGTCTGGAGAGACTGGAGAGACCGGAGAGTCTGGAGAGATCGGAGAGACCGGAGAGTCTGGAGAGACCGGAGAGACCGGAGAGACCGGAGAGTCTGGAGAGACCGGAGAGACCGGAGAGACCGGAGAGTCCGGAGAGACTGGAGAGACTGGAGAGTCTGGAGAGACTGGAGAGACTGGAGAGACCGGAGAGTCTGGAGAGACCGGAGAGTCTGGAGAGACTGGAGAGACCGGAGAGACCGGAGAGACCGGAGAGACCGGAGAGTCTGGAGAGACCGGAGAGACCGGAGAGACCGGAGAGTCTGGAGAGACTGGAGAGACCGGAGAGTCTGGAGAGATTGGAGAGACTGGAGAGACTGGAGAGACCAGAGAGACCAGAGAGACTGGAGAGACCGGAGAGTCTGGAGAGTCTGGAGAGAATGGAGATACTGGAGAGTCTGGAGAGACTGGAGAGACCGGAGAGTCTGGAGAGACTGGAGAGACTGGTGAGACCGGAGAGACCGGAGAGACCGGAGCGACCGGAGAGTCCGAAGAGTCCGGAGAGACCGGAGAGACCAGAGAGTCCGTAGGGACCGGAGAGACCGGAGAGAACAAAGAGTCCGGAGAGACCAGAGAGACCGGAGAGTCTGGAGAGACTGGAGAGACTGGAGAGACTGGAGAGACCGGAGAGACCGGAGAGACCGGAGAGACCGGAGAGTCTGGAGAGACCGGAGAGACCGGAGAGACCGGAGAGTCCAGAGAGTCCAGAGAGTCCAGAGAGACTGGAGAGACTGGAGAGACCGGAGAGTCCGGAGAGACTGGAGAGACTGGAGAGACCGGAGAGACCGGAGAGTCCGGAGAGACTGGAGAGACTGGAGAGACCGGAGAGTCTGGAGAGACCGGAGAGACTGGAGAGTCCGGAGAGACCGGAGAGACCGGAGAGACCGGAGAGTCCGGAGAGACCGGAGAGTCCGGAGAGACTGGAGAGACCGGAGAGACCGGAGAGAATGGAGAGTCCGGATAGACTGGAGAGACTGGAGAGACCGGAGAGACCGGAGAGTCCGGAGAGACTGGAGAGACTGGAGAGACCGGAGAGACCGGAGAGTCTGGAGAGACTGGAGAGACCGGAGAGTCTGGAGAGACCGGAGAGACCGGAGAGACCGGAGAGTCCGGAGAGACCGGAGAGACCGGAGAGTCCGGAGAGACCGGAGAGACCGGAGAGACCGGAGCGTCTGGTGAGACCGGAGGGACCGGAGCGTCTGGAGAGACCGGAGAGCCTGGAGAGACTGGAGAGACCGGAGAGTCTGGAGAGACCGGAGAGACCGGACAGACTGGAGAGACCGGAGAGTCTGGAGAGACCGGAGAGACTGGAGAGACCGGAGAGTCTGGAGAGACCGGAGAGACCGGAGAGTCTGGAGAGACCGGAGAGTCTGGAGAGACTGGAGAGACCAGAGAGACCGCAGCGTCTGGAGAGACTGGAGAGTCTGGAGAGACCGGAGAGACCAGAGAGTCTGGAGAGACCGGAGAGACCGGAGAGACCGGAGAGACCGGAGAGTCTGGAGAGACCGGAGAGTCTGGATAGACCGGAGAGTCTGGAGAGACCGGAGAGACCGGAGAGTCTGGAGAGACGGGAGAGACCGGAGAGACCGGAGAGGCCGGAGAGACTGGAGAGTCCGGAGAGACTGGAGAGACTGGAGAGTCTGGAGAGACTGGAGAGACTGGAGAGACCGGAGAGTCTGGAGAGACCGGAGAGCCTGGAGAGACTGGAGAGACCAGAGAGTCTGGAGAGATCAGAGAGACCGGAGAGTCTGGAAAGACCGGAGAGACCGGGGAGACCGGAGAGACCGGAGAGTCTGGAGAGACCGGAGAGTCTGGAGAGACCGGAGAGACCGGAGAGCCCGGAGAGTCTGGAGAGACCGGAGAGACTGCAGAGACCGGAGAGACCGGAGAGGCCGGAGAGACCGGAGAGTCCGGAGAGACTGGAGAGACTGGAGAGTCTGGAGAGACTGGAGAGACTGGAGAGACCGGAGCGTCTGGAGAGACCGGAGAGTCTGGAGAGACTGGAGAGACCGGAGAGTCTGGAGAGAACGGAGAGACCGGAGAGTCTGGAGAGACCGGAGAGACCAGAGAGACCGGAGACTCCGGAGAGTCTGGAGAGACCGGAGAGACCGGAGAGTCTGGAGAGACCGGAGAGACCGGAGAGACCGGAGAGTCTGGAGAGACCGGAGAGACCAGAGAGTCTGGAGAGACCGGAGAGACCGGAGAGTCTGCAGAGACTGGAGAGACCGGAGCGACCGGAGAGGCCGGAGAGACCGGAGAGTCTGGAGAGACTGGAGAGACTGGAGAGTCTGGAGAGACTGGAGAGACTGGAGAGACCGGAGAGTCTGGAGAGACCGGAGAGTCTGGAGAGAATGGAGAGACCGGAGAGACCGGAGAGACCGGAGAGTCTGGAGAGACCGGGGAGACCAGAGAGACCGGAGAGACCGGAGAGTCTGGAGAGACCAGAGAGTCTGGAGAGATTGGAGAGACTGGAGAGACTGGAGAGACCGGAGAGACCGGAGAGACCGGAGAGACTGGAGAGACTGGAGAGACTGGAGAGACCGGAGACTCTGGAGAGACTGGAGAGACTGGAGAGACCGGAGCGACCGGAGAGTCCAGAGAGTCTGGAGAGACCGGAGAGACCAGAGAGTCCGGAGAGACCGGAGAGACCGGAGAGACCGGAGACTCTGGAGAGACTGGAGAGACTGGAGAGACCGGAGAGTCTGGAGAGACCGGAGAGACCGGAGAGACCGGAGAGACGGGAGAGTCCGGAGAGACCGGAGAGACCGGAGAGACTGGAGAGTCCGGAGAGACCGGAGAGACTGGAGAGTCTGGAGAGACTGGAGAGACTGGAGAGACTGGAGAGACCGGAGAGTCCGGAGAGACTGGAGAGACTGGAGAGACCGGAGAGTCTGGAGAGATTGGAGAGACTGGAGAGACTGGAGAGACCGGAGAGACTGGAGAGACTGGAGAGACTGGAGAGACCGGAGAGTCTGGAGAGACTGGAGAGACTGGAGAGACCGGAGCGACCGGAGAGTCCGGAGAGTCCGGAGAGACCGGAGAGACCAGAGAGTCCGGAGAGACCGGAGAGACCGGAGAGACCGGAGACTCCGGAGAGACTGGAGAGACTGGAGAGACCGGAGAGTCTGGAGAGACCGGAGAGACCGGAGAGACCGGAGAGACGGGAGAGTCCGGAGAGACCGGAGAGACCGGAGAGACCGGAGAGTCCGGAGAGACGGGAGAGACCGGAGAGACCGGAGAGTCTGGAGAGACTGGAGAGACTGGAGAGACCAGAGAGACCGGAGAGTCCGGAGAGACTGGAGAGACCGGAGAGCCCGGAGAGTCTGGAGAGACTGGAGAGACCAGAGAGTCTGGAGAGACCGGAGAGACCGGAGAGACCGGAGAGTCCGGAGAGACCGGAGAGACCGGAGAGACCGGAGAGTCTGGAGAGACCGGAGAGTCTGGAGAGATCGGAGAGACCGGAGAGTCTGGAAAGACCGGAGAGACCGGGGAGACCGGAGAGACCAGAGAGTCTGGAGAGACCGGAGAGACCGGAGAGACCGGAGAGCCCGGAGGGTCTGGAGAGACCGGAGAGACTGGAGAGACCGGAGAGACCGGAGAGGCCGGAGACACCGGAGAGTCCGGAGAGACTGGAGAGACTGGAGAGTCTGGAGAGACTGGAGAGACTGGAGAGACCGTAGCGTCTGGAGAGACCGGAGAGTCTGGAGAGACTGGAGAGACCGGAGAGTCTGGAGAGAACGGAGAGACCGGAGAGTCTGGAGAGACCGGAGAGACCAGAGAGACCGGAGACTCCGGAGAGTCTGGAGAGACCGGAGAGACCGGAGAGCCTGGAGAGACCGGAGAGACCGGAGAGACCGGAGAGACCGGAGAGTCTGGAGAGACCGGAGAGACCAGAGAGTCTGGAGAGACTGGAGAGACCGGAGAGACCGGAGAGACCAGAGAGTCTGGAGAGACTGGAGAGTCCGGAGAGACTGGAAAGACTGGAGAGTCTGGAGAGACTGGAGAGACTGGAGAGACCGGAGAGTCTGGAGAGACCGGAGAGTCTGGAGAGAATGGAGAGACCGGAGAGACCGGAGAGACCGGAGAGACTGGAGAGTCTGGAGAGACCGGGGAGACCGGAGAGACCGGAGAGACCGGAGAGACCGGAGAGTCTGGAGAGACTGGAGAGACCGGAGAGTCTGGAGAGATTGGAGAGATTGGAGAGACTGGAGAGACTGGAGAGACCGGAGAGACCGGAGAGACCGGAGAGACCGGAGAGACTGGAGAGACTGGAGAGACCGGAGAGACCGGAGAGTCTGGAGAGAGTGGAGAGACTGGAGAGACCGGAGCGACCGGAGAGTCCGGAGAGTCTGGAGAGACCGGAGAGACCGGAGAGACTGGAGAGACCGGAGAGTCTGGAGAGACCGGAGAGTCTGGAGAGACCGGAGAGACCGGAGAGACCGGAAAGACCGGAGAGTCTGGAGAGACCGGAGAGACCGGAGAGTCTGGAGAGACTGGAGAGACCGGAGAGACCGGAGAGGCCGGAGAGACTGGAGAGTCCGGAGAGACTGGAGAGACTGGAGAGTCGGGAGAGACTGGAGAGTCGGGAGAGACTGGATAGACCGGAGAGACCGGAGAGACCGGAGAGACCGGAGAGGCCGGAGAGGCCGGAGAGACCGGAGAGTCCGGAGAGACTGGAGAGACTGGAGAGTCAGGAGAGACTGGAGAGACCGGAGAGTCTGGAGAGACCGGAGAGTCTGGATAGACTGGAGAGACCGGAGAGTCTGGAGAGACCGGAGAGTCTGGAGAGACCGGAGAGACCGGAGAGTCTGGAGAGATCGGAGAGACCAGAGAGTCTGGAGAGACCGGAGAGACCGGAGAGACCGGAGAGTCTGGAGAGACCGGAGAGTCTGGAGAGACCAGAGAGACCGGAGAGACCGGAGAGTCTGGAGAGACCGGAGAGACCGGAGAGTCTGGAGAGACTGGAGAGACGGGAGAGACCGGATAGGCCGGAGAGACCGGAGAGTCCGGAGAGACTGGAGAGACTGGAGAGTCGGGAGAGACTGGAGAGACTGGAGAGACCGCAGAGTCTGGAGAGACCGGAGAGACCGGAGAGACCGGAGAGACCGGAGAGTCTGGAGAGACAGGAGAGACCGGAGAGTCTGGAGAGACTGGAGAGACCGGAGAGGCCAGAGAGACCAGAGAGTCCGGAGAGACTGGAGAGACTGGAGAGTCTGGAGAGACTGGAGAGACCGGAGAGACCAGAGAGACCGGAGACTCCGGAGAGACTGGAGAGTCTGGAGAGACCGGAGAGACCGGAGAGTCTGGAGAGACCGGAGAGACCGGAGAGACCGGAGAGACCGGAGAGCCTGGAGAGACCGGAGAGACCGGAGAGTCTGGAGAGACTGGAGAGACCGGAGAGACCGGAGAGACCGGAGAGTCTGGAGAGACCGGAGAGACCGGAGAGTCTGCAGAGACTGGAGAGACCGGAGAGACCGGAGAGGCCGGAGAGACCGGAGAGTCCGGCGAGACTGGCGAGACTGGAGAGTCTGGAGAGACTGGAGAGACTGGAGAGAACGGAGAGTCTGGAGAGACCGGAGATTCTGGAGAGACTGGAGAGACCGGAGAGACCGGAGAGACCGGAGAGACCGGAGAGTCTGGAGAGACCGGAGAGACCAGAGAGACCGGAGAGACCAGAGAGACCGGAGAGACCGGAGAGACCGGAGAGTCCGGAGAGACTGGAGAGACCGGAGAGTCTGGAGAGATTGGAGAGACTGGAGAGACTGGAGAGACCGGAGAGACCGCAGAGACTGGAGAGACTGGAGAGACCGGAGAGTCTGGAGAGTCTGCAGAGACTGGAGAGACTGGAGAGACTGGAGAGACCGGAGAGACCGGAGAGACCGGAGAGTCTGGAGAGACCGGAGAGTCTGGAGAGACCAGAGAGACCGGAGAGACCGGAGAGTCTGGAGAGACCGGAGAGACCGGAGAGTCTGGAGAGACTGGAGAGACGGGAGAGACCGGATAGGCCGGAGAGACCGGAGAGTCCGGAGAGACTGGAGAGACTGGAGAGTCGGGAGAGACTGGAGAGACTGGAGAGACCGCAGAGTCTGGAGAGACCGGAGAGACCGGAGAGACCGGAGAGACCGGAGAGTCTGGAGAGACAGGAGAGACCGGAGAGTCTGGAGAGACTGGAGAGACCGGAGAGACCGGAGAGGCCAGAGAGACCGGAGAGTCCGGAGAGACTGGAGAGACTGGAGAGTCTGGAGAGACTGGAGAGACCGGAGAGACCAGAGAGGCCGGAGACTCCGGAGAGACTGGAGAGTCTGGAGAGACCGGAGAGACCGGAGAGTCTGGAGAGACCGGAGAGACCGGAGAGACCGGAGAGACCGGAGAGCCTGGAGAGACCGGAGAGACCGGAGAGTCTGGAGAGACTGGAGAGACCGGAGAGACCGGAGAGACCGGAGAGTCTGGAGAGACCGGAGAGACCGGAGAGTCTGCAGAGACTGGAGAGACCGGAGAGACCGGAGAGGCCGGAGAGACCGGAGAGTCCGGCGAGACTGGCGAGACTGGAGAGTCTGGAGAGACTGGAGAGACTGGAGAGAACGGAGAGTCTGGAGAGACCGGAGATTCTGGAGAGACTGGAGAGACCGGAGAGACCGGAGAGACCGGAGAGACCGGAGAGTCTGGAGAGACCGGAGAGACCAGAGAGACCGGAGAGACCAGAGAGACCGGAGAGACCGGAGAGACCGGAGAGTCCGGAGAGACTGGAGAGACCGGAGAGTCTGGAGAGATTGGAGAGACTGGAGAGACTGGAGAGACCGGAGAGACCGCAGAGACCGGAGAGACTGGAGAGACCGGAGAGTCTGGAGAGTCTGCAGAGACTGGAGAGACTGGAGAGACTGGAGAGACCGGAGAGTCTGGAGAGACTGGAGAGACTGGAGAGACCGGAGCGACCGGATAGTCCGGAGAGTCTGGAGAGACCGGAGAGACTAGAGAGTCCGGAGAGACCGGAGAGACCAAAGAGTCCGGAGAGACCGGAGAGACCGGAGAGTCTGGAGAGACTGGAGAGACTGGAGAGACTGGAGAGACCGGAGAGACCGGAGAGACCAGAGAGACCAGAGAGTCTGGAGAGACCGGAGAGACCGGAGAGTCCGGAGAGTCCAGAGAGACTGGAGAGACTGGAGAGACCGGAGAGACCGGAGAGTCCGGAGAGACCGGAGAGACCGGAGAGACTGGAGAGACTGGAGAGTCCAGAGAGTCCAGAGAGACTGGAGAGACTGGAGAGACCGGAGAGACCGGAGAGTCTGGAGAGACTGGAGAGACTGGAGAGACCGGAGAGTCTGGAGAGACTGGAGAGACTGGAGAGACCGGAGAGTCTGGAGAGACCGGAGAGACCGGAGAGTCCGGAGAGTCCAGAGAGATTGGAGAGACTGGAGAGACTGGAGAGACCGGAGAGACCGGAGAGTCCGGAGAGACCGGAGAGACCGGAGAGACTGGAGAGACTGGAGAGTCCCGAGAGTCCAGAGAGACTGGAGAGACTGGAGAGACCGGAGAGACCGGAGAGTCTGGAGAGACTGGAGAGACTGGAGAGACCGGAGAGTCTGGAGAGACCGGAGAGTCTGGAGAGACCGGAGAGTCTGGAGAGACCGGAGAGACCGGAGAGTCTGGAGAGACCAGAGAGACCGGAGAGACCGGAGAGACTGGAGAGACCGGAGAGACCGGAGAGTCCGGAGAGACTGGAGAGACCGGAGAGTCTGGAGAGACCGGAGAGACCGGAGAGTCTGGATAGACCGGAGAGACCGGAGAGACCGGAGAGTCCGGAGAGACCGGAGAGACCGGAGAGACCGGAGAGTCCAGAGGGACTGGATAGACTGGAGAGACCGGAGAGACCGGAGAGTTCGGAGAGACTGGAGAGACTGGAGAGACCGGAGAGACCGGAGAGTCTGGAGAGACTGGAGAGACTGGAGAGACCGGAGAGTCTGGAGAGGCCGGAGTGACCGGAGAGACCGGAGAGACCGGAGAGAACGGAGAGTCCGGAGAGACCGGAGAGACCGGAGAGACCGGAGAGTCTGGAGCGACCGGAGAGACCGGAGAGTCTGGAGAGACCGGAGAGACCGGAGAGACCGGAGAGCCCGGAGAGTCCGGAGAGACCGGAGAGACCGGAGAGACCGGAGAGTCCGGAGAGACCGGAGAGACCGGAGAGTCTGGAGAGACCGGAGGGACCGGAGAGTCTGGAGAGACTGGAGAGCCTGGAGAGACTGGAGAGACCGGAGAGTCTGGAGAGACCGGAGAGACCGGACAGACTGGAGAGACCGGAGAGTCTGGAGAGACCGGAGAGTCTGGAGAGACCGGAGAGACCAGAGAGTCTGGAGAGACCGGAGAGTCTGGAGAGACTGGAGAGACCGGAGAGACCCGAGAGACCCGAGAGACCCGAGAGACCGGAGAGACCGGAGAGACCGGAGAGACTGGAGAGTCTGGTGAGACCGGAGGGTCTGGAGAGACTGGAGAGACTGGAGAGACTGGAGAGACCGGAGAGTCTGGAGAGACCGGAGAGTCTGGAGAAACTGGAGAGACTGGAGAGACCAGAGAGTCTGGAGAGACTGGAGAGACTGGAGAGACCAGAGAGTCTGGAGAGACCGGAGAGACTGGAGAGGCCGGCGAGACTGGGGAGACCAGAGAGTCTGGAGAGACCGGAGAGACCGGAGAGACCGGAGAGACTGGAGAGTCCAGAGAGACCGGAGAGACCGGAGAGACCGGAGACACCGGAGAGTCTGGAGAGACCGGAGAGACCGGAGAGACCGGAGAGACAGGAGAGTCTGGAGAGACCGGAGGGACCGGAGAGTCTGGAGAGACTGGAGAGCCTGGAGAGACTGGAGAGACCGGAGAGTCTGGAGAGACCGGAGAGACCGGACAGACTGGAGAGACCGGAGAGTCTGGAGAGACAGGAGAGACTGGAGAGACCGGAGAGTCTGGAGAGACCGGAGAGACTGGAGAGTCTGGTGAGACCGGAGGGTCTGGAGAGACTGGAGAGACTGGAGAGACCGGAGAGTCTGGAGAGACCGGAGAGTCTGGAGAGACCGGAGAGTCTGGAGAGACCGGAGAGTCTGGAGAGACTGGAGAGACTGGAGAGACCAGAGAGTCTGGAGCGACTGGAGAGACTGGAGAGACCGGAGAGGCCGGAGAGACCGGAGAGTCTGGAGAGACTGGAGAGACTGGAGAGTCTGGAGAGACTGGAGAGACTGGAGAGACCGGAGAGTCTGTAGAGACCGGAGAGTCTGGAGAGACTGGAGAGACCGGAGAGTCTGGAGAGATCGGAGAGACCGGAGAGTCTGGAGAGACCGGAGAGACCGGAGAGACCGGAGAGACCGGAGAGACCGGAGAATCTGGCGAGACCGGAGAGTCTGGAGAGACCGGAGAGACCGGACAGACCGGAGAGACCGGAGAGTCTGGAGAGACCGGAGAGTCTGGAGAGACCGGAGAGACCGGAGAGACCGGAGAGACCGGAGAGACCGGAGAGTCTGGAGAGACCGGAGAGACCGGAGAGTCTGGAGAGACTGGAGAGACCGGAGAGACCGGAGAGGCCGGAGAGACCGGAGAGTCCGGAGAGACTGGAGAGACTGGAGAGTCGGGAGAGACTGGAGAGACCGGAGAGTCTGGAGAGACCGGAGAGTCTGGATAGACTAGAGAGACCGGAGAGTCTGGAGAGACCAGAGAGACCGGTGAGACCGGAGAGACCGGAGAGTCTGGAGAGACCGGAGAGACCGGAGAGTCTGGAGAGACTGGAGAGACCGGAGAGACCGGAGAGTCTGGAGAGACCGGAGAGACCGGAGAGACCGGTGAGACCGGAGAGTCTGGAGAGACCGGAGAGTCTGGAGAGACCAGAGAGACCGGAGAGACCGGAGAGACCGGAGAGTCTGGAGAGACCGGAGAGACCGGAGAGTCTGGAGAGACTGGAGAGACCGGAGAGACCGGAGAGGCCGGAGAGACCAGAGAGTCCGGAGAGACTGGAGAGACTGGAGAGACTAGAGAGACTGGAGAGACCGGAGAGACCGGAGAGTCCGGAGAGACCGGAGAGACCGGAGAGACTGGAGAGACTGGAGAGTCCAGAGAGTCCGGAGAGACTGGAGAGACTGGAGAGACCGGAGAGACCGGAGAGTCTGGAGAGACTGGAGAGACTGGAGAGACCGGAGAGTCTGGAGAGACTGGAGAGACTGGAGAGACCGGAGAGTCTGGAGAGACCGGAGAGTCTGGAGAGACCGGAGAGTCTGGAGAGACCGGAGAGACCGGAGAGACTGGAGAGTCTGGAGAGACCGGAGAGACCGGAGAGACCGGAGAGACTGGAGAGACCGGAGAGACCGGAGAGTCCGGAGAGACTGGAGAGACCGGAGAGTCTGGAGAGACCGGAGAGACCGGAGAGTCTGGATAGACCGGAGAGACCGGAGAGACCGGAGAGTCCGGAGAGATCGGAGAGACCGGAGAGACCGGAGAGTCCAGAGGGACTGGATAGACTGGAGAGACCGGAGAGACCGGAGAGTCCGGAGAGACTGGAGAGACTGGAGAGACCGGAGAGACCGGAGAGTCTGGAGAGACTGGAGAGACTGGAGAGACCGGAGAGTCTGGAGAGGCCGGAGAGACCGGAGAGACCGGAGAGACCGGAGAGAACGGAGAGTCCGGAGAGACCGGAGAGACCGGAGAGACCGGAGAGTCTGGAGCGACCGGAGAGACCGGAGAGTCTGGAGAGACCGGAGAGACCGGAGAGACCGGAGAGCCCGGAGAGTCCGGAGAGACCGGAGAGACCGGAGAGACCGGAGAGTCCGGAGAGACCGGAGAGACCGGAGAGTCTGTAGAGACCGGAGGGACCGGAGAGTCTGGAGAGACTGGAGAGCCTGGAGAGACTGGAGAGACCGGAGAGTCTGGAGAGACCAGAGAGACCGGACAGACTGGAGAGACCGGAGAGTCTGGAGAGACCGGAGAGTCTGGAGAGACCGGAGAGACCAGAGAGTCTGGAGAGACCGGAGAGTCTGGAGAGACTGGAGAGACCGGAGAGACCCGAGAGACCCGAGAGACCCGAGAGACCCGAGAGACCGGAGAGACTGGAGAGACCGGAGAGACTGGAGAGTCTGGTGAGACCGGAGGGTCTGGAGAGACTGGAGAGACTGGAGAGACCGGAGAGTCTGGAGAGACCGGAGAGTCTGGAGAAACTGGAGAGACTGGAGAGACCAGAGAGTCTGGAGAGACTGGAGAGACTGGAGAGACCAAAGAGTCTGGAGAGACCGGAGAGACTGGAGAGGCCGGCGAGACTGGGGAGACCAGAGAGTCTGGAGAGACCGGAGAGACCGGAGAGTCCGGAGAGACTGGAGAGTCCGGAGAGACCGGAGAGACCGGAGAGACCGGAGACATCGGAGAGTCTGGAGAGACCGGAGAGACCGGAGAGACCGGAGAGACAGGAGAGTCTGGAGAGACCGGAGGGACCGGAGAGTCTGGAGAGACTGGAGAGCCTGGAGAGACTGGAGAGACCGGAGAGTCTGGAGAGACCGGAGAGACCGGACAGACTGGAGAGACCGGAGAGTCTGGAGAGACAGGAGAGACTGGAGAGACCGGAGAGTCTGGAGAGACCGGAGAGACCGGAGAGTCTGGAGAGACCGGAGAGTCTGGAGAGACCGGAGAGACCGGAGATACCAGAGAGACCGGAGAGACCGGAGAGACTGGAGAGACCGGAGAGACTGGAGAGTCTGGTGAGACCGGAGGGTCTGGAGAGACTGCAGAGACTGGAGAGACCGGAGAGACCGGAGAGTCTGGAGAGACCGGAGAGTCTGGAGAGACTGGAGAGACTGGAGAGACCAGAGAGTCTGGAGAGACCGGAGAGACCGGAGAGACCGGAGAGCCCGGAGAGTCCGGAGAGACCGGAGAGACTGGAGAGACCGGAGAGTCCGGAGAGACCGGAGAGACCGGAGAGTCTGTAGAGACCGGAGGGACCGGAGAGTCTGGAGAGACTGGAGAGCCTGGAGAGACTGGAGAGACCGGAGAGTCTGGAGAGACCGGAGAGACCGGACAGACTGGAGAGACCGGAGAGTCTGGAGAGACCGGAGAGTCTGGAGAGACCGGAGAGACCAGAGAGTCTGGAGAGACCGGAGAGTCTGGAGAGACTGGAGAGACCGGAGAGACCCGAGAGACCCGAGAGACCCGAGAGACCCGAGAGACCGGAGAGACTGGAGAGACCGGAGAGACTGGAGAGTCTGGTGAGACCGGAGGGTCTGGAGAGACTGGAGAGACTGGAGAGACCGGAGAGTCTGGAGAGACCGGAGAGTCTGGAGAAACTGGAGAGACTGGAGAGACCAGAGAGTCTGGAGAGACTGGAGAGACTGGAGAGACCAGAGAGTCTGGAGAGACCGGAGAGACTGGAGAGGCCGGCGAGACTGGGGAGACCAGAGAGTCTGGAGAGACCGGAGAGACCGGAGAGACCGGAGAGACTGGAGAGTCCGGAGAGACCGGAGAGACCGGAGAGACCGGAGACACCGGAGAGTCTGGAGAGACCGGAGAGACCGGAGAGACCGGAGAGACAGGAGAGTCTGGAGAGACCGGAGGGACCGGAGAGTCTGGAGAGACTGGAGAGCCTGGAGAGACTGGAGAGACCGGAGAGTCTGGAGAGACCGGAGAGACCGGACAGACTGGAGAGACCGGAGAGTCTGGAGAGACAGGAGAGACTGGAGAGACCGGAGAGTCTGGAGAGACCGGAGAGACCGGAGAGTCTGGAGAGACCGGAGAGTCTGGAGAGACCGGAGAGACCGGAGATACCAGAGAGACCGGAGAGACCGGAGAGACTGGAGAGACCGGAGAGACTGGAGAGTCTGGTGAGACCGGAGGGTCTGGAGAGACTGCAGAGACTGGAGAGACCGGAGAGACCGGAGAGTCTGGAGAGACCGGAGAGTCTGGAGAGACTGGAGAGACTGGAGAGACCAGAGAGTCTGGAGCGACTGGAGAGACTGGAGAGGCCGGAGAGACCGGAGAGACCGGAGAGTCTGGAGAGACTGGAGAGACCGGAGAGACCGGAGAGGCCGGAGAGACCGGAGAGTCTGGAGAGACTGGAGAGACTGGAGAGTCTGGAGAGACTGGAGAGACTGGAGAGACCGGAGAGTCTGGAGAGACCGGAGAGTCTGGAGAGACTGGAGAGACCGGAGAGTCTGGAGAGATCGGAGAGACCGGAGAGTCTGGAGAGACCGGAGAGACCGGAGAGACCGGAGAGACCGGAGAGACCGGAGAATCTGGCGAGACCGGAGAGTCTGGAGAGACCGGAGAGACCGGAGAGACCGGAGAGACCGGAGAGTCTGGAGAGACCGGAGAGTCTGGAGAGACCGGAGAGACCGGAGAGACCGGAGAGACCGGAGAGTCTGGAGAGACCGGAGAGACCGGAGAGTCTGGAGAGACTGGAGAGACCGGAGAGACCGGAGAGGCCGGAGAGACCGGAGAGTCCGGAGAGACTGGAGAGACTGGAGAGTCGGGAGAGACTGGAGAGACCGGAGAGTCTGGAGAGACCGGAGAGTCTGGATAGACTGGAGAGACCGGAGAGTCTGGAGAGACCGGAGAGTCTGGAGAGACTGGAGAGACCGGAGAGTCTGGAGAGATCGGAGAGACCGGAGAGTCTGGAGAGACCGGAGAGACCGGAGAGACCGGAGAGACCGGAGAGACCGGAGAGTCCGGAGAGACTGGAGAGACTGGAGAGTCTGGAGAGACTGGAGAGACTGGAGAGACCGGAGCGTCTGGAGAGACCGGAGAGTCTGGAGAGACTGGAGAGACCGGAGAGTCTGGAGAGAATGGAGAGACCGGAGAGTCTGGAGAGACCGGAGAGACCGGAGACTCCGGAGAGTCTGGAGAGACCGGAGAGACCGGAGAGTCTGGAGAGACCGGAGAGACCGGAGAGACCGGAGAGTCTGGAGAGACCGGAGAGACCAGAGAGTCTGGAGAGACCGGAGAGACCGGAGAGTCTGCAGAGACTGGAGAGACCGGAGCGACCGGAGAGGCCGGAGAGACCGGAGAGTCCGGAGAGACTGGAGAGACTGGAGAGTCTGGAGAGACTGGAGAGACTGGAGAGACCGGAGAGTCTGGAGAGACCGGAGAGTCTGGAGAGAATGGAGAGACCGGAGAGACCGGAGAGACCGGAGAGTCTGGAGAGACCGGGGAGACCAGAGAGACCGGAGAGACCGGAGAGTCTGGAGAGACTGGAGAGACCGGAGAGTCTGGAGAGATTGGAGAGACTGGAGAGACTGGAGAGACCGGAGAGACCGGAGAGACCGGAGAGACCGGAGAGACCGGAGAGACTGGAGAGACCGGAGAGTCTGGAGAGACTGGAGAGACTGGAGAGACCGGAGCGACCGGAGAGTCCGGAGAGTCCGGAGAGACCGGAGAGACCGGAGAGTCCGGAGAGACCGGAGAGACCGGAGAGACCGGAGACTCTGGAGAGACTGGAGAGACTGGAGAGACCGGAGAGTCTGGAGAGACCGGAGAGACCGGAGAGACCGGAGAGACTGGAGAGTCCGGAGAGACCGGAGAGACCGGAGAGACTGGAGAGTCCGGAGAGACCGGAGAGACTGGAGAGTCTGGAGAGACTGGAGAGACCGGAGAGACCGGAGAGTCCGGAGAGACTGGAGAGACTGGAGAGACCGGAGAGTCTGGAGAGATTGGAGAGACTGGAGAGACCGGAGAGACTGGAGAGACTGGAGAGACTGGAGAGACTGGAGAGACCGGAGAGTCTGGAGAGACTGGAGAGACTGGAGAGACCGGAGCGACCGGAGAGTCCGGAGAGTCCGGAGAGACCGGAGAGACCAGAGAGTCCGGAGAGACCGGAGAGACCGGAGAGACCGGAGACTCCGGAGAGACTGGAGAGACTGGAGAGACCGGAGAGTCTGGAGAGACCGGAGAGACCGGAGAGACCGGAGAGACGGGAGAGTCCGGAGAGACTGGAGAGACCGGAGAGACCGGAGAGTCCGGAGAGACCGGAGAGACCGGAAAGACCGGAGAGTCTGGAGAGACTGGAGAGACTGGAGAGACCAGAGAGACCGGAGAGTCCGGAGAGACTGGAGAGAACGGAGAGCCCGGAGAGTCTGGAGAGACTGGAGAGACCAGAGAGTCTGGAGAGACCGGAGAGACCGGAGAGACCGGAGAGTCCGGAGAGACCGGAGAGACCAGAGAGACCGGAGAGACCGGAGAGTCTGGAGAGACCGGAGAGTCTGGAGAGATCGGAGAGACCGGAGAGTCTGGAAAGACCGGAGAGACCGGGGAGACCGGAGAGACCAGAGAGTCTGGAGAGACCGGAGAGTCTGGAGAGACCGGAGAGACCGGAGAGACCGGAGAGCCCGGAGGGTCTGGAGAGACCGGAGAGACCGGAGAGACCGGAGAGGCCAGAGACACCGGAGAGTCCGGAGAGACTGGAGAGACTGGAGAGTCTGGAGAGACTGGAGAGACTGGAGAGACCGTAGCGTCTGGAGAGACCGGAGAGTCTGGAGAGACTGGAGAGACCGGAGAGTCTGGAGAGAATGGAGAGACCGGAGAGTCTGGAGAGACCGGAGAGACCAGAGAGACCGGAGACTCCGGAGAGTCTGGAGAGACCGGAGAGACCGGAGAGACCGGAGAATCTGGCGAGACCGGAGAGTCTGGAGAGACCGGAGAGACCGGAGAGACCGGAGAGACCGGAGAGTCTGGAGAGACCGGAGAGTCTGGAGAGACCGGAGAGACCGGAGAGACCGGAGAGACCGGAGAGTCTGGAGAGACCGGAGAGACCGGAGAGTCTGGAGAGACTGGAGAGACCGGAGAGACCGGAGAGGCCGGAGAGACCGGAGAGTCCGGAGAGACTGGAGAGACTGGAGAGTCGGGAGAGACTGGAGAGACCGGAGAGTCTGGAGAGACCGGAGAGTCTGGATAGACTGGAGAGACCGGAGAGTCTGGAGAGACCGGAGAGTCTGGAGAGACTGGAGAGACCGGAGAGTCTGGAGAGATCGGAGAGACCGGAGAGTCTGGAGAGACCGGAGAGACCGGAGAGACCGGAGAGACCGGAGAGACCGGAGAGTCCGGAGAGACTGGAGAGACTGGAGAGTCTGGAGAGACTGGAGAGACTGGAGAGACCGGAGCGTCTGGAGAGACCGGAGAGTCTGGAGAGACTGGAGAGACCGGAGAGTCTGGAGAGAATGGAGAGACCGGAGAGTCTGGAGAGACCGGAGAGACCGGAGACTCCGGAGAGTCTGGAGAGACCGGAGAGACCGGAGAGTCTGGAGAGACCGGAGAGACCGGAGAGACCGGAGAGTCTGGAGAGACCGGAGAGACCAGAGAGTCTGGAGAGACCGGAGAGACCGGAGAGTCTGCAGAGACTGGAGAGACCGGAGCGACCGGAGAGGCCGGAGAGACCGGAGAGTCCGGAGAGACTGGAGAGACTGGAGAGTCTGGAGAGACTGGAGAGACTGGAGAGACCGGAGAGTCTGGAGAGACCGGAGAGTCTGGAGAGAATGGAGAGACCGGAGAGACCGGAGAGACCGGAGAGTCTGGAGAGACCGGGGAGACCAGAGAGACCGGAGAGACCGGAGAGTCTGGAGAGACTGGAGAGACCGGAGAGTCTGGAGAGATTGGAGAGACTGGAGAGACTGGAGAGACCGGAGAGACCGGAGAGACCGGAGAGACCGGAGAGACCGGAGAGACTGGAGAGACCGGAGAGTCTGGAGAGACTGGAGAGACTGGAGAGACCGGAGCGACCGGAGAGTCCGGAGAGTCCGGAGAGACCGGAGAGACCGGAGAGTCCGGAGAGACCGGAGAGACCGGAGAGACCGGAGACTCTGGAGAGACTGGAGAGACTGGAGAGACCGGAGAGTCTGGAGAGACCGGAGAGACCGGAGAGACCGGAGAGACTGGAGAGTCCGGAGAGACCGGAGAGACCGGAGAGACTGGAGAGTCCGGAGAGACCGGAGAGACTGGAGAGTCTGGAGAGACTGGAGAGACCGGAGAGACCGGAGAGTCCGGAGAGACTGGAGAGACTGGAGAGACCGGAGAGTCTGGAGAGATTGGAGAGACTGGAGAGACCGGAGAGACTGGAGAGACTGGAGAGACTGGAGAGACTGGAGAGACCGGAGAGTCTGGAGAGACTGGAGAGACTGGAGAGACCGGAGCGACCGGAGAGTCCGGAGAGTCCGGAGAGACCGGAGAGACCAGAGAGTCCGGAGAGACCGGAGAGACCGGAGAGACCGGAGACTCCGGAGAGACTGGAGAGACTGGAGAGACCGGAGAGTCTGGAGAGACCGGAGAGACCGGAGAGACCGGAGAGACGGGAGAGTCCGGAGAGACTGGAGAGACCGGAGAGACCGGAGAGTCCGGAGAGACCGGAGAGACCGGAAAGACCGGAGAGTCTGGAGAGACTGGAGAGACTGGAGAGACCAGAGAGACCGGAGAGTCCGGAGAGACTGGAGAGAACGGAGAGCCCGGAGAGTCTGGAGAGACTGGAGAGACCAGAGAGTCTGGAGAGACCGGAGAGACCGGAGAGACCGGAGAGTCCGGAGAGACCGGAGAGACCAGAGAGACCGGAGAGACCGGAGAGTCTGGAGAGACCGGAGAGTCTGGAGAGATCGGAGAGACCGGAGAGTCTGGAAAGACCGGAGAGACCGGGGAGACCGGAGAGACCAGAGAGTCTGGAGAGACCGGAGAGTCTGGAGAGACCGGAGAGACCGGAGAGACCGGAGAGCCCGGAGGGTCTGGAGAGACCGGAGAGACCGGAGAGACCGGAGAGGCCAGAGACACCGGAGAGTCCGGAGAGACTGGAGAGACTGGAGAGTCTGGAGAGACTGGAGAGACTGGAGAGACCGTAGCGTCTGGAGAGACCGGAGAGTCTGGAGAGACTGGAGAGACCGGAGAGTCTGGAGAGAATGGAGAGACCGGAGAGTCTGGAGAGACCGGAGAGACCAGAGAGACCGGAGACTCCGGAGAGTCTGGAGAGACCGGAGAGACCGGAGAGCCTGGAGAGACCGGAGAGACCGGAGAGACCGGAGAGACCGGAGAGTCTGGAGAGACCGGAGAGACCGGAGAGTCTGGAGAGACTGGAGAGACCGGAGAGACCGGAGAGACCAGAGAGTCTGGAGAGACTGGAGAGTCCGGAGAGACTGGAAAGACTGGAGAGTCTGGAGAGACTGGAGAGACTGGAGAGACCGGAGAGTCTGGAGAGACCGGAGAGTCTGGAGAGAATGGAGAGACCGGAGAGACCGGAGAGACCGGAGAGACCGGAGAGTCTGGAGAGACCGGGGAGACCAGAGAGACCGGAGAGACCGGAGAGACCGGAGAGTCTGGAGAGACTGGAGAGACCGGAGAGTCTGGAGAGATTGGAGAGATTGGAGAGACTGGAGAGACTGGAGAGACCGGAGAGACCGGAGAGACCGGAGAGACTGGAGAGACTGGAGAGACCGGAGAGACCGGAGAGTCTGGAGAGAGTGGAGAGACTGGAGAGACCGGAGCGACCGGAGAGTCCGGAGAGTCTGGAGAGACCGGAGAGACCGGAGAGACCGGAGAGACCGGAGAGTCTGGAGAGACCGGAGAGTCTGGAGAGACCGGAGAGACCGGAGAGACCGGAGAGACCGGAGAGTCTGGAGAGACCGGAGAGACCGGAGAGTCTGGAGAGACTGGAGAGACCGGAGAGACCGGAGAGGCCGGAGAGACCGGAGAGTCCGGAGAGACTGGAGAGACTGGAGAGTCGGGAGAGACTGGAGAGTCGGGAGAGACTGGAGAGACCGGAGAGACCGGAGAGACCGGAGAGACCGGAGAGGCCGGAGAGGCCGGAGAGACCGGAGAGTCCGGAGAGACTGGAGAGACTGGAGAGTCGGGAGAGACTGGAGAGACCGGAGAGTCTGGAGAGACCGGAGAGTCTGGATAGACTGGAGAGACCGGAGAGTCTGGAGAGACCGGAGAGTCTGGAGAGACCGGAGAGTCTGGAGAGATCGGAGAGACCAGAGAGTCTGGAGAGACCGGAGAGACCGGAGAGACCGGAGAGTCTGGAGAGACCGGAGAGTCTGGAGAGACCAGAGAGACCGGAGAGACCGGAGAGTCTGGAGAGACCGGAGAGACCGGAGAGTCTGGAGAGACTGGAGAGACGGGAGAGACCGGATAGGCCGGAGAGACCGGAGAGTCCGGAGAGACTGGAGAGACTGGAGAGTCGGGAGAGACTGGAGAGACTGGAGAGACCGCAGAGTCTGGAGAGACCGGAGAGACCGGAGAGACCGGAGAGACCGGAGAGTCTGGAGAGACAGGAGAGACCGGAGAGTCTGGAGAGACTGGAGAGACCGGAGAGACCGGAGAGGCCAGAGAGACCGGAGAGTCCGGAGAGACTGGAGAGACTGGAGAGTCTGGAGAGACTGGAGAGACCGGAGAGACCAGAGAGACCGTAGACTCCGGAGAGTCCGGAGAGACTGGAGAGACCGGAGAGTCTGGAGAGACCGGAGAGACCGGAGAGTCTGGATAGACCGGAGAGACCGGAGAGACTGGAGAGACCGGAGAGACCGGAGAGTCCGGAGAGACTGGAGAGACCGGAGAGTCTGGAGAGACCGGAGAGACCGGAGAGTCTGGATAGACCGGAGAGACCGGAGAGACCGGAGAGTCCGGAGAGATCGGAGAGACCGGAGAGACCGGAGAGTCCAGAGGGACTGGATAGACTGGAGAGACCGGAGAGACCGGAGAGTCCGGAGAGACTGGAGAGACTGGAGAGTCTGGAGAGACTGGAGAGACTGGAGAGACCGGAGAGTCTGGAGAGGCCGGAGAGACCGGAGAGACCGGAGAGACCGGAGAGAACGGAGAGTCCGGAGAGACCGGAGAGACCGGAGAGACCGGAGAGTCTGGAGCGACCGGAGAGACCGGAGAGTCTGGAGAGACCGGAGAGACCGGAGAGACCGGAGAGCCCGGAGAGTCCGGAGAGACCGGAGAGACCGGAGAGTCCGGAGAGACCGGAGAGACCGGAGAGTCTGTAGAGACCGGAGGGACCGGAGAGTCTGGAGAGACTGGAGAGCCTGGAGAGACTGGAGAGACCGGAGAGTCTGGAGAGACCGGAGAGACCGGACAGACTGGGGAGACCGGAGAGTCTGGAGAGACCGGAGAGTCTGGAGAGACCGGAGAGACCAGAGAGTCTGGAGAGACCGGAGAGTCTGGAGAGACTGGAGAGACCGGAGAGACCCGAGAGACCCGAGAGACCCGAGAGACCCGAGAGACCGGAGAGACTGGAGAGACCGGACAGACTGGAGAGTCTGGTGAGACCGGAGGGTCTGGAGAGACTGGAGAGACTGGAGAGACCGGAGAGTCTGGAGAGACCGGAGAGTCTGGAGAAACTGGAGAGACTGGAGAGACCAGAGAGTCTGGAGAGACTGGAGAGACTGGAGAGACCAGAGAGTCTGGAGAGACCGGAGAGACTGGAGAGGCCGGCGAGACTGGGGAGACCAGAGAGTCTGGAGAGACCGGAGAGACCGGAGAGACCGGAGAGACTGGAGAGTCCGGAGAGACCGGAGAGACCGGAGAGACCGGAGACACCGGAGAGTCTGGAGAGACCGGAGAGACCGGAGAGACCGGAGAGACAGGAGAGTCTGGAGAGACCGGAGGGACCGGAGAGTCTGGAGAGACTGGAGAGCCTGGAGAGACTGGAGAGACCGGAGAGTCTGGAGAGACCGGAGAGACCGGACAGACTGGAGAGACCGGAGAGTCTGGAGAGACAGGAGAGACTGGAGAGACCGGAGAGTCTGGAGAGACCGGAGAGACCGGAGAGTCTGGAGAGACCGGAGAGTCTGGAGAGACCGGAGAGACCGGAGATACCAGAGAGACCGGAGAGACCGGAGAGACTGGAGAGACCGGAGAGACTGGAGAGTCTGGTGAGACCGGAGGGTCTGGAGAGACTGCAGAGACTGGAGAGACCGGAGAGACCGGAGAGTCTGGAGAGACCGGAGAGTCTGGAGAGACTGGAGAGACTGGAGAGACCAGAGAGTCTGGAGCGACTGGAGAGACTGGAGAGACTGGAGAGGCCGGAGAGACCGGAGAGACCGGAGAGTCTGGAGAGACTGGAGAGACCGGAGAGACCGGAGAGGCCGGAGAGACCGGAGAGTCTGGAGAGACTGGAGAGACTGGAGAGTCTGGAGAGACTGGAGAGACTGGAGAGACCGGAGAGTCTGGAGAGACCGGAGAGTCTGGAGAGACTGGAGAGACCGGAGAGTCTGGAGAGATCGGAGAGACCGGAGAGTCTGGAGAGACCGGAGAGACCGGAGAGACCGGAGAGACCGGAGAGACCGGAGAGACCGGAGAATCTGGCGAGACCGGAGAGTCTGGAGAGACCGGAGAGACCGGAGAGACCGGAGAGACCGGAGAGTCTGGAGAGACCGGAGAGTCTGGAGAGACCGGAGAGACCGGAGAGACCGGAGAGACCGGAGAGTCTGGAGAGACCGGAGAGACCGGAGAGTCTGGAGAGACTGGAGAGACCGGAGAGACCGGAGAGGCCGGAGAGACCGGAGAGTCCGGAGAGACTGGAGAGACTGGAGAGTCGGGAGAGACTGGAGAGACCGGAGAGTCTGGAGAGACCGGAGAGTCTGGATAGACTGGAGAGACCGGAGAGTCTGGAGAGACCGGAGAGTCTGGAGAGACTGGAGAGACCGGAGAGTCTGGAGAGATCGGAGAGACCGGAGAGTCTGGAGAGACCGGAGAGACCGGAGAGACCGGAGAGTCCGGAGAGACTGGAGAGACTGGAGAGTCTGGAGAGACTGGAGAGACTGGAGAGACCGGAGCATCTGGAGAGACCGGAGAGTCTGGAGAGACTGGAGAGACCGGAGAGTCTGGAGAGAATGGAGAGACCGGAGAGTCTGGAGAGACCGGAGAGACCAGAGAGACCGGAGACTCCGGAGAGTCTGGAGAGACCGGAGAGACCGGAGAGTCTGGAGAGACCGGAGAGACCGGAGAGACCGGAGAGTCTGGAGAGACCGGAGAGACCAGAGAGTCTGGAGAGACCGGAGAGACCGGAGAGTCTGCAGAGACTGGAGAGACCGGAGCGACCGGAGAGGCCGGAGAGACCGGAGAGTCCGGAGAGACTGGAGAGACTGGAGAGTCTGGAGAGACTGGAGAGACTGGAGAGACCGGAGAGTCTGGAGAGACCGGAGAGTCTGGAGAGAATGGAGAGACCGGAGAGACCGGAGAGACCGGAGAGTCTGGAGAGACCGGGGAGACCAGAGAGACCGGAGAGACCGGAGAGTCTGGAGAGACTGGAGAGACCGGAGAGTCTGGAGAGATTGGAGAGACTGGAGAGACTGGAGAGACCGGAGAGACCGGAGAGACCGGAGAGACTGGAGAGACTGGAGAGACTGGAGAGACCGGAGAGTCTGGAGAGACTGGAGAGACTGGAGAGACCGGAGCGACCGGAGAGTCCGGAGAGTCCGGAGAGACCGGAGAGACCAGAGAGTCCGGAGAGACCGGAGAGACCGGAGAGACCGGAGACTCTGGAGAGACTGGAGAGACTGGAGAGACCGGAGAGTCTGGAGAGACCGGAGAGACCGGAGAGACTGGAGAGTCCGGAGAGACCACAGAGACTGGAGAGTCCGGAGAGACCGGAGAGACTGAAGAGTCTGGAGAGACTGGAGAGACCGGAGAGACCGGAGAGTCCGGAGAGACTGGAGAGACTGGAGAGACCGGAGAGTCTGGAGAGATTGGAGAGACTGGAGAGACTGGAGAGACCGGAGAGACTGGAGAGACTGGAGAGACTGGAGAGACTGGAGAGACCGGAGAGTCTGGAGAGACTGGAGAGACTGGAGAGACCGGAGCGACCGGAGAGTCCGGAGAGTCCGGAGAGACCGGAGAGACCAGAGAGTCCGGAGAGACCGGAGAGACCGGAGAGACCGGAGACTCCGGAGAGACTGGAGAGACTGGAGAGACCGGAGAGTCTGGAGAGACCGGAGAGACCGGAGAGACCGGAGAGACGGGAGAGTCCGGAGAGACCGGAGAGACCGGAGAGTCCGGAGAGACCGGAGAGACCGGAGAGACCGGAGAGTCTGGAGAGACTGGAGAGACTGGAGAGACCAGAGAGACCGGAGAGTCCGGAGAGACTGGAGAGACCGGAGAGCCCGGAGAGTCTGGAGAGACTGGAGAGACCAGAGAGTCTGGAGAGACCGGAGAGACCGGAGAGACCGGAGAGTCCGGAGAGACCGGAGAGACCGGAGAGACCGGAGAGACCGGAGAGTCTGGAGAGACCGGAGAGTCTGGAGAGATCGGAGAGACCGGAGAGTCTGGAAAGACCGGAGAGACCGGGGAGACCGGAGAGACCAGAGAGTCTGGAGAGACCGGAGAGTCTGGAGAGACCGGAGAGACCGGAGAGACCGGAGAGCCCGGAGGGTCTGGAGAGACCGGAGAGACCGGAGAGACCGGAGAGGCCGGAGACACCGGAGAGTCCGGAGAGACTGGAGAGACTGGAGAGTCTGGAGAGACTGGAGAGACTGGAGAGACCGTAGCGTCTGGAGAGACCGGAGAGTCTGGAGAGACTGGAGAGACCGGAGAGTCTGGAGAGAACGGAGAGACCGGAGAGTCTGGAGAGACCAGAGAGACCAGAGAGACCGGAGACTCCGGAGAGTCTGGAGAGACCGGAGAGACCGGAGAGCCTGGAGAGACCGGAGAGACCGGAGAGACCGGAGAGACTGGAGAGTCTGGAGAGACCGGAGAGACCAGAGAGTCTGGAGAGACTGGAGAGACCGGAGAGACCGGAGAGACCAGAGAGTCTGGAGAGACTGGAGAGTCCGGAGAGACTGGAAAGACTGGAGAGTCTGGAGAGACTGGAGAGACTGGAGAGACCGGAGAGTCTGGAGAGACCGGAGAGTCTGGAGAGAATGGAGAGACCGGAGAGACCGGAGAGACCGGAGAGACCGGAGAGTCTGGAGAGACCGGGGAGACCAGAGAGACCGGAGAGACCGGAGAGACCGGAGAGACCGGAGAGACCGGAGAGACCGGAGAGACCGGAGAGACTGGAGAGACTGGAGAGACCGGAGAGACCGGAGAGTCTGGAGAGAGTGGAGAGACTGGAGAGACCGGAGCGACCGGAGAGTCCGGAGAGTCTGGAGAGACCGGAGAGACCGGAGAGACCGGAGAGACCGGAGAGTCTGGAGAGACCGGAGAGTCTGGAGAGACCGGAGAGACCGGAGAGACCGGAGAGACCGGAGAGTCTGGAGAGACTGGAGAGACTGGAGAGACCGGAGAGACCGGAGAGTCTGGAGAGAGTGGAGAGACTGGAGAGACCGGAGCGACCGGAGAGTCCGGAGAGTCTGGAGAGACCGGAGAGACCGGAGAGACCGGAGAGACCGGAGAGTCTGGAGAGACCGGAGAGTCTGGAGAGACCGGAGAGACCGGAGAGACCGGAGAGACCGGAGAGTCTGGAGAGACCGGAGAGACCGGAGAGTCTGGAGAGACTGGAGAGACCGGAGAGACCGGAGAGGCCGGAGAGACCGGAGAGTCCGGAGAGACTGGAGAGACTGGAGAGTCGGGAGAGACTGGAGAGTCGGGAGAGACTGGAGAGACCGGAGAGACCGGAGAGACCGGAGAGACCGGAGAGGCCGGAGAGGCCGGAGAGACCGGAGAGTCCGGAGAGACTGGAGAGACTGGAGAGTCGGGAGAGACTGGAGAGACCGGAGAGTCTGGAGAGACCGGAGAGTCTGGATAGACTGGAGAGACCGGAGAGTCTGGAGAGACCGGAGAGTCTGGAGAGACCGGAGAGACCGGAGAGTCTGGAGAGATCGGAGAGACCAGAGAGTCTGGAGAGACCGGAGAGACCGGAGAGACCGGAGAGTCTGGAGAGACCGGAGAGTCTGGAGAGACCAGAGAGACCGGAGAGACCGGAGAGTCTGGAGAGACCGGAGAGACCGGAGAATCTGGAGAGACTGGAGAGACGGGAGAGACCGGATAGGCCGGAGAGACCGGAGAGTCCGGAGAGACTGGAGAGACTGGAGAGTCGGGAGAGACTGGAGAGACTGGAGAGACCGCAGAGTCTGGAGAGACCGGAGAGACCGGAGAGACCGGAGAGACCGGAGAGTCTGGAGAGACAGGAGAGACCGGAGAGTCTGGAGAGACTGGAGAGACCGGAGAGACCGGAGAGGCCAGAGAGACCGGAGAGTCCGGAGAGACTGGAGAGACTGGAGAGTCTGGAGAGACTGGAGAGACCGGAGAGACCAGAGAGACCGGAGACTCCGGAGAGACTGGAGAGTCTGGAGAGACCGGAGAGACCGGAGAGTCTGGAGAGACCGGAGAGACCGGAGAGACCGGAGAGACCGGAGAGCCTGGAGAGACCGGAGAGACCGGAGAGTCTGGAGAGACTGGAGAGACCGGAGAGACCGGAGAGACCGGAGAGTCTGGAGAGACCGGAGAGACCGGAGAGTCTGCAGAGACTGGAGAGACCGGAGAGACCGGAGAGGCCGGAGAGACCGGAGAGTCCGGCGAGACTGGCGAGACTGGAGAGTCTGGAGAGACTGGAGAGACTGGAGAGAACGGAGAGTCTGGAGAGACCGGAGATTCTGGAGAGACTGGAGAGACCGGAGAGACCGGAGAGACCAGAGAGACCGGAGAGTCTGGAGAGACCGGAGAGACCAGAGAGACCGGAGAGACCAGAGAGACCGGAGAGACCGGAGAGACCGGAGAGTCCGGAGAGACTGGAGAGACCGGAGAGTCTGGAGAGATTGGAGAGACTGGAGAGACTGGAGAGACCGGAGAGACCGCAGAGACTGGAGAGACTGGAGAGACCGGAGAGTCTGGAGAGTCTGCAGAGACTGGAGAGACTGGAGAGACTGGAGAGACCGGAGAGTCTGGAGAGACTGGAGTGACTGGAGAGACCGGAGCGACCGGATAGTCCGGAGAGTCTGGAGAGACCGGAGAGACTAGAGAGTCCGGAGAGACCGGAGAGACTGGAGAGACCAAAGAGTCCGGAGAGACCGGAGAGACCGGAGAGTCTGGAGAGACTGGAGAGACTGGAGAGACCGGAGAGACCGGAGAGACCAGAGAGACCAGAGAGTCTGGAGAGACCGGAGAGACCGGAGAGTCTGGAGAGTCCAGAGAGTCTGGAGAGACTGGAGAGACCGGAGAGTCTGGAGAGATTGGAGAGACTGGAGAGACTGGAGAGACCGGAGAGACCGCAGAGACCGGAGAGACTGGAGAGACCGGAGAGTCTGGAGAGTCTGCAGAGACTGGAGAGACTGGAGAGACTGGAGAGACCGGAGAGTCTGGAGAGACTGGAGAGACTGGAGAGACCGGAGCGACCGGATAGTCCGGAGAGTCTGGAGAGACCGGAGAGACTAGAGAGTCCGGAGAGACCGGAGAGACCGGAGAGACCAAAGAGTCCGGAGAGACCGGAGAGACCGGAGAGTCTGGAGAGACTGGAGAGACTGGAGAGACTGGAGAGACCGGAGAGACCGGAGAGACCAGAGAGACCAGAGAGTCTGGAGAGACCGGAGAGACCGGAGAGTCCGGAGAGTCCAGAGAGACTGGAGAGACTGGAGAGACCGGAGAGACCGGAGAGTCCGGAGAGACCGGAGAGACCGGAGAGACTGGAGAGACTGGAGAGTCCAGAGAGTCCAGAGAGACTGGAGAGACTGGAGAGACCGGAGAGACCGGAGAGTCTGGAGAGACTGGAGAGACTGGAGAGACCGAAGAGTCTGGAGAGACTGGAGAGACTGGCGAGACCGGAGAGTCTGGAGAGACCGGAGAGACCGGAGAGTCCGGAGAGTCCAGAGAGATTGGAGAGACTGGATAGACTGGAGAGACCGGAGAGACCGGAGAGTCCGGAGAGACCGGAGAGACCGGAGAGACTGGAGAGACTGGAGAGTCCAGAGAGTCCAGAGAGACTGGAGAGACCGGAGAGACCGGAGAGTCTGGAGAGACTGGAGAGACTGGAGAGACCGGAGAGTCTGGAGAGACTGGAGAGACTGGAGAGACCGGAGAGTCTGGAGAGACCGGAGAGTCTGGAGAGACCGGAGAGTCTGGAGAGACCGGAGAGACCGGAGAGTCTGGAGAGACCAGAGAGACCGGAGAGACCGGAGAGACTGGAGAGACCGGAGAGACCGGAGAGTCCGGAGAGACTGGAGAGACCGGAGAGTCTGGAGAGACCGGAGAGACCGGAGAGTCTGGATAGACCGGAGAGACCGGAGAGACCGGAGAGTCCGGAGAGACCGGAGAGACCGGAGAGAGCGGAGAGTCCAGAGGGACTGGATAGACTGGAGAGACCGGAGAGACCGGAGAGTCCGGAGAGACTGGAGAGACTGGAGAGACCGGAGAGACCGGAGAGACCAGAGAGACCAGAGAGTCTGGAGAGACCGGAGAGACCGGAGAGTCTGGAGAGTCCAGAGAGTCTGGAGAGACTGGAGAGACCGGAGAGTCTGGAGAGATTGGAGAGACTGGAGAGACTGGAGAGACCGGAGAGACCGCAGAGACCGGAGAGACTGGAGAGACCGGAGAGTCTGGAGAGTCTGCAGAGACTGGAGAGACTGGAGAGACTGGAGAGACCGGAGAGTCTGGAGAGACTGGAGAGACTGGAGAGACCGGAGCGACCGGATAGTCCGGAGAGTCTGGAGAGACCGGAGAGACTAGAGAGTCCGGAGAGACCGGAGAGACCGGAGAGACCAAAGAGTCCGGAGAGACCGGAGAGACCGGAGAGTCTGGAGAGACTGGAGAGACTGGAGAGACTGGAGAGACCGGAGAGACCGGAGAGACCAGAGAGACCAGAGAGTCTGGAGAGACCGGAGAGACCGGAGAGTCCGGAGAGTCCAGAGAGACTGGAGAGACTGGAGAGACCGGAGAGACCGGAGAGTCCGGAGAGACCGGAGAGACCGGAGAGACTGGAGAGACTGGAGAGTCCAGAGAGTCCAGAGAGACTGGAGAGACTGGAGAGACCGGAGAGACCGGAGAGTCTGGAGAGACTGGAGAGACTGGAGAGACCGAAGAGTCTGGAGAGACTGGAGAGACTGGAGAGACCGGAGAGTCTGGAGAGACCGGAGAGACCGGTGAGTCCGGAGAGTCCAGAGAGATTGGAGAGACTGGAGAGACTGGAGAGACCGGAGAGACCGGAGAGTCCGGAGAGACCGGAGAGACCGGAGAGACTGGAGAGACTGGAGAGTCCAGAGAGTCCAGAGAGACTGGAGAGACCGGAGAGACCGGAGAGTCTGGAGAGACTGGAGAGACTGGAGAGACCGGAGAGTCTGGAGAGACTGGAGAGACTGGAGAGACCGGAGAGTCTGGAGAGACCGGAGAGTCTGGAGAGACCGGAGAGTCTGGAGAGACCGGAGAGACCGGAGAGTTGGAGAGACCAGAGAGACCGGAGAGACCGGAGAGACTGGAGAGACCGGAGAGACCGGAGAGTCCGGAGAGACTGGAGAGACCGGAGAGTCTGGAGAGACCGGAGAGACCGGAGAGTCTGGATAGACCGGAGAGACCGGAGAGACCGGAGAGTCCGGAGAGACCGGAGAGACCGGAGAGACCGGAGAGTCCAGAGGGACTGGATAGACTGGAGAGACCGGAGAGACCGGAGAGTCCGGAGAGACTGGAGAGACTGGAGAGACCGGAGAGACCGGAGAGTCTGGAGAGACTGGAGAGACTGGAGAGACCGGAGAGTCTGGAGAGGCCGGAGAGACCGGAGAGACCGGAGAGACCGGAGAGAACGGAGAGTCCGGAGAGACCGGAGAGACCGGAGAGACCGGAGAGTCTGGAGCGAGCGGAGAGACCGGAGAGTCTGGAGAGACCGGAGAGACCGGAGAGACCGGAGAGCCCGGAGAGTCCGGAGAGACCGGAGAGACCGGAGAGACCGGAGAGTCCGGAGAGACCGGAGAGACTGGAGAGTCTGGAGAGACCGGAGGGACCGGAGAGTCTGGAGAGACTGGAGAGCCTGGAGAGACTGGAGAGACCGGAGAGTCTGGAGAGACCGGAGAGACCGGACAGACTGGAGAGACCTTAGAGTCTGGAGAGACCGGAGAGTCTGGAGAGACCGGAGAGACCAGAGAGTCTGGAGAGACCGGAGAGTCTGGAGAGACTGGAGAGACCGGAGAGACCCGAGAGACCCGAGAGACCCGAGAGACCCGAGAGACCGGAGAGACTGGAGAGACCGGAGAGACTGGAGAGTCTGGTGAGACCGGAGGGTCTGGAGAGACTGGAGAGACTGGAGAGACTGGAGAGACCGGAGAGTCTGGAGAGACCGGAGAGTCTGGAGAAACTGGAGAGACTGGAGAGACCAGAGAGTCTGGAGAGACTGGAGAGACTGGAGAGACCAGAGAGTCTGGAGAGACCGGAGAGACTGGAGAGGCCGGCGAGACTGGGGAGACCAGAGAGTCTGGAGAGACCGGAGAGACCGGAGAGACTGGAGAGTCCGGAGAGACCGGAGAGACCGGAGAGACCGGAGACACCGGAGAGTCTGGAGAGACCGGAGAGACCGGAGAGACCGGAGAGACAGGAGAGTCTGGAGAGACCAGAGGGACCGGAGAGTCTGGAGAGACTGGAGAGCCTGGAGAGACTGGAGAGACCGGAGAGTCTGGAGAGACCGGAGAGACCGGACAGACTGGAGAGACCGGAGAGTCTGGAGAGACAGGAGAGACTGGAGAGACCGGAGAGTCTGGAGAGACCGGAGAGACCGGAGAGTCTGGAGAGACCGGAGAGTCTGGAGAGACCGGAGAGACCGGAGATACCAGAGAGACCGGAGAGACCGGAGAGACTGGAGAGACCGGAGAGACTGGAGAGTCTGGTGAGACCGGAGGGTCTGGAGAGACTGGAGAGACTGGAGAGACCGGAGAGACCAGAGAGTCTGGAGAGACCGGAGAGTCTGGAGAGACTGGAGAGACCAGAGAGTCTGGAGCGACTGGAGAGACTGGAGAGACCGGAGAGGCCGGAGAGACCGGAGAGACCGGAGAGTCTGGAGAGACTGGAGAGACCGGAGAGACCGGACAGGCCGGAGAGACCGGAGAGTCTGGAGAGACTGGAGAGACTGGAGAGTCTGGAGAGACTGGAGAGACTGGAGAGACCGGAGAGTCTGGAGAGACCGGAGAGTCTGGAGAGACTGGAGAGACCGGAGAGTCTGGAGAGATCGGAGAGACCGGAGAGTCTGGAGAGACCGGAGAGACCGGAGAGACCGGAGAGACCGGAGAGACCGGAGAGACCGGAGAATCTGGCGAGACCGGAGAGTCTGGAGAGACCGGAGAGACCGGACAGACCGGAGAGACCGGAGAGTCTGGAGAGACCAGAGAGTCTGGAGAGACCGGAGAGACCGGAGAGACCGGAGAGACCGGAGAGACCGGAGAGTCTGGAGAGACCGGAGAGTCTGGAGAGACTGGAGAGACCGGAGAGACCGGAGAGGCCGGAGAGACCGGAGAGTCCGGAGAGACTGGAGAGACTGGAGAGTCGGGAGAGACTGGAGAGACCGGAGAGTCTGGAGAGACCGGAGAGTCTGGATAGACTAGAGAGACTGGAGAGTCTGGAGAGACCGGAGAGTCTGGAGAGACTGGAGAGACCGGAGAGTCTGGAGAGATCGGAGAGACCGGAGAGTCTGGAGAGACCGGAGAGACGGGAGAGACCGGTGAGACCGGAGAGTCTGGAGAGACCGGAGAGTCTGGAGAGACCAGAGAGACCGGAGAGACCGGAGAGACCGGAGAGTCTGGAGAGACCAGAGAGACCGGAGAGTCTGGAGAGACTGGAGAGACCGGAGAGACCGGAGAGGCCGGAGAGACCGGAGAGTCCGGAGAGACTGGAGAGACTGGAGAGACTAGAGAGACTGGAGAGACCGGAGAGACCGGAGAGTCCGGAGAGACCGGAGAGACCGGAGAGACTGGAGAGACTGGAGAGTCCAGAGAGTCCAGAGAGACTGGAGAGACTGGAGAGACCGGAGAGACCGGAGAGTCTGGAGAGACTGGAGAGACTGGAGAGACCGGAGAGTCTGGAGAGACTGGAGAGACTGGAGAGACCGGAGAGTCTGGAGAGACCGGAGAGTCTGGAGAGACCGGAGAGTCTGGAGAGACCGGAGAGACCGGAGAGACCGGAGAGTCTGGAGAGACCGGAGAGACCGGAGAGACCGGAGAGACTGGAGAGACCGGAGAGACCGGAGAGTCCGGAGAGACTGGAGAGACCGGAGAGTCTGGAGAGACCGGAGAGACCGGAGAGTCTGGATAGACCGGAGAGACCGGAGAGACCGGAGAGTCCGGAGAGATCGGAGAGACCGGAGAGACCGGAGAGTCCAGAGGGACTGGATAGACTGGAGAGACCGGAGAGACCGGAGAGTCCGGAGAGACTGGAGAGACTGGAGAGACCGGAGAGACCGGAGAGTCTGGAGAGACTGGAGAGACTGGAGAGACCGGAGAGTCTGGAGAGGCCGGAGAGACCGGAGAGACCGGAGAGACCGGAGAGAACGGAGAGTCCGGAGAGACCGGAGAGACCGGAGAGTCTGAAGCGACCGGAGAGACCGGAGAGTCTGGAGAGACCGGAGAGACCGGAGAGACCGGAGAGCCCGGAGAGTCCGGAGAGACCGGAGAGACCGGAGAGACCGGAGAGTCCGGAGAGACCGGAGAGACCGGAGAGTCTGTAGAGACCGGAGGGACCGGAGAGTCTGGAGAGACTGGAGAGCCTGGAGAGACTGGAGAGACCGGAGAGTCTGGAGAGACCGGAGAGACCGGACAGACTGGAGAGACCGGAGAGTCTGGAGAGACCGGAGAGTCTGGAGAGACTGGAGAGACCAGAGAGTCTGGAGAGACCGGAGAGTCTGGAGAGACTGGAGAGACCGGAGAGACCCGAGAGACCCGAGAGACCCGAGAGACCCGAGAGACCGGAGAGACTGGAGAGACTGGAGAGACCGGAGAGACTGGAGAGTCTGGTGAGACCGGAGGGTCTGGAGAGACTGGAGAGACTGGAGAGACTGGAGAGACCGGAGAGTCTGGAGAGACCGGAGAGTCTGGAGAAACTGGAGAGACTGGAGAGACCAGAGAGTCTGGAGAGACTGGAGAGACTGGAGAGACCAGAGAGTCTGGAGAGACCGGAGAGACTGGAGAGGCTGGCGAGACTGGGGAGACCAGAGAGTCTGGAGAGACCGGAGAGACCGGAGAGACCGGAGAGACTGGAGAGTCCGGAGAGACCGGAGAGACCGGAGAGACCGGAGACACCGGAGAGTCTGGAGAGACCGGAGAGACCGGAGAGACCGGAGAGACAGGAGAGTCTGGAGAGACCGGAGGGACCGGAGAGTCTGGAGAGACTGGAGAGCCTGGAGAGACTGGAGAGACCGGAGAGTCTGGAGAGACCGGAGAGACCGGACAGACTGGAGAGACCGGAGAGTCTGGAGAGACAGGAGAGACTGGAGAGACCGGAGAGTCTGGAGAGACCGGAGAGACCGGAGAGTCTGGAGAGACCGGAGAGTCTGGAGAGACCAGAGAGACCGGAGATACCAGAGAGACCGGAGAGACCGGAGAGACTGGAGAGACCGGAGAGACTGGAGAGTCTGGTGAGACCGGAGGGTCTGGAGAGACTGCAGAGACTGGAGAGACCGGAGAGACCGGAGAGTCTGGAGAGACCGGAGAGTCTGGAGAGACTGGAGAGACTGGAGAGACCAGAGAGTCTGGAGCGACTGGAGAGACTGGAGAGACTGGAGAGGCCGGAGAGACCGGAGAGACCGGAGAGTCTGGAGAGACTGGAGAGACCGGAGAGACCGGAGAGGCCGGAGAGACCGGAGAGTCTGGAGAGACTGGAGAGACTGGAGAGTCTGGAGAGACTGGAGAGACTGGAGAGACCGGAGAGTCTGGAGAGACCGGAGAGTCTGGAGAGACTGGAGAGACCGGAGAGTCTGGAGAGATCGGAGAGACCGGAGAGTCTGGAGAGACCGGAGAGACCGGAGAGACCGGAGAGACCGGAGAGACCGGAGAATCTGGCGAGACCGGAGAGTCTGGAGAGACCGGAGAGACCGGAGAGACCGGAGAGACCGGAGAGTCTGGAGAGACCGGAGAGTCTGGAGAGACCGGAGAGACCGGAGAGACCGGAGAGACCGGAGAGTCTGGAGAGACCGGAGAGACCGGAGAGTCTGGAGAGACTGGAGAGACCGGAGAGACCGGAGAGGCCGGTGAGACCGGAGAGTCCGGAGAGACTGGAGAGACTGGAGAGTCGGGAGAGACTGGAGAGACCGGAGAGTCTGGAGAGACCGGAGAGTCTGGATAGACTGGAGAGACCGGAGAGTCTGGAGAGACCGGAGAGTCTGGAGAGACTGGAGAGACCGGAGAGTCTGGAGAGATCGGAGAGACCGGAGAGTCTGGAGAGACCGGAGAGACCGGAGAGACCTGGAGAGACCGGAGAGTCTGGAGAGACCAGAGAGACCGGAGAGACCGGAGAGTCTGGAGAGACCGGAGAGACCGGAGAGTCTGGAGAGACTGGAGAGACCGGAGAGACCGGAGAGGCCGGAGAGACCGGAGAGTCCGGAGAGACTGGAGAGACTGGAGAGTCGGGAGAGACTGGAGAGACCGGAGAGTCTGGAGAGACCGGAGAGTCTGGATAGACTGGAGAGACCGGAGAGTCTGGAGAGACCGGAGAGACCGGAGAGACCGGAGAGTCTGGAGAGACCGGAGAGACCGGAGAGTCTGGAGAGACTGGAGAGACCGGAGAGACCGGAGAGGCCAGAGAGACCGGAGAGTCCAGAGAGACTGGAGAGTCTGGAGAGACTGGAGAGACCGGCGAGTCTGGAGAGACCGGAGAGTCTGGAGAGACTGGAGAGACCGAAGAGTCTGGAGAGACCGAAGAGACCGGAGAGTCTGGAGAGACCGGAGAGACCAGAGAGACCGGAGACTCCGGAGAGACTGGAGAGTCTGGAGAGACCGGAGAGACCGGAGAGTCTGGAGAGACCGGAGAGACCGGAGAGACCGGAGAGACCGGAGAGTCTGGAGAGACCGGAGAGACCGGAGAGTCTGGAGAGACTGGAGAGATCGGAGAGACCGGAGAGACCAGAGAGTCTGGAGAGACCGGAGAGACCGGAGAGTCTGCAGAGACTGGAGAGACCGGAGAGACCGGAGAGGCCGGAGAGACCGGAGAGTCCGGCGAGACTGGCGAGACTGGAGAGTCTGGAGAGACTGGAGAGACTGGAGAGACCGGAGAGTCTGGAGAGACCGGAGAGTCTGGAGAGACTGGAGAGACCGGAGAGACCGGAGAGACCGGAGAGTCTGGAGAGACCGGAGAGACCAGAGAGACCGGAGAGACCGGAGAGACCGGAGAGTCTGGAGAGACTGGAGAGACCGGAGAGTCTGGAGAGATTGGAGAGACTGGAGAGACTGGAGAGACCGGAGAGACCGCAGAGACTGGAGAGACCGGAGAGTCTGGAGAGTCTGCAGAGACTGGAGAGACTGGAGAGACCGGAGAGTCTGGAGAGACTGGAGAGACTGGAGAGACCGGAGCGACCGGATAGTCCGGAGAGTCTGGAGAGACTGGAGAGACTAGAGAGTCCGGAGAGACCGGAGAGACCGGAGAGACCAAAGAGTCCGGAGAGACCGGAGAGACCGGAGAGTCTGGAGAGACTGGAGAGACTGGAGAGACTGGAGAGACCGGAGAGACCGGAGAGACCAGAGAGTCTGGAGAGACCGGAGAGACCGGAGAGTCCGGAGAGTCCAGAGAGACCGGAGAGACTGGAGAGACTGGAGAGACTGGAGAGACCGGAGAGACCGGAGAGACCGGAGAGACCGGAGAGACTGGAGAGACCGGAGAGACCGGAGAGACCGGAGAGTCCGGAGAGTCTGGAGAGACCGGAGAGACCGGAGAGACCGGAGAGACCGGAGAGACTGGAGAGACCGGAGGGACCGGAGAGTCCGGAGAGACTGGAGAGACTGGAGAGACCGGAGAGACCGGAGAGTCTGGAGAGACTGGAGAGACCGGAGAGTCTGGAGAGACCGGAGAGACCGGAGAGACCGGAGAGTCCGGAGAGACTGGAGAGACCGGAGAGACCGGAGAGTCTGGAGAGACCGGAGAGACCGGAGAGTCTGGAGAGACCGGAGAGACCGGAGAGACCGGAGAGTCCGGAGAGACCGGAGAACCGGAGAGACCGGAGAGACCGGAGAGTCCAGAGGGACTGGATAGACTGGAGAGACCGGAGAGACCGGAGAGTCCGGAGAGACTGGAGAGACTGGAGAGACCGGAGAGACCGGAGAGTCTGGAGAGACTGGAGAGACTGGTGAGACCGGAGAGTCTGGAGAGACCGGAGAGACCGGAGAGACCGGAGAGACCGGAGAGTCCGGAGAGACCGGAGAGACCGGAGAGACTGGAGAGACCGGAGAGTCCGGAGAGACTGGAGAGACTGGAGAGACCGGAGAGACTGGAGAGTCTGGAGAGACTGGAGAGACTGGAGAGACCGGAGAATCTGGAGAGACCGGAGAGACCGGAGAGACCGGAGAGACCGGAGTGACTGGAGAGACCGGAGAGACCGGAGAGTCCGGAGAGACCGGAGAGACTGGAGAGACCGGAGAGACCGGCGAGACCGGAGAGGCCGGAGAGACCGGAGAGTCCGGAGAGACTGGAGAGACTGGAGAGTCGGGAGAGACTGGAGAGACTGGAGAGTCTGGAGAGACCGGAGAGTCTGGATAGACTGGAGAGACCGGAGAGTCTGGAGAGACCGGAGAGACCAGAGAGACCGGAGAGTCTGGAGAGACCGGAGAGACCGGAGAGTCTGGAGAGACTGGAGAGACCGGAGAGACCGGAGAGGCCAGAGAGACCGGAGAGTCCGGAGAGACTGGAGAGACTGGAGAGTCTGGAGAGACCGGAGAGACCGAAGAGTCTGGAGAGACCGGAGAGACCGGAGAGTCTGGAGAGACCGGAGAGACCAGAGAGACCGGAGACTCCGGAGAGACTGGAGAGTCTGGAGAGACCGGAGAGACCGGAGAGTCTGGAGAGACCGGAGAGACCGGAGAGACCGGAGAGTCTGGAGAGACCGGAGAGACCGGAGTGTCTGGAGAGACTGGAGAGACCGGAGAGACCGGAGAGTCTGGAGAGACCGGAGAGACCGGAGAGTCTGCAGAGACTGGAGAGACCGGAGAGACCGGAGAGGCCGGAGAGACCGGAGAGACCGGAGAGTCCGGCGAGACCGGCGAGACTGGAGAGTCTGGAGAGACTGGAGAGACTGGAGAGACCGGAGAGTCTGGAGAGACCGGAGACTCTGGAGAGACTGGAGAGACCGGAGAGACCGGAGAGACCGGAGAGTCTGGAGAGACCGGAGAGACCAGAGAGACCGGAGAGACCGGAGAGATTGGAGAGACTGGAGAGACTGGAGAGACCGGAGAGACCGCAGAGACTGGAGAGACCGGTGAGTCTGGAGAGTCTGCAGAGACTGGAGAGACTGGAGAGACTGGAGAGACCGGAGAGTCTGGAGAGACTGGAGAGACTGGAGAGACCGGAGCGACCGGATAGTCCGGAGAGTCTGGAGAGACCGGAGAGACTAGAGAGTCCGGAGAGACCGGAGAGACCGGAGAGACCAAAGAGTCCGGAGAGACCGGAGAGACCGGAGAGTCTGGAGAGACTGGAGAGACTGGAGAGACTGGAGAGGCCGGAGAGACCGGAGAGACCAGAGAGTCTGGAGAGACCGGAGAGACCGGAGAGTCCGGAGAGTCCAGAGAGACTGGAGAGACTGGAGAGACTGGAGAGACCGGAGAGACCGGAGAGTCCGGAGAGACTGGAGAGACTGGAGAGACCGGAGGGACCGGAGAGTCTGGAGAGACTGGAGAGACTGGAGAGAACGGAGAGTCTGGAGAGACCGGAGAGACCGGAGAGACCGGAGAGACCAGAGAGACCGGAGAGACCGGAGAGTCCAGAGGGACTGGATAGACTGGAGAGACCGGAGAGACCGGAGAGTCCGGAGAGACTGGAGAGACTGGAGAGACCGGAGAGACCGGAGAGTCTGGAGAGACTGGAGAGACTGGAGAGACCGGAGAGTCTGGAGAGACCGGAGAGACCGGAGAGACCGGAGAGACTGGAGAGTCCGGAGAGACCGGAGAGTCCGGAGAGACCGGAGAGACTGGAGAGACCGGAGAGACCGGAGAGTCTGGAGAGACCGGAGAGACCGGAGAGTCTGGAGAGACCGGAGAGACCGGAGAGCCCGGAGAGTCCGGAGAGACCGGAGAGACCGGAGAGACCGGAGAGACCGGAGAGTCCGGAGAGACCGGAGAGACCGGAGAGACCGGAGAGTCTGGAGAGACCGGAGGGACCGGAGAGTCTGGAGAGACTGGAGAGCCTGGAGAGACTGGAGAGACCGGAGAGTCTGGAGAGACCGGAGAGACCGGACAGACTGGAGAGACCGGAGAGTCTGGAGAGACCGGAGAGTCTGGAGCGACCGGAGAGACCAGAGAGTCTGGAGAGACCGGAGAGTCTGGAGAGACTGGAGAGACCGGAGAGACCCGAGAGACCGGAGAGACCGGAGAGTCCGGAGAGACCGGAGAGACCGGAGAGACCGGAGAGTCTGGAGAGACCGGAGGGACCGGAGAGTCTGGAGAGACTGGAGAGCCTGGAGAGACTGGAGAGACCGGAGAGTCTGGAGAGACCGGAGAGACCGGACAGACTGGAGAGACCGGAGAGTCTGGAGAGACCGGAGAGTCTGGAGAGACCGGAGAGACCAGAGAGTCTGGAGAGACCGGAGAGTCTGGAGAGACTGGAGAGACCGGAGAGACCCGAGAGACCGGAGAGACCGGAGAGACCGGAGAGACTGGAGAGACTGGAGAGACCGGAGAGACTGGAGAGTCTGGTGAGACCGGAGGGTCTGGAGAGACTGGAGAGACTGGAGAGACCGGAGATTCTGGAGAGACCGGAGAGTCTGGAGAAACTGGAGAGACTGGAGAGACCAGAGAGTCTGGAGAGACTGGAGAGACTGGAGAGACCAGAGAGTCTGGAGAGACCGGAGAGACTGGAGAGGCCGGAGAGACTGGAGAGACCAGAGAGTCTGGAGAGACCGGAGAGTCTGGAGAGACCGGAGAGTCTGGAGAGACTGGAGAGACTGGAGAGACCAGAGAGTCTGGAGAGACCGGAGAGTCTGGAGAGACTGGAGAGTCTGGAGAGACTGGAGAGACTGGAGAGAGTGGAGAATCTGGAGAGACTGGAGAGTCTGGAGAGATGGGAGAGTCTTGAGAATCTGGAAAGTCTCGAGAGTCGGGAGAATCTGGAAAGTTTCCTCCTCCTCATCATCATTTTTCTCCTCCTGTACATCCCCATTGCTGTAGTGCATCTGCAGGAAAGGAAGGTAAAAGTTAAAACTGGGTGAACATTAACTCCAGGGGGTGGTAGACATGGTGCTTTATAGGGATGCAGGTGTTCAGTTACTAACATGGCACTGGCAATATCCCGCCAACCTCACCATTTCCCACGGCAAGCGCAGAGAGCCTCCGATGAGTTCCATGGCCTTCTCCTCGTACGGTGTGTGGTGATTAAAGTTGGGGAAACACCCACTCCGGTGGCCTGTCTCTGGCAGGCATTGTGCACCAAAATCTCCTGCAAGAATATGGAGTAAATGAGGAAAAGGTTAGCAGTTGAAGAGTGTACATCAAATGGCGGAAGTAAGAGATGTGGAGGTATGAGCTTGTTAAAGTGGAGGAAGTGGTTTTAGAGTTGTGCATGTAATTTAATTGCTGTTAGGAGAGCTGGGTAGCCATAGTGCAAGATCCCAAGTTAAGGCCCCGCTTAATCAGAGTGCATTGTGAAGGGTTAATTATACAAGTGTTGCTTTAAGGAGGTGAACAGTATACTGGTGCCCAGGGTGGGTAAGGGAGAAAAGGGAGAGAAGTTCAGTGTGTTACCTTGCCTGTCCTGGTGAGGTGGTTGAAATTCTTGTGGCACTGGTCTGTAGTTCTGGGGATGAGAGAGTTGATGCCCAGTGTCAATGTCACCTCCCTCCAGATGGCAAGAGTGATATTCCTGGCAGACTTCCTGGCATGGATACCCAGCAGTTTGTGTCTCTTTAATTCAGTTTCCTAGAGGAGCGCTTGGACGTCTGAGTCAGAAGTATTCTGTGTTCTTCTTCTGTGCCTGGGCGCCATGCCCTGCTGCCTGGTTTGTCTGGATGGCCCTGCTGTCGACATTCTTGAAAAGTATGAGAAAGACCATGCAGTAAAGTTATCTGAGAGTCAAGTGAGTGAGTCAAGAACTCCTCCGTCCTTACCTGGTTGTCCCCCAGTCGGCTGCTGAAATGTGCAGGGTGAACTCCAATTTCCATGCATTCCAGCAGTTTTACACTGAATTTACACCAATCATTACTCCAATGGATATGCAAATGAGCGGATCCAGGAAACCCTCATGTAACTAGTTCTCCTGACTACTGGTAGGTGCTAAGCATTTTTAAATGGTGTAACAGCAGCACAACTCACCCTGTGGAAATTTGCCCCGTATCAATAATGGGAAGGGTAAAGAGTGTATGCTGGATTTTCTTGTTGCTCTTTCCTATCTAGTTTGCACTCTTATTTTTGGTCCCTTTTCTAGCGCAAGTGGTACCCCATTAACGAAGAATTGCGTGGAGCATGGACCAGTTGGGCCGACTGGCCTGTTTCTGTGTTGTACATTCTCTGTAACTCTAGCTAAGAAGATATTGCAACTGACATCTGATATTCTTCAGACCTCAAGAGCAAATTCTGCCCTAACAACCCTATTGTTGCCTATATTACACTGTTTATTGCAGAAGCGATGACAATTGACCTCAAACTATACAGAGGATAGAAGATCATGCAGGTTTATTATTTGCATCCCTGATCTCCTAAAGCTCTCAGATTTTCCTTTGTCTAATTTGCCATGTGCTGCAACTATAGTACTTCTTTTGATAAGAGATGTGAGGTGTTTGTTTACCATTAATTATGGATTAGCTGCATTTCTAATACATATTTATTCCTTGACTGAGCACAGGGTCATCCTTCAGCCATGGTCTGCTGAGTGCTGTGGTGAGGTTTACTGCAATTTGTCAATGTTGTCCTATTAAGGATTGAGTACAAAGCTGTCATCAACCTTCATTTTGTGGAGCTGAATGAGTGCAACCATCCCAGTGTTTCGATTGTTGCAGCTTGTGGTGCTAACACAGTGAAAATACACAAGGTGGGAGGGTCAAGAGGTTTTTGAGCAACAATGCTAACAACCTTGCACATGCATTAAATTTTGTTGTGCGGAATACTCAGGAACACAGTTGCAACATTGCTTATGTTTATAGGCATTTCTATCCTTTCTTGGGAACTCAACACTACAGTGCTAATTTTAACTTGGGGCGGGAGTCATGTGGGCAGTGGCTGGGGTGTGAAGGAATAAGCCATCAGAAAAATACACTATCTTATGAAAGAATTCTGGCCTAATTAAAACATGACAAACTGGGTTTGGAAATTTAGAAACCTAACTATGATATAGCTATGAAAGCATTCTGGCTATTGAGATAAGACAGTTGTTGACCCTGAATAAATAACCTTATTGAAACAGAAGGTGCATGGCTCCGACAGGCTGACCTTTTGGGAACAAAACAATGGTTCACCCTGGATAAGGTGTTCTAATTTAAACTTCGTAAAGGTAGCACATAAGATAAGGAACATCTGCCCTCATAAAGATGACATAAAGTAAGGAACACCTGCCATCACACCATTTTTATATGGTCAACCCAGAACACCTGGAGATGAGACAAGATTCTGGCTGATGTGACAGTAAGAGTTGCAGAGGTTGGCAGAAAAATGACTAGGGATAATGAACTTGCATCAGCAGAAAACTTAAAGGAAATACCACTGGAAAAGGGTATAAATATTGAAGTTTCAAATGAGATAGCAGACTCACTTTAATCAGGCAAAGCGATTCTCGGCTTCAGAGGCGGCTCTGTAGTCTACCACTCTTTGTACCTCGGGGAGCAAAAGTATTTGATATTGATGGATATCCTGTATAAGAAACCTTTAAGAACTGTAATATTGTAGCGAAGTTAAGATTTTAAAGTAAGATTCTCTGATAATAAGATCATAATTTTTCTCTTTTTAGAATGTTAAAGTTGCGATTGACTGTTTCACCAACTGTCGGTTCTTTAATAAATCTTTATATATTTTTAGAATTGTCTTGCATAAGTTTTCTGTATCAAAAACTCACAAACTCAATCTCTGTACACTCTTTGGTGGAGAGTTACATTTCTGGGGGAGTTTTCCAAACCCTCATAATATCCGGGACGTTACAGTCTAGCTAAATTATTAAAAGCACTATCTGGAGGATGGTAACATTCTCGGGTTGCTCCTTTCCTTTAGGGAGAGATAGCCCGGACCTTTAGACCCAATTAAGCGTCTTTAGGATTTGGCTACCTCAAACTTTAGTTGAAAGTGAACGCCTGAGAAATAGCCTGATCCGGGGTAGCCCTAAAGGGGCTAGGACTAGTAAAAATCCCTTCAGGGGTGAACAGCAAACCTCTGCAACATGAGGCCCGATAGATTTGAACCTCAGGCTTTATCTGCATAGGCCCCGATCTTTTGCTCGAACCCTGTCGGCAGGAGCAGGCTACTGGGTGGCAGGGGGCTTCCATTGGTGGCCCAAAGGAATGCTCCCAGGCACTCGGGTAAGTGGCTGGGGGAGGGGGGGAGCATGGGAGTGCCTCGCAGTCGAGGAAGGGGGGGGGAAGCCTAAGATTGGGGAGGCCTAAGGTTTCCTTGTGGGCCATGGATTGGTCCTCCTGGAAACTAAAAAAATTAAAATCACTTACCATTTTGGGCCTGTTCTTGTTGCCATGCTGGCTTGATGGGGAAGCCACAACGGGTTCTCCGCACAGGACTCCGGTTAAAATGCCTGTCAGCTCCTGATGACATCATTCGAGCCCGCTCGGCATATTTAAAGAAGGACACATGACAGTGCCTCTTTTTAATGACAAAAAGAAGCTAAAGGTATGTCTATGTAGTTCACAGTAGGCAGAATCTGTTCGCGCAACATGCAGCTGAACAAACACTGATCAGAGTCAGTTATCATTGACTTTATTATCTAGTTTAATTCAAGCACTCACTGACATGTTTGATATAAACTTGATCTTAATATACCCACTTCACTTCTATGATTACCTAATTTGTTTCAACACTTAGTGTAATTTATACATACTGTGATGCAACAAAGAAAGATTTCAATTTTTTTTAATTCATTCATTTTCGGGATGTGGGCATCACTGGCATGGTCAACATTGATTGCCCGTCCCTAGTTGCCCTGGATACAACTGAGTGGCTTGTTAGGTCACTTCAGAGGGCAATTAGGAGTCAACCACATTGGTGTGAGACTGGAGTTACATATATGTCAGACCGGGTAAGGACAACAGATTTCCTTCCCTAAAAGACAGCAGTGAACCAATTGGCTTTTTACGACAATTTATTTCCAGAATTTCTTTTTTAACTGAATTCAAATTCTCAGACTGCCATGGTGTGATTTGAACTATCATGCTCTGGATTATTAGCCTAGTAACATAATCACTACACTACCGTACTCGACAGGTAATAATGTTAGCATCCCTTTGTCGAAGGCTGCCCTACTTCCATCCAGTATTGTCCTGTCCCTAAAGTCAGCGAGCTTCCCTAATCCACTTCTTCCCCCTTCAGGTCTACCAACACCTAGCACTGTTACTCTCATCCATGCTCCAAATCTCAGATACCATAGGCCCCAGTGATATTTCAGATCTATTTTAGAGATGCTGTCTCACTATGCTTCCGTTTTCAACTATGCTACTTCACTCCAATCTGCTTGCTCCAGCGGTGCTCTAATGGAAGTGGTCTTGGTTTGCTCAGTCATATCCCATTAGCGTGCTTCAATATTTCAGGTTTGCATTTTTCTCAGTACTTGGAACACATATAATTAACACATTTTGCTTCATAAATAAAGACCCGTGGCCTCAGAATCCTATAAACGACATATCATATGCTGCCAATGTTTATGGAAACATCGTCATGCATCAGGTTTGGTTCTGGATTGTCACAAAACAATTTCCTACCTTTTGGAAAGAAAAGAAACAAAGACTTGCATTTATATAGCGCCTTTCATGACCACCAGACGTCCCAAAGCACTTTACAACCAATGAAGTACTTTTTGAAGTGTAGTCACTTTTGTAATGTGCAAAATTTTAGTGGAACAGAACACTTGCTAGCTTTTATATTTTATACTTTGTTGAAAATGTTATCAATATTTCCTCTCAATGCAAAGATACTGGCAATCATTGATAGGATTTGTTGTTAGCATAACACAAACCTCTCCTTCAAGTGACACCAATTACGTGGGAATTTTTTTTAACAAGCTGCTCTAATAAAAATCCTATTAAAGTCTGGTTCTAAGGTGCTCATTTATTAATAGCCCTACTTCTAAAATAACAATGTCATAAAATAGCCAATCTTAGCTGGTAAACTAATGACGCCATAAAGTCCCTCTTTAAATCTGTGATAGCTATCACAACTGTGATGTATGGGCAGGATGATAGTGTTAGAAAATTTGAACATTTTATTTTGAATGTTCCTCAAATATGAAACTCAAACTTTCGATTTGGATGCCAAATGGGTGCAATATTGGTGATCTGCCCGCATCACCTGCAGTCAGGTAGTCTGAACCACTTTCAGGTTCGGGCCTCATTAACATTTTTGCACTAAGCTGCGGCTGTCGAGGTGGGCGCACTGCTGCCACCCGCTGGTTTCCTCAGGAGGAAATTAGGCCAGCTGATTCACACAATCTGTTGAGGGGAAGTGGATGCCGGCGGGGAGGGGGTGGTAGAGGATTGCAAGAAAGAGTCGACTGCGGGCCAGAAGATTTTTGTGGGGCCCAAAGGAGCAGTCCTGCTCATCCCAACCCCACAAAAATCTTTAAAAAAATATCAATCTTCTTGCCTTTTGCGAGAGGTCTCCAGAGGTTCCTTTAAGGACCGCCAGTTAGGCTTCTGAACACCTGGAGAAAAAGGACTGGCATATGCCATACATGCTTCACTCAGTTCTCCTTGAATGTTGCAATCGGGGTACTACAACAGCCGTAGACCCCGATTTGCATATCTAAACAGCTTGTTTTGGGTGCCCATTTAAAGACCTGCTTTCTCAGGTGGACAAATGGGTGCTCATGGTCCCCACCAGACTTTCAACTGTCGGTCGTCTGTTTTGTCAAGCAAGAATCGGGTGGCTGTCAGTTCACAGTCACCCACAATCTTCTTTTTATTTTTATTTATTATCAGTCTACTGAATTTCATCCATGTTGTTGGAATATTCTGATGCGTATACACACCTCGCCAAGCAGGAGAACTACAGTGATAAAAGGAAAATCAATAGTTTTCCTTGATGGGATAAATATTTTATTGTTGCACATTGCTAAACCACTTTGTACCTAAAGTACAGTTGTGTCGGCTAACCTTGCATTAGCATCAAAGTAAAAAATTGAGGTAACAGACTTTTAAAATTTGTACATTTATCCACCACAAAATGATTTGTATTATGGGGAGTTATTGCTCTGATTATATATCAGATTGAGAATGTAATTTAGAGGCATTCCTTTAACACCAGTTAATGCTACATTAATGTTGCAATAAACAACAAATCAGATCCAGAATGGAGCTAGGCAGTCTGTAAGATGGGGCTTGTAAGCTAGTAGGAACTGCTGCATGTAAAGCTTTTGTTAACCTTAATAAATATATTCCTTGCACATTTAGCATATGATTATATGGAACCCTCAACAAGTTCAACATAATCTCAGTACAGTTGTCACATGTAGGAGACTGTTGATTAAATTAATAATGAGCTTTGTAAAATTGATGACTTTTAAATAATTAAATCGCTTATTTAAAAATTTCAAACCTTAAATACTTTCATAAAAGGAAAACCCAATAGGAAAAATAAAGATTTTTGTACTTAATTATTTGTAGATGTCTTTTGTTCTCTTAATCCAGTGACTTTATGTTTTCAGTACGTTGGTTTCCCAAGCTTGGTTGATAGGCATAAAAAATTAATATGCCTTTCACAGAATAATTCAGTGCTTTCTCCATTATACTACTTCAGTTACCAATGGGGCTGGTACCGAGGCTTGATTGGGCACCTTTCAGCTTCAGACATGCCATTGACATTACATCTTAAGCACTTGAATACTCTCACACAAAGGTCACCTTCTTTGTACAGCAGCGTATAAAACACCACAACAAGAGATTAGCAAAAGCCAAATGCATTAACAGTAACAGTGCGTGAAGCAGATGAACTTTCTCACAGGATAGTTTCCTTTCATTGTTGTATTTCACTGTATGTTTTTATCAAACAGCATCGCTCTGTTTAACTCGATAAACCTCATAATGCTTCATGCAAATAGTCTAAAAGTTGCTGTTCGTGTACGCCCCTTTAATCAGGTAAGAGCATCCATTTCAATATTTAAAAATGTCAGTGAATTCCCACTGTGAAACCTGTCTGTGGAATCTATTATTTACTTCTATATATAGGATTGAAATAAACAATTTAAAAACATGTTGAAAAACCAGGTTGTATTATCTTAAATTATTTGGCGATGGAATGGCATTCTAAGTAAATTATAACCCTGAGTTTAATTACCCTGCTCCCCATGAGAAAGGGGCTTGCAGAGGGGGTTAAAATATCAGCAGTGTGGCACTCACCAGAGGCACGCTGCTCACGCGCCCCAGGCCATTTTAACAGGTGCATTTCAGGCAGCGTGTGAGACCCTTGCCCCAGGCAGGCAGGACTTCATTGAGATTCAAAAGTCAGGGTCTGATGACATTGTTCAGACCCTGACCATATTTTAACTGGCAGCCCCAAGATCGGCACCTGGTGAAAGCCTCGCCAGGAAAACCCGGTACCGAGGAGCAGTAGGCCCAGAAAGTCGGTGATTTTTATTTTTTAGAGGTTTCCTTGGTGCCCATTAGATGGGTAAAGGATTATCATCTAATTTTACAGATTGGTAAAATAACATTTTAACTGAGTTTCTGACCAGGGTAAAGAGGTAAGCTTCTGTCATGATGTGGATGGCAGATTAATTGTCAAATATTGTCATTAAAGATGAAATGATGAGTGACTAGAGTTTAAATGTGCTGCGCAAAGTCAATGTCCATGTTATTTGTGGAAATTAAGTGCAAGTGATAAATTTACTCCCTTGGCATACTGCATGTTGACAATTCACATGAAAGCTAAAGAACCATTTTACATTTACATATCACCTTATCAGGTCTTTCAGAAATGTCTCAAAGAGCTTCATGTACAAATAATTATTTTGAAGTTCAGTGACTGTTGTAATGTAAGCAAAAGTAGCAGCCATTTTGCACAGAGCAAGGCCCCACAGACTGCAGTGAGATGAATGGCCAATCAATCTGTTTTTGATGATGCTAGTTGATTCAAACTGATACTGGGATTACAAGGGACATTTTCCAATTTTTGCTCCCCACGGGGAGCCTTGCCTGCAGGAAATGCTACCATTAGTAGAAATGGTGAAAAATGTGCAGGACACACCTGACATTTTGACAAGAGTGCTGAGGCTCCCCACAGGCAACACGAAGTTGGAAAATGATTCCTAATGTCTATGGACTCAGTGTGAGTCTGAAAAGAGAAATTGTACTGGTATGTATAAGAAATCATCATGGGCACCTCATAGTCACAAATGTGGAAGTACATGGGCAAATTGTGGTTGTGTTTACAACATAAAATATTGGCTCAATATTATCCACTACTGGCATCTATGCTGTTTATATTAACAGCTAGGTGGAGTTCAGACACTGATTTGCAAAAACCCATTTCAAATGCCAAACTGGAATAGAACATTGAGCTTCTTGAGCACATAAACAAAACTATGTGAACCAAGAATAATCTTGACTTTTAGTTGTTTGCTAGTGTATTGGTTAATTTTAACAAAATGTTATTTATTTAATGGTGCAAAAGACTCACACGGGGTTGGGGGTCCACTGGATTCCTGCTGTAACTCCAGTGGGAGTCAGGTCTCTGCTGGGATCTTGCAGCCCGCCTTGTTAGGGATGGATCTTTCTCTAAACTCTTAAAAGGCAAATGTCATCAGAGGGTGGGGGTGGGGTGGAGGGAGTTGAGGATTTGTAGGGACAGTAATTCCCTAGTCCGGGAGCTCCTGCTTCTCCAGCTCATTTGGAACTTCAGCTGGTAGGCCAAGTGAGAGGTGGCACAAACAGGAAGACAGATTATTATCTGAACGGCAATAGATTGGGAAAAGGGGAAGTGCAACGAGACTTGGGTGTCCTTGTGCACCAGTCACTGAAGGTAAGCATGCAGATGCAGCAGGCGGTTAAGAAGGCAAATGGTATGTTAGCCTTCATAGCGAGAGGATTCAAGTACAGGAGCAAGGATGTCTTGCTGCAGTTGTACAGGGCCTTGGTGAGATCACACCTTGAGTATTGTGTGCAGTTTTGGTCGCCTTATCTGAGGAAGGATGTTCTTGCCATGGAGAGAGTGCAGTGAAGATTCACCAGACTAATACCTGGGATGGCAGGAATGACGTATGAGGAGAGATTGGGTCGATTAGCCTTATATTCACTAGAGTTTAGAAGAATGAGAGGGGATCTCATTGAAACTTATAAAGTTCTAACAGGACTAGACAGACTAGATGCAGGAAGGATGTTCCCGATGGCGGGGGAGTCCAGAACCAGGGGTCACAGTCTAAGGATAAGGGGTAAGCCATTTAGGACAGAGATGAGGAGGAATTTCTTCCCCCAGAGAGTGGTGAACCTGTGGAATTCTCTGCCACACAGGACAGTTGAGGCCAATTCATTAAATATATTCAAGAAGGAGTTGGATATATTTCTTGAGGCTAAAGGGATCAAGGGGTATGGGGAGAAAGCAGGGACAGGGTACTGAATTTGGATGATCAGTCATGATCTCATTAAATGTTGGAGCGGGCTCGAGGGGCTGAATGGCCTACTTGTGCTCCTATCTTCTATGTTTCTATGTTTCTATGAAGTGTATTGGCCTCCTGGTGGATGGTCCCCACATGGAGGGTTCAGGTCAGGGAAGTGGCCTAGATCGCTGAAGAATACCCAGTTTTCTTTTTAATTGAGATTGGTTGAAGGGGTTCACAGAAGATTGTATGGGGTCTGGGTGGGGGGGGGTCAGTGGGGAACTGGGCAACCTCCCCCCAAAACCAACCAGATGTTGGAGGGCACCAGGGATACATATGCAGTGGCACTTGTACCCACCTGCCCCATGGAAGTTAGATGCCCCCCCACTGACTCCACAAACTCTAGTGGGATCAGCATTGGAGGGCACCAGCAGGCATGACCCCAGCATAGCTTCCAGGATGGCATCCTGTAGATTTTCAGAGCCAATATCTTTAAATTAATCAGTATGTGTTGTTTCCCGTACATGATTTTGTAAGAGAGAAAAGGCATTGAGAAGCAAATGTATCATCTCTATGGCTGGCAGCAATAGTACCATTGTGGATCCCAAAGACCTGAGCAACAAAAGAACATTTACATTTGATTATTGCTATTGGTCAACTGATGGATATATTGAGAATGACCAAGGAGTTTATCTGCCTGATGGACTCCACAGCAGATACATCAATCAGGTCAGTCAGATAAGCCTCTTTTAAAACTAAGATACTGGAATGCAACCATTTGTTGGCTTTTGGTTTTATAATTATAGCTGATGAAATGCAATTAAGTACAAAAAATTATCAGGAATTTTATACACTTTTATTAGTATTTTAAATTAATGCATTAAAACCTTATCTTGAGCTAAATAATAATTCAGAATGTACTATATTGTGATTTGAAAATATGGAGGGATTCATTCATGTCAATTATTCAAAGGAACGGGTCTTTAATGATCTTGGGAGAGCTGTCTTGGAGAATGCCTGGAAGGGGTACAATGCATCCCTTTTTTCCTATGGGCAGACTGGATCAGGGAAGAGCCATTCTATGACAGGATATGGAGGAAACAAGGGTCTTGTTCCTATGATTTGTGAAGAACTCTTCCAGGAAATTAAACAGCATCAGAACAAGGACAGACAGTTTTATGTAAGGAGTAGGTGGCATCACATGCACAGTAAATCTTAGTTTATTTAAAATTTAGCTTCAACATCCTAAAGTGTTCCTTTAATGATTATGATTGTCTTTTGTAGGTTTATTTTAGCATGTTCGAGATCTACAATGAACAGGTATGTGTAAATATTGCACTGCACAATACTCTAATGAAAGTTGCAAACCTAGACATGTGCTGTTTATTAATTTTAGTGAAAAAATAAACATCAGTATAAAGAAAGGAATACCACTTTATACTCATGTCTACTTTTTGTTGAAGTTAGTTAACAGAGAAAAATATAGCCCATAGTTCCTAATTGCACAAGTACAAACCCAGGTCTTGTTCTTTATGGCCTGGAATTTGCGGTGGGTAATAACAGCGAACTAACTGCATTCACTGTTATTATCCCTTTGAAACTGACCGCAACTTCAGGATTTAGTGCATGCGCATCCTAACCCGGAAATCCTGAAATTGCGGTCAGTCATTCACTGCTTCGACACTGGCTGCGCTGTGGGCCCGCATCCCCCCCCCGCCACACCATTCCCCCCCACCCACCCTGCCGCCATAGCCAGCAATCAGTGTAATCGTGAAACTGACGAAAATGTTGGCTTTTCCGCGGTAATATCGCTGTTAAATACCCCATTAACGGTTAAACCTTGTTGGATTAGGTGTAACTGGGGTTTTAACCGTGTATTGACTGCTAAACAAACGTCATGGCCCTGAAGAAACAATTTAAATTTTGTGGAGTGTCAAATTTCTCCATTTTAATAAAAAAATCCAATTTTAAGAAACTTAAAAAAATTATTTTTTAAAAAGTTTATTCATCTTTATTTCAGGTTTGCCTTTTCCCCATGTGAGAGCTCCAACCTTTGTTTTGCTCTCTATAACATTTTTTAAAAGTCAGAATAAAAGCAACTTCTTCACTTCCTGGTTCCCTAGCGGTGAGAATTCTATATTATGATTGGCTGCTTAGACAGCTTGTTGACGTCGTAACAGCTCGCACTATGGGATTCCCACTAAACTACACTGATCTCAATTAAACATCGGAAAAACCGGGCTTCTCGCCACAGGGATCACAGGATCTTTGTGGAATGCTTTCTTTGGGGCCTGCGGCGAACACCTATACTTCGCCACTGACCGCAAATTACGTGCCATTGTTGAGATACCGCGGCAAATGTGGGAGTCGAGACCAGAGTTGATGGAACACAACTACTTTAATTTACATCATGGCAAAAGAGAGCTTGGAAAGCCCGCACAACCACTTAAATACTCCCCAGACAGGAAGTGCTCCCGGCAGCCTGTCCCTGCGGGAAACAAGTTGCCGGAGGAAAGGGCCCCCGGCTGGGGGCGGCTGCTGCCGGCAGTGCGCCTGCGTAAACTGTCCGTGCCGCCGTGAGCGGATTATGTCCAATGGTGGCGTGTCGCCACAGAGCTCCCCCCAGAATCCGCTTAGGAGGAGTGGACGAGTCGTGACGGTGGTCTAATGGTTCTGCCGGAGCGGCTCTGAGTGGCCGCCGGTCTAGTTGGTGGGACCGGGCGGTTCGCCGCCGGCTGTGCTGGCTTGCTGGCGGGACGGCCTCTAGTTGGAGGTTGGGCCACGGGGACCTGTTCCCCTGGTTCTGTGTGTGCTGGTTTGAGTCGGTCGATGGAGACTGTTTCGACCCTGTCGCCGAGTCGCAGCTTGAAGACCTTGTCCCCGGTTTGTAGTACCTCGTACGGTCCGTCGTACGGGGGTCGCAGGGGTCCGCGGTGCGCGTCGTGTCGCACGAAGACGAAGCGTGCCTGCTGTAAGTTTGGCGGGACATGAGGTGCGAGTTCACCATGTCGGTTGACCGGAAGTGGGGCGAACTGTTGAGCGGAAGAGGAAGAGTTGAGCTGCTGCTGTTCGGCCGACCAAGGCGTGGTAGCCTCCGGGAGGAATTCGCCTGGTACGCGCAGCGGTTGTCCGTAGACTAACTCCGCTGCTGAGGACTGGAGGTCTTCCTTGACCGCGGTGCGTAGGCCTAGTAGCACCCACGGTAGGCGGTCAGTCCAGGTACTGTCCTGCAGGCTGGCGCGGAGTGAGGCCTTGAGTGACCTGTGGAAGCATTCACACAGCCCGTTGGCCTGCGGGTGGTACACCGTGGTTCGGTGGAGCGTCACCCCGAGGTTGCGTGCTGTGGCCGTCCAGAGTTCGGAGGTGAACTGGGCGCCTCTGTCGGAGGTTATGTCGGCCGGTACGCTGAACCTCGTGACCCAGGTGTTAACGAACGCCCTGGCGATGTCGGCTGTGGTGGTGGAGGTCAGCGGCACTGCCTCAGGCCAGCGTGTGTAGCGGTCGACCATCGTGAGGAGATAAGTTTGGCCTTGCGATGGCGGCAGAGGACCGACGATGTCGACGTGTACGTGGTCGAAGCGGCGGCTGGGTACCTTGAAGTCTCCCAGGGGTGCTTTTGTGTGCAGCTGTACCATAGCCCGTTGGCAGGCGAGGCAGGAGGTGGCCCAAGTCCGAACATCTTTGCTGAGGCCGCGCCAGACGAAGCGCTGGGAGAGGAATTTGACGGATGCGCGGGAACCCGGATGGGAGAGCCCGTGGAGCGCGTCGAAGATGCGGCGGCGCCAGGTTGCAGGGACGACCGGCCTGGGTTGGCCGAGTGAGACGTCGCAAGTGACTGCCGTGGCTTCGGGCCCATGCGCGACCTTGGCTAGGCGTAGTCCTGGCAGGCTGGTAGCCGCCGAGAGGAGGTCTGAGTCCGTGAGCTGGGCCGCTGCTAGTTGCGCATAGTCGACCGCTAGGTGATTCGTGCAGATGGCGGGACGGGAAAGGCAGTCGGCGACAACGTTGTCTCTACCGGAGACGTGCTGGATGTCCATGGTAAACTCGGACACGGCCGCGAGCTGGCGTTGCTGCCTAGCGGACCAGGGTTCGGTGTTCATGGCCATCGCGTATGTGAGCGGCTTGTGGTCCACGTACGTGGTAAAGGGGCGGCCCTCCAGGAGGAACCTGAAATGGCGGACCGACAGGTGGAGCGCGAGGAGCTCGCGGTCGAAAGTAGAGTATTTGACCTCCGGGGGGCGCAGTTGGCGGCTGTAGAAGGCAAGTGGCTGCCACGCGCCATTGACCCACTGCTCGAACACGGCTCCGACCGCATGGTCGGAGGCGTCGGTGGTGAACGTGACCCGGGCATCGGCCCTCGGGTGTGCGAGCAGGGTGGCGTCGGCGAGCGCGTTTTTGGTGGCGTCGAAGGCGGCTGATGTGTCAGCGGTCCAGGCTACTGCCATCTTGCCGGATTTGCCTCGGAGGGAGTCGTATAGGGGCTTCACGAGGGCTGCAGCTCTGGGGATGAACCTGTTGTAGAAGTTCACCATCCCGAGGAACTCCTGGAGGCCCTTGATGGTTTTGGGGCGGGGGAATTGCTGGACGGCCTGCACCTTGTTGGGCAGGGGGACGGCCCCAGCAGGGGTGATGTGGTGGCCGAGAAAATCGATCTCGGCTAGGCCGAATTGGCACTTCGCCGGGCTGAGGATGAGCCCGTGTTGGGCTAGGCGCCCGAACAGGATGCGAAGGTGTTCGAGGTGTTCCTGTTTGGAGGAGCTGGCCACGCGAATGTCGTCTAGATAAACGAATAGGAAGTTCAGGTCCCGGAGGACTGAGTCCATAAGGCGCTGGAAAGCCTGGGCTGCATTCTTGAGGCCGAAGGGCATCCTCAGGAACTCGAACAGGCCGAATGGGGTGATGACGGCCGTTTTGAGGATGTCCGCGGGGTGTACGGGGACTTGGTGGTAACCGCGCACCAGGTCGACCTTGGAGAAGACGGTTCGTCCAGCCAGTCGGGCCGAGAAGTCCTGGATGTGCGGCACCGGGTATTGGTTGGGGGTGGTGGCGTCGTTGAGGCGGCGGTAGTCCCCGCAGGGGCGCCAGCCTCCGCCGGGCTTGGGGACGATGTGGAGGGGCGAGGCCCAAGGGCTGCTGGAGCGGCGGATGATGCCGAGTTGCTCCATGGTGGTGAACTCGGCCCGCGCGATTTCCAGCTTGGCCGGGTTGAGTCTGCGGGCGTGGGCAGAGACCGGGGGGCCGGTGGTGGGGATATAGTGCTCCACACCGTGTTTGGCGGCTTTGGCCGAAAAGGTCGGGTTGTGAGGGCGGGAAACTCGGCTAGTAGTGCCGAGTAGTCGTCCGTGGCTCTGGCGAGGCAGTAGGTCGTCAGGCCGGCCGAACGGGCCGGGGTGAATGCGCCAGGGATGGGGGTCATAGTGTTGATGTCGACGAGGCGGTGCCTCGGAATGTCGACAAGGAGGCCGTGGGCGCGTAGGAAGTCGGCGCCGATGAGTGGGCAGAGGACCTTGGCTGTGAGGAACTCCCAGCGGTAGCGGCGGCCTGCGAGGTCGAGCGTGACCATGCGGGTGCCGTATGTGCGGATGTCAGAGCCATTGGCTGCGGCCAGCGTGATACCCCGTGCGCCGCGTTGGATTTCGAGGGCGGAGGCGGGGTTGATGCTGTGCTGGGCTCCTGTGTCGCACAGGAATCGGCGGTTGGTGCTGTCATCGGTGACGTACAGTAGGGGCCCCTTTTGCCCTGCGGCCATCGTGGGGGCCGGTGTGGGGGGGGGTTTGAAAGTGCACGGTGGCGTGCAGCGTTGGGCCCTAGTACCAAAACGGGTGTGGTAGTAGCAGTGACCCGGAGTGGAAGGGCGGTCGGGCCTAGTGGGCCGGGGGGACCGCGTGGTCGTTGCCGTGAGGTCGGGCGCGACGTCGCGGGCGGTCTGCGCGGAGAGCAGCCGGTCGGCCTTTTCGGCTATCTCATTCAGGTCCGTGGAGCCAGACTCCACAATGAGCGGGCGGATGCTGGCGGGGAGCTGCCGAATGAAAAGCGTGCGAAAGAGGGCACCGGGGTTTTTGTCGTCCGAGAAGGACAGCATGTGGGAAAGCAGGTCTGATGGTGAAGCATCACCAAGGCCTGGGAGGTCGAGGAGTTGGCAGTTGCGCTGGTAAGAGGACGCCTGAAATTTTTTAAGAAGCGCGGCCTTCAGATGTTCGTACTTGCCTTCCTCTGGTGGATCCTGCAGCGCTGCCCAAACCTTGGGGACTGTGGCGTAGGTGAGAGAGGCGATGAGGTAGTTGTACTTCGTGGCGTCGACTGTGATGCTTCTCAGCCGGAATCTGGACTCGGTTTGAACGAACCAGGCCTCGGCCAGGTTCTCCCAAAAGTCCGGTAGTTTAACCGTGACTGCGTTTGTATCCGCCATGCTAGCTTAGGATTCGTCCTGAGCGTCAGGGCCACCAGTGTTGAGATACCGCGGCAAACGTGGGAGTCGAGACCAGAGTTGATGGAACACAACTACTTTAATTTACATCATGGCAAAAAGAGAGCTTGGAAAGCCCGCGCAACCACTTAAATACTCCCCAGACAGGAAGTGCTCCCGGCAGCCTGTCCCTGCGGGAAACAAGTTGCCGGAGGAAAGGGCCCCCGGCTGGGGGCGGCTGCTGCCGGCAGTGCGCCTGCGTAAACTGTCCGTGCCGCCGTGAGCGGATTATGTCCAATGGTGGCGTGTCGCCACACCATTATCTTATCACAATATTAGCACAGATACATTAGGCATTTAACATTGTAAATATTTGAAAATACTATCTGTATCATGTTTTTTTAAATTGTGGACTAAAATACTTTCTTAAGATTATCATCCACCCAGTTTGTATTTATTTTTGTCCTGATCTTTAGGTCCCTCCTCCAACTATATATCATTTCCTAGGAGGGTGGACATATATTTACTAGTGTCACTCTGTAAATTGCCATTAGGAGCCCCATGAGACCAGCTGGTGTAAGACCCCTTCCTTGCACTGTGGCTTCCTTCCTGAGAGGGAATACTTTGTAGCAACATGGTGCTTCTCACAACATGGTGGTTCTATAAAGGGCGGGCAATCTGCCCCACCAGATTACTGCAGGCAAACATCTACCCCTCTACGTGGGCAATTGTGGGCACAACCTAAGTTTTGCCTCTCTGTGGTGCACTGGCAGGTTCACCACACTGCCATGTAATTTTATTGATTTATATTATTTTCTTAAGCTTCTTATGAAAATTTAGTAAAGGTGTTAAGAAGTCACTAGGAATATATAGAATACTGGAATAGACCATTTGGCCCAACCAGTTCACATTGGCGTTTACCCTCCACATGAGCAAATACACCGAACAACATTTACCCACCTTCTTCCCATATCCCTCCAACCTCTTCTTTCATCCACCTATCCTATCCAATCTTGAATGTTGACATAGTTTCTGCCTCAACCGCTAACCCTGGAAATATTCCAGAGCTTCACAACTCTCTGTGTGAATGAGTTTAACCGACCTGCCTTCTGTTCTAAATCTCTTAAATTTAATCTTGTATCTATGGGGGCGATTTTGCCAGCCCTGGGGAGGCGGGTATGCAGGCGGGACTGCTGGGAAAATGGCAGAATTTGGGGGCGGGTGCCCAACCCACCCTCAACCCGCCTCCATGCCATCTTGCCAGGAGGCGGGTAGCCGTCCCCCGTCCGGTCCCGTCTCCTTGGAAGCGGGAAGGGATTAAAGCCTATTAACTGCCTGTTAACAGGTAGTTAACAGGCAGAAAATAGGATTATCCCCTTTTTGCCCTCACAAGTGCGGGCTTCCCGAAGGCTCCAAAACACACCAGCTCAGCGAGGCGAGTACTGGGTCTGCGAGGGTTGGGGGATGCAAAAGTTTGGTGTGAACGTAAGTGATGGGTGCTAGAATGTAGAGGTGAATATCTGAGGTAACTGCAAAGCGTTTTTAAAAGTGTACTTGTGTTTGTTTCTTCCTGCAGGCTTCAGTCGGTTTGTATGCGGAGACTCTCGGACCTCCGCGTTGGGATTGACAGGTGGCCGTTGCATTCACAGATGCGACAACCATCTCAATTCTGTTAAAGAAAGAAGTTTGTTGGGGTCTTGTATTCAAGATCTCATCAAACTGCAGAGAATGGCACTGTTTGACAGCTTCACAGAGCTGTCAAACGATGAAAATTTATCTGTCAAAAATTTTTGACAGATGAAACATCATACGTTGATGTGCTCTGCAACCAGCTTTCCCTTAATTGGCCTGCTAAGCCTGCTGGGCGGGCTTAACAAGGTCAATCAAGGGAAAATAGTGTGGGTTGGCCACAAATCGATGGAGGCAGGACATCGATCCGACAAGCAGCAGACCCGCCTCCAACGTGCCCCCAGTCACAAAATCGCCCCCTATGGCTCCTTGCTCTTAACATCTCAACTACTGGAAACAATCTGCTTCTATCTACCCTGTGTCATTGTTTCATAATTTTAAGCACTTCAATCATATCACTGCGTAATCTGCAGAGTTCTAACAAAAACAAAAACATTTCAAGTCTTTCATTCGATTTTTATTTGCCCAAACCAAGCAGCATTCAAGTGAATCTGCGTTGGATTCGTTCAGATGATTGGACATTGGTTGCTGCCTACCATTTGTAAACTATTGTAGTTCTGTAGATACTATTTCTGTGCACTTTAATGATTACATGTTTTGGTTTTGAAGGTTCAGGACCTCCTGTCAAAGGTTCGAAAGCCTAATGGTCTGCGTGTGCGGGAAGGCAGACATGGGTTTTATGTTGAGTGCCTTAAGTCAGTGCCATGTAGCAGTTTTAAGCAACTTGAGGCTTTCCTGGATCAAGGAATTCGGAACAGAAGCACTGCCTCAACTAACTGGAACACCACCAGCAGCAGATCCCACATGGTGATCAGAATCCACTTTCAGCAGGTATTAGGTGTAAGGCCATTAAGGGGAGCTAGTGAGGAATGTGTAAACTTTCCAACATCTAGGCTGTTAGGCTCACTTCCAATAAAAGTCTATCCGATGGTGCCACTCCTAATGAACATGGCATTTGATAAAACTGAAAAGCAATGTTAGGAACAATTTAATGAGGCATCAAATAAAATAATACATAACATCAGGTAAAATTTTCAATTACATTGATAGTTCATTTATTTGTAACTTATCAAATTTAGTGAAGTGTATGTGTTATTAAGTATTATGATGGGTTATTTAACAAGCTAAGTACTTGATCCTGTCTCTTACTTGAGTAAAGTTTCAAAAGAAAAACCTTGTCTGGTAAAGTAATGCATTGAACCAAATTTCTCAGCCACAATAATTAAAGAGTTAATGATATTAAATAGACTACAAATGGAAAAGGACTAAGAACAAAATTGGGAATAAATAAAGAGGGAAACAATCAATTGGAAGAAGAGAACGGGATGTGTTGTAAGAAGATAAAAGCAAGAAAGAGGAGGTTACAAAAATAGAAACCATTACATAGTAACAACTAGGAAATAGTTTCCTATGTTACAATTCAGAGAACATAAGCTGATTAGATGTAGAATATCTTGAGAATGAGAATTAGTTTCTTTTTGGATTTTTTTGGTTTATTTGCAGTATATATATATAATTTTAATAACATTTTATTGGTTACTTTCGTTCCATGAAAAGGGCAAGTAATATATTACTTCAAAAGTGTCCTACATTTCTTGACTACTAATCGATTGCAGTATGCAAGTTCAACCACAAAGTTTACAAATAGGAATTTGAAGCCTCTTAAAAGAGAAGGTTAAAAAAAGAGAGGTACATAAATCAAGCTAAAAACCTTAGAGGTCCCATAATTAGATCCCTGCATTAGCAACATGAAGCATCAGGATTTTACAATCAGCAACAAAACCCTACATATTGAGCTTTTGTTTTTTAATGTAATTATTTATAACATTATAGGACAGTATCACTAAGGCTAAGGAGCATGGGGTAAGATCCATTACCATTTTGAGCTGTGTTTTACTTTTTCAATTCTTGGACATTATCAGCTTTAGTTGTACTCAAATTTGGAACCTTCAAAACTGAATTTCAGCACAAACTATGAGGAAAAGGAATAGTCAATCCTACTATTTACATCACACATAGAATCATAGAATGGTTACAGCACAGAAGGAGGCCATTCGGCCCGTCGAGCCCATGCCGGCTCTCTGCAGGAGCAGTTCAGCTAGTCCCATTCCCCCGCCCTTTCCCCGTAGCTCTGCAAAATGTTTTCCTTCACTTACTTATCCAATTCCCTTTTGAAAGCCACAATTTATGTGATTTATGTGGCACAAAAGTGCAGGACTTTGAAGCCTCTTATATTTATTAAATGTAATAAAAACTTTAAAACTGCTTAACTAAAGGATAAGGCAGTGCTATTGAACGCTGATGACCTATTGTCAACAAGAGAAGCTCAACCTGCAATTCAGTAAGCCAAACATTAACCCTCAGTTAGTCAGCTCCACCAACACAGAACATTAGTCTTCATCAAAAAGATGATTGAGCTGGTATCAAATTGTTAGGATGTGGACTTATCAATTTAGCCCCAAAGATGACCCATCAATTTGTGAATAAAGTACGTATCAAAGGGTCTCCTTGGTACTTTTTCTCCCCTCTTCTCTGATGGCTTAAGCCCTTCTGGGATACAGTTTCATAGACACTGCTGGACCTCTGGTATCTTGTCCAAGTGGCTACTCTTCATATGCCTCAATAGTGAGCATTTGTAGGCTATTCAACTGCGGAAAGCATCAAAGATGAGCCCAATTCTATGCTCACTCAATCGAACACTTATCTTATATTCCACCAAGGGTTACTGAATAACAATCAAGAGCAGGAGCATTGGATAATTTATGTCCTTACTAGCCCAAGATCTAACTTTATATTCTGGACATCTTTAGAACTAAAATATAACATTTTGAGAAATGATTCAGATCTTTCATCCTTTTGTACCCATACAACAGATTCTAGTAAAGCTCACACCAAATCAAAGAATACTAAGGGGGAGAAATTTATTATGGCCCCGTTTGGGGCTGTTAACTTTAGAAAGCTGGGAAACTTAGCACCAGGCGCTAATGATTCCCAGCTTTTGCAAAATTCGGTGTTTGTGTTCCAGGAAGGAAGTGGAGCGCTAAATCAAGCGCTCCACTTCCTTCCTGGAGTGCTAAAGGACGCAGGCGGGGCGGTAGTGGTGCACAATGTCCCGTGCAGCGCTGCCACGATCCGAGGCTCCTTCCCTCCCTTAAAGGGAAGGGTCGTCGCTGCAGGCTCTGCAGTGAGCTGGTCCCCAATGGCATCCGTGATTCGGCCCGATCAGCACCATGCACACCAGATCGATCGTGGTCCAGGAGAATTGAAAAAAATTGAAAAACGCATTTTAGAAGTTTTCCTACTTACCTCGGCCACCTCCCCTTTAACTTCCGCCCCGAAGTGCTCGGCCTCCCGAACAACGCCTCCTGCAGCTGTCGGTGTTGTCGCCCGGCGATGCTGCAGGGGGCGGAACCGAAGTTCGGGTCTGGGGCGCTACCGGAGCGATGCACTTGGCAATTACATCACGATCTCCGAGTGCAGGAGATCGTGGCGCAAAGTGTTACCGGCACCGCAAACCTCACGGCCAAGTTAGCGGGAGTCGTTCATCTCACCGCGCCCAGGCGGTAAGTCGTTAGCACCCCTTATCTCCTCCCGGGGGTGCTAAAGGGAGGCGCTAACCCACCGAATTTCTCCACTTAGAAGTCAGATTTGAAAGAAAACTTTGGAGCTCATAAAGTGTTTGAAAGCGTGTATCTAGTGGCTTTTAATGAAAGTTTTCTGAGTGTCCAATAACTGAAAAAATGATGATATAGGCAAACTGGTCATGATAGCAAGGTTGATTCAAGATTTAGCAATTCACTGTGTGAAAGCTGTCAAAATCAGAAAAAGATTAAACACCAAACTAGTAGTTGTATTCTAGGCATGTGCTACATCCTTAGATATGGGATAGAGAGCGGAAACTCTATGGATACTGAGGCCACGATTTTGCTGACCTTGGTGGGTCAGTGGCGGGTCCCAACCCCATTGCTGGCTCCATCGCACTCTCTGAAATTACTTTCCATTGATTGGGGTTGTTAAGCCCGCCCAGCACATTTCCCCACCAATTAGAGGAAGCGGGCTGATGATGTCATTTGATGGCGCGTCATCAGCCGGTTACCTTAAAGGGACCATAGCCAAACTTAGTTTGACATTTGTGCTGTCAGTGTTCTACAGCATTGAGGTGCTGAAAACACTGACGAGCACTACACAGAGGTGCAGGGCTGTATCCAGGCTCTCCCATGACTCCCTCCATATGCTTATGGAGGGAGCCACAGCATGCAGGGAGGTCCTCTTCCCATTCCATGGGCGGGAGAGACCTCCCCAAGAGATCAACACAGCCTGGTTGCACATTGAACAGGAGGGCACAAGAAGGGATGTGGTCAGGAGGACCTGGGCGCAGTGCCGCAAATGTTTCAATTATCTCATTAGATCACGAAACATTAGTACAAAGCCACACTCAACCTCATCCTGCTGTGCCTCTCATCACATCCCCATCACTCTGCCTTCCCTACCCTACTCCTGCACATCCTTACTCACACCAACTTAACTTGGACCTTCACCTATCCTTCTCTCTCTATCTATATTATCACATCCCCATCTCACTAGCCACCCCTCATACTCACCCTCATCCTAGTGCAATCATACCAATTAACAATACACAAGGGTAGGCACTTAGGTGTTTTATGCAATGTTCATATAAAGTTTCTGTTAATGTGCTGTCAAACATTGAAACATTTATTTCCAACACTTTGCGATCTTGGACAGATTTGTGTGCACCTTTGGAAGTGACTTAGTGAGTTGCAGTGAATGGTGAGACATAATGGTACCCCCCGCAATGGTCATGAGTATGAAAGGAATGGCTTGGGAATTGTAGGGATGCTTTATCTTGTTGGTGTGGAGTGGTGCCAACCTGGTGCATCACGTGGCAGCCAGGGTGTACAGCGCCAAGTGAAATACATCTGGCCATGGTGAGGCCATCCCTGGCCTCCCGGGCAGCAATGTGCTCGGGTGCTGATGCCCTCTGTCCTGTGCAGCATCAGTTGATTGCGGAGAAGGTTGGTGTTGTTGGTGCTGCTGGTGTGCCTGGTGCTGCTGGTATTGGGGTTGATCATGGTTAGATTCTGGGGACCAAGGTGAGAGAGTATAAATGGTACCTATGCTGATGGAATAGATGGCAGGTGAAGTTGAGATGACTGAAACAATCTGTCAATGGTGAGAGAGGTTGTTCCAATGAGGTGACACTGGATAGAAAGTTTGTTCCAAACACTTGCAACCTGCATAAAGAACAATCTGTCTTCCAAATGCAGGAAGCAACAGCTTCTGAGCTTGGAAAGTGATTAGCTGTGAGGTGGGAGCTTTTATAGCCATTTCAAGCTGTCAAGTAATCAACTGATTCAATGGCAATTCATCTCCCACCTTAGTTTAACAGACGTGATCCCGATCAGTGAGAACCCCGTGGGCGAGCATGTAAATTCAAAAGGTGAGCTCAAATATATTCTTAATGGTCTCTAAACAAGGTCATAATTACCTGAATTGGGTCTCCCGCCGCTGCGTGTCGGGGCTGCTCAGCGCTGACAGACCCAACATCGGGGAAAGGCATGTGGTGGCGGGTTCACAGCGGGGTCTCGACCCGCTGGGGAACAAAAAACGCTTTCCCACCCGACCCACTACCGATTGCGCCCACTGACCCCCCGGAAAATCTCAGCCAGAGTGTTATTTGTGCATTGGACAATATGTATAAATCTGTATTGGATTTTCTATTATACAGTATCTCCAGAGTAAGTATATGTGAACCTCAATTGCTATCAATTCAGTGAATGCATATCACACAATATTTTATCAGGGGTAGTAAGGAATGTACAATGAAATACTGGTAAGCATTTTTATTGCACAACTGATTGCACACTTTTATTTACAATGAAAAATATTCAAAGCTGTGAATGGTTTCTAACTGTTTTTAATCCTTAGACTGCTGACAGTTCCAAATGATCTTCTCCCTTTATTGGCTTTTCTGTATAATTTTTCATCTCACACATAGTGCTACTGAAGCCCACACTAATCATACGGCAGTAAAACTATTCAACTGTTAAGAATAACTTTACTACTATAATGTTAACCCTAAACAACCTTGGGCCTCCCTTGCCTCGGGATTCCTACCCCTTTTCCCAACCACGATCATCTCTGGGCCTAGAAACATAGAAACATAGAAAAATAGGAGCAGGAGTAGGCCATTCGGCCCTTCGAGCATGCTCCGCCATTCAATATGATCATGGCTGATCCTCTATCTCAATACCATATTCACGCTCTCTCCCCATGCCCCTTGATGTCTTTTGTGTCTAGAAATCTATCTATCACCTTCTTAAATATATTCAGTGACTCTGTGGCAGAGAATTCCACAAGTTCACCACCCTCTGAGTGAAGAAATTTCTCCTCATCTCAGTCCTAAATGTCCTACCCCATATCCTGAGATTCGTTCTAGACCTCCCAGCCAGGGGAACCATCTTCCCTGCATTCAGTCTGTCTAGCCCTGTCAGAATTTTACACGTTTCAATGAGATCCCTGTCATTCTTCCAAACTCTAGTGAATACAGGCCTAGTCGACCCAATCTCTCCTCATACGAGAGTCCTGCCATCCCAGGAATCAGTCTGGTGAACCTTCGCTGCACTCCCTCTATGGCAAGTATATCCTTTCTTAGATAAGGAGACCAAAACTGCACACAGTATTCTAGGTGTGGTCTCACCAAGGCCCTGTACAACTGAAGTAAGGCATCCTTGATCCTGTACTCAATTCCTCTTGCAATGAAGGCCAACATATCATTTGCCTTCCTAACTGCTTGCTGCGCCTGCATGTTTGCTTTCAGTGACTGGTGTACAAGGACAACCAGGTCCCTTTGTACAGCAGCATTTCCCAAACTATCACCATTTAAATAATACTCTACCTTCCTGTTTTTCCTACCGAAGTGGATAACTTCATATTTATCCACCTTATACTGCATCTGCCATGTATTTGCCCACTCACTCAACTTGTCTAAATCGCCTTGAAGCCTCTTTGCATCCTCCTCACAACTCCACATAGTTTTGTGTCGTCAGCAAACCTGGAAATATTACTTTTGGTTCCCTCATCCAAATCATTGATATATATTGCGAATTGCTGGGGCCCAAGCACTGATCCCTGCGGAACCCCACTAGTCACCGCCTGCCACCGCGAAAAAGACCCATTTATTCCTACTCTCTGCTTCCTGTCTGTTAACCAATTTTCAATCCATGCCAGTATATTACCCCCAATCCCATGTGCTTTAATTTTGCACACTAACCTCTTATGTGGAACTTTATCAAAGGCCTTCTGAAAATACAAATACACCACATCCACTGGTTCTCCCTTATCTATTCTACCAGTTGTATCCGCAAAAAACTCCAGTAGGTTTGTCAAACATGATTTCCCTTTCATAAATCCATGTTGTCTTTGTCTAATTCCATTGATATTTTCTAAGTGCCCTGTTATCACATCCTTTATAGTAGATTCTAGCATTTTCCCTACTATTGATGTTAGGCTAACTGGTCTGTAGTTCCCTGTTTTCTCTCTCTCTCCTTTTTTAAAGAGTGGGGTTACATTTGCCACCCTCCAATCTGCAGGAACTGTTCCATAATCTATAGAATTTTGGAAGATGACAACCAATGCATCCACTATTTCCATGGGTACCTCTTTTAGTACCCTGGGATGCAGATTATCAGGCCCTGGGAATTTATCAGCTTTCAGTCCCATTAATTTCACCAGCACTATTTTTTTACTAATACTAATTTCCTTTAATTCCTCCTTCTCACTAGACCCTTGGTTCCCTAGCATTTATGAGAAGTTATTTGTGTCCTCTTCTGTGAAGACAGAAGCAAAGTATGGGTGGAGATAAGGAATAATAAGGGGAAAAAAACACTAGTGGGCGTAGTCTATAGGCCTCCGAACAGTTGCAACTCTGTTGGACGGAGTATCAATCAGGAAATAGTTGAGGCTTGTAATAAGGGAACATCTATAATTATGGGGGATTTTAACTATCATATTAATTGGACAAATCAAATTAGGCAGGGCTGCCTTGAGGATGAGTTCATTGAGTGTATTAGGGATGGGTTTCTTGAGCAGTATGTAACTGAACCGACCAGGGGGCAAGCAACCTTAGATCTGGTCCTGTGTAATGAGACAGGATTAATTAAAAATGTCCTAGTAAAGGATCCCCTTGGAATGAGTGACCATAACATGGTTGAATTCCATATTCAATTAGAGGGTGAGAAGGTTGGATCTCAAACAAGTGTGCTAAGCTTGAATAAAGGAGGCTATGAAGGTATGAGAGCGGAATTGAGTAGAGTGGATTGGGAAAATAGATTAAAGGGTAAGACGATACATGATCAGTGGTGTACATTTAAGGAGTTATTTTACAACTTCCAAAAAATATATATTCCACTGAGAAGAAAAGGGTGTAAAAGAAAAGACAGCCATCCGTGGCTAAGTAAAGAAATTAAGGATAGTATTCGACTAAAAACAAGGGCATATAAGGTAGCCAAATCTAGTGGGAGGATAGAGGATTGGGAAAACTTTAAAAGACAGCAAAAAATAACAAAAAGATTGATTAAGAAAGGGAAGATAGATTATGAAAGTAAATTAGCAAAAAATATAAAAACAGATAGTAAGAGTTTTTATAGTTATATAAAAAGAAAGAAGGTGGCTAAAGTAAATGTTGGTCCCTTAGAGGATGAGACCGGGAAATTAATGGTGGGAAATATGGAGATGGCAAAAACACTGAATGAATATTTTGTATCAGTCTTTACAGTAGAAGACACTAAGAATATCCCAACACTGGACAAACAGGGGGCTATAGGGGGGCAGGAGCTAAACACGATCAAAATCACTAAGGAAGTGGTACTCGGTAAAATAATGGGACTCAAGGCGGATAAATCACCTGGACCTGATGGCTTACATCCTAGGGTCTTGAGGGAAGTGGCGGTAGGGATTGTGGATGCATTGGTAATAATTTTCCAAAACTCCCTGGACTCAGCAAAGGTCCCGGCAGACTGGAAAACTGCTAATGTAATACCCTTATTTAAAAAGGGCAGTAGACAGAAGGCTGGAAACTATGGACCGGTTAGCCTAACATCTGTGGTAGGTAAAATTTTGGGGTCCATTATTAAGGAGACAGTAACAGGACATTTTGTATAATCATAATCTAATAGGACAAAGTCAGCATGGTTTTATGAAGGGGAAGTCATGTTTGACAAATTTGCTGGAGTTCTTTGAGGAAGTAACATATAGGGTGGATAAAGGGGAACCAGTGGACGTAGTGTATTTAGACTTCCAAAAGGCATTTGACAAGGTGCTACACAAAAGATTATTGCTTAAGATAAAAAATCACGGGATTGGGGGTAATATTCTGGCATGGATAGAGGATTGGCTATCTAACAGAAGGCAGAGAGTTGGGATAAATGGTTCATTCTCAGACTGGCAAACAGTAACTAGTGGTGTTCCGCAGGGGTCAGTGCTGGGTCCCCAACTCTTTACAATCTATATTAACGATTTGGAGGAGGGGACCGAGTGTAACATATCAAAGTTTGCAGATGATACTAAGATGGGAGGGAAAGTAGTGAGTGAGGAGGACATAAAAAACCTTCAAGGGGACATAGGCAGGCTAAGTAAGTGGGCAGAGATTTGGCAGATGGAATACAATACTGGAAAGTGTGAGGTTATGCACTTTGGCAGGAAAAAACGTAGAGCAAGTTATTACCTTAATGGCAAGAAACTGGAAAGTACTGAAGTACAAAGGGATCTGGGGGTCCTGGTGCACGAAACTCAAAAGGTTAGTATGCAGATGCAGCAAGTGATTAAGAAGGCCAATGGAATGTTGGCTTTCATTGCTAGGGGGATAGAATATAAAAATAGGGAGGTATTGCTTCAGTTGTACAAGGTATTGGTGAGACCGCACCTGGAATACTGCGTACAGTTTTGGTGTCCATACTTAAGAAAAGACATACTTGCTCTCGAGTCAGTACAAAGAAGGTTCACTCGGTTAATCCCGGGGATGAGGGGATGGACATATGAGGAGAGGTTGAGTAGATTGGGACTCTACTCATTGGAGTTCAGAAGAATGAGAGGCGATCTTATTGAAACATATAAGATTGTGAAGCGGTTGGATCGGGTGGATGCGGGGAGGATGTTCCCGATGATGGGTGAAACTAGAACTAGGGGCCATAGCCTTAGAATAAGGGGCTGCTCTTTCAAAACTGAGATGAGGAGGAACTACTTCACTCAGAGGGTGGTAGGTCCATGGAATATGCTGCCCCAAAAAGCTGTAGAAGCTACATCATTACATAAATTTAAAACAGAAATAGACAGTTTCCTAGAAGTAAAGGGAATTAAGGGTTACGGGGAGCGGGCAGGAATTTGGACATGAGTCTAGGTTCGGATCGGACATGGCCCTGTGAGTAGCGGAGCGGGCCCAGGGGCCGTGTAGCCTGATCCTGCTCCTATTTCGTGTGTCTAATTCTGTTAGATTCAGGAGATGGTTCTGTGATAGTAGATTGGCGGTTAGGATCAGATCAGCCATGATCTTATTAAATGGCGGAGCAGGCTCGAGGGGCCGATTGGCCTACTCCTGCTCCTATTTCTTATGTTCTTATGTTCTTATTTGTTTAATTGTTCTGCCATTTCCTTGTTCCCCATGATAAATTCTCCCATTTCTGACTGTAAGGGACTGACATTTGTCTTCACTAATCTTTTTCTTTTTATATACTTGTAGAAGCTTTTACAATCTGCTTTTATGTTCCTTGCAAGTTTAATCTCATACTCTATTTTTCCCTCTTAATCAATCTCTTGGTCCTTTTTTGCTGAACTCTAAACTGCTTCCAATCCTCAGGCTTGCTACTTTTTCTGGCAACTTTATATGACTCCTCTTTGGATATAATACTATCCCTAATTTCTTTTGTTAGCCATGGTTGGGCCGCTTTTCCTTTTGTGTTTTTGCGCCAGAAAGGAATGTATAACTGTTGCAATTCATGCATTTGTTCTTTAAATGTTAGCCATTGCTTATCCACCGTCCAGCCTTTTAATGAAGCTCCCCAATCTATCATAGCCAACTCACTCCTCATACCTTCGTAGTTTCCTTTGTTTAGATTTAGGACTCTAGTTTCGGATTGAACTTCTTCACTTTCCATTTTAATGAAGAATTCTATCATGTTATGGTCACTCTTCCCTAAAGGACGCCGCACAACAAGATTATTAATTAACCCCTTCTCATTACACAATACCCAATCTAGGATAGCCTGTTCCCTAGTTGGCTCCTCAACGTACTGGTCTAAAAAACCATCTCGTACTTCAGGAATTCATCCTCCACAGTATTATTGCTAATTTGGTTTGACCAGTCTATATGTAGATTAAAGTCACCCATGATTACTGTGGTACCCTTGTTACATGCATCCCTAATTTCCTGTTTGATGCCATCCCCTACATTACCACTACTGTTTGGAGGCCTATAGACAACTCCCACCAATGTTTTCTGCTCCTTGGTGCTTCTTAGCTCCACCCAGACTGATTCTACATCCTGATTTTCTGAGCCAATATCCTTTCTCACTATTGCTCTGATTTCATCCTTTACTAATACCACCCCACCTCCTTTTCCTTTTCGCCTGTTCTTCCTAAATATCGAATATCCTTGGATATTCAGCTCCCAGCCTTGGTCAACCTGCAGCCATGTCTCCGTAATTCCAATGATATCGTATCCCCTCCTGACCACTTACGTTATGCTGGGAACTGTTTTCTTGGCTCCCCAGTGGCAGCCTGATGCTGCCTGAAAACCCGCTGGCCTTCTTGTCATTTATACCAGGTTCGTGCAGAAGTCCATTGCACAGAATGTAAATGAGGCCTGACTGTTAAAATCGACTGGACTGCCCCACTACCACTGCAGCTCTCGGGTAGGCTAGACACTAGCTAGGCTGAGTTCCCGCCTAAGAGTGAAAATATAGCCCATACAGTATATTGCCTTCTTTTTCATATTTCCTGCAACAAATAGTATTTTTAGGAGCCTACAATTTCTTTTAAATCCCACTGGCCTTTGCTACTATCCCTTGGGTTCCTAGCAGTCACAGAGCAGGAATCCAAAGAAAGAAAGACTTGCATTTATATAGCGCCTTTCACGACCACCGGACATCTCAAAGCACTTTACAGCCAATGAAGTACTTTTGAAGTGGAGTCACTGTTGTAATGTGGGAAACGCGGCAGCCAATTTGCGCACAGCAAGGTCCCACAAACAGCAACGTGATAATGACCAGATAATCTGTTTTGTTATGTTGGTTGAGGGATAAATGTTGGCCAGGACACCGGGGATAACTCCCCTGCTCTTCTTCAAAATAGTGCCATGGGATCTTTTACATCCACCTGAGAGAGCAGACGGGGCCTCAGTTTAACGTCTCATCCGAAAGATGGCACCTCCCACAGTGCAGCACTCCCTCAGCACTGCACTGGAGTGTCAGCCTAGATTTATGTGCTCAAGTCCTTGGAGTGGGTCAAAGATCAGAGATCAGTGACATGACACAAACTGGATGCACTCTGATCATAAGGATTTAAATGGCTTTTTCAGCAGTGGGTTACCTTACCCTACCTCCTACCCATATGAGGAAAGTTACTTTGGAATCACCACAGAGAAGTGCAGCTTTAGAACTGGAATTCTGTTCTTGATTACATAAAGTCATTTTTAGAAAATAAGCTATCGAATGCAGCTATCCCACATACATCACAAATTGAACAAGTTTGAGGCAGTGAATGCAGTTGCCTGGGCCACAAACCGTTTACTTTCAATAAATTAACACCATCTAATATATATGTATGCCACATATCCCGATGTCCTTGTTTTTAAAAGTAAATATACGTTAGTTGCTTTTGGTTATCATAGCATAGTGATTTTTTTTTATCATGTCCTATATCGTGCGTGAGTAGGATGACTGATGGGTTGATACCATCAGTGCTGAGGAATGTCAAAAGGTGATCTCATTGGAACACAGTCATTGAATACAGGACCCAGTACTCACATCACAATGTCCTGCAACAGTAAGCAGGAATGGGGATAAAGGAGAGCCTGAAAAAAGTAATAGAGCAGTATAATGGGAAGAGAGGCAGTCCAGGAAACCCAAATAAAGGTGATGATCAAACCCAGAAAAATTCACAAAGGAGAGCAGCTGAACAAAGGAGTTTTGGAGCATCTGTAGTTGTTCTATTGGTGACATATAAGGCCCATAAAACTTTGTAGGCCGAGGAGATCCCACTAAGTTGGCCAATATGCCTTGTGCTACTATGCTTTCTGCTTACGATGGAAAAATTATCTCAAGTCTGTACCAGTTTAAGAAAATCAGTGTGATAGCATTCTGAGGGTGAGTAATGTCTGTATGTGTATCGTGTAATACCGTGTCTTTTCTCAGGTCTGTCACAATTGTACGGAAAGGAGATGTGTTATGGTAGAAATTTTAGATTTTGAATATAAATGGAAGATACAGGATGACGGTATAGTGACCTGAGCCCCCATCTTAACTTACCCAACAGAAATGTAATAGAATCATAGAAAGTTACAGCACGGAAGGAGGCCATTTTGGCCCATCGTGTCCAACAAAGAGCTATCCAGCCTAATCCCACTTCCCAGCTCTTGGTCCGTAGCCCTGCAGGTTAGAGCATCCCAAGTGCACATCCAAGTACTTTTTAAATGTGGTTAGGGTTCCTGCCTCTACCACCCTTTCAGGCAGTGAGTTCCAGACCCCTACAACCCTCTGGGTGAAGAAATTTCCCCTCAAATCCCCTCTAAACCTTCCACCAATTACTTTAAATCTGTGCCCCACATTTTTTGACCCCTCTGCTAAGGGAAATATGTCCTTTCTATCCACTTTATCTATGCCCCTCATAATTTTATACACCTCAATAAGGTCTCCCCTCAGCCTCCTCTGTTCCAAGGGAAAAAAAACCCAGCCTATCCAGTCTTTCCTCATAACTAAGATTCTCTACTCCCAGCAACATCCTTGTAAATCTCCTCTGTACCCTCTCTATGGTAATAAGGCTCGACCATGGAACTTGATCGCTCTCTTACGAGTGACATTGGGCAGGCATCCGAATATTCATCCCACCACCCGCCCAATGTACCGTAAAATTGAAAATCAGCCCCCCACATGTGTGATATAAACAATAGCACTACAGAGGTCCTTCAATAGTTAATAGCACTGATTTACACCTCTGTGTTGGTTGTCCATCAAGTTAGTAGCCTTAGCTGTCTAGAGCCAAGACGCTATTGTCCTGTGCCACAAAGCAAGTGAATTATCCACTATTGACTCCATTATTTATACCTAACAGTATTGACTGTCAACTGCAAGGATTTTTCCTCTTCATAATTTATTCCATATCCACGTTAAATTAGAATCATGTCATTCAATGCTGGGGTATTATTGAAAAGCAATATATTTTTCAGGATCAGTGAATAATGCAGCCACAGGGCCATTAACACAGCTCTGATGCTGCAAATAAATGCACTGCTTGTTGCTCTTTCTAATTCTTTCAGTCCTTTAAAATTCTACAAAATAATGTGCATGAAAGAAATTGAATTGCTGGTTAATCTCAATCACTTCACTTGTTGAAGGATTGCTTAAATATTTGTCTATAAACGTTTTCAGCAAAGTAAGCCAAATGTTCCCTATTTTCAACTACACATTGAACATTGATCATTGCAACAACCTTCTTACCACAATCCTCCATGTTTATATTTTCATATGTTTTTACAACATTTTTCATCTTATTTTTCAGTATTTTTAGGCCCACAATTTTTAGCATGTCCATCGTATTTCATTCATTTTGACAGTTACCTTGATAATAGCTCGATAAACAAATAAATAACTGTTTAGTATTCATAACAGGTGTTTACAGACCAACTCACTATGAAGCATTCGGAGATTGATCTGGTGGATTTGGCTGGCAGTGAAAGGCAGCGAAGTGCGGGAGTCACTTCTGACAGATTCAATGAAGCACGAGCAATCAATCTCAGTCTAACAACTCTTGGAAATGTTATTAGGTGAGCTTAACCCAACCTGATCTTTCTTCAAAAAGTAAATGAAACTGATATTGCATTTGGAGTTCAGCTTGCAGTTTTAATATTTATGCCTGGTTCCTGCACTGGCAATTCTTTATACTGTACTGTACACAGTAAACAAACTCAGTGTGACCAAGCCTTGATGTCTTTATGTACCTGCTGTTAAAGTGAGAAACTGCATACTTTTCATTACATATTGTACAGTTCCCTATCGGACAAGGCTGTGGGCAAGAGAGTTCAGTACATTCCCTATCGCAACTCAGTACTTACCAAACTACTCAGCACAGCGCTGGGAGGGAACAGCAAGACAATTATGGTGAGTTTTAACGACTTGATAGAAGTATCTATTAACTTTTCCCAACTCAAGAAGGCTAAAAATGATCTTAAATTCTTTTAACTACATTTTTCAAAATTATCTCCAACTACACTTTGGTGAAAATGTGATGAGGACTCGTTAGCACATTTATATTTTCAGCTCCAGTGCAGTTCAGTGACTAACACATTTTGGCACATCTGACTCCGTCTGTCCATTAAAGGGAAAGTAAATTCTATTGAATTGTTTTATCATTTTAACTGTAACAAATTAAGATATCTGTCCACTTTTCAGTGTATCACATTCACAGCCTGTTATATCTTGGAATTCAAGATGAAGAGCAATAAGCTAGCCAGTTTATTCAACTTGCGAAGAAGACTTCATAACTGATCTTAACTGCTTTCAGAATTAAGTCCCATCGGTGACCTTGTGACGGCTGGAATGTCACAGAGTTCCACAAGTTACCAAATTTGAAAACCATGCAGTACAGTCCACCTAACCGTGAAGGAAATATAAGCTTCTGAGAGTTCCCCAGTGACTGAGAGTGATACTTGAGCCATATAGACTAGCAATGTGCCCGCTGTGTCCTTGGTTAGCAGTTCTATGTCACAGCAATGATTAGGAGCTATAATTAGCCATAGTGCCCCCAGTCTAGGGATTGGAGAATGAATCAGGGTTCCCACTCCTGATTACTATCCAGTGGTGGCTGCCAGAAAGCTAGCATGTGTGGACATCAGATAATAGCAGGGGCAGGCTTAGCCTCAAACAGTCTACTGACACTCCGGCCCTGAAATTCTGCAGGGTTTCTCCCAGTTTCCAGCTGAAATGTTGGTGGGAAATCAGTATAAATCAGCAAAAAGGCATAAATGGACATTTTCAGTTGTTCAGGCTTTTTCTCCAGGAGTTCCTCCAGTTTCCCGCCTGCCGAAGTTACCGCGGGAGACTAGAAGAACTCCAGTGGGATTTCCAGGCCCCACTATTTAGGTTTGCACATTGAAAATGCTGCTTGGAGAAGTACCAGAGGATGACTGGTATCTGTGGAACTGTACCACAGGATGAACCACTAACATCAGAAGAAAAGGAAGAAAATCAAAAAACACAAGATAGTTATCGCATATTCTATGAAAGAAAGATGCAAAAAAATTACAGAAAGTAAATGTTATGCTTCCAACATGTTTCTGCAAGTATTTAAATAAGTAAAAATGTTTAGAAATCCATTATAGGGTGGAAGGAGGGCAGCCAACCTCTGCATAAGTGACAATGGACTGAAATTACTATTTCAAAAAATTATGGCCCAGAAATTATGATGTGGATTGATAGGTATGAACATTTAATGCATTCATTTCAAATTCCTTTTATAGCTATTTTTGCATCGGCAGTACCCTTTTAAAATAAATGGATTAACGCATCTACAATAGCAGGAAAAAGGAATTTCAAATGCATTAAGCTTTTATACCTATTATCACACTGTAATTTCAAGGGTTATGATTTTAAATAGGATGTGATCTCACATAGCTGATCTTATAGGTTATTACTCCTATTTGCAGTGGTGAAATTGGTTTATGCTTTAGTAAATATTTAAAGGATACTATCTTCATGAAAAGTGGCTGACAAACCTTCCACATTTGTTTCAAAACACAGGGATATAATTCCCATTGAAATGGATCATTGTGGTACTTGTGCATGGCATGGTGACAAACGTGAGCATGACTCTTCCCCCTTTCAAAAACAAGAAAATGTCTGCTACCAACTTAAACTCTACTAGTGACCTTAAAGATATTGCTTGAGAACAGTTCAATTCCATCTGTTAAAGACGAAGGCCAGGATGTTCTGCTCCATGCTCACCAGCCTGGGATTTTCTTGAAAATTAAAATCAGGGGCTGGTGAGTGCAGCGGCAGAAAACCTCAGCCTAAATGTTGTCTTGCTGGACAGAACCTGAACAGCACACCACGGAGCTCTTTATTAACGGAGGATTTCCCATAACTTCAGGGCTTTTCTTAGATCTAGCACATTGAAGTGCAATGAAGCTTTCAATGAAGCTTCAGGAAACTGGACAGGAACAATTTGAAGTAGTCATACTTCAGCAGTACTGAAATCCAGAAATATCTTGACTGAAATTGTTGTGTCTTCCATCGCCTTTGTTGTGAGGTTAGATTAGTACACAAAAGTTAGTGCACTGGGACTGGTGAAAATCCTTGATCTACACCCTCAGTGAGTGGAATAATAAACAACTCTTTCTCTTCTCTTTTACAGTATGCGTATTTAGGATTGTGCTTAAAACTAAATTAACTCACATGGGGCTCTTCTAGTATTTTAATGTATGAGTCTGTTTTTAATTCACGTGAAAAGCAGAGTGGTTGAACAAATCTTTATGGGTATTTTTTGTTCAAATTTTGAAATGAGTAAAGGACAGTAAAAGATATGTGTTTAATATATAAGATCATGTCCATTTACTATGGCATACTGATCATTTACTACAAGAACTATTTCCAGGTTGCAACGATAAGCCCAGCAGACATCTGTTATGATGAGACCATGTCAACATTGCGATTTGCAGAAAGGTAAAGAAGGGTGCTGTTTATTCCTAAATCTTCCCTCTGAATCAGTAACAAAGCCAGATAGAATGGTATCTGTAGCATATGTTACCCTCCCAATCTATCCTTCAGAGTAGACAGAAGGTAAAGGCTCTGTGTGGGGCCCAGTCATTAGTGGGGTCCTGCAGGAATTGGCATTAGGGCAGTTGCTCTTCATCATAAAGCATAAACTTCAAGGATATGAATGAGGTCTTTAAAATAATGAAAAGATTAGACTGTCCACATAGATAATCTATTTGAACTAGATAGTTTAGGGGGGACATGCGTATAAGGTACAAAAGCATGGAACAAGTTTAGATGCTAGGAGGTACTTCTTTTTTCAGACAGTCATCAACCTCTGGAGTAAGTTGTTGTCACGTACGGTGAGTGTAGATTTGCTTCAAGCATTTATATAAGGGAGCTGGATGAGTTCCTGCAAGTGGCAAACACCTCTACATGTAGAAGGTGATCAATAACTTGTCATTCTATAGTGGACACTAGGTGGAGCCGTAGAGCTGTGTAGAGCTGTATATAGCTGTATGTATATAAGACTACACTACCCAGCTGTATGTATATTAAGACTACATTACCCATGAGGCACTAGGCTACCCACAAGGCAGCAGTCAAGATGGATGCCTCTACAGATACTGTACCTAGTCCACATGTGCTCAATAAAGTGTCTAGCAAAAGCTAGCTGTGTTCATAATAAGAATGTCTATTTATTAATGAACATAATATGGTACCAGGATTGGTGAAGATCTGCTGAAAATTGTGAAAAGCGACATGGAGAATTTGAAGCCACCAGAGCGTTTGAAACTCATAGGAAATATCGACTACAATTGGCAGACTTTTAAACAACAATTCGAACTCTACATTGCAGCCATCGGATTCGGTACGAAGCCAGACGCAAGGAAGATAGCATTGCTGCTTACGGTTGCAGGCCCACAGGCGATAGAGGTATTTAATACATTTGTATTTAATCCAGAGGAGAACAGAGAAAAATTAGAAGATGTGCTAAAAAAATTTGATGCACATTGCTCTCCCAAAAAGAATGAGACCTATGAAAGATACATCTTCTGTTCTCTGACACAGCAGCAAAATGAGACTTTTGATAGCTTTATAACTGATCTGAAACTGAAAGCACAGACATATAATTTCTCTGAGCTGAAAGCATCCATGATTCGTGACCAGATTGTGTTTGGTATTCATGATAAAAAAGTCAGGGAATGTCTGTTGAGAGAAACCGAACTAAATTTGGAAAATACTGTGAAAATATGCCAAGCCAGCGAGCTAGCTCGAAAGCACGCGAAGACTTTCAGTGAAATCAATAATGATGCGATTGTAATGAGTGATAATGCTGCTGTCGGTGCTGTGTCCTACAAGGGGAAGAAACGTGGGCAGAACAGAAATGAAAAGCAATCGGAGGATGACATTTTTAATTGTAAACGCTGTGGTTACAAACACCAGTTAAGACAATGCCCAGCGTTTGGAAAAATGTGCACAAAGTGTAATGGAAAGAATCACTTTGCCAAACAATGCTTTTCAAAAGTAAAAACTAAGAAAGGGCAACGAGTTAATGTAATTGAGGACACTGATTTAAGTGAGACATTTTTTGTAGGAATGGTGTCATGTGACAATATCAAAAAGGATACAGAAAATGTGCAGCCCTCAGAAATGGACAATGCTGAACATAAAGTTAATGCAGTAAAAGAGGACAAATGGATGATCCCACTGCAGGTAAATGGAGCATTAGTTACCTTGAAACTAGACACTGGGGCAAAAGCAAACTTAATCAGTATGAGTGACATTAACAATATGAAAGAAAAGCCCAAAATACAGAAAAAGCCAGTACTACTGAAGGACTATAATGGACAGAAAATAGATAGCTTAGGTGTATGCAGACTTAAAGTGACAGTCAAAGACAAAGTGCATCATCTCATGTTTTCTGTTGTGGCTGAAAGACTTGATTCACTACTGGGTGACAAAGCTTGTGAGGACTTAGAACTGGTCAAGAGAGTCTACCATTTAAACTGTGCCATAAGCAGACCAGATGACTCGGTGGATTCTGTAGTGAATAATTTCCAGGATGTGTTCAAAGGATTTGGAGTTCTACCATTCACTTACAAGATCCAGCTAAAGGAGGATGCTCAGCCAGTGGTACATGCTCCACAAAGAGATCCAGCACCCCTGCATGACCGGCTCAAGAATGAACTGGACAGAATGACCACACTAGGAGTCATCAGGAAAGTCGAAGAGCCAACAGACTGGGTTAACTCCATGGTATGTGTAAAGAAAAAGAACAATGATCTAAGAATATGCATGGATCCAAAGGACTTAAATGCAAACATAAAACGTGAACACTATCAGATTCCCAAGCGAGAAGAAATCACCAGTGAAATGTCAGGTGTAGATACTTTAGAAAGCTCGATGCCTCACAAGGATTTTGGCAACTAAAACTGGATGAAGAGAGCACCAAATACTGTACCTTCAACACACCATTTGGCAGGTATTGTTTCCTCAGAATGCCTTTTGGGATAATATCTGCATCTGAAACCTTTCATAGAGCGATGGAACACATAATTGAAGGTCTGGAAGGAGTTCGGGTCTATGTTGATGATATCATCATCTGGGGCTCCACACTGAAAGAACACAATGAGAGACTGACTAAAGTGCTACAGAGCATACGCCGGAATGGACTGAAGCTCAACAAAGCCAAGTGTCAGTTTGGCATCCAGGAAGTCACTTTCCTAGGAGATAATCTATCTGGTAAAGGAATAGAGCCAGATATGGAAAAAGTAAACGCCATACTCAAAATGCCCCGACCCACTGACAAAAAAGGAGTGCTACGCATCATGGGGATGATAAACTTCATTGGAAAGTTCATTCCTAACTTGTCAGCCAAGACAGCCTGTCTGCGAGACCTGCTACATAAAACAAATGAGTTCGCATGGACAGAAAGACATGAATAAGAGTGGATAAACCTCAAAACAGTGCTGACAACCACACTTGTACTCATCTTCTTTGACCCAACAAAAAGAATCAAAGTGTCAACGGATGCATCAAAAGATGGCCTAGGTGCGGTCTTGCTACAAGCAGAGGGTGAAGATTGGAAGCCTGTTGCCTATGCCTCCAGGTCTATGACTGATACTGAGTGTCGATACGCCCAGATTGAAAAGGAATGTCTCGGCTTGGTAGTTGGACTAGAAAAGTTTCATGGCTACATATATGGACTTCCCACCTTCACAGTTGAGACAGACCACAGCCCTTTGGTTGCCATCATAAAAAAGAACCTGAATGAGGTGTCTCCAAGGATTCAACGACTCATGATGAAGCTGCAAAGATATGACTTTGAACTGATCTACACACCAGGCAAATACATAGTGTTAGCAGATGCACTATCCTGACCACCCACAATGAGTCATGTGAGCTCTACTGAAGAAGACGTGGATGTTCATGTGAGTATGGTCACTGCTGCGCTGCCCGTTTCAGACACAAATTCAAAGCAAATAGCAGAAGAAACAGTAAAAGATACAGTATTAAAAACAGTAATAGAGAACATTCATCATGGTTGGCCAAAAGGTTCCTGTCCAAAATATTTTCACATAAGGTCAGAATTGAGTGTCGCAAGTGGACTATTACTAAAACAGAACAGAATAGTCATTCCACAGGCTCTACGTCAAGACATGCTCAAAAGGATTCATGAGGGACACCTGTCGAAGTTTCAACTGTTCAATAAGACTCTGTGAAACAAAGTGATCGTCAAAGGCAGACTTTATTTAATCTACTTGCTAGCAAGGGGAGCTTCACGTAGGCAAAGGCTATCGTGACTTTTCCGAATACATGGACAAAAACACCTCTTTTTATACACAAAGATCAAAACCTTTTATCACATGGTATGGTATTGAGACACAATTAATAACATTAAGAAAGAGATGAGTAAGGAATGTTTAAGGTCAACAAGAAGATGACTAAAGGGTCAGCAGAGCCTCAGTGTCTTAAGATAAGGTTAGTCAATAGATAATCAAAAGTCATGATGCAGGAATACCTTTAGATAAAGTTAATTAATTTTATACAATGGAGACGGTTTGTCTCTCACTTTGGTTCTGGACATTCATACGAATGTTTACAGTACATGTCCTTCGGTTATCATGCTTTTGTTCTACTAGGCTTATCTTGTTTACTGGAACTGCTTAGCCTGCAAGCTACAAAGGAGTCACATCCTCTTCCTTAAACCGCTTCCTAATATGGGCCTGCCCGTTTCCCCTTATGTTATACTGTGTGAAGCCATTTTGGCCTGTTGAAACAGTTCCAGACTCCATTTTAATATAAGAGAGTATGTGTGCTTATTTTATACTAATTTTATGTGGATATATATTTCTATGCTGATGCACTTCTACACACCTCGGAATTGAAAAATGCAAAAGGAGAGCAAGAGACACTGTTTATTGGCCTGGCATAAATAAGGACATTGAGAACATGATAGGCAAATGTGAGACATGTCAGAAACACCAAAACAAACAAGCAAAGGAACCAATGATAGTAGCTGACATACCAACAGCACCATGGCAAAAGGTTGGTATGGACCTTTTTCATTTAAATGGTAAAGACTATCTGTACCCCAGACAACGATGCCCATCGAAGGACGCTACATGCTTCAAATGTAAGAAAAAGGGGCATTTTAGCAAAGTCTGCAGGGGGAATCCGATTTCCAACTCCGTCACCACCTCGTGCATGCCGTGCGGGCCGCCATCTTGGGATCCGCCATCTTTTCCCGACTCAACGGCCGCCCAGGGCCCAACAGTGGCTTCGATCACGGTGGATCAATCCAGGCCACACCCGTTGACAAAATCCATGATGGACATACAGGTAAACGGGAATTTAACGAAATGTTTAATTGACTGTGGGAGTACCGAGAGTTTTATCCACCCTAGCCTGGTACGGCGGCACTCATTAACGGTAACCCCTACACGGAGCAGAATTGCTATGGCTGCTAAGCCCCACACTTCGGACATTTTGGGCTACTGTGTGGTAACACTGACTGTAAAAGGCACGGACTACAAGGATTTTAAACTCCTCGTGATGCCAGAACTCTGTGTTAATGTAATCTTGGGCCTGGACTTCCAGTGCCACCATGAAAGTATCACGCAAGCATATGGCGGGTCCCAGCCACCACTCACAGTCTGTGGCCTATCAACCTTAAAAATCAGTCCGCCCTCTTTATTCGCTAATCTCGCTCCGAACTGTAGGCCCATAGCGACCAAAAGTAGACGGTACAGTCTGGAAGACAGACACTTTATCAAGGCGGAAGTGGACAGACTCCTGCGGGAAGGCATTATTGAATGCAGTACCAGCCCGTGGCGTGCCCAAGTAGTCATAGCTAAAAATAGCGAAAAGAAACGGATGGTAATTGACTACAGCCGGACTGTTAATATTTATACCCAGCTGGACGCCTACCCTTTACCCCGCATATCAGAAATGGTCAACCAGATTGCGCAATACCGAGTCTTCTCAACTATCGACCTCAAATCCGCGTATCACCAGCTCCCCATTAGAACGGAGGACCGCCCATACACCGCCTTCGAGGCGAACGGGCGCCTCTACCATTTTCTCAGAGTGCCCTTCGGGGTAACAAATGGGGTCTCGGTCTTGCAACGTGAGATGGACCGCATGGTTGACGAGAATAAACTACAAGCTACCTACCCCTATCTGGACAATGTCACTATCTGCGGGCACAACCAGCAAGACCACGATCTAAATCTTGCGAGATTTTTAAAAACTGCCCTAAAGTTGAATCTAACCTACAACGAAGACAAATGTGTCTTCAACACAACCCGTCTCTGTATCCTCGGCTGTGTGGTGGAAGATGGGGTAATTGGACCGGACCCTGACCGATTACGCCCCCTAAAGGAACTGCCCCTGCCACACAATCCCAAAGCTTTAAAAAGGTGCCTGGGATTTTTTTCGTATTATGCCCAATGGGTGCCCAATTACTCTGATAAAGCCCGACCCCTCATTAAATCGACGTCCTTCCCACTATCAGCTGAAGCTCAGGAGGCTTTCACCAGTATTAAACAGGACATTGAAAGGGCTGCAGTGTGTGCAGTGGACGAATGCATTCCCTTTCAAGTCAAAAGCGATGCGTCAGACTTTGCCTTAGCTGCGACCCTCAATCAGGCTGGGAGACCTGTGGCCTTCTTCTCCCGAACCCTTCAGGGACCTGAAATCAGGCACTCTTCTGTCGAGAAGGAGGCACAGGCTATAGTGGAGGCAGTGCGGCACTGGAGACACTACCTAGCCGGCAAACGTTTCACCCTGCTCACCGACCAGCGGTCGGTGGCTTTCATGTTTAATAACAAACAAAGGGGGAAAATCAAGAATGACAAAATACTCAGGTGGAGGATCGAACTATTCACGTTCGACTATGATATTATGTACAGGCCGGGAGCCCTTAATGAACCCCCAGACGCCCTATCGTGGGGAATGTGTGCCAGCATTCATACGGACAAATTACAGGGTCTCCACAACGACCTCTGTCACCCAGGGGTCACCCGACTATACCATTTTATAAAGTCCCACAATCTGCCCCACTCCATCGAGGAGGTCAGGGCAATGACCAGAGCCTACCGCATCTGTGCGGAATGCAAGCCTCGTTTCTACAGGTCTGACCGTGCACACCTTATCAAAGCCACACGGCCATTCGAGCGCCTAAGTCTGGACTTCAAGGGACCCCTTCCCTCTGCCGACCGTAACGTATACTTCCTCAATATCATTGATGAATATTCCCGCTTCCCCTTCGCCATTCCTTGCCCAGACATGACCAGTGCCACGGTCATCAAGTGTCTCCGTAATCTATTCTGCATGTTTGGCATGCCGAACTACATACACAGCGATAGGGGGACGTCATTCATGAGTGACGAGCTGCGCCAGTTCTTGCTCTCGAAGGGGATAGCCACTAGCAGAACCACTAGCTACAACCCCCGGGGTAATGGGCAAGTGGAAAGGGAGAATGCTACTGTTTGGAAGGCTGTCACGTTAGCCTTAAAGTCAAAAGGCCTTCCGACCTCCCACTGGCAGGAAGTCCTCCCAGACGTGCTCCACTCCATAAGGTCTCTTTTATGTACTGCCACTAACACTACCCCTCACGAAAAGATGTTCGTTTTCCCCCAGAAATCCACCTCGGGCATATCTCTACCCGCGTGGCTGACGTCTCCGGGGACAGTACTATTGCGGAAGCACGTGAGAGGCCATAAAACGGACCCCCTTATGGAAAAGGTACAGCTCCTCCATGCAAACCCTCAGTATGCCTATATCGAATACTCTGACAGGCAAGAGGACACTGTTTCCATAAAAGACCTCGCTCCCTCGGGGAGCGGAGAGAACGATGGGAGACTACCCGATGAAGACCTACACTACAAAGAGACAGGACGCCCAGAGGTATCAATACCCAACTTTAACCTGGAGGACACTGCAGATAACCTGGAAGACACTGCGGAGGCCCGGACAGCGGAGGAACCAGAATCCACTCCCCTAGAGGCACCCCAACTGGCTTTGCACCGATCACTGAGAACTGCAAAACCTCCTGACAGACTCACTTATACCAACTTTTAAGAAACATCACCCCGATGGACTAAATCTATAGAAGGGGTGAATGCAATGAAATCTGTTTGTCTTGATCCTGTATTCGTTTTGCACTCATGTATATTACCCTCCCCCACTGTGTATAGTTTCACTTCCTCTTTCCCGACTAACCTGGGAGGTTCCAGGTCTTGGCTCTTGGCTCCGCCCCTGACTTCTCTTACATAAAGATCCCAGGATCTGTATGACTCATTCCTGTGAACCAGTCGGTGTGTTGAGATGTTAGCTCTGATCTTAGTGATTAAAAGCCAACTTGTTTAAGTCTATAACTTCTAGTTTTGTGGTTATTGAAGGCCCATCACTATCTAATAGTGATTGACTACTATTCTAACTATCCTGAGATGGCGCTGCTCTCAAGCACCACAGCAAGCAGTGTCATAATGCATGTGAAATCCATCTTCGCCAGACATGGAATTCCCAGGATTGCCGTTAGCGACAATGGTCCGTGCTTCAACTGTAAGGAGTGGCAACAGTTTGCAGCACATTATGACTTTCAGCACATCACATCCAGTCCTTTGTATGCTCAGTCAAATGGTAAGGCAGAGAAAGGTGTTCAAGTTTTCAAGCAGCTACTAAAGAAAGCGACAGAAAGCAAGTCTGATCCTTATCTCGCCCTGCTGAGCTACCGAGCCTCACCTTTAGACGGTGGTTCTTCACCTGCTGAACTACTAATGGGTCGCAAGTTGCGCACCACGCTATCCTGCTTTGCAAAAGAACAGCAAAGTGAGGAACTGAGACAGAGACTTCAACTGTTAAAGCTGAAACAGAAATCATACTAAGACAAGGAATCCAAAACTCTAAAACCATTAACAAGGGATGATGTTGTCAGGATTGAGGATCCAGATGCATGGAACAGGAAAGCTACAGTTCTTGAGGAAGTAGGACAGTGTAGTCATACACTGTTAGAACTGAGGAAGGACAGATTCTCAGGAGGAACCGCTGTTCCCTCCTAAAAACACAAGAGACTATTCAAGAGCAGATTGATGACAATGCCGCAACTGCATCTTGTCATTCGCCGCCAGAACAATCTCATGAAGATACATCAGACTTACCCGTGTTGAGAAGATCCACACGTGAAGTGAAAAAGCCTGATAGACTTAATCTTTGAGTACAATGTAAAGCTTTGAAAATGTATTGACTGTTTTGAAAATGTTTATGTTTATAGAGCACTAACAAAAGTGTTACTGATATTATCTTTATTGTTTTCTTGAAAGTTGATTGATATTGATTTTATTAAACCTCAAAGAAAGGGGGATGTAATGATCAATAACATGTTATTCTATAGTGGACACTAGGTGGAGCCGTAGAGCTGTGTAGAGCTGTATATAGCTGTATGTATATAAGACTACACTACCCAGCTGTATGTATATTAAGACTACATTACCCATGAGGCACTAGGCTACCCACAAGGCAGCAGTCAAGATGGATGCCTCTACAGATACTGTACCTAGTCCACATGTGCTCAATAAAGTGTCTAGCAAAAGCTAGCTGTGTTCATAATAAGAATGTCTATTTATTAATGAACATAATAGAAGGTAGGTGGGCGACTGGGTAGTATGGTACCTAGTCACCTTGCTCACCTAGTGCTTGTTTGATCACCACTGGGTGTTGGAAAGAAATTGACCATATTTCTTTCCTAAAATGGCCTAAGGTTTATCTCTGTGATTTTGCCTTTCCCAGGAGATTGTGTGACTGGTGTGGGGAGTAATGATGCTGATGGTATATGTAAGTTACACCATGCCGGGACCAGCAGATCACTAGCTGTATCACGTGCATTATTGCATTATTTTCATCCCAAGATTATCATATGCAAAGTTTTGCATTGATACCATAATTAGGCCAAACATGAATTGCTGCTTTATGATAGGAATTAGGATACCTGACTCATGACTTATACTTGCTTTCCCCTTTCCCCTCTTCTTTACCCATTGTTCAGTCTTTTAAAACAGTTTACTTATCTCTCAGTTTCAATTCTAATTTAGGATCTACATTGAAAACATTTACCTTTTCTCTTTTCAGATGTTAGCAGACCTAATGTGTATTTCCAATTTTTTTTTGCTTTTATATTAGTTTTCAGCATTGGGAGGGTTTATTTTATTTATATATTTTTTAAATCTGTACATTGATTGCTGCATTGCCATTGTATTTGTGTGGTTGAATTCTCCAGTACTTGAGATGACAGCCACTATACTCTGCTAACGAGAGGTGGAATAATGTTCATCAGTGCTATGATGTGAACTATCGCTTAAGATGTTGAAAAATCATGTTAATCTTTTCCATGTGGAAAATATCTCCCACACACATTAAGCATTGGACATAACAAGGTCTAGATTTCTAGGCAAAAATCTAGGCTGCAGTCTATACTATCCTCCCCTGTTCACCTAACCAGGGAGAATATTCACCGCTTTACTCCCGATCTGATCTCTCTGTCCTCGGCCTATTACATTGTTCCAATAAAGCTCAACGTAAGCTCGAGGAACAGCACCTCATCTTTCGATTAGGCACTTTACAGCCTGCCGTACTCAACATCGAGTTCAACAATTTCAGATAATTATCCCTGCCCCCATTTTTCATGCTGTATGATTTTTGCCACTCCCATTTGCAACATTTTATCTTTTCTGCCTCTTACAAAAGTACAGGATATTCTTTCAATTCCTTCCTCCCCTCCTAACCCCCCCCCCCCTGTCTCTGCACCTGCTTAATATCTGTTACATCTCCAACTTTTTCCAGTTCTGATGAAGGGTCCCAGACCTGAAACGTTAACTCTGTTTCTCTCTCCACGGATGCTGCCTGGCCTGCTGAGTATTTCCAGCATTTTCTGTTATTTCAGATTTCCAGGATCTGGAGTATTTTGCTATCCAATTATATAAGGTGATGAGGGAAGAGAACTATGTAAAGAAACACTAACTTAATTTTTAGTAAATGTCATCACTTATTAAAAACACAAAGACCTGTTCTTTTCATCGAGACACAGATATCTTCCCCCATTTTGAGTTCCCTACAGGAATGGTACAAATAACAACACAGCTTCCTCTCCTGATGCTTACCGTCCACACAACAATATTACCTGCTGAATAAAGACACGTCAGAGATTTTAAAATAACCTGCTGTCACGCATAGTAATACAGTTATGCATTATAATGATACATGAGTACATCTAATGGCACACACATACCATTTGCACATTTCTTGTCTTTAAAGAGCTAAGAATATCCAGAACAGAGCAATGATTAATGAAAGTTTAACTGAACAACTTCTCATGGATCTGAAAGAGAATAATACTAGGCTGCAGGCAAGACTTGCTGATCTGGAGAAGGCAGGAGATATCCACATTGACGAGCGAGGTTGGTTTATTAATTTGCCACTCGTTAATTGGTTGAACACCTGCTGTGGAGACATTTTAGAGTTTATTAAAAAATACGGCCCTATGGGTTATCCCAGATATTCCAGTGAAATGGTAAGTAATGGTAAATAAGTAAATGTCTTTATACCTACTGTGCTGATAAAATTTTTACAGATATTTTACTCATTGGGATGATTTAATATTTAATACTGCCGTTGTTTTGCTATACTGAATTACTGTCATTTCTTCTTCCAGTTCAGTAGGATGTTCATATTTTGTCAAGAATTCAAGTAAAAACATACCTAGCATTCAGAACTTAGGTGAGGAGTAATTAACCACAGAATTGCACAGACAGGCTTATCACTACTGAATGATGTTTGCATGTTATATTTACTTAACTGTTGTACACCTGATGCCATCCATTATTTATTTTCACTGAAAACTGCTGCTTTTTGCTTTGATGGATTTATTCCTTTCTGCTGAAGGTGGATATGGCAATATTAAAGAAGTTGCATTTATATAGCACCTTCCACAACCTCAGGACATCCCAAAGTGCTTCACAGCCAATGAAGTACTTTGGAAGTATAGTCACTGTTGTAATGTAGGAAAATGGGGCAGCTAATTTATGCACAGCAATGTCCCACAAACAACAATGAAATAAATGACCATATAATCTTTTTTATTGATGCTGGTTGAAGTATGAAATGTTGACCACGACAACTCCTTAAATAATGTCGCCGGCTCCTTTACGTTCACCTGAAAGGAGCCTCGGTTTAACGTCGCATCCATAAGACAGCATCTCTGGCAATGCAGCACTCCCTCAGTGTGGCTCTAGAATGTCACCCTAGATTACGTGCCCAAGTCTCTGGAATGGGGCTTCAACCCGCAACATTCTGACTAAGATGGAGTGCTACCACTGAGCCAAGGCTGACAGCTATAACCTATATTCCTTTTTACCTTGCACTATACCAAGATAAACATAAATCTTTGGTGGATTTCAAACAAACTTAGTTAATCAGTTTTAAGGCATCAATACTGTGGGCAGGTTCAATATTGGGCCAGATTGGGTGGCATTATATTAAAAACTGCCATTCTTGCTGTCCTATTTTGCAGGTTATATACGCTAAATTCTATTATTTTTATGGACCTGAGCATTTGTATTAGACTGCATAGATTTATACATCAATGTATTTGGCTCCACACTAACATAATTTTAATATCTTATTGCATCAATGCATATATAGATTCCTTAATTGAATGCAAGACAGATGGGGTGGAAATGAGACTGAAATGTTAATGACACATGCGATGTGCTACAATAAAGGAGCAGGAAATGGCCACCAGGCCTTCAGCATGTGACTCAGAGCCAAATGTCAAACAAGAGCAATAGCAAAGCAGATGGACAGAGTTCGTAAAGTGCTGCTCCTCAATTTTGCATGCAAAGCCTTAAGCCCCGCGAGAACGAGGCACGCAGGGGCTTAAAATATAGGCAGTGTGGGACTCTGCACACAAACCCTGCGCTAATTTAACAGGCATGATTTGGGCAGTGTGTGAGATTCAAAAGCCAAGGTCTGATGATGTGATTCAGACCCCAATGACATTTTAACCTGCAGCAGGGAGGTCAGCACTGGGTTTCCCTGCAAACCCAGAAGAGTGCCAAAAATGTAAGTTGTGGCAGAGCCACCAAGGAACTCTTATATGAATGTATATAATTGCCTTTAAATCTGTATTCTTTCGCTGTATGTAAATAGCGCGGTCTCTAAAGGGTTAAGACCGCACGCGATGACATCATCACGTGGGTCACGTGACGTTCCCAACGGCGGGAAACGTCATGACGTCATGACGTCGGACTGAGGTGCCTCCCCTTCTCAGTCCTCGTGGAGTCAGCATTAAGCAAGCACCAGTTGATTTGTTCTCCTGCGTTTTTGTTTGTTACTTCCACCAGTTTGCATTAAACATCATTTTGGTTAGCTGATTGACTCGCTCTCAGTATTTTCGTCAGGAATTTACCAATTCCTACAGTGGTGACCCCGAATCTTCGCGGACGATCTTCGCGGAGGAAGCGAGACGCAGTGACATGATGGAAGCAAACGCAGTGGCTTTGAAGCTCCTTCAGTTTTGGGAACAACAGGCGGCCTCCTGGTTCGTGCAAGCAGAGGCTCAGTTCGAACTTTGGAACATAGTGCAGGATCAGACCCATTACCTCTACATGGTCTCCGCACTCGACAGCTCCACGGCTTCGAGGATCATCAGCCTGCTGGAAAACCCCCCGGCGGACAGCAAGTACGACACTCTTAAGGCGTGGCTTATCCAAGTATTCAGCCTCACAAAGTCAGAACGCGCACGGCGGTTATTCACGCTGCCCGGGTTAGGCGACTCCAAGCCATCGGAGTTAATGAGCCAGATGCTCACACTCCTTGGTTCAGAACCGCAATGTTTCCTCTTTCGGGAATTGTTCCTGAGCCAATTGCCCGAGCAGGTGCAAGCGGCCCTCGCGAGGTCGGACACTGCAGATTGTGTGGCACTGGCCGCCGAGGCCGACACAATTTACGCTGTCATGCAACAATACTGCGCCACCACGAGGCATCCCGCCCAGAAGGGCCCCGCCCTGACGCCTCCACCATCCGGTTGGTGTTATTACCACGCCCGTTTCAGCCCGAAGGCCAGATGCTGCCGCCCTCCCTGCGGGTTCAAGCCTAAAGCAACGAAGAAACACCAGCACCAACAGCGCGACGGGAAGACCGAACCTGAAGTAGGCCCCACGGCCGCGATGGCGATTGGCGATTCCAGGAAGCTATTATATATCACCGATTCCATCTCAGGCCGGTGGTTCTTATGCGACACAGGAGCGCAGTGTACTATCCTTCCCGCCTCGATCCTCGACATCCGGGCTGGGAGGCGCGGTTGTCCCCTCCAAGCTGCCAACAGCGGTGCTATTCGTACATTCGGGAAACGGCGGGCCCAGGTGTGTTTCGGCGGTCAGCTCTTCCAATGGGAGTTCATCACTGCCAAAATTTCGCAAGTGATCCTCGGTGCCGATTTTTTATGCGCCAACAGCTTGTCGGTCGATTTAAAAAATCGTCGGCTGATCAACGCCGCCACGTCCAACTCCATCCCATGCTTTCGAGGTTCAGTCATGTCGCACACGGTCTCCTGCGCTTCGCCAACACCCAACGAATTCACCCGCCTTCTCGGTGAATTTCCAGAGTTAACCAGGCCCACCTTTTCTGCCACGACCGCCAAGCATAGGGTGGAGCACCACATTACAACGACCGGCTCCCCAGTCTATGCACGGGCTCGGTGACTAGAATCCAGCAAACTCGCAGCCGCTAAGGCGGAGTTCACCGCAATGGAGCGGTTGGGGATTATTCGCCGGTCAAATAGTCCCTGGTCCTCACCGCTCCATATCGTCCCTAAACCCGGCGGCGGATGGCGGCCCTGCAGTGACTACCGACGGCTTAATGATGTCACAACTCCGGATAGGTACCCCATACCACACATCCAGGATTTCTCCGTGCATTTGGCAGGGAATTCGATCTTTTCCAAGGTTGACCTCGTCCGTGGGTACCATCAAGTGCCTGTACACCCCCAGGACATTCCAAAGACGGCGGTTATTACCCCCTTTGGCCTATTTGAGTTCCTCCGAATGCCATTTGGGCTCAAAAATGCGGCACAGGCGTTCCAGCGCCTTATGGATTCGGTGCTGCGGGACTTTAAGTTTTTATTTGTGTACCTCGATGATATCCTGATCGCCAGCGCCACTAAAGAAGAACACCTCAGTCATCTGCGCACCCTCTTTCGTCGCCTCCATCAGCATGGCCTGATAATCAACCCGGCCAAATGCCAGTTCGGGCTGCAGCAGATGGACTTTTTGGGCCACCGCATCACTTCGGAGGGGGCACTGCCACTCCAGTCAAAGGTGGAGATGATCGCAGCATTTCCGCGGCCACAGTCCGTCAAGGCCCTCCAGGAGTTCCTGGGTATTTACCATCGTTTTGTTCCCAGGGCCGCGCAACTGATGCAACCGCTCTATGAGGCCCTCAGAGGAAAACCGGGAAAGGAACCTGTGGTTTGGACGCCTGAGATGGATTGCGCCTTCAGAGACACAAAGGCCGCTCTCGCAAACGCAAAGATGTTGGCACACCCACTGCCTGGAGCCACCATCGCTCTTACGGCCGACGCTTCTGATTACGCCATCGGAGCCGTGCAGGAGCAGTGGGTCAACGGCACATGGCAGCCACTGGCGTTTTTTAGTCGCCAACTGCGCACTGGCATTTTTTAGTCGCCAACTGCGCAGTAATGAGCGCAAGTACAGCACGTTCGACAGGGAGTTGTTGGCGCTGTTTCTGGCTATCCGCCATTTTTGTTTTCTTTTGGAAGGGCGCCACTTCACCGCGTTTGTGGACCACAAACCACTGACTTTTGCTATGGCCAAGACTACCGAACTGTGGTCGGCTCGGCAGCAGCAACAACTCACCTTTATTTCAGAGTTTACCACCGACATCCGTCACGTGGCTGGCAAGGACAACGTGGTGGCCGATTGCCTCTCGCGGGCGTCCGTCCAGGCCGTCCAGCTGGGAATAGATTATTCACACATGGCTGCCGACCAAGCAGCCGACCCGGAAACTCAGGCATTTCGTACCGACTCCTCCTGCCTCCAGCCAACAGATGTGCATTTCCACGCGGCGGGTACCTCCTTGCTCTGCGACATCTCCTTGGGGGATCCCTGCCCGATCGTTCCGGTTTCCTGGCGTCGGAAAGTCTTTGACGCCATACACGGACTTTCACATCCCGGTGTGAAGGCGTCTCAAAAGTTACTGGCATCCAAATTCGTCTGGAGAGGGATACGCAAGGATGTCCGCGACTGGGCGAACACCTGCGTCGTTTGCCAAAGAGCCAAAGTGCAACGTCATGTTAAAGCCCCCTTGGCCACCTTTGAAGTACCGGAACGTCGTTTCGACCACGTCAACGTCGACCTCGTTGGGCCACTTCCACCGTCACAAGGTTTCACTCACCTCCTGACCATGGTTGACCGCACCACAAGATGGCCAGAGGCGGTTTCTCTGACGTCCACTACCTCCGCGGATGTCGCCAGGGCTTTTATTTCCTCATGGGTGGCACGGTTTGGCGTCCCATCAGATATTTCATCTGACCGCGGTCCACAATTCTCGTCCGAACTTTGGAACGCTGTAGCCTTAGGTTTGGGCACCAAGCTCCATCGCACCACGGCCTACCACCCGCAGGCCAACGGGTTATGTGAGCGCTTTCATCGGTCGTTGAAGGCGTCGCTGAGAGCCAGCCTCCAGGGTATTGCATGGCTGCCATGGGTTTTGCTTGGTTTGCGTACAGCACCAAAGGAAGACCTGCAGTCATCTGCCGTGGAACTGGCATACGGCCAGCCACTCCGGGTGCCAGGCGAGTTCCTGCCGTCACCAACGAAGCCGTGGTCCGCAGCCGACCAACTGGAAGCTCACCGGGAAGCAGCCCAAGTGTTCCAGCCAATTCCAACGTCACATCACGGTTTTCCAGCCTCCCACATCCCAATGGAGCTAATGCGGGCCAAGTTCGTTTTTGTCCGTCACGATGCCCATCGCAGTCCGCTCAGGCCTCCTTATACGGGCCCTTTCCGAGTATTGCAGGCGGGTGCCAAGAGCTTTTTGGTTGCCATCGGTGGCAAGCCCGACCACATTTCAATCGACCGCCTCAAACCTGCGCACCTTGACCTCGAACAGCCAGTCGAAACTGCACAGCCACCGCGTCGTGGTCGACTGCCCGCTGCTACCACGCCTGACCGGATCGCTCCACCCACCTGTTCATCAACTGCCCAGCAAATTCCTCTCCGGGAATATAGGAGTCGTTCGAACAGGCTTGTCCGACCTCCTCTTCGATTGACTTTTGTTATTAAAGACAACTCTGGGGGGGCGCATGTGGCAGAGCCACCAAGGAACTCTTATACGAATGTAAATAATTGCCTTTAAATCTGTATTCTTTCGCTGTATGTAAATAGCACGGTCTCTAAAGGGTTAAGACCGAACGCGATGACGTCATCACGTGGGTCACGTGACGTTCCCAACGGCGGGAAATGTGATGACGTCATGACGTCGGACTGAGGGGCCTCCCCTTCTCAGTCCTCGTGGAGCCAGCATTAAGCAAGCACCTGTTGATTTGTTCTCCTGCGTTTTTGTTTGTTACTTCCACCAGTTTGCATTAAACATCGTTTTGGTTAGCTGATTGACTCGCTCTCAGTATTTTCGTCAGGAATTTACCAATTCCTACAAGTTAATGTTATATTTTCAAGCTTTCCTTATGGGCCAGGAGAAGCAGGGTCCCACAAGGAATTCTTAGTATGCCCTGCCCCGGGCTTCCCGCAATTGCCTCGGACCCTCCGCACCCCCCCCCACCAGACTTATCTTTGCTGGGGGCCGGTCCCCCGGAACCCCAATGGCGGCCTCCTGCCGAACTGGCCCGCAGGCGCCATGTCATTGATGCCGGGTTCGGGTGGGAGTTGGGCCACTTATTGAAATGATGGCAGCTGAGGGGCCCAGAGGGTTGGGGGAAGGGAGAATAAAAGGCCCAAAGATTCAGGCCGGGACTCCAGGAGGTTTGGAAAGGAAAACACAGTGGTGGTTCATTGCGAGGATAAGGAGATACGAGCGTGAGATATTATCCAGGCTGTGTATGAAGACTGCAGTGAGGGAAGCTGCATTGCCTGTTGACCAAAGCCGAATGTTGGGTTCGAGGTGACAGTCAGTGGTCGAGAGGAGGTGGAAAGACTTTTACTAAGTTTGAAGGTTGGAGATAAGTTCTTGGATGTATCTCTGCTATATTCGGAAGAGATGGTGGTCTCATTCTTAAACCTGACGGTTTATATTGAGGACGATGTGCTAATAAAAAAGTTGGAGTTGTGGGACATATATTTTTTAGTGACCACTCGGCTTTGGTTCTTAGAATTAGGAACAGCAGAGTTAAGAGTGGTTCAGGGGTATGGATTTTAAACAACCAATACCTGAAAGAAATTGCTTATAAAGAAGGAATTTTAAATAGAATAAAGAATGATTGGAAAGAACCTTTATTCTTAAAAGAAAGAAGAGTTTGGTGGGACAATTTCAAATATGAGGTAATATTTTTTTCAGTACATTATGGGAAAGAAAGAGAGGTAGCTAACCAGTGTCAAGAAGAGAATATAAACAGAAGGTTTATGAACATCTGTAAAGCAGTTGATGGAGGGGATAAGGGAGCAGAGACCAAGTAGGTGGTTTTAAAGGAAGAGTGGGAATTATTGCAAGCTGAAAAATGCAATTCTCCATGCAAAGGCTAAAGGTGCGTTGTAGGAAGAAAGATGCACTAGATATTTTCTACAGCAAGAGAAGCTGCGACAGAGATTATCATTAATTGGAGAGTTGAAGGTTGGGGAGAAGATCATTAATGAAAGTGGTGAGATTTTGGAGATGGCTAGTAGCTTTTATCAAGAGAAACAAAAGGCATTTCCAAATTGGTGATGGAGAAGGTTAGTGCTTTTATTGAAGAGGGGTAAAGAGGGATGAGAGAAGCATATAAGAAATAAGAGCAGGAGTAGGCCAATCGGCCCCTCGAGCCTGCTCCGCCATTCAATAAGATCATGGCTGATCTGATCCTAACCTCAAATCTTCTATCACTCTCCATTCCACCCGAACCCATGTGATCTCCCGGGAGAGGCAAAAAAACAGATAAAAAACCCAATGGCCAATTTGGGAGAAAAAATCTGGGAAATTCCTCTCCGACCCATCTAGGCGATCGAAACTCTTCCAGGAGATCACTCTGTCCCTATATTTTCTACAGTACTTACCTTCTGTAAAGGCAATCTCCACCCCAGCCAGGAACAGGAATAAAACCATCTCCTGAAATCTAACACAGAATTAGAACACAAGAAGTAGGAGCAGAACCAGGCTACACGGCCCCTGGGCCCGCTCCACTATGTGACAAAGAAGTAGGAATAGCGGAACTAAAAGTAGCAATAAGTGGAATGAAGGCGGGAAAAGCCCAGGGTCCAACGGACTAAGTGCAGAATTTTATAAATAATTTTTAGAGATTTTAAGTCCATTTCTCTTTGAGGTTTTTAAGGAGATTAAAATTGAGGGAAGCCTGGCCCCAGCTATGAGGAGAGGTATCATAAGCTTAGTTTATAAAACTAAAGGGGAAAGAATTGAAGGCCCATCGCATTATTAAATGTGGATTATAAGATCTTGGCGAGGGTTATGGCAAATTGTATGAAGCAGATGATGCCACAGATAGTTTTGCCCTATCAGTCCTATGGAGTCATAGGCTGGGACATCGCAGACTCTGTGCTCTCAATCCAAGATGCAATAGAGCTCATGGAAGAGAATGGGAGGGAGGCCTATGTGTTATAGATAGATCAAGAGAAAGCCCTTGATAGGGTTTCTCATGAGTTTTTATTGATGGTTTTGGAAGCATTTGGTTTCGGCAAAAATTTCACTGAGTGGATAAGGATTTTTTATTCAAACATATTTAGCTGTATTAAATGTAATTACTTTTATCCAAGTATTTTCCAATAGAGAGGTCAGTGAGACAGGGTTGTCCCCTGTCCCCAATGCTGCTACATTGGTAGCAGAACCAATAGGTTACATGATGCAGAAAGAAAAAGGCGTAGTCGGGATTGCGGTTCCCAGTTCCAGGCGGGTGTCTGTGATACACCAATATGCAGATGACACAACCTTAATGTTGAGAGATGGAGAGTCAGTGAGGAAAGCTATGGGAGTAGTGAAGGAGTACTGTAGAGCTTCAGGAGCCAGAATGCATTATAGTAAGTCCCAATGCCTGGTTGCAGGAAGGGGTAAGGGGAGTGGTTGGAGGAAAGCCCCTTTAAGGTGGTGGAGGTTTTGGAAGTTCTGGGCGTGCATATGAGGTGCAAGAAGGATAGAGATGAAGTGGATCGATTAAATGTGGAACTGAAGGTTATGAAAATTAAAAAGATTTTGGGAAGATGGAGAAAAATGGTAGTCGAAAGTGCAAGGAAGAGCGACAGTGGTGTCCGCTCTCCTGCTATCTAAACTATGGTACTTATTGATGCTGGAGGATATTCCTGAGTGGGTGGAAAAGTCCATCTGAGAGGCTTGTGTGAGGTTTTTATGGGAAGTGAAACCAGCCTAGGTTGCTTACAATACTATTATTGGACAGAGAAATTAGGGAGGACTCAATTTCTCAGATATTGATTTGAAGAAAAAATTCTTTAGAATCAAATGGGTGAAGAGATTTCTTCAGAAGTCAAATACAAGTTTTTGGAAGAGTTGTTTTGAGCATTTTTTTAAATGAAGTGGGATAGGAGGATATTTTATATGGAATACAATACAGTAGTATGTTTTTGAAATCGATTAAACCTCTCCCTAGGTTTTATAAGTGGGTTATAGAGACTGGGGCCCAATTTTTAAAAAGTGTGCAGTTTATGCCCAAGGGTGCTGAGGAATTTTTGAACAGATGGGTCAACATTGAAGGAGAGGTATTATTTAATCAAGCTTTTATAAAAGCTGGTATTATATATGTGAAAGATGTATTATATGAGGGGATTCCAGGTTGGTTGCCAGAAGCGGTAGTGAGAGATATGGTTTGGGAGGAGGATCAGGAGGAGGAGGAAAAAGCAATTATAATCATGTATGAGAAGATTGTAAGAGCAATGTCACAGGATTGGATGGAAGAAATAAATGCGGAAATCTCCAAAGGAAGTAAAATGCGTCCCGCTTTTCCAAGCTTTCTGCTGGAGAAAGGGGAGTTGGTCCAATTTGACAACTGTAATACTCGAGATTTCTATGAGGTATTTAGAGAATGGAGATTCAAGACACCTGCTGGTCAGGAGTTTTGACAAAGTATATACCCACAGCTGGACTTCAACAGGATTTGGAAGGGAGTGTGGGCGAATTTTAAGTGTCCAGAGTGGATTGAACTAGATTTCAAATTGGCTCATAACTGGATTTTTACCATGATGGTCTTATGTAAGATTGGGCGAGAGGAGGTGGCAACTTGCCCAGTGTGTGGGACATGGGATGAGACTCCCATTTACTGGTGTTATGCCCGCAGTTAAATAATTTTAAGCACTATGTTCAACAGTTGTGTGAGGTTTTTTTGCTGGGTGGGGACCGAAGAGTGAAAATGTGAATCCCGTGGGACTCAGTTTTGAGATGGGGATTGCAGGAGAGTCTGCCCGAATCTAGCAGAGCGGCAACTAATTTAATGTTCCATTTGGTTAGATTTGTGCTTGTGCAAAGAAGGAATGCTCTGTTTTATAAGGGGAGGAGAATAAACCTAAAGGAGTATTTTAAATATAAGTTAAAAGATCATTAAAAGGCTCTGTGGATGTTTTATTCAGAAAGGTATTTAAAGATAGCATTTTATGATCAATTTTTAAAGTACAATAGATTAATATATGTTACGGGAGACAAATTAAACTTTTATTTTTGATACTATGTGGTGGAGGAATGACTGCAGAGTGGCAGAATGGATTTGTATGACACAACGGAATGATCACAATGTTGTAAATGTTTTTAATGTTGAATAAATCCATTAAAAAAAAGTTGGTAGCACTCTCGCCTCTGAGTCAGAAGTTCGTGGGTTCAAGTGCCACTCCAGAGACTTGAGCACAAAAATCTAGGCTAACACTCCAGTGCAGTACTGAGGGAGTGCTGCACTGTCGGAGGTATCGTTTTTCAGATGAGATGTTAAACCCAGGCCCCGTCTGCTCTCTCAGGTGGATGTAAAAGATCCCGTGGCACTATTTCGAAGAAGAGCAGGGGAGTTATCCACGGTGTCCTGGCCAATATTTATCCCTCAACCAACATCACTAAAAACAGTTTATCTGGCCATAATCACGTTGCTCTTTGTGGGAGCTTGCTGTGTGCAAATTGGCTGCCACGTTTTCCTCCATTACAACAGTGACTACACTTCAAAACAGTATTTCATTGGCTGTAAAGCACTTTGGGATGTTTGGTGGTGCTATATAAATGCAAGTCTTTCTTTTTTCTTTATAGCCAGATATGGAATACAGCTCTCTTCACTTTGCCCCAATAGCTGGGGTAACAATTCCTTGGGCTGCTAGGCGTAGTGCAACATAAATACATTTGTGAAGATTACCTTTGTTCTGTATTGCTAGTGAAATTGTCCCACATGGTCGTTTCCTTTAGAACATGTTTTGAACTTTGCTAGATTGAACAGAGGAAATCTTCATGAATACATTTACAAAGTGTTTCAGGTGATGTCTTACTCCCATGTACCTTAGGCCTAATCTGGAAAAAAATACTTTCTACAATGAATTTTTCCACTTCCCAAACCAGCTAAGTCATTATTACAATTCCTCTGTATTTCTGGGAGCAACACCATAAAGATTTTGACTATCTTAAATTCACTAAATGATCACTTATGAAAACCTAATTGCTTTATTTAATTTTTAACATGCTAATTTAATAACTCCAATCCTTTGCAGATTTATTGGTACATTTATGGTAAGTTATAAATGTTTTAACATTCAGCCTGTGATGCTTATCTTAATATGAGACTCATTACAGAAAAAATAACGTAAATTTCATTCAACATAGAGGTACTTAAAAGACTAATTGTGGATAATGAACGACAATTGAAAGAGATGCAGAAATCATGGCAACAGAAACTAGAAGAAGCAAGGAGGGAATGGGAACAGCAATATAGCAGTATTACAAAGGTAATGTTTTATGTATTTAACATCCTACTATCCATTATGCAGATATTTTAAGCAAATATAATGGGCAATTCACTACAGCACTGTTACACTAGGATTCTAAAAACAGGACTGTACTGTCCTGTTTAGATGCATCAACAGTTACAGAGTTCCATATTTTTTCCCTTGGAGGTTTAAAGTCCATTTCCTACCTTTCGATCCTTTATTTGTGTATTATTTTCAAAAGAGCACATCTGTAAGAATTTCTAACTTGTGAATTGAAACAGAATTGATCTGTTTAAAAAACTTTAAAGATGAAATAAATTTCAAATCTGTTTCATAGAAGCACATACAGTACATACTTGAGCATACGATATTCTGGTTGTGAAAAGGCAAACGTTGACAATGCAATTAAAAACACTAAGTGCTAATAATTGACATTTAAATGGCAATGAGATTTGTCATTTAATACAAAAACAAATCAGAGAATAAAACTGTAACCAATCATTTTTATTTTTAGGAAGAGGAAATGATGGCAGAGTTTCCCTATTTATTGAATGTTAATGAAGACCCCCAATTGTCTGGGGTGGTTCGGCACTTTATTCATAATGGTAGGTGAAAGCTTTGAGAAAGTCTCTGTTATGTAGGACTAATGGTGCAAGAGTAACATAGAAACATAGAAACATAGAAGATAGGAGCAGGAGTAGGCCATTCAGCCCCTCGAGCCTGCTCTGCCATTCAATGAGATCATGGCTGATCATTCAAACTCAGTACCCTGTCCTTGCCTTCTCCCCATATCCCTTGATCCCTTTAGCCTTAAGAAATATATCTAACTCCTTCTTGAATATATTTAATGAATTGGCCTCCACTGCCTTCTGTGGTAGAGAATTCCACAGGTTCACCAATATCTGGGTGAAGAAATTCCTCCTCATCTCTGTCCTAAATGGCTTACCCCTTATCCTTAGACTGTGACCCCTGGTTCTGGACTCCCCCGCCATCGGGAACATCCTTCCTGCATCTAGTCTGTCTAGTCCTGTTAGAATTTTATAAGTTTCAATGAGATCCCCTCTCATTCTTCTAAACTCCAGCGAGTATAAGCCCAATCGACCCAATCTCTCCTCATATGTCATTCCTGCCATCCCAGGTATCAGTCTGGTGAATCTTCACTGATCAGTTTTCAAGCCTTTTAATCTTCTTATGCATTTATATTGTATTGCTGCCGTGACAAAAAACAAGCTTGTTACAGTGTGAAAGGACCTGATCTGTTTCATTTGAGTGCTGAAGTATTTAGTGCTGTTTTGAAACACTCACGACTAATTCATGCTTGAAAGAGTTAAAAGAAAGAGAACAGAATTGCATTTAATTTAACCTTATACAGTACTCAGTATTCAGGAAGATTTCTGCATGTATTCCCTGTGGCTGATATCGCTGACTGAAGTCCCAACACTCATTTGCAAATGAATAAACTGACTTCTGCTGTGCGCCAAGCAGGAACCTAGAATGATCCAGTGTTCTATAATTACAACTACTGAATGGTGAAACCAGAAATTTATTTTAATATTTCAGGCATTTCTGCAATTGGACGAACCACTGGTTTGGAGCAGGACATTGTTTTGAAAGGACTGGGGTAAGTGAAAACTAGGGATTGAATTATCTTCCGTTGCTCACGTGTAACAAGGATAATTGAAGTTTGGAACAGTTCAAAAGTCTATTGAAAGACTCTGATGGTTAGATTTTAACTTGCGGAGCGTACTGGCCATCCGTCTGTTCTGCCGGTGAAGAAGCAGCCTCCATTTTGAAGGCCGCACCTCATTTGAATCTGAATGACAAGCTGTGGAAGCCAAATTGGTGTCCGGAGGTGGCTCGCCTGTTTTGGACCACAGGAATGTCGGCCGGCTGGGCTGCTAGTGGCAACTGAAGGTAGGTCCTGGGAAGGGGGAAGATGATGCCGAGTGTGTGAGCCCAGGCCGTTTCCCGAGTGTGAAAAGTGTGGAGTGATACATTTTGGGAGGAAGAATGAGGAGAGGAAATATGTACCAAAGGGTACAATTCTGAAGGCGGTACAGAAACAGAGAGACCTGGGGGTATATGTGCACAAATCGTTGAAGGTGGTAGGGCAGGTTGAGAAAGTGGTTAAAAAAGCATATGGGATCCTGGGCTTCATAAATAGAGGCATAGGGCTGGATTTTGTCAATAGGGATGTGATGGAGGTGGGGCTCCCAATTTTGGGGTTGTAGTCCCGCCTCCATCGATTTGTGGCCAACCCACACGATTTTCCCTTGATTGACCTTGTTGAGCCCACCTAGTGGGCTCAGCAGGCCAATTAAGGGATACCCGGTTACAGGTGACATCAGGGATTGACATTTCATCTGTCAAGAGCTTTTGACAGATGAAATATCAGCGTTTGACAGCTCTGTGAAGCTGTCAAACACTGACAATCTGACTTCTAACTTGAGTCCTTCTCCACAGACTCAGTTAGAAATCTCTCCAAAACAGAAAGCAGAATGCTGCAACTTTTGATAGCTCGCGGCCATTCTGCTTTCTGTGCCGGTGCGATGAGGGACTCCCGAGACCTGAAGGAAGGAAGCCTGCATTAGTAAGTAAAGGTAAGTAAAACTTATTTAAACACTTTACACACACCAAACACACTTACCTCTGCACTCATGCACCCATCACTCACCTGAACACCGGACATCTCGAACCCTCCAAGCCCTTCAGTCCGACGGTCCGCCTCGCTAACTTGTCATGGTTTGGAGCTGTCGGGCAGCCCACACGTCAGGGCTAAAAATAGGGATTAGGCCAAAAACTGCCTGTTAACTACCTGTTAACAGGCAGTTAATTGGCACTAATCCCCTTCCCGCCTTGGGGAGGCGGCTCCCAGCACAGGTCAGGTACCCACCTCCTGGGAAACGGGCATGAAGGCGGGTTGGGGGCGGGAAGGGTTCGTGCCCCCCGATTCTGCAATTTTCCCCCCACTCCCGCCTCCAAACCCGCCTCCACTGGGCTTGGAAATTCGAGCCCATAGAGTACAAAAGCAAAGAAGTTATGATGAACCTTTATAAAACACTGGTTGGGCCTCAACTGGAGTATTGTATCCAATTCTGGGCACCGCACTTTAGGAAGGATGTGAAGGTCTTAGAGAGGGTGCAGAAAAGATTTACAAGAATGGTTCTAGGGATAAGGGACTTCAGTTACTTGGATAGACTGGAAAGGCTGGGGTTGTTCTCCTTAGGGCAGAGATCTGATAGAGGTGTTCAAAATCATGAGGGATCTAGACAAAGTAGATGGAGAGAAACTGTTCCCATTGGCAGAAGGGTCAAGAAGCAAAGGACACAAATTTAAGGTGATTAGCAGAAGGCGACCAAAGGCGACATGAGGAAAAACTTTTTAACGCAGCGAGTGGCTAAGATCTGGAATGCACTGCCTGAAAGGGTGGTGGAGGCAGATTCAATCGTGGCTTTCAAAAGGGAATTGGATAAATACCTGAAGGAAAGAATTTGCAGGGCTATGGGGAAAGGGCAGGTGAGTGGGACTAGCTGAAGTGCTCTTGCAGACAGTGGCACGGGCTCGACGGGCGAATGGCTTCCTTCTGTGCTGTAACCATTCTATGATTCTATGATTTAATGTAGTAAACAGTATTAAAATTAGACATTTGAAGTGTGCTGAGCTCAGATTGGGTTTGCGTTACACTTCATACTTTGCACTTGTAGGATTCTGGATAAGCATGCAGTGCTTACTGCTTGTGACCACAAAGTGGTACTTGAGCCCCTAAGCAAGGCCAGGGTTATAGCCAATGGAGTACCTCTTCTAACAAAATATCAGCTGCGGCATCTGGTAAGCATAACGAGCATATGTCCACTTGCATGAATTTACATCTGTAATATGTATTTGTACAACTTTACTGACATAACTTTACTACATAAGGTAAAGTTGAGACAAAGCTGATTTTTACCATGTCTATCTGCAACTTTGGTGGGCCGGGAGCTTTGTGCTGCAATAAAGAAAGATTTTGGCCGCGATTTTATCGGCACTGAGGGTGGGTTTGGAGGCGGATCAAGGGTTAAAATCGTTTTGATTGATGGCAGGTTCCGATCCCACTGTCAAGCCTCCTCCAAACAATTTTCCCAAGTGTCGGGTCCCTGATTTGCACATGGACCTGACACCTAGTGGTGGGAAGAGGATTAAAGCCACTTACCTGTCTGTTAACAGGTAGTTGATAGTAGTTAACAGACTATTTTTCAATTTTGCCGCTTTTGCCTCGGGGTTCCCGGCATCCGGACGCCACGCCAGGCAAGTGTGGCATGTTGTGAGTCTGCTGTAATGTTTCTGCATTGATGACAGCTGCAGAAGTGGTGTGAAGGATCCAATGGTGCACTGCTGAGTTTCAGAGGTAAGAAAATGTTGGGGAAATCATTTTTAATGCATTTACACTTTTCTGTAGGTAACAAGTTTTGAAATCCATGTCCAGTGCCACCTCATTGGGAGAACCTCTCTCACCAGTGACAGATCGCTTCTGTAACCTCACCTGCAGCTGCCATCTGCTCTAGCCTATGGAGGGAGACATTGAAGAGCCTGGGTGCAAGAGCTCACCTTTTTACAGTGCTTGTCAGTGTTTGCAGCACCTCTGCTGTCAAACACTGAGAAATCAGCTGTCAAAGAAAAATTATGCATGGTCCCTTTAAGAAAACTGGCAGGTGACACGTCATCAAATGACGTCATCTGACTGGCTTCCTCTTAATTGACCGGCAAGCCCGCAGAGCGGGCTTAACAAAGTCAATCAATGTAAAATCACGTCCGTGGGCCGGATGCAGTTGGGGGCGGGACTGGAACCCAGAAACCAGCTGACCCGCTCCCAACCCGCATCCAATGACAAAATTGCGGCCTTTATATTTATATAGCGCCTTTCACGACATCCCAAAGCTCTTTACAGTCAGTGAAGTACTTTTTGAAGTGTAGTCACTATTGTAACGTAGGAAATGCAGCAGCCAATTTACACACAGCAAGCTCCCACAAACAGCAATGTGATAATGACCAGATAATCTGTTTTTGTGATGTTGATTGAGGGATAAATGTTGGCCAGAACACTGGGGATAACTCCCCTACTTTTATTTGAAATAGTGCCATGGGATCTTTTTCATCCACCTAACGGAGCAGACGTAACATGGTTACATCCTTGATTTAACATCGCATCTGAAAGACGGCACCTCCAACAGTGCAGCATTCCCTCAGTATTGCACTGGAGTGTCAGCCTAGGTTATTGTGCTCAAGTCGCTGGAGTGGGACTTGAATCCACAACCTTCTGACTCAGAGTGCTACCCACTGAGCCACAGCGGGACATGTTGCTTGTGCAGTCTTGGGCACTTCAACACTAGACTAGACACAGTTACAGTGATGACTGGCATTAACTGTAATTGTAAGAATGCTGAATGGTACTTGGTCAATTCAAAGCTCAGATAAAATTGGCAACCATTCATCAAAATAAAGTCACCTAAAATTTTAGCTTCAATCTTCATTGAATTATTTTATAATAACTTTTTACTAATCTCACAGACATGGAATGCTGAGCTAACACTTTATGAAAGATTTCTAAATTTTCAAATATACAGAGTGTATCATGCTTGATATTTAAAAAATATATAGTTACACAATAAATCGGAAATAAATTTCATGAAGATCGCAAAGTCCTACACTGTGCTATGGGTGTACAGTTACTTATGACAGTGACAACTGTTTTCTCCCTTGGCAGGACAGAGTTATAATCGGATCCAGTTCATTCTACTTGTATGTGGGTTTCCCACATGAACGAAGTGCCAAAGATAAAATACATAAATACAATTATGAATTTTTTGCTTCTGAACTGGCATCTATCGAAGGATTTGGACAGGTGAATCTAGGTATGTTCCATTTTAAGTCTAACAGTGAATTAACATTTTCCATATATATATGTACATATTTTGCTAGTGCTTAAGGGCAGAAGCAAAAGTTACAATTACATCTGTACAATCCTGTTCTTCATCATGACAAGCAAAACCAAAAATAATAACAATCTACAGGTTCATTTGTTTTATCGCAGTCAAAAAAATCCAGTTCTTTATTTCCATCTTAGCTTCCTTATTTCTTTACATAAGATTCATCCAAAAGTATCTTCAAGCAGCATCTAGTTATTTATCAAGTGAGGTGTCTGACTACTGCAGGTGAGCGATTGAAATGGCAAGTGCTATCTGTGGAAGAACGCAGGTGCCGACTTCTGATGTCACTATAAATTGCGGAAAGATTACAAGCTTCCACTTCACGGTCTGTGGTTACAGGCGCCAATGCAAATGGTGGCTGACACTTGAATCTGCCAACTAGGGAAGATTGCCCCGACACCGCTGACTGGCCCGTCTCTCAGTAAGTGCACTTCCTGTCAGATGAGTCGCGGAACAGACTAGTGTCAGCTATCTTGGAAGATTCCACGGCCCGTGCACTTGCCTTTCCAGCTGCAACATGTATTCGTGGAGGTAAGCAGCCATGACAGAGAGAGATTAAGCAAAGTGAATGGAGTGGGGGAGGGGAACAATTAGATACAAGGGGCTGGATTTTGCCAACCCTGAGGGGGCAGGTTTGGAGGCGGGACTGTTGGGAAAATTTGAAAAAATAACGGCAGGTTCTGATCCCGCCGTCAACACGCCTCCGTGCAACTTTGCCAGAGATGGGCTTGCAGAGTCCATTTCGGTTGCGCCTCCAGGCGGCAGGTTAGGCCCTTAACTATCACTTACCTACCTCTATAATCCCATTTTGAGAGGCCTTTCAAATGTTGTCACATTTCCAGCATGCTGCACGTCTCTCCTGAAACATGCCTGCTAATCCTGTCGGGTTCACAAGTGGCTGGCTTCCTAACAGCTGCAGCTCCACCATAAAAACAGAGCTTTCAACAAGGATCAGTTGCAGGTGGCAGAACTTTTGTTTTTTCAGGTCTTTGAGAACTTTTTGCAGGTCCACTGATTTTGGATGTGGTGAAGCAGAGATCCATCTCCACTGTGACCTCCTGGGAAAACTCTCTCCCCACATTGACTCAACGCTTCCTCAACTGAGATATCTACCAGCAGCATGGGAACCATTTATTTCCTTTCATCCTGGACCTCAGATTTGGACGAAGACCAGCTGCGGCAGCAGCAGAACCCGGAACAACAGCAGCACCAACAGCAGGAGCAACAGGAGCGCCAACCTGCTGCTCACCCACCTGAAGCTGCACAGGGCAGAAGGCGCCAGCGCAGGGAAGCAGGTCGCCGCAGGAGATACCCCCAAAACAGGGTTTACAGGATGAGGTTGAGCTTCCTCAACATGAGTGAGCAGCAGTGCCAAAGGAGGCTGAGAGAGGTAGTCGGCGACATCTGTGCAATGCTGCAGCAAAACCTGGAGCCCAGAAGAATGGGTGGACAGCCCTTACCAGTGGCTGTCAAAGTCACCGCCACACTGAATTTTTTTGCTTTAGGCTTCTTCCAGGGCTCATCAGCAGACAGAAGCGGCATCTCCCAGTTGGCCGCAAACACTTGCATCATGCAGGTTACCAATGCCCTCTTTGCAAAGGCGCACAATTACATCCACTTCTCCACGGATAAAGCAAGTATAACCGCGCGTGCGGTTAGCTTTGCAAATAAGGCAGGCTTGCCAAGGGTGCAGGGCATCGTAGACTGCACACATGTGGCCCTTAAGGCACCCCATCACAACCCAGCTCTTTTTGTCAACCACAAGTGCTTCCACTCCCTCAACGTGCAGCTGGTGTGTAACCACAAGGACATTTTGCATGTTTGCGCCAAGTACCCTGGCAGTTGTCATGACTCGTTCATGCTGCGGCAGTCTAGTGTGCCTCCGCTCATCAATGCGCCAAACCAACTTTCCGGGTGGCTATTTGGAGACAAGGGCTATCCCCTGAAGATGTGGCTAATGACATCGTTCAGGAGGTCATCCAATGAAGCTGAGGAGCGCTACAACTCCAGACACATTTTGACCAGATCCATCATCGAGCAAACCATCGGCTTGCTGAAGATGCGATTCAGATGCCTTGACAGATTAGGTGGAGCCCTGCAGTACTCAGCAGCCAGATTCTCCAGAATTGTCATGGTCTGCTGTACACTGCACAACATCGCACAGCATCGTGGCTTGTAGCTGCCTGAGGAACAAGTGGCTCAGCGCATAGCCTCCTCAGATGAGGAGGAGGATGATGAGGAGGAGGCGAACGAGAACGAAGACCTTGCGGATGCGCATCAACCAGCTGCAGCAGTACGCGAGCACATTGCTGCCCGGGATGCAAGGGATGAACTCATTTTGGCTATATTTGCTTAAGTTGCCCATTCAAAGACATGTGCCTGGCACCTTCTTACCACACCATAGACAATGGTGTAGGAATTAACAGCGGGGTTGGGGTTATTGTCTCTGGCCAGCCAGAGGTCTCTGAGCTGCTCCAGGGACTCCCGTGCGGTTTGAAGCGCTCCCCTATTCCTGGTTCTGACCGCCGAACTTATTCGGTAGCAATGTAGACAGAAAACGTGACTCATGGTTGGGTGCAAAACAGACCAGTATTTATTGAAACAAAAAGAAACGAATTGAAAATAAACAATACAGCACACCTATGCTGAAATACAGCACTATACTTCTTAGTACAACATTGTTACTTAAATACAGCACCTTTAATACAGTGCACCTTGCTCACTACAGTACCTTTTGCTTAGTGGCTTTTACTTAAATACAGCACCTTTAACTAGTGCAACACACTTTTAATACAGTACACTTTGCTCACTACAGCACCTTTTGCTTAGTGGCTTTCACTTAAATACAGCACTTTTAATACAGTTACTTAGTGTTCACTACAGCACTTTTCTGCTTAGTGCAACACTGTTACTTCAATAGGGGAGGAGAAAACGGATGCAATGAGGGAAAATTGACTAAAATTACAGTTTTAACAAGATTCCCCTTAATTCCCACCCCTTAATACCTATTCTAAGTTGCCTTGTAATGGGCCAGAAAAGGTATGCTCACCAATGAAACGCCTGCTCCGTGCCCTTGCGGTCTTAGATTCTTCACCACCCTGAAGATAGAGATACCCCAGTGTTTAAAAGTAACTGTTGGTATTCCACTCCCTTGGGCGGGCTCCTGTGTTGTAGAGGGCACAGAGGCGAGGCTGCAGAGGCAGAGAGAGGCTTCCTGAGAAGCTATCTTATACCCCATTTGGAGCCGAAATCTTCCCGCCCAAATCCGGATGCATCTGGGCTAAACAAAAGGGATCCGATGTCCCCATTAACTGTGATGGGTTTTGGATGAATTACCCATTTCCTGGTGATGGGTTTTTGAATGTATTCCCATTCATTGTGATGGGTTTTTGAATGTATTCCCATTCATTGTGGTGTGTTGAATGAAACTGTCTCAGTTTGAAAAACCATGTCTATTTCCTTAAGTAACCAGCCCTTGGATGTTAGTGTAAACAAACTGATTGTCCTGTGGTCACACCCAACCGCAATTGATTGGCAGTCTCAAGTGGTTCAACATTGTAGCAGTTTAGTGTAAACAAACATCGATTGTCCTGCAGGGAGGGAAACTCCCTGAACTGCCTTTGATTGACAGTTTAACTACTCCATTGCTTCAGGGCTGGGGTTTTTCTAAATCCTTTGTCAGCCATCTTTGATTTTCCCTTTTCATATGCACTTTTGCCACGAGGTCGAACAGCCATCTTTGATTATCCCTTTTCACAGACACACACAGGCTGCCTTTCAGTCCTCTTTTGTCAGCCTGTGCTTTGAAGAGAGACTGTCCTTTTGTCTTCTGCCACGAGGTCTGACGGCCATTTTGATCCCTGGATTTTTAAAGGTATATTCTACCCAGGTATTCTTTAATCAAAAATCAATCTTCGGAACTGTAGAAAATTTTGAAATTATTGCAAAATCCTACAATGGACAAGAACCTGTGGCTTCCTATCACTCTGACAACCATCATGACAAATACAATTCACCCTGAGCTTCAACAGTTTGCCATCACTTCATTTTAATGCATTGACTAAAGGATGGCAATTAACAACTAAACACAACAGAACACCCAAGTGACTACCCTTGTGACTACTTGTGCTTTATCTTCCTCTTATGCATGCTCCTACGTGGTGCTTCCCCTGTGGCTTCAGCAGATGTGGAGGCCCTTTGCTCACTCTCGTGCTGCTCCTGCTTCGACACCTTTGGCGCGCATCCTCTGGGGTTGCGAGCCTGTGAGGGCTCACCAACAGGCTGCTCCTCCTACGGCTGTGCAGGGACTGAGACACCCATCTCAGTTGGGTGAGGACTCTGGTAGGGCTCTGACCGCAGGCTCCGCATTGGCATGGGAGTGTGAGCACTTGGAGAGGAGCCCCCACTTCCTTGTTCTCTGCCACAAACATCCCTCTCATGGGTCAGCCCCACTTCAGAGCTAGCAAGTGGCTTGACAGCACCTTGCTGCACTTCCGGGGGGCCAGGAGGACCCATTTCTGCACTGGAAGTCCTATTCCTGGGGACTTCCGTGAAGGTCTGGTTTCTCTGATCAATAGCTGTCCATCGCTCACCCAGAGATGTCAGTTTATTCTGAACATTCACCATGTTTTCAAAACCCTGGCGACTTAGCTCCTCCATGGCCGTAGCCATCCTCTCCTCTACCGTAGCCACCCTTTCCACGGAGGTAGCCATCCTTTCCACGGAGATTGCCATCCTTTCCGCGGTGATGCGTTCATGCGCCAATGCCTCCACAAAGGCTCTGCTCATGTTCGCAATGGACTCCTCCATTTGCTCCACATTCGCAGCGACCCTGGAGACAAAACCTGCCGGAGACTCCTGCACCTGTTCCTAGAATTCCAGTACCGCTCTCCTTCTGGATGGACCCGGAGGCACAGGGTCAACATGCAGCTGAGCCGAGCTGGCAGAGTCCTGCGCCCTCCGACGAGGACTCTCCACTGCTGTCCCTGTCTCCACCATCTGCTGATGCTCACTTGTGAGCTGTGATATACCAGGTGACAACACTACTCTATCTCGTGAAGGTCCCACCAAGGTGTGAGTGTCAGTGCTGGTGCTGGGTGCGCTTAATTCTGCTGACGCTGCACCCTCAAAGGTTGCAGCTTCCTCTGAAGAGTCTTGAGGCTCAGGCTGTTCCTCCTGGGCAATGGGGACGGGGGTTCTCGATGGTCCTGTGGGGGAGTAAAGGCATGAGTTAGACATGTGATATTAACGTAGCAGGCACATTGACTTGTGCAGGTGATCATAACTCAATCTGTATGAACATCAGATGCTATATCAATCACTCATGCAATGTCAATGAGAGAGATGCCAAACTATTCTGTCACCAGCTTGCTCTGATGTGCCCATCTGTCCGTCCCCCACTTCCACATCCTCCTCAACTCCCACGATCTCGAGGGCCGACTCCTCTGCGCTGGTAAGATGGGCTATTGAGGGTGGCCCTCCTCCGGTCTTCGCCCTTTCCCTCTTATTGTGGGCTCTCTTTTCCTGCAATGAGGGACACAAGTGGAGTTTGAATGAGAATGATGGTGTGAGTGTAGATAATCCATAGCATAGATGCTTAGAAGGACACAAAGATGGAGTGAGGTCCCAATACTAAGGGCCCTCCCTGTGTGTTGTTAGTTGTTGCCATAGCATAACAGTGATAGGGAGTGTGAGGGCAGCATAGTCGAATAGTTAAGTGATTGTGCACATAGAGAGGGAATGGTTAATGGTGCAAGGGATGTAAGGGTAAAGTGGGATGTGTAGGAATAGGTTGACAATGCAGAGTGCTGGTGATGAGAGGAGATGGGGAGCAGAATGAGGGTAAAGGTGATGCTATATTCACTTTGCCTGTTCAAACAAGGTCATTGAACCTTTTTCAGCACTGCAGCCAGGTTCTGCTGCACATCAATCTGGAACTGACCTCCTGGGCAACTTGCAGCCACACAGCTTTGGTCTGGTGGGGAGGTTTTTTCCTCCCAGATGAAGGAAACAGCACCTCCTTTTGTGCTCTGGCTCCCTCCACCAGAGCATGGAGTGAGTCATCATTAAAGCGTGGTGAGGCCCTGGGCCTTGAAGTCGACATTCCACGAGCTCCAAACACTATTATGAACAGAAGCAAACACAAGTGTATAGGCTGAAAATGAACCAAGGCTGTTTGGAGCCCTTAAATGCAGCTGGAGAAATGACATCATCAGATTCGAGTTTCAAGCCCAAAAAACTAATTGGGCCAGGGGTGCGCACACACTGGGAATCAATTGCCCAATTATGGCAAAATCGCAATTTTTTCCCACCCGACAGCGGAGGCGGGATCGGGACCCGCTGACCGCCTGACCCGCACCCAACCCGCCACCAATGGCAAAATCGAGCCCAAGCTGTACCTCCAAAATAGTCTTTCCTTTACTGTCTGTCATTATATTACCAAGCATTTATGAACGGACTGTCACTGCTTTCATATTATCCTTGATTAACCTGTTTCTGCTAATATGTTGCTACTATAGCAAAAATGTGATCTAAAAAGTTGTAACTTTATAAATTTTCTTCTTAGATTTTTTTGTCAAAGGCTGAATAAAGATCTGTGACGACTCAGGACAATCATCACATGGTCATGTTAATCCCAGCACAGAGTCAAAGTGCTTCTATCCACAATAGCGCTGCTCATTTTAACTTTTGGGCGGCTGGAATGCCCCTCCCATCTCCACCCCCCCCGAATCCCCGAATGCCGGGAGTGAAGAGCCCAGAGCCATTTTGTGGCACGGGCCTCATTTAAATAGAACAAGCTACGGGTGTCAAACGGGCATCCCAATCCAGCTTGCTGGATTCGAGCCAGCAACAAGGTAAGTCCTAGGGGAAGGGCTACAATCGTAGAGGGGTGGGGGAGGGGGGGAGACTGGAGTGGCAGCAGGCCAGATTATGTTTGTGGAGCCTGGAGGAGAACACCTGCTTCTCCTGGCCCCCCAAAATTATTGAAACCTTACTTTTTTGGGGGCATCTTCTGCTGTAACACCAGTGGAACTGGTTAGAGAGTACATGGCAGAGGCTCCGCTCAATTCTGTCCTAAAATGGCGATCGGGGTCCTATGTAGATCATAGGGGGTTAAGTTTAATATGACCAAACCATCATCAATGAAGGGTAATGGCATTAATATGGGGTCAGGAGGCTTATCGCCCCGTTAATGTCAATGCTCCAGCTGCTGCTATTTTAACAAGGCCTACTGCTAGTTGACCAAAGTCAACTTCCCAGCAGTAGGCCCTTTTAATATGCAAATTGGGGTCACTGGGTAGTGATCCGGAGTGGGAATACTGTCCATTTCTTCCTCTCCCTAGTCTGGGGATAATAGTGCCCCAAGATCAGCTAACTGGCTACAGACTGGGGGATTAAACTTGGAACCTTCCTGGTCCACATGGCTCAATAGAATCATGCTGGGCCATAAGACCGAGCTCCACCTCCTCAGGACCTCCACCATAATCATTTGCACTACTTGCTCTTGTAAACTTTGATTTCCGGATTGCTTTAAGTCACTAAATCATTTTACACAATATTATAATGGTGGTTTTACTGCATAGTAACTTTTTGGGGTAACAGAGCTAAATTCTGATTTAAAACAATGATTAAAAATGTGACATGCCATCAAAAATAAATTATTGAGTGAAAAAGCGGAAAATGCTATGCATAAATCTGAGTGGCTGAGTACATTTACTGCACAGCTACCAGCTAAATAGTTTAGATGCCCATGGGTAGGATAGTTCTGCCTTGTGCCTCATTTTATTTAAATTTGCTCTTATATTCACTTCTGGAGGTAGAATTACATGTAGAACCATGATACTCTTATAAGATATTGTCGAAGGAAGTGATGCTTTTCAAAGGAACAAACATGGTTCAGATGTGCAATAAAAATTAGGCATATTGATTTGTTGTGAATTCTACCCAATCTGGGTAATGAGGTGAAATGAGATGAAATACAGAACAACAAATGAATGATTTAGTTAGTAAATCCTTTGTTATAATACTACATAAATTACACTTCTTTCCCTCAGTTACAGGCATGAGTATAAATTCTCACATGTTCTCTATTTTCCACCCTGTTCTTTTTCGTAGTTAGTTTACGTAGATACTGAACAATTGCTTTTATCTTTTGACATCAAACTTTGTACTTTTTAGGAGCAGGTAGAAAACCGGAAGAAAATCTGGATCCTAATTTGACCAGAATTTTTCATGATTTCATAGCAATCATGCCTATGGTGGCTCAAGTGAACCAAATAAGTGAAGAACTTAACAAGGTACGCTTGCGCATTTCCTGTGATGTTTCAAGAAAACATCCCTGTGGCTGTAGTTAAGACCTTGTAATCCTGCCTCAGCAATGAAATCTGCTGGGGAGCAACATGGAGCTCAGCTCTGTCGCTCACAATAAAGCTACAGGTTGGGAAGTGACAACTAATTATAGGTTACAGAAGAGTAACATTCTTGTGCATGTTACTCTTATTGGTATCAGTTATTCTATAATACTAATTATATGTTCTCTCCCTTTGTTAAAGATACTTTCTAATGTTAAAATGTAATACTGCAATAAAGGCCCCAATATTGACAGGGGCGGTTTTTCCGAGCAGAGGGGCGGAGATTCGGTCAGGAAACCCGAAAGTATGGGTTTCCCCATTAACTCCACAGCGTGCATATTTTCTTTTTGACAGTTTCCCCCCTTGGAAGTCAGCTGATTGACAGGCTTGGCTTCCAGTCGGGCGGGGAAGACTCTGGAGCAGGCCGCAGCCCCAGGTAAGGAGCAGGCCGCAGCCCCAGGTAAGGAGCAGGCCGCAGCCCCAGGTAAGGAGCAGGCCTGCAGCTGCTACTGGTCATGGGGGTGGGGCGGGGGGGGCGGTTCTGATCCCGAGGAGGGGGAGGAGTCGTCGAATCCCTGACCCCATGGGATGGTCCGATCCTCGACCAGGGGAGTTCTCCTGGTGTCCTGGCCAATAGTTATCCTCAACCAACATAAAACAGAGTATCTCATTGCTGTTTGTGGGACCTTGCTGTGTGCAACTTGTGCAACAATGACAAGACTTCAAAAGTACTTCATTGGCTGTAATGTGCTTTGGGATGTCCTGAGGTCATGAAAGGAGCTATATAAATGAAGGGTAGACCAAGCTGGGACCAACCAGTTGCCACAAGGGAGGGAGGTAAAATCACCAGGGAATTCAATCCATGCCATCTTGCATGGCTCTCAGTGGTCAATCACAGAGATGTATGTGCGGAGGCCTGGGAGCACCTAACTTTCCCAATTTGCATCCTTGGAATAGTGGGTGGCACCGAGTTCCTAAAAATGGAGAGAGAAAAAGGGTTTAAAATGGTGCAGAGAAACGTGAAGGTTTTTTTTAATGCACTAGCATAGTACTTGTGCCTTTTTTTCTTTCCAAAGGCTGTTACCTTCGAGCTTGAGGTGAAAAACTTAACATCAACAGATGCCAGGGGAGAGGAATTAGAAAAAGAAATTATTGTAAAGGTAACAAACAAGCTAGTCAAAGAGGTAAGTCACATCAGCAGCAGCTATGTGTAAGCAATGCTAAATTCTACGCTGTTCATATAAGATTTCAAATCTAAATGAATTATGTCGATGCAAATTTAATCTGAATATTGTATTAATATATTTTCCAGATGTGTGACTTAAGTAGTATCAAAATAATGAAATATTCTTTACTAAAATGTACTGAAGTTCGCTAATTATTGCATAATATTCCACCTAAAATATGTGGGTATGTTAGCACAGGGCATGGTCTGTTCACATGACTCCAGTCTCACACTACATGGTTAACTCTAATGCCCCCTAGCAAGCCACATAGTTGTAAAAGGTCAACACCATCTTCTCAGGGAAACTCGGGATGGGCAACAAATGCAGTCTTTTCAGCATCTCCAACGGTCTAGGGACAAATAAAAAAGTAGATACTTCGAAGGACATAGAATGAAAACCTGCACTTGTATTTCCTTTAATCGTTAAAAAAAATTGTACCTCAAATTCATGAATCACCGACTTGTGAGTCTTTACCTGCACCTAACACTGGCAGTAAAACCCGTGCGCAGTCACAAAGGTGTGATAGCACCATGCAAGCTGCTGTGCCACTCAAAGTGGTGGCCCTGAGTTATTAGGAAAAGGAGTCATGCCAAATTTATTCAAATAATTTTTATAACTGTCTGCTCCCACAGTAAGAATAACACTGCTGAATAATTTACTACATTGTAGGGGTAAGCATAGACTCCATCTATTTGTTTTTTTTACATCTGCCTGGAGGTCTTCCTGGCATGCATACAATTCCTTATCTGACAGTTCAGACCTCTGCCAATTCCATACTGAGCCAGATACGAGACTCCCAAAACCAGCGCTCTACTCGGAGCTCCGGCACGGCAAGAGAGCCCCAGGTGGGCAGAGGAAACGCTTCAAGGACACCCTCAAAGCCTCCTTGAAAAAGTGCAACATCCCCATCGACACCTGGGAATCCCTGGCCCAAGACCGCACAAAGTGGAGGAGAAGCATCCGGGAAGGCGCCGAACACCTCGAGTCTCTTCGCCAGGAGCAAGCGGAAGCCAAGCGCAAACAGCGGAAGGAGCGCACGTCAGCCCAAGCACCCCACCCACCCGCCCCTTCAACCACCATCTGCCCCACCTGTGACAGAGACTGTAGGTCCCGCATTGGACTCATCAGTCACCTGCGAACTCATTTTTAATGTGGAAGCAAGTCATCCTCGGTTCCGAGGGACTGCCTAAGAAGAAGACTGAGCCAGATGCCAGTATAGAAGTTCAGTGTGACTCATCCATTGAATTTTCCTACCTCCCTGTAGCAACGCAACGTAACGCAACTCATCTCAGCCCAACAGCTCCAAGGCTAAGATCAGGAGTTTGCCATATAAGGACTTATGGGTATGATGTCACATTCTTTCACTCCACTACACAGCATTTATATATGGGTGCGTTAGTAAACTGGTTAAGGTACTGGATTAGCTACGCAGAGGTCATAGGGACACACTCCACCATGATACGTTGTGAAATGAAATTCAATAAATGTGGTCATTTGTAGGCTGACACAGAAAAAAACCTCTTGACAAACTGTCAGATTGTTGGAAAGACCCGACTGATTCATTAATGTCCTTCAGGGAAGGGAGCCTGCTACTCAAATTTGAACCTGGCTTCTATTTGTTTTGTGTTTAGTTTTCTGGACTTGTATGAGCATGTTCATCTTTCGCATGCCATACTTGATCAAACCAATAGGCTCCTCTAGGCCATTTATTTCTGTGTTCAGTGCCTGTGACTGGAAAACAAAATGGGTTTATTGGTTTATTTCAAGGTCGAGGTCTGGCCACGAGACAAGTTCACTGATCGAAAGCTTTTAATTGAAGACATTTACCAGCACTTTCTAGAAAATGGAACAGTACATAATAAGATGGAACAAGATCCATTCTGGGATCCTGTTGAGACCTTGCATCTTGGGAGGTAAAAATCAGAGAGCACACGCTGCTAGAGTATGATGTTTTCATCAACCTTAGTATTGATTATTGCCCATGTAACATTTTGAGATGTCATCTATTTTGCCTCAAAGGGATATTGCTTTAATTTGTATTATGATGTTGCTATGATGTTAGATTCTGTTCACAAAAGGTTGGCTCCTAGAGATATACAGGATTTCTGGGATGTTACTTAGGACGAATTAGTTGGAATACCAACAACAATAACCTGCATTCATATAGCGCCTTTAATGTAGTTAAACGTCCCAAGGTGCTTCACAGGAGCGTTGTCAAACAGAATTTAACACTGAGCCACATAGAGAGATACTAGGACACGTGAAGAAGTAGGTTTTAAGAAGTGTCTTAAAGGCAGAAAGAGAGGTAAAGAGGCGGAGAGACATAGGGAGGGAATTCCAAGACGTAGGGCCTAGGCAGCTGAAGGCAGAGCTGCCAATGGTGGCGTGATTAAAATCATGAATGCGCAACAGGCCAGAATGCAGATGAATTAACCAGCTCAGAGGTGTGTATTCTCACATATCACATCAGTTTTGAGACAATGGAGACTGTTAAGCACATTCCAGAGCTGTTTGCAGCTTTAATGTCCAAGCGGTCTTCATTTAATAAGCCCAGTGGGGGAAGGAGTACTATTTGCCATATCCTCCATATCAAGAGGGAGGTTTCTCCTTTTAAAGTGGTAGCTTTGATTGGCAGCTCTTCGGAACAAAAGCAAAATACTGCAGATGCTGGAAATCTAAAATAAAAACAGAGAATGCTGGAAATACTCAGCAGATCAGGCAGCATCTGTGAAGACAGAAATGGAGAGAGAGAAATAGATTTAACGTTTCAGGTTGATGACCTTTTATCAGAACTTACGAAAGGTCATCGATCTGAAACGTTAACTCTGTTTCTTTCTCCTCAAGTGCTGCCTGACCTCCTGAGTGTTTCCAGCATTTTCTGTTGTTATCTCAACACATGGAGCTGGGGGTAGGGTCAGGGTCAGCTTTGTCCGTCCATCTCTCTAAATCGGTCTGGAGCAGTTTGAGTCTGGAATAGTGAGAGTGACAGACAGGTCTTGGCTTCTAAAGTTAGTGCCAGTTACTACAGGGATTGCGAACTTGTAAGTAACTTTCTGCCCAGAATGGCAATAGGTGATGCACGGTTTATTGTTTTGATGTTATGAAGAATGGGAGGAAATAAATTAATTTTACTAAAAGACAGTATCCTATTTTACCATATATTTCAGATAAAATAACCCAGTTTGTTGGCTCATGATCAGTCTCATCTCACTAGAGTGCTTTTCAGTCTATCTTCTCAAAGATAGAAGAAAACACATGGTAGCGCACATGAGGTCATACAATCCAGGGCAGACAATGAGGTGTCTTACTGTTACGATCTCTGGGTCATGCTATTGTTTAACTAGATAAAGATACTCTTCCAGTAATAGGTGATGTGATGTCTGCTTATATGAGTGATCCAAGGCAATGAACCCAAGAGAATATCTAGAGCAGACCTGAAATTAGTAACACACATGTCGAGTGTTATGATTTTACATCAACCTTATTATTGTTTACTGGCAATAGTTGGAGCCATTTACAACTATAATCAATAGAAATGTTGTGACAACTTTATTAGCTCTCAGGTAACATGTTTAAAAATGGCAAAGTTAATTCATCGGTAAAATGGTCAATTGTGCCATTTTCCTACCAACATGAACCAGTGTAAATGTGTTGCAGTGCCCACGTGTGGTTGGAAACTTTGGCATATTGCATAGCTTATGAAGACCAGGTGGACGTTAATAACAATCAAGGAAAAGAAGAAGCAGTTATACAGATCAGACTGCTCCCCTGCACACCAAGGGGCGAGTAAGTTCAAAACACCACTACAGAACGCTAACACACTTAACTTGATTTAAATAAATAATATCTTCAACTTTTTTCAAACACTACTAGGATTATAAAGGTAAATTGGATTGTACTGTTAGCTAGATGATTGCCTTTCCCTTCTGTCACCTGAGTTTGAATCTGGCCCAAACTGATAGGAAGGTTTTCTCTTTCTGATGGAGCATCAAGTGAAATAGTGGTCAAGGAAAGAATATTTATTTATCAGAAATTGACGTAACTATGGGCACATTCTTCCTATGACACCAGTCCCAGGATACATAGACATGATAGAGGTTTGATCTGTTTGGATAAATATAGAAACATAGAAAAAATAGGAGCAGGAGTAGGCCATTCGGCCCTTCGAGCCTGCTCCGCCATTCAATATGATCATGGCTGATCCTCTATCTCAATACCATATTCCCACTCTATCCCCATACCCCTTGATGCCTTTTGTGTCTAGGAATCTATCTCCTTCTTAAATATATTCAGTGACTTGGCCTCCACAGCCTTCTGTGGTAGAGAATTCCACAGGTTCACCACCCTCTGAGTGAAGAAATTTCTCCTCATCTCAGTCCTAAATGTCCTACCCCATATCCTGAGACTGTGACCCCTTGTTCTAGAACCCCCAGCTAGGGGAAACATCCTCCCTGCATCCAGTCTGTCTAGCCCTGTCAGAATTTTATATGTTTCAATGAGATCCCCTCACTCTTCTAAACTCTAGTGAATACAGGCCTAGTCGACCCAATCGCTCCTCATACAAAAGTCCTGCCATCCCAGAAATCGGTATGGTGAACCTTTGCTGCACTCCCTCTATGGCAAGTATATCCTTTCTTAGGTAAGAAGACCAAAACAGCACACAGTACTTGAGGTGTGGTCTCACCAAGGCTCTGAATAACTGTAATAAGACATCCTTGCCCCTGTACTCAAATCCTCTTGCAATGAAGGCTAACATACCATTTGCCTTCCTAACTGCTTGCCGCACCTGCATGTTTGCTTTCAGTGACTGGTGCACAAGGTCACCCAGGTCCCTCAGTACATCAACATTTCCCAATCTATCACTATTTAAATAATACTCTGCCTTTCTGTTTTCCTACCGAAGTGGATAACTTCACACTTATCCACATTATGCTGCATCTGCCATGTATTTGCCCACTCACTCAACTTGCCTAAATCGCCTTGAAGCCTTTTTGCATCCTCCTCACACTCACAATCCCACCTAGTTTCGTGTGGTCAGCAAACTTGGAAATATTATATTTGGTTCCCTCATCCAAATCATTGATATATATTGTGAATAACTGGGGCCCAAGCACTGATCCCTCGGTACCCCACTAGTCATTGCCTGCCACCCCAAAAAAGACCCATTTATTCCTACTCTGTTTCCTGTCTGTTAACCAATTTTCAATCCATGCCAGTATATTACCCCCAATCCCATGTGCTTTAATTTTGCACACTAACCTCTTATGTGGGACTTTATCAAAGGCCTTCTGAAAATCCAAATACACCACATCAACTGGTTCTCCCTTATCTATTCTACCAGTTACATCCTCAAAAAACTCCAGTAGGTTTGTCAAACACAATTTCCCTTTCATAAATCCATATTGACTTTGTCTAATCCAATTGATATTTTCTAAGTGTCCTGTTATCACATCCTGTATAATAGACTCTAGCATTTTCCTTACTACTGATGTTAGGCTAACCGGTCTGTAGTTCCCTGTTTTTTTTATCTCCCTCCTTTTTTAAATAGTGGGGTTACATTTGCCACCTTCCAATCTGCAGGAACTGTTCCATAATCTACAGAATTTTGGAGGATGACAACCAATGTATCCACTATTTCCATGGCTACCTCTTTTAGTATTCTGGGATGCAGATTATCAGGCCCTGGAGATTTATCGGCTTTCAGTCCCATTAATTTTAATTTCTCTAGCACTATTTTTTTTACTAATACTAATTTCCTTTAATTCCTCCTTCTCACTAGACCCTTGGTTCCCTAGCATTTCTGGGAAGTTATTTGTGTCCTCTTCCATGAAGACAGAACCAAAGTATTTGTTTAGTTGCTCTGCCATCTCCTTGTTCCCCATTATAAATTCTCCTGTTTCTGACTGTAAGGGACCTACATTTGTCTTCACTAATCTTTTTCTTTTTACATACTTGTAGAAGCTTTTACAATCCGCTTTTATGTTCCTTGCAAGTTTAATCTCATACTCTATTTTTCCCTCTTAATCAATCTCTTGGTTCTTTTTCGCTGAACTCTATACTGCTCCCAATCCTCAGGCTTGCTACTTTTTCTGGCAAATTTTTATGACTCCTCTTTGGATCTAATACTATCCTTAATTTCTTTAGTTAGCCATGGTTGGGCCGCTTTTTCTTTTGTGTTTTTACACCAGAAAGGAATATATAACTGTTGCAATTCATGCATTCATTCCTTAAATGTTAGCCATTGCCTATCCACCATCATGCCTTTTAATGAAGTTCCCCAATCTATCATAGCCAACCCACTCCTCATACCTTCGTAGTTTCCTTTGTTTAGATTTATAACCCTAGTTTTGGATTGGACTTCTTCACTTTCCATCTTAATGAAGAATTCTATCATGTTATGGTCACTCTTCCCTAAAGGACCCCACACAACAAGATTATTAATTAACCCCTTTTCATTGCACAATACCCAATCTAGAATAGCCTGTTCCCTAGTTGGCTCCTCAACGTACTGGTCTAAAAAACCATCTCTTACACACTCCAGGAATTCATCCTCCACAGTATTATTGCTAATTTGGTTTGGCCAGTCTATATGTAGATTAAAGTCACCCATGATTACTGTGGTACCCTTGTTACATGCATCTCTAATTTCCTGTTTGATGCCATCCCCTACATTACCACTACTGTTTGGAGGCCTATAAACAACTCCCACCAATGTTTTCTGCCCCTTGGTGCTTCTCAGCTCCACCCAGACTGATTCTACATCTTGATTTTCTGAGCTAATATCCTTTCTCACTATTGCTCTGATTTCATCCTTTACTAACAACGCCACCCCACCTCCTTTTCCTTTTTGCCTGTCCTTCCTAAATATCGAATATCCTTGGATATTCAGCTCCCAGCCTTGGTCACCCTGCAGCCATGTCTCCGTAATTGCAATTATATTGTATACATTTACATCTATTTGCGCTGTTAACTCAGCTACCTTATTACGACTGCTTCGTGCATTCAGACCACAGTACCTTTAGATTTGCCTTTTTAACATTTTTAGATATCTTAACATTTTTAGATACTATGACACCTATTTGTCTTATTACCATTTTTTCTTACCCGGACCCTATTTGTTCGTGCACTCCTTTGTTTGTACACTCTGTCCCTTCCTGACACAATCTGGTTATCCTTACCCCAGTCACTTTCCTGTACTGCTTCCTTGTCTTTTCTCTTTAGCATTCTAGATTTCTCTCCACCGCAACCCTCCCCCCACCCCCCCCTGCTTTATTTAGTTTAAAGCCCTATCTACTAAACTAGATAGATTTGGATTCTCCGAATACCAATTAAGAATTTTAGACCATCGTTCAGGTGAGGGGAAGTAACTTTCACTGGACTGCCAGGACTAAAATGTATACCATATACTACATTAGCAGGGATGAGATACATACCAGTTCTCAATACATTGTAAGGGATTGGATGTGTACCTCTCCTTTTTCCTAATTAAACCATCAAGAACTTGAATTGCTAGCCAGAATTAGATTGTTAGAATTAGACACATACCTTCCCCATCATCACCCTTACAAGGCAACCAGGTATGAGTATCCTACAGTGCCGAGAAATAGATACATATAAATAGATTAGCTTGGAACTTGGATTTATACGCACCAGCAGATTGCCAGAGACAATGGGCACAGTCTCTAAAGAGAAATAATAAAAATTAGAAACACCCACATTTCCCAGTGATTGGTATCTGGTACTATTGGCATCGAAAGATAACATGGCATTGTGCATGTACTAAGAAATGTTTTGTCCCTTAGAATGTCTACTATCATCCTATTCTCTAAAAGGTGGGTCATCTGAACTACAGCCACGTCCAATAGATCTGAATTTTGCCAAGTTCTGATTTATTTTTCCAATAAATGTAATAACCTCAATGCTGTCTGGTTCTGATAGCACTTTGGGTCTGACTATCATTTCAAAATAAACTGGAGAACAGTGTTACGCAAGAAGGCTATTAAAACATAAATGTTTATTACTGTAGCTGTATAAGACATGATGGATAATGTGGCCATGCTATCAACACAGTAAAATGTGTACTCCCAGTAAAATAACCATTCACTTGATAGGAGTCTGTAGCTGCTGAAGTTTTCATAAATGTTTACGAGCGTTGTTATAGTAACTGGAAATATAATTTTACTTTAGAATTTTACAGCTTGGTCTCATGTTCTCACTTTTACTTTCAATTTTTGTTTTTTGATATTGAGCTGCAACAAAATTCAAGGAAAATAACTTGAGAATATCTTTATACAGTTAATTCTATTCAGTAATTTTTTTTAAATTCGCTTATGGGATCTTGGCGTCACTGGCAAAGCCAGCATTTATTGCCCATCCCTAGCTGCCCTTGAGAAGGTGGTGGTGAGCCGCCTTCTTGAACCACTGTAGTCCAGGTGGTGAAGGTTCTCTCGCAGTGCTGTTTGGGAGGGAGTTCCAGGATTTTGACGCAGCGACGATGAAGGATCGGTGATATACTTCTAAGTCAGGATGGTGTGTGACGTGGAGGGGAACTTGGAGGTGGTGGTATTGCCATGCGCCTGCTGCCCTTGTCTTTCTAGGTGGAAGAGATTGTAGGTTTGGGAGGTGCTGCCGAAGAAACCTTGGCGAGTTGCTGCAGTGCATCTTGTAGATGGTACACACTGCAGCCACGGTATGCCGGTAGTGGAGGGAGTGAATGTTTAAGGTGGTGGATGGGGTGCCAATCAAAAGGGCTTCTTTGTCCTGGATGGTGTTGAGCTTCTTCAGTGTTGTTGGAGATGCACTCATCCAGGCAAGTGGAGAGTATTCCATCACACTCCTTACTTATGCCTTGTAGATGGTGGAAAGACTTTGGGGAGTCAGGAGATGAGACTCGCTGCAGAATACCTAACCTCTGACCTGCTTTTGTTGCCACAGTATTTATGTGGCTGGTCCAGTTAAGTTTCTGATCAATGGTGACCCCCAGGATGTTGATGGTGGGGGATTCGGCGATGGTAATGCCGTTGAATGTCAAGGGGAGGTGGTTAGACTCTCGCTTGTTGGAGATAGTCATTGCTTGGCACTTCTGTGGCGCGAATGTCACCTGCCACTTATCAGCCCAAGCCTGAACGTCATCCAGGTCTTGTTGCATGCGGGCATGGACTGCTTCCTTATCTGAGGAGTTGTGAATGGCGCTGAACACTGTGCAGTCACCAGCAAACATCCCCATTTCTGACCTTATGTTGGAGGGACGGCCATTGATAAAGCAGCTGAAGATGGTTGGGCCTAGGACACTGCCCTGAGGAACTCCTGCAGCAATGTCCTCGGGCTGTGATGATTGACCTTCAACCACCACAACCATCTTCCTTTGTGCTTGGTATGACTCCAGCCAGTGGACTGCTTTCCCCCTGAGTCCCATTGACTTCAGTTTTACTAGGGCTCCTTGATGCCACACTCGGTCAAATGCTGCCTTGATGTCAAGGGCAGTCACCCTCACCTCACCTCTGGAATTCAGCTCTTTTGTCCATGTATGGACCAAGGCTATAATGAGGTCGGGAGCCGAGTGGTCTTGGCAGAACCCAAACTGGGCATCGGTGAGCAGATTATTGGTGAGTAATTGCTGCTTGATAGCAAAGTCGATGACACCTTCAATCACTTTGCTGATGATTGAGAGTAGACTGATGGGGTGGTAATTGGCCGGATTGGATTTGTCCTGCTTTTTGTGGACAGGACATACCTGGGCAGTTTTCCACATTGTCAGATAGATGCCAGTGTTGTAGCTGTACTGGAATAGCTTGGCTAGAGGCGCGGCTAGTTCTGGAGCACAAGTCTTCAGCACGATAACCGGGATGTTGTCGGAGCCCATAGTCTTTGCTGTATCCAGTGTGCTCAGCTGTTCCTTGATATCACGTGGAGTAAATCGAATTGGCTAAAGACTGGCTTCTGTGATGGTGGGGACCTCTGGAGTAGGCTGATATGGATCATCCAGTTGGCACTTCTGGCTGAAGATGGTTGCAAACGCTTCAGCCTTGTCTTTTGCACTCACGTGCTGGGCTCCACCATCATTGAGGATGGGGATATTCATGGAGCCTCCTCCTCCCGTTAGTTGTTTAATGGTCCACCACCATTCACGACTGGATTTGGCAGGACTACCGTGCTTGCCACAAATTTGTTCAGATGGATTGTATTGAGGATAATGAGTACCCCTCAGTAACCTAATTGAGTGAAGCTTCAGCAGTGTATATATGTTACCTTAGCTCTGAAATGAGGTTAGTGTTTTAAATGAACTGAAAGGTATTTGTTATTGGACACAGAACGGTAAATGATGCCAGGCCCTGCAGCACCAGCACGCCCTTGCATGCAGCTAATGCAAATCAGAAACTTGAGGTTTTCAGATACGCATTGGCTGCATGTGAGGCCCGCCAGCAGCACAGGGACTTGCCAAATTTACCCAGTCAGGTGTGCCTGCAAGAGCTAAGGAGCAGCAGAAAAGTTAAAGCTAGTTGAAAACGCTGAGCAATATCACAAGAGAGCCATTATGCAAGAGTTTCAGGTGAAAGAAGCTAATGTAAGACATCAAGCAATTTACTAAAGGTTGGATTAGAAGGTTATGCTGATAGGGTTAGATGAAGAAGGGTGGGAGGAGGGTCATGTGGAGCATAAACACTAGCACAGGCCTGTTGGGCTGAATGGCCTGTTTCTGTGTGTACGTTCTATGTAATTCTGTGGATTCGCTATTCTTGAGTCTCTTGTATTTCTCGCACTTTAGTACCCAACACTTTTAGACAATTTCTTTTTTGGGTGCAAAAATTACCACTTATACTTGGAGATGTCCATAGCTACATTAGTTAGTAATTATCTTGAATTTTCTTTGATGAAGATGTAGGCTTCATAAAAATTCTCCTTTAGCTAGAATTTCAAAGCAGAATTTGTATCAAAACTGCACGGGTGGAGACAAAACCCTTGCCAGTCACCCCATTCCTTCCTGCTGGTGATACTTGAAAAGTGAGCACTTGAGAGAAGCTACATTTACAGAAGAAAAGGCAACTAATTTGATGTGTGTATATTCCCTGTTCAGTCCATTGGGAGAGGAATCTGTCGTTGTTGATCCTGATAATCTGCTGGGAAAACACATGGACTTTCAAATGCAGATTAGTCTGTGTTTAGGAGTGAAATGGATCCGAGGAAACAGCAGCAGAGGAGTTCAAATTGGGTGAGAAATCCCAGCTTTCATCTACATACACCAGGGGCGCACAAAGCTCTCAAACACCTGAGGTTTCAATCCAATTAGCAGCTCAATATTAGACACGCAAGCTCTTTGTAAGTGTTCCCTTGGCCTCCTGAAGATTGTATTAAAATGATAGAAAATTGAAAGCCTGCCCCTCTTTCATGAAACCCTGTCATTGTTTCCCTCTGATCATTTTCATGTAAAAGCTATTTAGGTCTGCTCACGAATAGACATAATAAACTCAACCTGAATACTCAATAATTACCAAATAGAATGACTTCCATCAGTTGAATCAGTGAAGGCCACAGATATTTAAATACCTTTTTATACTGCTACTGACTTTCTGAGCATTGCCTGTCGTGATTTACTGATTTTATTTATAATTGATAATGTACTAGATGTGATGTAATAATTATTATTAGCCAACAGCATTTTATTTTCATATTTAAAATAATGTTGCTAGACCAATCTTCTTTGTAATTTTTTTAATTTAAAGAATTTTCCCTATTTGCTTCATTATTGGCTAAGTCAAAGTTTTTACATTTTTGAAAACCATTTCCTTGGCTTTTAGCTTTTCTAGCACAACGTATGAATAAGGAACAGGAATAGGCCATTTAGCCCCTCAAGCCTGTTCCACCATTCAATTAGATCATGGCTGATCTGTGACCTAACTCCATATACCAGCCTTTGCCCCATATCCCTTAATACCTTTGGTTAATAAAATACCTGTATATCAATCTCAGATTTAAAATTAACAATTGACCTAGCATCAACTGCCATTTGCAGAAGAGAGTTCCAAACTTCTACCACCCTTTGCGTGTAGAATTGTTTCCTAACTTAACTCCTCAAAGGCCTGGTTTTAATTTTTAGGCTATGTCTCCTAGTCCTAGACTCCCCAACCAGCGGAAATAGTTTCTCTCTATCTACACTTTGGTGTCAAAAACAGGAAGGCAGATTATTATCTGAATGGCAATAGATTGGGAGAAGGGGAAGTGCAACGAGACCTGGGTGTCCTTGTGCACCAGTCGCTGAAGGTAAGCATGCAGGTGCAGCAGGCGGTTAAGAAGGCAAATTGTATGTTGGCCCTCGTAGCGAGAGGGATTGAGTACAGGAACAAGGATGTCTTGCTACAGTTGTACAGGGCCTTGGTGAGACCACATCTTGAGTACTGTGTGCAGTTTTGGTCGCCTTATCTGAGGAAGGATATTCTTGCCATGGAAGGAGTTCAGCGAAGATTCACCAGGCTGATACCTGGGATGGCAGGAATGACGTATGAGGAGAGATTGGGTCGATTGGGCTTGTACTCGCTGGAGTTTAGAAGAATGAGAGGGGATCTCATCGAAACTTATAAAATTCTGGCAGGACTGGACAGACTAGATGCAGGAAGGATGTTCCCGATGGTCGGGGAATCCAGAACCAGGGGTCACAGTCTAAGGATAAGGGGTAAGCCATTAAGGACAGAAATGAGGAGGAATTTCTTCACCCAGGGAGTGGTGAACCTGTGGAATTCTCTACCACAAAAGGCAGTAGAGGCCAATTCATTAAATATATTCAAGAAGGAGTTGGATATATTTCTTAAGGCTAAAGGGATCAAGGGATATGGGGAGAAAGCAGGGACAGGGTACTGAGTTTGGATGATCAGCCATGATTGCATTGAATGGCGGAGCAGGCTTGAGGGGCCGAATGGCCTACTCCTGCTCCTATCTTCTATGTTTCTATGTTTCTACCCTATCAGTCCCCATTAATATCTTGAAAACTTTGCTCAAATCACACCTTAATCTTCTAAATTCCAGGGAATACAACCCTAGTTTGTGTAATCTCTCCTCGTAATTTAACTTTTGGAGTCCAGGTATCATTCTGATAAATCTACGCTGCATTCATCCAAGATGTGTGGTGCCCAGAACTGAACACAGTACTCCAGGTGCTTTGTATAGCTGTAGCTATTGTATAACAATGATGATCATCTAACAAAAGGTAGAGCTGCAAACAACTGTAAAGAAAGGCAAACGTCTCCCAAATTTGACCTTTGTTGGGAGCACGCTAGCCTTGTAGAGAATATACTGTGGTACAAATGAGCCTGGTCACAGAGTTGCCATAGTACTAATGCATGGTCCAACAGCCCTGGACCACCAAATGATTGTTAGCTCTTTGTTGAAATGTCAGCACAGAAAAGAGAAAGTTACATACAATGGCACTATCTGGGAGAAAGTTATAGGCCCAGGAGGAGCTGTTTGAAACACCATTGCTAGTATTCTGTACTGATTTTGTGTACTGATACAGGACACTGAGTTGCAGCAATTGTTGTGTTCCTGCCATGAAACTTGAGGCCTGCTTTAAGGGCCAGCAACTCTTGTGGTTCTAAACCAGTCACAATCTTGTTAAAGACTAACAGCTCACCCACAGCTCTTCAATTTTGTAGAGCGTGGACTCTGGCTTGGAGTAGACCAACTTTGTCAAGTTTTCTGATGTGCACAATGTCCCTCTCTCCTTGTAGAGAAGCACATTGCCTCCAATTGGTATCTTCCTCCCTGGGACAACCCAGTTGTGATGTGACCTAGAACTTATCACGGGGATAGCTCCTACTGAAACTACAATTACACCTGGAGTTGAAAGTATAGACAACTGTGGCATTGGAACCACTTTCAAATTCTTGATGCTTTTAAAAATCTCTGCACATGCTCATACCACATTTTTCTTCTGTCATATTCACTTGCCACTTAAACAGACTGCGCAGACTGTGATGGAAATTTAACACTCAAATTGTAAAGCTATAAATGCAGCAGAAAATGCAGAGGAAAAGCCACATCAGCACAATATGGTATCGCAAGAATCCAAGGCCCCCATTAGTAGAAATATGGAAAAAAACAACCAGACTGTGAGGGATATTTGAAACAGCTATAAAGCAGTTTCTCCACATCTAAATGTGCTTTACTCTTACATTATAATCAGTAAAATTTCTGTACCATGTATTTACAGTAAATCTGAAGGAAGATACTAATACCAATTCTCAGCAATATTATAAAACATTATCAAATTTATAGAGCATTAGATTTACCTATATTTACTATAAATTTTCAATGTTAACATCATTGAGAGTTTCATACTGTCATTTGTCAAACTTGTATTGTAATTTTTTTTAACAATGGCTTCTTGTGTGTTGCAGTTTTATGATGTATGGCCTTCCTGCAATGTTCTATACCCCTGCTGTCTGGAATAATGCTAATCTTCTCCTAGATTACTCAATGTGTTTCACAATTCAACATGTTACCACAGATTTCCTCAGTTATCTGAAAACACATGCCGTAGTACTGGAGCTGTGGGGTCTGCAAGGTGCGTGAAATGGAATTCCAACATGTTACAGGCAATGAATATTCCAATTCAAGTTACTTTATCTAAAAGATCACTAGGCAATACAAAGCTTCAGAAATACAATATATTTATAGTTAATATTATTCTGTGGTATTTTACTGTACATTGAGAACTTCTCTGTAATTGTAAATTTTCTATTTACTTTTCCCCTAAATTTTAGTCCTGCTCCTACCCCCTTTTGGGTCTTGCTGCATCATTTTCCACCTGCTATTTGGCCTGTGCCTCTGCCACTCTTGAGTCCATTTCTAGGAGTTGCATGGGGTGATTGCCTTCTCCTCCTGGGGGCTCAGGAACCCATTTTCATAGCATTCAATATATGGGAATGGTTGGCACAAATCCTACTATTCAGTGGCACAGTGTGTTGAATCACCAATAAACTGCCCCACTGCGCCACACTCCAACTTCTGGTCAAATTCTGCTTTCTGTAATACAAAAGTATTTGTTGCCAAATTTACACAAACCCGATTAAATTGTGCCATTTTCAATAAGGTATATCACAGAGAGTTGATAGACAGTAGTGCTTTTTAGTACTTCCCCATAAAGCACGCTAATCCACTACAGCTCCCAATTCTCCTCCCAGATTTGATTGGATTTACTGCTGCCTATCATACAAGTCTATTGTCACTAGTGGCAGGTGTAACGATCAATAACATGTTATTCTATAGTGGACACTAGGTGGAGCCGTAGAGCTGTATATAGCTGTATGTATAAGACTACACTACCCAGCTGTATATATATTAAGACTACATTACCCATGAGGCACTAGGCTACCCACAAGGCAACAGTCAAGATGGCAGCCTGCACACAGGAGCACACATGCCGCATCTCTACAGATACTGTACCTAGAGAACGTGTACTGAATAAATGACTAGCTAGAAGCTAGCTGTGTTCATAATAAGAATGTCTAGTTATTAATGAACATAACAGCAGGCAGCTTTTGTCAGTTTGTACCTGGATATGATGCCTCATGGTAGCAGTTCCATATCGAAGAGGACTAAAAATAGATATTGTCAACTTGCATCACTTTAACTGTCCTTTCTAGAAACCATACAGTGGTCTTCTAACTGAACTCATTTGAATAGTGGTGAGCGCTCCTTCAGAGAAATAAAAAAGAAAAAAGTGAAATAAAAAATGCAACTTAATAGCATGTATTATTAAATAATCTTGAAAGCTCCTGCATTATGGGTGGCATAGAGATGGAATGTGTTGGTGCTCCAGGGGACTCAGCTCCCTTCTGTGGGTTCCTCCACAGTGAGTTCTCGATCTTGACATTACCAAGAGGAAGAGGGGCCAAGTACAGGGTAGGTGCTTTTCTTCAAGGAGAGAGGGAAAAAACTGGAAGATGGTTTACTCCAAGTCACGCTTATGGGCCAGCTCAAGAGCAGCAGTTGTAGAAATATGGGAGCAAGGTATGTGGCTGTCCTGCAGGTAGGAGAATGGTGCCTGAAGCAGAGACAAAAGTCAAATACGTCTATAATATATCAAAATGTTGAATGGGTTGCAGTATTCCATCTAAAAATGCATTCAAAATTCCCATGTTAGGCTTTGTTCATGGAAAAATCCATTCTAAAACTGTAAGCATGAACCTGCAGCACCAGTTACACTTGGAGGTGATACTGTAAATGACTGATTTCCATTCTAAATATGTCACAGTAGCATTCGCTGGAATAGCAGTATTCAACACACTGACCACTTGGTGGATCCTTCTGCGGCTGCTTCCTCAAAGTTCTCATTATAGAGGAAACCTTACTCCAGAGCCTCATTAATGGCTGTCTCAACTGTCATAGAATCATAGCATGATACAGCACAGAAGGAGGCCATTCGGCCCATCATGCCAGTTCTGGCTCTTTGGTAGAGCTATCCAATTAGTCCCCCTCCCCTGCTCTTTCCCCATAGCTCTGTAATTTTTTCCCTTCAAGTATTTATCCAATACCATTTTACTTTTGAATCTGCTTCCGCCACCCTTTCAGGCAGTGCAATCCAGAACATTACAACTCGCTGCAGAAAGAAATGTTTCCTCATGTCACCTCTGGTTCTTTTGCCAATCACCTTAAATCTGTGTCCTCTGGTTACTGACCTTTCTGCCACTGGAAACAGTTTCTCCTTATTTACTCTTTCAAAACAGTTCAGGATTTTGAACATCTTGATCAAATCTCCTTTTAACCTTCTCTGATCTAAGGAGAACAATCCCAGCTTCTCCAGTCTCTCCACATAACTGAAGTCCCTCATCCCTGGTACCATTCTAGTAAATCTCTTCTGCACCCTTTCTAAGGCCTTGACATCCTTCCTAAAGTGCGGTGTCCAGAATTGAACACAATACTCCAGCTGAGTCCTAAAACTTTGTCCAGACAGATTTTGAACTTGGTCCGATGCCAAGCCCCACCCCTTAATTGTAGTAGGTAAGTTTCTTCTTCAACCCCTCACCACACTTCAGACTGAGCTCCAACCCTCCACCCACCCCACTAAACAGCATTCCCTCACAAAGCAACATTTTATTGGGTCCTCCCCGAAACCGCTATGCAGCAATTTTTACCCACCACCCCACTGAGCAGCATATTGTATATTGTTTCTTCACCAATCCCCAACATGAGCAACTTTTTAGTGAATGGGAACTTCCTCAACTAAGCATTTGTTTGTGGATGTGACCCCTTCCACCCATTGAGCAGTATTCTGTACATTGAAAATCCCACTCCCCACCTCCTCCCACCCCCCACCACCAAGGATGCCCCCTAACCTTCCCTGGGCTGAATATATTTTCAAACCGCTCTAGTTCTCTTCCCTTCCTCCTCTCTCTCTCTTCCTGCCCCACCTTTCCCATTCTTCCTCTCCCCATTCCCAGCCTTCTCCCTGTCCTCCTTTCCCATCCTCCTCCTCCACTCCTCTTCTCCTCCACTCCCACCCTCCCTTCTCTCCCTCTCCTCTTGCTCTCACTTCCTTTCCCTAATCTCCCTCTCTTCTCCCTCCTCCCCTGCCTTGTTCCAGTTATTCCACTGCCCTCTAACCCTACTTGACCTCAAAACCGCACTTCATTCTGACTCCCCATGTAGAACCCCATGAGAGATTAATTAATAAATATATAAATATATATGTTTAAATGGTGAAAAGAAGGTTTTGCACAGTAAACGCAGGGATATTCAAAGCAGGCAAAAGTTTTCAGTGTTAATGTTACTTGCTAAATGCAGATCCAACTGAATACTCAAAAGCATGGGCGAAATGAGCTTATATAGAAGTGGAAAAGTAACCATTGCTTCAAACTGTGTTTTGTCAGAAGGTTGCCAAGAAAAGGAAACAGTGTTTACTAACGTCCCACTGACAAGTGATGGTAGCGTGCTGTTAGATTTGAGCTACAGAAATCAATGGACATCTGTGCCACTGGTATGCTAAATCTGTTCTTTTTAAGATTACCTAGCATTAGAAAGGTTTAAGCTTTCAGTTGCTTCATATTCATTTACATCCATTTTCCAACACAGAGCACTCATACCTGGGTTCTGTTTAGCTACTGGAACTGTTGTCTAGTGTCTGCATTTATTCTGCAATTATTAACACCTTTCCGTCTGATGAAAGAGTAAGCCTCTTTTAAACAGAAGGAAATCATTTCAAACAACCTTCTGTTTTTAACATTCGTTGCTGTCCTAAAATGCAGGATGACGAAGAGCACAGATTCAAACTGTGCGAGCAAATCAAAGTGTTGGAACAAGAAGCTAAAAACCTAAGAGAAGCAAACCGAACCTTCAAAAATGAAAACATCAAAATGCAAAAGAAAGCAGAAAAGTTGAGAAACTTCTCCTCAGATCATGGTAGCACGAGTTATTATTATTTGCACCTCATGCTTTGCTGGTTGTTTTACCCATCATTCTTTATCACCAAGCTAACTCTCAACCTTTCACCCGCACTAGTTGCAAATGGGGATTCAGTGAAATTCACTGATGGTCGATCCAACCAAAAGTCGCCATTTCCCAGCTGGGATGCTGAGTTTGGTAAGGCACTCAAGACCTTTTACTTCAGCATGATTGGAGTGAGAGGGAGACTTATCCGCCTGAAGGAGGTCAGGCCACTGGTAAGTGAAGAGTTACTTTTGTATATGCTTTTTACTGACACTGACCTGTGACAATGCAGCGATGGAATATTTGAAATCTCTAAGTAAATGGATAAATGGCTTTGAACCCTTTTAACTTTCACCAGAAATAAAATATAATTGTAAAGAATAATTTTAGGGTGAAAAATAATCAGTGTTTGCCACTGGTTAGCATCCAGTATGTAATGCACAACATCACTCTGTATCATTGTTAATGTTTCAGTTCCCTTTCCATGGTAGAACTGTAAACAAATAAAAGTACATCTAAACTTGTAATAATCTACCTGTCGCAGATGCATCTGCCCATGACAGTATTGGTAGGTGTCCTTGTGGAGACGAAGTCCCGTCTTCATACTGGGGACATCCTCCATCGTGTTGTGTGGCATTACAACTGTGCTAAATGGAATAGATTCAGAACAGACCTAGCAGCTCAAAACTGGACATCCATGAGGCACTGTGGACCATCAGCAGCAAAATTCTATTCCACCACAATCTGTAACCTCATGGCCTGGCATATCCGTCACTCTACTATTACCATCAAGCCAGGGGACCAACTCTGGTTCAATGAGGAGTGTAGAAGAGTATGCCAGGAGCAGCATCAGGCATACCTAAAAATGAGGTGCCAACCTGGTGAAGCTGCAACACAGGACTGCATGCATGTCCATCACCAAGAGTGGCTCGGTTGCACCACTACTGACCGAGCTGGCTGAGTCCTGAAGGACATAACTGCTAGTCTGGGCCTGCAACAGGTGGTGAGAGAACCAACACGAGGGAAAAACCTACTTGACCTCTTCCTCACAAATCTACCTGTCGCAGATTAATCTGTCCATGACAGTATTGGTAGCAGTGACGACCGCACAGTCATTGTGGAGATGAAGTGCCGTCTTCACACTGAGGACACCCTCCATCGTGTTGTGTGGCACTACCACCGTGCTAAATGGGATATATTCAGCACAGATCTAGCAGCTCAAAACTGGACATCCATGAGGCGCTGTGGTCCATCAGCAGCAGCAGAATTGTATTCCACCACAATCTGTAACCTCATGGCCTGGCATATCCCTCACTCTACCACTACCATCAAGCCAGGGGACCAACCCTGGTTCAATAAAGAGTGTAGAAGAGCTTGCCAGGAGCAGCACCAGGCAGACCTAAAAATGAGGTGCCAACCTGGGGAAGCTGCAACACAGGACGACATGCATGCTAAAAAGCGGAAGCAGCATGCTATAGAGAGGGCTAAGCGATCTCACAATCAACGGATCAGATCAAAGCTCTGCAGTCCTGCCACATCCAATCGTGAATGGTGGTGGATCATTAAACAACTAACGGAAGGAGGAGGCTCCATGAATATCCCCATCCTCAATGACAGTGGAGCCCAGTACGTGAGTGCAAAAGACAAGGCTGAAGCATTTGCAACCATCTTCAGCCAGAAGTGCCAAGTAGATGATCAATATCGGCCTACTTCCGAGGTCCGCACCATCACAGAAGCCAATTCAATTCACTCCGCGTGATAGCAAGAAACGGCTGAGCGCACTGGATACAGCAAAGGGTATGGGCCCCGACAACATCCCGGCTATCATGATGAAGACTTGTGCTCCAGAACTAGCTGCGCCTCTAGCAAAGCTTGTGCAGTACAGCTACAACACTGGCATCTATCCAGCAATGTGGAGAACTGCCCAGGTGTGTCCTGTCCACAAAAAACAGGACAAATCCAATCCGGCCAATTACCACCCCATCAGTCTACTCTCAATCATCAGCAAAGTGATGGAAGGTGTCATCAACAGTGCTATCAAATGGCACTTACTCACAAATAACCTGCTCATTGATGCCCAGTTTGGGTTCCGCCAAGACCACTCGACTCCCGACCTCATTACAGCCTTGGTCCAAACATGGACAAAGGAGCTGAATTCTAGAGGTGAGGTGAAAGTGACTGCCCTTGACATCAAGGCAGTATTTGACCGAGTGTGGCATCAAGGAGCCCTAGTAATACTGAAGTCAATGGGAATCGGGGGGGAAATGCTCCACTGGCTGGAGTCATACCTAGCACAAAGGAAGATGGTGGTGGTGGTTGAAAGTCAATCATCACAGCCCCAGGACATCATTGCAGGAGTTCCTCAGGGCAGTGACCTAGGCCCAACCATCTTAAGCTGCTTCATCAATGACCTTCCTTCCAAAATAAGGTCAGAAATGGGGATGTTCGCTGATGACTGCACAGTGTTCAAACCATTCACAACTCCTCAGATAATGAAGCAGTCCATGCCTGCATGCAACAGGACCTGGACGACGTTCAGGCCTGGGTTGATAAGTGGCAGGCAATGACTATCTCCAACAAGCGAGAGTCTAACCATCTCCCCTTGACATTCAATGGTATTACCATCGCCGAATCCCCCACCATCAACATCCTGGGTTCACCATTGACCAGAAACGTAACTGGACCAGCCACATAAATACTGTGGCAACAAGAGCAGGTCAGAGGCTAGGTATTCTGCGGCGAGTGTCTCACCTCCTGACTCCCCAAAGCCTTTTCACCATCTACAAGACACAAGTCAGGAGTGTGATGGAATACTCTCCACTTGCCTGGATGATTGCAGCTGCAACAACACTCAAGAAGCACGACACCATCCAGGACAAACCAGCTTGCTTGATTGGCACCCCATCCACCACCTTAAACATTCACTCCCTTCACCACCGGCGTACCGTGGCTGCAATGTGTACCATCTACAAGATGTACTGCAGCAACTCGCCAAGGCATCTTCGGCAGCACCTCCCAAACCCGCGACCTCTTCCACCTAGGAGGACAAGGGCAGCAGGCGCATGGGAACACCACCACCTCCAAGTTCCCCTCCAAGTCACAAACCATCCTGACTTGGAAATATATCGCCGATCCTTCATCATCGCTGGGTCAAAATCCTGGAACTTCCTCCCTAACAGCATTGTGGGAGTGCCTTCACCACACGGACTGCAGCGGTTCAAGAAGGCGGCTCACCACCACCTTCTCGAGGGCAAATAGGGATGGGCAATAAATGCTGACCTTGCCAGTGACGCCCACATCCCATAAACGAACAATAAAAAAGCTAAACAGCAAAAGCAGCATGCTATAGACAGAGCTAAGCGATCCCACAGTCAACGGATCAGATCAAAGCTCTGCAGTCCTGCCACATCCAGTTGTGAATGGTGGTGGACAATTAAACAACTAACGGGAGGACGAGACTCCACGAACATCTCCATCCTCAATGATGGCGGAGCCTAGTTCCTGAGTGCAAAAGACAAGGCTGAAGCATTCACAACCATCTTCAGCCAGAAGTGCCAAGTGGATGATCCATATCGGCCTCCTCCTGAGGTCACCACCATCACAGAAGCCAGTCTTCAGCCAACTCGATTTACTCCACATGTAATCAAGAAACAGCTGAGCGCACTGGATACAGCAAAGGCTATGGGCCCAACAATATCCCGGCTATTGTGCTGGAGACTTGTGCTCCAGGACTAGCCGTGCTTCTAGCCAAGCTGTTCCAGTACAGCTACAACACTGACAATGTGGAAAATTGCCCAGGTACGTCCTGTCCATAAAAAGCAGGACAAATCCAGTCCGGCCAATTACCACCCCATCAGTCTACTCTCAATCATCAGCAAAGTGATGGAAGTTGTTGTCAACAGTGATATCAAGCGACACTTACTCACCAATAACCTGCTCACCAGTGCTCAGTTTGGGTTCCACCAGGAACACTTGGCTCCAGACCTCATTACAGCCTTGGTCCAAACATAGACAAAAGAGCTGAATTCTAGAGGTGAGGTGAGAGTGACTGCCCTTGACATCAAAGGTAGCATTTGACTGAGTGTGGCATCAAGGGGCCCTAGTAAAATTGAAGTCAATGGGAATCAAGGGGAAAACTCTCCACTGGCTAGAGTCATACCTAACAGAAAGGAAGATGGTTGTGGTTGTTGGAGGCCAATCATCTCATCCTCAGGACATCACTGCAGGAGTTCCTCAGTTCTGTGTCCTCGGCCCAACCATCTTTAGTTGCTTCATCATTGACCTTCCCCTCTGCCATAAGGTCAGAAGTGGGGATGTTCGCTGATAATTGCACAGTGTTCAGTTCCATTTGCAACTCCTCAGATAATGAAGCTGTCCATGCCCGCATGCAAGAAGACCTGGACGGCATTCAGGCTTGGGCTGATAAGTGGCAAGTAACATTTGTGCCATACAAGTGCCAGGTAATGACCATTTCCAACAAGAGAGAGTCTAACCACCTCCCCTTGACATTCAATGGCATTACCATTGCCAAATCCATCAACATCCTGGGGGCCACAATTGACTAGAAACTTAACTGGACCAGCCACATAAATACTGTGTCTACAAGAGCAGGTCCAAGACTGGGTATTCTGTGGCAAGTGACACACCTCCTGACTCCCCAAAGCCTTGCCACCATCTACAAAGCACAAGTCAGGAGTGTGAAGGAATACTCTCCACTTGCCTGGATGAGTGCAGCTCCAACAACACTCGAGAAGCTTGACACCATCCAGGACAAAGCAGCCCGCTTGATTGGCACCCCATCCACCATCTTAAACATTCACTCCCTCCACCACCAGCATATCGTGGCTGCAGGGTGTACCATCTACAAGATGCACTGCAGCAACTTGCCAAGGCTTCTTCGGCAGCACCTCCCAAACCTCTACCGCCTAGAAGGACAAGGGCAGCAGGCACATGGGAACACCATCACCTCCAAGTTGCCCTCCAAGTCGCACACCATCCTGACTTGGAAGTATATCGCTGTTCCTTCATCGTCGCTGGGTCAAAATCCTGGAACTCCCTCCCTAACAGCACTGTGGGACAATGTTCCCTTCATGCTGCGTGGCCACGTATCCCTGTAGCGCTCTGATGGTCCTGCGCAGCCGGCTCACCAGCTTTTAAAAGGAAAAGCTACGCATGCGCGGAATTTTGAATAAGCTGCACAGCCCGTTGAAGGGGCTGCGCGGCCCCAAAAAAATAGCCCACACCCCATGAACGAATAAAAAAAGAATGAACACTGTCAGGTCTCTGTGTTCTTGCACCCCCTTTAAAATTAAAACAATGAAATATAATTATTGACATTTATATTGTTTCTGCATTAAGGTAGACAAAATTGAAGAAACAATGCCTTAAACGCAAGAGCCATGAGTAATCTTTATCGTAGCGATGTCACATACAATCTATACGATGATGCCTTCCAGTAGAGTTTGCATCAATGCATCTTTCAGAATCAAATAAAGAATTTCTAAAAATGCTTTTTCATGCAGATGGTTCTCCTTTCAAATAAGCAATAAATTATGTATAAAATTTACGTGACTTTTTTTTAATTGCTGGAACCTAGCTTCCAATAATAAATCAAAGGTTTCCTTCCCTGTAAGAATGTGAATAATGGCCATAAGGAAGGAAAAGCTAAATTAACTAGGCAAGAAGACATGGCCCCAACTGTATCAGATCATGATATTGAACCTCAGTGTACATTCCACAATTAGAAGGTTCTTGGCTGGTGTGCTGGTCGAAGGATGTACTTTTTCCACTTGGAGCTGCGGGATAGGTGGGGTGAATTTTGTGCCATTATCCTAGGAAATGGATCACTTTTTCATCCAGTGTTAGCATAAAGTAATAGTTTTTTCATTTGGATGACGTCCTTATTTCATGTCAGACCAGCAGGCAGCAACCACATCTAAGAATTCTAAGACACAACGGGCTAGAAATTCATCTACCTATCGTCACTCCGTAGTGCCATGAAATGGTGATAAAATGGCGGCCGCCACTCTTTCGCCAGCTGGTGGTGGGACCCGCGGTGGCCGCCATATTCGTGTCCCGCTTTGCGCTGCTGATAACTAGTAGCGCCCTGAAAGAAAAAATGGCAGTGTGGTGACATCAATCGGCGTGCAACACCAACGTAACGTCACTAACACGAACTTCGACCCTAATGCTGAATTCACACATAACCTCTTAAAGGGACACACACAACGTTAGGTAAGTTTGATTGTAAGGTTTTGGACTTTAAATTTTTTTTTATTGAAGCAGTGGCTTGCTGCAATAGATGTGAATAGTTTTTTAAGTGTGTAGTGAGCGCTGCTGGACACTTGCAAGGGCTCGGATGGTAAATGAAGGCCTTTGAGAAGACAGAACATGCTGCAAATACTCAGCAGGTCACGCAATATTCGTGGAGAGAAAATTAGAGTTTGCATCTCAGGTCGAGATGCTGCCTGACCAGCTGAGTATTTCCAGCATTTTATGCTGTCATTTCACATTTACAGTATCCGCTTGCAGAGGGAAGAGGAAGACACAGAAGAGGAGGAAGCCGCAGAGGAGGAAGCCGAAGAGGAGGAATCAGATGGAAGGATGTATCCCAGACAGCCCCTTTGTGGCCAGGATATCCGGGATGGAATCATCCACCTCCAGTCCCAGTGACCACAACCCCAATTGCCCTTTCAACATTAGTCCCACACCTTACCTTCCATCTGTTACTGACCATCACAATGTCCTCTTGGCCACGATGCTGAAATAAAAGCCACCACAAAGCAAACTTTCCAGTCCATCTATATACATCTATCCATCCAATGTGACATCAAGAAATCAACTCATCATCCGCATGCATTCTCTTAGTGAGTGTCTTGTGTGTGTGCCTATCCTACTGATGTCACACAGTGCTACCCCAGTGGCTGCAGCATGGCTGGTGGAAGGCTGCTGACTTTCAGTGGGGGACACTGCAAATATCCTTGCTGGCTGACCTTGAAGAGCTGGTGGTTGGGAGTGTCAAATCAATCTTCTTCTTGTTCTTCTTCACTCTCCTCTCCCTCTTTTTGGTCACCCACTGGCTGGGCAGGCTGCATTTCTTAGGCGTGTGAAATGAGGAAGGCACAAGGGTGGAGTTGTGGTGATGGGAGGGCGGGAAAGCAAGAGGTGCATGCCAGAAGGAGGTAAACGTATGAGGATACCAGCATCTTGTATCCTTTCAGCCCCGCTGCTGGCCAAGGGCTCAGCCATTGCCCTGCCAAGAATGGCCTGCATCGTCTCTTCCAAGGGGGTGAGGTGAGACTAGGAATGGGAGATGTGCCTCATGATTGGTGTAGATTGTTGGTAGGTGAGTGATTGGGGATCGTGCATTGAGCAGTGTGTGATGCTAGTGGTGCAGTTGGTAAGAGATGGCTTTTTTCCATTAGTTTGGTTCCCATTTGCTACTACAAAATAGTTATTGGATACAGGGTACCCAGTCCCAATGAAGTCTGAACACTAGCGTGAAAGTGTATTTCCTATTGCACTATTGACATTTTCTACATTAGCTCAGCTTATAGCTTCTCTGAAGGAGAGAAACGCCAAGGTGATGTCAATTAGAGCTGAATTATGGGTAGCTTTCTGCTGGCACGTGACTACTAGGAACTGGACTAAAACTGTCACAAATTCATTTACCTTACAATTGCGATAGAAACTGAACTGGATTCAAAAACATGTCTCAGTCATAAAATGATCTTTGATTAACACTGTATTATACATTGTTTGTGCATAGCATGCTTATAGTTATGGGTATCCCAAATGTAGGAGATTGTTATTTAATGTCTGTAAACTTATTGCCAATTTTTTCATTTATGATAAATTCATAAAGCTTATGAACATATACTTATATTGAAATAAATGCCCATAGGCATATAATCTACTTACCCCGTGAGTACCACTTGGCCAGAGGAAAATAAATACTTACAGTACTGTACAAGAATGCCACTGAGAAAAATATGAAAATGGTATAGTTTTGAAAAGTGGATATGGAAGAAGGATTTTTAAATTTGTTTTGAATATTAACAGGTCACAAAACTAATCTAAGTGATGGTAGACAAGCAGGAAATAATTAAGAAATATTCTTCTACCTATGGCAGTGTGACCTTACAAGTGCCAGGATTTACCCAGATACGTAAAATAAAAAGGACAAAGTCAGACAATGTCAGTATGAAGTAGTTGTTCAGTGTTGGGTAGTGGGACTTTAGCCAATTATACAGTGATTACACAATTTACTCCTAAGCCAACTAGCATAGTGACTGGAATTGAATTCCCAATGAAACAGAATGTATTTAAGGATGTATGCAGGATAAGGAAAGGAAGTTGTTTCCATTTTAAAAAAGGTAAACATACAAAACCTAGATGACAGTGGTTTAATAAGGAGATTAAACAAGAAATAAGGATAAACAAACAAGCAAGCAGAAATATTTCAAAAGATGCAAGGAAACATAAATGGAAGGATTAGAATCTATGCAAAGATAACTGAAGATAACTCAAGAAAGTATTAGAAAGAGCAAGAAGTAGAGAGTCAAATCACAGAGGGCAGCAAGAGGCATACAAAAATGAATAAGACTATTACAGATGATCAGAATATAGCAGATATATTTAATGGATTCTTCAGATCAGTTTTCACAGAGTGTTACAGACAAATTCTAGTTGTAATAATAACAACAACTTGCATTTATGTAATGCCTTTCACATGGTAAAACCTCCCAAGGTGCTTCACAGGAGCGTAATAAGACAAAGATTGACACCGAGCCAAAGAAGGAGATATTAGGACAGGTGACTAAAAGCTTGGTTAAAAAAAAAGGTATGTTTAAAGGAGCGGCTTGAAGGGCCTAGACGGCTGAAGGCACAGCATCCAATGCTGGGACGAAGGAAATGGGGGATGCACAAGAGGCTAGAGTTGGAGGAAAGCAGAATTCTCAGAGGGTTGTAGGGCTGGAGGAGGTTACAGAGATAGGGCGGGGCGAGGCCATGGAGGGATTTAAACATGAGGATGAGAAATTTAAAATCGAGGCTAAATGAGCCTAAATGATCCATAATATATATAGAAGTTTGCAAAAAAAATTATTGCAGTAACTGGAAGGATTAAATTTAATTTCAGAATTCCATAAATATTGTAATATCTGAGATTTGGAGGATAGGAAGTATTCAGAATAGAAGTAAGGCATAAGCTTGCTAACTACAAGCTGGTTTGCCTAACATCCACAGGGGGAAAATACTTGAGGGCAAGCTGTTAGAATTTCTCCTCATTCCTAGTCAGGGTAGGAACCCATTGCTCACTAATCCCAATGTGGATGTTTTTCAGAACTTTGAGTATGTAGAATTTACAGATTTTTCAAGGCTCATATCAGAAGTCAACTGTGGAACCTAAATCACTTTTTAACAGAACAAATACTAGCTTTATAATGGACCACCTCACTTTGCATGCTTGGTTGTAACTATATTTGGCTTTAAATTTAAACTTAGAATCATAGAATCATACAGCACAGACAGAGGCTATTCAGCCCATCCAGCCTGCACTGGCTCTCTGAAAGAACTATCAATTAACCCCACTCCCCTGCTCTTTCCTCATAGCCCTGCAAATTTTTCCTTCTCCCCATCTACTCTATCAAAACCAATGTTCCCGTGTAGCTGTGCAGCCATGCAGCTGTGCAGCTGTCTGAACCTCCCATGCAGTCTGCTTGCTGGTTTCTCAATGGAAAATCCACGCATGTGTGGAAGTTTGAATGGGCCGCGCAGCCCCTTAAAGGGGCCGTGCACCCAAAAAAAAATGAGTGGAAAATTTAATCAAAACCCCCCCATAATTTTGAACACCACTATTAAATCTCTCCTTAACCTTCTCTGCTCTGAAGAGTACAATCTCAGCTTCTCTAGTCACTCCAGATAACTGAAACCCCTCATCCCTAGTAAATCTCTTCTGCACCCTCTCCAAGGCCTTGACATCCTTACTAAAGTGAAGTGCCTAGAATTGGACACCATACATTAGCTGTGGTTTAACAAATGACTTATAAAGGTTTAGCATAACTTCTTTACTTTTGTACTCGTTTGTAATAATATTTATAAAGCCAAGGATCCCATATGTGTTTTTAACAGCTTTATCAACTTGTTCTGCCACCTTCAAAGATTTATAAGAACATAAGAAATAGGAGCAGGAGTAGGCCAATCGGCCCCTCGAGCCTGCTCCGCCATTCAATAAGATCATGGCTGATCTGATCCTAACTGCCAATCCACTATCCCAGAACCATCTCCTGAATCTAACAGAATTAGACACACGAAATAGGAGCAGGATCAGGCTACACGGCCCCTGGGCCCGCTCCGCTACCCACAGGGCCATGACCGATCCGAACCTAGACTCATGTCCAAATTCCTGCCCGCTCCCCATAACCCTTAATTCCCTTTACTTCTAGGAAACTGTCTATTTCTGTTTTAAATTTATGTAATGATGTAGCTTCTACAGTTTTTTGGGGCAGCATATTCCATGGACCTACCACCCTCTGAGTGAAGTAGTTCCTCCTCATCTCAGTTTTGAAAGAGCAGCCCCTTATTCTAAGACTATGCCCCCTAGTTCTAGTTTCACCCATCATCGGGAACACCTTCCCTGCATCCACCCGATCCAACCCCTTCACAATCTTATATGTTTCAATAAGATCGCCTCTCATTCTTCTGAACTCCAATGAGTAGAGTCCCAATCTACTCAACCTCTCCTCATATGTCCATCCCCTCATCCCCGGGATTAACCGAGTGAACCTTCTTTGTACTGACTCGAGAGCAAGTATGTCCTTTCTTAAGTATGGACACCAAAACTGTACACAGTATTCCAGGTGCGGTCTCACCAATACCTTGTACAACTGAAGCAATACCTCCCTATTTTTATATTCTATCCCCCTAGCAATGAAAGCCAACATTCCATTGGCCTTCTTAATCACTTGCTGCACCTGCATACTAACCTTTTGAGTTTCGTGCACCAGGACCCCCAGATCCCTTTGTACTTCAGTACTTTCCAGTTTCTTGCCATTAAGATAATAACTTGCTCTACGATTTTTCCTGCCAAAGTGCATAACCTCACACTTTCCAGTATTGTATTCCATCTGCCAAATCTCTGCCCACTTACTTAGCCTGTCTATGTCCCCTTGAAGGTTTTTTATGTCCTCCTCACTCACTACTTTCCCCCCCATCTTAGTATCATCTGCAAACTTTGGTATGTTACACTCGGTCCCCTCCTCCAAATCGTTAATATAGATTGTAAAGAGTTGGGGACCCAGCACTGACCCCTGTGGAACACCACTACTTACTGATTGCCAGTCTGAGAATGAACCATTTATCCCAACTCTCTGCCTTCTGTTAGATAGCCAATCCTCTATCCATGCCAGAATATTACCCCCAATCCCGTGATTTTTTATCTTAAGCAATAATCTTTTGTGTGGCACCTTGTCAAATGCCTTTTGGAAGTCTAAATACACTACGTCCACTGGTTCCCCTTTATCCACCCTATATGTTACTTCCTCAAAGAACTCCAGCAAATTTGTCAAACATGACTTCCCCTTCATAAAACCATGCTGACTTTGTCCTATTAGATTATGATTATCCATTTATGTATGTGATCCCCAGGTCTCTCTGTTCCTGCACCACCTTTAAAATTTTACCATATTGCCTCTCACCATTTTTCCTTCCAAAATGCATCAGTTCACACTTTGCTGCATTAAATTTCATCTGCCATGTGTCTGCCCATTTCACCAGTCTGTCTAAGTCCTCCTGAAGGCTGCCACTATCCTCCTCACTGTTTACTACATTCTCAACTTTGTGTCACTTAAAAAACATGAACAGATCTATAAACAGAAATTTTAATGAAAATCTGGGCGAATTTATTACACTCAAGAGAAAGACTTTGAAAGCACATTGTAATTTCATCATGCATGAGATTGGAATTAATTTGGGATCCCACATATTCTTTTATAATATATTCTGGATGTTAACTCACCTGGCAATCAATTGTGGACTATTTCTTGTTAAATCTGCAGTAAGTATGGCACAGTCATTAATCTTTTGCATAAACATTTACATATCAAGAATATGAAACACTCTTGGTGCTTGCACTGCCAGCCCAAAAACTGATGAACAATAGAGAAAAAAATTACACCACAATATCTATGTAAAAAATGACAGATACCAGGGAATGATTTGGGGCCGTGCTATAACTAATCTTCAGGTATATACTTGGATCTGGGGGCTCATTCATCATTCCTTGTAATCACTTTCTTTTTCCATTATTCCATATTTATTTCATAGCTTACAGCTCCACCTATGTAAGGATTTTGTCAGTCAGCTAGCCTATACTTTCACACCAAAGAACTGGCTTTCATTTACACATTTCGTTTAGCCCCTTAATAAATGAGATTCTATGGCCTGAATTTTTCGTGGTGGTAACAGGCGGGTCGGGTGGGAAAGTTGTTATTTTTGACAGTGGGTCATGAACCCGCTGTCAACTCGCTCCCACGCGCCTTTCCCACAGGAGCATCTGGCAGCGTGGAGCTGACCCGACCTGCAGCGGCGGGGGACCCAATTGAAATCATTATGAGGTACTTTACAGCCACTTAAGAACCTTTTTCCCCCTACTTTTTAAATTTCCCTGCATGGCCACGGGATTCACACAGCTCGGGAACCACATCTGTCAACCTGAGGCGGGGGTTCCGTGGCCATTGCTCCAGCTGATTACTTGACAGCATGGAAAACAAACCAAAATAAAAACATGTTGATTACATCAGCTAACAGATTGATGGAGATTCTGTTCTACTTGAAAAGCTACTGGTAAATATTAATTTTTCACTGGTCATTCTTGGCTGATGCCTTCCAACTGAACAGTAATTGCAGTGAATTGATTTGCACTATAAAAATTACATATACCATTTGAATAAATGTTTGTGTTGTTTCTGGTCAGATTTTTCTCACAGTATACTGTGATTGTCCAGTTACACATTAAATCAAGTCATCAACCATAACAATTTCATTCTCATCACTCATTCCACTGGTTCAATTTGCTTTCAGTCCCTGAATATGACATGTTTGATTTTTTAGTCTGAGACTTTAGGGTGAATTTCTGTGGAGGTTCTCTCACTTGTCCATTGTTAACTTCAACGGAATAGCTGCAGAAATCCTAGAAACACATTGTAAGCACCACTTACACTGCTTGTCAGGGATTCCGCAGCTCTTCCACTGAACTTGCATAAGATTGTAAATCCACCCCTTTACAATTACATTTAAAATTTACTTAATTTTATGTATTACCTATATGCGCACATCTTTTATTTGTACCAGTTACTGATACAAAAGACAATAGATTTGTGATTAAAGCACCAATAACTTCCCAATTAATGTACTTTTTAAATTATATTCTTGATAGTATTTGTAGATGGAGTCATATTACTTAATAATTGTATTTAAATATTTCTTTGTCACTCATATATAACTTTTATTATATTATTGTACTGTAAAGATTCAACACCCACTATGTTAGATTAAACTTAAAATTTAATGTGGCCAGGGTCCCTTTAAAGATCCTGGGTTAAAAATCATCATGAGTGACGTCACCAGACTTTCTCCATCAAACTGGGCCGGATAATGTGCTGGGCAGGCTTAATAGGCTTCATTACCATAAGTTCATTTTGTACAGCGCGATGGAGCCAGCAGTGGGGTCGGGACCCACCATGGACACTGGCTGCCCCAGACCCGCCAAGGTAAGGAAAATTCCGGCCTTGAATTCTACAAAAACAGATAAACATGGAAAAATTGCCTGTTAGACATGACCTCAATTAAACATGGCTAGGAAACAATTTGGACAAGTACAAAAGTCCTTGGAATTGGTAATTGGAAATAATGCTCGTCCCATTTGATTTTTACCTATCAAAGACGAAAAGATCAAAATCTCACAGGCAGAATAATTTCGGTTTACATTTCTATGCCTTCAAATCACAACTTGAGCTAAACTACACTAGAAAAGTTTTAAATATTTTTAATGTATAGTTTCTGTTAAATAAAGTGACTGAAATGTGTGTCTCAGGCACATTTAATAATGAACCGGTAATTGTCTTGCTATTGTTCACTATTCTGGACAGATGAGTGGCTAGTTATCTTTTTTAAACCTTCTATCTACTGTGAGAATCTTTTCTCAATTTATGAAAGATTTTTGATGTTTGTGTCAGAGTTTTGCTAGCTCATGTTCCATATTTAGCTTTTAAAACATAAGGACTAGCTCCCCTAATGCGAGTGAATGCAGCTCGTGATATGGCACTGAACCACACAGATCAGAATGTTCCCAGGTTCAGTTCCCAGTCTTCCTGATCGCAGCTTTGACAGTAATGAAGTGGTCTCAGTGTCCCCAGGCTGGAATAGCACAAAAAGAAAGACTTTAATTTGTATTTTGCCTTATTACATCTCTCAAGAATGTCTGAAAATGCCTCAAGTTAATTCATGACTGTTCTTGAAGTTCAATAACTGCTGATATGTAGTCAAATGCAGCAGCAATTTTGTGCACACCACGGTCATATAAATAGGACAGGGTTTCTACTCTTGACTGCTTGGAAATGAATACAAATCCTAATAATCAGGCAGCATGGTGGCACTAGATGTTAGAATGATAATACTTAGTGCCCTAGAGGAAGGATAGACACAGATTCAATTCATTCTGCCGCCAATCTCAGCTATGATGAGCAAGGAGACACTGTGCAGAGACTTCAGCCTTTCCAATGTAAATTGGAGGGAGCAGTCACACTGGTAAGGCCTTTGTGCCTTCTGGCAACTTACTACAGGGGGCATTAGTGACAGTCTGGGAGGAAGTCATGTGGCCATCTTCTCAACCGCAAGATTAAGCACAGTGATGATGGGAGATGTTCCAAGAAAAGAATTAGAAAAATACATTAAAAAAAATTAAATATATTAATAGTCAGAAAAGGACTCTAGTTTTTTTATTGAAAATTCTGAATTAAAAGTTGGTTTCTGCTGCTGTGTTATTCTGTGTGTATGTTCATGCTATATCAATAAATACTACTGTAAGGCTACAATGGCTTATTGAAGTCTCTGCCATTTTTCATGGTATCCAGATGTAAGTTCTTACTGCATTTTAACAATTACAGTACTCGGACTTTGCATGCTCCTTTGAATAATAGTTTTTAAATCCCACTATATAGTAGATAAGGAACTTTTAGTGGTGCCAGTGAATTAGTGTCCCTTATGCATTTCATTTTAGGATGAGGAACATATTTATTGCCTGAGGTATTTTGCAAATGAAAGGAGTGAACTGATCAAAGAGCTGGGAGAAGAATTGGAAAGCTGTGTGGGAAAACTGAAGAATGATGTTGCAAAAATTATCAGAAAAAAGAAAGAACTTCAGATTGATTCAACAGCAACGACCTAAATTGAATAGTTATAACTTTGTTGTATTCATCCGTTTATATGGTGTGAACTGTTACGTTATCAAAGTATAGCTGACAAATCTCTCTCTCTTTTTATTGTGCTTTGACAATAATTCTAGTTTTATTTTATTTCTTCTTGTGAGGTGGATGATACTGCCAAGGCAGCAGTTATTGGCCATCCCTAATAACCCTGAGAAGGTGTTAGTGAACCGTTGCATGATGGTTCTAGGTAGGGAATTGCCCGATTCTGACCCAGGCATGATGAAGTTTTCTCTAAATAATAAAGATAAAAATTTACTTAACTTTTGTCTTACTTTAATTAACATTTGTGCCTAGTACTTGTATGTTAAATAACCAAATAACTCAATTGCCAAATAATTTAGGATTCAAAATATGTGGAGAATTTTTGGGTCGATCAAGATAAGGAGTATCAATGCTGCAGAATGGAACAAGTTTTTATTTCTACATATTATTAATACCGAGCATTTTCAGACATCAACTATGGGGTAGGTGAAGGATCACATTCTGTTTACATAATGCAGGGGACATCAAATACCAATCTGGAAAGACACAGCCTCAAGGCTGATAGAACTATTCTGGTGCATATAATATTGCTTCTGTGACCTATTATAGCGCTTCACAAAGCAGTAGCCACCAATTTCAGTGGGACACATTTTGAGTAGTCTGCAAACTTCAAAACACCTACACCAGATGCTTTCGATATACACCTAATTTAAAGACCCAAAGTGGTTAATGTTGATGATTCATTGTTCCATGTTGGTCAGACATCAGTTCTCAACACCTTAAGAAATTAGTGGATTTTTTTTTCAACCTAGGGATATTCATGGAAGTGTTGTGTAAGTGGCACCAGTGAGTAACTATGGGGAGCGGGGGTGAGGGGGTCAAATGATGTTACAAAATGGGGAGATTTCTATATTCTTTGTATAATTGTTGGTATGATAACTCAATTTTAAAAATGCCTTCTGCCAGCTGTATCTCTATGCGAATCACATTGTTCCAGTGACAGTGCTGACCAGACCTATCAATATGTTCAATGAGTGATGACTGTCCTAGATGGGTTCTCATTGTCTCTGTATCTTTATCCAGAAATTAAATCAAAAACAAAGTTGTTTGGAGGCTGGAGCACCTTAAATATAAAGTTAATATATATAGACAGAATGTTGAGAAACAGAGCAAACTCAATTTCTTTGATTTCAAAGCAATTAAAGTGAGATGTTTGCAGGAAGAAGGTAGATATTAAAACCCCACTTCAAGCTGACTTTGTCTGGCTATAAAATAAAAAAATTCCCATGACATAAATCACCATACTGATCCCTCATGTCTTTAGTTCTGACTGGAGATCTGAACTCTGTGAATTGACTGGGAATCACTTCACCCAAGTTCAACACCGTATAACAGACTATTCCATGCAAAAGTCCCGTTGATTATCAAGCCGGGTAAGAAATAATCTCCATAAAAGTTATTTAACCCTTTTGTGTGGCTGCTTCTATCTTTATTATTTTATACATATTGTACTATCTGTTACCTTGCTGGGTCTCACTGTACTATCTGTTACCTTGCTGGGTCTCACTGTACTATCTGTTACCTTGCTGGGTCTCACTGTACTATCTGTTACCTTGCTGGGTCTCACTGTACTATCTGTTACCTTGCTGGGTCTCACTGTACTATCTGTTACCTTGCTGGGTCTCACTGGGTCGGTGGGTTATTGTAACCCTAACTAATTCTGATTGTTAATTTTAGCCTGTACACATTATTCTGATGGCATGTAATTTACTGCCTTTTAAAAGAAATAGGAGAATGTGCTGGGTGCCCCACGTGATCTCCAGTAGTCAATAAAGAATCATTATTAGTTGTGTGGCACACTATCCCACTCACAGCATGTAGAACGGAGCAGGTTTTGGTTTATAGGAGACAGGTCTGTTTATGGGAACTGCCTTTTTAACATCACCACAAAATTGTTCAAACCCATAGTGCAAAACTATCTTTGATCTTCTAAATCTAATTCACTTGAGGCTGCTTTTTAAAATATATCTCAAGCCTAACATCAGGCTTGTATTAGTTACACTATTTGGGGAGAAGGGGTGGTTGGCGATGGCAGTCATTCCCTGCATGGTGGCGTGGGTTGAGTCAGTGGACTCCCTAAAGTGTCTATTTTGCCAAATGAGAGCTAGACTTTCAAGTTCAGGGAGGGTAGTATCTCACCAATTTTAAGTGTAATGATTTGCTTGGTACTCCCTTTGGGGAAAATAGGGGTTAGCACAATTTTGAGAATATGACGCATCACTGTTTCCTTTCATTGCCCAATAATTATATCTGGTCCAATGAGCGAGCATTCTGGGCTTGCAAGTGGGCTGGTATAGTTCATGATATAAAATCATAGTGTAACTATTAGGGAGTGGGGGGGGGGGGGGAGATGAGAGGGACACCTCCCCTATTTTATGGCATGGGTTAAATTATCTTAATTCCCCTCCACTCCAATCCCAGAACTGGCCTTAATGTCCCTCTCAACTCTTTACATGTGGTTGTTCCTCTGTACAGAACTAATAAAACAAATTAAAAACACATTACCAACTAAAATATTGCAGCTTACCTTGACCCGTCTTAATGGACAGCAACACAAACATTAGGTTGTGCCCCTATCCGCCTCAGTCTATTTGCAAACTCATACAAATGAAAATGATCATCGAATATTAATCCAACATGATCACAGCACAGGGTGAGGGATTGGGACCAAACTGTCAATAAATGAATGGCTAATCTAATGCATATTTTTCACGTTGAAGGAAATCTCAAATTGCAATTTGATGTAGAGGAAGGAATGGATATGAGAAGCACCTGAGTAAGTGAGGAGCGGGTGAAGTATCTGGCAGCCTGGGTGGAGATGGGTGTCCCCGGGTTGACAGCAGGCTACCCCCGACATTTAGCGGCCAGACGTCAGCGGGTCGGTCCGCGCAGCCGTGCTCGAGCTGGTCTGGTTGCTGCTCCAATGTGAGAAATGGGGCTGAATAATTTCTTATTCGCTCAGTGCATCCTGTACTTTCTAGCTTTTCTGTTCGGCTTCATCGCCGTGGTGCCGCTGTGGGAGAACGGCAGCGATTTCCGGGGCAAATGCCTGCTCTTCACCCGGGGAATGTGGCAGAATGAGAACATCACGGTGGAGAAGCAGCGCTTCGTGGTGGACGAGTGGGGCCCGGAATCCGCCTGTCAATTCCCCACCTTCATCGGCCTCTTCACCGTCCTCTTCTCGGCAATCCAGGCGTGGAGGCTCCTCTTCTATCTCTGCAAAGGACACGACGAGTAAGTCACTCTGGTGCAGTGAGTGGGGCATTCCCCACAGAACCCCTTACCCACTGAATCCCTTACCCACTGAACCCCTTACCCACTGAACCCCTTACCCAATGAACCCCTTATCCACTGTACCCCTTACCCACTGAACCCCTTACCCACAGAACCCCTTACCCACTGAACCCCTTACCCACAGAACCCCTTACCCACTGAACTCCTTACCCACTGAACCCCTTACCCACTGAACCCCTTACCCAATGAACCCCTTATCCACTGTACCACTTACTCACTGAATCCCTTACGCACTGAAACCCTTACCCACTGAACCCCCTACCCACTGAACCCCTTTCCCACTGAACCCCTTACCCACTGAACCCATTACCCACTGAACCCCTTACCCACTGTACCCCTTACCCACTGAACCCCTTATCCACTGAACCCCTTACCCACTGAACCCTTTATCCACTGAACCCCTTATCCACTGTACCCCTAACCCACTGAACCCCTTACCCACTGTACCCCTTATCCACTGAACCCCTTACCCACTGTACCCCTTATGCACTGAACCCCTTATCCACTGAACCCCTTATCCACTGAACCCCGTACCCACAGAAACCTTTACCCACTGAACCCCTTACCCACTGTACCCCTTACCCACTGAACCCCTTACCCACTGAACCCCTTATCCACTGTACCCCTTATCCACTGAACCCCTTATCCACTGAACCCCTTACCCACAGAAACACTTACCCACTGAACACCTTACCCACTGTACCCCTTACCCACTGAACCCTTATCCACTGAACCCCTTATCCACTGCACCCCTTATCCACTGAACACCTTACCCACAGAACCCCTTACCCACAGAAACTCTTACCCACTGAACCCCTTATCCACTGAACCCCTTACCCACAGAAACCCTTACCCACAGAACCCCTTACCCACAGAACCCCTTACCCACTGAACCCCTTACCCACAGAAACCCTTACCCACTGAACCCCTTACCCACAGAAACCCTTACCCACTGAACCCCTTACCCACAGAAACCCTTACCCATTGTACCCCTTGCCCACTGAAACCCTTATCCACTGAACCCCTTATCCACTGAACCCCTTACCCACTGAACCCCTTACCCACAGAACCCCTTACCCACTGAACCCCTTATCCACTGTACCCCTTATCCACTGAACCCCTTATCCACTGAACCCCTTACCCACAGAAACCCTTACCCACTGAATCCCTTACCCACTGAACCCATTACCCACTGAACCCCTTACCCACTGTACCCCTTACCCACTGAACCCCTTATCCACTGAACCCCTTACCCACTGAACCCCTTACCCACTGTACCCCTTATCCACTGAACCCCTTATCCACTGAACCCCTTATCCACTGTACCCCTAACCCACTGAACCCCTTACCCACTGTACCCCTTATCCACTGAACCCCTTACCCACTGAACCCCCTACCCACTGAACCCCTTTCCCACTGAACCCCTTACCCACTGAACCCATTACCCACTGAACCCCTTACCCACTGTACCCCTTACCCACTGAACCCCTTATCCACTGAACCCCTTACCCACTGAACCCCTTACCCACTGTACCCCTTATCCACTGAACCCCTTATCCACTGAACCCCTTATCCACTGTACCCCTAACCCACTGAACCCCTTACCCACTGTACCCCTTATCCACTGAACCCCTTACCCACTGTACCCCTTATGCACTGAACCCCTTATCCACTGAACCCCTTATCCACTGAACCCCGTACCCACAGAAACCCTTACCCACTGAACCCCTTACCCACTGTACCCCTTACCCACTGAACCCCTTACCCACTGAACCCCTTATCCACTGTACCCCTTATCCACTGAACCCCTTATCCACTGAACCCCTTACCCACAGAAACACTTACCCACTGAACACCTTACCCACTGTACCCCTTACCCACTGAACCCCTTATCCACTGAACCCCTTATCCACTGCACCCCTTATCCACTGAACACCTTACCCACAGAACCCCTTACCCACAGAAACTCTTACCCACTGAACCCCTTATCCACTGAACCCCTTACCCACAGAAACCCTTACCCACAGAACCCCTTACCCACAGAACCCCTTACCCACTGAACCCCTTACCCACAGAAACCCTTACCCACTGAACCCCTTACCCACAGAAACCCTTACCCACTGAACCCCTTACCCACAGAAACCCTTACCCACTGTACCCCTTGCCCACTGAAACCCTTATCCACTGAACCCCTTATCCACTGAACCCCTTACCCACTGAACCCCTTACCCACAGAACCCCTTACCCACTGAACCCCTTATCCACTGTACCCCTTATCCACTGAACCCCTTATCCACTGAACCCCTTACCCACAGAAACCCTTACCCACTGAATCCCTTACCCACTGTACCCCTTACCCACTGAACCCCTTACCCACTGTACCCCTTACCCACTGAACCTCTTACCCACTGAACCCCTTACCCACTGAACCCCTTACCCACAGAAACCCTTACCCACTGAACCCCTTACCCACTGAACCCCTTACCCACTGAACTCCTTATCCACAGAAACCCTTACCTACTGAAACCCTTACCCACTGAACCCCTGACCCACTGAACCCCTGACCCACTGAACCCCTTACCCACAGAAACCCTTACCCACTGAAACCCTTACCCACTGAACCCCTTACCCACTGAACCCCTTACCCACTGAACCCCTGACCCACTGAACCACTTACCCACTGTACCCCTTACCCACTGAACCCCTTACCCACTGAACCCCTTACCCACAGAACCCCTTACCCACTGAACCCCTTACCCACAGAACCCCTTACCCACTGAACTCCTTACCCACTGAACCCCTTACCCACTGAACCCCTTACCCAATGAACCCCTTATCCACTGTACCACTTACTCACTGAATCCCTTACGCACTGAAACCCTTACCCACTGAACCCCCTACCCACTGAACCCCTTTCCCACTGAACCCCTTACCCACTGAACCCATTACCCACTGAACCCCTTACCCACTGTACCCCTTACCCACTGAACCCCTTATCCACTGAACCCCTTACCCACTGAACCCTTTATCCACTGAACCCCTTATCCACTGTACCCCTAACCCACTGAACCCCTTACCCACTGTACCCCTTATCCACTGAACCCCTTACCCACTGTACCCCTTATGCACTGAACCCCTTATCCACTGAACCCCTTATCCACTGAACCCCGTACCCACAGAAACCTTTACCCACTGAACCCCTTACCCACTGTACCCCTTACCCACTGAACCCCTTACCCACTGAACCCCTTATCCACTGTACCCCTTATCCACTGAACCCCTTATCCACTGAACCCCTTACCCACAGAAACACTTACCCACTGAACACCTTACCCACTGTACCCCTTACCCACTGAACCCTTATCCACTGAACCCCTTATCCACTGCACCCCTTATCCACTGAACACCTTACCCACAGAACCCCTTACCCACAGAAACTCTTACCCACTGAACCCCTTATCCACTGAACCCCTTACCCACAGAAACCCTTACCCACAGAACCCCTTACCCACAGAACCCCTTACCCACTGAACCCCTTACCCACAGAAACCCTTACCCACTGAACCCCTTACCCACAGAAACCCTTACCCACTGAACCCCTTACCCACAGAAACCCTTACCCATTGTACCCCTTGCCCACTGAAACCCTTATCCACTGAACCCCTTATCCACTGAACCCCTTACCCACTGAACCCCTTACCCACAGAACCCCTTACCCACTGAACCCCTTATCCACTGTACCCCTTATCCACTGAACCCCTTATCCACTGAACCCCTTACCCACAGAAACCCTTACCCACTGAATCCCTTACCCACTGAACCCATTACCCACTGAACCCCTTACCCACTGTACCCCTTACCCACTGAACCCCTTATCCACTGAACCCCTTACCCACTGAACCCCTTACCCACTGTACCCCTTATCCACTGAACCCCTTATCCACTGAACCCCTTATCCACTGTACCCCTAACCCACTGAACCCCTTACCCACTGTACCCCTTATCCACTGAACCCCTTACCCACTGAACCCCCTACCCACTGAACCCCTTTCCCACTGAACCCCTTACCCACTGAACCCATTACCCACTGAACCCCTTACCCACTGTACCCCTTACCCACTGAACCCCTTATCCACTGAACCCCTTACCCACTGAACCCCTTACCCACTGTACCCCTTATCCACTGAACCCCTTATCCACTGAACCCCTTATCCACTGTACCCCTAACCCACTGAACCCCTTACCCACTGTACCCCTTATCCACTGAACCCCTTACCCACTGTACCCCTTATGCACTGAACCCCTTATCCACTGAACCCCTTATCCACTGAACCCCGTACCCACAGAAACCCTTACCCACTGAACCCCTTACCCACTGTACCCCTTACCCACTGAACCCCTTACCCACTGAACCCCTTATCCACTGTACCCCTTATCCACTGAACCCCTTATCCACTGAACCCCTTACCCACAGAAACACTTACCCACTGAACACCTTACCCACTGTACCCCTTACCCACTGAACCCCTTATCCACTGAACCCCTTATCCACTGCACCCCTTATCCACTGAACACCTTACCCACAGAACCCCTTACCCACAGAAACTCTTACCCACTGAACCCCTTATCCACTGAACCCCTTACCCACAGAAACCCTTACCCACAGAACCCCTTACCCACAGAACCCCTTACCCACTGAACCCCTTACCCACAGAAACCCTTACCCACTGAACCCCTTACCCACAGAAACCCTTACCCACTGAACCCCTTACCCACAGAAACCCTTACCCACTGTACCCCTTGCCCACTGAAACCCTTATCCACTGAACCCCTTATCCACTGAACCCCTTACCCACTGAACCCCTTACCCACAGAACCCCTTACCCACTGAACCCCTTATCCACTGTACCCCTTATCCACTGAACCCCTTATCCACTGAACCCCTTACCCACAGAAACCCTTACCCACTGAATCCCTTACCCACTGTACCCCTTACCCACTGAACCCCTTACCCACTGTACCCCTTACCCACTGAACCTCTTACCCACTGAACCCCTTACCCACTGAACCCCTTACCCACAGAAACCCTTACCCACTGAACCCCTTACCCACTGAACCCCTTACCCACTGAACTCCTTATCCACAGAAACCCTTACCTACTGAAACCCTTACCCACTGAACCCCTGACCCACTGAACCCCTGACCCACTGAACCCCTTACCCACAGAAACCCTTACCCACTGAAACCCTTACCCACTGAACCCCTTACCCACTGAACCCCTTACCCACTGAACCCCTGACCCACTGAACCACTTACCCACTGTACCCCTTACCCACTGAACCCCTTACCCACTGAACCCCTTACCCACTGAACCCCTGACCCACTGAACCCCTTACCCACTGAACCCCTTACCCACTGTAACCCATTACCCACTGAACCCCTTACCCACTGTACCCCTTACCCACTGAAACCATTACCCACTGAACCCCTTACCCACTGAACCCCTGACCCACTGAACCCCTTACCCACTGAACCCCTTACCCACTGAACCCCTTACCCACTGAACCCCTTACCCACTGAACCCCTGACCCCCTTACCCACTGAACCCCTTACCCACAGAAACCCTTACCAACTGAACCCCTTACCCACTGAACCTCTTACCCACTGAACCCATTACCCACTGAACCCCTTACCCACATAAACCCTTACCCACTGAACCCCTTACCCACTGAACCCCTTACCCACTGTACCACTTACCCACAGAAACCCTTACCCACTGAACGCATTACCCACTGTACCCATTACCCACTGAACCCCTTACCCACTGTACCCATCACCCACTGAACCCCTTACCCACAGAAACCCTTACCCACTGTACCCATTACCCACTGAACCCCTTACCCACCGAACCCCTTACCCAATGTACCCATTACCCACTGAACCCATTACCCACTGAACCCCTTACCCACTGTACCCCTTACCCACTGAACCCCTTACCCACAGAAACCCTTACCCACTGTACCCATTACCCACTGAACCCCTTACCCACTGAACCACTTACCCACTGTACCCCTTACCCACAGAAACCCTTACCCACAGAAACCCTTATCCACTGAACCCCTTTACCCACTGAACCCTTTACCCACAGAAACCCTTATCCACTGAACCCCTTACCCACTGAACCTCTTACCCACTGAACCCCTTACCCACAGAAACCCTTATCCACTGAACTCCTTACCCACTGAACCCCTTACCCACTGAACCCCTTACCCACTGAACCCCTTACCCACTGAACCCTTTACCCACTGAACCCCTTACCCACAGAAACTCTTATCCACTGAACCCCTTACCCACTGAAACCCTTACCCACTGAAACCCTTACCCACTGAACCCCTTACCCACAGAAACCCTTATCCACTGTACCCCTTACCCACTGAACCCCTTACCCACTGAACCCCTTACCCACTGAAACCCTTACCCACTGAACCCCTTACCCACTGAACCCCTTACCCACTGAACCCATTACCCACTGAACCCCTTACCCACTGAACCTCTTACTCACTGAACCGCTTACCCACTGAACCCCTTACCCACTATCCACTGAAGCCCTTACCCACTGTACCCCTTACCCACTGTACCCCTTACCCACTGAACTCCTTACCCACTGAACCCCTTACCCACTGAACCCCTTACCCGCTGAACCCCTTACCCGCTGAACTCCTTACTCGCTGAACCCCTTACCCGCTGAACCCCTTGCCCGCTGAACGGTGGCATAGTGGTTAGCACTGTTGCCTCACAGCGCCAGGGACCCGGGTTCGAATCCGGCCTCGGGTGACTGTCTGTGTGGAGTTTGCACATTCTCCCCGTGTTTGCGTGGGTTTCCTCCGGGTGCTCCGGTTTCCTCCCACAGTCCAAAGATGTGCGGGTTAGGTTGATTGGCTGTGATAAATTGACCCTTAGTGTGTTAGGGGGATTAAATACATGGGGTTACGGGGATAGGGTGGGATATGTGTCGGTGCAGGCTCGATGGGCCGAAATGGCCTCTATCTGCACTGTGGGGATTCTGTGATTCTGTGATTCTGTGAGGTGCAGCAGGCGGTTAAGAAGGCAAATAGTATGCTGGCCTTCCTTGCGAGAGGATTCGAGTACAGGAGCAAGGATGCCTTGCTGCAGTTGTATAGGACCTTGGTGAGACCACACCTTGAGTATTGTGTGCAGTTTTGGTCGCCTTATCTGAGGAAGGATGTTCTTGCCATGGAGGGAGTGCAGCGAAGATTCAGCAGACTGATACCTGGGATGGCAGGAATGACGTATGAAGAGAGATTGGGTCAATTAGGCTTATATTCGCTAGAGTTTAGAAGAATGAGAGGGGATCTCATTGAAACTTATAAAATTCTAACAGGACTAGACAGATTAGATGCAGGAAGGATGTTCCCGATGGCGGGGGAGTCCAGAAGCAGGGGTCACAGTCTAAGGATAAGGGGTAAGCCATTGAGGACTAAGACGAGGAGGAATTTCTTCACCCAGAGAGTGGTGAACCTGTGGGATTCTCTACCACAGAAGGCAGTTGAGGCCAATTCATTAAATATATTCAAGAAGGAGTTAGATATATTTGTTAAGGCTAAAGGGATCAAGGGATATAGGGAGAAAGCAGGTACAGGGTGCTGAATTTGGATGATCAGCCATGATCTCATTAAATGGCGGAGCAGGCTCGAGGGGCCGAATGGCCTACTCCTGCTCCTATCTTCTATGTTTCTATGTTTACCCACTGTACCCCTTACCCACTGAACCCTTTACCCACTGAACCCTTTACCCACTGAACCTTTTACCCACTGAACCTCTTACCCACTGTACCCCTTACCCACTGAAACCCTTACCCACCTCAATGCAATATCCGGCAAGTATCTGCCGGCATGTGGCAGTGTTCAGGATAGGGTTGGACCTTCCTTCATTTGCAAATTAAAGCTATCCATAATGCTAAACAAACACTTCTGTAATCTGTAATGTGGTATGTGCTAAATAGCACAATGCATTTAAATACAATCCTAACTTATCAAACTCTCAATGTTAATATATTTATAAATTCAAGAGGTGCAACTCATCATCCTGCCCAAGTAAAGGTCTGTTTTTTATTTTGGATCGGAGCTAATTAGCATCAGTGGTCTTACTGTCATTTGTAAATAACGGCATCACCAGTGCAACATTCCCAGGGACCATGGTGAACAGAATGCTTATCTCGCTATCTCTGCTGTCTTACTGATGTGTTTGTTCCCCGCCCCCCCAACCCGGTTGCAGCACTTTCTTTGCGACGTTCCTGAATCTGCTGGTTAGCACCCTCGTGGTTTTCCTTATCTTCATAGCAAGCACTCTGATCACCGTTGGCTTCAATATGTGGTGTGACGCGATCACCGAAAATGGAAGCATGCCCAACAGGTACGCCATTTTAGGAAATTCTCTTGTTTTATAACCAACTTTCTAGAAACAACCAGCAGGGAAAAGTGCGTATAAGAAAAAATAAAGTGGATACATGAGTTTAATATGAATGGTTATCACCGTTTAATCGTAACATCTAATTCATTAAACGTTCTTGCCTACAAAAAATAAAATTAAATGAAGGCATTTACATCCAAAACAGACTTTCTAACATGACTTTGGTTGAGCTTTGTATAATGTGTTTTTGTGTCTCCAGTTGTGAAGAGCTGCAGAATACTGATCTGGAACTGCACTTGGATAATTCTTCTTTCTATGACCAGTTTGCATTTATCCAGGTAAATCTTTGGAAAATGTAATTGTGGACCTTAGCATCAACAGTACGAAGTATAAATTGTCAAATTTGATCCTGTAAAATTTAAACTTTGACATCAGTGATTCATTGTCGATATCAACCAGTTTGTTGATTTAATTCCTTATTCAGACATTTTAAAATAAATTACTAAGTAAATAAAAGGCTAAGTAAATATTTTAGAAAAGATTGAGGTGTAACATTAAATAGTTTAAGATCCTCAAATTAGCATTCCTGGTATTCCCACCCTTGAACACCATAACAGTTGCTGGAACACATTCCCTTGCATGTCATTTACTCCATTTTATCAGAGGCTGAGAACATTGACAACTTGCTCTGATGACAGACTGTGTCCTTCACAGTTAGGATAGCAAAGAGATACCAGAACATGTTTCCATTCTGGTACTATCTCTGTGCACCTTTCATTAGCTGAGAGCCAATAGACTGGATCTGGTGCACTGTGGGCCTAGGACTAGATAGAATCCATTTATTTTAATGTAACCGAATGAAGTCTGCACCTTGTTGGGGTGTCAGTCAGGGACATGAACTTTCTACTTGACATATGTCCAAGCCTTACACTTCAAATTCTATTCATGTTCCAGTGAAAGACCACTCAGATATGATCCAAGTGATAGTCAGATGTGCTAACTACTCTTTTGTTGAATTGTTTTCAAGCTAACAGGGGAGTCGGTTAATGCCAGATCAGCATTTCTAGGTGGAGAGCAAACCAGCTGCATAAAGCTATTAGCAGCTGCAGTGGAGAGGACAGCTTCCCAGCTTATCAGCTGCAATGGAGAGGACAGCTTCCCAGCTTATAGTGCAATTGAAGTTGCGAGTCAGGAGAACAGTAGACTATGGGTTGATAATCAAATTATATAGATGGTGTATGGCAGGTACATGAAAACAGATTTATCAGCAGATGGCAGATACTAAACTATTGCCAAAAGCACCTCACTCTCCTTGAAGGGTACTTCAGTCTTTGATTCTTGTACTTGATTCTATGTTTTACTGAGAGAGATTGCCAATTCACGGTTAGATAGTAAGGCAACCCAACCACCATCTGCCTTGTAATTCCATTGAAAGGGATTACAGCTGGGAAGCCATTTACCCATCGGCCCTGTGCTCACTGACCTACATTGACACCCGGTCTGGCAGTGCTTCGATTTTAAAATTCTCATCCTTGTTTTCAAATCCCTCCATGGCCTCGCCCCCTCCCTATCTCTGTAGCTTCCTCCAGCCCCACAACCCCCCGAGATCTCTGTGCTCATCCAATTCTGGCCTCTTACACATCCCCGATTTTAATCACTCCACCATTGGCTGCCGTGCCTTCAGCTGCCTAGGCCCTAAGCTCTGGAATTCCCTCCCTAAACCTCTCTGCCTCTCTACCTCTCTCTTCTCCTTTAAGACGCTCCTTAAAACCTACCTCTTTTACCAAGTTTTTGGCTACCTTTCCTAATATCTCCTTATGTGGCTCGGTGTCAAATTTTGTTTGATAACGTTCCCTTGAAGCGCTTTGGGACGTTTTACTATGCAAAAGGTGCTACATAATTGCAAGTTGTTGTTGTGATAGTATAGCTACAACCTTTTTCACTATTTGGTCTATGAAGACTGATCTGTGGATAGCCAGCCAGTGAGAGATGAAAAGTTGATCTGAAGGCCACTTATGTTGGTATCATGTTAATTTTTGAAACACATACAGAAGCAGCTGGACCCTGTCTGCTGTAAGATCTGATAACATGGAGCAGAGATCATTGAAACCCCTCTTTTGTTTTGCAGCAGATTGCAAAGTTATAATCGGCACAGAGTTCTAGGGAAAGTATATGGTTCGTGTCTAATGCCATCACTGCCACTCCCCCAAAAAATTTGCCCTTAGTTGAACAGATTGGTGCTTCAAAGGATGCTTGAATTAGCTGAATGGTTCATCAAATTCATGTGTTATATGTACTATCTTTTGTCAGTTTACATTCCTAGTACCTGTAATATTATTCTTATTCCATCCCAGCAACCAAATGCATCTCCAAGATGACTCTAGATGCAAAGCAATTAATTATTTTTCAATGAGTAGTTTCAGATATAATATTTCATAAACTGCACACAATTAAGCTCTGGTGTATTAGCATAGCAGCACAGTAAATTGCTGTAACTTTGGCTATCACCTCAAATTACCATCTAATCTTGCAATAATTGTTACATGTGGGTAGTCATTTTTGATACACAAGAAGCAGGAACTACCCCCTGAAGGTATACTATGCAATGTTTAGAAAGCCAGATACAAATCTCAGTAATATCACTCAATACGCAATAGGCTAAAAACTGTCAAATGAATCTTCTTACTGGCACTATAGTGCTCCTTCTGTATGCTGTTCAAGGGTATAGCAACACCAGATGCCCATTGCTGTGGTTAGTAGTTAGAAATGGTATTAGTGTAAACAACAACTTGCATTTATATAGTACCTTTAACGTAGTAAAATTTCCCAAGGCGCTTCACAGGAACATTAACAGACAAAATTTGACACGGTCATAAAATGACACAGAAGGCACTATTACACCAGTTCTGCATCATTAACATATAATTTATAAGCTCGTAACATGCAGAAAAGGACTAGAGACTTGGCATTACTTAAAATTTGGTGAATCAAAGCATTTCTGCTAGTAAAAAATGCAAACTGCACACATGTGCACCACAAAAAGTCTGCCTAATGTTTGGAAATTATATCCAGTCTACAGTTAGAGTTAGTGAGGACCAGACCTGAGAATAAGTTTGTTTTGTGACTTCCTCTGTGACTGTGCCTGTGCCTGTGGTGCACTATCCATCCTTGTCCTTCACAACCTCACTGCAGCCTTTGACATGGTCGACCACATCATCCACCTTCAATGTCTCTTCTTTGTTGTCCAGCAGAGTGGGACTGCCCTCGCTTCCGCTCTTATCTGTCCAATTCTAGCAAAAGTATCTCCAGCAATGGCTTCTCTTCCTACCTCCATACCGTTACCTCTGGAGTCCCCCAAGAATCTATCCTGGGCCCCCTCCCATTCCTTATCTACATGCTGCCCTTTGGCGACATGATCTAAAGGCATGGGGTCAGGTTCCACATTTATGCTGATGCCATCTAGCTCTACCTCTCTACCACCTCTCTCGACCCCCTCCACCACCTCTGTATTGTCAAACTTCTTATTCGACATTCAGTCCTGGATGAGCCGCAATTTCGTTCAATTAAACATTGGGAACACCAAAGCAGTAGTCTTTGGCCCCCACCATAAAATCCAGACCTTTGCCACTAATTACATTTCTCTCCCCAGCCACTTTCTCAGTTTGAGCCAGACCATTCTCAGCTTTAGTGTTCTATTAGACCCGCAAGCTGAGATTCCGACCCATATCCTCTCCATCACAAAGACTGCCTATATCTACCTCCATAACATTGCCTGCCTTTGCACTGTCTGCTGCGGAAACCGTCATCTATGCCATTGTCACTTCCAGACTCGACTATTCCAAAGCTTTCTTTGTTGGCCACCCCCTTTCATATCCTCCATAAACCTCAACTCATCCAAAACTCTTCTGCCCACATCCTAACCCGCACAAAGTGCTACCCACACATTACCTGTGCTCACTGACCAACATTTGCTCTCAATGCCCCAATGCCTCAAATTTAAAATTCTAATCGTAGTATTGAAGTACTTTCATGGCCTCGCCCCTCCCTATCTCTGTAACCTTTTCCAGCCCTACCACCCTCTGGAACTCTATGGGGTAGAAATTCGGTATCGCCCCGTTTGGGGCGCAATTATTGGCCGGGCGCAAAGTTTACCGCTTGGCGCTAATTATCGCCTCGGACTGCAAACTTGGCTTCTATCGCCCCGGATGTGATTGGAGTGCTAAATCAGGCGCTACACACCTCTCTTAAGGCGCTAACGCCGAAGAGAGAGGCGCTACCTCAGAGCGCTGGCGAAGCAATGGAACACAGACACACTGGCGCCGGCCAGTTCTTAAAGGGGAGGGTCGATCTTGCTCTCCATCCAAACTCTGCTCATTGCAGCCTTGAATCTTGGCCTGGAGAGACCTGTACATCAAATCTGCTGGAAAGAACAATGGAGAGGCCCAGGGAATGAGCTCAGAGTGCAGCTCCCATAATCTCTTCTAAACCGATGCAAGGAAGGTCAAATCAAAATGAACCTGCTAAGTGCTGCTCAGTACCCAAAACTCCTCAACACAGTGTTGAATATCTCCAGAAGTCTCTCTCTCTCACTCAGAATGCATGGTACAAAAATGTCACCAACAAAAAAGGCAGGAAGCGGTCACCTTTAAATAGCGCTCCCCCATTCCCTTCCCGACTGCAAAATGCTCCCCTCAACCTGTTGTTGCTAGCGGCAGGTGATAAGGCAGGGGGCGCCACTCAGTATCCGGTCCGGGGCGTTGCACGCTCGACTGACGTCACGATCTGTGGGCGCAGGAGATTGTGGCGGTAGTGTTTAGCGCCGCCGCAAAATGTCTGGTCAATTTCGCGAGCACCGCAAACATCGCCGCGCCCGAGCGCTAGTTGATTTGCGCCCCATTAGCGCCCTCTTAAGGGGAGGCTAATGGGAGGCGCAAACCAACCGAATTTTCCCCCCTAGATCTCTAACTCTGATATTTTGTGCATCCTCCACTCCCTTCGCCCCACTATTGGTGGTCGTGCCTTCAGTCATCTCGGCCCCATGCCTGGAAATTCCCTCCCCAAACCTCTGCCTCTCCACCTCCCTCTGCTACTTTAAGACCCTCCTTAAAACCCACCTATTTGACTAAGCTTTTGATCACCCTTCCTATTATCTCCTTCTTTGGCTCAATGTCAATTTTTATCTGATTACGCTTCTGTGAAGTGCATTGGGACGTATTTCTACATTAAAGACGCTGTATAAATGCAAGTTGCTATTTCAGAAAATCTTAATTAACACTTTATGGGGTGGAGTAGCATTTCTTTATCAAAAGTATCAAATGGATTTTTATTGTTTGTATTAAGTGAACATGTAATATGTGACTGTTTTGTTCCCATTGTGACCCATACAATTGAACTTTATTTGTAAAGAATGCCATCTGAAAATGTGATGGCAGCTGTGAGTAAAATAAGTTCTCCAATCATCTATTGGCTTCCTTTTCAGTGGAAGAATTCATGAGCATAGCAACCATTGCATAGTTAAAAGTATTAAGTTACAGTTTATAACAATCCTTACAGATGGTCACACACTTTTTAATTAAGACAAAAAATTGTCGGTTTTAATGCCACTTTTGTACTTTGTTGATTGAATACTAAATCAATTTGGAATTTCAAAGCAGGCAAGTGTAGAAAATTGGTGATGTGATAGACAGCTGGATGGACAGAAGGACTTGGGCTAGAAAGTAGTGTACCAGCCACTGACTGTTTCTTAACTGATGGCTAATATAAAATAAGCCACTTTTAAAGAATAGCCAGGTGGTTGATAACAATATAAGCTTTTATTTATAGCACTGCCATTTAGATTTTATGCCCGAAGTGGGTAATGCAATAAAATCAAACAGATGCTTAAGGCTCAACTTTTCTTTCACAAGGAAAGACTTTACAGTTGATCTGAGTCAAGGTCATATGTTGCTTTATGTCTTTATAAATCTCAAATGCTCATATAAAGTTCAAACACTGCTTTATGTACATAAAATGGAATCTCCCTCTTCCATATTACCAATGATGGGAAATAAATAGTGAAGGAGGTGAGATTAAAACATACATTATGTAAGTTGTGAACTATTCTGGCAATTTTTCCCAGGAACTCAGAGACAATGATGCATTGTGAACCGAACCATTTACTGAAAAACGTAGGGGTAAAAATTGGGTAGCGCCCCTGTGGCCGCTTTTCCCAGGTAACGCCCCGAGAGGGAGGAGGGGCACTAATGGAAGCACCCCACGTCCCTCTTGGGGCGCTGCGAGCCAATATAGCGGCGCTACGTGCCACAGTACTGCAGGCCTTCCTCCCCTTACCAGGGACCTGGTGCAGCGCGTCCCGGCGCCCAGCCGGTCCACCAGGGATCGGGAGTGCCGGCAAACGAGCCCGGCACTCAAGGAGAGCAGCCGGCTCCCTGCGGGGGGGGGGGGGGGGGCTTCATGGGGGCCAGGGACAGCAACGGGGGCAAGTACTGGCAGGCGGCCAGCAACAGAAATGGCCGCCCTCCACCTCCCCTTTAACTAGCGCCGCCCCGGCCGCAGGTAGGCCCCCCTGACCTCATCGGACATAGTGTCCGGCGGTAAGTTGTGGGGTACCACCCAATATTACAACCGTGGCGCGAGCGGGGCACCGCCGCTAACCTCCCACTGAATTTCGCGGGAGGCGTTAGCGGTGCCGCGCCCAGGCGCTAGTTGATTTGTGCCCCGTTAGCACCCTCTTAGGAGGCGCAAATCAACCAAATTTAGCCCCCCTATAGTTTTAGTGAGTATTTTGAAACTTTGTACAATTCCAGAATATTTTGCAACCAGTTACTCTAGACCTACAAGTACAGTTAAAGGAGTCTATGGTCGGGAAATTCCTCAGAGCTTCTCCCGCTCTGCCGGAGTTACTCTGCCGAAAGTGCAGCAGAAACCCCATTTACACACATAAGCTGAGATTCCACCACAATTCCGGTGAAGTAACACTGGAGGAGCGGGACCAGCTCTGAGGAATTTCCTATCAGACCAAATTATTAAAGTTAAATTTACACCGTGTGGGGGTAATTTTGACTTTGGGCGATGGTGTAAAACGGGCGATAGCGGATCAGTCACCCGTTCTACACCACGCCTAGTTTTCAGCCATCACCTGTTTGACACCATTGCCCATAGTCAGAATTACCCCCCATATTTCTGAACAATCTTTCCCCATAAAAATGAAAATTGTTTAAAGCTGCGCTGTCAGAAATTTCTGGCAAACAAACCAAGCATTGTTGCCTAAGGACAGCAGTCATATTACTTACACAGTGACAGGAATGTATGTCTCTTGCAGATCTTATGTTAAAAAGATGTTTCAGCACAATTTCAACAGATGTGATTTTGTATGAAAAAAGCTTTTGATAATCTGCAGAGATCTTTCTAGTGTGAAAATACAACAGATTTACTCGAAATGACTGTCTGAATTAAATTAGGATAGTATCAATCAAATTCTTGTTAACTAAATCCTTACTGATTTGTACATTGTACTAAAGAGACATTTTGCAGATTGTATTCAAAAGTAAAAAGGATGGCATGCCCTGAAGTTAGTAATTAGCAAACCTTGTCTAACGTCTGGGAATTTCATCTGCAGTTTGGCCTATGGGCTGAATGGGTTGCTTGGATGGCAATTACCATTCTTGCGTTCCTGAAAGTGTACGACAACTATAGGCAGGAGGATCTCCTCGACAGCCTGGTCCACGAGAAGGAGTTGCTTCTAGCAAGATCGTCCAGGAGAGTATCAGAGCAAGTTGAGAAGAATGCCATGATTTAAATCCAACTACAGTACATATTGTAGAAAGAGATGATTCCGGCCGACACAACAGAAGAAAGCAATGCTGCATGTTCTTTGTCAAGGAGAAAGCACTGAAATATTACTGTAAAACAGGATAAACAATCTCTAGCCTTATCCTCCATCTTAATGGTAGGTACCACAATAACAACTGTGTCCTCCGATAGATGCTTTCATTCTTTCAGTGCCTAATAAACATTAGCCTGTAAATGTAATGATTTTCTAAAATGTTACAGCACAAAAGATAACAACTTCTATATTGCCAAGTCAAAATATAAACCTCTGTTGTTAATACTTGCACATCAAAACCTTAAAGTTGTTGATCAGAACAATTTATCCTGTTTTACAGTACCAAGCTAAATAGCATACACCAAATTTCATGTGCGAGAAATAAACTTAGTAATGTATTAAACTATAGAAAAAAAACTTCCAGTTAGTTATATTCTACACAATTCAGCATAACATTACCAATGCTACAAAATATTGTACTGAAAGCAAATGAACAAATTGATAAATTATGTCAACTCTCATAGCGGATGGTGATGAATTCTTTTCACGCTCAACATGTCAAAGATGCTTGGCGCCAAACCCTCAGTTATACCTGAATATTCTTTCTAGCAACAGAATACATTGCCTTCATACCTAAAGACCTCATCTGCAATGTTTAGAAAATGGTAATAATTGTTTCTTAGGAGCAGCTGCTATCTCGCACTACTGAATGTTCTACCTTAAATCAACAGCTTCTCTGCAGATAATAAAATGAACAACAATTTGAAGCTTAGTAGTATAAAGTGGCAAACTTTATTGTGCCATATGTTGCTCATAAAAAGGAACTTTGTTATTAATGTCAATTCTTTAACCTTGATTACTGTGTCCTATGTTCAAAACTGTAAAATTAAATTCATTCATATGCTTGTTTACATCTGTGCTGTTTTTTCCCCTTGTGGGAACAAATGCACACTATTATTTCTGGCACTGCTTAATAAAAACTATTTCTCTAACTGTAGCAGTCAGGATATAGCTGCCCACATTTCCTTTATGTTTCCCTTGTGCCTACAAAGTATGGGAGAAATGACACATTTGCCATATGGGAACCACAAGGGTAAACTTGCAAACTATGATTGTCTGGCACAATTACTTGATATGTCAATATATTATACCACCATATCATGTTATCAGTACTTTCTGGAAAAATAAATCAACATAATTTCCTTTTAGAAATGTTGTCAACTCATCCTAGCACTAAATCACAAACATGTATTTTTCTTGGCCAAGTTGTATTTTCCAACAAAAATGACCACACTGGAAGCTGATCATCCAACATTGTTGTCAGTCAACTGTACAAGAACCCCTGAGTCTGGGTTGTATAGTCTGATAAAGTCAATCAAATGGCACTTTTTCCCCCTTAATAAGAAGCAATCAGGAGTTTAATTTGCTCATTGCATTTGAGCTACTCTATGCACTATTTGTCGGCTTGATATTTGGAAAATTGGCATGTTAGCATTAACAAAACATTAACACACATTTATCCTCATTCATAAACTTGCTCTTGGGAGTAACTATTTCTAGCACATTAACCACAGATGAGTATTTCTGTGTAGTACTGATGTTAATGCTACTTACTCTGTAGGAGAAGGCGCATTAAACCAAGACATGAGAGGTTCAAGACTATAGGATTTGATGCAGCGTGAGTACTGCTGATGTGTCAGTTACCTGGCCTTCGGTGAGGAACAGTGTAAGCAGGTAGTGCTATAACAGATCTCAGACCTGTGTCAGCTCTGGGACTAGATCTGCAACTATGCAGCCACATCCAGGTGGCACTCTTAATGGAAGTGAAATTGACTACCACATTCTCAACTACATTATGAGATTATGAGAAGACCTTACCAGGATCAGCCAGTATGCAGTTCCCTGCTGTATCACTGAGATACCACATGTCCCACCTGCCATACATCACCTTACAATAAGAAGCAATGTGGTTTAAGTTTGTCTTTGTATTCAACAGTCTATGCAACACCAACTGGAAAGACAGATTTAATTTTCTCATATGTAAGGCACCATTGATTGCATTCGTTACTGTTAATGCACCTATCGGCAGTGCCCTCTATTTTATTAACAGGAGGGGTTAGTGGGCCTAAAATACTCAAATGGTATGCAACCACCAGCAAAGCATTAAGCTTGTTTTCCAAGGAATACACAATGCACATATCTTGAAAGAATCGCTTTCCCCATAGCATTGTATCTTCCTCTGCTTCAAATATTTATTCAATTTTACCTTAAAAGATGCAGTGGTCTCTGCCTTAATCATGTCCTGTGGCAAAGCATTCCATGCTCCAGCAACCCTCTATGTAAAGACATTTTTGCTAACTTCTCTTATTCTTTTTGTAATAATTTTAAATTGATGGAAATAGTCTTTCTCTATTCACTCTATCTTTATAATTTTAAAAACCTCAATTAAATCTTTTTGCCTTCTCTGCTCCAGTAGCGATAGTTCCAGTATTTCAAGTATCTCCTCTTAACTATAGTTTCCCATCCATAGCATCATCTTAGTTGTACACTTTATGGCTTTAATGTTCTTTCTTTAATAGGCCACCCAAAACTGCCCGCAGTACTCTAACTGTGGCGTAGCCAATGATTTATGTAAATTCACCATTACTTCTTTACCCTTGTCTTTTATGCTTCTATTTATAAAATGCAAAATTCTATTGCCCTTTGCTATGGCTTTATCAGAAAGTAAGATTGTGCTTGACAAATCTGATCTTTTTGAGAAGGTGCCAGATATGATCGATGGGGCGAATGCAGTGAATGTGGTGAACATGGGCTTTCAGAAAGCCGTTGACAAGGTACCACATAGGAGACTATTGGAGAAGATTAAAGGGGTATGGAATTAGGGGAGGCTAGCAAACTGGATTAAAAGATAGAAGGGAGGATTCAGAATAGGATTAAGGGCAGTTTCTCAGAGTGGTTGGAAGTAGGTAGTGGTGTTTCACAGGATTCTGTTCTGGGACCACTTCTGTTCACTAAGTAAATTAATCATCTGGATATAGGGCTAGAGGAAGTTTGTTAAAAATTTGTAGACAATATTGAAGTTGGAGGCAGAGTATATAATTATGAGGACCAAAGGATACTGCAAGGGGATTTGATAAGATGGTGGAATGGGCAAAAGATGGAATTCAATGTCAGTAAATATGAGCTGGTACATTTTGATAACAAAGTAAAAGTATTGATTATTCTCCGAATGGGTGAAGACTGGGTGATGTGGAAGAACAGGAATTTGGGGGTTCAGGATCACAAGACATTAAAAGCACCTCAAGTGGACAGGGCCGTAAAAAGCTAATGGAAAACTTGGTTTTATGGCAAAAGGTATAGAATATAAAGTCAAGATGTAATGGTGAATCTATGGAAAACCTTAGACTTCAGTTGGAATACAGTGTTGGACTCCATATTATGGGAAGCATGTCAAGGTGCAGATTTGCTGATATGCTACCTAATATAAAGAAATACAAATATGAAGACTTGAAAAAATTGGGACGTTTTCATTAGAACAGAGGAGATTAAATGATTAACATTATGAAGGGATGGGACAGAGTCGATATAAACAGATTGTTCTAGTGATTGAAGGATATAGAGCAAGGGCACATAGCTATAAGATTAAATGTAAGAAATTTAGGACAGGGAGCAGGAGAAGCTTTGCCCCCGCCCCCTCCCAAATAAGCAATGGGCAATTTTAATTAAAATGTATGTATTAAAAGAATATGTACCAGCATAGATAGAAAGTTGACTGACAGACAAGAACAAAGAGTTAGGGTAAATTGGGCATTTCTCAGACTAGACAAGGATTAGACAAGGGTCAGAGAGTTGTGAGGCTGTGGAATTCAATACCACAGTTAGTGGTTGAAGCAGAGACCAAGGGGTTAAAGTATTGCGGTTGTTCCCCCACTCACCTGCCGTAACTGGTTGTCTACATCTACCTGTTGCCTGTGAGTCAGGAACAGTCTGTTCTATTCCTGCAGTGGAGGCCTGCATACTTTGGGATTGTTCCCCCGTCACTTGCACAGAGGCAGCTGCTGGCAAGGGATGAGAGCCACATGCTTGTTTCTTTGCTTCAGCAAGCATGCTACTACTAGAGGCCGAGTCCCAACTGTGACTATTGTTCTCTGTATACAGAAACCATTGCACTGCAGCAAACGCTCTGTATTCCTCCTACCTCCCCTGCCCCGCCCCCCCCGAACAGTAAATAACGGACAATTTTAATTAAAATATATGTCCAAAAAATGTTGATCAAGGTCATGACACCTGCACAGCCTCAGGTACTAGCTGATGTGTTTCTTGTCCTTCATGGCTATGTTTCCAAGTGAGACAAAAACACCCTTCACCCACCAGTGGCAGACATGCCTTTAGCTGTCTAGGTCCTATGCTCCCTAAACTTCTCGTCATCTCCCTTTCTTCCTTTCAGACCCTCCTTAAAACCCACCTCTTTGACCAAGCTCTCAGTCACCCCATCTAAGATCTCCTTATGTGGAGTTGATCCATGCCTGATTACACTTGTGTGAAGTACCTTGGGATGTTTTTCTACATTAAAGGCACTATATAAATTCAAGTAGTTGTTGTTGTAATAATACAGTAGATTTTCTTTCTCCAGTTTAAAAGCTTTAAGTAAAAAAAATTACAAACATAGAATCCAAGGCAATTGATATATATACTGCATAAAATTATTTTATTGCAATCTCTTAAAAACCTTTCATACATATAGTGCACATATATTAACCCAGCAGTTCTGCGCTATATTGAAATAGTCTGTTCATTAGGTGAAATAAAATATATACAGCCGTCTTTACAGTGGCTATACATCAACATCTCCAAATTTCTGTTTTCAATGGGAAAATCCTAATAAAACCACAAAGACGTTTATGTTGAACAGTCAGTTGTGACTTTGGAATAATGGAGGCCTTTTTAGGATAAAATATATATTATGTGCAGTTTTGTTAAATGTTACAAAATATACTGCATTAACTCCACAATTATGATGAACTGTGCCCACAGTTAGAAACTCACTACTGTCCCTTATGGTGCACAGGACAGGTTCATCAGTCGCTAACTAGTCAAAAGCTATACAACTAAGAACAGACAAATAGGGTTTCCCATCATTTTCAGAGGATTAATCATTGTACTAAATTCAAAAAGAGAACAATTTATAATCTTTTAAGAAAATTGCACCACAGGATACGGAGGATATGAGACAAGGATCAGTGGCTGGCTCCAAATCGACCAGTGAGAGGTGTCAGGCTAAATAATAGCATTACCTGTGGGTTAGGAAATTTGAGTTGGCAATAATTCATTTCCTAGTAACCCACAAAATCTAGGTTCAGTGTCCAGCTTACACTATTTGTTAGTATGTTTCTGCATTATGGTTCATTTTAAAGATATATTTTCAACTTTTGGTTAGATTACTGTTACAGAGACCCAGTGGGTAACATGACGTCAGCTTAGTTTCATTTTGATATCTGTTAAGGTCTCATCAAGGAGCATAAATGAGGGACATAAGATACAAGGTGCTCAAGTTCACTGCTAAGGACAATTATACAGAAGCCCATTGACAGTAAATAAACTGGGAACTTTGTATACATCAACTTGTTTTAAGGATAGCTCAGTTCAGCTAGTTTATAGTGAGGTCTTGTAAAAAGAGCAGCAGAACCTGGGGTTTATTTTTCACCAAAAGGTTATGGCCTAGAAATTCATTATAGCCACTTTTGGGGCGGTAAAGTCGGGCGGCCGCTAAAGTTTGCGCCCAGCGCAAATTCGAGGCCACATCGCCGATATTCATTAGCTTCGCCTTAAGAGTTTGCTCGAGCGCTAAAACTGGCGATGCACGGCTCTCTTTAGGCGCTAAGCCGGAGGTGCTGAGCGATACCGCCGAGGCCGGGCGGAGCGCAGGTGCGGCCATTTCTTGATTGACAGCAGACACCCTGGTGCCGGCCAGCTCTTAAGGGGGAAGGGTCGACTTGGTCTGCTGCCACGCCCTGGACACTGGAGCCCTCCAGCTAGGCCTGAACACTGCTGCTGGACCCAAATAGCGCCTCAAAGTATGGAGAAGGCCCATGAACGAGCGCAGCACTTCTCAGAGCATGATCTGAGGGTGCTGGTTAGCGCTGTGGAGAAGAGACGCCATATTTTGTTCCCAGACAATGGGAGGAAGCCGCCAGCCCGCGTCTACCGGAGAGCCTGGAGGCATGTCGCCACGAGGGTGACATCCAACAGTGAGGTCCCCAGGAGCGCTGTCCAATGCAGAAAAAAGCTCAATGACCTCACCAGGATTGTCAGGGTGAGTACCCTTTCCAGTGTCCTCCTCATCCTTGCATGTGCACCTCACATTATGGGCAAAGGGACCTGAAAGCCCTAATGGCCAGCCCTCATGCAGCAGCTATGGGACAGTCATGAACATCAATTGCACATTGTGCACTTAACACACTGGCCAGGCTATTCGACCATGGGAGGCAGTGCACACAAGATCAGGGCTACACACTGTACTTAAGAGGCCGTCCTTTCTCTTGCAGGCCAAGCTGGCCAATAATAAGAGGAGCCGGACTGTGACCAGGGGAGGCGGACCCCAGATCCAGCCGCTCACCGAGCTGCAACAGCGCGTGGAGCGCATCATGGGTGCCCGGGTGATTGGCCCCGTTGCATCTGGAGATGCCGACCCTGTTCTGGGCACCAATGGTAAGGACATCACCTTTTGGACCTCTCTCGTCCCACTTGCGCATCAGATCTACATCCTTTGCCACTGTCCGACCAATGCGCTGAATGCCACCACTCAAGCATCCCTCGCTGATGCCCTCTCCTCACTCTAAAGCTACTCTTGTGCCTTCCTGCTTTCAGATGGTGAGGAGGAGGTCCCTGAACTTGCCAGTGACAGCCCCTCAGAAGAGGAGGAGGAGGAGGAGGAGCAAGAGGAAGGCGGCCCATCAGGGGAACCCTCAGCCGCGGCAAGCCATGCCACTGTAGGGGAGACGTCTTCCCTGGAGGGGAGCGTGGCGGAAGTGTCGGAGGGAAGTGTAGCTCCTGGGACCAGCGGCCTGCAGAAACGCGGGAGGCGGGTGGAAGCTCAGCGGCCTTCTCCCCAGAGGGGGGAAGGGTCGGAGGGGAGTCCAATTGCTGGGCCCAGCAGCGTCCAGCAACGCAGGAAGGGTCGGCCAGTTCGGCGGCCTTCTCCCCAGAGGGAGAGTCCAGCCTCCAGTCTGGAGACGGTCAACGCCAAGGAGATGCGCCGCCTCGAGGACATGTCCGCGGACTCGGAGCGCCGGCACACGGAGCTCATGGGGGTAGTGGGACGGATGCCTAAGGCCATCGAGTCCCTGTCTCGGAGTGTCACCGAATTCGGGGCCTCTCTGGCAGCGACTGGCCAGGTGATCAGTGGTGCCGTGCAGTCACTGGCTGCTCTGATGCGGTCACAGAACAGGGCAACATGGGCACTCACTGCTGCCACACTCGCTGTGTCAGCCCGGCATCGCCAGGGCACCCGGCGCGCTGCAGCAGCGCAGCGGTCTGTCCCTCGGCAGATTGCTGCGCATACTACAGTGCTGGCCCGGGCGAGTGCCAGTGTCTCAAGCGACCAGCGAGCGCCTGCCATCCACCAGCTTGCCCCATTCCTCCAGCCACCACTGCCACTCCCCCAGTGGAGCTGCCAGGAGCTGCTGCAGCGACTGATGCTGGCCAGCCACAGCTGCAGCATTCACCAGCCGGCCCCTCGAGGGCCAGACCTCGTCTAGGCCGACCCCCAAGGGCATCTGCCGTCACGACATGTGCCCCTCAGGAGCCTTCCCCCAGCCTTGCAGCAGCCACTGGCCTCACTTTGAGGAGGAGCAGCAGGGCGTCCAGGGGCCGGCAAAGTTTGCAGAGGGCATCGCCCTCGCGGGACACAAAGTAGAGGGTGTGTCCAAATGTTGTGTTTTGTGGAATGGTTGTTTTTTGAAGGCCAAGAATGAGGCCATTTTTGTTTACATCTTTGGTTAATCCTCCCCAGGTTGTGGGAGTGAGTCATGTGTGTGTGTGTTTTTTGGGGGTTTCGTGTGTTCTTGGTTTTCATGTGGGAAGGGCCCTGAGTTTGTACAATAAACCATTTTATTTATTCACATTGTCCATGTTTGATCTTTGAAGTGTTTGTTGCCTTAACCGGCTGAGGGCTTGCGGAGTGGCTGCAATCATGTTCTTTCATTGGCACAAGCCATTCCCTGACAGGGGGCCTAGAAGTGACGTTCAATAAGCCGCCGACGGGCGGCCCTTGGACCTTCTGCCTCCCTCCTGGGCTGGTACTCCTCCTCCTCCTCCTCCTCATGCTCCTCCTGCTGAGGTGGTGGTCCAACGTGAGGTGGCAGTGCCTGAGTCCTGCGGATAGCCAGGTTGTGCAGCATGCAGCAAATGACGACGAATTGGGAGGCTCGCTCCTGCGAATACTGGAGGGCTCCCCCGGAGCGATCCAGACAGCGGAGCCGTTGCTTCAGGATGCCGATTGTTTGTTCGATGAGGTTCCTGGTCGCTTGATGGCTCTCGTTGTATGCCTCTTCAGCAGGGGTCGTGGGCGCGCGGAGCGGGGTCATGAGCCAGGTACACAAAGGATAGCCTTTGTCCCCGATAAGCCATCCTCTTGGGTGAGGCTGTGCCTGGAACATGTCAGCCACAGTTGTCTGTCGCAGGATAAAGGCATCGTGGCTGCTGCCTGGAAAGCGGGCATTGACAGCTAGGATGCGCTGCCTGTGGTCACACACCAGCTGTACGTTGAGGGAATGGTAGCCCTTCCGGTTGCGGTAATCCTCGGCATGCTCCAGAGGTGCCCGCAAAGCCACATGCGTGCAGTCAATGGCGCCCTGCACCATGGGGAAGCCCGCTATTCTTGCAAATCCCACTGCACGCTGCTGCTGCTTGTCCAGGGTCATGGGGAAGGAGATGAATTGACGTCTCCTTCTGAAAAGGGCATTGGTCACCTGGCGGATGCAGCAATGCACGGCGAACTGGGAGATGTTAGCGATGTCCCCAGCAGCAGATTGGAAGGAGCCGGTGGCATAGAAGTTGAGAGCCACCGTCACCTTCACTGCCACCGACAGAGACGTCCTGCGCATCAGCTGTGGACGCAGATCTCTGTGAAGCAGCTGGCAGATCTCTGCAACCACCTCCCTTCTGAATCGCAGCCTCCTAACACACTGCGCGGCAGACAGGTTGAGATAGGAGAACTGCTGGCGGTATACCCTGGGTGGGTAAGGCCTCACTTGGCGACGCCTGTTGCCCCCTCTGCGTCTAGCCAGGGCTGCCACTCTCTCACGGCGTCTGTAAGCCCTTCCGACATAAGGCTGAAACTCAGCGTTGGCACCCAATGCAGCCCCCATAATATGCAGGCAAACACTGAGATCTCAATGAAGGCAAAGATAATTGCAAAGCTCTGGCGTGAAGCCAAAAAGACCTGTCCTAGTGTTGGGCCAAAGCAGTAAGCTCTCTTCCTTGGTCTCTCTCCAAAAATCCGTTGCACAAGAGTGAATGCTGCAAAATGGCTGCCCTTTATAGTGCAGGGTAAGTGCCCTTTAATTTGCGCTCCCCGCGGCCCGCCTCGGCTGTGTACCATTCCACTTCACAGTCGTTAGGGCCGCCCGGCGCACAATGGGGCGGCGCGAGTGAAGTTCCGGTTCCGGGCGCACAAAGGGCGTTGCACGACGAAATGACGTCATGATCTGCGCGCGCAGCTGAGCGCGCGCAAAGACTTTGCGCCGGCACTAAATGTCTACTGAAGTTGGGGCAAGGCGCAGATCGCGCTGCGCCCGGGCGCTAAGCGCCTAGCGCTCGAGATCTGCTCCTCCTAAGGCGCTAACGGCTGGCGCAGCCAACTGAATTTCTAGGCCTATGTTCTTTGCAAGCTGCCATACAGAAAATATGGGTTTGCATTCTGAAAGGTCAGTCAGTGGGTTTTACAAGTGAATTAATAGTTTTCCATATTGATTCTTTAACAAGGTTTCTTTTGGCATTTTTATTAGAAAAAGAGATATGGTGTCAACATTAATTTGTAATTTCTAAAACCCCCTCACTGACTGGTAATTGGAACATTGTTATGACCAGTGGAAATGTGTGTTGTTGGGATTGCCTGAAGCTTGATATGGTAACAGGACAGGGACCAGGGGAACCAGTCAGTTTAACTTTGGATAAAACAGACACACTGATGCAGGAAATCACAGATCATGATAAATTGTAAGCAGGAATTCCAAAGGTGAAGCAAACAACAATTCAAAGGATCATTAGCGGAGTAAAATTTGGTCGCTTCTTTAAAATGCAAGTATACACATGGTTTTGTTGTATAGAAGCAGGTCATTGGGTAGCACTGAATATATAGATCTTCTGAAGGCTTTGGCAATACATATTTCCCCAAAAAGGGAGGGTGAACAGCCAGAACAATTTTGGAAGGGGCGGATGAACAGCCAGTTGTCGTGATGCATATAGGTACCAACGATATAGGTAAAATAACGGGAGGAGGTCCTAAAAGCTGAATATAGGGAGTTAGGAGGTAAATTTAAAAATAGGGCCTCAAAGGTAGTAATCTCAGGATTGCTACGAGTGCCACGTGCTAGTCAGAGTAGAAATAGAAGGATATTTCAGATGAATACGTGGCTAGAGGAATGGTGCAAGGGGGAGGGATTCAAATTCCTGAGACATTGGGACCAGTTCTGGGGGAGGTGGGACCAGCAGGACTGGGACCGATGTCCTAGGGAGAGTGTGTGCTAGTGCTCTGGGGGAGGGTTTAAACTAAAATGGCAGGGGGTTGGGAACCTGAGCAGGGAGACAGAGGAAAGGGAAACAAGGATAAAAGCAAAAGACAGGAAGGAGAAAAGCAAAGGTGGCAGTCAGAGAAATCAAGGGTTTAAATAAAACATGGTCACAGTAAATAATAATTCTAAAAGGTCTAAGAGTGTTAAAAAAACAAGCCTGAAGGCTTTGTATCTTAATGCGAGGAGCATTCGTAATAAGGTGGATGAATTAGTTGCGCAAATAGAGGTAAACGGATATGATACGATTGGGATTAGGGAAACATGGCTCCAGGGTGACCAATGCAGGGAACTTAATATCCAGGGGTATTCAATATTCAGGAAAGACAGGCAAAAAGGAAAAGGAGGTGGGGTAGCATTGCTGGTTAAAGAGGGGATTAACACAAATGAAAGGAAGGATATTAGCTCTGATGATGTGGAATCTGTATTGGTAGAACTGAGAAATACCAAGGGGCAGAAAACGTTAGTGGGAGTGGTATACAGAACCCCAAACAGTAATGCGGAGGTTGGGGATGGCATTAAATGGGAAATTAGAGATGCGTGCAATAAGGGCACAGCAGTTATCATGGGTGACTTTAATCTACATATAGATTGGGGTAACCAAATTAGTAACAATACTGTGGAGAAGGAATTCCTGGAGTGTATACGGGATGGTTTCCTGGACCAATATGATGAGGAACCAACTAGGGACCAGGCCATCTTAAACTGGGTATTATGTAATGAGAACAGATTAATTAGCAATCTTGTTGTGCGAGGCCCCTTGGGGCGGAGCGATCATAATATGATAGAATTCTTCATTAAGATGGAGAGTGAAGTAGTTGACTCAGAGACTAGGGTCCTGAATTTAAATAAAGGAAACTACAATGGTATGAGGCGCGAGTTGGGTAGGATTGATTGGGGAATGTTACTCAAAGGGTTGATGGTGGATAGGCAATGGCAAACATTCAAAGATCGCATGGATGAGCTACAGAATTTGTTCATCCCTGTTTGGCATAAAAATAAAACAAAAAGGGTGACTCAACTGTGGCTAACAAGGGAAATTAGGGATAGCATAAGATCCAAGGAGAGGACATATAAATTGGCCAGAAAAAGCAGTAAACCTGAGGATTGGGAGCAGTTTAGGATTCAGCAAAGGAGGACAAAAATATTAATTAAGAGGGGGAAAATAGAGTATGAGAGTAAGCTTTCAGGGAACATAAAAACTGACTATAAAAGCTTCTATAGATATGTGAAGAGAAAAAGATTGGTGAAGTCAAGTGTAGGTTCCTTGCAGTCAGAATCAGGGGAATTTATAATGGGGAACAAAGAAATGGCTGACCAATTAAATACATACTTTGGTTCTGTCTTCACAAAGGAGGACACAAATAGCCTCCCAGAGATGTCGGGGAACATAGGGTCTAATGAGATGGAGGAATTGAATGAAATCAGTATTTGTAGGGAAATGGTGTTAGGGAAATTGACGCGATTGAAGGCCGATAAATCCCCAGGGCCTGATAATCTACATCCTAGGGTACTTAAGGAAGTAGCCCTAGAAATAGTAGATGCATTGCTGGTCATCTTCCAAAATTCTATAGACTCTGGAACAGTTCCCATGGATTGGAGGGTAGCTAATGTTACTCCACTGTGCAAAAAAGCTGGTAGAGAGAAAATGTGGAATTATAGACCGGTAAGCCTGACATTGGTAGTGGGGAAAATGCTAGAGTCCATTTGATGCGCTATCGATTCTAATAAAAGGCTGAGTAGAATTCAGAACAACAGGCTTTTATTAACTACTGAATGCAACTACGAACAGATCAGGACTATGCCTCTAGTGGACGACCGAATGGCAGAGAGCTGCCGTGCAGCCGTCCTTATATCAGGTAGCCATGGGCGGAGTCAGCTGAGGCATAGTCAGGTATAACAGTGAAACAAGAGTGAACGACAACAACAACAATAGTGAACACCATGAACGACAGTGGTTTACCACATTCACCCCTCGTTTAAAATTAAGTCCGGCGGGGTGAAGTGTATCAAAAGTTCGAGTAGGTGAGTCTGTCGGGCGGCCTCGTTTGCCGTTGAGATCTTCGTGGCGATGGTTGAGATGGTACAGCTTCCAACGACGCGTCTTGAACGGGATCGAGCACTGGCGTATCGTCCCCTTTGGTGTTGGGTGGGCGAGTGGACTCCGTCGGGTCCTGGGGTCGTGGCATGCCGTCTACTGGGGTGGAATGGACAGGGGTGAGAATTGGGTCTACTGAATTTTGGGCCGTGTCGAAGGGGGTCGTGGTGGAGGGCAATGGTGACGGGTCAGTGGACCCCGAGGGTGCCAGATCTCTAATGGAGACTGTATCCTCCCGCCCGTCCGAATATGCCACGTAGGCGTACTGGGGGTTGGCATGGAGGAGGTGAACCTTCTCTACCAGGGGAGCCGTTTTGTGGGACCTTACATGCTTCCTCAGCAGGACGGGCCCTGGGGACGTCAGCCAGTGTGGTAGTGAGGTACCGGATGTGGACCTCCGGGGAAAAACGAACATTCGCTCATGGGGGGTGGCGTTGGTGGCAGTACACAGCAGTGACCGGATGGAGTGGAGCGCATCAGGTAGGACATCCTGCCAACGGGAGGTCAGAAGGCCCCTAGATTTTAAGGCTAGGAGGGCCGCCTTCCAGACCGTCGCGTTCTCTCTTTCAACCTGTCCGTTCCCCCGGGGGTTGTAGCTGGTGGTCCGGCTTGAGGCAATACCTCTCATGAGCAGGTACTGACGGAGTTCGTCGCTCATGAAGGACGAGCCCCGGTCGCTATGAATATAGCTGGGAAAACCGAACAAAGCAAAGAGGTTGTGCAGGCATTTAATGACCGTAGCGGCGGTTATGCCCGGGCAGGGGATGGCGAAAGGGAAACGGGAGTACTCATCAACTATGTTGAGGAAGTACACATTACGGTCAGAGGAGGGGAGGGGCCCTTTAAAGTCGACACTCAGGCGCTCAAAGGGGCGGGTGGCCTTGATCAGGTTTGCTCTGTCAGGCATATAGAAGCGCGGCTTGCACTCTGCACAGACTGGGCAGCTCCTGGTCATGGTCCTGACCTCCTTGATGGAGTAAGGCAGTGTGGTAAACCACTTTTATCGTTACACTATAGTTATCACTGTTGTATTGTTATCACCGTTATCACTGTTGTATCACGATACGAGGTCGCCTCTTGTCGCGCTGTTATACCTGGGCTGACCACCTCCGACTCCGCCCATGGCTCCACCTACCTGCCCAGGTATAAAGGTAGTCGACTGGCTGGTATTCCTCCTTGTTGGACCCGATCACCCACGAGGGTGGGCTCTGTTATTTAGTCAATAAAAACCTTTAGTTACGTTCCTAACTCGTCGCTTTTTATTGGACGAATTGATAGGTATATCAATTTTATTGACTAAATTTTAAAGATGTCTACTACTGGCCAGCCAGAAGCCCTCCCAGAAGCACAGCCACAGCAGCTTTCAGACACCGGGCTACACCAGCCACACCAGCCGGCTTGGCTGCAAGCCCTCAAACCACCGTACCTGGATCTAAACCCACAGGCAGCAAACTCAGCCCTCAACTTCAAACACTGGCTGGACTGCTTCGAATCCTACCTGGAAGAATCCGGCGCCCCGCAGAGATCCAAACTAAGACTTCTGAACGCCCAAGCGAGCCCGAGAGTATACGCACTCATCCAGGATACGACTACATACGAGGCCGCTATCAACCTACTGAAACAGCAGTACCGCAGCCCGGTAAATTACATGTACACCAGGCACCTCCTAAGATCCCGCCCGCAACAGCCAGGAGAGTCTGTAGCTGAATTTTTACGGGCGCTAAGAGCACTCGGCAGGAACTGTGACTTTAAAGCGGTGGCGGCTGTTGAAAATACGGAAGATAATATCCGCGATGCCTTTGTGAAAGGCCTACGGTCCGACTACTCACGGCAAAGACTGCTTGAAGCTAAAGACCTCGACCTGGACAAAGCTGAAGCCCTCGCTCTCTCCCTGGAGGTGGCCCATCAGGACCAGGAGGCGTTTTCCAGGTACTGCTCGCGACCCTGGGACTCGGGCCCGACCCCTACCGCAATACCCTTCGCAGCGCCGCCCCCGGGACCTACCTCAGCGTCGGCGTCCCGGACCCGACCGGGCCCGCCACCCCCGGTACCGGCTCCGACATCGGGCACCCGCGATCGGGCCGCCGGCTGCTTCTTTTGCGGCCAGGAGAAGCACCCGAGGTCGCGCTGCCCAGCCAGGAACTCTACCTGCGCAACCTGCAGGAAGAAAGGCCACTTCTCTAAGGCCTGCAGGAGCGGATCTTCAGAGGCCAGCAGTGCCTCATGCGAACTGTGGGGGCGGCCATCTTCTTTCACGGCAACTGAGGCCAGTATCCCCACACGTGAGTCATGGGGGCGGCCATCTTGGATCAAGGCAACCGACCCCAATAGTGCCTCATGTGAGTTATGGGGGCAGCCATCTTCTCCGCCATTTTGTCCTACCTCGTGGGAGACGCCATTTTACCCACCACGCCCGACTGCCACCGGGCCCCCGGACCCGACGACCGCCTCGCCCGCAGACGACAACGACTCGCTTACCTACACACTAGCCTCCGTCACTCTGGATCAAGCCCGCCCACACCACCTGTCCAAGTCGATGATGGACATCAAAGTAAACGGCCACGCCACGACCTGCCTGTTCGACAGCGGAAGCACGGAGAGCTTCATCCACCCAGACACGGTGAGCCACTACTCCCTCCCTGTCCTGCCAACGCGCAACCGAATCTCGATGGCATCGAGGTCCCACGCCACGGACATTAGCGGCTACTGTGCTGTGACCTTGTCGGTTAAGGGTACAGAGTATAAAAACTTTAAACTCCTCGTCCTCCCCCAGCTCTGCGCTGCCGTCCTACTAGGGCTGGACTTCCAATCCCACCTCCAAAGTGTAACCCTAGCATACGGTGGACCCCTCCCCCCACTCACAGTCGACAACCAGCGAAGGTTAAACCGCCCACCGCGTAACACCTGCAGCCTATCCACCCTCAAGGTGCCGCCACCTTCCCTGTTCGCTAACCTCACCCCCGACTGCAAACCCGTCGCTACCAAGAGCAGGCGGTACAGCGCTGGGGACAGAGCTTTCATTAGCTCTGAGGTGCAGCGTCTCCTGAAGGAGGGCATCATCGAGGGGAGCAACAGCCCCTGGCGTGCCCAGGTCGTGGTCGTTAAGACCGGCGATAAAAATCGCCTGGTCATCGACTACAGCCAGACCATAAACAGATACACCCAGCTGGACGCATACCCCCTTCCCCGCATATCTGACATGGTCAATCAGATTGCACAATACCACGTATTCTCGACCATCGACCTTAAGTCGGCCTACCACCAACTCCCTATCCACCCCGAGGACCGCCAGTACACCGCCTTCGAGGCGAATGGGCGCCTATACCACTTCCTTAGGGTCCCCTTCGGTGTCACCAACGGGGTCTCGGTCTTCCAAAGGGAGATGGACCGGATGGTTGACCAGAACGGACTGCAGGCCACATTCCCCTACCTAGATAACGTCACCATCTGCGGCCGCGACCGGCAGGACCACGACGTGAATCTGGAGAAATTCCTCCGTACAGCCCAACGGCTGAACCTCACCTACAATAAGGAGAAATGTGTGTTTAACACCTCGCGCCTTGCCATCCTTGGCTGTGTAGTAGAGAACGGACTCATCGGCCCCGACCCCGAAAGAATGCGCCCCCTCATGGAGCTACCCCTCCCCCACTGCCCTAAGGCACTTAAGAGAACCCTGGGGCTCTTCGCCTACTATGCCCAATGGGTGCCCAATTATGCGGACAAAGCCAGACCCCTCATGAAGTCCACATCCTTCCCCCTTACGGAGGAAGCGTGCGCAGCCTTCTCCCTCATTAAGGGAGACATTGCCAAGGCCACTATGCACGCAGTGGATGAGTCCATCCCCTTCCAAGTCGAGAGCGATGCATCCGACTTCGCCCTAGCCGCCACCCTTAACCAGGAGGGGAGACCGGTGGCCTTCTTCTCAAGGACCCTACAGGGCCCTGAGATCCGACACTCGTCGGTCGAGAAGGAGGCCCAGGCGATTGTGGAGGCGGTACGACGCTGGAGGCACTACCTGGCAGGCAAACGATTTACCCTCCTTACCGACCAACGTTCGGTCGCTTTTATGTTTAATAACAAGCTGAGGGGCAAAATCAAGAATGACAAGATCTTGAGGTGGAGAATCGAGCTCTCCACCTACGATTATGATATCTTGTACCGGCCAGGTAAGCTGAACGAACCCCCCGATGCTCTGTCACGAATTACATGCGCCAGCGCGCAAAGTGATAGACTTCAGACCCTCCACAACGACCTCTGCCACCCCGGAGTCACCAGACTTTACCACTTCATTAAGGCCCGCAACCTGCCCTACTCCATCGAGGAGGTCAGGACCATAACCAGGAACTGCCAGACCTGTGCCGAGTGCAAACCGCACTTCTTTAGGCCGGACAGAGCAAGCCTGATCAAGGCCACCCGCCCCTTCGAGCGCCTGAGCATCGACTTTAAGGGGCCCCTCCCGTCCTCTGACCGTAATGTGTACTTCCTCAACATTGTTGATGAGTACTCCCGTTTCCCCTTTGCCTTCCCCTGCCCAGACATGACCAGTACCACGGTCATCAAATGCCTGAACGACCTCTTCGCCTTGTTCGGGTTCCCAAACTATATACATAGTGACCGGGGCTCCTCTTTCATGAGCGAGGAACTCCGTCAGTTCCTACTAGCGAGAGGTATTGCAGCAAGTAGGACCACCAGCTACAACCCCCGAGGGAACGGCCAGGTGGAAAGAGAGAATGCGACGGTATGGAAGGCCGTCCTCTTAGCCTTAAAGTCTAAGGGCCTCCCAACCTCCCGCTGGCAGGAAGTCCTCCCGACAGCGCTGCACTCCATCCGGTCACTACTTTGCACTGCCGTTAACGCCACCCCCCATGAACGAATGTTTGTTTTCCCCAGGAAGTCGACTACGGGAACCACTCTACCAACCTGGCTGACCTCTCCGGGGCCCGTCTTGCTGCGAAAGCACGTGAGGGCCCATAAAACAGACCCCCTGGTCGAGAGGGTGAACCTCCTGCACGCCAACCCCCAGTACGCCTACGTGGCTTACCCAGACGGGCGGGAGGACACTGTCTCCTTACGAGACCTCGCACCCTCGGGCACTCCAGAGACACCACCTTTACCCCCCCCCACCACCCCCCCAATTCCAGCCCAGGTAGACGGCATGCCGGAACCCCACGAGCCTTCGCCGACCACGCAGACACCAGCACTAACACCGGATAATGCAGCACCGCCGCTGCGACGATCGGAGAGGCTTACGAGGCCTCCGGACAGACTGACATACCAGAACTGGTAGTACACTTCACCCCGCCGGACTCAAATCTAAACAAGGGGTGAATGTGGTAAACCACTTTTATCGTTACACTATAGTTATCACTGTTGTATTGTTATCACCGTTATCACTGTTGTATCACGATACGAGGTCGCCTCTTGTCGCGCTGTTATACCTGGGCTGACCACCTCCGACTCCGCCCATGGCTCCACCTACCTGCCCAGGTATAAAGGTAGTCGACTGGCTGGTATTCCTCCTTGTTGGACCCGATCACCCACGAGGGTGGGCTCTGTTATTTAGTCAATAAAAACCTTTAGTTACGTTCCTAACTCGTCGCTTTTTATTGGACGAATTGATAGGTATATCAGGCAGGTTGCGGGCCTTGATGAAGTGGAAGAACCTGGTGACCCCCGGGTGGCAGAGGTCGTTGTGGAGGCCCCGTAGTCTATCGATCTGCGCGTTGGCGCATGTGCCTCGCGATAGAGCATCTGAGGGTTCGTTGAGTTTCCCGGGCCGGTACAAGATGTCGTAATTGTAGGTGGAAAGTTCAATTCTCCACCTCAAAATCTTGTCATTTTTGATTTTGCCCCTCTGCTTATTATTGAACATAAAAGCAACTGAACGCTGGTCAGTAAGCAGGGTAAATCGTTTTCCAGCCAGGTAGTGCCGCCAGTGGCGCACCGCCTCCACAATGGCCTGGACCTCCTTTTCCACAGAGGAGTGTCTGAGTTCGGAGCCCTGGAGGGTTCGTGAAAAGAAGGCCACGGGTCTACCCGCCTGGTTAAGGGTAGCGGCCAGGGCAAAGTCGGATGCATCGCTCTCCACCTGGAAGGGGATGGACTCGTCCACCGAGTGCATGGTGGCCTTGGCAATGTCATCTTTTATACGGTGAAAGGCTGAGCGGGCCTCCGCCGTCAGGGGAAAGGAAGTGGACTTGATAAGTGGACGGGCTTTGTCCGCATAATGAGGGACCCACTGGGCGTAATAGGAAAAGAAGCCCAGGCACCTTTTGAGGGCCTTGAGACAGTGGGGCAGGGGAAGATCCATCAGGGGGCGCATCCGGTCAGGGTCAGGACCGATGATTCCGTGTTCCACCACGCAGCCAAGGATAGCGAGGCGGGTTGTGCGGAATATGCACTTTTCCTTGTTGTACGTGAGGCTTAGGAGTTGGGCCGTGTGAAGGAACTTATCAAGGTTGGCGTCATGGTCCTGCAGGTCATGGCCGCAGATGGTCACGTTGTCCAGGTAGGGAAACGTGGCCTGTAACGCATTCTCGTCGACCATCCGGTCCATCTCCCTCTGGAAGACGGAGACACCGTTGGTGACGCCGAAAGGAACCCTGAGGAAGTGAAAAAGACGGCCGTTTGCCTCGAAAGCTGTGTACTGGCGGTCCTCAGGGCGGATAGGGATTTGGTGGTATGCTGCCTTGAGGTCAATGGTCGAGAAAACGCGATATTGCGCTATCTTATTAACCATGTCGGCTATGCGGGGGAGAGGGTATGCGTCCAACTGGGTGTACTTGTTGATTGTCTGGCTGTAGTCGATGACCAGGCGCTGCTTGTTGCCGGTCTTAACGACTACCACCTGAGCTCGCCAGGGGCTGGTACTACCCTCAATAATCCCCTCCTTCAGGAGCCGCGTCACCTCAGATCTTATAAAGGATCTGTCCCCGATGCTGTATCGCCTGCCCTTTGTGGCGATAGGCTTGCAGTCGCGGGTGAGGTTAGCGAACAGGGGAGGGGGGGTGATTTTGGGGGTGGAGAGACTACAGGTGGGGCGTGGTGGGCAATTTAAAAACTGCTGGTTGCAGACAGTGAGTGGGGGAAAAGGTCCACCGTATGTCAAGGTGACACTCTTAAAGTGACAATGAAAGTCCAACCCCAGCAGAACGACAGCGCAGAGATGTGGCAGGACGAAGAGCTTTACATTTTTATAAACGGAGCCCCTCACCGAAAGGGTCACTACGCAGTAGCCGCCGACGTCTGCTGAGTGAGATTTTGAGGCCATGGAGATCCGATGGCGCGCTGGCAGGACCGAGAGGGAATAATGCCGTACCGTATCAGGGTGTATGAAGCTCTCCGTGCTCCCGGAATCAAAAAGGCAAGTTGTGGCGCGACCATTTACCTGGATGTCCATCGTGGACCTGGCTAGCTGATGGGGTCTGGATTGATCCAGCATAATGGAGGCCGCTGTGGAGTCGGGAGCGTCGCTGTAAAACCCCGGTGAGGCGGTGGGTGAGTCGGGGGCCCGTTGGCAAAATGGCGGACAAAATGGCGGCGTCGGAGAAGAAGGACAAAATGGCGGCGCCCATGACGATCCCGATCCCCACGAGGCTGGAGGAAGGCAAGATGGCCGCTCCCACGAATCGCAAGCGGCGCTGCTGAAGGTAGGGGTCTTCTGACTTCTGCAGACGCCAGCGTAGTGTCCCTTCTTACCGCAGGCAGAGCAGACAGCGTTTTTCGCCGGGCAGCGCGCCCTGGGGTGTTTGGTTTGGCCACAGAAATAACATTTCTGGCTCGGGCGGGACATCGTTGCAGCAGTTGGGGCCGGGGCCCGGGGCGGCACCACGTCCCAAGATGGCGGCGGCCGCGACATCCACGAGGCGGCCGCGTGGTCCGGGGAGTAGGCCTCTATGTTCCGATGGGCTACGTCCAACGAAAGGGTGAGTGAAATCGCCTTCTTCAGGTCGAGCTCGCTACTTTCCAGCAGTCGCTGCCGTGTGTGAGTGGACCTGAGGCCCGCAACGAGGGCGTCCCGGATGAGCTCCTCCGTATGTTCCGTGGCTGATACTTGCTTGCATTCGCAGGCTCGGCCGAGTTCCTTCAGCGCCCGTATGTATGCTTCTGTGGGTTCCCCGGGTTGTTGTTTGCGGGACCCCAGGAGATGTCTTGCGTAAACATAGTTGACCGGGCGTGCATATTGTTCCTTTAAAATGTCGATAGCCCCCTGGTAGCTCGTAGCATCCCGGATAAGGGCAAAAGCTCGGTGGTTTACTTTCGAATTCAGCACCCTGAGCTTGTCGGCGTCGGTGGCGACGGTCTCGCCGGATGCAGCCAGAAAAGACTCAAAACAGTTCAACCAGTGTGAGAACTTAGCAGGCGAGTCCGGTTCTTGCGGGTCGAGTTCCAGGCACTTGATCTTAAGTATCTGCAGCATCATTATTTTAATTTTTTTTGTCAGTAGTTAATAAAATTGATGCGCTATCGATTCTAATAAAAGGCTGAGTAGAGTTCAGAACAACAGGCTTTTATTAACTACTGAATGCAACTACAAACAGATCAGGACTATGCCTCTAGTGGACGACCGAATGGCAGAGAGCTGCCGTGCAGCCGTCCTTATACCAGGTAGCCAAGGGCGGAGTCAGCTGAGGCATAGTCAGGTATAACAGTGAAACAAGAGTGAACGACAACAACAACAATAGTGAACACCGTGAACGACAGTGGTTTACCACACCATTATAAAAGATGTAATAGCAGAGCACTTGGAAAACAGTGACAGGATTCAGCGATTCAGCGAACCGAGGCCCGACCAGAGCGGACCTGTGAGGAAGCACCTGAGGAGAATTCAAATACCGGCGGCAGTTGGGGAGAGGCGGCTGATTCAGCGAACCGAGGCCTGACCAGAGCGGACCTGCGGGGAAGCACCTGAGGAGAATTCAAATACCGGCAGCAGTTGGGGAGAGGTGGCTGATTCAATGAACCGAGGCCCGACCAGAGCGGACCTGCGAGGAAGCACCTGAGGAGAATTCAAATATCGGCGGCAGTTGGGGAGAGGCGGCTGATTCAGCGAACGAGGCCCGACCAATTCAACAGCAGAGGAGAGAGGTAAAAAGTAATCCAAGTGTGACGTCACCAGGAAGCAGGTAAGTAATTGGTTGGATTGGTTGGTGAGTATTTCTTTCTTTCTCCTTTTCATTACAAGCTTAAATTCTGCATTTTTTTTTCTAGGGTCTCTGTGGTGTAGTGGGGACAGTTGGTAAACCATTTAACTGGTGTAATTAGAGGGATTGATTTAATTAAATCCAATTAATTAAAGGGGATACTAGCATCTATAATCGGGCAGAGTGTGTCCATAACTAACATTAAAAAAATTTAATTAATTACATAGAATGGAGCAGGTGATGTGTTACTGTTGCGAGATGTGGGAGCCGGTGGACCCCATTGAGGCTAACGGTGATTACATCTGTGACAAGTGTCTGCTGCTACAGGATCTCCAGCTCCGTGTTGATGAGCTGGAGTCTGAGCTTCAGACACTGCGACACATCAGGGAGGGGGAGAAGTACCTGGACTCTGTGTATCAGGAGGTGGTCACACCTATGAAGTTAATTAATTCAGATGTAGCCCATGGTCAGGGACAGGACGGTGTGACTACGAGCGAGGCAGGTACGGGGATCCAGGAGGTAGTGTTGGAGGAGCCGCAGCCCTTGCTCTTGTCCAACAGGTTCGAGGTTCTTACTCCCTGTGGGGATGGGAGCAGGGACTGCAGGGAGGATGAGCAACCTGGCCACAGCACCGTGGAACGGGGGGCCATTCAAGAGGGGGGAGTAAATAGAAATGTTGTAGTGGTAGGGGATAGTATTATTAGGGGGATAGATAGAGTTCTCTGCAGCCAAGAGCGAGAGTCCCGTAGGTTGTGTTGCCTACCCGGTGCCAGGGTTAAGGACATCTCTTCTGGGCTGGAAAGAAACTTGCAGTGGGAGAGGGTGGATCCAGTCGTCGTGGTCCATGTTGGTACAAACGATGTAGATAGGACTAGGAAGCCGGTTCTGTTAAAGGAGTATGAGCAGCTAGGGGTCAAATTAAAAAACAGAACCTCAAGGGTAATAATCTCTGGATTATTACCTGAGCCACGAGCGAATTTGGCTAGGACAAATAAAATTAGAGAGTTAAATGCGTGGCTCAAAGACTGGTGTGGGAGAAATGGGTTTTGCTTCCTCGGACACTGGCACCAGTACTGGGGCAGGAGGGAGCTGTTCCATTGGGACGGGCTTCACTTGGCCAGTGCTGGGACTAGAGTCCTGGTGGATCATATAACTAGGGCTGTAGAGAGGGCTTTAAACTAACTAGTGGGGGGGAGGTTCCTAGAGAGCAAATAATAAAAATGACAACAGAGAAGGTCATAGACTTAGGTAGCAGTGGGGAAATTAAAAACCAGAGCGTGTCAGGAAGGGGCAGAAGGTATGGAGTAAAAGGTAAAGTAATAAAAAGGGCAAAAGCAGGAACTAAGTCTCACAAAACATATTTGAAAGTTCTCTATCTGAATGCACGTAGCATTCGTAACAAAATAGATGAGTTAATGGCACAAATAACTACATATGGGTATGATCTTGTGGCCATTACAGAAACATGGCTGCAGGGTGACAATACCTGGGAATTAAACATACCAGGTTATTTAACGATCAGGAAGGACAGGCAGGAAGGAAGGGGAGGTGGGGTGGCTATGTTAATAAAGGAAGGCATCACTGTAATACAGAGAAATGATATTGGGTCAAAAGATCAGGATAATGAAACAGTTTGGGTGGAGATAAGGATAATAAGGGGAAAAAAACACTAGTGGGCGTAGTCTATAGGCCTCCGAACAGTTGCAACTCGGTTGGACGGAGTATCAATCAGGAAATAGTTGAAGCTTGTAATAAGGGAACACCTATAATTATGGGGGATTTTAACTATCATATTAATTGGACAAATCAAATTGGGCAGGGCTGCCTTGAGGATGAGTTCATTGAGTGTATTAGGGATGGGTTTCTTGAGCAGTATGTAACTGAACCGACCAGGGGGCAAGCAACCTTAGATCTGGTCCTGTGTAACGAGACAGGATTAATTAAAAATGTCCTAGTAAAGGATCCCCTTGGAATGAGTGACCATAACATGGTTGAATTCCATATTCAATTAGAGGGTGAGAAGGTTGGATCTCAAACAAGCGTGCTAAGCTTGAATAAAGGAGACTATGAAGGTATGAGAGCGGAATTGAGTAGAGTGGATTGGGAAAATAGATTAAAGGGTAAGACGATACATGATCAATGGTGTACATTTGAGGAGTTATTTTACAACTTCCAAAAAATATATATTCCACTGAGAAGAAAAGGGTGTAAAAGAAAAGACAGCCATCCGTGGCTAAGTAAAGAAATTAAGGATAGTATTCGACTAAAAACAAGGGCATATAAGGTAGCCAAATCTAGTGGGAGGATAGAGGATTGGGAAAACTTTAAAAGACAGCAAAAAATAACAAAAAGATTGATTAAGAAAGGGAAGATAGATTATGAAAGTAAATTAGCAAAAAATATAAAAACAGATAGTAAGAGTTTTTATAGTTATATAAAAAGAAAAAGGGTGGCTAAAGTAAATGTTGGTCCCTTAGAGGATGAGACCGGGAAATTAATGGTGGGAAATATGGAGATGGCAAAAACACTGAATGAATATTTTGTATCAGTCTTTACAGTAGAGGACACTAAGAATATCCCAACACTGGACAAACAGGGGGCTATAGGGGGGGAGGAGAGAAACACGATCAAAATCACTAAGGAAGTGGTACTCGGTAAAATAATGGGACTCAAGGCGGATAAATCACCTGGACCTGATGGCTTACATCCTAGGGTCTTGAGGGAAGTGGCGGTAGGGATTGTGGATGCATTGGTAATAATTTTCCAAAACTCCCTGGACTCAGCAAAGGTCCCGGCAGACTGGAAAACTGCTAATGTAACACCCTTATTTAAAAAGGGCAGTAGACAGAAGGCTGGAAACTATAGACTGGTTAGCCTAACATCTGTGGTAGGTAAAATGTTGGAGTCCATTATTAAGGGGACAGTAACAGGACATTTGGATAATCATAATTTAATAGGACAAAGTCAGCATGGTTTTATGAAGGGGAAGTCATGTTTGACAAATTTGCTGGAGTTCTTTGAGGAAGTAACATATAGGGTGGATAAAGGGGAACCAGTGGACGTAGTGTATTTAGACTTCCAAAAGGCATTTGACAAGGTGCCACACAAAAGTTTATTGCTTAAGATAAAAAATCACGGGATTGGGGGTAATATTCTGGCATGGATAGAGGATTGGATATCTAACAGAAGGCAGAGAGTTGGGATAAATGGTTCATTCTCAGACTGGCAATCAGTAACTAGTGGTGTTCCGCAGGGGTCAGTGCTGGGTCCCCAACTCTTTACAATCTATATTAACGATTTGGAGGAGGGGACCAAGTGTAACATATCAAAGTTTGCAGATGATACTAAGATGGGAGAGAAAGTAGTGAGTGAGGAGGACATAAAAAACCTTCAAGGGGACATAGACAGGCTAAGTAAGTGGGCAGAGATTTGGCAGATGGAATACAATACTGGAAAGTGTGAGGTTATGCACTTTGGCAGGAAAAATCGTAGAGCAAGTTATTATCTTAATGGCAGGAAACTGGAAAGTACTGAAGTACAAAGGGATCTGGGGGTCCTGGTGCACGAAACTCAAAAGGTTAGTATGCAGGTGCAGCAAGTGATTAAGAAGGCCAATGGAATGTTGGCTTTCATTGCTAGGGGGATAGAATATAAAAATAGGGAGGTATTGCTTCAGTTGTACAAGGTATTGGTGAGACCGCACCTGGAATACTGCATACAGTTCTGGTGTCCATACTTAAAAGACATACTTGCTCTCGAGTCAGTACAAAGAAGGTTCACTCGGTTAATCCCGGGGGTGAGGGGATGGACATATGAGGAGAGGTTGAGTAGATTGGGACTCTATTCATTGGAGTTCAGAAGAATGAGAGGCGATCTTATTGAAACATATAAGATTGTGAAGGGGTTGGATCGGGTGGATGCGGGGAGGATGTTCCCGATGATGGGTGAAACTAGAACTAGGGGGCATAGTCTTAGAATAAGGGGCTGCTCTTTCAAAACTGAGATGGGGAGGAACTACTTCACTCAGAGGGTGGTAGGTCCATGGAATATGCTGCCCCAAAAAGCTGTAGAAGCTACATCATTACATAAATTTAAACAGAAATAGGCAGTTTCCTAGAAGTAAAGGGAATTAAGGGTTACGGGGAGCGGGCAGGAATTTGGACATGAGTCTAGGTTCGGATCGGTCATGGCCCTGTGGGTAGCGGAGCGGGCCCAGGGGCCGTGTAGCCTGATCCTGCTCCTATTTCGTGTGTCTAATTCTGTTAGTTTCAGGAGATAGTTCTGTGATAGTGGATTGGCGGTTAGGATCAGATCGGCCATGATCTTATTGAATGGCGGAACAGGCTCGAGGGGCCGATTGGCCTACTCCTGCTCCTATTTCTTATGTTCTTATGTTCTTATCGGACAAAGTCAACATGGATTTACAAAAGTTAAATCGTGCTTGACTAATCTGCTGGAATTTTTTGAGGATGTAACTGGTAGAATAAATAAGGGAGAAACAGTGGATGTGGTGTATTTGGACTTTCAGAAGGCTTTCGATAAGGTCCCGCATAAGAGATTAGTGTGTAAAGTTAAGGCACATGGGATTGGGGGCAAGGTACTGACTTGGATAGAGAACTGGTTGGCAGAGAGGAAGCAAAGAGTTGGAATAAACAGGTCTTTTTCCTAGTGGCAGGCAGTGACTAGTGGGGTACCGCAGGGATCGGTCCTAGGACCCCAGCTATTCACAATATATATTAATGATCTAGACGAGGAAACTAGATGTAATATCTCCAAGTTTGCAGACGACACAAAGCTGGGTGGGCGTGTGTGCTGTGAGGAGGATGCCGAGAAAATCCAGTATGATTTGGACAGGTTGGGTGATTGGGCAGATGCATGGCAGATGCAGTATAATGTGGATAAATGCGAGGTTATCCACTTTGGTGGCAAATAAAGGAAGGCAGATTATTATCTGAACGGCAATAGATTGGGAGAAGGGGAAGTGCAACGAGACCTGGGTGTCCTTATGCACCAGTCGGTGAAGGTAAGCATGCAGGTGCAGCAGGCGGTTAAGAAGGCAAATGGTATGTTGGCCTTCCTTGCGAGAGGATTCGAGTACAGGAGCAAGGATGTCTTGCTGCAGTTGTACAGGGCCTTGGTGATACCATTCCTTGAGTATTGTGTGCAGTTTTGGTCGCCTGATCTGAGGAAGGATGTTCTTGCCATGGAGGGAGTGCAGCAAAGATTCACCAGACTGATACCTGGGATGGCAGGAATGACGTATGAGGAGAGATTGGCTCGATTGGGCTTATACTCGCTGGAGTTTAGAAGAATGAGAGGGGATCTCATTGAAACTTATAAAATTCTAGCAGGACTAGACAGATTAGATGCAGGGGAGTCCAGAACCAGGGGTCACAGTCTATGGATAAGGGGTAAGCCATTTAGGACAGAGATGAGGAGGAATTTCTTCACCCAGAGCGTGGTGAACCTGTAGTATTCTCTACCACAGAAGGCAGTTGAGGCCAATTCCTTAAATATATTCAAGAAGGAGTTAGATATATTTCTTAAGGCTAAATGGATGAAGGGATATGGGGAGAAGGCAGGGACCGGGTACTGAGTTTGGATGATCAGCCATGATCTCATTGAATGGCGGAGCAGGCTCGAGGGGCCGAATGGTCTACTCCTGCTCCTATCTTCTATGTTTCTAAAACCCACATTGGGCCTGAATTTGCGGTCGGAATCCGCATAAGCATGAATGGGGGCCACATAAATAACACATTTACATAACAAATAAATAAAAAAATTAAAATTCATTAAAATACAATTTAATTAAACATTTAAAACAAAAATTTAATTCTTTTGAAAAATAAATTTAAATATTTTAAAGGGGCTAAAAATAAATTACCTTATTTTACAGGTGTTTTAATGTTTAAATAATTGAAAAAAATTATTTTTATTTTTATATTCATTTAAACTCTTACGCTGGTAAAAGCAGACCTTATGCTTGCTTTTACCAGACGTAAGAATTTCATGGGCATTCACTGGGCAGTTGTTGCACAAATAGCCCAATTAACGGCCGCAGTTGCCCTTTTCCCGTGGTTGTGGATGATCTGTCAAGACTTGACAGATCGCATGTTCCGGGTTTTCGCGCATGCGCTTCGCAGGCAAAAACCCAGAACTTGTGCGGCCGTACATACCACTTATGCACCCGTAGGGGTCGCAAAATGTGGGCCATTATTATCTTTAAAGACATCAACATGTTTCAAAATATTGTCCTAGCAATGGTGTTGTGATGCACATTCTCTTTTCAGGAGACTATTACACTAGAAAAGCTCACATGATTATTAATATTTTATCATTTCATTCACGGACTACCACTAAAATAACATTTTGAATTGCATATATTATAATTGTCAGACAATCAGAGCCACTGGTTCATAGCAACCAAACAAATCAATATCCGCCTTCATTACACGGGACTCCAGAATGCTCCTGGATCCCAGTTGGTACCCTGGGGACAGCGCTCCATTCTTTTCTCCATGAAAACTGCATTTGTCAAATAGTCACCAGAACAACTGGCAACAGTAGAAATTAACCACATTCTAGTAGTTGTTGGCTATCAAAATATAAATGGGATCCTAACTTTCAAATATTGATAGTATGATGGGAAGTGGATGGAGCCTTAAATGATGAACGATGGAAAAGAAATGGGAGCAACATTACAAGCCACAAAATACACAGTAGCAATTGGATTCCTCATGTAGCATCTCCGGGTTTCAATCAGTGTCCATCAATGAATACTGTGGGAATTGCTATCCAATAGTGGAGGGGGGGAAGGTGGCGGGGGTGGATTGTAGGAGACCCTTTTGGCATCTGCTTAGCATCCTGTCACAAGAGTATGCAGTCATATCCCATATGCCTCAGCTACATTTTAAAACTGGTCCTGAGTCCAACCCTGGCCTCAGCCAATGGCCCAGAAATTCAGGTCGGAGGCTTCCCGCGGGTGCAAGCCTCCGACCTGCACTTATCTTGCATTCCGGCCGTTGAGCTGTGGGCCCCCATGGAATTCCGATCCTGGGCCTCCTCCAGCTGCCGGCGCGCAGTGCTTGCGTATCCCAGGGGCGCAGTTAGTTCAATGCGTCCCCTGGGATCACGTGGGCCATGGGGAGCCAATCAGAGCAGGGAATGCTTCATTCATAAGTTTGACAGGAAGGGCTGTCAAACTTATAAATACTATGGGCTAGAAATTCAGTAGGCTTTGCGCCCAGTTTTCGCCCAAAGAGGGCTTTTGCGCCACTTGCTGAGCTTTCGCCGATATTCAGCGCTGCGGTAATGGCGGCGTTAGCCAGTAGCGCTGCGTCGCCACCGATGACATCATCGGTGTGCGCAGTGCCCCGCTACCGCCCCGCTACCGGCCCGACCGCCATATTGAGTTGCGGCCGCCTCTTCCGCAGCAGCCGCAAACAGCGATCAGAAAACGGGGCCGAACTGTAGCGTTAGTGGGGCGAGTTAAGGCGGATGTGCGGCCGGCTGCTTTTTCGGCGGCCGCCTGCCCGCACCTCCTTCCCCGGCCTCCTCCACCCCCCCCCCGCGGCATTGCCGGCTGTTTTCCGGGAGCCCGACACTTCTCCGTGGTGCCGGGCTCATTTGCCGGCACTAGCGAGCGGCGATCTCGCTGTTGCAGGCACCTCCCCCTTAAGAGACGGAGGAAGGCCTGCAGTGCCGCAGCCTGCCGCTCCGCAGCGGGTAGCGCTGCGGCACCTAGCGCGCCGATATTCAGTTTCAGCGCCCCAAGCGGGGGCGCCGAAATCCTTGAATAGCGGCCGGCTTCGACGTGGGGCGCTGAAACTGAATTTCCGGCGAGCGCAAGTGGCTCCGCGCGCAGCGGTAACTTCTGGGCGCAAGCGAGCTGGCGGGCCCAAACTGAATTTCTAGGCCTATAAGCCCCAAAACATCACTAAATCTTCAAATAAATTTTTTTAAATCACATTTTTTAAATAAACTATAAATTACATGAAATAACTATTTTAAACAATAATTTAAATTTTTGAAAAAAATAATTTTATTTTCTAATGGGGCTAAAAATAAACTTACCTTTTTTTAAAGTATTTAAAAATAATAAACCTGTGGAAAAATGTTTTAATTTTAATTAATTCACCCCTTACCTTGTAAAAAGCAGGCCTTGCGACTGCTTTTTATATGTGTAACTTCTGGAGACTTACCTTCCCGGGAAAACCTGCAAAAAAAATGTAAGTTCGATGCGCACGCGCAGCCTCTCCTGCGCACGCGTTCTACCTCTTAACCCCTTCTTTCAGGGGAATGGAAGTGCCGGTTTCCCGCGCATGCGCAGTGCATGCAGGAAACTGGCACTTCCATTGGGCCTACGGGTGAGTACCCCGTGCGTACTCACCCGTGGAGACCCGAATTTCTGGGTCATTAATGTCTGCAAATGCACTTTCAAGACAGCATCACTGTGTAGTGATCAGGCATGAGATCCCTGGCTTAATTGTAATGCCCCAACCTCAGTTAACTCAGCACAAATTGGGAATTAAATCTGGGACCTTCTTGGTACGAATGGTTCAGCTACTGACTGCCTTATCCAACTGAACCACTGGGTGGCGCCTGAAAGGAGCTAAACTGAAAAAAAAACACTCAATATTGTGCAGAAATTCCGGTCCCTACGGGTAGGTATGTGCTGTGTACTCACTCGTAGGGCCAACGGAAATGCCGGTTTTAGGTATGCACTGCGCATGCGCTGGAAATCGGCATTTCCGATCTGTCAAGAAAGCTCTTGACAGATCCTCCGGCTGCCCTGGAGAAGGGCCTCTGCGGGTGGAGAGTTCCATTTTTTGGAGACCCTCCGCCCGCAGAAAACACTTACAATTCTTGCACCTGGTAAAAGCAAGGCGTAAGGCCTGCTTTTACCAGAATAAGAGTTCAAAAATGTTTTAAAAAAAATTTCCACTGATTTATCATTTAAAAATACTTTAAAGAAAGGTAAGTATTTTTAGCCCCGTTAAAAACTTTAATTATCTTAAGGCGTGTACCCAATGTTAAGTAGGGAGAGAAAATCATATGCACAGGAAAATATGAAAGTGTCCTTGGCATGTTAAGGTAACAGAAAATAAAAGCTGTTGCTTGCATCTCACTGGAGTGAGAACTGAGCTGTGCTGCTCCACAGGAATATGTATACCGGTATTATGGGTCTCTTCATCACTTTACGCTTTCCCAGTACCTTTCAAACAGGCTGCTTTGGCCTGGATGGTGTCAAGCTTCTTGAGTGTTGTTGGAGCTGCACTCATCCAGGCAAGTGGAGAGTATTCCATCACACTCCTGACTTGTGCCTTGGAAAGGTTTTGGGGAGTCAGAAGGTGAGACACTCGCCACAGAATACCCAGCCTCTGACCTGCTCTTGTAGCTACAGTATTTATGTGGCTGGTCCAGTTAAGTTTCTGTTCAATGGTGACCCCCAGGATGTTGTTGGTGGGGGATTCGGTGCTGGTAGGGGATTCGGTGCTGGTAATGTCATTGATTGTCAAGGGGCGGTGGTTAGACTCAACAGTTCTAAATGAGAAAAATATCACCCTAAAATCAGGGCACTCACTTAAAGGTCATCCTCTCCTTCAACAGCAAGCCTGTAGTTCTGTGAAGTTTCCCTACATTACAACAGCGACTACACTTCAAAAGTATTTCAGTGGTTGTGAAAGCGCTTCAGCCATTGTGAAAGGCAATATATAAATGCAAAATCATTCATTCTTTTTCCCTTCAGAATAGCCTAACATAGGCTGTGTTAGTCTTATCCTTCTGATGTGAGTTATAGTGATGGAGGGACGTGTCAGAAATGGAGCAGGGAATTTCAGATAGTGAAGAGAGATGGGAGGAGGGTTGCCCACATCCCATGAACGAATGAAAAAAACAGGTACTGGGAAAGCGTAAAGTGATGAAGAGAGACCCATAATACCGGTAGACATATTCCTGTGGAGCAGCACAGGTCAGTTCTCACTCCAGTGAGATGCAAGCAACAGCTTTTATTTTCTGTTACCTTAACACGCTAAGGACACTTTCATATTTTCCTGTGCATATGATTTTCTCTCCCTACTTAACATTGGGTACACGTCTTCCACTTTAAGTTCCCCTCCAAGTTACACACCATCCTGACTTGGAAATATATCGTCGTTCCTTCATTGTCGCTGGGTCAAAATCCTGGAACTCCCTCCCTAAGAGCACTGTGGGAGTACCTTCACCACAATGGGCATGGAGAATCTCAGATACATGGAAAGAACAGGAATTTCAGAGATGTGAGGAAAGATCAATTGTCATTCACTCCCCCGCAAATTAATTAAATAAAATATTAATTTAAAATGGGTAATAGCCATGATAAAGATTACTTAAATAGGTGTAATCTTCTAATGGACAGAATGTTGGACAAAGGTGGTGGAGACTGCACAGAGTGAAACTGGAAGAAAGAACAGAGATGCCGAGGAAGATACAATCTGGGCTGATTAGGGGCAGCTGTTTTTATATATCTGGACAGGTTGTCAAGACCTAGTATAAAATCCTAATGAGCTAAGTGAGAATCAATCTGCTTCAAAGCTCCTGCTTAGATTTCCAGTTTACAGCCACATGGAGAAAATATAATTTAAGATCAATAAAATATATAAATCAAAAATTGAGATGACAAATAAGCAATTATTAAAGGATTAATTTATTCTAGTTCTTTATGCAGGTAACAAATTGAAAGTTATCCAAAGCTGAGATCCCGAAAATCAAGAGGAACATGGCCTCTTGAGCAACATAAACTCTCACACTGTGGCAGAACCACTGAATGACTCTGGCTAACTGTATATAATTCTCTTTAATGATGTTCTAACACCAGCCTAAACCTGTACCATCGTGTTAGGCATTACTCTGTTTTGTATATAGAGTTTGCATGTATGGGGCGTGGCCCCTTTAAGAGCGCAGAAAAATGCGGGCAAACGCGATGACGTCACATCGCAAACCACGGGACTGCTCAGGCAGTCCTCGTGGCATCTCCGTTGAGTAAAGACCTGTTTGATTGTTCTTCTGTGTCGACCTCCGTTATTCGTAGGAATTCGTTAATTCCTACATTGGTGACCCCGTTTTTGTGAACGATTTCACAAAAGAAAAGCACAGCATGGAAGCAAACATCGTTTCGCTGAAGCTACCGCAGTTCTGGTAGCAGCAAGCGCCCTCGTGGTTTATTCAGGTCGAGACCCAGTTCACCCTGAGGAACATCGATGCGGATCAGACCAAGTATCTTTATGTGGTCTCCGCACTCGACAGCTCTACCGCTTCTCAGATCATCAGCCTCCTCGAAAACCCCCCAACGGAGCGCAAGTATGAAACCCTCAAAGCGCGGTTACTGCAGGTTTTCGGGCTCACAAAATCGGAGCGCGCCCGTCGATTACTCACTATGCCCGGGCTCAGGGACTTCAAGCCTTCAGAGTTGATGAGCCAAATGCTCACACTCCTGGGCTCAGAACGGGAATGTTTCCTATTCCGCGAGATTTTCCTCAGCCAACTGCCTGAACAAGTACAAGCTGCCCTGGCCAGATCTGAAGTTGAAGACTGCGCAACACTCGCTGCGGAGGCTGACAAAATTTTCGCTGTAACTCGGCAGTACTGCGCCGCCACGAGGCACCCATCCCCCGCAGATGCCGCCCCAGCTCGTCAGCCTGCTGGACTGTGTTTCTACCACGCGCAGTTCGGCGCGAAGGCGAAGCGTTGCTGCCCTCCCTGCAGTTTTCCCCAACAAACCAAACCACAACTGACACTGCGACCACCGAGGAACGGGTCTAACAGACACGCCGCGGCCGCGATGGCGATCGGCAATGCGGGAAAATTGCTGTTCATCACCGATACTCTCTCCGGTCGTCGTTTTCTGTGCGACACCGGAGCGCAATACAGCATTTTACCCGCGTCCACCCTCGATGTGCAGACAAGGAATCACGGCCCCACCCTTGAAGCGGCCAATGGCGGAGCAATTCGGACCTTCTGCAGACGGCGAGTGGAGGTGTGCCTCGGGGGGCAACGTTTTCACTGGGATTTTGTTACAGCCAAAGTTTCCCAGCCCCTCCTCAGCACGGATTTCCTGTGCGCCAACAGCCTCCTGGTCGACGTCAGGAACCGGTGGCTGATCAACGCAGCAACTTTTAATTCTCTTCCATGTTACCGCAGTAACACTACGTCACACACCGTCTCCTGTGCGTTCCAGACTCCTGATGAGTTCGCTCGCCTGCTCGGTGAATTCCCAGACCTGACAAGACCCACGTTATCCTCCACAGCCACGAAACATGGTGTGGAACACCACATCACCACCAACAGCCCCCCGGTCTATGCGTGGGCCCGGCGCCTAGAACCTGGCAAGCTGGCGGTCGCAAAGGTGGAGTTCGCAACCATGGAACGGTTAGGGATAATTCGCCGGTCGAATAGTCCCTGGTCTTCACCCCTCCATATCGTCCCGGAGCCTGGTGGCGGATGGCGGCCATGCGGCAACTATCGACGCCTAAACGACGCCACCACTCCTGATCGTTACCCGATCCCCCATATCCAGGATTTCTCTGCCCATTTGGCAGGGAACACTGTGTTCTCTAAAGTCGACCTCGTCCGGGGCTACCACCAGGTCCCAGTTCATCCACAAGACGTCCAGAAGACCGCAGTCATCACCCCATTCGGCCTCTTCCGAGTTTTTACGAATGCCGTTTGGGTTAAAGAACACCGCCCAGGCTTTCCAACGCCTGATGGACTCCGTGCTGCGGGACCTCAAGTTCCTCTTCGTCTACCTGGACGATATTCTAATTGCCAGTCCTACCAAGGATGAACATACCTGTCACCTATGCACCCTTTTTCGACGCCTCAGCCAACGCGGCCTGATTATCAACCCGGCCAAATGTCAGTTTGGCCTGCACCAAATTGACTTCCTGGGGCATCGCATCACCTCTGAGGGAGCGGTTCCTTTACCTTCGAAGGTAGAGGCCGTGACATCCTTTCCACGCCTGCAGAACATAAAGGCCCTGCAGGAATTCCTAGGCATGGTAAACTTTTACCACCGTTTCGTGCCTAAGGCGGCACTACTCATGCAGCCCCTGTACGAGGCCCTCAAGGGCAAGACTGGCAAGAACCCAGTAGACTGGACGGATGACATGGCCCGAGCGTTCGCCGACACCAAAAGCGCCTTAGCCAACGCGACTATGCTGGCGCACCCACTGCCAGGAGCCACCATCGCCCTCACCACCGACGCATCGGACTACGCAGTCGGTGCCGTGCAACAGCAGTGGGTGAACGGGATGTGGCAGCCGTTGGCATTCTTCAGCTGTCAACTACGGTAGAACAAGAGAACATACAGCACGTTCGACCGGGAGTTGCTTGCCCTTTTTCTGGCCATCCGCCATTTTCGGTTCTTTCTGGAAGGACGTCCTTTCACCGCCTTTGTGGACCATAAGCCGCTGACCTTTGCAATGTCCAAGACCGCCGAACCATGGTCAGCCCGACAGCAGCGTCAACTGACCTACATATCCGAATTCACCACGGATATACGGCACGTGGCTGGTAAGGACAACCTGGTGGCAGACTGCCTCTCCCGCGTGTTCGTCAATATGGTTCATTTGGGCATTGACTACGCCCTCATGGCAGCGGACCAAGCCTCAGACCCGGAAGTCCAAGCTTACAGAATGGCCATCACTGGCCTCCAGTTGGCCGACGTCAAGTTCCATTCAGCAGGTACCATGCTGTTGTGTGACGTCTCTGTACAGGATCCTTGCCCTGTCGTGCCGGTCGTCTGGCACCGCAAAGTGTTCGACGTCATACATGGGTTGTCACACCCTGGAATGAAGGCCTCTCAGAAACTGATGTCAGCGAAATTTGTATGGCTTGGCATGCATAAAGATGTCCGCGACTGGGTCAACACCTGCATGGTCTGCCAAAAGGCCAAGGTACAGCGCCACATCAAAGCTCCGTTGGCTGCCTTCACAGTTCCGGAGCGACGTTTTGACCATGTCAACGTGGACCTGGTAGGACCACTCCCACCCTCCCATGGTTTTTCACACATCCTGACCATGGTTGACCGCACCACCAGATGGCCTGTCATCCACTACTTCGGCGGATGTGGCCAGGGCGTTCATTTCCTCCTGGATCGCCCGTTTTGGAGTGCCCGCAGATATTTCATCGGACAGGGGACCGCAGTTTTCCTCCAAACTCTGGAATGCAGTGGCCCAAGGACTCGGTGCCAAATTACACCGCACCACAGCCTACCACCCACAGGCGAATGACCTCTGCGAACGCTTCCACCGCTCAATGAAAGCCGCCCTGAGGGCCAGCCTCCAGGACGCTGGATGGGCAGACAAGCTACCGTGGGTCCTGTTGGGCCTTCGCACGGCCCCCAAAGAAGACCTTCACTCTTCATCAGCGGAGCTTGTGAATGGTCAGCCGCTGCGAGTCCCAGGGGACTTCCTACCAACATCGACGGAGCCCTGGTCCATGTCTGCCCAGCTTGCTAGTCACCAAGAGGCGGCCAGATGTTTTGCACCGGTGCCCACTTCGCACCACGGGCTGCAGAGGTCACACGTTCCCACGGAGCTTCACAAGGCGGAATACGTTTTTATTCGCCATGATACACATAGGGATCCTCTCAAGGCCCCATATACCGGTCCCTTCCGTGTGTTGGAAGCAGGGGACAAAACCTTCACGGTAGATGTTGGTGGTAAATCGGACCACATTTCGGTCGACCGCTTAAAGCCAGCACATTTGGACCTCGACCGCCCCATCGAGACAGCACAACCGCTGAGATGGGGTCGGCCACCCATCGTCGTTACAGCAGAACAAGTGCGACCGCCCACCAGACCGCCAGCCGCCCTGCAGCCTCCGCCTTGAGAGTACAGGAGTCGTTCTGACAGGCTCGTCAGACCCCCTCACCGCTTGACTTTGTCCGTTAAAGCGAATTCTGGGGGGGCGCATGTGGCAGAACCACTGAATGACTCTGGCTAGACTCTGGCTAACTGTATATAATTCTCTTTAACAATGTTCTAACACCAGCCTAAACCTGTACCATTGTGTTAGGCATTACTGTGTTTTGTATATAGAGTTTGCATGTACGGGGCGTGGCCCCTTTAAGAGCGCGGGAAAACGCGGGCAAACGCGATGATGTCACATCGCAAACCACGGGACTGCTCAGGCAGTCCTCGTGGCATCTCCGTTGAGTAAAGACCTGTTTGATTGTTCTTCTGTGTCGATCTCCGTTATTCGTAGGAATTCGTTAATTCCTACAACACAATACTATCTATCCTTCCTCAGTGTTGTGTTTTGAACATGTTAAACAGGGTAAAAACATCATCCCCACTCTGGCCAGGATCTGAGAGAACTCATTAAGCTTGTTGGATGCTCAATTTATCTGCAAAGTTTGCATGGACAACGTGGAGTGAAAACTCTGCCAAATTTTGCACTCTAATTTTATAATGCACAAAGTATTAAAATTTTCCCCTTGTTGTGGAATTAATTTCCTGTCAGCATGATTCTGCACGTGCTGCAATATAAACCCATGGGCAAAGTCGAGTAAATAGCCCTACGTTGATGTGCCCCATGTTTCCCTCACAACCAGTAGGTTTAGCACACAGTTGTGACGCATGATTTTACCCAAGCATACATAGTTGAAGTGTACATTTGCTGTGTATTTTGAAACAATTTTAGCAATGGCACATTATATTGGATCAGTTCAGCACAGAAACCTCTTTACCCAAAGAGTGGTGAGAATGTGGAACTCGCTACCACAGGGAAGTGGTTGAAGTGAATAATATGGATGCATTTAAGGGGAGGCTAGCCAAGCATATGAGGGAGAAGGGCATAGAGGGTTATATGCTAATAGATTTAGATGAGGAAAGAGTGGGGGGGGGGTACAGGGGAGGCTTGAGTAGAGCATAAACACCTGCATGGACTGGTTGGGCCGAATGGCCTGTTTCTGTGCCGTATATCCTATGTAATCCTATGTAATCCGCGCAATGGAAGTGTACCTAAATGAATTCTGAACAATTAATGAATGTTTGGCAATGCTGGTACTCAGTGTCATAAAATATGGAATATGAGCCAAGCACCCTTTTCTTCTTTAATGTAGCTATAAACTAGGAGCAAGAATATGGAAACACCACCTGACTATGGTGAAACAGAGTTTTATTATGCGGTGGGATAGTTTCACCAACACTAGTGCAATAAAAGTCATGGGGCTAGATTTTCGTGGAGCCATCAGGCAGGGTTTCAGGCGTGTGGGGGGGGGGGGGGATATCCCGAATTTGGGGGTGCCGACACCATCCCGCCCAAAACCCCGCCCCACGTAAGTTTCAGGGGCGGCGGGTACCCGCCCCACACTGGGACCCGCCGAAACCAGGCGGGAAGGGATTAGTGCCAATTAACTGCCTGTTAACAGGTAGTTTTTAGCCTAATCCCTATTTTGAGGGGTTTCGTGTGGGTTTCCCGATGGCTCCAAACCACGCCAGGTTAGAGCAGTCGGGCCGTCGGGTTGAAGGAGTTGGAGGGGTCGCGATTGTTGTGTATATACCTTTAAGGGAATAACTGGTCTCAGACTGCAGTACCGGCAGTGACCACCCCTGTATAAAAGGCACTAGCAGCCTTCTGTAGTTTCAGTTTCCAGGTTGTCTCCATTCAGTAAAGACTTGTTATAATCAACTCCTGCAGTCCGTGTCTCAATTATACACGGACATAATATTGGCGACGAGCAGATACGAACTTACCTACAGTCTGCACCACCTCATGGGATCCATCCCTGAAGCGAAGTGAGCAGAGGTCGAGGCCAGAAGGAAGAAACAGTAGAAACGGGCGTCGATCGTGGGCATCCGCCTCTGAGTCAGCGGAGTTGAAGATTTGCAGGAGAGGCTGTCGAGAGCGGGGCTTGGTTCCTGTCGACGGTGCTTCAGCTAATCGGGCTGGTGGCAGGTAGTACACTGATCCTTCCTGGGCTGCGGTGGTCTAGAACTCGAGCGGGTGGCTTGCAACGGGGCCGAGCAGCGTTGTCGGGAAGAGGAGAGAGAGAGGGTGGAGCACACAGGGCGCGGCCGGTGCTACGAAGCCGGGCAGCGTACAGACCCGAGACGAGGGAGGCAAGAGTCCGGCAGGGTTGTTCCGACGACGGGAAAATAATAAAATAAAAGAATTAAACACGCAGAAAGCCGCGAGGAGCTGCAGTTTGCTACGGAAACCGCAGAAAGCAGCACTAGCAACAGCGGGGAAGAAGGCAAAGCGCGGGAGGCGCCATCTTAATCCAGCGGGGAAGAAGGCAAAGCGTGGGAGGTGCCATTTTGTTAAATCGGGGAAGAAGGCAAAGCGCGGGAGGCGCCATTTTAGATTTCCAAGATGCCGAAGACTGGCTATATCACTGCCTTTGACAATGCAATAGAAGACTGGACCACATATGTGGAAAGAGTCGAGGTATACTGCAAGGCAAACAAAATAGCCGATGAGAAAAAGGCATCGGTACTGCTAAACTTAATGGGCGCAAGAACGTACGGCCTATTGCGGGACCTGATTACTCCAGCCAAACCGAAGGCGAAGAGTTTTAACGAAATTGTTGCTATCCTACAGGAACACCTAAACCCTGCACCGCTGCTGATAGCAGAAAGATTTAAATTCCACAGGAGAACTCAGCATAAAGATGAGAGCAATGCTGATTACGTTACGGAACTACGCAAGCTATCGAAGCACTGCCAGTTCAGAGCAGGACTGGCAGATACCCTACGGGACAAATTTGTCTGTGGACTCCTGAGTGAAGGAACCCAGAAGAAGTTACTCTCAGAGAAAGAGCTGACGCTAGATAAGGCTTTCAGCGTGGCAGTATCGTACGAAGCAGCAGCCAGGGGAGCTGCGGAAATACAACAAAAGCCACAGGAATACGGCACCCACGAAATGACACGGGAATTTGCAAAATGTTATCGCTGCGGCAGAACAACCCATGACCAGAAGGACTGCTGGTCCAAGGACAAAATATGCAGGCAATGCGGAAAGATGGGACACATTGCACGAGTTTGCAGGTCTGGGAAGAAGACCAACGACAACAAAAAGGCTACTAAGGAACCGTACAAGAAAGTACAAAAGATGACGGACAGTAGTTTCGAAGACCAGATGAGCGATAGTGAATCCGGGAACAAGAGACTAAGCTGTCTCAAATTTCAGAATGTAATCGCAAAAGAGGATCACCGAACCATTTGGGTCACCCTCACGATAGCAGGGTCCCAAGTCAAAATGGAATTGGGTACAGGATCGGCTCTAACCGTCATGAATAGACGAGACTACGAGCGGCTATTCTCACACATACCCTTGAGAGAGACATCCATCATCTTGAGGACGTATACGGGGCAAAAAGTATACCCCAGAGGAAAAATAAGGGTGCCTGTCGAATACAACGGCAAGAAAATACGGAAATTGCATCTCTACATACTGCAAGATGGTGGACCACCGTTATTGGGACGTGAATGGATCAGAAAGATAAGCTTAGACTGGCACTCCATTCAGGCAATGATGGTGGCTGGTAAAAAGGATGACGACGTCACTCCTGGACGATTGTCAACAATCTTAGCTAACGCCAAAGAGGTATTTCAACAAGAACTGGGCACTCTTAAAGGCGTAACCGCCTCGATAAAAATAGAAGAGAATGCAATTCCCAAGTTTTTCAAAGCAAGACCGGTACCATATGCAATTCGCCCAGCCGTCGAGGCAGAGCTGGAGAATCTGGAGAATGCAGGCGTGTTATCTAAGGTAGACTGGAACGAGTGGGCGACACCCATCGTTCCTGTCATGAAGAAAACGTTAAACAATAAGTCTGAGGAGCCAAGGAAGGATCGCATCTGTGGGGATTTCAAGGTGACGGTGAACCCAGTCCTTCACACAGTACAATATCCTCTTCCAAGGATAGAAGATATCTTCGCCTCACTGTCTGGAGGGAAGCGTTTTACAAAAATTGACCTAGCACAAGCATATTTGCAGATGGAGGTTGAAGAATCCTCTAGGAAGTATCTCACGATAAACACTCACAAAGGTCTTTACCAGTATCATTGACTGGTATTTGGAGTAGCATCAGCTCCAGCGATATGGCAAAGAGCGATGGAACAAGTCCTGCAAGGGATTCCGGGGACTCAGTGTTACTTGGACGACATCCTAGTGACAGGTGAAGATGACAGTGAACACCTTGACAACCTAGAACAGGTGCTCACTAGACTACGTGAACATGGGCTACGAGCCAATCGCCCCAAGTGCGAGTTTTTTAAGAAACAGATATCGTATTGTGGCCACGTGATTGATGAAGAGGGGTTACATAAGTCCCCTGACAAAATTGAAGCGGTAGTTAAGGCTCCAGCACCTGAAAATGTGTCGCAACTGAGGTCATTCCTCGGATTGGTGAATTACTACCATAAGTTTTTACCGAATTTGTCCACAATTCTGCACCCACTGAATGCCCTACTACGAACGGGAGTAGCATGGAAATGGAGCAATGAATGTAAGCGGGCCTTTCAGAAGAGTAAGGACTTAATCACTTCAAGAGAAGTATTGGCTCACTACAACCCATCACTACCGATAAGACTGGCGTGTGATGCGTCTCCCTACGGCATTGGGGTGGTACTGTCACATAAATTCCTTGATGGTCTAGAGAGGCCGATAGCTTTTGCGTCACGCTCGTTAACTTCAGCCGAGCGTAACTATGCCCAGATTGACAGAGAGGCCCTCAGCCTGGTGTGGGGGGTGAAGAAGTTCAATCACTACCTGCACGGTCAAAAATTTACTCTACTAACTGATCATCAACCTCTTGTCTCCATTTCCAACCCTCAAAAGGGCGTACCGATAATGACAGCACAACGGCTACAGAGGTGGTCCCTTTTCCTAGGGGCACACCAATATGACATCGAGTACAAAGGAACTAAACAGCATGGGAATGCTGATGGATTGTCGCGCCTACCGTTGCCGATGGTGGAAGAAGAACTTGCAGTGGATCCAGTGGAGATATTCCACTCGACCAAAGTCGAATGTCTCCCTGTGATGAATGCAAACATAGAAAAGGAAACACAAAATGACCCGACACTATCTTGGGTCTATGATTTAACGGTGAAGGGATGGCCAGCACATGGCGAACCACTGCTGCCAGCATTCTCGCCGAGAACAGCTGTCAGTGTGCAGAGGAACCTTGATGTGTGGATCCAGAGTAGTAATTCCACCCAAATTGAAGGATAGAATGCTCAATGAGCTTCATGAGGGTCATCTGGGAAGGGTAAAAATGAAGAACTTAGCCAGAGCATTTGTGTGGTGGCCGGGAATCGATAGAGAAATCGAAGAGATGACCAAGAGCTGTAGAGGATGCCAGAAGGTCCAAAACGCCCCACCACAAGCCCCTCTACATCCATGGGAGTGGCCCTCATCTCCATGGCAAAGGGTGCACATTGATTTTGCTGGTCCCTTCATGGACTCGATGTTTTTAATTGCGGTGGATGCACATTCAAAGTGGCCAGAGGTAATAAAAATGTCCTCAACCACCACAGAAAAAACTATCACAGTCTTACGAACCATATTCGCCAGGAATGGGCTGCCTGAACAGTTTGTGTCTGAAGAGTTCCGGAGGTTCTTAAAGAACAATGGTGTTAAGCATTACACATCCACCCCATATCAACCAGCCACTAATGGATTGGCTGAGAGGTTTGTTCAAACATTCAAGAAGGCTATCAAGGCAATGTGTAATGAAGATATACCCCTACAACACAAGGTGGACAACTTCTTGTTTGCCTACCGGAATGCGACACATGCGGTTACCAACCAAACTCCTGCCATGATGTTCTTCAATCGAAGACTACGATGCCGCTTGGATTTGGTTAAGCCAAACATCAGAAGAGATGTGGAGGACAGGCAGTTTCAGAATATGAATGAAAGGCCGACCAGGAGTTTTAAGATAGGTCAACCAGTTTTGGTCCGGGACTACCGCACAGAGAAATGGCAGCCAGGAACGATCTGTACACGGCAAGGACCTCTCATGTATACCGTGGACGTTGGAGAGAGCATTGTAAGACGCCATGCTGACCAGATTCTAGAGTCACTGGAAAACGTCAACTCCACACCACGATCTGATACACCTGGCGCTGAAACCGAAGTACCAATTGCATCTACCGCAGAATCTGTGATATTGGAAGCAGACGAACCAAACAGCGACATTGATCCCGACTCAACTTTGCCAGTAGAACCTGATACCCCAAAGAGGCGTTATCCAGACAGAATCAGGAAGCCTCCTCAAAGACTGAACTTATAATTGCTTAACCTCAACCAATGTATCTAGCAACCTTAATTGTAATTGTAATTAGTAATCATTTAGTTGTTAAATGAATGTTATGTACTGTTTATCTAAAAGGGGAGGAATTGTTGTGTATGTACCTTTAAGGGAATAACTGGTCTCAGACTGCAGTACCGGCAGTGACCACCCCTGTATAAAAGGCACTAACAGCCTTCTGTAGTTTCAGTTTCCAGGTTGTCTCCATTCAGTAAAGACTTGTTATAATCAACTCCTGCAGTCCGTGTCTCAATTATACACGGACATAATAGCGATGTTGGCACTCAGGTGAGTGATGGGTGCATGAGTGTAAAGGTAAGTGTGTTTGGTGTGTCTAAAGTGTGTAAAGAACTTTTACTTACCTGTACTTACCTTCACAGCCTTTCTTCCTGTAGCCATCGGGAGCGCATCACTCAGCCGGAACTGAAAGCTGAATGGCTGCAATCTGTGAAAAGTAACAGCCTTCAGCTTTGAGTGCCGGTAAGAGTTCTAACTGAGTCTGTGCAGAATGACTCATGGTAGAACTCAGACTGTCAGTGTTTCACAGCTTCAAACAGCTGTGAGACACTGATATTTCAGCTGTCAAAAACTCTTGACAGATGAAATTTCAGTCTGTGACGTCACCTGTTGCCGGGTGGCCCTTAATTGGCCTGCTGAGCCCGCTGGGCAGGCTCAACAAGGTCAATCAAGGGAAAATCGCGCGGATTGGCCGGACGTCGAAGTAGGCGGGTCAAAAACCCGAAAGAGGAAGTCCCGCCTTCTTCCCGACAGGCTCGGGAAAATCTACCCCATGGTATGGGGTTTGAAAAAAACATGTCGTTGAAAAAAAATGTTAATTCTATTTTAACTTAATTTGACAATGATGAGAAAAGGAACCCAATTCAAGTCCAGTTAAAACCATCTATAGGGAGTCTGGGACAATAGCAGGTGACCCAGAAGACACTGGTCAGCAGCCATGTGTTCAGACTGTAAATTCAGTTGTGGATTCTAGCATTTATAATGCTGGGAGCTCCACATTTAGAGAATTCAAATAAATGATAGCTACCTAGAAGCTTGATTGCACTTATAAAGAACAGATTAAACTTGTAATGATTATAGTTGCAAATGGGAGCATTTGTTCTGTTGTGATTTAGTGGCTGTTTGCAACTTGCTGCGACAGTTATGCAGAGAAAGCACTGGCACTACTCACATTTCAGGTTTTAATACTCCTTTTATTGACTTGCTGAAAGTAAGCAGGATATCTGATTCTTCAGTTAAAACCAATCAGACTGTAAATGTATTTTACAGCAGAGTCTAACATAAGTGTTTACATTTACAAAACCACATTTTTCACAATTTTGTCTCCCTAGAGTTTGCTTCATTAGTGAAGAGTTCTAACAGCCATGAAGTGAATAGAGCACTGCCACCCAATGTACATCAGCTGAGTAGATCTTAACCCATAGTGCACCACTGTGGAATTTGTTCATCTGGGCATGACTGGATTCTGAGGACTGTCAACCGTTCACTTATCAGCAGCCCTTTCTGTTTTAATGTGTGTTTTTAATGCATCTGTCATACCAACAGATCAACCTTGAGACTTTGGGGTTCTTGACAATGCAACTGCTTTCAGACAACCAAAACCCAACATTTTGCAAGTTGCTCCCATCTCCAAAGTAGAATTTGTGAGCCAAGAGGAGGAAAAACAGAAGAAGAAAATGTTGTTAGTTTTTTAAAAAGATAACAAGTTATCACAAATTAGGTAGGGTAAAAAAAAGTTATTATTCAAAAATTATGAGCAGGTGGTAGCTCTATACTACTTGGGCTTTAAGGATTACCTGGGTAAAGTGCAGAGGGGAAATCAGGCAGGAGCAATCATACATACACCCATGATGCAACCTGCCGGATCTCCCTTCAGTTATTTTCATTTAAAAGATTGGGTCAGCTCTGTTGTGGGTGTGTGATCCTCTCTGCACTCCATTCAGATGATACTTTATGTCCAAGTGGTATACTCAAAATCTATCCCATTGTATTATTTTGTGCTGATGAAGGGTCCAGGCCAAGGATGGACCTGTCTCTTCTCTTTGCAGATGCTGATTGACCTACTGTATATTTTTAGGAGACAGAGGAAAAAAGAAAGGCAATGCCAGCAGAAATATTTATTTAAAAAATCTAAAACTGTGTTTTCAGTGTTTACTTTTGTGGTATGTTGCTGATATTACAGTAGTAAAGCTACCTTTAACATTTACAATCAGCACACATTTAAATCCCATGTTTAGCATTACCGACCCATTATTCTTGATCTAGACTGTCTTCACAATTACTCCTTTGAACCTTGGGTAGTGTCCTGAACTATGAACCTAGGCTTGCCATATAAGTTTCTTAAAATAAATTGAATAGCTTTAGTATTGTATTAGTATTTCTTTCAGCAATGTATGCAAGATAAAAACTGACAATAAATGCCTAGTACAATAAGGTAATTATTTTTGCTAAATCTCCAATATACCCTTGCTGAATGTCCTTCTGTAGATAATACAAATTGGATTAATCCAAGGCGTTATAAAAACACAAACTGGAGTCTAACACAACTGGTAAAAGAACAGTTCTTACTGAGAGCTTTTATATATAGATCCTATATATTTGCTACAGTTATGATCATTTTTTAGATCTACTTATGTTTATGGATTTTAAGAATCAGGTGCATCCTATCAAATACGGCTAGTTATTCCTAACAGGTTGGAGCCAAGTTAAAATCAGCTCTCATTTTATTTCTGCAAATCTTACCTTGACCATGTTGATGTCCAAGATAAGATCAAATCTTTTGTAATATCAACTTTTTGTCTGGTTGAAATTGAGCTAATCTTGTATGTAATCCACTGTAACTGATGCAAACATAATCAGAGATACAGAAACATTTTATACATAAGTTTTGTAAGACAAGTAAGCTAGCTTGTTTTCAGTAGTATTTTAAAGCTGTAACATCCTTCCCTCTGTCAGTTTAAAATTAATACTAAACAACCAGCAACTATGGGCTTATACAGACTTCAAGGTGCAGTGTGCCATAATTATGCTAACAAACCACATCAAATGTCTTCCCTTCTCCTTATTTCAAATGTATAAATGTAGTTGAGCTGCCAGCATTCCTATCTAGGAAGGAGTAATCAGCTTTCAGTGATGCTTTTCGATTAATTGTCTTATACTTTACTTTCTCTCTCTGAATTAAAAGAATGCTAATGTGACTTCAGCCCCACTGAGTGAGCCAAGCGGAAGCCGAGCGCAGGCAGCGCAAGGAGCGCACGTCAACCCAAGCACCCCACCCACCGGCCCCTTCAACCACCGTCTGCCCCACCTGTGACAGAGACTGTAGGTCCCGCATTGGACATGCGAGCTCATTTTTAATGTGGAAGCAAGTCATCCTCGGTTCCGAGGGACTGCCTAAGAAGAAGAAGACTGAGTGAAATTAAATATTATGACATGGGTCAGTGGCCATGATTCACCATATGATGATTTTTTTTATCTAGACTGTGCTGTCAGGGAGATATTCTGAATGAAGAGCAGCTGCTTCCCCACAAAAAGTGGTCAAGATTGAAAGGAGATTCACTCCAACCACTTTTACCTCGCTACAGACTGAAGAACAGCATTATCAGAGACAGAGGAGGAGGTTACTTACTTGTCCTCTCAGTCAGGGAACAGTGCCAGTCACCAAAAGAAGGAAGGGTAAATAAAAATCTTTAAAAACAGGGCAAAAATGAAAATAGGAAGCAACATATCTAGGATTCCCTGTTACAGTGGTTAAATTATTTTAAGAAAAAAAAGACAAAAACTGGCTATTTGGTTTAATATCTTGTCAGTCCCAGGCAGGCTTCTTTAAGTCTAATGCCATTCTTTTATTGAATGACTCTACTAACCAACTATAACTCTTCTCCCCACTGTGGTTCCCAGCTGCTGGTTCAGTCCTGTTCCAATTCTACTTCGCTAGAACTTACAGACACTAAGATGAACTTATTCCAACTCCAAAACAGGCAGGGTGAACTACATCAGGTGAAATGATTGTGCCCAAATACTGAGGTTAAAGGTAGTTGAGCAAGTGTCACAAGTTCCAAGCTCTCAGCTTGAACCAAAGCAAAGCTTATTAATTTATCTAGGTAACTGTAGAAATAAAAAGGTGTCACAGTTATAGCAACTCTTAATATTGGTTCATTTTAGACTCACTGGTACAATTTGTGGCATACTGTCCTCTTTAGAGACTGTGAGCAACCAGATAACTGTGATAACTAAAATATACTGTAACTCTTAAATGAAAAATGGTCAGGATGGAATAATCATAAAAATCTAAATGGAGGCAATTAAATGCTTTTTGCAGATTTCAAATGGAGCCAAGATAAAGAAAACAGAATTTAAAAATGCAGATTTTTGAAAAATGCATGCTCCAAATTCAACTTTATAGGTCTATTTTCATAAATTGGCTATACTAACATGAATTTTAAACCACATTTGCCTCTTATATTTATATTGCATCCAAAATGTTACGCATTTTTAAAGGGCCTAATGCCTACTGAAAAGCAATTTACAGTGAGTTCTGCATGGTAAAATGAAGTTATTTCTAAGCTCAGTTTTATGGGATGGAAATTATATGCACTCTGCCTTTTAATAGCAAGATGTATAATTGCAAAAGTCTGCAAAACACAAAATATTTATATAAAATGTACAATATAATATATTCTCTACAAAATATCAGAGACTGTATAAACAGTGGTAACAGCTTAAAATTTAAATAATTATGAAAGTTACATTATATTGCTTAACAGTCCAGCAGAAATTTAAGAAAAGCCATTTTTTCCCCATTTAGTATAAATGTTCAATGCTTTTAAAGCTCATTAGTAATAGCAAACTGTAGTTTTCTAGGATTAATAATTGTTTTGGTCCTTTCCTGCATTCAATCTGATATTTGATATTTATCCATTGTAGTAACTGTTTCCCCTGAAGTCATGAATTTCATCAAGAAAAATATTTTTAAGTAGTCATCTAGTTAAAAAAGATTCCTGGTGATGTCAATAGTAAGAAACCAAGGTAAAGTCTAAAATAACTCTTTTACTTATTCCAATACCACCCCCTTTTGCCTTGCATCATCATCCATTTTGTCATTTAGTCACTCGTCTTCGAACCATGCACAGACCCTCCCTTATGTTCTTTCCTCCCCTCCCCTCCCCACTTTCTCTGGCCCTGTACTAGCTTAAAACCTCTTACATCTCTAATTTTTTCCTGGTCTGACAAAAGGACATCAACCTGAAACGTTAATTCTATTTCTCTCTCTCTCTCCACAGATGCTGCCTGGCCCGCTGAGTATTTCTAGCATTTTCTGTTTTTATTTCAGATTTCCAGCATCCGCAGTATTTTGCTTTTTTTGTAGCTACTTTCTGTGACTGGCATCATTCAAATTGCACTACATTCTACGATAATCTAGTATTGAATTTGAAGAAAGTTTGCTGATCTGAACACTTAAGGTGCCTAGCAGGTATGTGGTCACTGCAAGGAAGAACAGGTCCCTTTGTATTTAATAAAAGTCAAAATAAGTATGTTTTGGACTTGTAGCTGTAGTATGAATTGGTTGGAGTGGGAAGGAGAACTTCTATTTTTTAGAAGGAAATCTGAAACTAATATTGAAACAAAGTGATTATAATACCATTGTATACAAGTCCAATTCAAACCGTGGCATGTCTCACACCAATAAAGTGCATGAGACAATAATTTGCTGCTGATTACATGTGAAGTCGGTTAGGAGTCATCCACCTATCTGTGCATAGCAATGATAGGTCTTTGCTTCAAGTCACTGCTTTTGGTAACTCTATTGGTTAGTAGATTAATCTGAATATAGGGAGCAGGTATTGGGTTGATTCTATCATGGAATCTGCATTAACTCTCAATGTTGATGTACAATAAGTTTTTTGACATTTGAATGAATTACAAGATTTGGAGAACAAAAGCAATTTAACGCAGTACTTTTAAAGTTCATTATTTTTCCTTCAAGATGTTCATTGTTATTTCCTCTTTTAGTTGGACGTTTTCTAGCCACTGCCAATGGTCGGCAAAAAGCTGCTTATGGCAGGCATTTTTGTATTTGCTGTCAAAGATCTACCAAAAGGATCCTGCCAAACGAGGTTGCTCTGATGCTACTGATGTTTGTGGATATCTTAATTTCTCCTACTCCAAGTCAACCAGCTGAAGAAAGTCGTATGCTTCATTTCCAGGTAATAGCTGTTGAGTTTTGACTGAAGTTGTTCATAGATGTTCGATGCACTCTCGCTACAATAGAGCAACATGATCACCAGACTCAGCAAAATGATGATCAATAACTTCCAAGACATTGCTGGCAAATGGGAATTACATCTGTTAGCTGGTAAAAAAAATACAAATAGATCATAAAAATACAACATATATCCTTTTGATTACAATATTCTTCAAAATATAGAAAAATTGCATCTACACAAGTGTACCAATGTTCAGAATATGCATTATTATGGCAGTTTTACATGAAGAATGAGCCAACTGTTTGATAGTGGGCAATGTAGAGCAGGAGACTGATTACTGAATCAGACTAACTGAATTCAACCATTGATCTCACACCAGGGCTTACAAGTTCAGAGCAGCCAATTTAATGGTACTAGTTCTTTTTTACCCTCATCTGGTTTTAAACTTAACTGGGGACCTGACAGACACAACTTATTTCACCTCAGGTGCCTTCTTCCCTCTCCTTCAATTGTGTCACGGCAAAATTATTGTTGCTGTAAAATGATACATTGATAACATTTATCAATTGCACTCAATTTCAAAATTGTTATTTAATATGTACACATGTTCCCATTAAAAATAACAGCACTGCTGAGCTGTGAAGAACAGCACAGCAATACAATGAATCGTGCCATTTTTATCAGATACTCAATTAAAACTTGAATCACCTCTGAAGAGATATGATTCTTTCATAATACCTGTGCAACGTAGCAGTCCGAATTAATGATTTACCATATTATGCAAAAAATATGTTGCAGTACCTTTATTTAATGATTAAACAACAGTTTATTCAATGTCAATTATGTCCTAACCAGAACTACGATTCCATGGCCTAGAAATTCAGTTTGGGCCCGCCAGTTCGCTTGCGCCCAGAAGTTACCGCTGCGCGCGGAGCCACTTGCGCCCGCCGGAAATTCAGTTTCAGCGCCTCAAGTCGAAGCCGGCCACTATTCAAGGGTGTGGCTGCCCCCGCTTGGGGCGCTGAAACTGAATTTCGGCGCGCTAGGTGCCGCAGCGCCACCCGCTGTGGAGCGGCAGGCTGCGGTACTGCAGGCCTTCCTCCCTCTCTTAAGGGGGAGGTGCCTGCAACAGCGAGATCGCCGCTCGCTAGTGCCGGCAAATGAGCCCGGCACCACGGAGAAGTGCCGGGCTCCCGGAAAACAGCCGGCAATGCCGCGGGGGGGGGGGGGGGGTGGGGGAGGCCGGGGAAGGAGGTGCAGGCAGGCGGCCGCCGAAAAAGCGGCCGGCCGCACCTCCGCCTTAACTCGCCCCACTAAGGCTGCAGGACGGCCCCGTTTTCAGATCGCTGTTTGCGGCCGCTGCGGAAGAGGCGGCCGCAACTAAATATGGCGGTCGGGCCGGTAGCAGGGCGGTAGCGGGGCACTGCGCACACCGATGACGTCATCGGTGGCGGCGCAGCGCTACTGGCTAATGCCGCCATTACTGCAGCGCTGAATACCGGCGCAATCTCAGCAAGTGGCGCAAAAGCCCTCTTTGGGCAAAAACTGGGCGCAAAGCCTACTGAATTTCTAGCCCCATGTGTCTCCAATCTAGTTATTCAATGTCTGTCATCAGCTACTCCTATAATTTTGTGCAGAAAGCTGTATTTTCTTTTAATAAATTGGGGGTCTTTGGGGGCTCTAGATTAGACAAGAATGCCTCGTATGAAAACTTTTGTTTCCTTCCTTTGAACAGATACCTGTCTCTGACCAGATGACTGACCAGTTAATATGATTTTGGTGTTGTCATCCACGAGACTGAGAAGATTCTCTGTTGCATAGAAACATACATAGAAGATAGGAGCAGGAGTAGGCCATTCGGCCCCTCGAGCCTGCTCCACCATTCAATGCGATCATGGCTGATCATCCAAATTCAGTACCCTATCCCTGCTTTCTCCCTATATCCCTTGATCCCTTTAGCCTTAAGAAATATATCTAACTCCTTCTTGAATATATTTAATGAATTGGCCTCTACTGCCTTCTGTGGTAGAGAATTCCACAGGTTCACCACTCTCTGGGTGAAGAAATTCCTCCTCGTCTTAGTCCTCAATGGCTTACCCCTTATCCTTAGACTGTGACCCCTGATTCTGGACTCCCCCACCATCGGGAACATCCTTCCTGCATCTAGTCTGTCTAGTCCTGTTAGAATTTTATAAGTTTCAATGAGATCCCCTCTCATTCTTCTAAACTCTAGCGAATATAAGCCTAATCGACCCTATCTCTCTTCATACGTCATTCCTGCCATCCCAGGTATCAGTCTGGTGAATCTTCGCTGCACTCCCTCCATGACAAGAACATCCTTCCTCAGATAAGGCGACCAAAACTGCACACAATACTCAAGGTGTGGTCTCGCCAAGGCCCTGTACAACTGCAGTAAGACATCCTTGCTCCTGTACTCGAATCCTCTCGCTATGAAGGCCAGCATACCATTTGCCTTCTTAACTGCCTGCTGCACCTGCATGCTTACCTTCAGCGAATGGTGCACAAGGACACCCAGGTCTTGTTCAGATAATAATCTGTCTTCCTGTTTTTGCCACCAAAGTGGATAACCTCGCATTTATCCACATTATACTGCATCTGCCATGCATCTGCCCAATCGCCCAACCTGTCCAAATCATACTGGAGTATCTCTGCATCCTCCTCACAGCACACACACTCACCCAGCTTTGTGTCGTCTGCAAACTTGGAGATATTACATCTCGTTCCCTCATCTAGATCATTAATATATATTGTGAATAACTGGGGTCCTAGCACCGATCCCTGCGGTACCCCACTGGTCACTGCCTGCCACTCGGAAACAGACCTGTTTATTCCAACTCTTTGCTTCCTGTCTGCCAACCAGTTCTCTATCCAAGTCAGTACCTTACCCCCAATCCCATGTGCTTTAACTTTGCACGCTAATCTCTTATGCGGGACCTTATCGAAAGTCTTCTGAAAGTCCAAATACACCACATCCACTGGTTCTCCCTTATCTATTCTACCAGTTACATCCTCAAAAAATTTCAGTAGATTAGTCAAGCATGATTTCCCTTTTGTAAATCCATGTTGACTTTGTCCGATCCTGTCACTGTTTTCCAAGTGCTCTGCTATTACATCTTTTATAATGGACTCTAGCACCTTCCCCACTATTGTTCTTCTTTGAATAGTGCTATGGGATCTTTTACATCCATCAGAACAGCAGACTGGACCTCATTTTAGTGTCTCATCTGAAAGATGGCACCTCTGACACAAGGTGAGAGTGTTACAAACTGAGCCAAGCTGACACCAAAAGTAGCTGAGCCATTGGGACCAAGATCATCTCAGGTGTGATTGCTGATCTGTGCTGAGTTAGTTGATCTCACCTGGTCCAGTGAGAGATGCTACAGTTGATTGCAAAGCTCTGGACTTATTTGGGGTAAATTGGCTAGGGTTCCAGCACGTGGAAGCAACTGCTGCTGGGAAGTGCAAGTATAAATGCTAGAGGAGGGCACATAAGATCGCAAGAAATAGGAGCAGGAGTAGGCCACATGGCCCTTCGAGCCTGCTCCGCCATTCAATAATTCAATCGTAGCTCAACTCCACCTTCCCGCACTATCCCGATGTCCCTCGATTCCCTTAATATCCAAAAATCTATCAATCTCTGTCCTGAATATACTCAATAACTGAGCATCCATAGCTCTCTGGGGTAGAGAATTCTAAAGATTCCCAACCCTCAGAAATGGCCGTCCCCTTATTCAGGGACTGCGACCCCGTGTTCTAGACTCCCCTGCCAGGGGAAACATCCTCCTAGCATCTACTCTGTCAAGCCCCTTAAGAATTTTATATGTATCAATGAAGTCACCTCTTATTCTTCTAAACTCTAGAGGATATAGGCCTAGTCTACTCAACCTCTCCTCGTTGGGCAATCCGCTCATCCCTGGAATCAGTCTAGTAAACCTACGTTGGTCTCCCTCTAAGGCAAGATTATCCTTCCTTAGGTAAAGAGACCAAAACTGTACACAATACTCCATGTGGGGTCTCACCAGGGCCCTATATAATTGCAACAAGACTTATTTACTCTTATATCTCTAATCCCTTTATAATAAAGGCTAACATACCATTTGCCTTCCTAATTGCTTGCTGTACCTGCATGTTAACTTTCTGTGATTTGTGTACAAGGACACTCAGGTCCCTCTGAATATCAACATTTCCCAGTCTCTCACCACTGGGCTCAGCTATTATGACCCATAACTGATAAGCTGCTGACACTAGGGCTGGGCTTTTACACTTCTGAACTCAATCAGCTTGCAATTTTCCTGCCCATTACAACGAAAGGAAGAGTGGGGGGGAACCACAGGTTGGTGAGTGCACAAGTATATATAAAAAAACACAGGGTTAAGTCTAGGCTCACACATAAAGAATGGCTACCTGGGCAAGGTACCAGATGGTGGTCAGAGTAAGTGCAACTGTCCCCCAGCAATGAGTCAAGGGGCTGGAAATTCCAGTCTGCAAGGAAGGCATAATTGGGACAGCTCCTCATACAGGGGGCCAGAAAATGGGGCAGAACCTTGGTTCCACCAAGATTCCGCCATGTTTGCATGGTTATAAGAAAATCCTATAAAAGGGAATGTGGACTAATCTTTCAACCCCCACTCCAACACCACATCAAGCAGAGCATGTCGAGGGAAATTGACGGGCTATCTCAGGAATTCCACCTATTACGACCTCTGTAGGCCTCAGCAGAGCTCTCATCAGGTCACAGCTGACAAGAGACCCATGGAGGCCTCAAAAGCCTCCTAAAGAGAGCTGATCCCAGCAACTGATTCCTTCAGGAGCTGATAGTCCACTCTGACAATGTTGCTTAACTATAGCATTCAAAGCATTGAGTATGAAAACAAAATACCTCATAAAATGATACTGTCTGTCTAAAATACATGAATACATAAATATAAACCAATGGGAACCAAGGAAGAAAATGCTTTGCAGAAAATGCAGGGTACTACAGAAATTATAGCAGCTAATACGACTTACAGGAGAAATATGCCAGTTTCACACAGCGAGAAAATAAATTTTATGCTCAGCAGTTTACTTTGCATGTATAATGGCATTGAATTTAGTGCAGGCACTCTGTGATTATGGCTTGGATATTAGCTCTAGTCCATCTGTACTGGCTCCCATAATAAAAGCAAGTTGCCTTTTTTTTTTAATGGTATGTAGCACAGTTACAGACAAAATTTAATTGCAGAAAGGTGTTGTGGTGACCAGGCACTAGAAAGACAGATTCACGCATCTGGAGTGCTAGCACCAGAGGGCCTTTAAAAGAGAAAGAAAGCAAAAGCCAGAACCAGCAAATAAAATGACAAAAAAAGAGTAATGTTACCCCTGAGAGCACAAAATAGATTAGTTTGGAGGAAAGCACCCCTGTGGAGTAGTGAATGCCAAATGAAAATCAATAGTCAGCAGAACATTATATCTCTTTAAAAGTTATTTAAATTGCATGCTGGAAGGTTACCTCATATTTAAACATAATTCTAATGAGTTCCTCTTCGTGTCACTCCTTTCAAAAGTGCTCCCATCGCTTGCTATTCTTATAAAGTTAATGCACTATTACAATTTTATTTTGATTAAAAAAGAATATCAATGTTTCATCCTCATTATTTTCTGTCCATATTGCCAAGAAGAAGTTAGAATTCCATCATCTCAATAGCACAGAAGTAATTTAAGGAGGAGGGGAGAAGACTGTTCAGATCCACTTCCACTTACCCAGCTTCACACTTATACCAGGGAGCGTCTGAAACATTAGATTGAGAAAGGGCCTGTAATATGCATCAGCACAGCTGGGGTGCTCAAAATGAGTATTAGTATTCCAGTAGCACCAACAATTGCCGTAAGTGTTTAATTGAAAAATCAAAAATGAATCTTTTATTCTGTACTTATAAGCTTGATTAGTGTTACAAGAACAGTTACAACAAGGTGTTTTTATTACTAGCAACCAGTGTTTTCCTGAAATTTTTGGCTTAACATTTCTCTAATATCATATGATAGTTAAAAAAAACCATCCAAACATGATTAAGATCCTGCCCTATATTAATCTCTGGCTTGGAATGATCATACTAAGATTGTGTTATAAATTGAAATTCAGATCCTGAATAGCCATCCAAATTAGAAAGTTTTGCCATGGCTAATGGTTTTTGAATACCTCTAATCATTATGGAACTTTTTCCCAATTCTTTTGAAAGAATTATATTTATTCAATGGGGTGTAACTGCAGTTTACTGCCAGGGTAGGTCAGCGAACTCAGGGTTGCTGGGTGAACAGGACTTGATGCGAGTTAGGATACGGGCAGCAGAGTTTTGGATGAGCTCAAGTTTACAGAGGGTGCAAGGTGGCAGGCCGTCCAGGAGAGCATTGGAATAGTCGAGTCTAGAGATAACAAAGGCTTGGATGAGGGTTTCAGCAGCAGTTGAGCTGAGGCAGGAGCGATGTTACTGAGGTGGAAATAGGCAGTCTTGGTGAAGGAGCAGATATGAGGTTGAAAGTTCATCTCAGGGTCAAATACGACACCAAGGTTGAGATCGGTCTAGTTCAGTCTCAGATAGTGGCCAGGGAGAGGGATGGAGTCGGTGGTTAGGGAAACAAATTTCTGGCGGCACCAAAGACTATGGCTTTGGCCTTCCCAATATTTAGTTGGGGGAAATTTCTGTTCATAGAAACATAGAAGATAGGAGCAGAAGTAGGCCATTCGGCCCTTCGAGCCTGTTCCGCCATTCAATGCGATCATGGCTGATCATCCAAGTTCAGTACCCGGTCCCTGCTTTCTCCCCATACCCCTTGATCCCTTTAGCCTTAAGAAATATATCCAACTCCTTCTTGAATATATTTAATGTATTGGCCTCTACTGCCTTCTGTGGTAGAGAATTCCACAGGTTCACCACTCTCTGGGTGAAGAAATTCCTCCTAATTTCTGTCCTAAAAGGCCTACCCCTTATCCTTAGACTGTGACCCCTGGTTCTGGACTCCCCAACCATCGGGAACATCCTCCCTGCATCTAGTCTGTCCAGTCCTGCCAGAATTTTATAAGTTTCAATGAGATCCCCTCTCATTCTTCATCCAATACTGGATGTTGGACAAGCAGCATGACAAATCAGAGGCAGTGGATGAGTCGAGAGACATGGTGGTGAGTTGTGTTGTCGGATGATGTCGCCAGGGGCAGCATGTAGATGAGAAATAGGAGGGGGCCAAGGATAGATGCGGGAGTGGGAAGAGAAGCCATTGCAGGCGATTCTCTGACTACGACTGGATAGATAGGAATGAAACCAGACAAGGGCAGTTCCACCCAGCTGGACGACAGAAGAGAGGCATTTGAGGAGGATGGCGTGGTCAACTGTGTCAAAGGCTATAGATGGCCGAGAAGGATGAGGAGGGGTAATTTACCACGGTCACAGTCTCATAGGATTATAACTATTACAGACAGGCTAATATTAACCAGAAAAAAGTTCAAAATAATACCTTGAATCTCAGCATCAGTATTATTTTTAGAAATATCAGATACAAAGAACTTCAACTTCCTTTTGGGTTTTTCCTACTCATTATTTAAATTTTAAATCATTTTGTTTTGACGGTAAAGTCAGAAAATCTTCTTTGTAACACAGGTCAAAGCACTAGGACCAGCAATTCATGGTACAGTCAAAACTCCACACACTACATCAAGTGCTGCTCCCCCTGGAACTCGGTCTATTATATGCAACTAAACTGGGAAGTTAGCCACTACGCTGTATCAGGATTGCTGGAGCATGGCTGCGAGAAATCTCTGTGTTATTGGGTGTCTTAGTACACTTCCTCCAAGTTTTGTTGTGTTCCCAATAACCACAGTGGTCAAGTTTGTGGAGAAATTATTCCTTGGCATCCAATATAGAAAGAGTGTGCTCTAATTAACATGACATTGATGTTAACCACAAGATCATTTCCTCACCAACGGAGCTACCAGACCAAAATATCCCCTTTAGCACAATGACGGAATAGCAGATAGAGGAGGAAAGGAACTACTTAATGGTCACCCAGTGTTGCTTATATGGAGGAGGTCAACCACCAACATGAGATCAGGTTTGCTGGAGATTATCAGAGATTTGAAAAGAATATAAAGATTCTACTGACAGAAATTTATGCAGAGCTAAAACCATCTGGGAAAACCCAATCAGAAGGATAATGAGATTCATACAGCACATCTTACAGTTGACTCCTGGCAAGTGAGAGCCTGGAATCTTATTTTCCTCGTTAGACATTTAATAAATTCACTATCTCGTGCCAATAATATGTTTTTAATATGTTTGTTCTTCAAATGCAGTAAATTAACTTTTCAATCATATCTTAGGTTGAATATAAACAAATTGATGTCAGTATATATGTCGAAATAACAAAACTGAGAATGCTGGAAATTTGAAATAAAAACAGATGACCAGCATTTGAAAGAGAAAGATAGGTTAATGTTTTGGACATAGGTTAGGTTTGAAAGATAGGTTTTCTTCTTCTTAGGCAGTCCCTCGGAACCAACGATGACTTGCTTCCACAATAAAAATGAGTTCTCAGGTGACTGATGAGTCCAATGCGGGACCTACAGTCTCTGTCACAGGTGGGGCAGACGGTGGTTGAAGGGGCGGGTGGGTGGGGTGCTGTTTGCGCTTGGCTTCCGCTTGCTCCTGGCGAAGAGACTCGAGGTGTTCGGCGCGTTCCCGGATGCTTCTCCTCCACTTTGTGTGGTCTTGGGCCAGGGATTCCCAGGTGTTGGTGGGGATGTTACACTTTTTCAAGGGGGCTTTGAGGGTGTCCTTGAAGCGTTTCCTCTGCCAACCTGGAGCTCTATTGTCATGCTGGAGCTCCGAGTAGAGCGCTTGTTTTGGGAGTCTCGTACCGGGCATGCGGACGATGTGACCCGTCCATCGGAGCTGATCGAGCGTGGTCAAAGCTTCGATGCCATTGTCGGAAGCGATGAGAGTGGAGGTTCAGTGAGTATTTAAACTCACTTTCGCTGGCTTTTTTTCACAGGCCATTGTCGGGAGCGGTGAGAGCGGAGGTTCAGTGAGTATTTAAACTCACTTTTGTGGGCTTTCTTACAGAGGCCATTGTCGGGAGCGGTGAGAGCGGAGGTTCAGTGAGTATTTAAACTCACTTTCGCGGGCTTTTTTTCACAGGGCAGTGTTGGGAGCGGTGAGAGCAGAGACTCAGTGAGTATTTAAACTCACTTTCGTGGGTTTTTTACAGAGGCTTACCAATCTCGCAGACCGGCGGCGGCGTTCCAGAGCCACGTCACGATTCAAAACGTGATGCGGGCAGGAGGAAGCAGCTAATTGGGTGAGTACTTATATTACTCTATAGTTTAACAGTTAAGGTTCATAGTTTATAAAGTTTAGATGGTCTTAATTTTGTGGTTATAGTTTCTAAAGTCTCTGTTGTGTAGTGGAGAGTGCTAGGAAACAAGGGCCCTTGAGTATATCATTTAATTGTAGTATAATTGGTGGTATTGATTTAATTTAAATTAATTAAAGGGTAAGTCATGGCAGCAAAGCTTGGCCCCGTGGCCTGCTCCTCCTGCACTATGTGGGAAATCAGGGACACTTCCCGTGTCCCTGACGGCCATGTGTGCGGGAAGTGTATCCAGCTGCAGCTACTGGCAGACCGCATTGCGGCGCTGGAGCTGCGAATGGATACATACTGGAGCATTCGCGATGCTGAGGACGGCGTAGATATCACGTTTAATCAGTTGGTCACACCGCAGGTAAAGGCTGCACAGGCAGGAAGGAAATGGGTGACCGCCAGGCAGAGTAGTAGGCGCAGGCAGGTAGTGCAGGGGTCCCCTGTGGCCATCCCCCTCTCAAACAGATATACCGCTTCGGATATTGTTGGGGAGGATGGCTTATCGGGGGAAGGCAGCAGCAACCAACTTCCTGGCACCATGGGTGGTTCTGCTGCATGGGACGGGAGGAAAAAGAGCGGGAGAGCTATAGTGATAGGGGATTCTATTGTAAGGGGAATAGATAGGCGTTTCTGCGGCCGTAAACGAGACTCCAGGATGGTATGTTGCCTCCCTGGTGCAAGGGTCAAGGATGTCTCAGAGCGGCTGCAGGGCATTCTGGAGGGGGAGGGTGAACAGCCAGTTGTCGTGGTGCATATAAGTAAAAAACGGGATGAGGTCCTAAAAGCTGAATATAGGGAGTTAGGAGGTAAATTAAAAAATAGGACCTCAAAGGTAGTAATCTCAGGATTGCTACCAGTGCCCCGTGCTAGTCAGAGCAGAAATAGAAGGATATTTCAGATGAATACGCGGCTAGAAGAATGGTGCAAGGGGGAGGGATTCAAATTCCTGGGACATTGGAACCAGTTCTGGGGGAGGTGGGACCAGTACAAACTGGACAGTTTGCACCTGGGCAGGACCGGGACCGATGTCCTAGGGGGAGTGTTTGCTAGTGCTGTTGGGGAGGGTTTAAACTAAAATGGCAGGGGGTTGGGAACCTGTGCAGGGAGACAGAAGAAAGGGAAGCAAGGATAGAAGCAAAAGACAGGAAGGAGAAAAGCAAAAGTGGAAGTCAGAGAAATCAAGGGTGTAAATCAAACATAGTCGCAGTAAACAATAATTCTAAAAGGTCTAAGAGTGTTAAAAAAATGAGCCCTTTGTGTCTTAATGCAAGGGGCATTCGTAATAAGGTGGATGAATTAGCTGCGCAAATAGATGTAAACGGATATGATATAATTGGGATTATGGAGACATGGCTCCAGGGTGACCAAGGCTAGGAATTCAACATCCAGGGGTATTCAATATTCAGGAAGGACATGCAAAAAGGGAAAGGCAGTGGTGTAGCATTGCTGGTTAAAGAGGAGATTAACACAATAGTAAGGAAGGATATTAGCTCCGATGAGGTGGAATCTGTATGGGTAGAGCTGAGAAATACCAAGGGGCAGAAAACGTTAGTGGGAGTTGTATACAGACCCCCAAACAGTAATGCTGAGGTTGGGGATGGCATTAAACAGGAAATTAGAGATGCGTGCAATAAGGGCACAGCAGTTATCATGGGTGACTTTAATCTACATATAGATTGGTCTAACCAAATTAGTAACAATACTGTGGAAGAGGAATTCCCAGAGTGTATACGGGATGGTTTCCTGGACCAATATGTCGAGGAACAAACTAGAGATCAGGCCATCTTAGACTGGATACTATGTAATGAGAAAGGATTAATTAGCAATCTTGTTGTGTGAGGTCCCTTGGGGAGGAGCGATCATAATATGATAGAATTCTTCATTAAGATGGAGAGTGAAGTAGTTGATTCAGAGACTTGGGTACTGAATTTAAATAAAGGAAACTACGATGGTATGAGGTGCAAGTTGGCTATGATGGATTAGGGAATGTTACTTAAAGGGTTGATGGTGAATAGGCAATGGCAAACATTTAAAGATCGCATGGATGAACTACAGAATTTGTTCATCCCTGTTTGGCATAAAAATAAAACAAAAAAGGTGACTCAACCGTGGCCAACAAGGGAAATTAGGGATAGCATAAAATCCAAGGAGAGGACATATAAATCGGCCAGAAAAAGCAGCAAACCTGAGGACTGGGAGCAGTTTAGGATTCAGCAAAAGTGGACAAAGGGATTAATTAAGAGGGGAAAAATAGAGTATGAGAGTAAGCTTTCAGGGAACATAAAAACTGACTGTAATAGCTTCTATAGGTATGTGAAGAGAAAAAGATTGGTAAGGTCAAGCGTAGGTCCCTTGCAGTCAGAATCAGGGGAATTTACAATGGGGAACAAAGACATGGCGTACCAATTAAATACATACTTTGGTTCTGTCTTCACAAAGGAGGACACAAATAAACTCCCAGAGATGTTGGGGAACATAGGGTCTAATGAGAGGGAGGAACTGAATTAAATCAGTATTTGTAGGGAAATGGTGTTAGGGAAATTGACGCGATTGAAGGCCGATAAATCCCCAGGGCCTGATAATCTACATCCTAGGATACTTAAGGAAGTGGCCCTAGAAATAGTAGATGCATTGCTGGTCGTCTTCCAAAATTCGATAGACTCTGGAACAGTTCCCATGGATTGGAGGGCAGCTAATGTAACCCCACTATTTAAAAAAGGTGATAGAGAAAAAAATGGTAGTTGGGAAAATGCTAGAGTCCATTATAAAAGATGTAATAGCAGAGCACTTGGAAAACAGTGACAGGATCGGACAAAGTCAACATGGATTTACAAAAGGTAAATCATGCTTGACTAATCTACTGGAATTTTTTGAGGATGTAACTGGTAGAATAGATAAGGGAGAACCAGTGGATGTGGTGTATTTGGACTTCCAGAAGGCTTTCGATAAGGTCCTGCATAAGAGACTAGCGTGCAAAGTTAAAGCACATGGGATTGGGGGTAAGGATAGAAAAATGGTTGACAGACAGGAAGCAAAGAGTTGGAATAAACGGGCTTTTTTTCTGAGTGGAAGGCAGTGACTAATGGGGTACCGCAGGGATCGGTGCTAGGACCCCAGTTATTCACAATATATATTAATGATCTAGACGAGGGAACTAGATGTAATATCTCTAAGTTTGCAGACGACACAAAGCTGGGTGGGCGTGTGTGCTGTGAGGAGGATGCAGAGAAACTCCAGTATGATTTGGACAGGTTGGGCAATTGGGCAGATGCATGGCAGATGCAGTATAATGTGGATAAATGCGAGGTTATCCACTTTGGTGGCAAAAACAGGAAGGCAGATTATTATCTGAACAGCAATAGATTGGGAAAAGGGGAAGTGCAACGAGACCTGGGTGTCCTTGTGCATCAGTCGCTGAAGGTAAGCATGCAGGTGCAGCAGGCGGTTAAGAAGGCAAATGGTATGCTGGCCTTCATAGCGAGAGGATTCGAGTACAGGAGCATGGATGTCTTGCTGGGGTTGTACAGTGCCTTGGTGAGACCACACCAGTTTTGGTCGCCTTATCTGAGGAAGGATGTTCTTGCCATGGAGGGAGTGCAGCGAAGATTCACCAGACTGATACCTGGGATGGCAGGAATGACGTATGAAGAGAGATTGCGTCGATTAGGCTTATATTCGCTAGAATTTAGAAGAATGAGAGGGGATCTCATTGAAACTTATCAAATTCTAACAGTACTAAACAGACTTGTGGCAGGAAGGATGTTCCCGATGGCAGGGGAGTCCAGAACTAGGGGTCTCAGTCTAAGGATAAGGGGTAAGCCATTTAGGACTGAGATGAGGAGCAATTTCTTCACCCAGAGAGTGGTGAACCTGTGGAATTCTCTACCACAGAAGACAGTTGAGGCCAATTCATTAAATATATTCAAGAAGGA